>NC_064820.1:220251219-221501219 GCF_024166365.1 Elephas maximus indicus | reverse complement strand
GACTCGAGCCATAGTGTTTTTGATTGCCTCATATGCATGCGAAAGCTAGGTGATGAATAAGGAAGACCAAGGAAAAATTGATGCATTTGAAATATCATGTTGGTGAAGAATACTGAATATACCGTGGACTGCCAAAAAGCAAACAAATTTGTCTTTGAAGAAATATGGAAACCCTGGTGGTGTTGTGGTTAAGAACTATGGCTGCTAACCAAAAGGTTGGCAGTTCAAATCTACCAGCCGCTCCTTGGAAACCCTATGGGGCAATTCTACTCTATCCTATAAGGTCACTATGAATCAGAATTGATTTGATGGCATTGGGTTTGGGTTTTTTTTTTTTTTTGGGAAGAAGTATAGCCAGAATGCTCCTTAGAAGTGAGGATGGTGAGGCTTCAGCTCACATACTTTGGACATGTTATCAGGAGGGATAAGAAGGACATCATGCTGGGTAAAGTAGAGGGTCAGTGAAAAAGAAGAAGACCTTCATTGAGATGGATTGACACAGTGGCTGCAACAATGGGCTCAAGCATAACAATGGTTGTGAGGATGGCACAGGACCGGGCAGTGTTTTGTTATGTTGTATATAGGGTTGCTTTGACTCAGAACCGCTATGAGTCAGAACCAACTCGATGGCACCTAATAACAACAATATACCTATAGACGTAATCCCATTTGGGGACAGGATTTTCTTTGTTATGTTAATGGCCCATGTCAGTGTAGGGTATGTCTTAAGCCAATCACTTTTGAGATCTAAAAAAGCAGATAAAGCAAACAAGCAAGCAAGCACAGACAGGAGAAGATAGACGCCATGCCACATGAAGATCACTGAGGAACTGAGAAACGGAAGCTGAAGAGACAAGGATGATCCCCCAGAGTCAAGAGAGTGAAAACCTTCCCCTGGAGCCAGTGCCCTAAGTTTGGGCTCTAGCTTCCTAAATTGTGAGAAAATAAATTGTTTGTTAAAGACATCCACTCGTGGTATTTCCGTTATAGCAACATTAGACAGCTAAGACAACGGGTAAATAGCATTGTTATCTTCACAGCCCACAAAGGAATATTTTTTATTATTGCTCTTCTTCGCTTGGTGGTTTTATAAATTGTCCCGAGTTGGCTAAATTATGGGCCTGGTATAATAGACAAAATGTTGTTATTGTTGTTAGCTGTTGTGGAGTCAATCCCTGACTCACGGCAAGCCCATGCACAAAGGAAGGAAATGTTGCCTGGTCCTGCGCCATCCCCATGATTGGTTATGGATTGAATCATTGTGATCCATAGGGTTTTCACTGGCTAATTTTTGGAAGTAAATCACCCAGCCTTTCTTATGTAGGCTGAAAAATGGCTTCCAGAAGACATTCATGTCCTAATCTCTAGAACCTGTGACCTTACATGGCAAAAGAACTCAGCAGATGCGAGCAGGTTAAGGGCTTTGAGATGGGGACATTAACCTGGATTATCCAAATGGGCCCAATCTAATCATAAAAACAAACAAATAAACCCAAATGACCCAAATCAGTTGTTGTCAAGTCGATTCCTATTCATGGCAACCCCATGAGTGCCAGAGTAGAACTGCTCCATAGGGTTTTCAATGGCTGATTTTTTTTGCAAGTTGGTTGCTAGGCTTTTCTTCCAAGGTTCCTCTGGGTGGACTTGAACGGCCAACCTTTTGGTTAGCAGCTGAGCACATTAACCATTTTTACCACACAAGAGTCCATAAAAGTGCAAGAGGAAGGCAAAAGGTGGGCCAGAGAGATGTGATAAGATAACTCAGCCTGCTGCTGCTGGGTTTGAAGATGGGGAAAGGGGCCATGAGCAGCCTCTAGAAGCTGGAAAAGGCAAGAAAATGGATCCTCCCCTAGAGCTTCCAGAAGGAACGCAGGCTGGCTGATACCTGATTTTAGCCCCGAGTTACCTGTTTCAGAGTTCTGACCTTCAGGATGGTAAAAGGCTAAATTTGAGTTGTCGTAAGCCACTAAATCGGTGGTAATTTGTAACAGCAGCAACAGGAAACGAATACACCTGGGGAGAAGAGAGCGGGGCTCACCAGAACTATCCCTGCTGGTAGGATCTGGCTGATGCTGTGATGTGTGGCCACCTACCTGAGAGTTTCCGTTGGTGTGATGAGCCCGACGGGGAATGGATAGTTAGTGGGTGGGCAAGAACAGAGATTGGAAAGTCTCTGAAGAGGTTTCCAGCCTAGGCTGGAAAAGGAGCCAGAAGGGAGTGTGCTGGCTCCTCCATCCCTGTTACTGTGAGTCTTCAATTTGTATCAAAGGGCTTGGGGACAGGTGGGGAAGAGAGAAGTTAAAATTAGCACCCAATGCTATGTGGTTCAATAAAACCAAACCCTTTCTTGTGGCAGTGTGAGAAAATGATCTTTCTTCCCCTGGTAGGTTATCTGTGACTTTCCAAATTGTCTCACGTCGGTGTGATGAAGATCTAGAAAGCTTGTATGAGGCCTATTTTCCTGGCTATATTATAGCTTTTTCTTTTTTCACTTCCTATTTTAACATTCTTTCTTCTCCTGCCGGCCTCTCCCTCATGGTTTTCCAGTGGGACTTGGAACTTAATGGAAAAAAAAAAAAAAAGGTCAGGTGAGACTTGAAATGAATGATATAAATTTCTAAAAGCAGAATGTAAATAAGGAAAAATGTTCAAGTAACTTCTTAAAGAGAAGGAAGAGAAAAAAATGAAAGGAAAATCAATGTTGAGATTAATCAATAGCCATGAAAAGTCAGGGATGAGTTGGGAAGAGAAGGAAAGAAAGCGAAGGGCCCCAAAGAAGAGCATATATAACGTGCAGGTGACTCCTGTCTGTCCAAGACAGGCAGATAGATGGACATACAACAAGAAAAGGAAGACTGTGTATTTCCCATGAACATTTAGAAAGACATAAGAAGGGATGTACAGGGCAGTGGTGGTTAGTTCAGTGGTAGAATCCTTGTCTTCCATGCAGGAGACCTGGGTTCGATTCTCAGCCAATGCACCTCATGTGCAGCCATCACTCATCTGTCAGCAGAGGCTTGCATGTTGCTATGATGCTGAACAGGTTTCAGCGGAGCTTCCAGGCTAAGACAGACTAGGAAGAAATGCCTGGCTGTCTACTTCTGAAAATCAGCCAATGAAAACCCTATGGCTCAAAATGTTATCATCCGTAACAGCAGCATTTTTTTCTGTGGTGTCATCATGACTTGGGGGCCAACTCAAGAACATCAGGAAGGGATGCGTGATTCACAAACATCATCGTATGATTTTTCTATTTTCATCTATTCGATGTGTTTTCTTAAAGCTGTATCATATTAGAAAGAGCAAATGACTTTTGGAATTATGCACCGTCTTTCTAGAACTTTCTGAATAGTAATTTTATTAATTTGTATTGCAAAATCTTGGAGCATAAGTTCCATTTTCTTCCAGAGCACGGTATCGTGGTGCCATTTTGTTTAATGTACAAAGAATGCCATTTTTAGCTTGGCTCCAAATATACAGCTGATGCTTACAGCTGAAAGAGATAGAGTTCATGACCTTATACTTGAATGTATTTGATTTGTGAAAAATGCAGTATGCTTTGATCTTAACTTGGGAAAACATGGCCAACATTATGGAACTCGTATGTGCTTGTTGAATGACTTTGTGGATTATTCAGTAGTCATCCTATGTAGAATTGCTTAGAAGTTATGAAATACAGTCTCTTGATACTGGTAATCAGCCTGTGCCTTTGAGCTGTTAAATAGTCTCCATACGAAGGTGCTTCCAAACACTCGTGTGTAGACGTGCTTTTCGGTGCATTTCCCAATTATCAGAGCTTTCATCTGCAGCTGTTTCTCAAGTACTTATCACTTGTGTTAATTATGCTTTGTTAGTTTGTTAAAACTTTGTATCCATCTAATCATAACATTGTAAGAAAAGCCAATAATTTGTAGGTGATGGCAGATGGTGGGGATCAAGATAGTTGCCAAAGAGAGAAGTTAATTTATAGAGCTTATCACAATATTTTTGTCTTCAAATTTCCTTTCTTTTTCTCCTGCACACTTTGTTTTGTTTTGAGGACATGAGTCTTTGAAGTACTTTTTCCCCAGAAGGTCTCTGTGGTGCCAATTCTCCATGGCAACTGTTGAAAACACACCAAAACATTTTCTAACAAAACAAAACAACAATAATAATAAAATTACTGGAAGCAAGGGTGAAGAACAGCCAAGGCAATTAAGAAGTTTCTGAATAACAGAGCAGTCATATCTGCAGTTTCAAGTCCCATCATGTTGAAAATTGTCATTGTCTTGAATTCCTATGAAGAGAAACCTTTCCGGTTCCTTTGAAAGCCCTCAGGTATGACTGTTTCAGAAAAACAAGCGTAGTTTCTGGTTTCCCTTGGGGAAAGGGAAGATGGGATACTTTTTCTTCTGTTGAGCAATGTGTGAATTTGTGGGATTCCCTTGCGTAAAAAGCTTCAGAGCAGATGGCATCGATGTGATAAATGACCGTGTGTCTGTCAATAATTTGAAATCCTGGGGAAGTGCTCTTGGGTTGGCCGGAAGACAGGGGCTGCATGCCCTCCCTGGGAACAGGATATTTGAAGATGAATGGGTTCTCCATCATAACCCCCAAATATTTCTAGGCAGGCATCTAGAAAGGACAGACCAATAAGCTCATGCTTTAGCTGAGAAAAGGAGTCCTGGTGGCACAGTGGTTAAGAGCTCGGCTACTAACCAAAAGGTTGGCAGCTTAAACCCATCAGCTGCTCCACAGGGGAAAGATGTGACAGTCTGCTTCTGTAAAGATCACAGCCTTGGAACACTTTGGGGCAGTTCTACTCTGTCCTATACGGTCGCTATGAATTGGAGTTGACTCGACGGCAACGAGTTTTTGGTTTTAAGCTGAGAATGTTGACCGATCTGACTCAGCCATTGAGATGGCTGGACTCACCCTCCAAGGCTTGCTCTTAGCAAATGTGGCTCTGTCTATGCAATCTGGACTCCAGAAAGTTGGCAAAGAGCTGCAATTTTGCCGGTGTAGCCTCTAAATGAGGTCCGTGGGTGATGCAAACGGCTTGCACTGGACTAGTAACCTAAGGGTTGGTGGTTCAAACCACCCAGTGGCTCCATGGAGGAAAGGCCTGATAATCTGCTTCTGTAAAGATTAGAGCTGCGAAAACCCTAAGGAGCAGTTCTACTCTATAATACACGGGGTCGCCATAAGTCAGAATTGACTTGATGACAACGACTTTTTTTTTCGGGTAGCCAAAGGAAGAGTTCCTGGAGGCTCTTGTTCTGACTTGAAATTGCTACAGTGAAACCTCGTGAGAGCTGGAACTAGGTGGGACTGTCTTGTTTTTCCAGATCTCGCAAGTTTTCCACCTTTGGCAGGTTGCAGGCTTATCACTTTTCTGTCACTTACTATTAGTGGAAAATATTTGAGTTTTCCTTCTTTGACAGGTGTCCTCCTTACACAGGTTCCAACTTTTGTAGGTTTAATGTAGTTATTTACTAACCTGGAAAGCAGAACGTCTTCTAATGGGAGCAGTGATATCTGAATGGCTCTTTATTTGGATCTTGGCTATTGTCATGGTGGAATTGAGATTTCTTGTGGGTAGACAATCCTGTTCATGGAGCCTCTGGCTATAAAGACATAGCCAACCCCAGAGGCTGGTGCCCCCACCCAGAGACTTGGGTATCTGAAGATGGAAGGGCTCATATTTGTGCCTTTCTCTTTTGGCTCTCTGTGGGCTGATCCTTTCCTTGAGGAACAAATACTGAATCTCCTCTTTCGTACATTGGATTCCCATGAATCTCAAAGTCCTTGACAGAAATCTTCTACTTTTGAAGAGTTTTTTCCAAAGAGTTCTCTTGAGGGCCACAAGCCATAAGAAGTGAGTGAGCAGTTAAACTATATTGACATAGACTTCAAGAAACATTGGGAATGCCTCCAAATCTAGGACTCTGCCTCTTCCAGGGTGGGGTCCCTTTTCCTTCTCCATGAAGCACTTTTTCCTTCTTGGGCTGCTTCTTCCCAACAAAAGCCTGGGTTGGAGGCTCTTTACAAGTAGTCCTTGAAGCTTCAAAACTATTGTTTACCTCCTTGCGACAAAGTATTCCAGAACTAAAGAGCCTGCTGCTCTGCCTGATGTTCCTGAGAGAGGCTGGAGGAAAAGTATCTTCTAGTGAAAGCTGGACAATGGAAAAGGAAGACAGAAGAAGAAATGATGCACTAGAACTGTGGTGTTGGTGAAGAATATTGAATATACCACAGACTGCCAGAAGAATGAACAAATCAGTTTAGAAGAAATACAACCAGGATGCTCCTTAGAAGTAAGGATGGTGAGAGTTTGACTCATTTACTTTGGACATGTCTTTGGGAAAGACCAATCGCTAGAAAAGGACATCGTGGTTGATAAAGTGGAGGGTCAACAAAGGTGAGGGAAACCATCCATGAGATGGATTGACCTAATAGCCACAACAATGGATTCAAATGAAGATGGTACAGGACCAGGCAATATTTTGTTTTGTTATACTTATGTATAACACTGTGAGTCATGTGAGTTATGTATAACACTGTGAGTCAGAGTCAATTTGACAGGAACTAACAAACAACAGTAGGGGTTGGCAACTTTTTCTGTAGAAGTCCAAATGGTAAATTAGGCTTTGCAAGCCATCTAGACAACTACTCAACTCTGCCATCACAAGAGCAGTCATCAACAATACGTAAATGACTGGCGTGACTATGTGCTTTGAAAACTTTATTTACAGAAACAGGCCGTGGACTGTATTTGGCCTGTGGGCTATAGTTTGTTGACTCCTCATTTATGTACTAACTGCCACTTCCTGTAAAAAATGAAAGCAGAACAATAATTAGTTTCTTAATATCTCAGCTTGTTAAATATAAAAGCATAATTATATCACCCTGTGAAAAGAACAGAATAGATTGAGAAATGTAGACAACACTAGTGGAAGATGGAAAACTAAAGCAAAACCTGTTTGCATAAAGTTGATTTGACTCATAGTGACCCTATGGGACAGAGCAGAACTGCCCCATTCGGTTTCCAAGGAGTGGCTGGTGGATTCGAACTGCTGACCTTTTGGTTAGCAGCCGAGCTTTTAACCACTACACCACCAGGGCTCAGTGGAGGATGGTGGAGGGTACCTAATATTCCACAAATGGGAGCAAAGGTTGGGAGAAAGGACTTGGAGGATGGAGAGGGTCAGGGGGGTTCTCAGGTGTAGTAGTGCTTAAGGTAGGTCTTAAAGATGAAGTAGGAGTCAAATCCAGGAAGGGTGTTCAGGGAAAGCCAATAGCCCATGCCCTACGTGGAGAGGCAGCAGAGCACTGAGTGTGAAGGGTCAGCACTCATCTGGTGTGTCACTGTCTTAGTCAAGGAGGCCAATTTCAGTAGCAGAGGAGCCTGGAAATGCAGGGCCAAATAGTAGAGGGTCTTGTACCTCCTGTGAAGGAATTTGAGCTATCTCCTGTAGAGGCTGTTGAGGGGTTTTAAGCAGGTGACACATGTGATCAGAACTGAGTTTTACAAAGACCACTTGGACTTGGCAGGTGGTAAAAAGGGGAAATAAGAGGAGGGTGGGGTCCCTGGAAACTTTGGGAGCTGATTCCCTGTCTTGAGGACCCTCAGGTGAGTTCTGAGTCTGCTGCTAGGTTAGTCCAGCGTCAGGGGTAGTAATTCCTTGTTGTTAGCTGCTGTCAAGTCAGCTCCGACTCATGGTGACTCTATCTGCAAGGGAATGAAATGCTGCCCAGACCTGTGCCATTCTCGTGACTGGTTGGGGATTGAACTGTTGTGATCCATAGGGTTTTCCTTTATCAGCTGATTTTTGAAAGTAGATTGTTAAGCCTTTTTCATACTCTGTCTTAGTGTGGAAGCACCACTGAAACCTGTCCAACATCATAGCAACACCCAAGCCTCCACTGAGCTGGCTGCTGGCTGCCTGTGAAGTGCACTGGCTAGGAACTGAATCAGGTCCCCTGCGTGAAAGACGAGAATTGTACCACCGAACCACCACTGCCTTCTGTAATTCCTTGGAGTTCCCCAAATTCAGCCATTCATGTGCCGTATGAGCTTGGACCAGTTTTTGAATTCCTCACCAAACCTGGAAAATAATAGTGATGGTACAGTCACCAAATGACAGAAAAGCATTTCATAGAAAGGGCGAGACTGAAGTCTAGTTGTGATGATAAACTTTATTAATATGACCAAAACCAAACAAACCCATTGCTGTCGAGCTGATTCTGACTCATAGTGACTCCATAGGACAGAGTAGAACTGCCCTACAGAATTCCCAAGGAGCAGCTCATGGGTTTGATCTCCCGACCTTTTGGTTACCAGGTGATCTCTTAATCACTGCACCACCAGGGCTCCATTCATTAATACAGTGAGAGCTTAATAGTGTGTTTTCCACTGCAAAGGTAGGTTAAAGAAAAAGAAAGGGAGGAAGGAAGGAAAGAAGAACAAAAGAAAGAGAGAGAGACAGAAAGGGAGAAAGAGAGAGAAAGAGAGAAAGAAAAAGAAAGAAAGGAAGGAAGGAAGAAAGACAGGAACATCTACCCTGAATGGAGAAGGTGAATAAATTATTGGTTTCACTTGAGGGTCATTAAGAGTCGCCTAGACATCCACCAACCCAAATCATTTGGAAGTGCATTGGCCCCCCTGCCCCCCAATTTTGGCTGTATGGGCATTGGAGGAGGTATTAAGTCATCTTTCCCAGTTGTGAATCAGGGGACTTATAGACATGGTAGGCACTCACCTAATTCCATCTCGTACCTGCAGGTGAGATTATTACTCATCCTACAAACCCCAGCAGGCTTTGTGGGAAAGTCCAGGGGTATGTATACGCATTATTCACCCTTGCTAATGAATAAGTCATCTGTGTAGACAACAGAGTTGCACTGGGGAATGACTTCAGGAACTTGGAAGAAAGTTATGAGCATGTCGAGTTTGAACCTTAAAGTAAATTGCCTGTTGGCCTTTAGGCTGAATGCCAAGAACAGGAACAGCCCAGGCTTTTGGGGCTGGATCTTTACACAGAGAGCGGCTCTGTCCAGCAGCCTCAATACCAGTGTATAGGAACACAGCCTAACAAGTATTTCCCTAAGGTTGCACAGGCCTAACCCTCACTCTGTGCAATTTGGCTGACAGTCTACTGAGTGGAAGGGGATTTCTGTGAACTGAGGTGGCAGTGGGAAGGGAGAGTGACCAGCTAAGTGTAGAGACCTGAGGGGCACCCCCCACACCACTCAGAGGGGCTAGACAGAAAAGAAAGGCCTTCTGGTGCCAGCCACCTTAGAAAAGAAAGAACACAGTTTAAAATGAAGGAAATGTTAGAGACTTTTGGGGTAGGGCTCGCTTATGGGAAGAAGGAGCTTTTGTGAGTTTTATTTGCTGTTTCAGGGTTAGAGCTCTAAACGTGAAGCAGAATGGGAGGCTACAGCAGCTAGTGTGCACCCTAACAAAGAAGCTGGAGCCAAGAAGGGCCACGTTGATGTTGGGAAGTTAACAGTGGCACCACCATTAGCATGGGGTTAGGACACATGCTGCTGGAGGCTGGGTTCAGTGGTCTCTCCCCTTGAGACTCCACCTAGTGTTTAAGGCCAAGGGTTGAAAGAAGATGTGAATTCAGGTTGAGAGCAAAGAAGGGGATGAGCAACCTCTAAGAAAAGATCAACTCTAAACTGCTAAGGAGTATACCGAGCCCCATGCTTTGTTGTAGTTGTTAAACTTCTGACTACGGTTGCCAGATTTAGCAAATGAAGGTATAGAATGCTTTAACAAATGGTGCTGGGACAACTGGTTATCCACATCCAAAGAATGAGCTTGGACCCCCTACCTCACACCATACACCAAAATTAACCCAGAATGGATCATAGACCTAAATGTAAGAACTATAACCATAAAATTCTTAGAAGAAAACACAAAGGCAAATCTTCATGACCTTGGATTAGGCAATGATTTTTTAGATATGACACCAACAGCATAAGCAAAAGTAGATAAGATAAAATAGAGAAATTGGGCTTCTGCAAAATTAGAATTTTGTGCTTCAAAGAACATGATCATGAAAGTGAAAAGACAACCCACGGAATGGG
Organism: Elephas maximus indicus; assembly: GCF_024166365.1. Lineage (NCBI taxonomy): Eukaryota > Metazoa > Chordata > Mammalia > Proboscidea > Elephantidae > Elephas > Elephas maximus. Next base: position 221,491,142 of record NC_064820.1, on the reverse strand, counting down.
AGAAAATATTTACAAATCATATATCTGATAAGGGACTTGTATCCAAATATACGAAAAGCTCTTAGAACTCAATAATAAAATACACAAACAGCCCAACTAAAAAATGAACAAAGGATCTGAATAGACATTTCTCCAAAGAAGATACATAAATGGCCAATAAGCACAAGAGATGCTCATTAGCCATTAGGGAAATGTAAATCAAAACCGCAATGAGAAACCACTTCATCCCCACTAGGAAGACAATGATGTGGAGAAAATTAGAACCCTCACACATTGCTGGTGAGAATATTAGAAAAAAAAAGTTGTACACTTGCTTTGGAAAACAGTGTAGCAGTTCCCCAAAAGGTTCATAGAATTACCGTAAAACATAAACAAAAACAAACAAAAAAACTATTGCAGTTGAGTAGGTTCCAACTCATAGCTACCCTATAGGACAGAGTAGAGCTGCCCCACAGGGTTTCCAAGGAGTGGCTGGTGGATTTGAACTATTGACCTTTGGTTAGAAGCCGATCTCTTAACCACTGCGCCACCAGGGCTCCAGAATTACCATATGACCCAACAATTCAACTCCTAGGTTGAACTCAAGAGAAATGAAGGGGTATGTCCACAGAGAAACTTGCACAAATGTTCATAGCAGTATTATTTGTAATAGTGCAGAAGTGGAAACAATCCAAATGTCCACTAACTGATGATTGGATAAATAAAATGTGGTATATCCATGCAATGGAAATTATAAGGCAACAAAAAAGAATCAACATAAAGGAACCTTAAAAAGATGCTAAGTGAAAGAATCCAGTCATAAAAACTCACGTGTCATATGATCCTATTTTCACAAAATGTCCAGAATGGGGAAATCTGTAAAGACAGAAAGTGGATTAGTAATTGATAGAGGCTGGGGGTAGGGGATGGGAAGTGACTGCTACTGGGTATGCAGTATCTTTTGGGGGGTGATCAGAATGTTTTAGAGTTATTGTATTGCATAACTCTGTAAATATACAAAAACCATAGAACACTTTAATTGGATAGTACGTAGAAAGCCCAATAAAATTAGATTTGAATTGTAGATAAACAGTGAATCATTTTTTCATGTAAGTATGTCCTGCGCAATATTTGGGACACACTTATACAAAAAAAAATTCATTGTTTATCTGAAATTCAGATCTCACTGGACACCCTGTATTTTATCTGGCGCCTCCATGTCTGAGTGTACTTCAGTGTTACGAGACTAATGTTAAGCCTCATTCGCTGCCTTATTATTCTCCTAGGCTACTAGAAGGAGACGCCAAGTCAACCGGGAGGCTCAGGAGCTCATAGACCCACGAGTGGCTTGCTCCAATTCTCTGAATGCCCTGCCTTCAGCTGTTTCCTTGCTTACCTCTAAACAACTTGTCAACCATCCCTGCCTGCAAGGGTGGGTTTTCCGAGAAGCTCTCGGAGATGCTCCTGTGAAAATGCAGGACTTACCTCTTACATGGAAAATAGCTCTGTTCTTTTCTGCCTGTTGCCCCATAGGACGAGCTCTTCTTCCTTGGACCTTGTCTGAAGTCAAGTCTGGCCCACTGCTTTTCTGGTTACATTCAGATAATCAAAAATTCTCTGGGTACCTTAAAACAAACAAACAAAAAAACCAAACCCGTTGCGGTCGAGTCGATTCCGACCCCTAGCGACCCTATAGGACAGGATAGAACTGCCCCATAGAGTTTCCAAGAAGTGGCTGATGGATTCAAACTGCCGACCTTTTGGTTAGCAGCCATAGCTCTTAACCACTGCAATACCAGGCTGTAGTGGCCTGAACAAATTCATTAGAATTTTTGGATTCTACCTCATGATATATCTGTTTGCTTTATTCTTAAAATGTATACATTCATTACCAGCTGGAGCTCTGGTGGTGTAGTGGTTAAGAGCTTGGCTGCTAGCCAAAAGGTCAACAGTTCAAATCTATCAGCTGCTCCTTGGAATCCCTAAGGGGCAGTTCTACTCTGTCCTCTAGAGTTGCTATGTGTCGGAACTGACTTGATGGCACCTAACAACAACAACTACAACAATTACCAGTTAAGTGCTTGACTTCCTCACTCCCCTCCACCACATTTCGACCCTTACCCACAGTTTTTCCGGTAAAATCTCTGCTCTGGGAACCCATGGCACACCCTCCTGGCTCACACCCAGTGAGCAAATCTCCCAATCAGATGATCACTGAGCCAGTTCTTGGGACTCGTGCTCCCCACAGGGTCATCCTTGTGACCTGGTGACCACTAGGTACTCCTTGGAAACCATATCGGGCTATGAGTTGTAACTGACTCGACAGCAGTGGGATCAGGGTATGTGGAAGACTTGGGTTTGATTCCCAAGCAATGCACCTCATGCGCAGCTGCCACCTGTCTGCCATTGGTGGTTTGTGTGTTGCTATGACGCTGAACAAGTTTTAGTGGAGCTTCCAGACCAAGACGGACTAGGAAGAAAGGCTTGGTGATCTACTTCTGAAAATCAGCCAATGAAAACCCTGTGAATCACCATAGGCCAATTCCATTGTGTGTGGGGTAGCCATGAGTTGGGGACCAACTTGAGGCAGCTAAGAACAGCAATGCAATTATCTGATGTTCTCCGTGCACTGGGCATTCTAATAACCACCAGGAGAAGCTCTGTACCCTGCTAGCGTAGGTCTCTAAAATATTGTCTGGCAAGGACAAGTGATGGCCTCTCTGGGATGTTCAGATGGTGGGTTGATATTGTGCTGCCTGACCTTCTCTTCTTTAAGTGCCGTGTGATTGCTGAGGATCTCTGTTCCCAGCTGCCAGGGCTCCAAGGCATTCTGTGGAAAATTGTTCTGAAACTTTTCCTAGAATCATCATTTCCTCAGATGAGTACAGAGGGGTTGGAGGAAAGGATACAGTCAGCATTACTACTTACTCGGACCTGAGGGTGAGATCCGCCACCCGTATGTCAGTTTGTCGTACTGTGGTAGCTTGCATATTGCTGTGATTCTGGAAGCTATGCCACCAGTATTTCACATACCAGCAAGGTCATCCGTGGTGGAAAGTTTTCAGCAGAGCTTCCAGACTAAGACGCACTAGGAAGAAAGGTCTGGTCACTTACTTCTGGAAATTAACTAATGAAAACGCTATGGATCACAACAGAATATTGTCCGATACAGTGCTAGAAGATGAGTCCTCCAGGTTGGAAGGTACTCACAATACACAGTGGCCACAACAATGGACTCGAGCAGACCAATGATCGTGAAGATGGTGCAGGACTGGGCAATGCTTCATTCTGTTTTACATGGGGTCATCATGAGTTGGAGCCAACTACGCAACAAGTAACAACAACAAAAGGGTGAGATGCTCAGAGAACCCTGCACAAATTCAGGAGATATCTCCAAGGTCAGAGCCAGTGTAAGAGACTATGGGTAGAGACCATTGGAAGGGACTTGAGATTTTCCCTTCAAAGCACAAAAGCCCTGTGACCCTGGTGACACTCAGTACACAACCTCACAGCCCTGGCCCCCTCCCCACCCCTCTGAGTCTGTCCAACTCTTAAGGTGCTTAATTTGCAGTGGAACCTCTGTCCTTAAGAATAAATTCTATCCTATCCCAAACATTTGTTCTGAGTGGTGAACTAGGTGCTGGTGCTCATTTAAGTGCTTTGTACACATTTCTCTTCAGATCCTTACACCAGCCCTGCTTCTGCTAAGTAAATTGCCTAAGGCCATGGAGCTAGAAAGCACTGAAAGCTGACTTTGGACTTTTGTCAATCTATTCCACGGTCCATGGTTTAAGCACTATCTTAGTTCCCTGGGACTGGTGCAATAAAGAACCAAAGTGGGTGGTTTTAAAACCAGAAATGTATTGTCTCACAGTTCTGGAGGCCACCTGTCTGAATTCAGGGTGTCTGTAAGGCCATGTTCTCTCTGACGGCTCTTTCTTTGTCCTCCTAGCTTCTGGTAGCCCTAGACATTTCTTGGGTTGGTGATATATCTTCTCACAGCCATCCCGCTCTTTCTGTGTCTCTTTTCCTCTTTTATAGACTCTACTCAGATGGGATTAGGATCCACCGTCTTCCAGTATGACCTCATGTTAACTGATAACATCTTAAAAAAATTTATTTCTGATCAAGGTCAAGTTCACAGGTATCCAGATTGAATTGTGTCCCCCTAAAATGTGTGTCAATTAGGCCATGATTCCCAGTGTTGTGGGATTGTCCTCCATTTTGTGATTTTCCTACCTGTTATAAATCATAATCTCTGCCTGTGGTTAAAGAGGATTAGGGTGGGATGGAACACCCTTGCTCAGATCATATCCCTGATCCAATGTTAAGGGAGTTTCCCTAGGGTGTGGCCTGCACCACTTTTATCTTACAAGAGTTAAAAGGAAAGGGAAGCAAGCAGAGAGTGGGGGACCTCATACCACCAAGAAAGCAGTGCCGGGAGCAGAGCATGTCCTTTGGACCCAGGGTTCTTGTGCAGAGAAGCTCCTAGTCCATGGGAAGATTGATGACAAGGACCTTCCTCCTGAGCAGACAGAGAGAGAAAGCCTTCCCGTGGAGCTGATGCCCTGAATTTGGACTTCTAGCCTACTGGACTGTGAGAGAATAAACATCTCTTTGTTAAAGCCATCCACTTCTGGGTTTTCTGTTACAGCAGCACTAGATGACTAAGACAGAATTCAACATATCTATTTGGGAGACACAATTTAATCCATAACAGCTTTATTGCCATTCATTTCTCAAAAACTCAGGTCAGACTTGTCTTCTCTTTGAAAGTTTCTTGACCCTCTTGGTTGGGAGTTTCTCCCTTTTTCGTGTTCCCATAGCTCTTTGTGCTCCTACAGGACAAAGTCTATTGTGTTTCCTTTACTTGTTTACCGATCTGACTCCTCCATTAGACCTTGTCGTTGTTAGTTTCCATCAAGTTGGCTCTGACTCATGGAGACCCCATGCCCAGTCCCATGCCACCCCTGTGACCACTGGCATGCTTGAGTCCATTGTTGTGGCGACTCTGTATTTTGAGTACCTTTCAACCTAGGGGGCTCATCTTTCAGTACTATATTCTTTTTAAAAAATTTTTAAATTGTACTTTAGATGAAAATAGTTTCTCAATGAACAGTTAGTACATATATGGTTTTATGACATTGGTTAACAACCCCATGACATGTCAACACTCTCCTTTCTTGACCTTGGGTTCCCTATTACCAGCTTTCCTGTCCCCTCCTGCCTTCTAGTCCTTGCCCCTGGGCTAGTGTGCCCCTTTAATCTCATTTTGTTTTATGGGCCTGTCTAATCTTTGGCTGAAGGGTAAACCTTGGGAAAGACTTCATCACTGAGCTAAAAGGATATCCAGGGGCCATACTCTCAGGGTTTCTCCAGTCTCTGTCAAGCTAGTAAGTCTGTTTTTTTTGTTTTTTTTTGAGTTAGAGTCTTGTTTTACGTTTTTCTCTAGCTCTGTTTGGGACCCTCTATTGTGATCCCTGTCAGAACAGTCAGTGGTGGTAACTGGGCACCATCTTGTTGTGCTGGATTCAGTCTGGCAGATGCCGTGGCAGTTGTGGTAGTCTGGTCTTTTTTTGTGAGTTAGAAATTTGCTCTACATTTTTCTCCAGCTCTGTCTGGGACTCTCTATTGTGATCCCTTTCAGAGCAATCAGTCGTGGTAGCCAGGCACCATCTAGTTGTGCTGGACTCAGTCTGGTGGAGGCTGCGGTACTTGTGGTCCATTAGTCCTTTGGGCTTACCTTTCCCTCAAGTCTTTGGTTTCCTTTGTTCTCCCTTGCTCCCAAAGAGGTGAGATCAGTGGAGTATCTTAGATGATCGCTCACAGACTTTTAAGACCCCAGACACTACTCACCAAAGTAGAATGTAGAACATTTTCTTTATAAATGATGTTATGGCAATTGAGCTAGATGTTCCCCACAGCCCTGAGCCCAGCAATTTGGTCCCTCAGGGAGTTTGGATGTGTCCATGGAGCTTCTATGACCTTGCCTTGTACGAGCTGTGCTGGCTTCCCCAGTATTGTGTACTGTCTTACCCTTCACCAAAGTTACCACTTACCTATTGTCTATTAAGTGTTTTTCCATTCCCACCCCTTCCCTTTCTTGTAACCATCAAAGATTGTTTCTTTTTGTGTGTAAAGCTTTTCATGGGTTTTTACAGTAGTGGTCTCATGCAATATTTGTCCTTTTGTGATTGACTTATTTCACTCAGCATAATGCCCTCCAGATTCTTCCATGCTATGAGATGCTTCACAGAGTCATCGTTGTTCTTTATGGTTGCATAGTACTGCATTGTGTGTATGTACCATAGTTTATCCATTCATCTTGATGGGCATCTACGTCATTTCCATCTTTTTGCTATTGGAACAATGCTGTAATGAATATGGGTGTGGGTATGTCCATTCATGTGATGACTCTTAGTTCTCTAGGCTATATTTCTAGGAATGGAATTGCTGGATCATATGGTATTTCTATTTCTAAGGAAGTGCCACACCGTTTTCCAAAATGGTTGTAGCATTTTGCATTCCCACCAGCAGTGTATAAGAGTTCCAATCTCCCTGCAGCCTCTCCAACGTTTGTTATTTCCTGTTTTTTTTGATTCATGCCCGTAATGCCAGGGTGAGACGGTATCTCATTGTGGTTTTGATTTTCATTTCTCTAATGGCTAGTGATCACGAGCATTTCCTCATGCATCTGTTGGCCACTTTAAGGTCTTCTTTGGTGAAGTGTCTGTTCATTTCCTTTGCCCATTTTTAAATTGGATTATTTTTATTGTAGAGGCGTTGGATTTTCCTTTAGATTTTAGAGGTTAGACCTTTGTCTGATTTGTAATAGTCAAAGATTTTTTCGCAGTCTGTAGGTTGTCTTTTTACTCTTTTGGTGAAGTGTTTTGATGAGCATAAGTGTTTAATTTTTAGAAGATCCCAGTTATCTAGCTTATCTTCTGGAGTTTGTGTGTTGTTGGTTATGATTTGTATCCTGTTAATGCCACGTATTAGGGCCTCTAGCAGTGATCCTATTTTTTCTTCTATGAACTTTATAGTTTTTGGCTTTATATTTAGGTCTTTGATCCATTTTGAATTAGTTTTTGTGTATGGTGTGAGGTATGGGTCCTATTTTATTTTTTTGCAGATGGACATCCAGTTTTGCTAGCACCATTTGTTAAAAAGGCTGGCTTTACCCCATGTGATGGGCTTTGGGCCCTTGTTGAAGATCAGGAGACCATAGGTGAATGGATTTACACCTGGGTTCTCAATTCTGTTCCATTGGTCAATGTATCTGTCATTGTACCAGTACCAGGTTGTTTTGACTACCATAGCTGTATAGTAGGTTCTGAGGCCAGGTACTGAGAGTCAGACAATATCCTGTTGTGATCCGTAGGGTTTTCATTGGCTAATTTTTCGAAGTGGATTGCCAGGAGTCTCTTCCTAGTCTTAGTCTGGAAGCTCTGCTGAAACTGTCCACCATGGGTGACCCTGCTGATATTTGAAATACTGGTGGCACAGCTTCCAACATCACAGCAACACAGAAGCCACCACAGTACTGTAAACCGACAGATGGGTGGTGATAGACCTACAGACCCTCGAAGGCCGCCTGTGTTGTGTTCATACTTGCGTGTACCTCAGTGTCTGGCAAACAACTCAAGAACTGAGTGCTATCTTGAGCAACGTCAGTGGTGCTGCCTCGGCTCCTTCTGCGCCATGCTTAGCAAACAGCTCTGCCGATCCAAAATTCCCTGGAGCCTTGGAAACAAAAGTACATGTGCATGAAATCCCACCCTGTATATTTCAGCGTCTCTTCCTGTGGTGAGAGCCCCCTTTTGAGTGTTATGAACTAAGAAAAGTGATTTCTTTTCTGCAAGGGAATCAAAATATTAGAAGAAGATTATGTGTTTCACAGCGGGGAACAAATCCCATTTTTCTTTCATTTGTGTCTTTCATTGATTTATGGACTTGATATGCTTTCAGAGATATCTTAAATCTACTGTGCTCTGAGTGAGGAACAGATTTACTGGGCACGGCTGGTGTCATGGGGTTAGAAACCCCTGCTGGTTATTGAGCTTAAGAAAAGCGTCTGTGTCCAGAGAAGCAGCATTCCAACTTGTCCTTCCAGGTATATCTGTCCCGTTAAATTGATCACACAAAAGTGAAGAATTTCTGTCCAATAAAGGAAACTATAGACAAAGTGGACATGCAGGTGCCACCCCGGAAGAAAATACTTGTAATATCTAAAACTTAGAGAAGCTGTCAGATTGCGGAAGGCTACGTGTATAACTAAAACCAATCAAGAATATAGAAGAAATAACTACATATCAGTAAGAGAAAGAAGGAATTCTAACAGGAAAATAGGCAAAGGATACAAACAGGTAATTTACAGGAGAGACAACCTCTAAAGATTCTCAGGCACGTGAGGAGACCATCATTAACAAATTAATGAAATATCAGTTTAAGTCTTTTAGGCAAATAATAAAGACTTTGTGTGCTATGTGTTGGCAGGTTAGCAACATTTAGACTACTGTTTGATTCAATAACTAGGTGGTATAGGAGCCATCCACTCAACGGTACTGGGTTTTTAAAAATTTTTATTCTATTATAGGTACCCTGCTGGCACAGTAGCTAAGGGCTCGGCTGCTAACCAAAAGGTTGGCAGTTTGAATCCACCAGCCACTCCTTGGAAACCCAACTCTGCCCTATAGGGTCATTATGAGTCAGAATTGACTCAACAGCAATGGATTTTTTGGAGAATATAGCCTAGCCAGAAAGGAGCCCTGGTGGCACAACTGTTAAGCACTAGGCGCTAACAGAAAGAAAGGGTGGCGTTTTGAACCCACCCAGTGGCTCTGGGGGAGAAAGACCTGGCGATTTGCTCCCCTAAAGATTACAGCCAAGAAAACCCTATGGGGCAGTTCTGCTTTGTCACATGGAGTCACTATGAGTAGGAATTGACTCAACGGCACCTAACAACAACAGCCTAGCCAGATTGACACATAAAACCCTCTGTTATAATCCTTTGTCCTTGTGCCTTATTTTCCTCACTGGTGGCAATTTACCACAAGGTTCACCATTTTTTTCTGTTGGAGAGTTTTCCTGTATGTGACTTAGTTGCACTATTTAATAATAAAATAGCTTTGATATCATGGACTTCCTGAAAGCACCTGGGAACCCAGGGGTCCCGGCCCAGACCATACTTTGAGAACCAGCAGCATTGACCTCGCTGACAATTTTGTATGGTGCCTTGCTTCTCGAGGTTACACAAGACTGTCATGATGTTTAGGCTTAAAGGCTGCCTGAGATTGCTTGTTATGTGTGAACCTAGAAATTGGGGCTCGGGGGAAACTGAGGTAGGCTGCAGGCACTGAAATTTATTTTAGTGTTTATTAACATCTTCCAAGTTTTTTTTATCAGTGCTGATTTTATTGACTATACCAAACAAACGAAAGTTGCTGTTGAATCAACTCTGACTCATGCCAATCCCCAGTGTGTCAGAGGAGAACTGTGCTCCACACGGTTTTTTTTTTTTGTTTTTTTTTAATAATTTTTATTGTGCTTTAAGTGAAAGTCCACAAATCAAGTCAGTCTCTCACACAAAACCCCATATACACCTTGCTACACACTCCCGATTACTCTCTCCCCAATGAGACAGCCCGCTCTCTCCCTCCACTCTCTCTTTTCGTGTCCATTTCACCAGCTTCTAACCCCCTCCACCCTCCCATCTCCCCTCCAGGCAGGAGACGCCAACATAGTCTCAAGTGTCCACCTGATGGAAGAAGCTCACTCCTCACCAGCATCCCTCTCCAACCCACTGTCCAGTCCAATCCATGTCTGAAGAGTTGTCTTCGGGAATGGTTCCTGTCCTGGGGCAACAGAAGGTCTGGGGCCCATGACCACCGGGGTCCTTCCAGCCTCAGTCAGACCATTAAGTCTGGTCTTATGAGAATTTGGGGTCTGCATCTCACTGCTCTCCTGCTCCCTCAGGGGTTCTCTGTTGTGTTCCCTGTCAGGGCAGTCATTGGTTGTAGCCAGGTACCATCTAGTTCTCCGGGTCTCAGGATGATGTAGTCTCTGGTTCATGTGGCCGTTTCTGTCTCCTGGGCTCATAATCACCTTGTGTCCTTGGTGTTCATTCTTCTTTGATCCAGGTGGGTCGAGACCAACTGATGCATCTTAGATGGCTGCTTGCTAGCATTTAAGACCCCAGATGCCACTCTTCACAGTGGGATGTAGAATGTTTTCTTAATAAATTTTATTATGCCAATTGACTTAGATGTCCCCTGAAACCATGGTCCCCAGACCCCTCCCCCTGCTGTGCTGGCCTTCGAAGCATTCAGTTTATTCAGGAAACTTCTTTGCTTTTGGTTTAGTCCAATTGTGCTGACCTCCCCGCTCCACAGGGTTTTCAATGGCTGATTTTTTGGAAGGAGATCCCCAGGCCTTTCTTTTGAGGCACCCTGGGTGGGTTTGAACTGCCAAACTTTTTGTTAGCAGCCGAGCACATTGACTGAGGTGCCACCCAGGGAATCCAGGTAGCCTTGAACTTACCCTAAACAGCTGTTTACAGGCTCTGGACCACTATCAATGGGAGCAGCAGTAGTAATGCTTCACACCTGTGTCTCTTCGTTAATGAATTAACCTGAAACTCTGACATGTGCTGCTGTTCAGGAGATGAGAATCATGCCTTAAAAAAAAAATTTTTTTTTTTCTAACTGATACTTTCTGTCAGCATCCACCTTTTTTTCCTGCTGGGTTTGTGGTGTCTCGAAACCCATACCCACCCTACCACTGCACTTAAAAAACCACTCTCAACAGCAACTACAACAACAAAATATATATGGGGGTATATATGGCACATGGGTTTGAAGGCTGAGGACCATTGTCTTGTGGGACATCTCAGTCAACTGGCATAACATTCTTCATAAAGCTTATGTTCTACATCTTAGTTTGGTGAGTAGTGTCTGGGGTCTTAAAAGCTTGTGAATGGCCATCTGAGATACAACTAACCATCTGTACTCATCCGGAGCAAAAGAGAAAGAAGGAAACCAAAGACTCAGAGAAGAAGCTAGTCTACAGGACTAATAGTCTACATGAACCATAGCGTAATCTACTCTGAGCCCAGAAGAACTAGATGGTGCCCAACTACCACTACCAAAGCAACTGTTCTGATCAGGGCCACAATAGATGGGTCCATAAAGAATGGGAGAAAAATGTGGAACAGAATCTAAAATTCTTAAAAATCCAGCCTTACTGGGCCATTTGAGACTAGAGGACTTCCTGAGATTATTGCCCTGAGATACTCCTTAAACCTTGAATAGAAACTATCCCGAGGTCACCCTTTATCTAAATAACAGATTGGCTCACACAGTAAAGAATATCACCTATGAGTACTGCGCTCCTTTAAAAAAAATCATCTATCTGAAACTAAATGGTCAACAATTACTTTAAAAACAAAGGTGAGAAGGTAAAGGGGCAGGGAAAGTAGATTACTGGAAACGAACAACCAGAATGGAAATAATGAGAACATTCACCCATTGTGAAGAATGTAACCAGCGTCACTGAACAATGTGAGTAGAAATCATTGAATGGGAACCTAACTGTTGGGTTAACTTTCACCAAAAACACAGTAAGATATTACAGTAAAACCTGCGAAAGCCAGAACCTGTGTGTAAGGTGGGAACCTGCCAGAGAAGGAAAACTTAAATATTTTCCACTAATAGAGAGCAACAGAAAGGTGGGAAGACTGCATCCTGTCAAAGGCAGAAGATTTATGAGACTTGACTTGGAAAAACAAGGCAACTCCGTCAAATTCCGGCTCTCACAGGTTTCGCTGTATTTAAAACAACAAACAAAAAACACTTACTTAAGAAAAAAAAAAAGCCACTCTCTTCTTCACCCTTGTTAGTTGAACGTTTCTCCAGAGATATAGCCCATCAGCTACCCAAGAGTCAGCTAAGTACACACCCTTGCCTCCCAGTACCTCTGTCTCCTGTCGAGGCTCAATTAGTGGTACCTTGGGGCCCAACCTAATGGATTTGCACACTCAAGTACTCTCTCAAGGCATGTTCACAGCACACGAAACCCTTCCAAAGAAAACTATTAAAATTCCACCCTCAAGCCAACATTTCTGAACACTTGGCCTCTGTGTTCCCCTCCTAGACTGCTCCTATGAGCCAAGCCAAAGAGACTCAACATGGATCTAAAGGGCTGCTTTGCTGAGCCAAATCGTGGCGACTTTGGTTTGTGCCATTCTCATTTATCATAGTTAGGCAGTCATTCAGCCTGACATTTGTTAAAGAGTAAGAATTCATTAACCCCAGGAGCAGCGCCTCGGTTTACAGTGGGCTATCCCCTGTCTAGAAAAATGAAAAGGCTTCAGTGAAAAGGATTTGGGTCTCTTTCCATCTGGATTTTATTTTGTTTTTTATTATTTTAAACAGATTTAATTTTTTTGAAGTCACATGGCATCAAGAAGTCTAAGGAGGTATACATAGAAGTTCCCCTCCCACCCTGTCCCACGGACATGGTATTCATGTTGGTCACCCACAGGCCGTCACTGTTAGTAGATTGTTTTGTATTTCTCAAAGATTATTATGCTAATACAAGCAAATACATGCTCCTCCCTGCCCTTTTTTTTTTTTTTTTTACACAAAGGATAGCATACCATACGTCTTGTTCTTCCCTTTTATTAACACTATCTCTTGAAATTTTTTCCCCTTTGGCATATAGACAGCACAGTCCTTATTTGTTTCAGCCCTATTATATTCTCTTGTATGGATGTCCCATAATGTACTTAACCAGTTCTTCCCTAAGGCACAAGCCTCTGGGTGGTGCAAACAGCTAAGCACTTGGCTACAGAACAAAAGGTTGGTGGTTCAAACCCACCCAGAGGTGAATCATAAGAAAGGCCTCGCAGTCTGCTTCCAAAACGTCACAGCCATGAAAACCCTATGGAGCACAGTTCTAGTCTGACGCACATGGTGTTGATATCAACCAAGGGCACCTGGTTTTTGGCTTACGGCTTACGGCTACCTACAGAGCTGGCTTCATGGATGTTCACTCAGGGGCTTACACTTGGTTTAACACTCTGCCGTTGCCATCTTGAATTTCTTAATTTTTTTGAAAAAGGGGCCCTGCATTTTCATTTTTCACTGGGCTTCAACTTTTTAGCAGTCCTGTACTTACCTCGTCATGGCTGAAACCGGAATTCCACTGTAGTTTGAGTTTTAAAAATTCAGCTGATCTGGTTGAATGTATTTTAAACAGAAGTCTGCAATTTTTGGATTTTATTTCATTTTTTTAAACACTCCATATATTGGTTTTCTATAAAGGCAATCTGTCTGCTCAGGAGTAGTTTTGTAAAATAACCCCTGATAATTGGCTCATAATCTTTCCTGGAATGAGATGTTTGTTAGGATAGGAAGGGCGGGGGCAGAGCGGGGGAGCCAGAGACACAGAGCCCCCGCCTAAGGTAAACGAAACCAGGCACCATGCAGTCATTTTATTATAAATGTTGAGTGTTTAAAGAGCTTTAGTCATCAGAGGTGAGTGTTGGGTTTAGGTTTAAACTGGAGTAGAGCTTTTCAAGGTGACCCATATAGTTACCAGGGAAAATATACTTCTATTTTTCTTGGAATATGTGAATAGTTTTAATTTCAAAGGACATATTGGGCAAGCTTTTACTCTTTTACCTGAAAGCGGTTTGTAGTTTTGAAAATGTGATGCTACGCTCCATCGAGGGATTATATCTCAGTTTAACTGAGGATATACGGGCATGCCTCATTTTACTGCACTTCGCAGGTATTGCGTTTTTTACAAATTGAAGTTTTATGGCAACCCAGTGTCAAGCAAGTCTATCAGTGCCATTTTTCCAGCAGCATGTGCTCACCTTATGTTTTTGTGTCACATTTTGGTAATTCTTTCAATATTTCAAACTTTTTCATTACTATTATATCTGTTTTGTGATCTGTGATCAGTGATCTTTGATGTTACTATTATAATTGTTTTAAGGCTCCACGAACCGCACCCCTATAAGATGGTGAACTTAACTGATAAATGTTGTGTGTGTTCTGACTCTCCCACTGACCAGCGGTTCCCCTGTCTCTCTCTCCCTCTCCTCAGGCCTCCCTAGTCCCTGAGACAGGACAATATTGAAATTAGGCCAGTTAATAACCCTACAATGGCCTCTAAGTGTTCAAGGGAAAGGAAGAGTCGCACGTCTCTCACCTTAAATCAAAAGCTAGAAATGATTGAACTTAGCGAGGAAGGAATGTCAAAAGCTGAGATAAGCCGAAAGCTAGGCCTCTTGTGCCATACAGTTAGCCAAGTTGTGAATACAAAGGGAAAATTCTTGAAGGAAATTAAAAGTGCTGCTCCAGTGAACACATGAATGATAAGAAAGCGAAACAGCCTAGTTGCTGATATGGAGAAAGTTGTAGTGGTCTGGATAGAAGATCAACTCAGCCACAACATTCCCTTAAGCCAAAGCCTAATCCAGAGCAAGGCCCTAACTCTCTTCAATTCTTTGAAGGCTGAGAGAGGTCAGGAAGCTGCAGAAGAAAAGTCTGAAGCTAGCAGAGGTTGGTTCATGAGGTTTAAGGAAAGAAGCCGTCTCCATGACATAAAAGTACAAGATGAATCCTGCTGATGCAGGAGCTGCAGCAAGTTATCCAGAAGATCTAGCTAAGATAACTGATGAAGGTGGCTACACTAAACAACAGATTTCAATGTGGATGAAACAGCCTTATATTGAAAGAAGATGCCATCTAGGACTTTCATAGCTAGACAGGAGAAGTCAATGCTTGGCTTCAAAGCTTCAAAGGACAGACTGACTCTCTTGTTAGGGGCTAATGCAGCTGGTGACTTTAAGTTGAAGCCAATGCTTACTTACCATTCCAAAACTCCTAGTGCCTTTAAGAATTACACTATTTCTACTCTACCTGTTGTCTATAAATGGAACAACAAAGGCTGGATGACAGCTACTTTGTATACAACATGGTTTCCTGAATATTTTAAGCCCACTGTTGAGACCTACTGCTCAGAAAAAAGATTCCTTTCAAAACATTACTTCTCATTGGCAGTGCACCTTTTCTTATTTTAAGAAATTGACACAGCCACCCCAACCATCAGCGCTCATTCAGTAGCCATCGATGTCAAGGCAAAACCCTCTACTAGCAAAAAGATTACAACTCGCTGAAGGCTCAGATAATGGTTAGCATTTTTTAGCAATAAAGTATTTTTTAAATTAAGGTATGTACATTGTTAACAGACTACCAAAAGCTCATTGCTGTGGAGTTGATTTCAACTCACAGTGATCCTATAGGACAGAGTAGAATTGCCCCATAGTGTTTCCAAGGAGTGGCCAGTGGGCTAGAACTGCTGACCTTTTGGTTAGCAGAAGTAGTGCTTAACTACTGTGCCACCAGGGCTCCTCTGGTAGACTACAGTATAGTGTAAACATAACTTTCATGTGCACTGGGAAACCAAAAAAATTTGTTTGACTTGCTTTATTTTGATATTTGCTTTATTGTGGTGGTCTGGGACCAAACCTGAAATACCTCCAAGGTATGCCTGTGTTAAAAACAGGTAATTCTGTCTTCCTTACCTCGGGATGCTGTAACAGGAATATCATAAATGGATGGCTTTAAAGAACAGAAATTTATTTTCTCACAGTTCTGGTGGCTAAAAGTCCAAATCAGAGTTTCCTCTGTGTTGATTTCTTCCTTGTCGGTAGCCCTGGGTTCTTTGCTTCCTTGGCTGGTAGATGATCCTCACATGGTATCTCTCGTCCTCTGTGTGTTCGTGCCTGTGCCTAATCTGTTTTTTTTATAATGCAGAAGTGAATAGGTTTAGAACCACCTTATGCTGACATGGCCCCATGACATAACGAAGAAAACCCTATTTTGTGGGGTCAGAAGTTGGCAGATGACATTAAGATATTTAGACTATTAATTTTAACACATTAACATTTTCATAAAGTGTCAAATGAGTCCTATAGATTTTTGTGGGTAGACTATATAGTTTTATAATTAAAAAAACCAAATTATAGTTTTCTAAAAGAGAGGAAAGTTAAGTATTTTTAGAATATGATTTAGAATGAATCTAATGTGAACTGTGCTGTGTATTGGGAATGTAACTTAAGACATGAATTTGTGGAATATACAGTCATATAACGCGTAACGTCCATTTGGGCAACGTCTGACTGAGGCTAAATTCGTTTGTGGTCCCATAAGGTTATAATAGAGTTCAGAAATCCCAATCAGAGAAGGGGATGTAGAGGGTTTAGACATGCTGCACTTGAAAATCACAATGGTCCTCAAAAACAGAAAAACTCTCCAAGCTGTTAAAGGATAGGTTTCACTGGAAGCAACAAGGCTAACAAAATGCAAGAGGGACAAATGTCAGACATGGAGAAATTGCTAATGACGTGAATCGAGGACGAAACACAAAAGCGAATCCCCTTCAGCACACTGACAATCACTGCTAAGGCACGAAGCTTGTTCAAGATGCTTCAAGAAAACGCGGGACCAGACCGTGATATCAAGTTGTAGTGCTTTTTTTTTTACTGGGTGGTCCAAGCGCTTCACTATGTTTTTTGCTGTGAAAGTGAGGGGTGAGTCTGCAAGCGCTGATGAAAAGGCAGCAGCAGAATTTATTGAGACCTTAGATAAACTAATTGTCGAGGGAGGGTATTTGCCCCAGCAAATTTTTAGCATAGATGAAACCTCCTTATTCTGGATGCGAATGCCTGAAAGGAACTTCATCCGTAACATGGTGTTTTCACAGCCTCCAAATCACGTACCGTCCGATTTCACAGAGCGTATCCTGGACATTGAGCGGTGCGTGACTGTGCCAGTCTAGGTGTCTAGAAGAGGAAGAGACGATCGAAAAGGCACCGTTATGGATTAAATTACATCCTCCACAAAACATATGTTGACGCTCTAACTCTCATAACTGAATGTGATCCTGTTTGGAAAGAAGGGTTTTCTTTTGTTATGTTAACAAGGTCATACCAGAGTAGGGTGGGTTCTAAACCTAATTCCTTCCAGAGTGGTATCTTATAAAAAGGAAAGCAGACATGGAGGCACACACACAGGAGGAAGACGCCTTGCGAGAATCCATGTACAAGCCAAGGAATGCCAAGAAATGCCTGGGGCTGCCACAAGCTGAAAGTGACAAGGAAGGATCTTCTCCAGGAGCTGACAGAGCACAGCCCTGCCGAAGCACTGAATTTGGACTCCTACCCTCCAAAAGTGCAAGGCAATGAGTTCCTGTTCTTTAAAGCCTCCTGCTTGTGGTATTTTTGTTCAGCAGCACTAGGTAACTAAGACCCCATGGAAAGGCTTTGCTCGGGTCCAGCCTCGGCACCCGTTCTTCCTGAGAGGGCATCTTCAGGACTACACACTCCGTCAACACATTGACTTACTTCTTTCCAGTCTAATGGTGCCCATTGTGCAACTGTGTGTTACCACAGATCAGGAATTGTGCGACTCACTTTATTCTCAGGTTTCCTCAATCCTGTGAGAGACAACATTTCTAACGAGGCCAACCAGGAATGTGTCAGGTGATTTACTTTAATTAGAATCAGACCTGCTGCCAACCCTCTGGATTGTCAACAGCCTCCTCGCTACAGGACCTGACCTTTGAGCCAGTTTTGTGATCCGTTTGGAAAGCATTGTCCCACCTTCTACCTGCCTGGGGGCCCTGTCATATACATATTCTGAAAACAATCTTTTGTGTTATCCTTGGCTAAAGACTCCATACCGAGCCTGATGCATTTGTATCCATGCTCTGACATCCAGTGCTCACTCTTCTTCCTCATCGATAAGATCTGTTTCAACGGAGTGGCTACTATGCCAACGTTTTCGTCGCTTCAGAAATATATTTACTTCTTTCTGCGAAAATTTTAATGTTACTTTGTGTCAGGCTTCTTTCACTTAGCATGTTTTCAAGGCTTATCCATGTTGTAGCATGTATCAGAACTTCACTCCTTCATATGACTGAATAATATCCCACTGTATGGATAGGCTATCTTTTGTTTATCCATTCAACCAGGTGATGAATATTTGGGTTGTTACCACCTGACTTACTTTTTAAAGAAGGATCTCTCAGGGCACAGTGTGGAGACTAGCAAGGACAGAGCAGAGAGACCAAGTAGGAGGCAGGTGCAATAATCCAGGTAATGCTGGTGAGAGCTGAAGGTAGTAGCGGTGAGGGGGAGAGAGGCAGAGAGGTGGAAAGGCCAGGTCAAGCAGAGTCATATTTATGTGAATTGTCTGTATCCACCTGCCTTAGTCATCTAGTACTAATACTAATTAGTGCTAGTACTAATAGAAATACCACAAGTGGATGTCTTTAACAAAGAGAAATTTATTCCCTCACGGTAAAGTAGGCTACAAGTCCAAATTCAAGGTGTCAGCTCCAGGAGAAGGCTTTCTCTCTCTTTTGGCTCTGGGGAAAGGTCCTTTTCATCAGTCTTTCCCTGGACTAGGAGCTTCTCCATGCAGGAACCACAGGTCCAAAGGATATGTGCTCTGCTCGTGGCACTGCTTTCTTGGTGGTATGAGGTCCCCTTCTCTCTCTGCCCTCTTCTCTCTTTTATATCTCAAAAGGAATTGACTTAAGACACAATTTAATCTTGTAAATTGAGTCCTGCCTCATTAACATAACTTCTGTTAATCCTACCTCATTAACATCATAGAGGTAGGATTTACAACACATAGGAAAATTATATCAGATGACAAAATGGTGGACAATCACACAATACTGGGAATCACAGCCTAGCCAAATTGATATACACATTTTTGGGGGGTACAATTCAATCCATGACACCCCTTTTCCCCATCAGGCCTGAGTAACAGAAGGGCTGCTCTTCCCCATAAGGCCTGAGTAACAGAAGAGCTGCTCTTTCTTAGCCATGTCTGAGTCATGGCTTTAGGAACTTGGTAACGGCTACCTCGGAATGCATACCACTCCAGAGTTCCTGGGTGGTGCTAACTGAAAGGATGGAGATTCAGGTCCACCGAGAGGCACCTCAGAAGAAAGGCCTGTTGATCTACTTCTGAAAAATCAGCCATTGAAAAATTCATGGAGCACAGTTCTACTCTGACAAAGATGGGGCCACCATGAGTTGGAGTCGACTGGATGGCAACAGGTTTGGAGCACTGCTCCACTCACGGCTGGATGTCCTTTGTCCTGGTGCTCCTCCACTAGGGCTTGCTTGCTTTCCTGCGTTCCCTTTCTTTAGAATGAGGATTACCTTGAGTATAGCCTGGGCAGGGCCTCTTCACGAACCTGAAGAGGGGTATAAATAATTTTCCTCCTCAGGGTTTAGAACAGCAAGTAAGGACAATGACTTCCAGCTGAGAAACAATCTAGAAATTACCATTACACTGCTCAGTAAGTCCATGAGTCTCCCACCTACCCCCTTGCCCCTTTGAGGATTTCTTTTCATATCCTGTGCGGAAAATATGTGCATAGAGCAGTTTCTAAAATTAAGTGCCATCCACTTAGTTATTTTAAATCAGAAAAACAAGAAAAGCCTCCTTCAACAGAGAAAAAGAAATTATTAGATTATATGTTTCTAGGGCTCTAAAAGTGGTGCAAATGGTTACTGTGCTCAGCTGCTAAACAAAAGGCTGGTGTTTGAGTCCACTCAGAGGCACCTAGGAAGAAAGGCCTGGCAATCTACTCCTGAAAATCAGCCATTGAAAACCTTACGGAGCACAGTTCTACTGTGATGCACACGGGGATGTCATGAGTCAGAACTAGCTTGATGGCAACTGGTGAAAGTACTTCATGTCAATAGCCTGTCTGCAGCATGTGTCTTTATTACTAAACTATAATGTCATAAAAAAACAAACTCGTTGCCGTCGAGTCGATTTCGACTCACAGGGACCCTATAGGACAGAGTAGATCTGCCCCGTAGGGTTTCCAAGGAGCAACTGGTGGATTTGAACTGCCAACCTTTTTGTTAGCAGTCATAGCTTTTAGCCACTGCACTAGCAGGGCTCATAATTTAGTAAAAATTAAATGTTATGTATTTTGTAGGTGAAATGCCTTTATGCCTTTAAGTTCGTGGCCCAATAGTGAGTAGTGAGGTTTGGCAATTACTTCTCTCAAGGTTCTTCTTTTTTTTTTTTTTTTTTTTTTAACATTTTACAAGATTTGTTTTTCTTTATTTCAAATGGATCTCAAACTGATACAAAAGTCAAACATTGCAAAATAAATCAGCAAAAAACTAAACTTTTTTATAATCCAGACACCAAAGGGCTATAATTTTTTTCATATGTATACTAACATTCTTATTGGGACATTATTATTTTTTTAATAATAGATTTTATTTTGTACAGCAGTTTTAGTTTTACAGAATTATGCAGAAAGTAGAGCATTTCATATATCCTCTCTCCCCTCTGCACAGTTTCTCCTGTTATCAACATTTCGCATTTGCATTCCTGGGTACATTTGTTATAATTTATGAACCAATATTGATATATTATTATCGAAGTCCACAGCTTACATTAGGGTCCACTCTGTGTTGTACAGTTGTATGAGTTTTGACAAGTGCATAATATCTTGTCTCCACCATTACAGTAACATGCAGAATAGTTTCACTGTCCTAAAAATGCCCTGTGCTTCACTTATTCATCTCCCCTCCGCCCATCCCCTGAACCTTGTACATTAGGTTTTTATCAGCTACTTTTGAATCTGAGGGCTGGTCTGGCTCCATCTGTGCTTCCATTTGATTTTTAGGTCTGGACTTGACGTATTGTGGCTTATTATGCAGAAAGGCCAAAATGGATGTCAGAGGAGACTCTGAACCAGCTCTGGAATGTACGGTACAAAGCAAACGGAAGAAATGATGAAATAAAAGAGCTGAAGGTTTCAAAGGGCAGCTTGAGAAGACAAATTGAAGTATTATAATGAAATATGCGAAGAGCTGAAGTTAGAAAACCAAAAGAGAAGAATACACTTGGCATTTTTCAAGGTGAAAGAACTGAAGAAAAAATTCAAGCCTCGAGTTACAATATTGAAAGATTCTATGGGTAAAATATTGAACGACACAGGAAACATCAAAAGCAGATGAAAGAAATACAGAGTCACTGTACCAAAAAGGACTGGTTGACATTCAACCATCTTGGAAGGTAGCATATGATCAAGAACTGATGGTACTGAAGGAAGAAGTCCAAGCTGCACTGAAGGCATTGACGAAAAACAAGGCTCCAGGAATTGACAGAATACCAACCGAGATGTTTCAACAAACGGATACAGCACTGGAATCACTCACGTGGAAGACAGCTACCTGGCCAACTGACTCAAAGAGATCCATATATGTGCCAATGCCAAAGAAAGGTGATCCAACAGAATATGGAAATTATCAGACAATATCATTAATATCACACTCAAGTAAAATTTTGCTGAGGATAATTAAAAAGGGTTACAGCAGTACATCAACAGGGAACTGCCAAAAATTCAAGCGGGATTCAGAAGAGGACGTGGAACCAGGGATATCGTTACTGATGTCAGATGGATCCTGGGTGAAAGCAGAGAATACCAGAAAGATGTTCACCTGTGTTTAATTGACTATGCAAAGGCATTCGACTGTGTGGATCATAAGAAATTATGGATAACATTGGGAAGGATGGGAATTCCAGAATACTTAATTGTGCTCATGCGGAACCTGTACGTAGACCAAGAGGCAGTCATTCAAACAGAACAAGAGGATACTTTGTAGTTTAAAATCAGGAAAAGTGTGCATCAGGGCTGTATCCTTTCACCATACTTATTCAATCTGTGTGCTGAGGAAATAATCTGAGATGCCGGACTGTATGAAGAAGAATGCGGCACCAGGGTGAGTGGAAGACTCATTTAACAACCTTTGATATACTGATGACACGACCTTGCTTCCTTGAGTACTTGAAGCACTTACTAATGAAGATCAAAGACTACGTAGCCTTCAGTATGAATTACACCTGAGCATAAAGGAAACAAAAATTCTCACAACTGGACCAATAAGGAACATCATGATAAACAGAGAAAAGATTGAAGCAGCAGTCAAGAAATCAAATGATGCATTGCCTTGGGCAAATCTGTTGCAAAAGACCTCTTTAAAGTGTTAAAAAGCAAAAAACGTCACTTTAAGACTAAGGTGTGTCTACCTAAGCATGGTTTTCAATAGCCTCATATCCATGTGAAAGCTGCACAATGGATAAGGAAGACAGAAGAACTTATGCCTTTGAATTATGGTGCTGGTGAAGAATATTGAATAGTCACTACAGGAAGAATGAACAAATCTGTCTTGGAAGAAGTACAGCCAGAATGCTCCTTAGAAGCACGGGTAGTGAGGCTTCCTCTCACCTACTTTGGACGTGTTATCAGAAGGGACCAGTCCCTGGAGAAGAACATCATGCTTGGTAAAGTAGGGCATCAGCAAAAAAGAAGAAGACCTCAGTGGGATGGATCGACCCAGTGGCTGCAACAATTGTCTCAAGCATAGCAATGATTGTGAGGATGGCACAGGACCAGGCGGTGTTTCGTTCTGTTGTACATAGGATCGCTATGAGTCAGAACCAACACCACAGCATCGAACAATAACATGAAGAAAGAGCATAGAGACAGGGTGGCTACCAAAGCACAAGTTTCTAGCTGATAATTCAGCCTAGTAGCCCTCTGGCCTAGTCTTAAACTACTTATATGGACCTTTTCAGTCGCCTTGAATCCAGGGCTGATAGAAACAAACAGGCCAAAGATACAGCAGACTCTAAAGTGGGTCTTGGAAAAGGGGTCTAATCTGTCAGACGTGATTCCTTACTTGGAAGCCACCTAATGGTAACGCTGCTGCACCTCCGTGGTGCAACCTTACGCCCAGCACTGTCCCAATTCTAATCTGTAACCTGGAGTTACCAGGTGGGAACCAGCCTTTCCTCGTAGACACATCCGTTCTGTTCCAGTCCAGCACGTTTTCTCCAGAATCCCTTCATTCAGTTTCTTGTACTAATTTCTGCATTCCCCCACCCCACCACCATTTCTTTTTTTTTTTTTCCAGAAATGGAAACAGGGAGATTCATCCAACTTCCCAAGATGGCAAGCCCTGGCTCTGAACCCCAGACTCTGTAGTCCTGGGGTCAAAGCTCAGAAGCAGTGCACTAAAGACTTCTTGGGAAACCCGTGGACTCACAAGGAAAGAAAGGAATGTGAATGACAGGACTGGTTTAGGGGTGTTGGCTCCTGGGGCAGACACCTCGGGAGAAGGCTGCAATGCCTGTCCTCCTCCTGTCCTCCTTCATTCTACCCAATGGAAGTCCCTGCCCGTGTTTTCTCTGTTGAGTGAGCTCCCTGCCCAAGGCAGGGCCGCAGCAATCCCTGACCCAGCGTGGGTGGCTCACTTTTCCTCTCTTTCCACAGTCTGGCAGTGCACACCCTTGCCGGCTTCTGAGACAGGGATCTCACTTCTTAGAACAAATCTCCTGTCTCTGCACTCCTAGAAGCAGGGATGACACATACTTCATTGGAATCAGCTGTATCGGCAAGTGCTGATCTGTCTAAAGTTCAAGGATGTAAACTCTGGATAAGTATGCAAGGAAGGGAGGAAAGAAGAGTGGAGGGGCGCTGACTTTGGGGTCAGAGAGACAGTTCCTGTCCTGCATCTGCATCTTCCTAGCACAGCAGAGTGAGCTCAGGCAACTCTCTTGACCACCCTGTATGCCAGTTTCCTCGGATGTAAAATGGTGACAGCACTAATGAGGATGGAGTGAGATAATTTCCAGCTTGGAACACACCTGATTTATATGAAGTACTCAGCAGTCAGAGATCTTTACACATTTACAGTTTCTAACATGGGTGTTGGGGGGTATTGGTTCAGTGACAGAATTCTTGCCTTCCACCGCAGAGACCTGGGTTCAGTTCCTGGCCAATCCACCTCGTGTGCAGTCACCAGCTGTCTGTCAGTAGAAACTTGTGTGTTGCTCTGATGCTGAACAGGTTTCAGTGGAGCTTCCAGACTAAGCAGGGCAAGGAAGAAAGGCCTACCGATCTACTTCTGAAAATCAGCCAGTGAAAACCCTATTGGTCCCAATGGTCTGATCTGCACCTGGTCATGGGGATGGTACAGGACTGGGCAGCATTTTGTCCCATCATGCACAGGGTCACCAGGAGTTGAGGTCCTGGCCCATCAGCAGCTAACAACAAAAACAATCATGGGTGTTTAGTTAAAACTCCCCTTTGCCACATCTTCCAGCTGTTCAGGTCTCTCCCTCATTTGTTCCTTCTCTGTGAACTCTCCCCTGGCTTCCTCAAACCTCAATGGTTTCTATTTCCTCTGCTGTCATTTTAGTCCATTCCACAGTATACCAGTCACTTGGTCTGTGGCTGTGTTTCCTGTGCATTAATGGTGTGTCACTAAGAGTGGAGAGAAAATGTAGGTAGTTCTTCAATGGTAGTACGAAACGCTGGATAACAGCACAGACTCTGAAGCCAGACTGCCTGGGTTCAAATCATGAGTCCACCACTTACCAGCAGTGTGACCTAGTTTCCTTATCTGTAAAATGGGTTCAATAACAATTCCTGAAGCTGTTTAAAATGATTGGATAAGGTCGTATACATAGACCATTTAGCACTGTGCCTAGTTCTTCTTATCACTCCCACCTATGTAACATTTGGTAAGTAGTTTAATTGTTCTAGGCCTCAGTTTTTTCTTCTGCAGAACAGTGGTAGTAAAACTTGTCTTTCTGGGGTTTGGGGACAAAATGAGGTGCTATGTGCAGTGCTTGGCTCATCGTGAGCACTCAGTTGTGGTAGCAGTTATTATAGTTAACTCCTGGGGACAGGCTCTTCTTAACTTGTAGTGATCCTCATATGGCTTCTTTCTTCCCCTGTGTGTCTCTGTGTTTAATCTGCTCTTTTTATAATTCAGAAGTGATTAGATTTAGAGCCCACCCTACTCATGTATGGTCTAATTAATGTAACAAAAAACCCAGTTGCTGTCTAGTCAATTCCAACTCATGGCGCCCCTATGTATGTCAGAGTAGAACTATGCTACGTAGGGTTTTCAGTGGCTGACTTTTTGGAAGGAAATGGCTAGATCTTTCTTCCCAGGTACCTCTGGGTGGACCCAAACCTCCAACCTTTTGCCTAGCCGTCCAACACGTTAACTGTTTGGACCACTCTGGGATGCCAAGATAACAAAGAAGACCTATTTCCAAATGGGATCATATTTACAGGTATAAAACCAAACTGAACCTATTGCTGTCGATTCCGACTCATAACAACCCTATAGGACAGAATAGAGCTGCCCCATAGGGTTTCTAAGGAGCGGCTGGTGGATTTGAACTGCCAACCTTTCTGGCTAACAGCTGAGCTCTTAACCACTGCGCCACCAGGGCTCCTTTACAGGTATAGGGGCCAGGATTTCCATACATATTTTGGAGGGACACATTTCAATCTATAACACCCCCTCACAGAACTCTGCTTCCTTAGCTATCCCCACCCTGTGAGAGGGCATATTCTTATCATAAACCCCACATTCCCAACACACTCCCATTGGCCCTGTTTCCCTGACTGAGCCCTGACAGAGTTCCCTACAAACCTCCTAGCCCTGACTGTGGGCAGGCCCTTGGCATACGTTTGCATATTAACAACTCAGCCCTTTTCTCCCAACTTTAGCATCCCTTTCTGAGGGTGAGAAAACAAACACTGTGCCAGTCTTACGTTAGGAGAGGACCGAACCCCTGCGTCCCCTCTTCTCAGGGCACAGACTAGCCCTGCCATTCTCTCAGGACCTTCTAACTGCTTCCTCCTTTCAGCATCATTTTTCATGCATTTGCACAAAACCAGACGGGATAAGCATCCCCAATGACTTACAATTCTGGGAACTCATAGGTGTCCTTCTGGAGCCAAGACTGGCTTGTACCCATTAATCTGAAGCTTCAAGGCTCATCTGTTAGGCTTCACCATAGTCTTACCAAATACAACCTCTCCATCCCAACTCAGTAAACAGAAACACCTTTATTCCAGCTCCTCACACCAAACCTTTTGAGTCATTCTCACCTCATCTCTCTCTCACATCAAATCCATCAACAAATCCTTTAGTGTTTGCACAGAAGCTGGCCGCTTCTCACCACTTTCACTACTACTATGGCCCTAGTCCAAGCTGCTACTGTGGCCCTGGAGTACTGCAATGGCCTTATTACTGGACTCTCTGCCTCTGCCTTACTGCGCTCTTCCTCCCCAACTATTCTCAATGGAGCAGCCAGAAGGATCCTTTTAAACACGCCACACTTTTGCTTAAAATCCTCCAGTGGCTTCTGGTCTCTTCCAGAATAAAATCTCAAAGTCCTGGCCTTTGTTTTCAAGGCGCTAAGTGGTCTGGCCTCTTTTCTTCTCTACCTTGCTCATTGTGTTCCAGGTGCACTGGCATCCTTGCTGTTCCTGGAATGCACCGGCCCTGCTCCCATCTGACCTTTGAGCTTGCTGTTCCCTCCTCGATGAAATTTTCTTCCTACCAAGTATACTAATGCTTGATCCCTCACTTCATGTTGTCTTTGCCCAAATGTCACCTCCTCCCAGAGAACTTCTCTGGTCCTGGGCTCTTCCCTTCCCTTGCCTTGCTTTTCCTTCTGCTCTTCCATCACCTCCTGACATATGTGTGTGTGTATATATATACATATATAAATTTATTATGCTTTAAGTGAAAGTTTACAAGTCAATTAAGTCTCTCATTCAAAAATTTATACACACCTTGCTATGTACTCCTAGCAGCTCTCCTCCTAATGAGACAGCACACTCCTTCTCTCCTCCCTGTATTCCCTGTGTCCATTCAACCAGCTCCTGTCCCCCTCTGCCTTCTCATCTCGTCTCTAGACAGGAGCTGCCCACATAGTCTCATATGTCTACTTGAGCTAAGAAGCTCACTCCTCACCAATATCATTTTCTGTCTTATTGTCCAGTCCAACCCCTGTCTGAAGAGTTGGCTTTGGGAGTGGTTCCAGTCTTGGGCTAACAGAAGGTCCGGGGACCATAACTTCCAGGGTCCCTCTAGTCTCAGTCAGACTGGTCTTTTGACTAGAATTTGGGGTCTGCATCCCACTGCTCTCCTGCTCCCTCAGGGGTTCTCCGTTGTGTTCCCTCTCCGGGCCGTCACCAGTTGTAGCCGGGTACCATCTAGTCCTTCTGATCTCAGGCTGATGTAGTCTCTGGTTGATGCGGCCCTTTCTGTCTGTCTCTTGAGCTCATGTTTACCTTGGGTCTTTGGTGTTCTTCATTCTCCTTTGCTTCAGGTGTGTTAAGACCAATTGATGCATCTTAGATGGCCGCTTGCTAACGTCTGAGATCCAGAGGCCACTCACCAAAGTGGGATGCGGAATGTTTTCTTAATACATTTTGTTATGCCAATTGACCTAGACGACATATGTATATTTTGTTTGCTGATTGTCTTTCCACTCTTATGTGAGCCCCATGGGAGTATGCGCTGTGTCTGTTGTCCCCTCTTCTACCCCTAACTGGCAGCGGAATGCCTTCATATAGTGAATATTCAGTAGATAAATGTGGAATGAATGACTCATGCCTTGGTGAAGAGGGTGGGGAGACCACCAGAGGGTGGGGGTTCCAAAGTATTATTGTTGAATGCTATCTAGTTGGCCCCTGGCTCATGGCAATCCCACGTAAAACAGAGCAAAACGCTGCCTGGTTCTGAGTCATCTCCGTAATTGGTTGGCTGATTTTTTTGAAGTAGATGACCAGGCCTTTCTTTCTAGTCTATCTTAGTCTGGAAGTTCTGCTGAAACCTGTCCAGCATCACAGCAACACACAAGTCTCCAGTGACAGACGGGTGGTGGCTGTGCATGAGGGGTACCTGAATCTTCTGCATGGACGGTGAGCATTTCCACCCCTAAACTACCAATGTCTCTCTCTTAACACTGTAGAACTTTGTAAATAAACGAAATTGTACTAGAGAAATGCATGGCAAATTCTTGGAGCAGCTCAAAGACATAAAACTGAGCCCATGGCAGGGAAACCATGTGATGCTGAACCAAACTTCTTAGAAGTTTCTGCCCACAACAACCATGCCTACTGGCTGAGCGCCCTTTGATTCTGTGCTACTGTGTCTGCTTATTTCTCCTCCTCTTCCTCATTCTCAAAAATATGTGTTGTTCATGGAGCTCTTTCAAGCATTGGAAAGGACAGTGCCCTCTAATAACACAGATGGTGGAAGTTTTTTCTCAAACGGCACATAGCAGTCCAGAAGGTTCCCAATCCTTAGGTCCTTTCAGTTCATGTAAGCCTCCCACGGCTCTTGGAGGCTGAAGGGACACACTTCTGCCCATTCTGCAGTTAGAAAACTGAAGTTTGTTGACGTTAAATGCCTTTCCCAAATCTCACAGCTGCTAAGTGTTAGAGATGACCCAAATTCATAATTTTTTCCTTCTTTTTAATAAAAAAAAATCAAATAGAAGGAAATTTAAGATCAACAGATGTCTTAGTCATCTAACGCTCCCATAACAGAAATACCACAAGAGGATGGCTTTACCAAAGAGAAATTTATTTCCTCACAGTAAAGTAGGCCAACAGTCCAAATTCAGGGCGTTGGCTCCAGGGGAAGGCCTTCTCTCTGTGTTGACTCTGGAAGAAGGTCCTAGTCCTCAATCTTCCCCTGGTCAAGGAGCTTCTCAGGCACAGGGACCCTGGGGTCCAAAGGACGCTCCCTGCTCCTGGCGCTGCTTTCTTGGTGTATGAGGTCTCCAACTCTCTGCTTGCTTCTCTTTCCTTTTATCTCTTGAGAGATAAAAGGTGGTGCAGGCCATGTCCCAGAGAAACTGCCTTTGCCTTGGATCAGGGATGAGACCTGAGTAAGGGTGGTGTTACAATCCCACCCTAATCCTGTTAACATAAAACTACAATCACAAAATAGAGGACGACCACACAATACTGGGAATCATGGCCTAACCAAGTTAATATACACATTTTTGGGGGAACATAATTCAATCCATGATATCAGATTAAATGAAAAATTATTTATCATCCTTCATCCCCACCAGCCCATTTCCCCAGCCAGGGCTTGTTCACATAAAACCTGCTTTCCAGGGTTGTAGCCACAGGCATCACCAAACATTGCTAGAAGTATTTTGTTGCGTTGTCACGTAATGTCTCAACAATCATTCTTAATGACCACTTAATAGCCCAACAAATAAAAATTCCAAATGATGGACCTTTAGCTCATTTCTATATATTTTCATACTATAATGTTGCAGGGAACAATTTTGAGCTGTTGCCTTTTCTTTCTTTTGAGT
The DNA here is from genome assembly GCF_024166365.1 of Elephas maximus indicus. Lineage (NCBI taxonomy): Eukaryota > Metazoa > Chordata > Mammalia > Proboscidea > Elephantidae > Elephas > Elephas maximus. The sequence goes on along the minus strand of NC_064820.1, from coordinate 221,461,890 downwards.
CCAGGTAGTAGGAGTCCCTGGGCAGGCAAAACCATTAGCATGCTCGGCTGCTAAACAAAAGGTTGGAGGTTCGAGATCACCCAGAGGCGCCTCGGAAGAAAGTCCTGGAGATCTACTTCTGAAAAATCAGCCATCGAAAACCCTACGGAGCACCATTCTACGCAGGGTCACATGGGGTCACCATGAGTTGGAGTCAACTCGATGGCAACTTGCTGGTAGGTCTCCAAGTCTAGCATTCTCTCAAGTATACCACATAAACTCAGATCTCGTTATTGCTTCATGCTGACCCTGGGTGACAGTCAGGACCAAGCAACCTGTTAGAAGGTGTGGTCCAGTGGGTCTTGAGAACAATGAGCAATTAAACCAGTGACGACCAATCGACTGCAATTCATGGTGACCCATGTGTGTCCGAGTAGATCCATAGGGTTTTCAATCTCTGATTTTTTAGGACTTTCTTCTGAGTGGACTCAGATCACCAACCTTTCAGTTATCAGCCGAGCACGGTAACTGTTCCCACCACCCAGAGACTCCCATGTGCCATCGCTGTGGGTTACACTGGGAAGGAGGCCTGACGTCCATCTAGCCTGGGCCAGCGCACAGTCTTCTTTGGAGTAATGGACTCTGGAGACTTCACCCTTCACGGTCAGTGGTTGTAGCTGGCTGGGGCGACTGCGTGGGCTGCTTCACATTCCTTCCCTGCACTTGGCCAGGGGCCCTCAGCGCTCAGGTTGGACTGCAGGTATGCAGCTCAGCGAGGCCTTAATTAACCCTCAGGTGAGCCTCTGAACCTGCCAGCACCTCGCTGATTATGGGATGCCATTTCTGTTCCTGACACTGCAGCCTCGAAGTGTGGGTGAACGAAGGTCAAGTTTGCCATGCAATGTGGCTTCCAGCGGCCAAGCAGCCCTCATCTGTGGAGGCTGTGTCTCTCCATGGACTTGCCTTCGATGGAACTATGTTTACATGACTATTTCAGGGGGGCCAATAATGCCATTTACAGCAGCATCCCTGCGCTGCCGGTACCTGGCTTTGACACGTCTGCAAGCACTCTTTGGTGGCACAAAATCAGGGCTTCTTTTTTCTTCCCTCATCCTGTTTTCATCAGTTTTTCTCCCTGGACTACATTTTGAACTAAACTGGAGGTAATTTAGCCTTTAATACTACCTCTAATACCACCAGTTCAAGGTCCCTGGGTGGCGCAAATGGTTTATGCTCGACTACTAATCAAAAGATTGCCAGTTTGAACTTGAGTGGTGTGAAAGAAAAGCCTGGCAATCTGTAAAGATTACAGCCAAGAAAACCCTGTGGAGCATGGGTCACCGTGAGTCAGAGTTGACGCAACAGCAGTAGGTTTGTTTTTTTTTTTTTGAGGGGGTTGTGTTTGGAGGGAAGTGGCACACATGATGGAAAGAACTGGGACTACCCAGAAGAGGAGCCCAGGCATGGGAGTTGGAGGAAATGAAGAGCAAAGGGGTTTGAGGAACTCTCAGGGGCTCTTTGTAGCAGGTACTGAGTTTCATGGACTGGTCCACCACTGGGGAAAGGAGGGCTGAACAGGGGCCAAAGTCCCTCTCCACTATCCTCCAATTATTTTTTTTGCCTTCAAGCTGCCTGGGTTCTCCCAGCTGGGCTAGAAGCCTTTTGATGCAAATATCATGCTTTCTCTCTTGCTTGAAGCTTTGCAGGAAATAAATGCTGACTGAGGAGTTGGAAGGTAAAAGTAAATCTCCCACTGGGCTCAGGCCTGCCTTTCTTCTTCCTGCTTTCCTCCTTCCCTGCCCTCCTCATCACCACCTCCTGTCAGCTCAGCCCTTGGCCAGGGCCAGCCAGTTGGCCCCAGGCACCCTCCCCTTCCTTCTCCCTGTGGTTTGTGCTCAGGGATCCCTCACAGAACGCCCGGCCCGCGGTCTTCCGTTTTACACCAGGCCATGCTGGCAGGATGAAAGGACTGTAGAGGGAGCCACACTGCAGGTCGTTCTCTGCTCCCCTGGAGGGCTGGGCAGAGGTGGCTGTCCCCAGCTTGTTCTCCTTCCACTGGCCCCTCCTGTCCACCCAGCCATCCCTCCCTCCAGAGAGCCCTGCAGTTCTTGGGAAAGCTGTCTTCCTACCAGAAGCCTGTTGAATGCACAGCTTTGCGAAGACAAGACTTTGGTGCAAGCTTCCCTGCAGACCGGACACGGCTCTGCAGAAACCAGGACACAGATCAGGCTGCACCTAGATACCTGAACCTCAAAGAGCAGGTCAGACTCGCCAGAGTTCCCTGCAGAGTCAAGGGCCAGAAACAAGTTAGGCTGCTGCTCTTGCCCAGTACTCACCGTTGTCCCCCTCTGTGCACCCAGGCCAGCCCAAATTCCCAACATTGCTGCAGGCCAAGTCAGTGTGTGCTCAGAGGACTTAAGCAAGGATGGGAAGCCCAGCGCAGCCTCATCCCTGCAGCTGGCTGGCAGCTGCCAGCAGCCTGAACCCCTGGAAAAGAGCTGAAGGCGATGGTGGCGGGACGTCGATACTTTCCTTACTGGGGTGCAGGTGTAAGGATTTCTTGTTAGGGAAGCACCCTTCCCTGCTGCCCATCCTGGGGAATTTGGGGTTTGGCAGAAGATATCTGGTTGCTCTTTCATTTAGGGTGTGGATGTTAAAGGACTGGAGGGTGGTATTTACAGGGTGGTGTGAACCTTTCCCCTTTAGTGGGAAGGCCAGGGAAGAGCAGCAGAAAGCAACCTCCCAGCCATCAGCTTACACCTCCGAAGGAGCTGGCCAGTCCGTTGCTATGCCTTTGATGCTGGGCTTCCCTCTTCCCTCCTCTGACAGCTGGACAGCCCAGTGGGCCCAGGGGGAAGCACACCAGGCTTAGGTCTATTTCCAGGAGGAGCATCTGGCAAAGGTCACTGGACAGAATCTGAGTGGAGGCCTGGTGTGCTCTGGGGCCCCTTCCATGCGGTGCCAGCTCTGAGACCAGGATTGGCCACCATGCCTTATTTCCAGGCCATGGTGGGTATTTCCAGCCTCTAGAGGTGAACTCCAGAGAGGTGGCCATGTAAGTGAGGGTCCAACCCCCGGAGTCATGCTTACTAATTCGCCACGAAGAGGAGTAAGGTAGCTGGGGGATTGTTTTACTGATTGAAAATAAGTGTCCTCAATTCTGTTAAAGGGATTCTTTTAAGGGAAGGACTAAGAAACCAGAAATAAAACAGGAAATATGAAAGTGTCATCTTTAAATATTACCACCTGTCGGCCAGTTTGTCCTACTGTGATGGCTTGTATGTTGCTGTGATGCTGGAAGCCGTGTCACTAGTATTTCAAATACCAGCAGTCACCCATGGTGGACAGGTTTCAGCAGAGCTTCCAGACTAAGACTAGGAAGAAAGGCCTGGAGATCTACTTCCAAAAATCAGCCAGTGAAACTGCTATGGATCACAACAGAATATTATCTGATATGGTGCTGGAAGATGAGCCCCTTAGGTTGGAAGGCACTCAAAACACACAGTGGCTGCAACAACGGACTTGAGCACACCAGTGATCACGAAGATGGTGCAGGACCAGGCAACGTTTTGTTCTATTGTGTACAGAGTCACCGTGAGTCAGAGCTGACTCAGCAACAACTCACAACAGCATCAATCCTCAAAAATAACGTTTCTTCTTTATTATGAAAGATGACAGGTTTATTGCATAAAATCTAGAAATGCCAGACAAGTAGAAGGAAAAGGCTAAAAATCATCTTGAGTCCTACCAGGAACTGATAACTTAATGGTCTAGCCTTGGTACATAGACAGACAGACACACACACACACTCACACACAATTGAGACCATCCTATAGATAATGTGTATCCCTCTTATTTTCCTTTAAAATTCTATAGTAAGCATTTCCCATGCCTTCGAAACCGTGAATTTTAATAGCTACCTACCATTCCGTGAAGTACTAAACAGTAATTTATTTAACCAATCCACTGTAGGTGATATATAAAATCTAATTGAAATGAGTTCACATGTTCAAGTTTGTCTTGTAAATTAAAATGAGAAATGTGTGATTCTGTTGCCTCGGTCTTCCCCATCTGTAAAATGGGATGACACTGCCATACCTCAGGTGCCTGGTGTGGCCTTTAATTAACGTTTAGGAAAGGCCTTGCAATTCACAGGTGAAGGATTGGTACCTAAGTCAAAGGTTTTGTGTAATTGTCCATAATTACTATAATTTGCTCATTACGGGCATACTGCAAGACAACAGCGAGGAATTTGTTTGGGAGTGGACTTGTGTCTTTGTCCTGCGTGAGCCAGTGTGCTGGAGGCTTAGAATGTCAGTGGTTTTCTTCCTGATGGGACAGACAAGGATCAGCTAGATGGCATCCAGTCACAAGTGGGCCAGGATAACTGCTGATGCTAGGGGGATTCTGGGGGTGGGAAGGAGCAAGGCCACGCAGGGAGAGTGCAAATTGAGCCTGTAATCAGAGCAAGTTCCAGGTCTCTATTTTGCTTTGCTTTCTTGATTGTAATCTACTAGAATACCTAGATAATTCACCAGGATTGCCATTTTCAGCCTTTTAGAGGCCAAAGGACTACTGGCTCGTTTAATGTTTCTATGAGTTCTTACAATGGCCCATCGGCTATGGTGCCTGCCTTTGAACTCTTCAAAAGTTCTGTTGTCGTTGTTGTTGATTCCAACTCGTGGTGACCCCATGAGTGCAGAGTAGAACTGTGCTTCATAGGGTTTTCAAGGCTGTGACCTTTTGGAAACAGATCACCAGACCCTCCTTCCGAGGTGCCTCTGGGTGTGTTCGAATTGCCAACCTTTTGGCTAGTAGTCGAGTGCTCAACCGTTTGTAACACTCAGGGACTCCCAAAAGTTCTATAAAGCTGAAAACCAAACCCACTGCTGACGAGTTGACTCTGACTTATAGTGAGTGACCCTATAGGACAGAGTAGAACTGCCCGCATAGGGTTTCCAAGGCTGTAAATCTTTCCAGAAGCAGACTGCCGCATCTTTCTCCTGAAAAGTTCTGTAGATGTGATTAATTAGGATTTTCAACATCCTCATGAAATGGGGGAAAGAGGTAGAATAGGTCATTTACTGAGCAATTAATCGAACATTGGCCATAACTTGTAGAATTGGTTACAGTCCATCTTCAGAGGGATTATGACCATATTTTCTGACCCTCAGCTCAGGATACACGGCCTTACCAACATCTTGTTCTCCTGAGCTTGCGAGTACAGTTATAGAAAAGACAAAGAGATGGGGTACTTGCAATTGAAGGTATCCTGGGAAATCCAGGCCTCCTGGCCACTTTACAGGTGGAGCCATGTCTACAGCTAGTCGTCCATGGAAATTCTCAGTGCCCTGGCCTGCTTTCGTGAACGTTCAGTATTTTGTAGATTGCCTGATGGCCCGATGTTTCAAAAGTACCAGAGACACTTAGGGGCAGCGATGATGCTCCGATGTGCTTCATTCACCGTTCTGGTTTTCCCTTGAGCCTGGTTTTAATGGTTTGACCTTAGAGGCATGTGTGAGTGGGGGCCAGTGGGGGCAGTGGGAAAGAGTTGTTCAGACCAGTCTTGAGTCAGTCTCTGTAGTCCTGGGTGGTGCAAACGGTTAACACACCCAGCTGCTAAGAGCTTGGAGGCTTGAGTCCACCCAGAGGCACCTTGGAAGAAAGGCCTGGTGATCTGCTTCTGAAAAATCAGCCACTGAAAACCCTCTGAAACACAGCTCTACTCTGATACACATGAGGTCACCATGACTTGGAACTGACTTGACTGCCACTGGTAAGTAGTGGATAGAAAACCAAAATCCGTTGCCCTCAAATCCATTCCAACTCATAGCGATCCTATAGGATAGGGTTTCCAAGGCCGTAATCTTTATGGAAGCAGACTGCCACATTTTTCTCCTGTGGAGTGGCTGGCAGGTCCAAACCACTGACCTTTCAGTTAGCAGCCAAGTGCTAAACCACTGCACCACCAGGTCTCCTTGTAGTAGATAAGAGTCACCCCTTAATTCTGAGGTAACTGGATGGGGGGGAGGGCTTCGTTTGTTGACTGATTCAGATTTAGGCTGGGACCTGTGAGGCTCCAGAAGACAGGCAAGGATGCACCTCACATAGACTGTTTCCGTGGGCATCCATTCATGGCTTGTTCCAAGGCTAGTCTTACCTCTTGGGTTTGTTGGACTTAGACAAAGAAATAGAGTGGCGTCAAACTCTCCAGAAATAAAGAGAGGGGGAAGATGGAGGAAACTCCACATCTTCCCTCTCCATCAAGATAAGATAGGAGACCTTTTGTCCCCACAGCACAGGTTTAACTGGTTCTGAGCAAACCAAAGTGCTTCTTCAGATTTTGAGCTGAATAATTCTGGAATGGTCCCACTCAGAGTCTTGAAATACTGAGTTCTTTTTCATTCCTCACGTCCGTTGTTATTGTTGGTCACCATCAAGTTGACTCTGACCCACGGCAACCACGGAACGTTATCCGTCCTGCATCATCTCCATAATCGTTGACACGTTTGAGTCCATTGTTGTGGCTGCTAGGTCAATCCATTTCATTGAGGGTTTCCCTCATTTCGTGGACCCTCTACAAAACATGCTGGTCTTTCCTGATGATGTGTACAAAGTAAGCAAAATGAAGTCTTGCCATCCTTGCTTCTAAGGAGCATTCTGTTTGTATTTCTTCTAAGATTGATTTGCTCGTTCTTATTTTTCACCAGCACCAACCACAGTTGGAACACATGAGTTCTGTGTCTGTCTTCTTTATTCATTGTCCAGCTTTGGCATACATATGAGGCGATTGAAAAGACCCTGGCTTGAGTCAAGCTCACTTTAGATCTAGACTCTGCAAATACAAGCGTCTCCGTTTTACCAAAATATCTCAGGTTAAGATGTCAAATGCCCCGTACTTCCATTACCTCTTGAAAGAATGGACTAATAGAGTACTTAAATCTCTCTTCCCATTTTCTAGGTTAGATGTTCAAAAACTGGGTGCATGCACCCCCAGGAGTGTATAATAACATGATCCACTGGAAGAGTTCAGGAAGAAAAACTTAGAAAATCAGTTAATATGATTTTCAGTCTCACCTTGTTGATTTTTTTAAATATGCCATATAATATACGTGACAGGGTGTACTGTGGTACATGTTAGTATTTATTAGTTATTAGAGGTCAGCGCATGTTATTTTTGTTACTGATAGAGGTGCTGTAGACCAGGGATCAGCAAACTATAGCCCATGGGCCAAATCTTACTGTGCCTTGTTTTATGTACAGCTAACAGGCTAAGAATGTTTTTTCTACATTTTTAAACAATTGAAAATAAAATTTAAAAAGAACAACACTTCACGACATAGAAAAATTATATGAAATTCAAATCTCAGTGTCCATAAATCAAATTTTAGTGGAACACAGTTATGCTCACTCATTTATGTATTGTCTGTCTTGCCTTTGCCCTACAAAGACAGAGTTGAGTAGTGGCTACAGAGACCTACCTAAAATATTTACCAGCTGGTCCTTTACAGAAGTCTGTCAACCCTTGCCCTAGACCATTAAAAAATAAATAAATAAATAAATAAAATATTAGCTTCATTCAATTCCTGAGACAATGTTTTTGTACCAACTCACCTTTGTGGACAGACAGTATTTTTAAGCTAATAAACTTAGTTTCCTTAAATATCTTATAATATGTACCTTGGCTGACCCCCACAAAGAATTTCGCCTGCAATTAGGTGGGAGGTGTTGGACTAAGGGCAAGAGAGACCTGAAAGACAGCTTGAAGTCAGACTTTCAGAAGAAGCTGCACAGAGAGCTGATTTGATGGGAGAAGACTGAGTTAAAGTCGAAGCCATCCACCTCTACACTTACCTTCCTATTAGCTTTGTTTGGATGCTGAAGCTGCGGTTGTCCGGTGGTTACCAAAGTTGTCATCATCGTATTTACGATCCTGCTGCCCTGTTCTCTGCTTGCTGAGCTTCCTTCCCCCAGGATCCCATAGCCCCTCATGTGAGTTTTGTTTCACCCCGTCACATTCCTGGGAGTGGTGCTTCCATTGAATAAAATCACTCATGATCTATTCACTTTTTTTTGGGTGCATGAAAGAAGACAAACCCTTTTCAAAAACAGGAAATGCTTTCGGCAAGACCAGGTGGTCATTCAAGGTATTTTTCCTTTTTTTTTTTTTTTTTATTTAGCTGTGGAATGAAGGTGAATGATTGGTTCCAGCCCCCACACTATCAATGGATCTGAAAACTGAGCCCCTTGCTTGCCTGACCCTTTCGTTTGATCAAGCTGCTGCCTTGTGTAGGAAGGTTCATGTCTCAGGATCACCGCACAGGCTTCTGCCAGCAGGTAAAATGTTCGTCCTTTAGGGGATTTTTTTTTCTTTGGTGGCTGTCCAAAAAAGAAGTACTAGATAATCGAAGAAAGAGAGTGCATGTGGGTTTAGGAAACTGGTTAGTCTCCAAAAATGTGATCCAGCAAAGCCTGAGAGAGACTGGAGGCCCTAGAGGAGGAAGTAGTTAAAAGGAAACAGAAGAAGCTTCTGGACGTTGAATTTGTATAATTTACTGACGGACGTTCCAGTTGGACAACGATCGGAAAACCTCAGGGTGCTGAGTGAGAAAAGAAAGTTCTGAGAAGCCAACCCTAACTTGAAGAAGATGGAAAATTTCATTGTAGGAGGTAGACTATACTTAGTAAACCACACTGTTGGGCTTTACTAGCTCAGAAACCCTACGCACTTTCTGAGTAAACTCTGCTTACTAACATTATGTAATGACTTAAGGATGTGCAAAGTGAGTGTTCCAAAAAAGCAAAAAGTACAACTGCAGGCAGAGCCTCACTTGTGCTTTGTTTGCGTACTGGAGGCCGTTCACGTGGTTTCTTTTAAAGCTGGCGTGGCCCCTCCATTGGTATCCAAGAAACGGAAATTGGTCGATGTTAAAAGATTCAGTTTTCTTGGAAAACATCTTGAGGTAATTCAGCAGGGTCACCTGAGGGTCAGATACTTCTGCCCCTTGAAGTCCAGTCACCCAGGATGCTCAGATGACAATGTGATGCATGCAATTGAGAGCTGCTTAGCCCCCGCTTAAGGAGCCCTGGTGGCCCAGTGGTTAAAGCGATTGACCACTAACTGAAAGGTCAGCGGTTTGAAACCACCAGTGGCTCCGTGGGAGTCTGCTTCCTGAGAGGTTTACGGCCTTGGAAACCCTATGTGGTCTCTATGAGTTGGAGTCGACTCAATAGCAGTAGGTTTGGTTTTTTTTTTTTTTTTGGTTTAAGCCCCCATTTAAGGAGACAGGGCACCAACACCACCACAACTTGAAAAGATCAAAGAGAATTGGCTAATATTTTTCCTCTTGTTAAAAGCTGTTAAAGGCGTGAAATGATAAAACATTAGAGAAATAAATTTAAAACTCTCCCAGCCCACCACTCCTATAAGATGATTATTTTTATTCTGAATATTAAAAAATCAAACCGAACCCGTTGCCACCAAGCTGATGCTAACTTACAGCAACCTCATGTGTAACAGAGTAGAACTGTTCCACAGGGTTTTCTCGGCCGTAATCTTAACGGAAGCAGATCACCAGGACCTTCTTCTGCAGTGGCACTGGGCGGGTTCGAACTGCCGACCTTTAGGTTAGTAGTTAAGTGCAAACTGTTTGCACCACTTAGGGATTTTTGAAAGTTGCACATGTTTTGAACCCTCCCCATCACGCTGCACACACACGCTTTGGCACATGGACTGCCTCCAAATGAGTGAACTCTACGAATCATTCCATCACTAGGCATGGATGGTGCAAATGCTTAATGCATTTGGCTGCTAAGTGGACGGTTGAAAGTTCAAGTCCACCCAGAGGAGCCTCAGAAGAAAGGCCTGGCAATCTACTTCTGGAAAGTCAGCCATTGAAAACCCTGTGGATTGCAGTTCTACTCTGAGGCACATCGGGCTGCCATGAGTCAGAACTGACTCGATGGCAACTGCTTTTTTTTTCTTCTTCTTTCCCATAACTAGTAGCAAAAAGGCAAGCTCTTCTGTATCCCCCAGACTGGCCTGTCATGTGTGTCTCCTTCTCGTCATCATGGGGCAGGGTTGAGGCAGAAGATTGTACCCGGACTCCCACTGCGGCTGATGACGACGTAGTGGCTCTCACGGCTGCTAAGCAGCACTGGGTCCTTCCTTTTGATGTGCTAACCTGAAGCAGTGATGCTAATTATAAAATGTTTCTCCCTTTAGAGCCCCTCTTTCCTGTCTATCTCCTCTCCTTACTCCATTTATCCTGCCTTTTATTACTGCTGTAGGTGATGGAGAGCTTCTTCTGAAGAACCATCTAAATTGTTTCCTGATGACTCTGCTTTTTGTCCCCACCCCCCATCCTATGAGTGTGGGGAGAGGGCCCTCATGGCTCGCTCTGTCTCTCCCTCCCTCTCTCTCCTGTGACTTTTTTTTTTTTTTTTGTGGTAAAATATATATAATGTAAAAGTTTCCATTTTAACCATTTTAAAAAGTGTACAATTCAGTGACATTAATTACAACCACAGTGTTGTGTAACTATTACCACTATCTACTTCCAAAACTTTTTCGTTACCCCAAACAGAAACTCAGTTCCCCTTCAGCTGTAGCTCCCATTTCCCTCTCTCCAGCCCTTGGTAACTACTGATAAACCTATGTCTCTATGCATTTGCCTATTCTGTGTATTTCATGTGAGCAGAATTCTACACCATTTGTCCTTTTGTGTCTGTCTTGTTTTGCTCGGCATGATGTTTACAAGTTTCATCCATATCGGAGCATGTATCAGGACTTCGTTTCTCTTTACAGCTGAGTAATATTCCATTGTATGGATGTGCCACATTTTGTGTATCCATTCATTCTCTGATGGACACTTGTGTTGTTTCCTGTAGTGAGTGATGCTGCCATGAATATTGGTGTCATGGATTGAATTATGTCTCTCCAAAATGTGTCTATCAACTTGGTTAGGCCAAGATTCCCATTATTGTGTGGCTGTCCTCCATTTTGTGATTGTAATTTTATGTTGAGAGGATTAGGGTGGGATTGTAACACCACCCTCACTCAGGTCACCTCCCTGATCCAAGGTAAAGGAAGTTTCCCTGGGGTGTGGCCTGCACCACCTTTTATCTCTCAAGAGATAAAAGGAAAGAGAAGCAAGCAGAGAGTTGGGAACCTCATACCAGCAAAAAAGCAGCTCCAGAAGCAGAGCATGTCCTTAGGACACGGGGTCCCTGCGCCTGAGAAGCTCCTCGACCAGGGGAAGATTGAGGACAAGGATCTTCCTCCAGAGCCTAGAGAGAGAGAAAGACTTCCCCTGGAGCCGACGCCCTGAAATTGGGCTTGTAACATACTAGACTGTGAGAAAATAAAATTCTCTTTATTAAAGCCACCCACTTGTGGTATTTCTGTTATGGCAGCACTAGATGACTAAGACAATCGGTGTATAAGTTTAACCTTTAGCGGAACTGTTAACCTGGAGGGCTTGTATCTCCTACAAAGACATTCTTAGGCTAAAGACATTGAGTTAGAAATGGAAGGTCTACTAGGAAGGATGGTGACGTGTGAGTGTGTAGTGTTGCTTGTGTGTGAATGTGTGAACATGTGTGTGTGCGTGTGAGAGAGACGTGTGTGGCTGTGGCGTGTATATTTTATAAATGTAAACTTGAAGTCAACTGCCAGAACTGGAGTTCCAAAAATGTTTTGAGGCACATCACTGAAATAAGCTCTGGAATTTCCTGGAAAGGACCTTGCAGAGTCCTGGGTATGGGGCTGGGGTGCAGGCCAAGCAGAAGGTGATGGGGGCAGAGTGGGTGCTAATGCCTGGTGAGCCATGGAGTTCAGGGTTGAGGCTCCGGCTTCAAGGGTCATGGACTGGCACAAAAGTCAGTGCCTGAAACGGTATCAGGTTTTGTCCATTGCTGACCAGGAAGAGGACACGGCTCATGAGTAAGGGAGCGGTAGCTGACTTGGGGTGGCTTCCCGTACTAACATAGCTCCCTCAGGACCCCTGAACCTCAGCCTCTAGGTCCGAATTTTCAAAAGAGAATATTTTTGCTTTGGGAGGGGGGATGTGAGGCTGCCCTGTCATCTCCCTTTGAAAAAAAAATTAATTTTTTAATTTCATTGTTGTTGAGCATATACACAGCAAAACATACACTAATTCAACTGCTTCTATATGTATAACTCAGTGACACTGATTACAGTATTCCAGTTGTGCAACCATTCTCACCCTCCTTTTCTGAGTTGTTCCTTCTTTAAACCTTAAACCAAACTATCCCCTGATGTCATCTTAAAATTAGACAATAGTCCAGCTTAACTAGTGAAAAATGCTCCTTTCCCATGACATGAACTCAATGCCCCTTAAGGTTCCTGTCTAATCTTTGGAGTTGCTGTTATCACTTTGATCCCATATAGCTCTTAAAAGAGCCTAATGCTCAAGAAAGACATTCTTTAGTAGTTAAGCTAGACTACTGTTTGGTTTTAAGAAGAGGTCAGGGATATTTTGGTTTAAGGTTTAAAGATTATCTCAGGGCAATAGCTTCAGGGGCTTAGCCAGCCTCCATGGCTCCAGAAAGTCTGGAGTCCTTGAGAATTTGAAATTCTTCTCTGCATTTTCCCTTTTGATTTGGATTCTTCTATAGAATCGTTGATCAAAATGTTCAGTACCATCATCTCCTTGTTCTCATATTGGAGGTCAGCAATAGGATCTGTGCCATCTTATTTAAATGCTTCCATGCCAACGAGAGCTACTTTAATCCTCACAGCACATTATCATTGTTTGCGCAAAGAAGAAGTCGGTTTGTTGGTACTTTAGATGATTCAACTTCCTTTCCCAATCTCTGCCTTCAAAACACAATGGAAGCTCCAAAAAGAAAATCTATTTTCCTTAGAGGGGGAGTGAGTTTAATGGGGATGGAGGACAGAATTCCACAAGCCACATTTTCACTTGACCTGTGTTGGCTGGCTGGGTGGGGAGTGAGCAAAGGCTTCCCTCAGGTTCTTCCTGACAGGAGTGCCATCCTTTCTTACGTACCATCTATTTATCTAAGTTCTGCTCAAACCTCTGCTGCCTGCACAAAGAGGTCAGATCAGAGACCCCTTCCCCATAAAGTCTTTCCTGAGGTCCCTGCTGAGGTGACCTTTTCCCTCTCACACCCCTAAATTTCCAAGACACCTACTACCCAGACCCGGGACTCTTAGCCCCTTGGAAAATAAGGATCCTTTTTAATGTCAGCACATCTTGAAGACCCATAGGATAGTTTTGGTGTTTGTTGATTGCCAAAGAGGTGTTAGAAATTCCTAGCTTTTTTAAGGAGTTTTGGTTTTGTCAACATCAACAGCATCTACATATTATCAAAAAATGGTCAACAGTGTTTGTTCATATCTTAGACAAGTTTTGGTTTCACATATGGATTTGCTGGCCATTTGTCATTGTTCTATGCTTTCTAACCCCAGGTTAATGGCTTACACAAGGTGGGAATTACTGAAACTACTCAATGAACAGTTTGTATTGTAGAATTTAACATTTGGTGAATATATGTCTGGTCTTCCCAGGGAGTTTGTATGGCCTCCTGTGGGGCAGCGTGATGCCTGGCATTCCTCAGCTCCCACAGAGGCAGCCCCCTCCCTGTTGTTGAGAGGGTGAACAATACACATACACTGTTAACAATCATGCCAGAGCAGGGCCAGAAGAGCCCAATCCCTGAGGATCAAATGTTTTGAAAAAACACATCTCTGATGAAGGACTACATTATAATCATGTGAAGGAGGAACAATCATTCAAGATCAGAAGTAGTAGCATAAATAAGGTCATTCAAAGGTATATTTCATTGAAGAAAAGAGACAGGGCCATAAAAATGTTGTTGCTGTTGGCTGCCATTGAGTTAGCTCCTAATTCAATGGCAGCCCCATGTACAAAGTAATAAAACACTGCCTAGTTCTTAGAACCTACTATACAGCTACCGTAGTCAAAACAACCTGGTATTGGCACAATGACAGACACATAGACCAATGGGACAGAATTGAGAACCCAGACATAAATTCACCTACCTATGGACAGCTGATCTTTGAAAAAGGGCCAAAGTCAATTAAATGTGGAAAAGGCATTCCCTTTAACAAATGGTGCTGGAAAAACTGGATGCCTATCTGTAGAAAAAGAAACAGGACCCATACCTCACATCATCCACAAAAAAAAAAACTAACTCAAAATGGATCAGACCTAAATATAAATCCTAAAATGATGAAGGACATGGAAGGAAAAATTGGGACAATATTAGGGGTCCTAAATAGAAAAGCAAACATAACTAAAAATACACAAACAGCCAAAGATGAGCTAGATAAGTGGCACCTCCTAAAAATTAAACACTTATGCTCATCAAAAAAGACTTCTCCAAAAGAGTAAAAAGAGAACCTACAGACTGGGGGAAAAATTGGCTACGACATACCTGACAAGAGTCTAATCTCTAAAATCATAGAAAACTTCTACACTTTAACAACAAAAAGGCAAACAATCCTATTAAAAAATGGGCAAAGGATGTGAACAGACACTTCACCAATGAAGGCATTCAGGCAGCTAACAAACACATGAAGAAACGCTCACAGTTGTTAGCCATTAGAGAGATGCAAATAAAAATTACAGTGAGATACCATCTCACCCTGACATTACTGGAACTAATAAAAGAAACAAAAAAACAGAAAACAACAAATGTTGGTGGGGTTGTGGGGAGTATGGAACTCTTACACACTGCTGGTGGGAATGTAAATTGGTAAAACCACTATAGACAATTGTATGGCTCTTCACTAAAAAGCTAGAAATAGAAATACCATATGACCCAGCAATGCCATTCCTAGGTATATGTCCTAAAGAAATAAGAGCTGTGACATGAATAGACATATGCATACCCAGGTTCACTGCAGCATTATTCACAACAGCAAAAAGATGAAAACAACCTAAGTGCCCATCAATGGATGAATGGATAAACAAACTGTGGTACATACACACAATGGAATACTATGCAATAATAAGGAATAAGGATGACTCTGCAAACATGTTACAACATGGATAAATTTGGAGGTCATTATGCTGAGTGAAATAAGTCAATCACAAAAGGACAAATATAGTATGAGACCACTATTACAAAAAAGCAAGAAAAAGTTTACACACAGGGAAAAAAAAATTCTTTGATGATGACCAGGATGGGAGGGAGAGGTGGAAAAAAAAAAAAAACTAATAGTGAAAACAACTAACTAGATAGAAGACACGTGGTGGTACTTGTGAAGGGAAGGGCAATACACATTATGGAGGAAGTCAGCACAACACAACCAAGGCAAAGGAAGACACTGAGAGGAACCCAAGAATAAAGGGCAACTACATAACAAGGACAATCCTGCAATAATACTATTACAAACAATGATCTACAAATGGATACATAGGTAGATAGGTATGCTAAAGAGGTGCAGATAAAGGTTTGGTTGTGCATATTTCTATAAAATAAACAATGACACCCGAGAGGAATGTGCTTCTTAGAATAATCAATTATACGAGATCAAAAGGACAACATTTGCCGGAAAGCAAAGATAAGAAGGCAGAATGGGATAGAAAATCTGGATGAAAGAAAACAGGGAACTCAGGGCAGCAATGGGGAGAGTGCAGACATATTGAGGGGGATGCAACCAATGTCATGGAATGCTTTACGTACAAACTATCGAACAGGAAAGTAAATTGCTCTGTAAACCTAAAAGCACAACAAAAAATTAAATAAAAGCACTGCCTGGTCCTGCGTCATCCCCATGATCAGTTGCAGATCAAGACTGCCTAGTGTTTGCTTTCACTGATTTCAGAAGTAGATCACCAGGCCTTTCTTCATAGTGTGTCTTAGTCTGAAAGCTCCCTGAAACTTTTCAGCATCATAGTAACATGCACATCTCCCCTGACAGATGGGTGGTGGCGGTTGTGTGTGAGGTGCCTTGGCTGGCAGTGGATCCCAGGTTTCTGGCATGGAAGGCGAGAATTCTCTCACTGGATCACTGCTGCCTTACAAAAACGGTTAGAGTTCAAAAATGCGTCCTGGAACACAGGAGTAGGAATGGAAGCCAATTGTACTTGAAAGAGCCAGAAAGAAAAAAATGGAAACTGACTCTTTGTAAAATCCAGAAGATGTACAGAGACTGGTGCTGGGGTGGGTGGAGGGGAACAGAAAGAACATGACAATAGAAGGGACAGAGTGGGGGAGGGGAAAAAAAGGAAAAAGAGAAGGCTTTCCGTTTGTTCCAACAGCTCAACATCTGGGTCAGACAATACAATAATTAGAAACAGGTAAAAATTCTCATTGATGTGCTGTTGCCGGGAAAAGTATTTCCTGAGAAAAGGCTAATTTATTAGAGTGAATGTTATTCCAAAGAAGATAATCATTTGGATTACTATTAATTGGAATCCAGACTTGGTTTTGTTCACGTTAGGTCAGTTCTTACATTTTGGGAAGCCTAAAGGCTTTCTAAGTGGACAGTGTTCTCAGTTCTCAACAAGCCAAAGCCTCAAAGCTGCCCCTCCCACTTGCCACCCAGAGCCTATTGTTTTCCTAGGTGAAAAGTGCAATATGATGGGTGGGAATGACACTAGCCCAGAAGTCATGGACTCAGGGTTTGTCCTGGCTCTGTGTTAACTGGTTGGGAACCCTGTGCCATTGCTCTGGGCCTTAGTTTTTTCATCTGTGAAACGATTGGCTCTGAAGTTCCTTGCATTTCTAGGTGTCCATTCTGTTCTAGAAATGACCTGTGAATAATGGCTCTTCCTTTAGATTAGAAAGCTCGTAGGCATGGAATCAAGTAGTTCTAGCTCCATTTCTCTCTTCCAATTAGCTATGTAATCTTGGACAAATTGCTTAACCTCTCTGGGTCTCATCTGTGAAATGAGGTTAAGAAGACTTTTTTTTTTTTTTTTTATCTCAAAGGCCATTGGGAGGATTAAATGAATTTATATAGTGCCTGGTGCTTAGTAAGTGCTTGGTGAGTGCAAACTCTGTGAATATTAGTTGTTGTTGTTTGTTGTTAGGTGCTGTTGAGTTGGTTCTGAGTCATAGACCCTATGTACAACAGAATGAAAGGCTGCCTGGCCCTGTGCTATGGTGCCTTCCACATTCTGATTATTAATGAATGTTTGCAGTTGTTTCTTCTCATTTCAAGTCATGCCATATCAGCAAATGAAGGTCCCAAAAGCTTGACTCCAACCATATCATTTAGGTCAACACTACTTTGAGGAGGCAGCTCTTACTCAGTCATATTTTGAGAGCTGTCCTAGTCATTTATTGCTGCTTTTTTTTTTTTTTATTACAGAAATACCACAATTGGATGGCTTTAACAAACAGAAATTTATTATCTCACAGTCTAGTAGGTTACAAGTCCAAATTCAGGGCGTCAGCTCCAGAGGAAGGCTTTCTCTTTCAGCCCTGGGGGCAGGTCCTTGTCATCCATTGTCTGCTGGTCTGGGAGCATCTCAGGGCAGGAACCTCAGGTCCAAGGGACACGCTTTGCTCCTGGGACTGCTTTCTTGGTGGTATGAAGTCCCCAACTCTCTGCTTGCTTCCCTTTTCTTTTATCACTTGAGAGGTAAAAAGTAGTAGATACCCCAGGGAATCTCCCTTTCCATTGGATCAGGGATATGACCTGGTAAGGGTGTTACAGTCCCACCCTAATCCTCTCTGACATAAAATCACAATCACAAAATGGAGGACAATCACAGAATACTGGCAATCATGGCCTAACCAAGTTGATATGCACATTTTTAGGGGGAGGTAATTCAATCCGTGACAAGTGCCTCTCAACCTGAGGGGTTCATCTTCCTGCCCTGTATCAGACAACGTTCCGCTGCTGTTCATAAGGTTTTCATCGAGCGATTTTTTCCGAAGTAGATCACCAGATCCTTCTTCCATGTTTGTCTTACTCTGGAAGCTCCAGTGAAACCTGTCCACCGTGGGCGACATGGATGGTATTTGTAATACCGGTGGCATAGCTTTCAGTATCACAGCAACATGCAGGCCACCACAGTAAGACAAACTGACAGACTAGTGGTGGTGATTATTAGTTACTGCATCACATAGCAGCACTGGGGGTTGTGTCAAAGCTTCCCTTAGGATTTGAGGCATTCTTTGATGGGTCAAAGGGGACCCATTCCAAAGTGGAATAGCTAGCAAGCGAAAATAAGCACATAAATACCATGGATCCTGGTAAATCTGTGGCAAGATATGTTAGATTTCCAAGCTCTAGCACAATTTGAACAATACTGGAATTACAGCTACTGTCAGAATCACCTGCAGGGCTTGTTAAAACACAGATTTCTGAGCCCCACTCCCAGAGTTTCTGATTCAGAAGGTCTAGGGTAAGGCCAGGCCCAAGCATTTGCATTTTTAAAAAGCTGATGCTGTTGCTGGTCGACCAGGGACCATGCTTTGAGAACTGCTAGATTACAGATTATTTCTTAAACTCCTTTTAATTTTTCCCTCAAGCTTGAGCAATGCAAAGGAGGAAAAAAATGAATTCCCATTTGTGCACCAATGGTCTCATTTTATGAATCTATCTTTCAACTGTGAATTTTTGAACCATAAAGTAATTTTTATACTTGTATTATTACTGAAGTGAAAATATAAAATTGAAGCATTTCGCTTGCAAACGTGCAACCTGGGGAATACAACTGAGGAAATATCATTCTAAAAAAAATATTACTTCTAATTCTCCTTATACCCTTAAAGATAATAAAGAAGTAGAATGTAGGAAGGGAATTGTGAGAGACTGGATTTGAGTTTTGGGTCCTCTTCTGCTTGGGGTCTCTTTGTTGAGTGGCCATGGGCTATTCATGACCTCTCTGACCCTCGTTCTTTAGGTGAGAAATGCTGTTCAGGGTCTGCGCCAGCATGAGGCTCTAAATCTTTGTCACTGTAATGTTGAGCAATAGAGAATCTTCTGCGGGTTGGATCGGGGGGCAGCGTTCTTGGCTGAGTAAGGAGGAAGGTAGAAGCTGGAATGAGACAGGGAGAGAGGTCCCTGGGTTCTGAGGTGAGCTTTCCTGTAGTTGCTATGGTGCTGGCTAGTTCCTAAACTTAGTTTCTATTAAAAAAGAAATACTTGGAGTAAAAAATGAATTGAGAGTTCCCCTGGGGACAGCTGGCTGTGCTGGGGGCACTCCCACTGCTTGAAACTTGTCATGGATTGAACTATGTCCCTCCAAAATATCTGTCGACTTAGCTGGGCCGTGAGTCCCCCTATTGTGTGATTGTCAGCCATTTTATGTGATTTCCCCATGTATTGTAACTCCTATCGCTATGATGAAATGAGATGGTTTAGTGTCAGTTATATTGATGAGATCTACAAGTTTAGATAGTGTCTTAAGCCAATCTCTTTTGAGATATAAAAGAGAGAAGTGAGCAGAGAGACAGGGGACCTCATAGGACCTCATACCACCAAGAAAACAGCGCCAGGAACAGAGCGCATCTTTTGGACCTGAGGTTTCTGCGCTGAGATGCTCCCAGACCAAGGGAAGATGGATGACAAGGACCTTCCTCCAGAGCCTACAAATGTAGAAAGCCTTCCCCTGGAGGCAGCACACTGAATTTGGACTTCTAGCCTACTAGACTGTGAGAGAATAAACTTCTCTTTGTTAAAGCCATCCACTTGTGTTATTTCTGTTATAGCAGCACTAGGTGACTAAGACAGACCTACTCAATATTCTTTTTACTTCGTTAGGTGTCATCTTGCTGAAGGATGGAATGATTCTCTGGAAACTGAGGGGTTGGCAGGTCTGAGGAAACAGAAGTAACGGATGATGTCTTTCTGCCCTGAGGGAGGGCAGAGGGCAGAGGGAGATGTGCCTGTGTGACTAAACCAAGTGGAAAAATAAGAGCGTCTCTTTTATTTTTTAAATTGTTCTTCAAATCTAAATCTTGCATCTCTTTGACCACATCACATGATGCTTCTTCCAAGTAACTAATCTGTTGTCCCTTCTGTTCTGTTTTTTCTTTCATAAAGAACCCTGCCCTTGGAGGGCTATTATCTGCTCTCACTCACTTCCCTTTCTGACCAGTTGCTTGTATCTCAACAGTCATTTGATGAATTCTGATTAATAATGATCACTAATGGTTGAGGAGCCCTGGTGGCGCAGTAGTTAAAAGCATAGCTGTTAACCCAAAGGCCGGCAGCTTGAATCTACCAGCCACTGCTTGGAGACCATAATTCTACCCTGTCCTGTAGGGTCACTATGAGTCTGAATCAATTTGATGGCAACAAGTTTATTTGTTTTTTTTGGTTTAATGGGTGTATAGAGCCTATAGCTTGTGAAGAATTCTCACTACCAAAATCTCCATTGACTAGTCCCTGTAAGCTAAATTTTCTACCCTCATCTCTCCCTATATTACTTGGGCTGAGAATGAGGAGATAGCATTACAAGGCCTGAAAGTCCAGTGTATTAGTCAGGATTCTCAAGAGAAACAGAATCTATATCTGTCAGTCTGTCCTACTGTGGTGGCTTGCATGTTGCTATGATCCCAGAAGCTATGCCACCAGTATTTCAAATACCAACAGAGTCACCCATGGTAGACAGGTTTCAGCAGAGCTTTCTGATTAAGGCAGACTAGGAAGAAGGCCTGATGATCTACTTTCAAAAATCAGCTAATGAAAGCCCTATGGCTCACAACAGAACATTGTCCAAGTCACTTGCTTTGGACACGTCTTTGGAGGGATCAATTGCTGGAGGAGGACATCACGTTTGGTGAAGTAGGGACCCAGCGGAGCTGAGGGAGACCGTCAATGAGATGGATTGACACAATAGCCACAACAATGGACTCAATCATGAGAATGATGCGGGACTGGGCAACATTTCATTCTGTTGTTCGTAAGGTTGCTGTGGGTTGGAGTCAACGTGAGGCAGCTATCTATCTAGGAGACCAAATGCAGACCATGAACAACGGTTAGTGTTTTAGGGCCAAAAATGGATTCACAAAAGCAGTGAGGCTTCTCTGATAAGGTGCATTTTAGCTGAGTACTGGAGTAAATGAAGACATGAGCCATTGGGGTGTCTGGGAGTGAGCAGCAAGTACAAAGTCCCTGGGGCTGGAATGTGCTCAGCCTGTGTGAGCAACAGTGAACTGTGGAAGGAGAGGGTTGTTACAGAAATGGAAGGGTCTTGGCTGTTTGCCTTGGTATTGTGAAGAGGCAGGATGGGGGGTGCTGGGACCCCAAGTCCCATCTTTTCCAGCATTTGTGATGATAGGTCCACTCCTCTCTGCCTGGTGCTGTGATGCTGTTTCCATGCCTTTCTGGGTGGTCTTTTCCAACTGCTTGTTTTAAGAGGGCACTGCGGCCGTGGAGGTGGCCAGAGGGCATTGCTACGCTGGGAAGCCTTTCTATTCCAGGGAGCCAAGGGTCTGAAAACATAAAAGGAAACACATCCCAGCACATGGCAGGGAAGTGGTCCCAGTCTCGGCTTCTCTTATCTCCCTCCTTGCTGGTTTCCTGCTGCAGAAGCTGGGCAGCTCTCCAGTGAGGCCTCTTCGGGTCAGAAGGATTTCAAGAGGAGGGCTGACGTCATCAGGGTTCTCAGCTGGCTATAAATCTGGGTTTGTTTTGGTGGTTATTTTCCCTTTGGTCCGGCATGTGTTGGAAAGATAAGGCAGTGGGAGGAAGTGGAGGGGGCCAGGGGCTCTGTGCAGAGGAAACTGAAGGACATACTTGGAGAAAGAAAGACCCAGCCCCCCTGGGCAGGTGTCTCCAAGGCCATGAGGAGGCCCTTGCAGAAAGGGTCCTGGGCAGAGCAGGAAAGAAGTCTTCAGCCAGAGTTGGAAACTTGCCTTGAGTCACTGCTCTGCCTCTCACTCACTTAAGCCTCAATTTCCTTAGCTGAGAAATGAGCTCATGACACACGCAAACATGCATTCCTGGCAAGGCTAGTGGGAGGACAAAATGAGTGCATATAGGTGTGAGACTACTGGGTAATAGGAGAAAACCAGTTGCCGTTGAGTTGACTCTGACTCATGGTGACCCCATGTATGTGCAGAGTAGACCTGTGCTCCAGAGTTTTCAAAGACCGTTATCTTTTGGAAATAGATTGCCAGGCCTTTCTCCTGAGGCTCCTCTGGTGGACTTGAACTCCTAACCTTTCCATTATCAGTCAAGCACCTTAACCGTTGGCACCATCCAGGGTCCCTGCGTTATCGGTAAAGTACTACGAAGTGGTAGCTACTCGTGTTAGTTAGATGGTGTAGTTTCCTTTGTAACAGATGTTGTATTTGGGAAACCACTACAGCCAACAGACAGCTTTGGTACCTAACGCTAGAATCCTTTAAGTGGTTCTTGTCTTTTAATGGGTTGTTTTCAATAGGGCAAATTTATGACCCAGAGCACTGAGTCTGCTCAGAAGGGAACACACACGTGCACACCCTGAATCGGTCATTGTACCACATGCTTCAATGACGTGAAGATGGAAGATGATTGCGTATACCCTCCGATCATGTGAGTCATGCTAACCTCTAACTCTTGCTCCTTAGAAGGCTCTGTTTCTCGGTCTTAGAGTTTTTAGAAAACCACTCCTTGCTCTGTAAGACCTTATCTTCACAGAGAAGGTTCTGAGACAGGCAGCAGAGAAAGAAGATTTTCAGAGTACTGGCCCTTCCAATGACCTTGGAACGAAAGACCAGTGAGGATTCCATGCACATTAGCCCCCTGGTGACGGAAGCACAGGAGTTAAATCTTCCTTTGGGTCTTTCTTTCTTAGAAGTTGGGTAATTACTGACCACAGTCATTGGCTCCCTGAAAGATGGCCGTCTTCTTTTGTATTGGAATGTAAAGAAATGAAGTCACAACACTAGCCAGGAACAGTGCTGAGACTAAGATAATATAAATCAAACAGCTAACATTGAGAGTTTATTATGTGTGGGGTATGTGTTTCTTAAAAGTGTAATCTTACATTAGGCAGAGCATTGGTGGCTCAGTGGTAGAATTTTCGCCTTCCATGCGGGAGGCCTGGGTTCAATTCCCAGCCAGTGTACCTCAAAAGTAGCCACCACTTGTTGTCAGTGGAGGCTTGTGAGTTGCTATGATACTGAATAGGTTTCAGCAGAGCTTTGAGACTTTAAGACAGAGTAGGAAGAGGACATGGTCTGATCTGCAGCGCATCATGGGCATGGTGCAAGACTGGGCGCTATTTTGTTCCGTTGTGCATGGGGTTGTCATGAATTGGGGCCAATTCCACAGCAGCTAACAACAGACAGAAACTTCCACTGGGCCGAATAATGTTGACCTTTGCATTGATTGCCCTCTGATTCCTCTCGTAACTACTGAAATCTCATGCGTTCATCAGCTCAAAGTTTGGAATTCTACCCAAGGCTTTAGGACACATCTTATATTTCTTTTGCAGTTATTATTATTTTTGTAGTGAAATTTCTTTCCCTTCTCTGAATACTAGCCTGGAGCCTCTCAGGTTTCTTGTTGCTTTCTCTTCCCTCAGTAAAACATCTCACAAATGTCAGTGCTATTTCTAAACCCATAGCAGATATCTCAGTCCTATTGATTGTTTCCCTATCATACCCTTGGGGTCACAGTTCAGGAGCCAGCCTGTCAGCTCACACTGTGACCCTCAAGGGTTGAATTATTTTTGCAGTGACATCATCAACAAATTCTAAAAACCTTTTGTCTTCAGATTAACTAGAAAACAACAGTATAACGCCATCTGCCTTTAGTTTTAGATGTTTCAGTAGCTATAATGATTTTCCCCATTGCTCGGGGGTACATTTTCCAATTTTCAGTCTAGAGGAAACACAGGTAGCATAAAAAGTCAGGAATCCTGATAGGAAGTTTTAGTCACGCAGCCTTTGTCTCCGGAGCCTCCAGTGAAATGGCTTTCATGTGTTCTGTTCCCACTTAACACCAGCTTCCCATAATCCTTGGAGGTCCAATCTCAGCTGCTTTCCTTCCAGATCTTTCTTCTAGCCTGTTTTCCTGTGATATAGATATTATCCCCATTTTACAGATGAGGGAACTGAGGCAGAGAGAGGTAAAATAACAGGAAGCCCGGCAGTCTGGTTACGAGGCCCTAGTTCATAACCACAATACCCAAAATCAAGATGCCTGGTTGGCTGGCCTGAGGAAGAAGGAAATAGAAACAATACAGGCTTGGAGTCAACTGACCACATGGCCCTGTAACTTGCTATAGAAGGGAACACACCGCCTGGTATCTCAGAAGAGACAAGTGTCTACGTGGGGCTCCCAGATCTCTGTCAACAGCACCCGTAAGATTTGGGGGCTGATCCCATCTGGTGTATAATACACATTGTTAAAACTGTTACACGGTGTGATCTCTGACCTAGGGTATATTGCTTAACCTCTGACTTTAGGTAAATTACTTAACCTCTGACCGTGGGTAAATTATCTACCCTCCCCGAGACTCAGCGTCTTCTTCTGTAAAACAGGCACCCTGTGTACCTTCTCTGCTGCCGTAAATATTTATCACGCATGGGTGTAAAGTACCTGCCAGATTTTATTCTCAAGAAACCTCAGTTTTTCTTATTCCTCCTAGACTGGAAATGCGTTGCTCACCTTTGTGTTTATGCTGCCCGGCCCACACCAAGAATGCCATCAGTATTGTTCATCAGATGAAGGTTGTCAAGGAGAAGGCTTGGGGAAACATTTGGGTAATTCCTGAGGGGAAATTGCCCACCCATCTTATCACCTTGGCTTAATTGGCACCATGTCTTTTCCCTATTGTTATCACTTTGTGTTCCTTTATCCTTGAACCAAAGTCAATTACAGTCAGCTCTTGGACTAATTAGAGCCTGTTGTCCTCACACACGCTGACTGGGCTGGTTTGGGCTGGGACATCAGACGCCAGGTCTTTTGGCAACAACATGGTATCCTGGCCACTGGGTCGGCAGTAAGGGCTTCTCAACACGGCATCTCCTGCCTGGGGACCTCTCCCTCTCCCCTCCCTTCCTTGTCCTCCTCTCCAGCATCCAGGTACCCGGTACCTGCCTGGGCCTTCCCTGTCCCCCAACACCTGCCCAGGTGGCCCCCAGAGTCAGCACGATGAGGAAGTGAAGGTAGAAACAAGGCCCTGCCTCAGGTCTTGTGATGTCCTGCACCACACTCAGTGTTGGCAGAGCCTCTGCCTGTGGTTGGGGTCAGTGGGCAGTGAAGGCCGTAGAAGATGTGCAAGGAGAGCCCAGCTCACAGCTGTCTCCAGCAGCAGCATGAATTTCAGGCTGTCGTCATCAAATGGAGAAATTATAGGCCTGCAGAGGTGATTAAGAGCCCTGGTGGCACAATAGTGGACAGCTGGTGGCACAGTGGTTAAAAGGCTTGGCCGAGAACTGAAAGGTCAGCAGTTCGAACCACCAGCCGCTCTGTGGGAGAAAGATGTGACAATCTGCTCCCGTAAAGGTTACAGCTTTGGAAACCCCATAGGGCAGTTTGACTCTGTCCTGTGGGATCACCGTGAGTAGGAATTGACTCAATGGCAACAGGTTTAACAGGTTAGAGGTCTGATCTGCACCGCGGAGCCCCCCAGGGAGGCTCTTCTTCATCCAGAAATTTTGGTAACTTTCCAGAATGAGAGCTATGGAGGCTACAGATTACCTCACTGCCTCTCATACCTTTTTCTCTGGGCCCAGCAGTAAACGTCAGCCCTGATCAATGTTTATTCTGTGTCATTTTTGCAAGTATATATGAAACATCCACTCTGTGATGGCACTTTCTGGGTTCTGTAACGGATACAAATATGAATTAAACATGCATCCTGTTCTCAAGACCTCTGGTATAGCAGAGACACACAAACACATACATGTGCGAAAAACCATTGTCGTTGAGTTGATTCCGACTCTGAGCGCTCCTATAGGACAGAGTAGAGCTGTCCCGTAGGGTTTCCAAGGAGCGGCTGGTGGATTTGAACTGCTGACCTTTTGGTTAGCAACCAAGCTCTTAACCACTGTGCCACCAGGGCCTCCATCATAGAAGGTAAGAATTCTACCACTGAACCACCACTGCCTCCTGAAGACTAGCTAGTTAAGCCATAAGATACCTATTTCCTTTTTTTTTTTTTTTTTTTTAAATCTTTTTGAATATTTCTTTGAGGTAGAGAAGCTTGTTCCTATAACTGGCCTGACCAAGTTACACTTACAGGTACTCGTGGATAAATGTGTGGGCAATGTGCATAAACTGCATGTCTTCTGTTTCCAGGCTATGCAGGGCCTTCACCTATTGCTGCTCCGTTGCCTCCCAGGTATATTTAGGAAAACTGTGATTTGTCTAACCCAATATTCCTTCTCGAAATTGGAGCAAAGAGGAAGATTTCATCAGGCCTAGTAAGCAACATCTGAAGTATAACCGGTACCAGTCCCGTCAAGTTGATTCTGACTCATGGCGACCTTGATGTGTGTGAGGGCAGAACTGTAGCTTTCAATGGTTGATTTTTCAGAAGCAGATCACCAGGCCTTTCTTCCAAGGCACCTCTGGGTGAACCCAAACCTCCAACCCTTTGGTTAGCAGCCGAGTGCTTTAACCATTTATACCAGCCAAAGGCTATCCCGGCAGAGCAGCTAAGGTGGGGATAAGAAAGTATGTGTTTATCATAAGCCTAACTTTTGACTTTGAGAACTAAATTTTTAAGAAAATCTTCAACCTTTTGGTTCTCTTTACCAGTAGACACACATTAATGCTGTTGTCAGGAAGATTTGGGAAAAAATTCTAAGGTTGTTTAATGGATTAAAACATATTTAAAAATGGACATTAAAAAAGATCTTCTACCACCTTATCACCAAAATAACAAAAACTGAGATGGAATCATAAATTAAGGGTTAATGTAAGACCTATCTTTGGAGAGGTATAGCTTAAATAAGTAAGACTTTATCTTCAAAGCCAGATTAGTATTTATTGTTTGGCCCTAAGTACTGGGAGATACACATCTCCACTAACTGACTAAAACCCTAAATCAAAGGCCTGAAATGATAGTTCGTTTGTTTATATGTGTGTGTATGCACACACACACACACGCACATGCACATGCACACGTGTACTGTATGCAGGAATGGGGCTTTGTGAGTGCTTCACATCATCAAGTATTTGCTCATTGGCTATGGATTGTAGGTTAGGCTTACTGGTTGTGTTTTCTGATTGTGAAACTTGTCTCTACTTCTATGTAACTTGAAGTGTTTCTTTTGTTTTGATAAACGACCCATCTTCTACTGCCCCCAACCACCGGGGTTGCTCTGGTCCTGGGTCTTCCTAGATGCATGGTCTCTTCACAAGTTTGTATCTTCTGCAGCTCTTAACATAGATCACATTGCCCTCTTGGGATTCTCTTGGCTTCTGGGACACCACTGTTCCTTGATTATCTGGTCAGATGGCACAATGAATGGTGGTAATTGGCGGAGGTTTTAATAAAGGGACTATTTTACACAGCTGTGGGCAGGGTGTAGGATAGTGTAGTACCCCAGGACTACTGATAGTGGGGAACCCTTACTAACTCTCAGTCTGAAGGGCTAAGGTTGGGAGCAGTGTCCATTATCGGAACCTAGAGAGAGAGGTGGAGGTAGGGGCCTCCTGGCAGGTCCTATAGCCTTTGGTAGAGGGATTAAGTCAACCACAGCAACCCAGCAGGGAGGGGACAGGGCAATAAATAGCCAACACTCTTGTCTCTGTTTTTGATCTCTTGATGTGCTCCCTTCCTGACTGGGCCCAGTGGAAGCCAGAAGGGAAGGAGCCATTGATGCACTTCACATAGGCCAGTGCCCTGGGCCAAAGAACAGAGTGGAAACGTGAATGTGCAGGGACAAAAGATGGTACCCAGCCACCACCAACTCTGTTACAGGTTGAATTGTGCTCCCGAAAAAGATATATTGAAGTCCTAGCCTCTGGTACCTGTGAACATGACCTTGTTTGGAGGTAGGGTCTTTGAAGATATCAGTTAAATTAACATGAGGTCACACTAGAGTAGGGTAGGTAATACTGGAGTAAAACCAAAAAACCAAATCTGCTGCTGTCGAGTCAATTCCAACTCACAGCAAGCCTATGCTGGAGTAAGGTAGATCCTAATTCAATGTGACTGGAGTCCTTGTAAGAACAGACAGACAGACACAGAAGGAAGACTGCCATGTGAAGACAGAGGTACAGATTGGACTGATGTGTCTATAAGCCAAGGATTGCCAGGAACCGCTGGAAGCTAGGAAGAAGCAAGGATTTTTCCCTAGGACCTTCAGAGAGAACATGGCCCTGCCGACACCTTGAATTTGAACTTATATCCTCCATAACTGTGAGAGAATACATTTTTGTTGTTATAAACCACCCACTTGGTGGTACTTGGTTAGGATAGCCCTAAGAAATGAATACACACCCCCAACACTTTCTTCCTCATCTTTGCTTGACCTTTCTCTTTAGCGCTTATTACCATCGGATGTACTATACATTTTACTTACCTTGTCTTTTGTCTCTTTTCCTAAACTCTCTTTCCACCATGTAAATTCCATAAGCGTGAGATTTCTGCCTATTTTGTTCATTGCTGAAGCCCCCGTGCCTATGACAGTACCTGATACATACAAGGTGCTTAGAGCCAGCAAGTAATTGTTGAATGAAGGAAGGGTTTCCAAAGCCCTCTTTTTTATATGCTTTGCTGGTTTCTTCTTCTCTGCTCACTTCTTAGCTCTAAGCCACACTTCTTGGGCTGGGTTTTGCCATCCAGCTTTCTGCGTTCCTCACTTTGGCTAGTAGCACTGAGACCCAACTAATCTCTGGAGTCAGGGCCTCCAGAATCATCCCTGTCACCTCCCTCTCTCTCGTGCCTTTCCTGGCCACTGGATGCCATGTGAGCCTCTCCATCTGCATAGCTGCAGCCTTGTCCTCAGTGCACTGGGGGATGCTCTGGACTCCCTTCTCTGAGGAGCTGCTCCTAGCCAGAGTCGGGGGCTGAGGTAGGGGGTGGGGTTAGGTAATTATATTACTTCACTAGTGCCAGCTGAGGGTGGGCCATTCTAAGTCAGGCTTGCAGGCAATGTGAGGCAAGATTGGTGTTTGAGTAACCTGGGGGACTGAAAGGGTTGGGTTGGACAGACACATAGTGGTGTGTGTCTGTACATGGGGGCAGGAGGGGCGACAGAAGAGAGACACACATATGTGTATAAAGTCTAGTCAGTTGTCCTTCCTCTTCATACAGAACAACATGAGCCAATCCTATCAATTGCCAGAGTTTGACATTTTTGGGAGTCTCTGGGTGGTGCAAACAGTTAACATGCTCGGCTGCTAAACAAAATGTTGGAGGTTCAAGTCCACCCAGAAGAACCTTGGAAGAAAGGCCCGGCAATTTACTTCTGAAATATCAGCCATTGAAAGCCTTATAGAGCACAGTTGTACTCTGACACACCTGGAGTCACCATGAGTTGGAGTCTACATGATGGTGATGATAATAATTATTATTTTTTGCATTTGTGACCACTAAGTCACCCGAGATTTTTTTTCTGGAAGAAAAAGTAAATAAAAGAATACATCTAGAGTCACCCAAAATGTACATCAGGGATTTTGCATAGATACACATTTCCTTGGAAGCCTTTTGGGGAGATTTACCTTGTGTAAAACACAGGGTTTCTGTCTTCAGGGATGGGGTCTTTGTTATCATTGACTATGTTGTCCAAATGAGTAAACTCTGGCATAGAGGGGGTTAGGACTGGTCTGGGGTCAGAGAAGGAGAAGGACGGGGTTAGAGCTGTTCTCTTCAGGAGTCAGGGACTGTGAGCCTGCACAGGAAAAGGGCAATCTCTGGGCTGGGAAGGAACACTTCAGCCAGTTCAGATGTTGACACTCATGGGTGTGGCCTTAGGCCAAGCACTTTCTCTTACAGAGCGGAGGGCTGTGGTGTCCTTGAGTTTGGAGTGTCAGTGTGGGTGTGGTGTGTGTGTTTAAATGTGTGTGTGAGTGTGTGAGTATGTGTGTGAGTGTGAGTGTGGT
This sequence comes from Elephas maximus indicus, assembly GCF_024166365.1. NCBI lineage: Eukaryota > Metazoa > Chordata > Mammalia > Proboscidea > Elephantidae > Elephas > Elephas maximus. Next base: position 221,431,946 of record NC_064820.1, on the reverse strand, counting down.
TGTGCATGTGCATGGGTGTTTGTGTGAGTGTTTATGTTTGTGCATGCTTGTATGTGCGTGTGTGTATGTATGCACATGTGTGTGCGAATACCTGTCCTGCCTCACAGGGTTGGTAAAGTAAAATGAGAGGACTCAATGAAAGAGGTCTTTGAAAAACGTAAGAGGTGTATCCAGATCCAAGGCATGTTGTGATATGCTGGATGGGCAGTGTGAGCCGGTAGTGGTTGTGGGCATGATTTGGGGGCAAGTGGAGGCCAAGAGATTAGGATGACAGAGTGACAAAGAGAGGGGTTGTGTGCAAAGGAAGGTTGCCTGGTATTATTTGCACACATGTATGTTTTGTTTTATTAGTAAGAAAATTCAGAAAAGGAAAGAAGGAGAAGAAAACGTAGAATGTTCTAGATTTCAGAACTAATGATATCAATAAATCGGACAACTGTAGCTTATTATGACAGTTCACTGCTATGTGAATTTGAATGTACAAATCCCAGCCCCCAAGTTTGTTCGTTTGCTCATTCATTCAATAATTTAACAAATACTTATGGAGTCCCTACGGTTGATTCATTTATTCAGTCAACAGCAACACCTGTCATGACATACACAGCATCCAGCTAATTTTGCTGTAATGTTGAATGTCTTTGGGGAATAATTATATTATCGAAAGATATTTTTCATCTCTTCAGGCTTGTAGAACTCCAAATAGTCTTTAGCATTTTATTTTGATATGTTTATATCACACAATTAATTTTTAAAAGTTCCTTAAAGTCAAACACTGATAATTTGTGTCAAAATATATGCAAAATATACCACCCTCCATACAAATGCATGAGCAATGCCATCCACAAACACAAAACTCTGTACACTGAGCCCCTGACTGCGACGAGGGTGACATGGAATGCAGAAGGCATGTGCAGACTTGCGTTCTTACAGACCCTGAGGGACGTGCACACTCAGAAGTTTGGAAACAATTATTTCCTCTGTTTGTTGGCTGAATTCCTAAACCTCCTATCTCAGCCTTTTCCTCCTTTTGTTTGAAAGCTCCATGTTATCGTTGTCGACACTCATAGTTAGGAATGAGTTGTTCCACCAATGACTGAGCTATTTATGACAATGAAGGACACTCTAGCAAGGTGATATTTTTCCCCTCTCCATTCATATTTTTTTATATCAAGCAGACCACACCCTGCTCTTTATTTGTCGTTTGCTATTGTCACTGGTGACTCCCTGGAAGTTGCAAACAGTTAATGTGCTCAGCTCATAACTGAAAGAGGAGGTTTTAGTCCACTCAGAGGTGGTCAGAAGAAAGGCCTTGACAATCTACTTCTGAAAAATCCATCATCGAAAACCTCATGGAGAACAGCTCTATTCTGATACACGTGGAGGCTCCAAGAGTCTGAATCAATTCTGTGGAAACTGGTTGGTTACCCCAGTGGTAGAAACTCCCCCTGTGGCCCAGCTACTTGTCTTCATCCCCATGAGCCACAGGCTGGAGTCTTCTGGGAGCATAGACCAGGACTGGTGGTCTTCTGACAGGTACCCCAGGGTCCTGGCTAGAGGATTATCAAGAGTAACGCGTGCCCAGGGGCAGACAGCTGGCCTCGTCTGGCGCCCCTGTGGACTTGGGCCCACAAGTCCTAACTCTTCCCCACGCCCCCTACACACATACCACATCTCTGGTCCAGGCACTTGTTTTCTTCAGAGTGACAGGATGGTATGTGTGACTGTGGAAGTAAAAATAATGTTCCTGTCTTCACCCTCTCATTTCAGGGGAGCAAGTTTCCCTGACAATGTGAGGAGAAAAATAGGCCAAGGAGAAGGGGACAAAGGAGGCCTCTTTTGTTGTTGTTAGGTACCATCTAGTTGGCTCTGAATCATGGTGACCTATGTACAACAGAATAAAATGTTGCCCAGTCCTGCGCCATATTTATGATTGCTGGCATATTTGAGCCCATGGTTGTGACTATTCTGTTAATCCATCTCATTGGGGGTTCCCTCGTTTTTGCTGACCTTGACTTTACCAAACATAATGTCCTTTTCTAGAGATTGGTCTTCCCTGATGACCAGCCCAAAGTACGTGAGACAGTCTCACCATCCTTACTTCTAAGGAGGATTCTGGTTTTATTTCTTCTAAGAGCGATTTGTTTGTCCTTCTGGCAGCACGCTGTATGTTCAATATTCTTTGCCAGTGCTAAAGTTAGAATTCATTAATTCTTCTCGTGTCTTCCTTTTTCATTGCCTGGCTTTCACACACATATGAGGGCTTACCATGGATCAAATGAGGGCAAGCACTGAAGGTCAGCCTCAGACAGCCTGTGGCCCTACCTCAGGCCCCTCCACCCCAGGAGAGCCTCACCAAAAGGTGGGTTCTGGCACTGAAAGAGGCTCTTCCAGGCTTGCGTTGCTGAAAGGCCATGCAGAGGTTGAATGAGATCCTTGTAAGCCCAACTCTTTCTCATTTGTGGATGCCCATAGGGTCAGAACACCATGGATTGGGGGCATTGGCCAGTGGAGTGGCAAGGTCCAGGCTCCAAGGGACTCAAAGCCAGCCGGAAACTCCTAGCCGCTGCTCCACCTTGGTCAATCCTCCTCGGTCAATCCTACTCCTCAGTATCTTCTCAAATCCTTAACCCGGCTCACAAAGGGTCCTTACCACATTGCGCTTACTGACCTTTACAGTCCATCTAAGGAGTCCCTGGGTGGTGCAAACAATTAAGTGCATGACCGCTAGCTGAAAGGTTGGTGGTTCAAACTCACCCGTATATGCCTTGGAAGTCAAATCTGGTGATCTGCTTCTGAAAGGTCACAGTCACTGAAACCCTGTGGAACTGTTCTACTCTGCACACATGGGGTCACCATGAGTCAGAATCGACTAGATGGCAACTAACAAGAACAGCAACAACAACAATAACAACCAGCCCACCTAACCCTACCCTCCCTTCCCCCCCACCCCAGCTCTGTCCCTTAACCATTCCAAACGTCTTCCAGCTACCTCTGTGCCTTCACGCATGCCATTCCCGCTGTGGAATCACTCTTCTCTCCTCTGCTAGGCTCCTTCTTGTGGTACTCTGTTGTGAACTGAATTGTGTCCCCCTGAAACCCCTACCACAGCTTCCTCCTGCCTTGTTTGCTGCCCACCAAACGGCAGTCCCTAACCACAGTTTGTCTCCAGCCCATGGCCCTTGCAGACCCCAGTCTGTAACCACAGTTTGAATTTGGTGCCAGATCTTTGCACATGCATGGGTCAGGATCTTGGCACATGCGCAGATCTAAAGAATTGTGCCCTTATCTGACCTCGAACCTGAGCATACCCGGAAGGGAAGATATTCTCTGACACACAGCACCACTTGAGCCCTTTTGCAAAACGAGAAGTCCCACAACGTAGACTTCCTAAGAAGAATGACTCAGCACTTGTATCTCCAAATATGGGCATGGGAGGGCTCAGAGTGTAGGGTTACAGGCACCAATCCCTGTCCCCTGGGGACTCAAGGACATAAAACGTCCCCAATCCCCTCAGGTGGGGAGCGCATGGTCTTCCGGCTGCTAGGTCCCACGTTGCACCTTGTCTGTGCAGATAATTACTACTTTCTGTTTCCCTTGCAATTGGCATCCATCTTGTTTAAATCATCTAGTAGGACTGGCCAAGAGCCTGAGAGATTCAGTCACACCCCCCAAATATGTTTTGAAGTCCTGGACCCTGTACCTGTGGATGTGATTCTGTTGGAGAAAAAAATAAATGTTTTTTTGTTATGTTAACTAGGTCATACCCAAGTAGGGTGGGTCCTAAACCTAATCACTTTTGAACTATAAAAAAAGCAGATTAGGCACAGAGACACACAGAGGGAAGACGCCATATGAAGACAGGTTCACATGGCAGATGCACCTACAAGCCCAGGAGTGCAAAGGATTGCCACAGTGACTAGATGATACAGTAGACAAAGAAAGACCTCCCCACAGAGCCATGCCCTGAATTCAGACTTCTGGTCTCCTGAACTCTGAGACAATAAATTTCTGTTCTTCCAGGCTACCCACTTGTGGTATTTCTGTTATAGCAGCACTAGGAAACTAAGATGCCCCCTCAGGTCACAGCTGCCTGTGAAGTTCGGGGGGGGGGGGGGGATCTTTTCTGACCATTGTAAGCAGTGCCTGGCCCTGTGCCCCAAAGCCTTGCACATTCCTGAGAAGGATGGGCTAGACATATGCATTTGTGTCTGGGCTGGATGCCTTTGCACGGTGGGTCAGTGCTGCAGGAGCCAGGCCGGTCTGGTCTGCTGCTAGCACCTGAATGTCATAGTCAGCTGTTGAATCAATGAGCCCACCCACTTTTTCAGTGCCAGGCCCTGAGCCTTGTGCAGGGACACAGAGAGTAACCAAAGGGAAAAACATCCTTAAGGGCGGAGGGAATTGGGGATTTACCGCATGGTGCTGAAGTGTTGTTAGCTACTGTTGGGTCAGCCCCTGACTCATGGTGACCCCATGCACAACAGAACAAAGCATTGCCAGGTCCTGTGCGACCCCCATGGTGAGCTGCAGATAGGACCATCGTGATCCATAGAGTTTTTGTTGGCTGATTTTTGGAAGGAAACCCTGGTTGCGTAGTGGTTAAGTGCTATGGCTGCTAACCAAAGGGTCAGCAGTTCTAATCCGCCAGGCACTCCTTGGAAACTATGCGGCAGTTCTACTCTGTCCTATAGGGTCACTATGAGTCAGAATCGACTCGACGGCACTGGGTTTGGTTTCGTTTGGTGGTTTGATTTTTGGGAAGTAGATCGCCAGGTCTTTTTTTCCTGGTCTTACTCTGGAAGCTCCACTGACACCTGTTCAGCATCATAGCAACATACAGGCCTCCACTGACAGATGGGTAGTGACTGTGTATGAAGTGAATTGGCAGGGAATCAAACCTGGGTCTCCTGCATGGAAGGTGAGAGTTCACTGAACCACCACTGCCTCACATACCTCTATACTAAAAACCCCAAACCTGTTGCCCTCAAGTTGATTCCGACTCATAGAGACACTATAGGACAGACTAGAACTGCTCCATAGAGTTTCCAAGGAGTGTCTGGTGGATTCGAACTGCCAGCCTTCTGGTTAGCAGCCGTAGCTCTTAACCACTACACCACTAGGGTTTCCACATACCTCTATAGGGTATGTAAACTTGACCTAAAACACTTAAAATTCAAATGTAATCATCACTACCCTTCTCAGCTATCGTTAATTTTTAGCAGTTCTCAATTTTACTCCTTGTTTATCCATTGAACTTTTCCCCAGGCTGGCTACATTAAAGCACCAAGGAAGTGTGAGAAGATTCTGGGGAAAACAGAGAACGAGGCCATGGTATGTTTGTGAAACTATATAAAGTCCTGTTAATTTTGGTTTAATTTTTATTTTTGGGAGAGGATTTTTGAGGTTGATTGACCCCTTTCATTGTCAAGAAGTGTGAAGTATGTTCCCCAAAGAAGCCCCTGCCTTTGAGGGGAGGTGGAATTTTCTAGCTCTTGGGCCCATAGGGTGTCCTCGAAAGGGCTGCAATCGCAGAGCCACCTGGGATCTCTTCCTTATTAAAGCAGGTAGGGAAATAGCAAGGATGGTGCAGTTAAAAGTGGACAAAAGGTGTTTTGTTGCCTGGCTCCCCTCAGGGGACTTGGAGTTCTCCAGAAAGGGGTCCCTTGATCTCCCTCATTTAAGGGACTCTCATTAATTCTTCACCCTGGTGTTTCTGCTTCCTGTGCAGTGATGGTTCCAGACGAACATACCAAGGCACAATCTCACTTTCGCTCTAGAAGAAACGGTGCTGGAATAGCTCCTTATCACCCCTCCTGCAATGGCATTGATTGAACCTGATAAAGAGACCTCTATAGATGTTAATTATAACCAAGGACTCCATGCTGAGTTTTATATGCAAGAATTCTGTGCTCTGTTTAATGTCCAAGAAGAAAACTCATAACAAATTAACATTTATATGGGTCCATTAATCTTCAAAGCATTTCACTGACTTTGGTCAAGCCCAATGACTCTCTTGTTCAGGTAGTAAGAAGCCTTTTTGGTCTCATATTCTTTCTCCTTCTTTGTAGTTGGAAAAAAAACCCAGACAAACAGAGAGTAATGGAATGCTCTGTATAACCCCTGCATCCAAGTTAAGGGAGGGCTGAGTGGGTGGCAATCCAGGCTTCTGGTTCCATTTCTGACCAAGGAATGCCCCCCCACCAAAGCTGTGCACACTCTCAAACTGAGACTCTCAAAACTACATACCCAGATCAAAACTACATATTTAAAAAAAAAAAAAAAATTATTAAAAAAAAATTTTTTTTTAATTTTACTTTAGGTGAAGGTTTACAGAACAAACTAGTTTCTCATTAAACAATATACATATTGTTTTGTGACATTAGTTGCCAACCCCCACAACATGTCAACACTCTCCCTTCTCGATCTTGGGTTCCCCATTACCAGTTTTCCTGTCTCCTCCTGCGTTCTTGTCCTTGCCCTGGGGCTGGTGTGCCCATTTAGTCTCATTTTGTTTTACGGGCCTGTCTAATCTTTGGCTGAAGGGTGAACCTCAGGAGTGACTTCAGTACTGAGTTAAAAGGGTGTCCAGGGGCCACACTCTTAGGGTTTCTCCAGTCTCTGTCAGACCAGTTCGTCATGTCTTTTTTGTGAGCTAGAATTTTGTTCTACATTGTTCTCCGGCTCTTTCTGGAACCCTCTATTGTGATCCCTGTTGGAGCAGTTGGTAGTGGTAGCCGGGCACCATCTAGTTGTACTGGACTCAGTCTGGTGGAGGCTGTGGTAGATGTGATCCATTAGTCCTTTGGACTAATCTTTTCCTTGTTCAAAACCACATTTCTTCCTAGGCCTCTGATTCTGAACAAGCTGCTTTTTATGGACACACATACCCACGCACCCACTCATCCCCCCCAATACGCACATGCACGTTGCATGTGCGCTGACACAAAACATGCACACACTCACACGTATGTGCATGCATAAACGTGCACACAATGCACATGCACGCATGATGCATACATACGTGCACACACACTGGCACGTGCACACATGCATTTTATGTTGTGGTATATGCCAGTCATCAATTCTTGCTTTTGCTTTAGCGGCTTGACATTCGAGAGTTTCAGAGTCTCCTCTGACATCCATCTTGGTCTTTTCTTTCTTTCCTGTCTTTTCAATGACCTCTTGCTTTCTTCACGTATGATGTCCCTGATGTCATTCCACAACTTGTCTGGTCTTCGGTCACTAGTGTTCAATGTGTCAAATCTATTCTTGAGATGGTCTCTAAATTCAGGTGGGATGTACTCAAGGTCATATTTTGGATCTCGTGGACTTGCTCTGATTTTCTTCAGTTTCAGCTTGAACTTGCATATGAGTAATTGATGTTCTGTTCCACAGTCGGCCCCTGGCCTTGTTCTGACTGATGCTATTGAGTTTTTCCATCGTCTCTTTCCACAGATGTAGTCAATTTGATTTCTGTGTGTTCCACCTGGCGAGGTCCATAGTCGCCGTTTATGTTGGTGAAAGAAGGTATTTGCAATGAAGAAGTCGTTGGTCTTGCAAAATTCTATCATTCGGTCTCCGGCATTGTTTCTGTCACCAAGGCCATATTTTCCAACTACTGATCCTTTTTCTTTGTTTCCAACTTTCACATTCCAGTCACCAGTAATTATCAATACATCCCGATTGCATGTTCAATCAATTTCAGACTGCAGCAGCTGATAAAAAATCTTCTATTTCTTCATCTTTGGCCCTAGTGTTTGGTGCATAAATTTGAATAATAGTCATATTAACTGCTCTTCCTTGTAGGCGTGTGGATATTATCCTATCACTGACAGCATTGTACTTCAGGATAGATCTCAAAACGTTCTTTTTGACGATGAACGCAACACCATTCCTCTTCAAGTTGTCATTCCCAGTATAGTAGACTATGTGGTTGTCCAATTCAAAATGGCCAATACCAGTCCATTACAGGTCACTAATGCCTAGGATATCAATGTTTATGCCTTCCATTTCATTTTTCACAATTTCCAATTTTCCTAGATTCATACTTTGTACATTCCAGGTTCCAATTATTAATGGATGTTTGCAGCTGTTTCTTCTCATTTTGAATTGTGCCACATCAGCAAATGAAGGTCCCGAAAGCTTTACTCTATCCATGTCATTAAGGTCGACTCTACTTTGAGGAGGCAGCTCTTCCCCAGTCATCTTTTGAGTGCCTTCCAACCTGAAGGTCTCATCTTCCAGCACTATATCAGACAGTGTTCCACTGCTATTCATAAGGTTTTCACTGGCTAATGCTTTTTGGAAGTAGACTGACAGGTCCTTCTTCCTAGTCTTAGTCTGGAAGCTCAGCTGAAACCTGTCTTTCATGGAAGACCCTGCTGGTGTCTGAATACCGGTGGCATAGCTTCCAGCATCACAGCAACACACAAGCCCCCACAGTACGATAAAGCTAAAGCAAAAGGGAGAATTGATGAAGTAAAAGAACTGAACAGAAGATTTCAAAGGGCATCTCGAGAAGACAAAGTATTATAATGACATGTGCAAAGAGCTGGAAATGGAAAACCAAAAGGGAAGAACACTCTTGGAGTTTCTCAAGCTGAAAGAACTGAAGAAAAAATTCAAGCCTCGAGTTGCAATAGCGAAGGATTCTATGGGGAAAATATTAAACGATGCAGGAAGCATCAAAAGAAGATGGAAGGAATACACAGAGTCATTATACCAAAAAGAATTAGTCGACGTTCAACCATTTCAAGAGGTGGCATATGATCAGGAACTGATGGTACTGAAGGAAGAAGTCCAAGCTGCTCTGAAGGCATTGGTGAAAAACAAGGCTCCAGGAATTGATGGAATATCAATTGAGATGTTTCAACAAACAGATGCAGCTCTGGAGGTGCTCACTTATCTATGCCAAGAAATATGGAAGACAGCTTCTTGGCCAACTGACTGGAAGAGATCCATATTTATGCCTATTCCCAAGAAAGGTGATCCAACCGAATGTGGAAAATATAGAACAATATCACTAATATCACACACAAGCAAAATTTTGCTGAAGATCATTCAAAAATGGCTGCAGCTGTATATTGACAGGAAACTGCCAGGAATTCAGGCCAGTTTCAGAAGAGGACATGGAACCAGGGATATCATTGCTGATGTCAGATAGATCTTGGCTGAAAGCAGAGAATACCAGAAGCATGTTTACCTGTGTTTTATTGACTATGCAAAAGTATTCGACTGTGTGGATCATAACAAAATATGGATAACATTGTGAAGAATGGGAATCCCAGAACACTTAATTGTGCTCATGAGGAACCTTTACATAGATCAAGAGGCGGTTGTCTGGACAGAACAAGGGGATACTGATTGGTTTAAAGTCAGGAAAGGTGTGCGTCAGAGTTGTATTCTTTCACCATACTTATTCAATCTGTATGCTGAGAAAATAATCTGAGAAGCTCGACTATATGAAGAAGAACAGGGCATCAGGACTGGAGGAAGACTCATTAACAAGTTATGCAGATGACACAACCTTGCTTGCTGAGAGTGAAGAGAACTTGAAGCACTTACTAATGAAGATCAAAGACCACAGCCTTCAGTATGGATTGCACCTCAGCATAAAGAAAACAAAAACCCTCACAACCGGACCAATGAGCAACATCATGAAAAATGGAGAAAAGATTGAAGTTGTCAGGGATTTCATTTTACTTGGATCCACGATCAACAGCCATGGAAGCAGCAGTCAAGAAATCAAAAGTTGCATTGCGTGGGGTAAATCTCCTGCAAAGGACTTCTTTAAAGTGTTGAAGAGCAAAAATGTCACCTTGAAGACTAAGGTGCACCTGACCCAAGCCATGGTATTTTCAATTGCATCATATGCATGTGAAAGCTGGACAATAAATAAGGAAGACTGAAGAAGAATTGATGCCTTTGAATTGTGGTGTTGGCGAAGAATATTGAATATACCATGGACTGCCAAAAGAACAAATCCGTCTTAGAAGAAGTACAACCAGAATGCTCCTTAGAAGCAAGGATGGTGCGACTGCGTCTTACATACTTTGGACATGTTGTCAGGAGGGATCAGTCCCTGGAGAAGGACATCATGCTTGGCAGTGTACAGGGTCAGCGGAAAAGAAGAAGACCCTCAACGAGGTGGGTTGACACAGTGGCTGCAACAATGAGCTCAAGCATAGCAACTATTGTAAGGAAGGCTCAGGACCGGGCAGTGTTTCGTTCTGTTGTGCATAGGGTCACTATGAGTCAGAAGCGACTTGACGGCACCTAACAACAACAACAACAACACATGTCAGTCAAATTGGAAAAGGAGTTTCTGTGTGGAGAACTAGTAGTGGTGGAATTCTCTGTAGAAACTTTATTCCATTGATTGAGGTATTTCCTAGCTGGGTGGGGTTAACGGTGTATGTTCATCTGACAGAAAACAAGTGGAAGGAATTTTCTTGGATCCCCTCTCCCTCCTGGGGGAACCAGCTCTGATGTCAGCTGACGTCTGGCATACACAGAGCCAAGCTACGTCTAGAAAGCCCTATACATCTAAGTTCCAAAAGTGCAATCACCACCAGCGGTTTGTAAGGTAATTACAGACCCCAAACTAACAAAACAACCTAGTTGCCGTTGAATTGATTCCAACTCATGGTGTGTCAGAGTAGAACTGTGCTCCATAGACTGACTTCTCAATGGCTGATATTTCAGAAGAAGGTCTCCAGACCTTTCTTCCAAGGCATCTCTGGGTGGACTCGAACCTCCATCCTTTTAGTTAGCAGCTGAGCGCATTAACCATTTGCACCACCCAGGAGCTCCAAATGCAGACAGAATCCCTATATTTGCCGGGAACCCGGGAGGCATGTAGGCCACATTCTTTTTTCTGCGTGTATATTCAAGCAGCTCTCTCTCTCTTGCCTGCTGTGATTGTTCAATTCCTTGATTTTAAAGGTGTTTTTTTTCTTGCAGTGCTTTTGCTAAATTGTTTTTTCAAAGATGGACCAGGAAAGGTCAATGAAGTAGAGTTTTCCAGTGAATTTGGATCTAGAGTTGAGAAAGAACAAGCATTTGTACTAGTCTCCTAGGGCTGCAGTGGCAAAAAGCCGCAAACTATGTGGCTTAAACAACAGCCATTTATTCTTTCACAGTTCTGGAGGCTAGAAGTTTGAAATCAAGATGTCCTTCCTTGCCTCTTCCAGCTTCTGGTGGTCCCCGGCATTCCTTGGCTTGTGGCAGCATCACTCCAAAGTCTGCCTCCGTTGTCACATGGTGGTCTTCCCTCTGGGTCTGTTTCTTCTTCTTATAAGGACATCAGTCATACTAAATTAGATCCAATCCTACTCCAGTATAACCTCATGCTAACTACTTACATCTGCAAAGACTCTATTTCCAAATATGATCATACTGTTTGACACTGGTGGTTAGAACTTGAACATACCTTTTTAGAGGACACAGTCCAACCCAATAACAGCAATAATTGGCAGAAACCTGGAGATCTACCTCTGAAAAATCAGGCATTGACTGCCCTATAGAGCACAGGTCTACTCTGACCCGTGTGGTGTTGCCATGAGTCAGATTGACTCAATAGCTACTGGCATGGTGTATATCTTGGTGAGTCCCTAGAAAGAGTGGTCAAGGCAATTTGGAAATAAAAGTCGGCTTTGAAAGCCATGCCATGGATTATTCTGAAACAATTTTCTGTAAGACTGGAAGTCGAATCATCATATGAAGAGCAAGGAGGAGAAGATAGGAGACACCGTGGTCATGTAGTCAAATCCCAATTATGTCCATGTGGGTTATACAGTTAGGGAATTATTTTATTTTTTTTTTAATTTATTTTGTTGTTGAGAACATACACAGAAAAACAAAAAATCAAGTGAACCATTTCTACATGTACAATTTAGTGACACTGATTACATTCTTTGAGTTGTGCAGTGATTCTCACCCTCTTTTTCTAAGTTGGTCCTCCCCCATTAACATAAACTTAACTGCCCACCAAGGTTTCTATCTAATCTTTCCGGTTGTTGTCGTCGTCACTTTGATCCTATATAGATAGATCTTACAAGCGCATAATGCTCAAGGCAGACCTTTTTTCTAGTAAGCTACACTATTGTTTGGTTTTAAGAAGACTCCAGAGAAAATTTTTGGTTTAAGTTTTAGATATTATCTCAGAGCAATAGTTCCAGGGGTTCATCCAGTCCCCATGCTTTCAGAAAATCTGGAGTCAATGAGAATTTGAAATTCTGTGCTGCATGTTATCCCTTTTGATCAGGATTCTTCTATAAAATCTTTGATCAAAGTGTTCTGTAATGGTAGCTGGGTACCATCCAGTTCTGGTCTCATGGCAAAGGAGACAATTAGCCACACATTCCATTTCCTCCTCCTCTTCCTGACTGTCCTTCTTCTTTTGCTCCAGGAAAATAGAAACCAATTGTCGTTGCTACACATTTTAAATTCCCTGATGGTCCTCCTTTACTATTTTTCATATTTTGTAGCCCCATTCCCCACGAGGCTTAAACAGAAGATGCTAAGCCTACAGGGAAGATGGAATGAGGACAGAGGGCGGAGGTGGGGAGTGATCACGTGACACATATCAGTGATATGCGTGTGATATAGATACAGGGTTGCCAGATAAAACACAGGACACCCAGTTAAGTTTGAAGCTCAGGTACACGATGAATAATTTCTTAGTGTAAGTATGTTCTAAATATTGCACGGGACATACTTATACTAAAAAAAATTATGTGTTAATTTTTTTAGTGTAAATAAAGTATAGTATGTTATCTGAAATTCAAATTTCACTGGGAATCCTGTGCTTTTATTTGCTAAATCTGGCAATTCTTCTCGAGAGACTCTTTCAAAGTGTCCTGAACCTAGCAATCATTCCCTTCCTGCTATATATAAAAAAAAAATGTGTGTAAAAGCATAATATGCAGCCAGTTGTCACAGGACCAAACATTATGGGAGATGACATCTTCCAGTAATGAGCAGCTGTGGCCAGCCTTGTGTGTAGGGTACATTGGCAGGTAGGGAGCCTCCTTAATTTTCAGTATTGAACAGAAAACTGCATCAGTTAGAAACAGCAGACCTGTAAAACCAGTACCAGTTGTTATCAAGTCAGTGCTGACTTATGGCAACCTGTGGTGCGATGGATTGCTTTTATATGGCCTTTCTCATCATGGTCTTGTAACTTCCACCGAAGTGATTAGGTGGAACTATGTAAATCAGATAATTGTGGCCCACCAAGGGGACTGGTCAGTTTTGCCATTCCACTCAGCTTAAAATGAGCCATCCCAGAGACGGAAGGAGAGGATCTCACCATCACCAAGGAAGAAGAGCCAGGAGTGGAGCACATCCTTTGGACCCGGGATCCCTGCACTGAGAAGTTCCTGGAACCGGGGAGCCTAGAAAGACACACAGAGAGAACTGTAACATGGAAGATGGCGAGAAGTGGTGGCAGAGAAACAGCAGCAGAGAGACGGTGGCAGAGAAGCGGTCTTAGGAGAGACCGACAAGAGACGGTGTGCAGTTGGCTTCCTGGGAGCGAGAAAGCTGAGTGCCTTTGGGCAGGAGGTTTGCTGGTGGAGTGGGGTGCCTCAGGGCACTTATTGGCAGAGGTAAAAGAGCTTTGTAACACCTGAGTAGGGCAGAGGCCAAGGGGCCAGGGAGAGATGCGCCTGCTGGCATGGCTGAGAAGAGGCTGTCCTGACAGAAGAACTGTATCCTGAGTGTTCCTGAACTTGAATTGTAACCCTTTGCTTCCCTAATAAACCCCATAACTGTGAGTATAGTCTGTGAGTTCTGTGTGGCCATGGCAATGAATTATTGAACTCAGCAGAGAAGTAGAGAGTGCCATGAGAAGGATGGTTGGTGTCAGAATTGGTAAAGATGGTGGAGAGAGGAGGTGTGTCTCATAGAAATCAGCTTTGAGCTGTTGACCTTGATTCTCCTTCTCCCTTGTGAAGTTAGAGGAGTTCAGATGCCACCCCCACACCATTTTTACATCACCCTATCAGTGTAGAGTAGAGCTGTGCTCCATAGAGTTTTCCATGGCAGATCTTTTTTGGAAGTAGATTGCCAGGCCTTTCTTCTGAGGTACCTCTGGGTGGACTCAAGCTTTCAGTTAGCAGCTGGGTACTTAACTGGTTGCACCACCCAGCAGATGTGTAAGGAAGACAGTGCAGGTAAAGGACCTTTATTTGATTGTAAACAGAGAGACTGAGAATGCTCTGCAGGTAGTGTAAAGTACTGAATTCAAGGACTTGATTCAAGGAAGAAGCTATCCCAACACCAAGTGGATTGGGATACATACATCGGAGTACATAAGAGAGGGTTCTCTAGGATTAGCGGACCCAGAACCCAGAAATAAGGAGAGGATCCAGCCAGACCTGAGGTGGAACTATTTCCCATGACTTGGTGACATCAGGAACACACTGTGAGACAGTCCTAACTTGACTCTGTGTGTGTGTGTAGATGAAAATGACTTCTGGCACCAGCTACCCAGAATTGTGCCAAGCTTCACAGGGTAAGGGCACAATCCTCCAGATTGCCAAGTCTTCCCAAGACTTCAGATAAAAAAAAAAAAAGCAAATTTGGGGGTTCACAGACCACCCTTACTTTTGATCAGGTGGCTCCAAATTCACAGGATTCCCTCTACTCTCTCAGGACATCGGCCGCAAGCTCAGGGGTCCCCAGGCCATCTTCACTTCTAACCAGCTGGCTACAAAGTCAGGGTTCCTACTACCCCTTCAGGTTTGATAATTCACTGAAGTGACTCACAGAACTGCCTCAAAGTGCTGTACTTACGATTATAGTTTATTACAGTGAAAGGATACAAATCAGAACCAGCCAAATAGACCGATGCACAGGCCAAGGTCTGGGAGGGAACACGAAGCTTCTGCTATCCTCTCTCTGTGAGGCCACGATATGTCACACTCCTGGCATATGGATATGTGGAAACAGGCAGCATATTGTCAATCAGGGAAGCTCACCCCAGCTTCTGGGTTCAGAGTTCTTAATTGGGGTTTCATTATGTAGGCATGATTGATTGACTCATTGCTCACATGATTGAACTCAATCTCCAGCCCACTCCCTTCCCTAGAGTTCAGGCTAATGACGTCACAGGACTCAAAGCTCCAAAGCTCTAATCCTGTGGTTGATCTTTCTAGCGTGGCCAGCCTCCACGTTGAGTCATCTTGTTAGCATAAGCTATCTAGGGGGCCACCATGAACAATAAAGACACACCAGTCCCTGCGGAAATTCCGGGGGTTAGGAGATTACCTACCAGGAACCTGGGACAAAGGCCAGTCAAATTCTTTATTGCACAGTGGATAAGATTATGTTAGATTATCTATTTATTACACTCTGTATAATGCATTCCCCAGTGTGGGATCATGCTCAAGTAATCTTTTTTATTGCCATTATGAAGTCTCAAATTAAAATAATTGCTGGAGATACTGTCAGCAAAGAAACCAGATCGGGAGGGTTCAAGACAGCCTAAGATCTAGGTAAGGAGACACCTTCACCCTCTTAGAAAATATAGCTTTCTCGTACACTCTTCCTGATTGGGGCTGACATGTGTTCCACCCCACCCCCAACTCCATCCATTGTTGTATGGTCAGGAACTATAAAATAATATTAATGTGACCTAAAATACCCACAAATTTTTTAAAAGCAGATATGGTATCCACTACTTGGGGTAATCTCTGCCACTAAACCAAAAAAAAAAAAAAAACAAGCCCGTTGCCGTCGAGTTGTTTCCAACTCACAGCGACCCTATAGGACAGAGTAGAACTCCCCCATAGGGTTTCCAAGGAGAGGCTGGTGGATTCGAACTGCCAACCTTTTTGTTAGCAGCCGAACGCTTAACCACTGCACCCCCAGACAAGCAATTAACTCTGCAGCACTGAGCTTACCCACAGTTAACAGAGGTGATGAGTTTGGGGTCAAAGTTCTGAAGTCCGAAGCACATCTTCGTAAACTGCCTACTATGTGCAAATCCATGATTCGGCCATGATATCCAGGAATAAGGGGGCATTCGTGGTTCAGTGGTGGAATTCTCACCTTCCGTGTGGGAGACCCAGGTTCAATTCAGCCGGTGCATCTCACGTGCAGCCACTTCCTGTCTGTCCGGGGAGGCTTGCAGGTTGCTATGATGCTGAACAGGCTTCAGTGGAGCTTCCAGACTAAGACGGACTAGGAAGAATGGCCTTGTGATCCACTTCTGAAAAGCAGCCAGTGAAAACCCTATGGATCAGTATGATTTGGTCTGGAACTGATGGGGAGCGCGCAGGACCGGGCAGCATTTCCTTTCCTTGTGCATGGGGTTGCCATGAGGTGGGGACCTACTTGATGGCAGCTAGCAACAAGTGCAAATCCTAGGTGTCACTGGGCCCTGTACATTTGGTGGCTTAAGGACTCTGGGTAAGATTTGTGGGAGACTCAGTGCTTTGACACGAATTGCCAACAAAGGTTAGGTGTCTGTCATCAGGTCTTTGCTGATAGCCTGGGTTGGAAATCCTTGGCCCCTCTACATCCCCAATCCCTCCACCAGGCCTCATCCCTAAAGGAGGCTCTTTCCGTGAGGCAGTTTCCTTGGCTTGAGGTTCCAACAATGTGATCTGGGTCCTTTCCTCCTTGATTCTGCTCCTACCCTTTCCTTGCCTTTAGAGCCCCTTCTTTTTCCAACCTCTTTCCAAACCATGTATCTCTTATACGGGCTCACCTCTTCCAAGAAGTCTTCCTGGAATTGCTCCTTTGCCTTCCATTCTCATGCTTTATATCATCCATCTGTTGTTGTTTGCTGTTGGGCGGATTCCAACTTATAACAGCCTTATATGACGGCATAAAACTGCCCCATGGTTTTCTAGGCTGTAATCTTTGTGGGAGCAGATTGCCAGGTCTTTTCTCCTTCTGAGTTTGAATTGCCAACATTTTGGTTAGCAGCTAAGGCTCGGGTTTATTGTAATTGGGTTCATAGCAATGTGCTGTTTTGTCTGATTTCACCAGAAACATTTCTGAATACTTGATTTCACTCTAAATTCAGTGGCGTGGTCCTCCCTCCCGCCTGTTTGTGCATGAACAGACACTCAACACTTTTCGTTCAGTTACACATAATGAAACGTTCTGAATTTCGGTTAGTTTAAGGAGCCCTGGTGGGGCAATAGTTAAGTGCTCGGCTGCTAACCGAAAGGTCAGGGATTCGAATCCTCCCAGCAGCCCTTCGGGAGAGATGACCTAGAAGCCTACTCCTGTAAAGATTACAGCCAAGAAAACCCCATGGGGCAGTTCTACTCTGTCACATGGGGTTGCTATGAGTGGGAATCAACTTGATGGCACCTCACAGCAACAACATGAGGAAAATCAACAGAGGAAAAACGATAGAGTCACCCAGAGCAGCTCTGCTGCTCATCTCGTGGGGTTCCACGGCAGTTCTCCCTGTAATTAGAAGACACGTGACGGAGCTCCAGCTAATTGCTGGCACCCACACCAGTGAACTCCAGCACTGTCTGGGAGCACACAGATGCCTTCCCACCTCAGGACAGATGTTGGGCAAGGCTGGCCTCCCACACAAACATCTGCCTGCTGTTCCAAATCAGCCACGAGAGCCAGCTGCTGCAACAAGCGAGCCATGAATCCTTGGGTGAGGTCTTTGCTGCTGCAAGTTTTTGAGCACAAGGCGTGGGCCTCAGATAGTTTGAGCTGTCTGCCGTGACCTGAGGAAGTCTTCTTGGTCAGAACCTCGACTTCTGCATTTAGAAACAAGCACCCAAATATAAAGTTTGTGCACTCATCCTGGTGGTCTTGGACTCAAATGGATCTAAGAACCAAGTCTCTCTATATTGATGGATAAGCTGAGTCATTTTGATTTTTGGTAACCATAGTTTTTTTCCCCCTCCACCCCCACCCCAAAATAGATGAGTGAATGAAGTGAGAACCAGAGTTATGAGCTAACAGGCTGTCTCACGTTGTGTGAGCTTGCTAGGGCTGCCGTAACACAGTGCCACAAAGCTAGTGGCTTCTAAAAACAGATTTATTGTCTCACAGACCTGGCGGCTGGGAGTGTGATTCAGGGGACAGGCAAGGCCACGCTCCCTCTGAAGTCTCTAGGAGAAGGTCCTTTTTTGGCCCTTCCAGCTTCTGCTAGCCGCGGTTGTTCCTAGGCTGTGTATATATTTTCACACGGTCATCACCTCCCTGTTGTCTCTGTCTGTTCTCTTTTATAAGGACACCGCTCAGAGGAGACTAGGTCCCACCCTACTGCAATATAACCTCATGTTAATTTAATTGATCTTTTTTTTTATTGAACTTTGGATGAAGGTTTACAGAACAAACTAGTTTCTCATCAAACAGTACACACATTGTTGTATGACATTGGTTAACAACCCCACGACATATCAACACTCTCCCTCCTCAATCCTGGGTTCCCTATTACCAGCTGTCCTGTTCCCTCCAACCTTCCTGTCCCTGCCCCAGGGCTGATGTGCCCCTTTAGTCTTGTTCTGTTCCATGGGCCTGTTCAATCTTTGGCTGAAGGGTGAACCTCAGAAGTGACCTCATTACTGAGCTGAAAGGGTGTCTGGGGGCCATACTCTCAGGGTTTCTCCAGTCTCTGTCAGGCCAGCAAGTCTGGTCTTTCTTTTTGAGTTAGAATTTTGTTCTACATTTTTCTCCACCTCTGTCCGGGACCCACTGTTGTGATCCCTGTCAGAGCACTCAGTGGTGGTAGCCGGGCACCATCTAGTTGTGATGGACTCTGGTGGAGGCCGTAGTAGATGTGATCCATTAGTCCTTTAATTGATCTTAACATCTTTAATGACTCCATCCTCAAACAGGGTAACGCTCACAGGTACATGGGTCGGGACTTCCAACGTATTTCTTTGGTGGGGTGGGGAGGCATAACTCAATCCACAGTACATGTAAAATAGGCACCTAGCTTTATTCACAAATATTTCCAGACTTAGCTAGGAAGGCTGATGCCCTGCCTTGGCCTCCTCCTGGTCCCAGAACCTGCCCCGTGACCCAGCAAGAGCCAAACTGGCCCAACCAGAGATGCTGGTGGTACAGCTTGAGGTGGTGGTGGGTATTTTTTTAAAGCACATAATAGTTTGCAGATGTTGGCAGTTACCAGCAAAGCCAGAGCAAAGTTCTCCATGCCAAACCACAAAAATATATCATTTTTACCGACTGGTTCCTGGAAATGAAACAGTGTAAGAGTAAAATGATTTGCAGAGATGAATATGCCTGTTCCCTTCAAGGTGGCCTACGGGTGCCAGTATGATGGAGACAATTGGCTATTTATTGTGTTGTTTTACAGAGACGGAGAGAAATCTACTAGCTTGACTTAGCTCCGTAGGAAGATAGCCTTTCTCCTCACGTGACCATATGCCTTTCTTAAAAATCCCAGCCGAGCACAGCTTGCCTTGGTTAAGACCTGGCAGTACTTGTGTAGGTTTTTAGTGCTTAAGGAACAAGTTCTCAACTTCTTTAGTGCCAGGAACCCCTTTGGCAGCCTGGTGAAGCCTACGGACCCTCCTCATGATGAAGTTTTTAAGTGCAAGAAATAAATAAGATTACAAATGAAACCATTATATTGAAATACAGTTAACAAAAATAGTCACAAAAACACAGAACTATGTGAAAGTTAAGCTGTCCCTGGGGGGTGCAAACGGTTAAGCACTCGACCACTAGCCAAAATGTTGGACAGTTTGAACCCCCCCAGAGGCACCTCGGAAGAAAGCCCTGGTGATCTGCTTCTGAAAGGTTACAGCCTTGAAAACCCTGTGGAGCTCAGTTCTATGGCATGGGGTTGCCTTGAGTTGGACTCGACTCGACGGCAACTAACGACAAGAACATGTGAAAGCCGGACAATGAAAAAGGAAGACAGAAGGAGAATTGATGCATTTGAACTGTGGTGTTGGTGAAGAATATTGGATGTACTGTGGGCTGCCAGAAGAAGGAACAAATCAGAAGAAGAAATACAACCAGAATATTCCCTGGAGGTGAGGATGGTGAGACTTCAGCTGGTTGACTTTGGACACATCATCAGGAAAGAACAATCATTAGAAAAGAACCTCATGTTTGGTAGAGCAGACAGTCAGCAATGGATTGACATGATAGCCACAGCAATGGACTCAAACACGCCAACCATCATGTACAACATTTCCGATTGTGATACTTAAGGTCCCCACGAGTTAGAGCTGACTTGATGGCAACTAACAACAACATTGATAGGGCAACCCATGTGCTCCCTTATTAATGCATTGAAAACAAGACTGAGTGGTGTGCCTAATAATTACCCTAATTTCAAAGTAGGATAAGTGTGAAAGATAGAGATCTAAGATACCTGTAACACTTTCAACGCAATATGACCATATCTGTGATTTCAAAGGAAACCCTGGTGGTGTAGTGGTTAAATGCTACGGCTGCTAACCAAGAGGTCGGCAGTTCAAATCTGCCAGGCACTCCTTGGAAACTGTACTGGAGCAGTTCTACTCTCTCCTATAGGGTCTCTATGAGTCGGACTCAACTGAATGGCAGTGGGTTTGGTTTGGTTTTTTGGTGGTTTCGAGATTCATAAGCTCTGCCAACATTATGTGCTCTGTTGCCTACATTGCAAATGGAAGGAAATGCTAATATGCAGTTAGAGATCAACGAAAACAGACATGGAATTTCTTTCCCATCCAAGTTCATGGACCTCCTGACTCCTAACCCAGTTTAAGAATTCTTATTCTGTGCGTGAAGCTGCGAAGGGTGAGGAGAGATATACTGGTCTCCTTTCCTCAGAGCCTCACAGCCACGGTGGCTCCAGGAACACGCTGACCCTTCCCTTCCCTAGTCAGGCTTGTGGCCAGGTCCCAGCAGCTCCCCATGGCTCTCCTGTCTCCTGCCATTTCTGAGTCCTGTCCTATCTTCCCCAAGGTCTCCCAGTTGAACGGGGTCCTTGTGATGAGGCCAAGACATATAACTTCTTTCGAGGAGTCAAACCAAACTGAACCCTTTGTTCCTCTAAGCATGGGTCAAAACCTAACTGGTCCACTTCATCCTAAATAGTGCTCCCAAGGAAGCAAGACAGCAAGTAAAAAAGCCTGGTTTTCAGCGAGGTGAACTAAGGACACCTGCCTGAGTTTCCCAGTGCTGCTGTGACAGATTGTCACAACCTGGTGGTTTCAAACGATAGGAATGGATTCTCTCACAGTCCTGGAGGACAGAGTCTGAAATCAGGGTGTCAGCAGGGTGGTGCTTCCTCTGCAGGCTCTGGGGGAGGATCCTAACTGTGTCTTTTAGTTTCTGGTGGTTACCGGCAATCCTTGGCGTCCCGTGGCCTATAGATGTAGCACTCCAACTTCTGCCTCTATCTTTGCATGGCCTCCTTCCTTCTGTGTCCTTTCCTCTTCTTGTAAAACCTTCAGTCATTGAATTTAGGGTTTACCCCTAAACCTAGTATAATCTCATCTCCAGATCTGAAATTTACCGTATCTGCAAAAACCCTGTTAACCAAACAAGGCCACACTCACAGGTATCAGGGTTCAGAACCTGGAGGATGCGAGTCAATCCACTACAGCACCTGAGTTAGAAAGAGTCTAAAGGAGTGATGTAGTGTGGAAACCAGGAGGACCGGAGAAGCGGCAGCTCACCTAATCTAGCCCGTCTCTCTGGGTTGTATCAGAACTCCATCACCCAGCTTTGTGGAATACCTACCCTGTGCCAAATGCAGCAAGGTAGGGGCTGTTGTACTCCCACTGAGGCCCAGACATGCATCACAAACACTCGCTGACAGCTGGGGAAACCGAGGAAGTGTGCAGCTGAGGCCCAGACTCACCCAGAGGCAAGCACATGAATCATAGGATTCAAGGGCTGATGGTGTCTAGCTGGACGGCCGCCCCATGAGGGCCCTAGAAGCACGAGGTAGCCCAGGTCTGCTGGGTGGCTGTGATGACTTACTGATGCTGTTTGTGCATCCTAGGTTTCCTGTTTGAGCTCCTGGGATGACGTTCTCACAGAGAAGTTGCTATTTTGGGCTTTATATCGCAGTACACACTGCTGGTGCCCCTGGAGAACCAAGCAAAGCCAAACTGCAACGGCGTGTGGCCATTCCCTGAGGGAGGCCAGTCTGTGGCCCCACTGCCTGTGAAGGGCTGGGGACCTCGGGAGACGGGGTACAGCCTCCTCCTCCTCCCGTCATCAGACTCACTTATGAAGGGACAGCTCAAAGGCCTCCTTGTGGAGTTGTATCGCTTTCCTGAAAATGTGCGGATGAACTGAAGGCCACTCACAGCCTGTCTCTGGTTGAGGGGAGATAGGTGCTCGCAGTTTCCTCCCTGTAAGCGAATTCTGCTACCCCTAGTAGTCCTGGGAAGGTTCCAGGAAAGGGGAGGCAGTAATGAACCAAAGTGGGATTTGTTGGCCGAAATCCCAGCAACAACAAGTTGGGAGCAGATGTCCTGTGGGGTGGAGGCAAGGGCAGGTGAGAAGGCTTCAGAACCTGCACGGACCCCCAAGGTCAGCCAGCCTGTGGAACAAAGAACTAGGTCTGGCCTTTTCTCTCTGGTTTCTGAAAGTAGCCTGAGCAGTCAAGTGCTTTTATTTCATAAAACAGCCAGGCAACACTTAAACACATGCAAATGAGTTGAGAGGGCCCAACTCATCACCTTGGCAACAGGCCTCAGAAAGGGAGAGGGCGTGACCACTCACTCTACTTCTGAGGCCTGATGTTTGTCTCTGTAGCATGACATGTGGGTTTTGGGGTATAAAAATGTCTGGGTGATCTTGGGGTCCCCTTGGCCGTGGTGCTAGTGTGCAGTACAAGTAGCAGCAGCTTTCAGCCATTGAACTAAGTGTACCTGGCCTGGGGGACACCAGCATGAAGTAGGCCCCCTTTTGTGTCTCTCACCTACCATGCCAGGTGGCGACGTGCATGGAAGTGTTCTCTGTCTCCACTGGGACAGCTTCCAGAAGCCAGGGGGGACCAACATGTCATGCAACTGTCGCTTGGAGTCCCCCGTCTACCGTGCATAGCGGAGCTGGCATGAAGTTTAGCATCTCCGCCCAGACAGCTTTTGAGCAGGTGGCTTGCCTGTTGCATGCTGTCTGCTGCTTTGTGTAAGTAAATAAAAGCTACTTGCCGTGTGCTGACACTCTGGAAGCATCTAGTGTGTTCTGGTTCTGCCTGGAAAAAAAGGTGTGATATTCATGGAGGAATTTTTATTAGCGGTTGGTGCCCTTTCTCTCATGGCCTTTCGGCTATTTAAAAATCAGAGGTAACCTGTCAGTGTCCCAGGCCCTTTGGGGCCAACCCAGCCAAATCCACATAACAGAGCCTGGGGTGGGAAGGGGATGCTTTCGGTGGCCCCCTGGACCCTGAATGCGGGCAGCTATGTGGTCCAGTAGCCTCTTCCCAGCATTGAGACACACAAACATTGAGGAGGCCCTTCCTGGGACAAGGCATGACCACCCTGTCTTGTTGTGCCCAAAATGCAGCATGGCTCCAGAGGCTGGCCCCGGACATGTTCAAACCCAGCGGGAAACGCTGCTCCCTGACAAGTCACCTTGTCTTCGTATTTACAGAGAGGTCCTGCTCAGGTCCCCTGGAACGAATGGGGACAAATTTGGCATTTACTTCTAGATTCTTCTTTGTTTTTCTATTCTTCTTGCATGGCTTCAGTACTTTAGGGATCTGCAAATGTTCAAGGGGTTTGCTGGGGTGGTGGGAGGGATGCACTCTCCCAGAGCGTAAGAAGGCTTCTTTTAGGAGTGACGCATTCTTCCTTGTGGTGCCTAATTGCCGAGGTGAAGGACAAATAGCCACATCAGGCGGCGGACTGTGGTGTGTGGGGGTACATAGGGAAAGGATAAAGAGCTGGATGCAAGGTTTGTGAAAGGATCATCTGAAGCCCCAGTAGACCAGCCTGCTCTGGGTGGGTAGATGGTGCTGTGTGGATGGCTTTGATTGAGCCCGACCTTCTGGTTGTGAAATACAGTTTATAAAAGATAATTATACCTTAATGCTGCTGAAATTTACTTTAAGAACTTGTAAACCTGCTCACTCACTGGGATGGGGGCTGCGGGGTCAGCTTTACTCACTGTAGATACAAAAGAAAGTTGTGGGGGTTTTTTGCAAGAAATTTTGTGGGTAATCATATAGATGGTCTTACCTTTGCCCCTCTCCTGGTCTACTTTGGTTTTGATGCCAGTGGAATTGTTGTTCCATCACTAAAAGAGCTCAGAGGAGTGAGCAGAGTGGTCCTGGGAGAGGGGCTCGGCCCCTTCGAGGCACCGCATCTCCCAGAGAGACCGTCCAGGAAGTAATGAAGTCAGGGATGGTTCTCAGATGTGAGTGTGCAGTAGATTCATCCAAGGAACTTGTGAAGATGCAGATTCCTGGCTGAACCTTGGGGAGTCTGGTTCCAGCACCTGGTTTCTGATAAGTGTCCCGGTAGACGCCAGGTGAGCTCCAGGTGAGCTCCAGGTGAGCCCCAGGTGGAGGAACCCTAACCCTGGCGTAGGTCCAGAAGGCAAACAGCCTCCATGTGGAACTACCAGAGAGGATGCCATCTGCTCACCTGTGCTTTTGAGACAATATTATGATTTACTTAAAACAGGATACGTCCTGATACATTTTCTACCCAGAGTAGCTGAAGGGCTAAAAGAAACATGAAAGTTTAAATACAAAACAAGTGTCTCTGCTAAGAGTAACTGTTATAGAAAACAAACAAAAAACAAACTCATCACAGTCGAGCTGATGCCAGCTCATGGTGACCCCATGTGTTACAGAGTAGGACTGTGCTCCACAGAGTTTTCTTGGCTGTAATCTTTATGGAAGCAGAATGCCAGGCATTTCTTCCACAGCGCCACTGGGTGGATTCAAGCAGCCAGTCTTTACGTTAGTAGTCAAGCACATACGGTTTGCACCACCTGGGGACCTTATAACTGCTGTAAGCTCCCTTTAAACATTCATCTTCATTTAGATCTAGAAGGAGGGAATGGTAGTTCCGTGGTAGAACTCTTGCCCTTCTGGCCGGAGACCCAGGTTCAATTTCTGGCCAATGCACATCATGTGCAGCCACCACTCCTCTGTCACTGGAGGCTTGTATGTTACCGTGACGCTGAACAAGTTTCGACGGAGATTCCAGACTAAGACAGACCGGGAAGAAAAGCCTGGTGATCTACTCCTGAAAATTAGCCAGTGAAAACCCTACGAATCACAAAGACCCAATCCCCAGCTGATCATGGGGATGATGCCGGACTGGGCAGTGTTACGTTCCATTGTACATGGGGCCACTGTAAGTCAATGGCTGACTTGACGACAGCTAACAAAAACAGATCTAGGGAGTTCCTCGTACCCTGTTGATGATTGTTGCTGTTAGTTGCCATCGAGTCCATTCAAGGGCGTGGTGAGCCCATGTATACAGAGTAGAACTCCTCCACAGGATTTTCAAAGCTCTGACCTCTTGGAAGCCCATCACCAGGCCTGTCTTTCAAGGTGCCTCTGGATGTGTTGAACTGCCAAACTGTTGGCTGGTAGTCGAGTGTTTAACCATTCGCACCACCCCAGGACTACTCTTTGATTAAACCCGTACTTATGGAGCAAATCCAAGCGCTGGGCACAGGGGTAAAAAAGGTGAACGAGGCCTGACTCTATACCTGTCATCACGGAGCCTACTTTCAATGGCATGGGATCATATCTTCAAATGCTGGTTTTCCTTTCTCTTCCTCACTTACAACCTCTGTCTTCAAACCTGAACATCCCTTGTCTTATAGAGAAAGAGGCAATCAACATCTAATTTGCCTCTTGAGATCCCCAGTGTTGGGATGCAGGGCTTCTGAATCAAGAGCCTGGCTTTCTGAGAGAGATGATGCATTTGGTGCCAAAGCAACTCAGCAGTCCAGAGCCTGGTGTTTGTGCTCGTCAAGTGGGAAAAGGACGATGTGTGACCTAGGCTGCTAACTGAGACAAACTCGCCATTCCCACACCATCCAAAGTACTAAACCAAAGTGCAATGCGTCTTAAATGATATGGTCCAGGCTGTTCACCGTAGCCCTTAAAATCAGCCCTTTTTCTGGCCAATTCAAATATAACTCCAGTGAAAACCACCAGAAACACCATGGCTAGGATGTCACCTTACATCATGGTGGCTTTTCACCTGGACTAATCCTGTCCAGAGCCTCCATTGCACCTTTTATCATCCAGGTGCACCTCTGTCTATCTTTGGTACCTCTCACGGTAAATGACTCTGGATGTTTCCAGAGTTGGGCTGGTCGTAGTGTCTTAATTGTAAAGCCAAAGAATTGTAATGCCCCCGGGGCATTCCTCTGTGTGAAATGTCAGCCTCATATGTAAAGACCAGAAGAACAGAAATGGCCCAGCACCTCCCTGTGGACTCTTAGCCCACTGGGCACAGGATACTCCTAGAGAGGTGATCCAGACAGGGTGGCCCTGCTGGTTTAGGGTCATTCCCCTCCCTGAGCAAGAAGTGCCCTGCAGGGATTAGGAAGGGGCCCTGACCTGCTGGGGAGGCAAGTGATTGTGGGCAGGGCCGGCCTCATGCACGCCCCTTTCCCCTAAGACTGGTGAACTCTGGGAACCTCCAGACGCAGGGCCACCAGGACCTTCTTCTGGGCTTTCATCCACACCATTGCGTTCCTCCAGAAAGCTCTCCCAGCCACCTCCTTAAAAAATTTTTAGTTTTGGTCTTATATGTGACACGCTATTAAATACTTCCTTACAGCTTCGTTCCCTGGGATGAGGATAAGCGAGTGTGGGGAAGAACATTCTAGGCCAGCAGTAAGGAGCCCTGGGTTTGCATACAGGCTCGAATCCTTATAACCCATATGGCCTCAGAAAAGCTGATTCCTGCATCCTTTATTTCCTCTTGTGTAAATGGTACGTGTGCCTGCCCTGCCTTCCTCACAGGGTATCATGTATTGAATTATGTCCCCCCAAAAAATGTGCGTATCAGTTGGGCTGGGCCATGATTCCCAGTATTGTGTGATTTTCCTGTATGTTGTAAATCCTGCCTCTATGATGTTAATGAGGGAGGATGAGCAGCAGTTGTGTTAGTGAGGCAGGACTCAATCTAAGAGATTGGGTTGTGTCTTGAGGCAATCTCTCGAGATACGAAAGAAGCGAGCAGAGAGACATGGAGACCTCATATCACCAAGAAAGCAGCACCAGAAACAGAGTGCGTCCTTTGGACCCAGGATCCCTGCGCCTGAGAAGCTCCTCCATCAGGGGAAGATTGAAGACAAGGACCTTCCTCCAGAGCTGACAGAGAAAGCTGTCCCCTGGAGCCAACGCCCTGAATTTGGACTTTTAGCCTACTGCACTGTGAGGAAATAAATTTCTCTTTGTTAAAGCCATCCACTGTGGTTGTTACAGCAGCACTAGATGACTAAGACACAGCGCCACTGCAAATAGAGGACCATAAAAGTGCTTTGAGAAATATAAGACCTAATCCAATGGAGGACCCTGGGTGGCGCAAAGGATTAAGCACTCAGCTGCTATCCAGAAAGATGACAGTTCAAGTTCTTTCAGATGCACCTCAGAAGAAAAGCTTGGGGATCTACTTCCAAAAAATCAGCTATTGAAAGCCCTATGTGGCAGTTCTACTCTGACACACATGGAATCACCATGAGTTGGGATGGACTTGACAACAACTGGTTTGGTTTTGGTTTTTAATCCAAAGGAGGGCAGGACTGAAGACCAAAAGGCCAAATAATGGGAATGGCTGAATGGTCTTGGGGTCACAGGTAGGATGACGCAACCTGGCTTAGCCAGGACAGTCGTGGTTCATGCCTGTTGTCCTGGTATAATTATCAACAATGCCCCTTGCACTCACAAAAAGAATAAATGATACTGTTAAACTATTGTAAGCTCCAAGCCTTGGGTCCTTGGACAAATCATTTAATCCCTCTAAGTCTTGGTTTTGTATCATGTAAAATGAAGATAATAATATATGCATATCATGAAAGTCAAACAAGATTTCATTTGAAAGCTCTTTATAAACTAGAAAAAAATCACATAGACAGTGGATGTTGCTGTTGTTAAATCCAGGTGCTGTGAAATTGGGAGGCACTGTAAGGAGCCCTGATGATACAGTGGTTAAGAGCTCAGCTGCTAACCGAAAGGTCGGTGGTTCAAACCCACCAGCTGCTCGGAAAGAGAAAGATGTGGCATAAAGATTACAGCCATGGAAACCCCGTGAGGCAGTTCTACTTTGTCCTCTAGGGTCTCTATGAGCCAGAATGAACTTGACAGCAAAGGGTTTATGGATTTTGCGTAACCACTATCTGCCTGTCGGTTTGTCATACTGTGGTGGTTTGGTATAGCTATGGTGCTGGCACCTATACCACTGATATTTTGAATACCAGTAGTGTCATCCATGGTGAACAGGTTTCAGTAGAGCTTCCAGCCTAAGACAGACTAGGAAGAAAGGCCTGGCAATTCACTTCCAAAAATTAGCCAGTGAAATACAGCAAAATATTGTCCAATATAGTTCTGGAAGATAGGCTCTGTTGGTTGGAACCAAAACCAAACTAAACTCATTGCTGTTGAGTTGATTCTGACTCATAGCAGCCTTATAGGACAGAGTAAAACTGTTCCATGAGGTTTCCAAGGAGCTTCAAACTGCCAAGCTTTTGGTTAGCGGCTAAGCTCTTAACCACTGCCCCACCAGGGGAAGGTACTAAAAATATACAGTGGCCACAACAATAGACTTGAGCATGCCAATGATCATGAAGATGGCACAGGACTGGGCAATGCTTCATTCTCTTGTCCACGGGGTCAAAGTTGGCTTCATGGCAGCCAAGAACAACATTTTGTGTAAGCTTTGGAATCTGGTTCCTTAATAAGGGCTGTCCCTTCTCCCTTTTATACTCCTTCCTCCTTGGGCCCATGGCCACTCACTGCCCTTTCCCAGTGCTCAGTTACCTTTTCCAAAATATAGAGGAATTGGAGTCTGGATTTCAGAGCCACCTCCCAGGGTTAACAATGATTTCACGATCCTTAAGAATGCTTGGTTTGCTGGCATTGGTTTTTTTTTTTTTTTTTTTTTAAGAACAAAGAAAGCCAGACGACCTAAACATGAAATACAACCCCAGGAATGAATTGCGTGGACTTTGAAAACAGCATTAAGCAAGAATAGCTATGTCTAATATTGGGCCTGCCAGCCCTGCCAGCCGGAATCAGATGTCTGAACTTGATACACACCTGCAGGTACAGTGATGGCTTTTAATCCACCAAGCACTGTTTAAGCTGCTTGAAAGAGTTCAATAACTTTCTTTTAAAAGCCGTGTGTTATATGACTCTTTGTTTTCCCAAGGAAAATGACTGCCGTTTCATGACAGCTTACTTCAGCTTCTTGGCCTTCGGCAGAAGGGTTTTGTTTGGATTTGTTTTGCGTTTGCAGAGTTGCCGTGAAATCCCTTGGGATGTCTCCCAGCAATTACACTGATGTTGTATGATGTGTTTTGGGGGGAATTTCTTTGGTTTCTTCCTTGCATTGGATAATGGGACTACTGGAGGAACTCTGGCTAGAAGATTTATAGATGGGGTCCGAGGGTTCAGGCCTCTCAGGACCTTAATTCTAGGACAGAAAAAATAAAAATGACAGAGAGAGAGAGAGAGAGAGAAAGGTCTGACCCTTACATCAGACATAGAACTGATACCATTGGGCTTTCTCTGAATGATGACTTCACAACGTCACATCTGTTTGTTTGTTCGTTTGTCTGTACTGCAGACGTCAACCATACAGTAACTCGGAACTTGGTCCCTTCCACTCTAGGCTGAGTCAAACCAGTTCTGCAGGTCCTGAGAAGACTAGTTCTCTGAATTCTTGCTTCAGCTGAATTGGGTCTCTTTAGGGATCATCTCATCACCTCCATCTTCAATCCCCATTTCTCACTATGCCAAAACAGATGTGGAGTTTCAGATCTTTCCATCATAAATCCACTTACACAAAGCATTGTGTGTATGCAGGTTTGGGCAATGGCTTAGGAAGTTGGAGCATCTATGCTGCAGCAACCAATGACTTTAGGAAGAAACACATCCATGCTTAAAAAGTCCTTAATGGGCCCTTTCCTCAGCTCTCAGCTCTGGTCTCTGTCTGCGGGATTTGCCTATCCTCCACCTCCTGCCTTTCTCCTTTGCTCTTTTCCCTTTCCCAGATTGTAACGATGATTCCCAGGGCTTCAGTTTAGTTACCTCTTTTACACTGACCCGTGTCCTCCGGTTCTTCAGTTCCACCCCAGGCAGCTATATGGAGATGTTTTCCTAAACAAAGACAGTCACTTCCTGTCATAGATTAAATTGTGTCCCCCTAAAATATGTGCATCAATTGGGCTAGGCCATGATTTCCAGTATTGTGTGATTGCCTACCATTTTGTCATTTGACGTGGTTTTCTTATGTATTGTAAATCCTATCTCTATGATGTTAATGAGATGAGATTAGTGGCAGTTATGTTAATGAGTCAGGACTCAATCTACAAGATTAGATTGTGTCTTAAACTAATCTCTTTGGAGACATAGGGACCTCATACCACCAGGGAAGCAGGACTGGGAGCAGAGCACTTCCTCTGGACCTGGGATTCTTGTGCAGAGAAGCTCCTCGACTGGGAAAGATTGATGACAAGGACCTTCCCCCAGAGACAACAGAGCGAGAAAGCCTTCCCCTGGAGCTGGCGCAGTGAATTTGGATTTGTAGCCTATTAGGCCGTGAGAGAATAAATTTCTCTTTGTTAAAGCCATCCACTTGTGGTATTTCTGTTATAGCAGTGCTAGACAACTAAGACACTTCCCTAAAAGATATTCTGGTAATGTTAAAGGTAATACATTTCTAGAAATTCATGCAATATAGGTTGTCATAGGATCAATATTTACCAAACATCCGTTCTTGGAGATAGAAAGATGACCAGACTCACATCTTTAGCCCAGTAAGGGAGACAGTGCTCAATAAACACTGGCAACCACTGAAGGACCTTATGTACCAATAGAAAGAAGGAGCAAGGGCATTGGACATTCCAGGGAAGACTTCGTTACTGGAAATAGCTTTTGTCATTGTTTTCAGTTGCTGTTGAATTGGCTGTCACTCATGGCAACCTTATGTATAACAGAATGAAACGTTGCCCAGTTCTATACCATCTTCGTGATCATTGGTATGTTTGACTCCATTGTTGCAGCCATTGTGTAGATCGATCTCAGGGAGGGTTTCCCTCATTTTCACTGACCCTCTACTTTACCAACCATGATGTCCTTTTCTAGCAATTGGTCTTTTCTTTGTACAAAGTAAGTGAGCTGAAGTCTTGCCATCCTCGCTTCTAAGGAACATTGCGGTTGTATTTCTTCTAAGACTGATTTTTTCATTCTTCTGGCAGTCCACAGTTTGTTCAATATTGTTTGCCAATACCACAATTCAAGTGCGTCAATTCTTCTGTCTTCCTTTTTTGTTGTCCAGCTTTGGCATGCATATGAGGTGATTGAAAAGACCATGGCTTAGGTCAGCCACACCTTGATCAACGAAATCAACAGAATATGTTGGAAAGGTAGAAATGGAGGGAGCAAAAGGAAGAGGACACTCCAGATGGGTTCACAGCATCAACCAAGGCTTCAATGGAGGCAGTTCATGGGCAGATATCAGAAGGTGGGGCTGAATCTTGGAATGGGCAGAATGGGAGCCCAGAGAGAGGTTGTAAACTGAGGCTGGAGTGCTGCGGAGGGGTGTGGATGCAAGTGCATGAGAACAGATGTGCTCTCACAGCAAACCTGGCTGGAAGTCGATCTTGCTGTTCCCAGGAGAACGCTGCTTCTCAGCTCCGCCTCACACACTGCCTGGGACTGGCCAGGTCTGGGCTGTCCTAGTCCCCAGTTTCTTTCTGGATTCCTCTCCCAGCAGCCCAGTGTCCAGGTTAACACCACCAGCACCACCACCACCGAAAGGCCTACAGGACTACCTTAGTGTAAGGTCAGGATTCAGCTGAAGTCAGCTTCCCCATGTTGAAGGCAGGAAAGGGGGTTGGTGATGGCAGCCTGACTAAAGCAATGACTTTTTATTGTTTTAGCAGACAGATGTCAGAACAGTTCATCCTTCCTTCCTTCCTTCCTCCCTTCCATCATTCAACATGTATCACCAGAATGTGCTCACTTACGTCACTTACTCTCTTAGCAGCTGAGAACAGCCTGCCAATAGCGACAATATTAGGAAGACAGAGACTGGTGGCACAGGGGGCACAGATAAGGTGCTGTTGGGGCAGGGGTCAGGAGGATCCAGCTGGAGGAGAGGTCACCTGGGTCTTGGGTATGGCCACTACAGGGAGGCCAGTTCTCTACCATTGGAGGAGGGCACGTTGGTTTTGCCTTCAAGACCTCTTTCCCCATCTTCTGATATCAGACATTGTTGCCCCTGACCACAGGGTTGGGTGGCATTTGACCAGTTAGCCACTTGGCCATGATGGTGGAATTCAGGCTCAGTGACACAATCAGACACATGACAAATCCATCAGCAGCCGAACTTGGGTTTTCTCCTCATGGGCTCTGACTTCACCTTCTATTCCGAAATGACAATGGAGAATTAAACAGCTGTTGAGTCCTGAGTCTTGAAGTGAGGGCTTTTCACATCGAGACCACCAACCCCTTTGCACGTCCACCACTCGCTATAAAGTGCTGTGCTGAATTCTTATGCTTCAGCCTTTTACCATCAGCCAAAAAAGCAAACTGATTATTTGGCATCACAGTCACGTCCATTAGAAACAACTATTAGATTTACATGAAGGCAAGCTAGAGTCGCAACAAAAACACCCTTGCAAAGGGTCTAAAGCACCAGAAGCAAGGCACATGGTGGCCATCTCCTCCAGCCAATCCCCCTGTGCTGACACCTGGCTGGTTGAAATCTGGGGACGCAAGTCTGGCTTTGACCACTGATTAGCTGAGTGATCTTCAGCAAGTCACATATGATTTCTGGGCCTCAGGTTCCCCACCTGTGAGAAGAGACGGCACATGTCCTCTTCTGGGATTATTCGTGAAGATAAACAGTAATAGCTACTGCTCGTGTGCTGGTGCTGCTCTGAGCCTTTTACACATGTTGACCCACTTAACTCTCGTAGTTACCCTGGAGCAGACTTGGTATTGTCCCTTTTTGACGGAAGTGGAAACTGAGGCACATTTCAGCTAAGTACTACACCCTCGCACTGTTCTTAGTGGTAAAGCTGAAGTTTACACCTGAGCAGATACACTCAACCTTTTTGCCACACTCCCTTTTGTAAAGTGAGTGCCTACCGAGGTCTCACCTAGGTGAGCAGCACCTGACCTCAATTCAATTCATTTTCTCAGGTACACAAACTTAGTGCTTCTTTGGCCCAGGCCTGGGCACATGGTAGGTTCTCTGAAAGGGGGTTAGTCAATGTCAGCACTCTGAGTTGTACCTGCTGTGTGGATGTCCTGATGCGGCATCAGGGTAGAGATTACAGGTAAGCTCCACATGCACAGACCCACAGAACAGGCATAGAAGCAGTGAGCGCCATTTACATGCTAAGTAAGAACATCCCTTGAGTAAACTGGAATCTTTACGTTCATCACTGCTTCTTCATTTCTGCTTCAAAATATAGTTGAACTGATCCTGATTCTGTTTTACAAGAACCAGGAAGACACCATGGCAAAACTGTTGAGCAGGATGGATTAGAAACTGGGAGAGAATAAATGCCACAAAAATCCAGGATCAAAGCTCTAATCCCATTACTTATTTGGATAACGGTCTGAAAGAGACATGGAAGGACCTCACTGTGCATGATTTAAAAGAAAAATGGTTCTGAAGTTGACACGACCTCTTTTGTTCAAATGAAGTGGGCTGCTCAATGACCTCATCCATCACTGCTGTTAACTGGGAACCTCCAGGTCTGGACACATATCCTGTTTATTAAAGACCATTCAAAGGCTTTGTCCTTCCATCCTCATCTGAGTCAAAGTCACCTGGTCAAGGTTGACTTGATACAAAGCCTGTTCTGTGAAGATGCCCAGTGTTCAAGTCAATGCAAGAGCTTGACTTTGCCTCTGGGAGATGGCAGGGGTCCAGAACTGATGAGTAGGAGCTATCTTTCTTCACCCGTAGTTTTGAAAACTAAGATAGGCTAGGAAGAAAATAATCCAATGAAATCCCTGTGGATCGCAACAGAATATTATTCAATTTAGCGCTGGAAGGTGAACCCCCTAGGCTGGAAGGCACTCAAAATACACAGTGGCCACAACAAAATGGACTCAAGCGCACCAATGATCATGAAGATGGTGCAGACCTGGCAATGTTTCATTCTGTTGTACGTGGGGTCACCATGAGTCAGAGCTGACTCAATGGCAATGAAGTTTCGAAGTAGGTGTTTGTATCAAGTATGGGCCCAGAAAGTGGGCCTCAGTCTGTCTGGTTTATCACTCATTGACTGCATGTCCTTCTATAGGTGATTGGACCTCACTAAACCTCAATCTGCTCACAGCCAAAAGGGTGAGCAACCGCGGCTCTAGCTCACGTCACTGGGTTTTGCTGGAATAAGATAATGCCAGGTTTACTGTACTGGCAGATGGTTGGGGGTATTTAAATCATCAGCTCAGCCTCACTTGTTTCCTCCCTAGAGTTACTTCATTCTTGGGAAAGCAATTCAGTGATAGTGTTGTAGACTGTCTTTTCCGCAGAACAATTGGCAACTAGAGGGCTGGGCCCCATTGCACTTGCCCTATGCTCTCCCCTAGCTCCTCCCCTGGGGAGGTGGCCACATTTGGCTTCTGTGAGGCCAGACTTCCTCCTCTCCTACTCAGCCTATGGTCTAAGGCTGTTAAACCGCAACAATT
The DNA here is from genome assembly GCF_024166365.1 of Elephas maximus indicus. Classification (NCBI taxonomy): domain Eukaryota; kingdom Metazoa; phylum Chordata; class Mammalia; order Proboscidea; family Elephantidae; genus Elephas; species Elephas maximus. The sequence goes on along the minus strand of NC_064820.1, from coordinate 221,397,130 downwards.
AGAGGGCTAGTTTTATGGGGAGACTCAACTTTGCTCGCTCACTTTGCCTGGGTAATTACAGTGGGTGTGGAGACTGGCGGCTGGCTCTCATGACAGTTTAAAATTCCAGAAATCAACCATAATTCTCATTTCCTTATTAAATATACTAAACTAGATTGGGGGTTCTCAACCTTGACACTATTGTCATTTTGGGCCAGATAATTCTTGGTTGGGAGGGGTTTGTCCTGTGCATTGTGGATATTTAGCAGCATCCCTGGTCTCTGTACCCCCCAAGTTGTGACAACCAAAAATTTCTCCAAATATAGATCCCCTGCCCTCACTACAAAACATATTGACCCTGTAGGACAGGGTAGAACTGCCCCATAACGTTTCCAAGGCTGTAAACAGAAGCAGGTGGCTACATCTTTCTCCTGTGGAGCAGCTGATGGTTTCAAACAGCTGACCTTTTGGTTAGCAGCCGAGCACTTAACCAGTGCACCACCAGGCCTCCTTCGAAATGTCTCCAGACATGGCCAAAAGCACGCTGGGGTGGGCTGGCAAGAAAGAGGCAGCTGTGGACCTTCGGAGGACCCACAGGTCTTGCAGAGACCTCGGTGCCTCTAAAATGTTCTCTGCTCTGCACCTGGTTCTACCTTTCTGTGGTGTCCTGTCGCTGGGCCATCATGAGGCCTAAGGACATTGTTTGTGATCAGTCCAGCACTCAGGCAGAGAACTTGATAGTCACAAAACACAGACCAGAGTGCTAAGAATAGCCCCCAAAGTGACTACACCCCAGCTAAAAAGCTTTAAGGTACAATAAGAACTAGAACTGCTGATTCTTGGACTTGCCACCTGAGGTCAGGGGAGACAGTAGCATCAGATTCACAAGGAAAGATGCCTTCTTCTCCCCAGGGTGATGATTTTGTGTGGAGATTCTGATCAGGTAAATGTCGTGAACTTCTTCCCAACATTCCAAAAACAAACCAAAGTCACAGAAAATTGAAAAACAAGTGTGTACCACAGGAAAGGCAGTAGTGAAATCAAATCCCGGAGAGGTGATTTCCACCCGAGAAAATTGGGATATCCTTCTCTACGGGAAGAGCACTGGGTTTCTTGTTATTGGGGAGGATGAGGCCCCTCAGTCTTGCCCCTGCCCAATGCCTGGGCCCATGAATTGGGTGTCATTACAGGCACGTAGGTTTGTACCAGGGTAGGGTGCTGGGTGGCTGCGCCGACTCTGGAGTTTCCCTAAAGGAGAGGCTTGGGAAAAACATCTGGTTGGAAAGGGTGGTAACGTCTGCATATCACGTTGGCAAGTTCTCACTTAGATATCTTCCTTCAGAGTAATGAAGTCAGCAACATGCTTTTACCCACATTTTCATAAGGGTGGGAAAATAAAACCTAAATCAAATAATGTTATTTTCATTATTTCAAAGTATGGCATCAAATAATATTATTTTCATTATTTCAAAGTATGGCTTTGATGGAAATTAAATTAAATTCAGGTAAGAGTCCATATGCCCTCAAGCTACATGTTGCTGATACTGAGTAGGTTTCAGTGGACCTTCCAGGCTAAGTTGGACCGAGAAGAAAGGCCTGGTGATCTTCTTCCAAAAACCAGCCAGTGAAAACCCTCTGGATCACAATGGTCCAATCAGGACCTATCATGGGGATGGTGCAGGACCAGGCAGTGTTTCACTCTGTTGTGCATGGGGCAGCCAGGAGTCAGAAGATGGCAGCTGACAACAAGGACGACAACAAGAAACCACTCTTTGGCTGAAAAACAGTTGGATGTAGTCAATCACTTCTCTCCTGAAGTTAGTGAAAGGCGCACCCACCAGATGGCTGCTTTGGTGCTTCTCAACTAGTTCTCCTTGCAAGGACATATCCTGAAGCAATGTCCCTTAAATCCTGTGTTTTCTGACTGCCCACTGTGCTCCACAAAACAAGCCTCGGTTCATATGCAAATTCTATCACTTGAAAGCTGTGTGACCTTGAAAAAATCATTTACCCTCTTTAGCTTTCAGGTTCCTCACCCATAAAATGGAGATCAGAATAATACCTACCTCATACGGGATTGCTCAGATTAAATCAGCTACTACTTAGAAAGTACTTGCTAGAGTGCTTGGCATATTTTACGTGTTCTCACAATTATTGTTGTTATTATTCTTAGTTGTTGTTGTTTGCTGTCTACTTGATTTCCACTCATAGTGACCCTACATGGCAAAGTAGAACCACCCAAAAGGTTTCTTAGGCTGTAATCTTTACAGACGCAGATTGCCAGGTCTTTTCTCCCGCAGAGCCGCTGGTCGTTTATACCGCCATGCTTTCGGTTAGCAGCTGAGTGGTTAACTATTGCACCACCAGGGCTCTTTGTAGTAGTAGAAGGTGCTAGTATATGTGTTCCTATCAGCCCGGTGGCTTGTAGCAGAGGCCAGCATCTTGGAGACTCTTTAATATTCTTAGAGGTACTTTGCCACCTTTGCTGTAGAAAAGGAGTGTTGGTTTTAGTTGTGCTTTTTTTCCTACTCTGACTCGTCAATTCTGACTCTTAACAACCCTATGGGACAGAGTAGAACTGCCTCACAGGGTTTGCAAACAGCAGCTGGTGGAGTCTCATAGCCGACCTTTTGATTAGCAGCTAAGCTCTTGACCACTGTGCCACCAGGGCTCCTTTTTCCTGTAGGTAAATAAGTCCAAAAATGTCTACCTGAGCTTTTAGGCAAGTACACCCCTTTAAGCTTTGGGAAATACAAATTATTTCCACAAAGATCACTACATTAGTCAGGCTAGGCTAGGCGTATGCTGCCGTAACAAGAAATCCCCAAATCTCAGTGGCATAATACATCAAAGTTTATTTCTTGCTTGTTGCAAGCCCACCTTTGGTCAGCAGAGGTGGAAGTCTGGGGATGGGCTCTTCTCTATGTTATCACTCAGGCCCCCAGCTCCACTCTCCAGAATGTTGCTGGTTGCCACAGCGAGGGAAGAAAGAGACTTTTGGATGGCACAGGTGCTTTGGATTTGGGCCTGGCAGTGACTCATACTACTTCTGCTTGCATTTCATTGGCTAGAACTAGTCACATGGATCTGGGAAATACAGGCTCCCATCTGCCCAGGAAGGAAAGGGGAACTGGATACCTGTGAGCACATTTCACTTCCACCACCCCCACAGATGAAGGTCCCTAGATGATGCAAATGATTTGTGCTTGACTGCTAACCTAAAGATTGGTGGTTGGAACCCACCCAGCCATACTGCTGAAGAAAAGGTCTGTCGATCTGCTTCTGCTAATATTGCAGCCAAGAAAACCCTATGGAGCAGCTCTACTCTGTAATACATGGGCTCACTATGAATCTAAATTGAGTTCACCGACAACTAACAACAACTCCCACAGATACCGAAGGAAGGACCAGAGGCCATTTGGCCGGTGGGGGTTTGTTTAAAGCAGGAGTTGGACAAACATTTTCTTAAAGGGCCAGACAGTAACTATTTTAGGCTCTGCTGGCCATAGTCTCCTTCCAACTACTCAACTCTGGAAGGCAGCCATAGACAATATGGGCATGGCTGCGTATTGATAAAACTTTATTGACAAAAATAGGCAGGCCTGAGTTTGATGACCCCTGGCTTAGAGTGGCTCAGAGCATTTCTTGGAAAACCAAAATCGCATTTTTAATAAAACATATTATTCCAAGCCAAGCCCCTCAGTTTGTCACATGAATAGGGCTGCCGTGAGGACTGAGGCAGCACCAAGTGTGTATGTAAATATTTCAGCAAGTGACCACAGTTAGGGTTTCAGGAACAGATAGCGATGTCTAGCTTTTCCCTTGTCCCACAGAGTCTTCCTTTAAGTAGCTCCGTTATTCCTATGGCCTTTTTTAAAAGAAGTAAAATATCTCTGTGTTGAAGCTGTAAGTTTCTTATTTGAAATGGAAAATATGACATTTAAATGCAGAGAAAAAAAAGTTAGCACAGGCAGTGTCTTCTTTAGCATAATTCCTTTAAAAATATAACCTGTGTAGCTCTAATTTTCAAATAGTTTAGGTGTTCTAAAAAGGCCTTTGGAAGCTTCTTAAGGGAAAAGCTACACCTAGAACGTCTTTCTCTTCTTCTCTCCTTCCATAAATACCCAACATGTGTCCCCTGTGGGCCAAGCCCTGTTCTAGGCTCAGGGAAGTGCGTGTGTAGGATGGAGGGAGGGTGGGAATAAGAAAGACAGACAAGATCAATGCCCTCATAGAAGTCACAGTTCAGAAAATAAACATGCAAACAGGTAGACATGATTCACTTAGACACTGTTATGGGCTGAATTGTGTCTTCCCTAAAGATATGTTGAAATCCTGATCCCCGGTGCCTGTGACCTTGCTCGGAAATAGCATCTTTGCAGGCGTCATGAGGTTACACTGGAGTTGAGTGGGCACTAATCCAGTATGACTGGTATCCTTATAAATAGAGAGGAGACCAAAAGACAGAGACACATAGGGAGAAGGCCCCGTGAGGATGGAATCAGAGATTGGAGTGATGCACCTACATTCTAAGGAGCCCCAAGATTTGCTGGCAGCATCAGGAGCTAGGAGAGAGGCATAAAGCAGGTTCTCCCTCAGAGCCTCCATAAGGAACCAACCCCGCTTGCACCTTGATTTTGGACTTCTAACTTCCAAAACCGTGAAAGAATACATTTCTGTTGTTTGAAGCCAACCAGTTTGTGCTGCTTTGTTACGGCAGCCACAGGAACTAACACAGTTACCAACGAGCTCACTAGAAACAAAACTTAACAGGAGCCAGTGGCATGGGAGTTGTACCTTCAATCGTTTCATCAGGGATGGTATCTCTGAGCAAAGTAATATTGTTACCTAAACGGGATGCTGTCAGTCAGTGTCCAGTTGCAGAACCTGTACCCATTCTGGCTATTTTAAGCAGAACACGACTTAATGGAGGGAAGGGTGTGCTTTCAGAATCCTTGGAAGAGCTAAGTCTCTGAGAAGGACTTCCAAAATGACATCAAAAGAGCCTGCTGGGAGCTGCGCCCGTGGTTACAATCAGGAAAGTGGGAACCACTGACTCGAGGACACCTTACGAGCTGCATCTGGACCTGAAAGTGCCTGTGGTTGCTGCCAGAAGTGCCTCTCGACACCCACAAAGCTAGAGAGTGGACTCTGGGAGGCCAAGTCAGCCTCTGCTGCCCAGCAGCTGCCTCCTGATGCTCACAGGGCGAAACCGGAAGCTGCTGCAGGAACCCCTGACATTCCCATGACTGTGCCTCCCAGCAGCAAGACAGCCAGTGTCCACTTCCATCCTCCAAACTCCTGCAGATACATTTCATCAGGAGGACCTGCTTTTCTCCTGGAATCCTCACTGCAAGGAGCCATGATTTCCAGCTTCCCCCAGCATCTGCAGTAGGAAGGCACCTGGGAGGAGGATGGAAGGGATGCTGAAAGCCAATAGAGATGAAGGAGCAGATCACTGGGGGCAGAATCAGTACAGACAGTCACTGCATCCAGGGGCCCACAGAGAGGCCTGTATGTCTTAGGTGTTGTGTTTTCAGCCAAACTCCAACTGTGTTCACTGCTTGCATGGAGGGTGGAAATGGAGGGTGACAACAGGTCAGCGATGATGGAAAAGTTCTTGTTGTCACAGCAGGGAGAAACATCAGCTTAAACCTGACACTCAGACCTGCTCTTGGGCATAAAATAACGTTGACGGTATTTGAGTTTAACCCTCATTAAGAATGTCTAGTCACGTGTGGCTAGAAAAATGTAATGAAGACTTTGCAATATAGGAAGTGATCGCTTAGTTTTAGAAAAAGGGGGTTATTCAAGCATATTTTACAGTTTAAAAAAAATGTTAAAATATTTTCTAGATCTGATTGTGTAGGTTTCAGATGGACTGAGAAGCGTTGGCCTCCTCTTTAAAGTTTCAATAAAGCGCTGACATCCTCACAATTAGTTACCTTGTTTTAAGTTACTTTTTTTTCCCTCAGATAATTCACTCTTGTTAAAAAAAAAATAGATGCAACAAAAAGGTTTCCATGTTAGCCATTTTTAAGTGACATTAATTACAGTTGCCATGTTTGTTCAACCATCGCCATTGTTCATTTCCAAAATTTTTCATCACCCTAAACAAAACTCTATACTCCTGAAGCAATAACTGCCCCTTCCCTCTCCTCCCAGCCCTTGGTAACCACTAATAAACTTTTCTCTCTATGTTGTTGCTGTAGAGGTGGCCCTGGTCTCATGTTGACTTCATGCACAATGGACTATTGTGATCCATAAGGTTTTCATTAGCTGATCTTTGGACGTAGATCTCCAGGTCTTCCTTCCTAGTCTGTCTTAGTCTGGAAGCTCTGCTGAAATCTGTTCAGAATCATAGCCACACTCAAGCCTCTACGGACAGATGAGTGGTAGCTAAGTATGAGGGGTATTGGCTGGGAATCAAACGCCGGTCTTCATGGAAGGCGAGAATTCTACCACTGAACCACCACTGCCCCCTTCGTCTCTATGCACTTGCCTATCCTAAGTATGTTATATAAGCAGGGTCATGCAGTATTTGTCCTTTTATGTCTGACTAATTTTCACTTAGCACAATGTTTTCAACGTTCAACCATGTGGTAACATGTATCAGAACTTCGTTTTTCTTTATGGATGAATAATATTTCATTGAATGGATAGACTTCCTTTTGTTTATCCATTCACCTGTTGATGGACACTTGGCTTGTTTCCACCATTTGGCTATTGTGAATAACACTTCAATGATCTTTGGCATACAAGGGATAATCCACTCTTTAGTTGATAAGACAGGCTTTTGGTCTTCATGTGCTGGATCCTTTGGTTGCTCCACATCAGTTTCACAGGCATGAACAGGTAGAGGCATTTCCTTCTGGCCTCACCTGAGTCGGTTGTCATCACTGACTGTGGCCAATGGTCTGCATCCTGGTCCATGGACCAGGGCTCTTGGCAAAGCCTTTCCAGAGCCAATTGAGGCATTATGCAAATGCTGTGGATTATGCATGATTATAGGTACATAAAATGCATGCAACTCTAGGCAGTTACCCAAGGTATTTTGAGAGCTGCCAGTTTGCTTAATGTCCCTGGAATCTGAATAACATGTTTTGGAACAGGCATTTGGGTAGGCTTGAATTTCATTTGGAAAGAGACTAGAATAATACAACTTTCAGGAGGGTTCTTTGTTGTCGTTGAGCAATTCTCCACTGGGATCATGCCTTAGCCTTTACTGGAAGTTCTCCAGGGAAACAGAATCCTGCAGTAAAGTGCTGTTTGCCTCTGGCTGACAGCTTTTCACCCTGTTACTGTTGGGTGGCTCAGGAGATGTCAGTCAGTTATGGGGCTTCCTAGCTCCTACAGAAAACACATACACACCCAGGAACATACGTCTCCTACCTCTGGTTGCGTGGGCTGGGCTGCGAGAGTATCTGCAGGTCTTGCAGAAACAACTGTCTGCAACTTGAGTTGAGGCCACCATCTCCCTCTGGATCTTTGGATTTTCTGTTCTCTGCTCTTCAGAACACTCAAAGGCTTCTCCCCCTCTTACGGCTGTGATTATAAACTAAGGCCATCATTGTTAGGTACCATCGAGTTGGCTCTGACTCATAGAGACCCTGTCTACAACAGAATGAAACACTGCCCAGTCATGCACCATCCTCACAATTGTTGTTATGCTTGAGCCCATTGTTGCAGCCACTGCGTCAGTCCATCTTGTTGAGGGTCTTCCTCTTTTTCACTGACTCTGTACCAAGCATGATGTCCTTTTCCAGGGACTGATCCCTTCTGATAACATGTCCAAAATTAGTGAGATGAAGTCTTACTATCCTTGCTTCTAAGGAGCATTCTGGCTGTATTTCTTCCCAGGCAGATTTGTTCTTTCTTCTGACAGTCCATGGTATATCCTTTGCCAACACCATAATTCAAAGGTGTCAATTCTTCTCTGGCCTTCCTTAATCATTGTCCGGCTTTTGCAGGCATATGACGTGATTGAAAATACCATGGCTGGGGTCAGGCACACCTTAGTTCTCAAAATGACATCTTTGCTTTTTAACACAAGGCCATGAATGCTGTGTTAATGCCTGCAGCTCAGTCTCTGCTGGGACTTTCTTCACCACTCACTGCTTGACTTTCTGGGTAAAAGTTCAAGGAGGTCTTCCCTGACCCTCTAGGACAAATCCCCCTGTTGGATACTCACATGGCATCTCAACTGTACTAGTTTCCTATTGCTGCTATAACAAACTAAAACAAATTGGTTATTGCTGTTGTTAGTTGCCATTGAGTCAGCTCTAACTCATGGGGACCTTCTGTATAACAGAACGAAACATCTGGTCCTGCACCATCTTCATGATCATTGGTATGTTTGAGTCCATTGTTGTGGCTATTGTATCAATGCATCTCATGGAGAGTCTCCCTCATTTCTGCTGACCCTCTACTTTACCAAACATTATGTCCTTTTTTTAGCTATTGGTCTTTCCTGATGACGTGTCCAAGTGAGTGAGTTGAAGTTGCACCATCTTTGAGACTTATTCCTTCTAAGATCAATTGGTTCATTCTTCTGGCGGTACAGTATATATTCAATATTTTTTGCCAACTCCACTATTCAAATGTGTCAATTACTCTTCGATCTTCCTTTTTCATTGTGCGGCTTTTGCATGCATATGAGGACACTGAAAAGACCATGGCTTGGTTCAAGTGCACCTTAGTCATCAAAGTGACATCACCTGCTTTTTAACACTTTAAAGAGGTCTTTTGCAGCAGATTTTCCCATAAAATTAGCAACTCAAAATAACACTCGTTTATTATCTCAAACTCTGTAGGTCAGAAGTTTAGGCAGAGTGTGACTCAGCTGGTTCTATGTCTGGTTCTCACAGGCCAAAATCAAGGTGTTGACAGAGCTGTGGTCCTTTGCAGAGATTCTGGGGAAGACCCTATTTCCAGGCTCATTCAGAGTGTTGGCAGAATTCATTTCCATGTGGTTGTAGGACTAAGGTCTCCATTTTCTTGCTGACTGTTTGTGGGGGTCATTCTCAGTGTCTAGATGCTGCTGACTTCCGTGGTTTGTGGCTCCCCAACTTCCTCCATCTTTGGCCAGCAATGGCAGGTTAAATCCTTTTCACACTTGGACTCTCTCAGATTTCCTGTTCCATGCTCTGGCTACCACATTCACAGATTGAAACTGAACTGTTAGTTAGCTCAGAAAAATGCTGGATGGCCTTGGATGACACACTTAACCTCTCAGCCTCAGCTTCCTTAACGTGGGGGAAAATCATGCTACCTGCTTACTCCTCAGAGAGAAGGAAAGCACTTTCTCAACTGTGGAGCCCTGAGAAATGTTATTTGCCATTGTCATTTGGAGTCTGTTGTCACTTTCAGTCCCCAAGGGTGCTCTCTGAAGGGGGCAGAGGCTGATGCAATGAACAGCACTCTGGTGGGAGAGGTGACATCACCTGGTTAACTGGGACAAAGGTTCTCTGCATTGGCTGCACATTCCACTCACATGGGGAGATTTAAAAAACATGGAAGCCTGGCACTCCTCTGGAGATTCTGTTTTAATTGGCCTGGGTGGTGGAGCCTTAGATGACTTCTCCAAACCAGATTGTCTCCACATGAGTCTTACCTGACCAGAAGTTGGGTGAACCATTTTAAAGATGACCAAAGTGATTCTATTACTTTCCTGTGACTCCCTGTAATGGGTTGAATTGTGTCCCCCCAAAATATGTGTTGTGAATCCTAACCTCTATGCATGTGGTCCACCATTCATCTGTCAGTTTGTCGTACTGTTGTGGCTTGTGTGTTGCTGTGATGTTGGAAGTTATGCCATGGTATTTCAAATGCCAGTGGGGTCACACATGGTGTACAGGTTTCAGTGGAGTTTCCAGACTAAGAAAGACTAGGAAGAAAGACCTAGTGATCTACTTCTGAGAAAAACGGCCAGTGAAAAGCTGCAGAACATTGTCTGATACAGTGCCAGAAGCTGAGCCATCAGGTTGGAAGGCACTCAAAATATCACTGCAAAAAGAAGACCAGTTAATACAACTGTTATTCAAATTTATGCACCAACCACTAAGGCCAAAGATGAAGTAAGTGAAGATTTTTACCAACTTCTGCAGTTTGAAAGTGATCAAACATGCAATCAAGATGCACTGATAATTACCGGTGATTGAAGTGTGAAAGTTGGAAACAAAGAAGGTTTGGTAATTGGAAAATATAGCCTTGGTAATAGAAATGACGTCAGAGGTCGCATGATAGAATTTTGCAAGACCAATGACTTTTTCATTGGAAATAACATTTTTCAACAAAATGAGCAGTGACTATACACGTGGACCTCCCCAGAAGGAATACAGAGGAATCAAATCAACTACATCTGTGGAAAAAGATGATGGAAAAGCTCAATATCATCAGTCAGAACAAAGCCAGGGGCTGACTGAGGAACAGACCATCAATTGCTCATATGAAAGTTTAAGATGAAGCTGAAGAAAATTAAAACAAGCCTATGAGAGCCAAAGTATGACCTTGAGTATATTCCACCTGAATTTAGAGACCATCTCAAGATTAGATGTGACTCATCGAATGCTAATGACTGAAGATCAGATGAGTTGTGGAATGCCATTGAACATTAAGGGCATCATACACAAAGAAAGCAAAAAAGTTATTAAAAAGACACATAAGAAGAAAAAGACCAAAATGGATGACAAAACAGACTCTGAAACTTGCTCCTGAACACAGAGCAGTTAAAGCAAAAGGAAGAAATGATGAAGCTAAAGAGCTGAACAGAAGATTTCAAAAAGTGGCTCAAGAAGACAAAGTACTATAACGAAATGTGCAAAGACCTGGAGTTAGAAAAACAAAGGGAAGAACACACTCGGCATTTCTCAAGCTGAAAGAACTGAAGAAAAAATTCAAGCCTCCAGTTGCAATGTTGAAGGATTCTATGGGAAGAAAATTGAATGACGCAGGAAGCATCAAAAGAAGATGAAAAGAATACACAAAGTCACTGTACCAAAAAGAATTGGTCAAAGTTTAACCATTTCAGGAGGTAGCATATGATTGAGAACTGATGGAAATTACCAAACAATATCATTAATGTCACATGCAAGTAAAATTTTACTGAAGGTAATTCCAAAATAGTTGCAGCAGTACATGGAAAGAGAACTGCCAGAAATTCAAGCTGAATTCAGAAGAGGATGTGGAACCAGGGATATCATTGCTGATGCCAGATGGATCTTGGCTAAAGGCACAGAATGCCAGAAAGATGTTTAGCTATGTTTTATTGACTATGCAAAGGCATTAGACTGTGTGGATCATAACAAATTATGCATAACATTGTGAGGAATGGGAATTCCAGAACACTTAATTTTGCTCATGAGGAACCTGTACGTAGACCAAGAGACAGGCAGTTGTTCAAACAGAACAAGGGATACTCACTCAATCTGTATGCTGAGCAAATAATCTGAGAAGCTGAACTATATGAAGAAGAACGTGGCATCAGGATTGGGGGAAGACTCCTTAACAACCTGCGTTATGCAGATGACACAACCTTGCTTGCTGAAAGCAAAGAGAATTTGAAGCGCTTACTGATGAAGATCAAAGACCACAGCCTTCAGTATGGATTACACCTCAACATAAAGAAAACAAAAATCCTCACTACTGGACCAACAAGCAACATCATGATACATAGAGAAAAGTTTGAAGTTGTCAAAGATTTCATTTTATTTGGATCCACAATCAACGTCTATAGAAGCAGCAGTCAGAAAATGAAATGATGTATTGCATCGGGCAAATTTGCCACAAAAGACCTCACTAAAATGTTAAAAAGCAAAGATGGCACTTCGAGGACTGAGGTGCACCTAACCAAAACTGTGGTATTTTCAATCACCTCACATGCATGCAAAAGCTGGACAATGGATAAATAATACCAAAGAAGAATTGATAAATTTGAATTATGGTATTGGGGAAGAATATTGAATATACCATGGACTGCCAGAAGAATGAACAAATCTGTCTTGGGAGAAGTACAGCCACAATGCTCCTTAGAAGGGAGGATGGCAAAACTTTGTCTCATTTACTTTGGACATGTTATCAGGAGAGACCAGTCCCTGGAGAAGGACATCATGCTTGGTAGAGAGTCAGTGAAAAACAGAAAGATCTTTAATGAGGTGATTGACACAGTGGCTGCAACAAGAGGCTCAAACATAACAATCATCATAAAGATAGTGCAGGACTGGGCTGTGTTTTGTTGTGTTGTACACAGGGTTGCTATGAGTCGGAACTGACTCGATGGCACCTAACAACAATAACAACAGTTCTTCAAACAGATGAACATAGAACTACAGCATGACCCAGCAATTCCACTCCCGGGTATATGCCCAAAATAATTGAAAACACGGACTCAGACAGATACTTGTACATCAGTGTTCATAGCAGCATTATTCACAACAGCCTAAAGGTAGAAATAAACCTAAGTGTCAGTCAACAGATGAATAGATGAGCAAAATGTGGACTGTTACCCAGGCATACAATGGAATGTTACCCAGCCGTAAAAGAGAATGAACTTGATACATGCTATAACATGGATGAAACTTGAAAATACTATGCTAAGTGAAAGAAGCTGGACTCAATAGGACAAATATTGCATGAGTCCATTTACATGCCATCACTTGTCCATCAGTTTGTCCTACTATGGAGGCTTGCATGATGCTATGATGCTGGATGTGATGTGTATTTTAAATACCAACGTGGTCATCCATGGTGGACAGGTTTCAGTGGTGCTTCTAGACTAGGACAGACTAGGAAGAAAGTCCTGGAGATCTTCCAAAAAGTAGCCAATGAAAACCTTATGCATAGCAACAGAACATTTTTTGATATGGTACTGAAAGATGAGCCCCTTTAGGTCAGAAGGCACTGGCTGTGTATACTTTCACCAAAAAGAAAAACAAACAAAAAAAGAAGAGTCGACTTTAATGATAAAGATGGAAAAATGCCTTTTAGACCTTCATTTACTGATGTGCGGGATACAAAATGAAAAGCAGCAGCTACAAATACCCATTAGTAATTGGAACATGGATTGTACAAAGTATGAATCAAGGAAAATTGAAACTCATCAAAAAAGGAACAATTTAGGATTGATATCCTAGATATTAGTGAGCTAAAATGGACTTGAAATGGCCATTTTGAGTCCTACAGTGATATGGTCTACTATGCCGGGAACGACATTAAAAAGCCAGCTGCAACGGAAGGTTGCCTGGTCCTGTACCATCTTCGCGATCGTTGGTGTGTTTGAGTCAATCCTTGTGGCTGTTGTGTCAATCCGTCTCATTGAGGGTTTCCCTCATTGTTGTTGGCCCTCAGGTCTTAAATCCGTTTGTTCCAGTTCAAATTCCTGCTGAGATTTTGCATTTCTAACAAGTTCCCTACTGAGAAGGTACATGTCCACTCCAGATACACAGAATCAGAATCTAAATCTTAACAAGACCTCCAGGTGATTCTTATGCATAACTTGCTGAGAACTTGTTACAAATGCAAATTCTGAGCAGGGATTCAAACTGGAACCAACCAGTTCTGAACCCTGGTTTGAGCCACCCATCTTTAGATTAGCAGCAAAGTGCAAACCACTTGTATTACCTGGAGATCTGGATTCTTGATCCAAGGAGAGTGACATGATTGACAAAACAAAAATCCCCTGCAATTTCTACCACTCTAGTAGTTTTTTGTTGTTCTTGAAGTTGTCAACACAAATGACTAGAGTGGAAGTAGTCATGGGTGATTTTCTTCTTTGACCATTTTTTTTTCCCCTAAATTCTTTCCAATGAATATGTATTCTTCTCATGATCAGAAAAATGCTAACTGAAACACCGTCTTCCACTCTACCACAGCAGGTGTGTTTCCTGGGGGGCAGGTGCATGGTGTTGGGGGGTAGCTTGGGCTATGGGTGCTTGCTCTGCCACTCAGTGGCCTTTCTCCCAAGGCTGCCTTGGTTGGGGCAGCTATGGTTAAAACTGTCCTGGAAGCTTCCCAGTGCTTTTACTAAGACACCTTCTCCTTCCTATTTCAGCATGAGTCATGTCTGAAATAACTCCAGTGCTAAAGAGCAGCGTCTTCAGAAACCCGGCATCGAATTTTGTTCCATTAATTGTAAAACGGTTGAGGGTAGAGATGTAAAACCCAGGTTAACCATCACTGAGGTTAACTCAAGCGTCACCTGTTCGGATGGTTGCTTGGGAATCAATGCCCTTCCGTCTCTTGTGTTGTTAAAAAGAAATCCTTGCATGTCTTAAAGTTAGGGGGTTAGGAAAGAAACCATTTCCCCATTTTGAACGGTTTCATTTTCTATTTTTATTCTGATAAGCCCTGCAAATAACCCCTGAAGAGCTTGAGACTTATTGCTTACACATTCCTAACCGTTATAGAAAAATCACTGTGCCTGTAAGAGCCAACAAGAATCAGGTTACAAGTAGCAGTTTTATATACCTTCCTTCCACCTAGAAGAAAGGGGAAGCTGGCTCCTTAGCAGGGCCGGCAGACACAGGACTGGGTTGTGCACTTGTGTGTGTACCTGTGGCCGGCCCATGGGGAGAAGGCGAACATGTGATCCATGGCTTACATTTTTGACTATTCGAATACTCCATCCAAATGCTCTTTCCTGCTGATAAACACAGATAATGACCTAATCCTGGAGCTGTCGGGGATGACATTGCCTCAGCTGTAGGTGCCCGACGGTACCGGCCACAGGTGCAGATGGAACCTTCGCTGCTCAGGAGCTGTTCCGGGAGAGTTGATATCAGTAGCATCTCCATTAACATATAGCTACATTCTGACCTTGTTCCCCTCTCCCTAGGCCCATTACCCTGCACCCCAGTGACTGCAGAGTCTCTGCCTGGTCTCCCAGCATTCACCCCTACTCCCCTTTCACCTCACTCCACAACAGCAGGCTGAACGAGCCTGGAAAAACAAGTCCAATCAAGTGCTTCCTCTGCACAAACCCCACAGTGGCTTCTGTCACACTGAGAGTAAAAGCCAGCGTGCTCAGGTAACCACCAGGACCTCTGTGGCCTGTGGTCCAGCCTTACCCCCTGCCTTGCCCACCCTCACTGGCTTGGCTGCAGCCACACTGGCCTCCTCCCAGAGCTCCAAGCTGGTCCTAACCCCATCAGGACCCCTGCCTGAAAGGAACACTCTCCCCCCTCCCCACAGCCACATGGCTCCCTCCCACCTTTTTCAGCTCTTTACTCCAGTGCCACCCTTCCACTGAGGCCACCCCATTTGGAATTACAACAGCCCCCTAACCTCACCCTTTCCCCTTTCCTTTGTCTTAGCACTCTTACCACCCATGACACAGTTCTCTTAAAGGCTAGCTCTGTGCATCCCCGTAGAGTGGAAGCCCCAAGAAAAGAGTTTCTGTTTCAATTTTATCTTTTGCTGCTACTTTCCCAGTGCCTAGAACAGTGTCTAGCACTTCGTAAGCCCTCGGTAGATATTGTTGAACGAATGAACGGATGAAGAGCGGCATTTGCTAAGTGTCCTATCAGCCCACCTGTTCAGAAACAGCTGTGTCATTTCCATCTGAAATGAGTCATCTGCTTAGGGACCTTGTGATTCTTCCCTCCCCACCATTCTCCCTCCATCGCCCACATACTTTTTTTTTTTTATGATGAGAGCCTGGATTGTTTGAAAACACTGTGAGAATTGAGTCCTTTGCCAGCTGTCAGCATGGTACAGCTCTCAGCATGGCACTGCCATGTGATCTTCCACATACTAGCTTAAGGAGGCAGTAGATGTCCACCAAGAAAGAGGAGGATGCTGGGGCAAAGTCAAGAGTGGTATTTTATCATGGGAGGCCAGGGATGCCTGGTGTACAAAGCTATCAGCACGCTTAGGGCTAAAACCATAGCCGTCTAGCTACCAGGCAAACCAGGCACGGAGACTTAATTTAGACGCTGCAAAATGGAATGTTTATGACCTCTTATCTGAGATTATTCATTTTCAGTTTTCCCTGCCCTCAAATTCATTCCTGGGAAAAGCAGTTCACTTTTGGCATACACCAGAAGCAGCAGTCTTGTTTAGTTCATATTCAGAGTGTAGTGTCTAAAGAAAAAACTCAGGCCTCAAGTTGCAATATTGACGGATTCTATGGCAAAATATTCAATGACCCAGGAAGCATCAAAAGAAGATGGAAGGAATAGACAGAGTCACTTTACCAAATGAATTGGTCGAGGTTCAGCTATTTCAGGGGGTAGCATATGGTCAAGAATTGATGGTACTGAAGGAAGAAGTCTAAGCTGCCCTGAAGGCATTCATGAAAAACAAGGCCCAGGAACTGATTGGAATATCAACTGAGATGCTTCAACAAATGGATGAAACGCTGGACGCACTCACTTATGTACGTAAAGAAATTTGTAAGGCAGCTACCTGGCCAACCAACTGGAAGGGATTCATATTTGTGTCCCTTCCAAAGAAGGGTGATCCAACAGAATATGGAAATTATCAAACAATATCATTAATATCATATGCAAGTAAAATTTTGCTGAAGCTCAGTCAAAAACAGTTGCAGTAGTACATCAACAAGGAACTGCCAGAAATTCAAGCCAGATTCAGAAAGGATGTGGAACAAGGGATATCATTACTTATGCCAGATGGATCCTGGCTGAAAGCAGAGAATACCAGAAAGATGTTTACCTAGGTTTTATTGACTGTGCAAAGGTATTTGACTATGTGGCTCATAACAAATTATGGATAACATTGTGGAGAATGGGAATTCCAGAACACTTTATTGAGCCCATGAGTAATCTGTAGATAGACTAACAGGCAGTCTTTTGAAGAGAACAAGGGAATATTGTGTGGTTTAAAATCAGAAAAGATGTGCATCAGGGTTGTATCCTTTCACCATACTTATTCAATCTGTATGCTGAAAAAATAATCTGAGAGGCTGGACTATATGAAGAAGAATGTGGCATCAGGATTGGAGAAAGATTCATTAACAACCTGCGATATGCAGATAACACAGCTTTACTTGCTGAAAGTAGAGGACTTGAAACACTTACTGCTGATGATCAACAACTACGGCCATCAGTATGGATTACACCTCAACATAAATGAAACAAAAATCCTCACAACTTGACCAGTAAGCAACATCATGATAAATGGAGAAAATATTGAAGCTGTCATGGATTTCATTTTATTTGGACCCACAATCAACTCCTATGGAATCAGGGGTCAAGAAACCAAATGACATATTGCATTGGGAAAATCTGCTGCAAAAGATCTCTTTAAAGTGTTGGAAAGCAAAGATGTCACCTTGTAGACCAAGGTGCGCCTGACCGAAGCCAGGGTGTTTTGAATCGCCTCATACGCATGCAAAAGCTAGATAATGAATAAAGAAGACCAAATAAGAATTGATTCCTTTGAATTATGGTGTTGGCAAAGAATATTGAATATACCAGGAATTGCCAGAAAAATGAACAAATCTGTCTTGGATGAAGTAGAGCCAGAATGCTCCTTAGAAAAGAGGATGGCAAAACTTAGTCTCATGTACTTTGGACACATTATCAGGAGGGACCAATCCCTGGAGAACGACATCATGCTTGGTAACATAGAGGGTCAGCAAAAAAGAGGAAGACCCTTAACAAAATGGATTGGTACAGTGGCTACAACAATGGGCTCAAACATAACAATGATTGTGAGGATGGCACAGGATCAGGCAGCATTTCGTTCTGTTGTACGTAGGGTCACTAGGAGTTGGAACCAACTTGATGGCACCTGACAAAAACAACAGTAGTGTTTATGGTTACTCTTTTAAAAAGGTGCTTCTAATAAACCAGCATCTGATTTGTGAAGCAAGTCGGCTTGGGCTGGGGGACAAAGACAAATACCTTTATTCAAGGCAGTATATTGTTTGTAAAGAGCAGCCTACTCATTTTTCTATTTCTTCATTTCCCTCCTTCAGAGAGCTGTTTGCCCAGCCTGCTGCTTTACAGAGTGGATATGATCTCGATTCATCTGTGGGTTCGTCGATCTCCTTTATCTTGTATGGATGGGCTCGGTTTGCCTTTCATCATGCACCACCTTATGAAGCTGACAAGATTCAGCCAAACTACAATTGCTTATGGTTCACCCTAAGAGTGTATTATGTTTGGGTTGTTGTGTGCTGTCAAGTTGCTTCTGACTCCTGGCAACCCTATAGGACAAAGTAGAACTGCCTCAAAGAGCAGATCACCAGGTCTTTTCTCCCATAGAGCTGCTGAGTGGGTTCAAACCACTGACCTATCGGTTAGCACCCAAGAGCTTAACCATTGCACCGCCAGGGTTCCTTAGAGTATATTATATTGACCAAGAAAGCTATAGGCTTCAAAGCCAAAAACCCAAGTTCAAGGTTGATCAACTGTTGACTGGCTATGTAACTTTGGGAAAGTTCCTTAGCTTCTCTGATCTTCCATTTCTTCATCTGTAAAATGGGTTGATTAATAGCACTTAATTGTGCCTGGAGAAGGACATCATGCTTAGTAAAGAAGAAAGTCAGTAAAAAAGAGGAAGACCCTCGACTAGATGGATTGACACAGTGGCTGCAACAGTGGGCTCAAGCATAACAACGACTGTGAGGATGACCCAGGACCCGGCAGTGTTTCATTCTGTTGTGCATAGGGTCACTATGAGTTGGAACCAACTTGATGGCACCTAAAAATGACAACAACAACAACAGCAGTCAACTCATAGAGCCATGATGGGAACTATTGCAGTGCTCTAGCAGGAAGGAAGCTTTCTGTGAATGGTAGCTATTAATGGTTGGAGCTTCCAGCCATGCCTTATTTAGACTGGAAGCTGTGGGAACTGGAAATGCTATCTTCACATTGGTCGATGTTCCATGAATGCTGGGAAGTCGAGAAAGTGCAGAGCCAAGCACAGAGCTCAGAACTCTGGGATTCTCTGCTTCGTGGTGCAGCCTGCCCTGCAAACAGTTTTGCCCTGTTGTAAAGCCCGTTGTATGCCTATGTTTCGGGTCATCGTTTCTTGTTGTGATGGTGTTTATTGTTAGTCATGAGCTTCTTCATATCCAGTGTGGCATCCTTCTTCCCTGGAGTGATTCCATGGCCGGTGTGTCTTCTTGCCCCTCCTCTGTAGGCAGCTCTATGCCCTGCCCCTTGGTGCAGATGGTTGGGTGGTCGGCCACAAAGATCTGGCAGGGTCCTGGCTTCATCTTCAGCATTCCACACATATGGGCTCCCCTCTGTCTTCTCTGGGCCCAGAACAGGATCTGGCTTTTGTAGGCATGGCCAGCTAAAGAATTTACAGGACTCAGTGCAAAATGAAAATGTGGGCCCTTCATTAAAAAATCAAGAAATTCAAGACGTCCAATGCAGAGCATTAAACCAAGGGCCCTTTGGGGGCAGGGTCCTTCAGGGTCGGTGCCCTGTGGGGCCCTGTGCTACCACACAGGAGGCATGCCTGTGAAGCTGGCTCTGTTTGTAGGCAAGAAATATTTCTTGAGTTAAACTAAATCAAATTCACTTCAGTGCGCTTGGATTAAGTGCACCTCAATCGTCTTGGCATTTTAGAGCAGAGTGAATAAGTGTTAATGAGGGCACTGGTGGTTAAGAGGTAGAATTCTCACCTTCAAGCAGGAGACCCAGGTTCAATTCCCGGCCAATGCACCTCATGCGCAGCCACCAGGGGTCTGTCAGTGGAGGTTTGTAGGTTGCTATGATGCTGAGCAGGTTTCAGCAGAGCTTCCAGATGAACTAGAAAGAAAGGCCTGGTGATCCACTTCTGAAAATCAGCCACTTAAAACCCTGTGGATCACAACAGAATATTCTCTGATGGACTCAAACATGCTAAGGATCATGGGGATGGTGCAGAGCGGGGTGACATTTTGTTCTGTTGTACACGGGATTGCCATGAGTCAGAGCCAACTCGGAGGCAACTAACAACAACAAGAAGACATTAATAAATTAAAAACATGTGTTCCCCAGGAAATGGAAGTCTATATGTTCATAGTGTGGTGAGCATCTGGCATTGTCCTAAGTGCTAAACACTTGTTACCAGTGTAATACTAATAACAGTCCAGAAATGCAGGCATTACAATCTCTGTTTAAAGATGAGAAAACTAAGAAACTAAGGCTTGGAGAGAAGGGGTCCCTAGCAGTAAGTCTACATGTTAGTAAGTGGTGGGATGGGGTATAAATGCCAAATCCCTGCTTTTCAATACCACAATTTTAAGAAACTAATGGAAGTTAACAACTTCACAGAAATTTGCACAGCAGCCACCAGATCTGCCTCAGGGCCACGTTCTGCCATGGCAGACTCCACGTGCCTCACAGAAGCTGAGCCCTGGAGAAGCACAAGGCACCTCGACCTCTTCTGCTAAGTAAGCGGATCAAAATGCAAGCCCAGTCATTGAAAAGACCAGGTCCCTACAGGTGCTGTGTACATAAGACTCCGGTAAGAGGACACCTGTGTGTATCCAATTTCCTACCAGGAACAGCTCACCCACTGGGCATGAAAGGGAGGAAAAGCGACGGGTTCAGTAAACAGTCATTGTTTGTCTTAAAGCTAAAAACAACACGTCTCTGGAAGAATAAAAGGAAGCGTGGAACAGTGGAGGGAGCGAGGGCAGGAAGCAGGCATCTGGGTTTGGAGCTTGCTTCTCCACTTGTGTGGACAAGTTACTTATGCTTTCTCAGCCTTGGTTTTCCTATCTGTGGAATGGGAGTAACAGACCATGTAGGGTTTCTCTCAAGATTGAAAAGAATTCAGATAAAGTGCCTGGATGCAGAATAAGTGATCAATCAGAGATCACAAGAGGACAGTAACATAAAAATAATGTCAACTTAACAACAAAAAGACAAACCACCCAATCAAAAAATAGGCAAAGGACTTGAACAGACAGTTCACCAAAGAGGATATTCAAATGGTCAACAAGCACATGAAAAGATGTTCAATGTCATTAGCCATTAAAAACCAAGCCAAACCCAGTGCTATTGAGTCGATTTTGACTGATAGCGACCCTATAGGACAGAGTAGAACTGCCCCACAGAGTTCCCAAGGAGTGCCTGGCGGGTTCAAACTGCTGACCCTTTTGGTTAGCAGTCATAGCACTTAACCACTACGCCACCAGGGTTTCCCATTAGCCACTAGGAAGACGCAAATGAAAACCACAAGGAGATATAACATCACCCCCATTAGAATGGCTATGATAAACAAACAAACAGAAATGAAAAACAACAGATGTTGGCGAGGTTGTGGAGCAACTGGAACACTCATCCTTTGCTGGTGGAAACGTAAAATGAAATATAAAGTGGTTACTGTGGAAAACGGTTTTGCAGTTTCCTCAAAAAGGTGAGCATAGAACTACCGTATGACCCAGCAATCCCAACACTAGGTATATATCCATAAGAAGTCAAGGCAGGAATGTAAATAGAAACCTGTAAATAATGTTCATTGCTATACTTTTTCCAATGGCCAAAAGTGGAAACCCCCAAAATGTTCACCAGCAGATGGAGGAATAAACAAAAACGTGGTATCTACATACAATGGAATATTACGCAGCGGTAAAGAGAAATGAAGTTCTGATACATGCCACAACATGGATGAACCTAGAAAATATTATTCTGAACAAAATAAATCAGTTTCAAAAGGACAAATACTGAAGATCTCACTTATATGAAATAAGCTAACCAAATGTAGGTGGTTCATATCCACCAGGTGCTCCTTGGAAACTCTATGGGGCAGTTCTACTCTGTCCTATAGGGTCGCTATGAGTTGGAATCGACTCAACGGCCGTAGGTTTTTGGGTTATAGAAACCAAAGATTATTAATGGCTACCGGGGGTGGAAAGGAGAAGGAAAAGGGAAATTTTTGTTTAGGAGGTACTGAGTTTATGTTAATGGCAGTGGGATATTTTGGAAAAGGATAGTTATAATGGTGGCACAACAGGAAAAATGTAATCAATGTCACTGAGTTGTAAATGTGGACATTGTTGTGTTGGCAAACGTTTTGGTATATATGTTTTCACCACAATTAAAATCATAATGTTTGCCCTGATTCTACCTTTGTTGCTGAGGACAGAGGAAAATCTCCCTTTGTCATGTGCCCAAATTCACCGAAGTCATTGTTCTCAATCCTGGCTGCACATTAGAATCCACCTGGTGATAGTGTAGGGTGTGGGATGGGAGGGGTTAAGAACACCAATGCGCAAGGCCAGCCCTGACAAATAGGGTCAGAATTTCGTGGGGTGGGTTTAGAGGTTTGTGTGTTCACCCAGTCAAGCATCATGCAGCTGGATGAGTGCTTACCTCAGACCAGCTACTCTTGTTCACTGGGCCTGTCACTCACTGTTGTTGGTAGCTGCCATCAACTCTACCACAACTATGGTGACCCCCTGCACAAATGGAAAGAAACACTCCTCAGTCATGTGCCATTTCCGTGATGGGTTGCAGGTCAGACTGTTGTGATCCTTAGGTTTTTCTCTGGCTAATTTTTGGAAGTAGATTGCCAGGCCTTTCTTCCTACTCTGTCTTAGTCTGGAAGCTCCACTGAAATCTGTCCACCATGGGTGACCCTGCTGGTACTTGAAATACTGGTGGCATAGCTTCCAGCTTCCTAGCAACACACGAGTTACCACAGGACAACAAACTGACAGATGATTGATGGATTAATGTGTTAGCATACTTATTTTGAATCCAAAACCAAAACCCACCACTGTCGAGTCGATTCCGACTCATTGTGACCCTATAGAACAGAGTAGAACTGCCCCACAGAGTTTCCAAGGAGTGCCTGGCAAATTCTAACTGCTGACCTCTTGGTTAGCAGCCGTAGCACTTAACCACTATGCCACCAGAGTTTCCCTTATCTTGAATAGTCATGTGTTTTTTGTGATCAAAAGAATGGAAAATTTTCTTTATTCATACAGGTGAAGAAGAGATTGGCTCCACGTGACCAGCGCACTTGCCTTTTATATTTGACGTGAAAGATGGCTGAACATTATTTTTTCCAAATGTTTTGAGACTGAAAAGCAGTGCTTTTTTAAATCTATAATTGTGAAAAAGCATGGAAAAAAAAAATTGGGGATTAGGCTTTTTAACTGTTCCATTTTTTAAGAATCTGACTCTTGGACTTCCTTGGATTAGCAACTCTTTAATTAAGCCTAATGAGGTTCTAACTGGAGAAAAGAAATCTCTGGATTGGATTTTTAAATTTTTTTTTCTTGTGCTTTTTATTGGCAACATTCCAAAGATCCTAAAGAACTTTCCAAATAACAATTTCTATAAAAGGTTAAATGTTGCAATTATGTAAACTGAGATTCAGGTAATTGCTTGCGCTAGCTCCTGTAACAAGAATGAGGCCATCAATAAATTGGATGTTGTTCCCACTGGTCATTTTCTATTCAAAGGTAGAGAGAGGGACCTCCACTCACCTCCTTGGATGCTCTCATGGGCCAGGACTCTGTCCCCATAGTTCATGGCTGAAAGTGGGGCAAGATCGTGTTGAAAAGGCTTCCTAGGTCCCTATTTGTGGTAATTTTGCTGCTGTGAATGTCACCAGCAGACGATAAAATGCTTTGTTTAGAAAGTTCTAGAAGCCAGAGTGGCCTCCCTTCAGTGTTGTTGCATGAGGATGTGTGCAATTACAACCTCAACTATGTGTCAAGCTTGACATTACTGGTTGTGTCTGGGACATTGCTAGCCCCAGAGTGGTTGCCAACAGGCCTGATGAGATCACCCAGCTGGCTCCACAGGCGATCACCCAGCTGGCTCCACAGGCGATCACCCAGCTGGCTCCACAGGCTTCCACCCACAGAGCTTGCCCATTGCAAAGATTTGGTAAGCTCCTGTCCTCAAAGATCTTATAGTCATGCAAGTAGGCAAGGTATCTATGAAGCAAAAATGGACGAATGACATGCCATGTGGGGCTAGGATTAGATGACTGTAAGACCAACAATTAGAGGGATCTGGTGGGTGGGTCAAATGCGCTGACTACAAACCTAAAGGCTGGCGGTTTGAACTCACCCAGTTGTGCCATGAAAGAAAAGTCTGGTGATCTGCTTTAGTAAAGATTGCAGCCAAGAAAACCCTGTGGAGCAGTTCCACTGTGTAACACATGGGGTCACCATGAATTGGAATCAACTCAGTGGCAACAGGTTTTGTTTTGTTTTTCAGTAACGGCGAATAGAAGAAGGTGAACTGGAGGGCCTAGAGAGTGGTCAGGGAAGGCTTGGGTGGCGGGGGGGGGGGGGTGAAAATCTGAAATGAGAGGTAGGAAGGATTGGAGAAATAAAGGAAGTTGGCAGAGCATTCCCAGACAGGAAACCAGCATGGGTAAGAGCAGAGAAGCGAGGCTGACTGAATGCACTTATGGAATATTATGGTTTGGGGGAAGATGGGGTAGGCACCCAGTGACCTAGTTTCTAGTTCCAGCTCAGCCATGAACTGGCTGAGTGATCCTGGGCAAGTTACCTCTACTTTGAAGCCTAAAACCAAAACCAGTTGCCATGGAGTCTGTTTCAACTCATGGTGACCCCATGGGTGTCAGAGTAGAACTGTGCTCCATAGGGTTTTCAATGGCTGCTTATTTGAAGCAGATTCTCAGGCTTTTCTTCTGAGGCACCTCTGGGTGGACTCAAACCTCCAACCTTCTGGATAACAGATGAGTGTGTTAGCCATTTGCATCATCCAAGGATCATCAGTAAAACTGATGCATTGAAATATACCCCTAAAAATTCAAAACCAGGACTCAAACAAATATTTATGCATGCGTGTTCCTGACAATGTTATTTGCAGTAGCCAAAAGGTGGACACAACCCAAATGTTCATCAATGGAAGAACGGATCAACAAATTGTGATATATATATATATATCCCTCTTGTCTGTCAGTTTGTTGTACTGTGGGGGCTTGCCTGTTGCTGTGATGCTGGAAGCTATGCCACCGGTATTCAGATACCAGCAGGGCTACCCATGGCAGACAGGTTTCAGCTGAGCTTCCAGACTAAGACAGACTAGGAAGAAGGACCTGGCAGCCTACTTCTGAAAAGCATTAGACAGTGAAAACCTTATGAATAGCAGAGGAACATGATCTGATATAGTGTTGGAAGATGAGAACTTCAGGTTGGAAAGCACTCAAAAGATGACTGGGGAAGAGCTGCCTCCTCAAAGCAGAGTCGACCTTAATGACATGGACGGAGTAAAGCTTTCGGGACCTGCATTTGCTGATGTGGCATGAATCAAAATAAGAAGCAACAGCTGCAAACATCCATTAGTAATCGGAACTTGCAATTACTAAGTATGAATCTAGGAAAATTGGAAAAAATCAAAAATGAAATGGAGCACATAAACATCAATATCCTAGGCATTAGCGAGCTGAAATGGACTGGTATTGGCCATTTTGAATCAGACAATCATACAGCCTACTAGGCTGGGGATGACAAATTGAAGAGGAACGGCATTGCATTCATCGTCAAAAAGAACATTTCAAGATCTATCCTAAAGTACAATGCTGTCAGTGACAGGACAACACCCATACGCCTACAAAGAAGACCAGTTAATACGACTATTATTCAAATTTATGCACCAACCACTAGGGCCAAAGATGAAGAAAGAGAAGATTTTTATCAGCTGCTGCAGTCTGAAATTGATCGCACATGCAATCAAGATGCATTGATAATTACTGATGATTGGAATGCGAAAGTTAGAAACAAAGAAGAAGGATCAGTAGTTGGAAAATATGGCCTTGGTGATAGAAACAATGCCAGAGATCAAATGATAGAATTTTGCAAGACTAACAACTTCTTCATTGCAAATACCTTCTTTCACCAACATAAACGGTGACTATACACATAGACCTGGCCAGATGGGACACACAGAAACGAAATCGACTACATCTGTGGAAAGAGACGATGAAAAAGCTCAATAGCATCAGTCAGAACAAGGCCAGGGGCCGACTGTGGAATAGACCATCAATTACTCATATGCAAGTTCAAGCTGAAACTGAAGAAAATCAGAGCAAGTCCACGAGAGCCAAAATATGACCTTGAGTACCTCCCACCTGAATTTAGAGACCATCTGAAGAATAGATTTGACTCATTGAACACTAGTGACCGAAGGCCAAACGAGTTGTGGAATGACATCAAGGACATCATACGTGAAGAAAGCAAGAGGTCATTGAAAAGACAGGAAAGAAAGAAAAGACCAAGATGGATGTCAGAGGAGACTCTGAAACTTGCTCTAGAACGTTGAGCCGCTAAAGCAAAAGGAAGAATTGATGAAGTAAAAGAACTGAACAGAAGATTTCAAAGGGCATCTTGAGAAGACAAAGTAAGGTATTATAATGACATGTGCAAAGAGCTGGAAATGGAAAACCAAAAGGGAAGAACGCTCTCGGTGCTTCTCAAGCTGAAAGAACTGAAGAAAAAATTCAAGCCTTGAGTTGCAATAGTGAAGGATTCTATAGGGAAAATATTAAACGACACAGGAAGCATCAAAAGAAGATGGAAGGAATACACAGAGTCATTATACCAAAAAGAATTAGTCGATGTTCAACCATTTCAAGAGGTGGCACATGATCAGGAACTGATGGTACTGAAGGAAGAAGTCCAAGCTGCTCTGAAGGCATTGGTGAAAAACAAGGCTCCAGGAATTGATGGAATATCAATTGAGATGTTTCAACAAACAGACGCAGCGCTAGAAGTGCTCATTCGTCTATGCCAAGAAATATGGAAGACAGCTTCTTGGCCAACTGACTGGAAGAGATCCATATTTACGCCTATTCCCAAGAAAGGTGATCCAACCGAATGTGGAAATTATAGAACAATATCATTAATATCACAAGCAAGCAAAATTTTGCTGAAGATCATTCAAAAATGGCTGCAGCAGTGTATCAACAGGGAACTGCCAGAAATTCAGGCCAGTTTCAGAAGAGGACATGGAACCAGGGTTATCATTGCTGATGTCAGATGGATCCTGGCTGAAAGCAGAGAATACCAGAAGGATGTTTACCTGTGTTTTATTGACTATGCAAAGGCATTCGACTGTGTGGATCATAACAAATTATGGGTAACATTGCGAAGAACGGGAATTCCAGAACACTTAATTGTGCTCATGAGGAACCTTTACATAGATCAAGAGGTGGTTGTTCGAACAGAACAAGGGGATACTGATTGGTTTAAAGTCAGGAAAGGTGTGCATCAGAGTTGTATTCTTTCACCATACCTATTCAATCTGTATGCTGAGCAGATAATACGAGAAGCTGGACTATACGAAGAATGGGGTATCAGGACTGGAGGAAGACTCATTAACAACCCGCGATATGCAGATGACACAACCTTGCTTGCTGAAAGTGAAGAGGACTTGAAGCACTTACTGATGAAGATCAAAGACCACAGCCTTCAGTATGGATTTCACCTCAACATAAAGAAAACAAAAATCCTCACAACTGGACCAATGAGCAACATCATGATAAACGGAGAAAAGATTGAAGTTGTCAAGGATTTCATTTTTCTTGGATCTACAATCAACAGCCATGGAAGCAGCAGTCAAGAAATCAAAAGACGCATTTCATTGGGTAAACCTGCCACAAAGGACCTCTTTAAAGTGTTGAAGAGCAAAGATGTCACCCTGAAGACTAAGGTGTGCCTGACCTAAGCCATGGTATTTTCAGTTGCATCATATGCATGTGAAAGCTGGACAATGAATAAGGAAGACCGAAGAAGAATTGATGCCTTTGAATTGTGGTGTTGGCAAAGAATATTGAATATGCCATGGACTGCCAAAAGAACGAACAAATCTGTCTTAGGAGAAGTACAGCCAGAATGCTCCTTAGAGGCAAGGATGGCGAGACTGCATCTTACATACTTTGGACACGTTGTCAGGAGGGATCAGTCTCTGGAGAAGTACATCGTGCTTGGCAGAGTACAGGGTCAGTGGAAAAGAGGAAGACCCTCAATGAGGCGGATTGACACGGTGGCTGCAACAATGAGCTCGAGCATAGCAATGATTATAAGGATGACTCAGGACCGGGCAGTGTTTCGTTCTGTTGTGCATAGGGTTGCTATGAGTCGGAATCGACTCGACAGCAACTTACAACAACAAATATATATATATCTTAAAAGGTTGATAGTTCGAGTCCACCAGCTGCTCCTTGGAAACCCTATGGGGGCAGTTCTGCTCTGTCCTATAGGGTCAGTATGAATTGGAATCTACTTGGCTGCAATGGGTTTTTTATATGTGTGTGTGTCTGCTTGTGTGTGTGTATACACACACACAACACACACATATATATATACATATACACATATTTATATATGTGTATACACACACACATGGAATATTATTCAACCATAAAAAGGAATGAAGTGCTGATACGTGTTACAGTGTGGATGAACCTTGAAAACATTATACTAAGTGAAAGAAGCTGGATACAAAATGCTGCATATTGTATGATTCCACTCACATAAAATGCCCAGAGTAGGTGAATCCATAGAGACAGAAAGCAAACTGGTGGTTGTCAGGTGCTGGGAGATTGGGAACAGAGACAGCTGCTGAACGGGTACGGAGTGTTATTTTGTGTGATGAAAATGTTTTGGGACTAGACAGAGGTGGTGTTCCCACAACGTTGTGAAAGGACTAAATTCCACTGGATTGTGCTCTTGAAAATGGTTGGTTTTGTGTTATGTGAATTCTACCTCAACTGAAAAAAAAAAAAAAAAGGCGGCAATGGGCACACTGTACTAAATCTAAGCATTTCAAACTTTCCTCTGCGGAGCTTCAGAAACTCTGTGGAGGGTCCCAAACGCCCTCACAGGGGCGGGAGAGTGGTCTTACCTGCGCCAGCCCTCTCTCCTTCGATGATCACAGTCTGCTTTCAGTGTTTTATCCCCTGGGGTTCCACAGAAGATTTCACTTTATAAAAGAGCTTTATAACCATTGGGTGAGGTCATCTCTCTGGTACCTTTTCCAGCCAGAAATTCTATAACTTCTGTGGGAATTGACCACATGTCACTCTAGCATCGCATGGTTTTCTCCAGGCTGTCTACAGAGCGCTGGGCCCAGTGACCTTCGAGAACAGAGTGCTCTAGAGCCTCAGTCAGCAGACAAACATGGCAAGGCTGCTGGTTTTGTGCGTTTGGTGAAATTTTGGCCACAGGAATTTTAGGTACCCTGGAGCTTTTTTTTTTTTTTTTTTTTTTTTGGAGCTTAGGTTCTAATGGGAAGGCTGGAGAAGTGATGGCCGTTACAAATTTTACTAGCTGCACAGATGGGATTTTTCCCTCTAACTGTAGTCTCTGGACCAGCATCACAGAAATGCAGAATCTCAGGCACCTGCCTGCCCCCAACTTATTGAATCACAAATTTGCATCTTTCAATGTGTCGTGAGTGTAATGAAGTTTGAGAAGCACTTGTACCAAGGATAGTTCAATGGCTTGAAGGTCCTCCAACTGACTCCAAGCTAAGCTCTCTGATCCGCCATTTTCTCATGGCAAAAAAAAGACAGTTGCCGTGAAGTTGGCTCTGACTCATGGGGACCCCATGTGTGTCAGAGTAAAATTATTCTCCACAAGGTTTTCAATGGCTGATGTTTTGGAAGTAGGCCGTCTTGAACCTCTGAGCTTTCCATTAGCACTCAGGAATTCCTCATGGCAGAAAGAAGATAAAAATACCAACCTGGTAGAATTTAGCAATATAATGCTCAACCCAGCGGAGTCCCTTTACTTTCTGAAGATCTGTTGAATTCGATCTAACATCTGTGATTCTTTCACTTTCATGTGACTTCTAGGTGTGTCGCTAGGTGTAAGTTTCAATCATGTTTTTTTTCCCATTTCATCCCATATTCAGAGTTGAGTCCCAACTTTGGGGGCTAACGAGACTTAGTTGGGTTTAGCTGAAATAAGCATTACCCAGGAAATTGGAAAATAGGTGCAATCAGACTTACAAATAGAAGTCTTTCACTAGTTACCTTTCTGGAGAGTCTTTAAATGACTTTACAGCCATGTGGAGCTAATCTTCCCCACAAATGCCCTGTAAATGCCCTATCAGCCTGGATGGCAGTGGGCATTGCACAATGCATCTCTCACCACTGAGCCAGAACAAAATAACGACTTCCGTGATGAATGTGTCCTTTCATATGTTATTTGAGTAAATGATAAAAGAGGCAATTAAGGCTTAATAGGGTGTGTTTATGAGTCGGAATCAACTGACGGCAATGGGCTGGTTTACAAAAGCTTTTTTAAAAAAACAATGCCAATATATACAAGGAGCAGTCTGTATATTTACACTTTAAGGTGTAGTCTAGGTTACTTTTAAGATAAACATATGGAAACTTGCTGTACTTAAAAGGTTTCTTCTTTTTTTCCCCTCTCCATGAAGTCCAAGGCTTTTATTTTCCTCCATCCATTCTTCTTGTCACCTGAATCAGAAATGATAGTGTTGAGACAAATTATTCACATTCTTTAACTCAAATGGTTCTTCAGTGTGGGTTACCTGGCTGGTGCGATGATTAATGCGCTCAGCTGCTAAGTGAAAGGTTGGCAGTTTGGGTCCACCCAGAGGTGCCTTGAAAAGAAGGCCTGGCAATCTACTTCCAAAAAATCAGCCATTGAAAACCCTATGGAGCACAGTTCTACTCTGACATGCATGGGGTCACCATGGTAACGGGTGGTACTTCAGTGTGTAAAACAAAAAAGAAAGATCAAAAGAAATGTTTCTGAGATCCTAGGCAAAATAACCCTTCTGAGTCATGCTAGGTTTCGGGGGCGCAATGAGTGGATTCAAAATTTTTGACGTTGCTTAGAATATATTAAAAGGTTTTTTTTTTTTTTTTCCTATTATCTCTAACATTTGATCACTTTCCTGGTGAGTTTTCTTTACTCTAAGTTGAATTGTTCCATATCCAGCAAATTTTCATAATAAATACAAGACTGTCTTACTCCAGTTTAAAAAATGATTCCATGGTATGTGAAGCCAAGGACAATGTCTTGTACTTGGAAGGTTCTCAATGAATAACCACCAGTACCAGCTGCCGTCAAGTCAACATCAACTCAGGGTGACCCCATTAGTAGAGCTTTGCTGCCCAGGGCTTTCAATGGCTGATCTTTCAAAAGTAGATCGTCAGGCCTTTCTTCCAAGGCTCCTCTGGGTAGACTCAAACCACCAACCTTTTGGTTAACAGTGGAGCACATTAACCCTTTGAACCACCTGAGGACTCCAAGGCTGCCCGAAGCACTCTTTGGTTCCTAACGCTCTTCCTACCTGCAGCCCTTTCCACCCACTCTCAGACTTTTCCTCCCACTGGAGGACAGCACAGGGGTACCAGGCCTGGACCGTGCCCTGTCCCTGGTCTGCACCTGAGATACTCCTGGCCAGCTCCTGCCTCTGCCTTGTGCCTGTGGACCTACAAGAGCGCTCTGCGCACCCTGCCCATCACTGCCGCATCTCAGCTTTTCTTGGTTTTTCCCGTGAGAAATGATTTCCTGCCCCCTTCCCCACCCCTCACAGAGGCTGCAGAACAGGGCTACCTCACCCACAGAAATGTAGAGAGAGACTCATAGAGGCTGAAAACTTTTATACAGACTGAGTCAATGGGTGGACGAATTGGGACGTAAACCTAGGATTTTTTATTCCCAGCCCAGGGCTGCTGACATGCTCTCTTTCTCTCTCTCTCTCTGTCTCCGTTGTATTGTTTTATGTTGCCAAACCAATTCCAACTCATGGTGACCCCATGTGTTACAGAGCAGAACTGCTCCACAGGGCTTTCTTGGCTACAATCTTTATGAAAGCAGACCACCAGGCCTTTTCTTCCATGGTGAGTTGGAACCACCAAGCTTTAGGTTACCAGCTGTTATTAATTGAATTGTGTTCCCCAAAAATGTGTGTCATCTTGGCTAGGCTGTGATTCCCAGTAGCGCGTGGTTGTCCACCATTTTGCGATCTGACTTGATTATCCTGTGTTGTAAATCCTAACCTCTCTGATGATAAAGAGGCACGATTAGAGGCAGTTATGTTAATGAGCCAGGACTGAACCTACAGGATTAGGTTGTATCTTGAGTCAATCTCTTTTGAGATGTAAAAGAGAAAAGTAAGCAGAAAGGAGAGGGACCTTATTACCACCAAGCAAGAAGATCCAGGAGTGGAGCACATCTTTTAGACTTGGGGTGGCTGTGCTGAGGAACCAGCACAAAACCCTCCTAAACCAGGGAAAGATTGATGACAAGTACCTTCCTCTAGAGCCGACAGAGAGAAAGCCTTCCCCTGGGGCTGGCACCCTGAATTCAGACTTCCAGCCACTTAAACTGTGATAGGATAAATTTCTGTTTGTTAAAGCCATCCACCTGTGGTATTTCTGTTATAGCAGCACTAGATAACTAAGACACAATTTGGTAGCAGGAGAGTGGGGTGCTGCTCTAACAGATGCCTACGATGTGGAAGTAGTTTTGATATTGAGTAATGGATGGAGGCTGGAAAGGTTTTCAAGTACCTAGTAGTAAAAGCCTAGATTGCCTTTAAGAGACTGTTGGTAGAATTACGGACATCAAAGACAATTCTGGTGAGGGCTCAGAAAGAAGTGAGGAGAGCTGTTAACACCAGAGATGACATGGACAGTGAGAAGCAGCAGCAGAGAAACAGCAGCTGCAGAACCAGCAGACTGGTGCAAGACGGCGCAAGAGCCAACCTACAGAGTAAGAGAACTGATTGCCTTCAGGCAGGAGGCTTCCTGGTGGAGTGGACCTAGGCTTGGTGACCACGGAGTGGAGGAAGAGAGCTGTATGCCTTCCAGCTGAGATTTACTGGCAGAGCGGGTGCCTCCAGGCACTTATTGGTAGAGTTAAAGAACTTTGGAATACTTGCCCAAGCAGGGCAGACACTGGGCTGGCCCAATTGGCCTGAGGGGCCAAGAGACCAAGGAACACAGGAAGTAGAGTTGCCTCGGTCTCAAAGGGTAGGGCCACAACCTCTGGGGTCTCAAAGGATGAAACCATGGCCTGCTGGGTCTTAAAGGGTGGGGCCATGGCCTCCTAGGTTTCAGCAAGTCAGGTCTTCACCAACCTGGTTCCAGAGTGTGGGGCTACCTTTCACAAGTGTCAGTGGGATGAGTTCAGATCTGCTGCCTAAAGCTGAGGAGATGGGGCTGCCATGTCCAAGGGGCAGAAGAATGGGGCCTGCAGGGCCAAGGGTACTGTAGAGTTGCCACAAAGACTGACTGGGAGAATGGGCCCGCCCAAATTAGAGGGAACAAAATGTCCCAGTGGGCCTGGAAGGCTGAGCTGAAGCCCAGGGCTTGGGGCCTCCACCCAGAATCTGGAGAGTGACCAACACCCAGAATCTGAAGGGCAGGGCCATTGTCTAAATGGTCTCAGAGAACAGAGGATTATTTTCAAGACTTGAGGACTAATGTACTATGTTCTGCTGACTTGCTTGGTGCCTGTTATCCCTTTTTTCCCTCCTTTCTCCCATTTGTAATGGAAACATTTACCTTGTGCCTGTTCCACCATTGTTCTTTGGAAGCAGATAACTTGTATTCTAGATTTCACAGATGGAGAGGAATTTTTGGAATTTGGACTTGGATTTGACTTAAGACTTTTGGGATGATCTGATGGGGTGAATGTGTTTTACAGTTGGCAAGGACATGAATTTTGGGGGGGCAGAGGGTGGAATGTTATGGATTGAATTGTGTCCCCCCAAAATGTGTGTCAACTTGGCTAGGTCATGATTCCCAGTATTGTGTGGTTGTCCACCATTCTGTGATCTTATGTGATCATCATATGCGTTGTAAAGCCTAACCTCTATGATGATAATGAGGCAAGATTAAAGGCAGTTATGTTAATGAGGCAGGACTCAATCTACAGGGTTAGGTTGCGTTTTGAGTCAATCTCTTTTGGGATATAAAAGAGAGAATTGAGCAGAGAGGAGAGGGTAACTCACTACCTCTGTAAAAATATCATGGCAGAGGAGTCTGACTCCTCTAACTTCATAAGGCGGAAGGAGAATAGGATCAACAGCCCAAGACAGATTCCTATGAGACAGACTTCAGACATGCCTCCTCTCTTCACCATCTTTACCAATTCTGACACCAGCCGTCCCTCCCACAGCACTCTCTACTTCTCTGCTAGGTTCAATAATTCACAGAACTCCCAGTCAATACTCATGATTATGGGGTTTACTAGGGAAGTAACAGGTTACAATTCAGTTTCAGGAACACTCAGGATACAGTTCTTCCATCAGGACAACCTCTTCTCAGCCATGCCCACAGGCACAACTCTCTTTGGTCCCTTGGCCTCTGCCCTGCTCAGGCAAGTGTTATGAAACTCTTTTAGCTCTGCCAATAAGTGCCCCAAGGCGCCCCACTCCACCAGTAAGCCTCAGCCCAAACGCGCTCAGCTCTAGTTCTGTGGCTTGGCAAACCTAACTCTACCAAGTGCCCAGAGGTACTCTACTGTGCTAGCAAGTCTCCAGTCCAAAGGCACTCAGCTTTCTCGCACCATGGGCTAGGAAGCCTACTGCCCTGTCTCCCGCTGTTTTCTCCTGTCACCGTTTCTCTGCCACTACGTCTCACTGTCTGCAGTATTACAGCTCTCTCTGCTGTCTCCTAGTTCCAGGAGCTTCTTAGCACATGAATTCTGGGTCCAAGGGACACACTCCATTCCTGGCTGTTCCTCCTTGGTGGTGGTGAGATCCTCTCCCTCCCACCTCTGGGATGGCTCATTTCAAGCCCAGCGGAATGGCAAAACTGACCAACCGTCTTGATGGGCCACAATTACCCTATTTGCACAGTCCCACATAATTTTTTTTTTTTTTACACAATTACTTGTGTGAGAGTTACAAGACCATGGTGAGGAAGGCCACACAAAAGCGAACCATCACACTTCAACCACCAAGCAAGAAGAGCCAGGAGCAGGGCACATCCTTTGGACCCAGGGTCCCTTTGCTGAGAAGCTCTTAGACCAGGGAAAGATTGATGAGAAGGACTTTCCCCAGAGCCAACAGAGAGAGAAAGCCTTCCCCGGAGTTGGTGGTCTGAACTCAGACGTCTAGCCTTATAAACTGTGAGAGAATAAATTTCTGTTTGTTAAAGCCATCCACTTGTGGTATTTCTGTTATAGCAGCACTAGATAATGACAACACCAGCTGAACATAAACTATTTGCAACATCCAGGAGAACATCCACACTCTCTCTGTGCATATATATATATATACACACCACAGTTGCCTTGTCCATAAAACATCTGGGTAATATAAACTGGTCAAACTTTAAGATGATTTACTTTTTCTTAGTGGAGAATAAGGTCTATATATATATATATTTTTAATGATGGCATTATAAAATGCTGTGATTAAGAGCTGAATCAGAGTAGTTTAAAATAAGTTTCTTTAGCAGATCCAATTAGTGATGTTAAAATTACCTACAATGTTCTACTTGAATGGCCAAGAGGTTTGAAACACGGAGCTCAGAACAGGAGAATAAGACAGTGAAGCATTTGAAAATATATATATTATTGCGCTTTAAGTGAAAGTTTACAAATCAAGTCAGCCTCTTATACAAAAATTTATATACACTTTGCTGTATACTCCTAGTTGCTCTCCCCGTAATGAGAGAGCACACTCCTTTTCTCCACTCTCTATTTTCATGTCCTTTCGGCCAGCTTCTGATCCCCTCTGCCCTCTCATCTCCCCTCCAGACAGGAGCTGCCCACATAGTCTCATGCATCTACTTGAGCCAAGAAGCTCACTCCTCACCAGTATCATTTTCTATCGCATAGTCCAGTCCAATACCCGTCTGAAGAGTTGGCTTTGGGAATGGTTCTTGTCTTGGACTAACAGAAGGTCTGGTGACCATGACCTCTGGGGTCCTTCTAGTCTCAGTCAGACCATTAAGCCTGCTCTTTTTATGAGAATTTGAGGTTTGCATTCCACTGCTCTCCTGCTCCCTCAGGGGTTCTCTGTTGTGTTCCCTGTCAGGGCAGTCATCGGTTATAGCCAGGCATGATCTAGTTCTGGTCTCAGGTTGATGTAGCCTCTGGTTTATGTGGCCCTTTCTGTCTCTTGGGCTCATAATTACCTTGTGTCTTTGGTGTTCTTCATTCTTCTTTGGTCCAGGTGGGTTGAGACCAATTGATGCGTCTTAGACATCCACTTGCTAGCATTTAAGACCCCAGACGCCGCTCTCCAAGGTGTAATGCAGAATATTGTCTTAATAGGTTCAATAAAGCATTTTTTAACAGGAAAAATCCATTCTCAAAAAAATCTATGCACAAGAAGTAGGAAATGAAAATTGTCCCAGATTATAGAAATCTGTATTGTTGGACCATGAAAGTCTCAGGACTTTGTTTTGGAGGGTGTAGATGAAGCTTTCTGTAGTACCCTTCCTCCCTCCCAGGGTGAGGACAGGCTGGGTTAGTGGCACCCAGGCTGCTGTGCTGTGATGATGGTGGGAGACAGGTGGCTGAGCCTGGTGCTCTGCCTGGCCCATTAGATGCATTACTTTCACTTTCCAGAAATACATGGGAATTACCCACTTAATCCTTGGCTTGGCGTGCTGATAATGTACCAATTAACGACGAATTAGGAAGATTTTTTCCAGAACATTAGGTTCTGGGAGAATGTCTTATTTGAGAACCATCACTTAAATCTCTTTTTTTTCCCCTCCTGTGGTTTTTAGCTCAGCAGGTTTCCAGCTAGTCTGGGTTTGTTTACCATGACTGTTCCATTCATTGCTTTGTTAAAGCAGTTTGTGTAAATGGTGCTAAACCAACCTGGATCATCCAAAGCCCACGCTAATAAATTATTAGTGCTGATCTCCGGCTGTGAGCTCTTTTTTTTTTTCCATCTGATTCCTTCCATTCTTGAATTATTGGATATTAGTGAAAGTCAGATGTACTGGGTTGGATAGCATTCCCTCCAAATTCACGTCATTCCCAGAACTGCAGAAAGTGGCCTTATTTGGAAATAAGGTCTTTGCAGATGTAAGAAGCTGAGGTCATATGGATCACAGTGAGCCCTAATCCAACAACTAGTGTCCTTACAAGAGGAGAGGAGAGGAGATAGTGAGATAGGATAAAGTCCATGGGATAAGGAAAGCAGAGATTAGAGTGATGCATCTACAAGCCAAGGAATGCCAAGGATTGCTGGCAACACCAGAAGCTAAGAGAAAGGCATGAAACAGGCTCCTCTAGAGCCTTCAGAGAGAGCATGGTCCTGCTAACACCTTGATTTTAGACTTCTGACATCCAGAATTGCAAGACAATAGGTTTCTGTTGTTTTAAGCCACCCAGTTTGTGCTAATTGGTTACAGCAGCCCCAGGAAATCAATACATCAGTGTCATGGATTGAATTGTGTCCCCCCAAAATATCTGTCAGCTTGGCTAGGTCGTGATTCCCTTGTATGATTGCCTACCATTTTTTCTTCTGATGCGATTTCCCTATATGTTGTAAATCCTATCACCACGATGTAATAAAATGGATTAGCAGCAATTATACTGATGAGGTCTACAAGATTAGGTAGTGTCTTAAGCCAGTCTCTTTTGAGACATAAAAGAGAGACGTGAGCAGAGAAACATGGCAACCTCATACCACCAAGAAAGCAGTGCTGGCAGCAGAGCGCATCCTTTGGACCTCAAGTTCCTGTGCTGAGATGCTCCCAGACCAAGGGAAGACTGATGACAAGGGCCTTCCTCCAGAGCCGACAGAGAGAGAAAGCCTTCCCTTGGAGCCAGCACCCTGAATTTGGACTTCTAGCCTACTGGACTGTGAGAGAATAAACTTCTCTTTGTTTATCATCTACTTGTGGTATTTCTGTTATAGCAGCACTAGATGACTAAGACAATCAGGTAAGTCAGGAAAGAAAGCAGGTGAATGATTCTCTTTGGAAGAGAGAGAAAGGGCCTTGCCTGGGTTTCTCTCCTCCACTTCCAGCAGCTGGAACAATGGGGTCCCATCATTATCCACAGCAGATTCCTGGGCTAGGAGGACAGAGGTGACTGGGGAAGGATGGAAACCGGCTGGGAAGCCATGTCCAGAGATGAAACAACTCTGGCCCCACAGGAGAAGCAGAAAAGGGAAAGCTGAGAGTGGTTCCCAGTTTTCTGACCTTTGGAAAGAGAGAGGTAATAGTGGAAAATGACTGACAAGTCAATTACAAATAGGCAAGTAATTACTAATATTATTAAAAGATTATTAGAAGAATAATCTTCTCCATGTTCATTCATTCAGCCCATATCCATTGAGCACCTACTATGTGCCAAGCTCTGTTCTAGGCCCAGGACACAGTGGTTAAAAAAAAAAAAATCCTGTTCTCATCGAGTTTATAGTTTAAGATAGGGTTTCTCAACCTTGACACCAGGTAATGCTTCATTGTGCGAGACTGTAGGATGTTGATCAGCATCCGTGACCTCTACCCTCTGGATGCCAGAAGCACCCCTGGTTGTGACAAAATGTCTTCAGACATTGCCTAATGTCTCCTTGGGGGTGAAATCAGTCTCCATTGAGAACCATTCGTCTAATAGGAAAGCCAGATAATAAAATAAATCAGTAAATACACATATGCTAAATGGTGATAAAAGCTTTCTAAGGAGAAAAATAAAACAGAAGCCAGGTAGGGGAGTGCTAAAGGGGGTCAAGGTAGGTCTTACAAAGAAGTGACATTTGACTGAAGTTCCAGATGAGGTTCTCTGTGTTTGTAGGACTGAAGTCCCTATTTCCTTGCCGACTGTTGGCTAAGAGCCACCCTTAGCCAGTCCTTGCACATGGCGCCTACGTCTCAGAGCCAGCAAGGACTTTTTGAATTTGCCTTATGCTTGGAATCTCTCTGGCTTCTCCTGCCACACCCGTCTTCTAGTTAGAGAAAGTTCTCTGCATTTAAGGGGTCATGTGATTAGATTGGAACCACATGGATAATCCAGCATAATCTTCTTAACTCAAGTTCTGAACCTTAATGATGTCTACAAAAATCCTTTTGCATGTTAAACAACGTATTCACAGATTCTGGGGATTAGGATGTGGATATCTTTGGAGGGCCATCCTGCCTATCATAGTTCTGAAATCAAAGATGTGGTTTTATTTACCTGAGCATGAGGTTTTTATAAGGTGAACTCTGAAGTGGGATTGGCTAGGGAGTGACCCTCTTAGCCAGTTTCTCACACTGATTTTTTAAAATTTTATTGTTGCTGTCTCTGAGTTGGGTCCAACTGATAATGGTGGTCTTGTGTAATAAAACATTGCCTGGTGCTATACTGTCTTCATGATCATTGGTATATTTGACTCTATTGTTGTGGTTATTGTGTCAATCCATCTCATTGAGGGTTTCCCTTATTTTCACTGTCTCTGTACTTTTCCAAACATGATGTTCTTTTCTAGCGATTGGTCCCTCCTGATGATGTGTCCAAAGTAAGCGAGTCAAAGTCTTGCCATTCTTGCTTCTAAGGAATATTCTAGTTGTATTTCTTCTCAAACTGATTTGTTCTTTTGGCAGAATACTCAATATTTTTCACCAAAACCCAGTTTGTACACATCATTTCGTCTATCTTCCTTTTTAACTATCCAACTTTTGCATGCAAGTGAGGTGATTGAAAAGACCATGGGGTCGGGTTAGATATACCTTAGTTATCAGTGTAGCATCTTCACCTTTTAGAACTTTGAAGAGGTCTTCTGTGTAGATTTTCCCAATGCAATACGTCATTCAATTTCTTGACTGCTGCTTCCATGGATGTTCATTGTTGAACCAAGTAGAATGAAATCATTGACAATTGCAATTTTTTTTTTTTTTTTGCCATTTATCATGATGTTGTTTATTGGACCAGTTGATCACCCAATTAAAAACAGTGAATATTTATTGGTAATCATGCTACAGGCAAGGTGACTAGGGTTCCTCTCACAACTTTAGCAGGTAGGGACTACTATTAGCCCAGGTTTCTTACGAGGAAACTGAGGTCCAGAGAGATGTGTTTGCCTACTAAGGACACCTGCTGAGGGTAGTAGAGCCAAGACTCAGTCTAAGCCTTCTAAGCTCAAAATCAAAATGTTCCTCTGCAAGACTCTTCTCTCTCAAAGAAGCTCCATACATATCTCACTGCTTTCCATGCATGAAAAGGACAAAAGAAGAAACACAAGCTTTCAGCCTTTAGTTAAAACGTACTTTAGGGAGAGCCCCGTGAGGCCTAGAAGGCCAAAAGAAAGAGCAAATGTAGGTCTATACAAGGTCCCCAATGTGAAAGCTTTATTATTGAAAATAAGTCATTTCAGTTTATGAGTCAAAGGGAAGCAAAGGATACTGATGGCAACTCAGAACTGAAACAACGAGCCAGGTTCCAGGGTATGTGGAGGAACCAGCAATGGAAATGATCTAACAAGAGGGAAGCCCAAACAAACACCAACAACCCAGTGCTGTTGAGGGGAGAGCTGGAAATAAAAAACTGAGAATTCAAGGTGGAGAGGTTTGGTTAGATTTAAGGCACTGGAAGGGGTGTTGGACTGAGAATGAAGTAATGAAACAAAGATGATGAGAGTCTCTCTAGGGATTCAAGGGGATAAGCCTGTATCATCTATAAAAATAAAATAGAGCAGATGTTTCATAGCAACCATACCAATACAGGGACAGGCATGTGTAGGAGTGGGAAGCTGAGTGGAGACTAAGGCGACACTGATTTTTTATTCCTACTTCAATCAGACTCTTACACAGGTATCTAGTGAAAAATTTGTACTTACTTAGGGTAAAGAATTACCTTTTAATGGCATTGAGGTAAGTGTCTTCCCAACCTCTCGAG
The DNA here is from genome assembly GCF_024166365.1 of Elephas maximus indicus. Classification (NCBI taxonomy): domain Eukaryota; kingdom Metazoa; phylum Chordata; class Mammalia; order Proboscidea; family Elephantidae; genus Elephas; species Elephas maximus. The sequence goes on along the minus strand of NC_064820.1, from coordinate 221,356,428 downwards.
AAAACAGCAAATTATAAATGCTCAGTAAACATTCGCTGGATTGAGCTGGGTAATTCTACAGGGAGTCTTATTTCTGTCCAATAGACACAAGACTGTGATCTTCACCATACCCAAGTTGTCCTCACTACTGCTTAGAGAAGACCCACACCTCTAACGTACCTGCAGGAATAGATGAGAAAACAAACCAAAATAGGGTTGAGAGTTGAAAGACATGGATCCTAGCTACAGGCATTAGATACATTAATTTCTTTCACATTGACCAACCTGAAGTGTAGATAGATGTTTCTCTGAGACCTCTTCTAAACAAAATATACCAGTGGAACTTCCCTACCTCTCAAACAGAGGTGATGTGCTTCATCAAATCTCACATGGTGGGTGGTAAAAATTAAAAGTGGTGACACAGCAGAATGAAGTAACTGGATTTGGACTCATGCTCCTTGCCATAAACAACTAGAGAACAAGGCAAACTTGGCAAGGCAACTCTTGTCAGACATTGGACAATAAGCAGCTCAGGACTGTGATCACTTTCCACCTAGCAGCACTTTCCAGATCACAGTTCTGCGGGGGAATCCCAAGCAGATCACGGCAGCTCTGTTGAGATGAGGAGACAGAAATCAGGGCCCAAGCTGAATGAGGTGCATGGAATTTTGGGGATCAAGTACCAGAGAAGAAACACCTGTATTGTGAGAGAGCTCCAAAAACCTACACAGGAAAAGCCTTGAAATTGTTGTTGAACATTATCCATGCATACACAGAATGAAGCTCCATGAAACTAAGCACAAACAACTGGAGAACTTTACACTGAAGAGCTGTTGCAGCTTATACAGGGCTCAGAGGTGTCCAAGGTCTGACCAGTCCTTGCTGAATACCTGAGGCATTCAGTGAAGACACCAAAGGATTTATGCCTATAGTTAAACTAGCCAGAAAGCAAACACTACACTAGATCCACCTTAACAAAGCTAAAAAAAAATAAAGACTCAAAAGGATCGGACTTACATACAAGTAACTTAACTGCCTGCCAAAATAAAGTCCAACACCCTTAAAGTAAAACAATGAAAAAAGTACTTTATAATATAATGCTCACAATATTCAGAATCCAATAAAAATTATTAGATATACAACAAAGCAGGAAACTATGACCCAATAGAAACAGAAAAACCAGCCAGTAGAAACAGAACAGAAATAGCAGAGATAATGCAATTAGCTGACAAAGATGTTAAACAGCTAAGATGAATATATTCAAGAATTTAAAGGAAAACATGAATATAAGGGGAGAAATGAAAGATATATGTTTTTAAAAAGAACCACATAGAACTTCAATAGATGAAATACATAGTATCTGAAATAAAAAATTCACTAAGATTAATAGCATTGTAGAAGAAAAGATCTGTGAATTTGAATGCACAGTAATAGAAACTATCCAAACTGAATCAGAAAGAAAAAAACTGAAAAAATAATCAGCATTTCAGTGAGCTATGGGATCATATCAGGTGTCTAAATACATGTAATTGGCATCCAAGAAGGACAAGAGCATGGCAGGATAAATATTTTATGATTTAACAGCAGAAATTTTTCCAAATTTGATGAAAACTATAAATCACAGAATCCAAGAAGTTCAACAAATTCAAAGAAGGATTAAAAAAAAAATTTTTACAGCAAAGCAAATTACAAATTCTTAAAAATCAATGATAAAGACAAAACCCTGGCAACATAAAAAAAGAAAGCATATAATGAACAGAGCAATAAAAATAAGAATTTCCACAGTCTTCTTGTCTGAAGCAATTAAGCCAGAAAGAAAATGGAATGACATCACTAAAGTGCTGTACAAAAGCAAAACAGACATCTGTCAATTTAGAATTCTATATTCAGTGCAAATAGCTTTTAAAAATGAAGGTGAAAAAGAGAGTTTTCAGACAAAAAAGCTGAGAGAATTCATGGCCTGCAGACCTGAACTACAAGAAATGTTTAAGAAAACTTTTCAAGTGGAAGGGAAATGATAACTTACAGCAACATGAGGCCTCATGGAAAGAAGAACACCAAAAATGGTAAATAAATAACAAAACAAGTATAAACAAAGAGGGATAATTAATAAACCAATAATGGAGATAGAAAGGAATCCTAAAAAAAACTCAGCTAATCTAAAAGAAGACAGTAAAAGAGAAAAAAAAAAAGGACAAAGCACAGATGGAACAAATAGAAAACAAGAAGAGGGTAGATTTAAACCAGACCATATCAATAATTACTATAAATGCAAATGGTCTAAAATGGCAGAGATTGTCATACTGGATTTAAAAAAAAGGAAGACTCAACTACCTGTAACTGCAAGAAACATGCTTGAAATGTAAAGGTACAGACAGGTTAAAGTAAAAGGATGAAAAACTGTGTATACCAAGTTCACCGTACCTTAAGAAAACTGAAGTGTTGATACTAATATCAGACAAAAAAACTTCAGGCCAAGGGGTATTACCAGGAATAGAGAGGGATATTTCATAATGATAAAGGAATCAATTAATCAAGAAGTGTGTTTAAATATATCTAATGACAGAGCTTTGAGATCCATGAAGCAAAAACTCACAAAACTCAAAGGAAAGCACATTTCAAAATCTGTGGTAGGCAGCTAAAATATTTTTTAGAGTAAATGAATAACTTTAAGTGCTTATACCAGAAAAGAAGAAGGAGGAGGAGGGAACGTTTTTCAATTCATTTTATTAAGCTAGTGTTACTCTTTTACCAAAATGGGATAAAGACATTACAAGAACAGAAAACTACAGATAAATATGTCCCATGAGATAGACCCAAAATTCCTCTAAAAAAATATATTAGCAAGCCAAATGCAGCAATATTTGAAAAAGATCCTCTATCATGACCAAGGGAGGATTATTCTAAAATGATTGGACATTTGAAAATCAATGGCATTCACTATATTAATAGAAGAAAAGCCATAGAAACATCTCTACAGATGTAGTGAATACATTTGACAAAATTCAATACCCATTCATAATTAAAAAACAAGCAAATTAAACTCTCAGTAAACTGGATAGAGGGGAACATCCTCCAACTGATTAAAAAGTATCTACCAAAAAAAAAAATGGTGGAAAACTGAATTCTTTCTCCAAAAGATCAGGAATAAAACATGCACGTATGCTATCACCACTTCTGTTCAACATTGTACAGGAGCTCCCAGCCAGTGCAAAGCAAGTAGAGAAAGGAAAGGCGTACGGTTGGGACAGGAAGAGGCAAAACTGTCTTCAATCATATATGATATAATTATGTACATAGAAGTTTCCACCAGAATTAAAAAATGAATTCAGCAAGTGACATGGATTGAATTATGTCCCCCCCAAAATGTGTGTATCAATTTGGTTGGGCCACGATTCCCAGTATTGTGTGATTTTCCTATATGTTGTAAATCCTGCCTCTATGACGTTAATGAGGCAGGGTGGGCGGCAGTTGTGTTAGTGAGGCAGGACTCAATCTACGCGACTGGATTGTGTTTTGAGGCAATCTCTTGAGATATAAAAGACAGCAGCAAGCAGAGAGACAGGGGAACTTCGTAACAGAAAAGAAGCAGTGGGAACAGAGCGCATCTTTTGGACCCGGGGTTCCTGCTCCGAGAAGTTCCTTGTCTGGGGGAACATTGATGAGAAGGCCAACAGAGAGTAAATGCTTTTCCTCTGGAGCTGATGATGCCCTGAATTTGGACTTTTAGCCTACTTTACTGTGAGGAAATAAATTGCTCCGTGTTAAAGCCACCCACTTGTGGTATTTCTGTTACAGCAGCACTAGATGACTAAGACCGCAAGGTTGCAGGATATAAGGCCAGTATAAAAAAAGCAGCTGTATATTTATGTATATTAGCAACAAACAATTGCAAAGTGTGACTTAAAAATATACCATTTACTATACCTTTTGGAAACATGGAATATTTGAGGGCAAATCTAATAAAACATGTAGTCAACCTGTACACAGAAAACTATAATATTGCAGAGAGAAATTCTAGAAGACCTAAATAAATGGAAAGATATACCATGTTCGTGGATTGGAAAACTCAATATTGTTAAGACGTCCAGTCTCTCCAAATTGACGCACAGAATCACTATAATCCTAGGAGTATTTTTTGTAGAAACTGACAAAATACTTTCCAGAATGTATATGAATACATAAAGGAACTAGCAGAGCCAAAAGAATTTTGCAAAAGAACGAAGTTGGACAACTTCTGTTGTCTGATTTCAAGACCTACTATAAAGCCACAGTACGAAGACAGGCTTGGTTAAATGACAGCATTTAAACCTACAAAAAGAACAGAGGCTAGAATTAAACCAACATATTTCTGAACAAACAATTTTTGACAAATTTGCCAAGACAATTTAATGAGGAAAATATAATGTTTTCAACAGAGGGTGCTGAAATAACTAGATAGCCACATGGAGGAAAAGTGAGCTTTCTTCCTTACATATACACAAAAGCTTGAATTAAAATAAATCTTAGACCTAAACATAAAAGCTCAAACAATAAAATAGGTAGAAGAAAGCACAGGAGAAAATCTCCATGACCTTGATGCACATAAAGATTTTAAAATTATAAAAAATAAATTTAGTAAATTGGACTTCAAGAAGATAAAATTTCTATTCTTCAAAAGACATTGTTATGAAAACAAAAAGGCAAGCCACAGGCTGGGAGAAAATATTTGCAATGCATCTATCTGAAAAAGGACTTGTATCTAGATTATAAAAAGAACTCTTACAACTCAATAATGAAACAAACAAACCAAAGAAAAATAAATTTAAAATGGGCAGAAAGTATTACACAGCTATAAAGGCAAATGAATCTCTGATACCTGCCACCACATGGATGAACCTTGAAAACATGCGCAGAAAAATAAGACAGATACAAAAGCATGTACGATCTTGTTAGTTGCCATCCAGTAGGCTTCAACTCATGGCAATCTTATGTATAACAGAACGAAACATTCTCTCGTCCTGCTCTATTCTCACAATTCTTGGTATGTTTGTGTCCATTGTTGCAGCCACTGTGTCAATCCATCTCGTTGAGGGTTTCCCTCTTTTTTGCAGACCCTTTGCTTTACCAAACATAATGTCATTTTACAGTGATTGGTCTTTCCTGATGATGCGTCCAAAGTAAGCAAGACAAAGTCTCCCTATTTCTCACTTCTGAGGAGTGGCCTGTCTGTACTTCCTCTAAGGCTGATTTGTTTGTTCTTCCAGCGGTCCACAGTATATTCAGTATTCTTTGCCAACACCATGTGTATGATCCTATTTATCTTAGTTATCTAGTGCTGCTATAACAGAAATGCCAGAAGTGGATGGCTTTAACAAAGAGAAATTTATTCCTCCACATTCTAGTAGGCTAGAAGTCCAAATTCAGGGTGCCACCTCCAGGGGAAGGCCTTCACTCTTTGTGGGCTTTGGGGAAAGGTCCTTGTCATCAGTCTTCGCCTGGACTAGGAGCTTCTCAACACAGGGACCCCAGATCCAAAGGGCACGCTCTGCTCCCAGCGCTGCTTTCTTGGTGGTATGAGGTCCCCCACGTCTCTCTGCTGGATTCTTTTCTTTATATCTCAGAAGAGATTGACTTAAGACACAACTTAACCTTTCAGACTGAGTCCTGCCTCATTAATATAACTGCCTCTCATCCTGCCTCATTAACTTCATAGAGGTAGGATCCACAACACATAGGAAAATCACATCAGATGACAAAATGGTGGACAATCACACAACACTGGGAATCATGGGCTAGCCAAGTTGACATATTTTGGGGGGACACAATTCAATCCATGACACTACTTATATGAAATATCTAGGCTAGGTAAATTTATCAAGATAAAAGAAGATGAATGGTTAACGGGGGTGGGGGATGAGGAGCTTAAAAAATGTAAACAAATGACTAGAACATATCTCATAGAGTTATGGTGAGGATTCAATAGGATAGTGTAATTTAAAATAGGACATTTTAAGTGTATAGAAAATGTTAGCTGCTGCGATTAGGATTACTATGCATCAGAACTAGTACTAGTAGTAGTTGCAGTAGTAGAATTACTTTGCCAATATTCAGGGCTACAACATGAAAACAATTCTTGCTTAGCTTGCATCTGTATGACTGACTAGGCACACCGGGTAGCACTAAAAAACAAATAAATAAAGAAAACCATGTGCACACACAAACACATGCTTGGACCTTAGTTCCTATTTTAATAGAACCTAATTAAACCAAATAGGAGCCTGGGTAGTGCATATGGTTTGCACTCGACTACTAACCTAAAGGTTGGTGGTTCAAACCTACCCAGCAGTGCATGGAAGAAAGGCCTGGCAATCTACTTCATAAAGATTATAGCCAGGAAAACCCTATGGAGCAGTTCTACTCTGTAACACACGAGTCAGAGGCCCACTTGATAGCAGCAAACAACAATGACAACAATTAAACCCAAAAGTAACTAAAAAAAAAAAAACAAAACTTGCCAAATGAATATGTAAACACTAGGTAAGAGAAAGAGGTTCCAGGCAGGGTAAAAAAGAAAAAGAAAAAAATTGGCAGAAAACTTGCACAAACTCTTCACAAGAAAATGTGGTCAAAAGCACATGAGAAAATACTCAACATTATTAGTTATTGTGGAAATTGAAATTAAAACAACAATGAAACACTACTACACACATATTTGAAAGGCTAAAATTAAAAACAGCGACAGTACTAAGTACTGGGAAGGATATCGAACAACTGGATCTCTCACACTACTGGGAGAAGGCAACAAGAAATATTTGTCAGTTTTTTTTTTAACCAATTTAATCATTGTCTTTTTCTTATAAAATTAAATAAATGCATACCATATAATCTAGCCATGCAACTTCTAGTATTTATCCAAGAAAAAGCAAAGCATCTGTTCACATAAAGAATTTTATCTGAACATTCATAGCAGCTTTATTTGTTGCTGTTGTTGTTGTTAGGTGCTGTCAAGTTGGTTCCAACTCATAATAACCCTGTGTACAACAGAACGAAACACTGTCTGATCCTGTGCCATCCCCACAATCCTCGCTATGGTTGAGCCCATTGTTGCAGCCACTGTGTCAGTCTGTCTCATTGAGGGTCTTCCTCTCTTTTGCTGACCTTCTACCATACCAAGCATGATGTCCTTCTCCAGGGACTGGTCTCTCCTGATAACCTGTCCCAAGTATGACAGAAGTCTCATCATGCTCGCTTCCAAGGAGTGCCCTGGCTGTACTTCTTTCAAGACAGACTTGTTCATTTTTCTGGCAGTCCATGGTATATTCAATATTCCTTGCCAGCACCATAATTGAAAGACATCACTTCTTCTTCAGTCTTCCTTATTCATTGTCTAACTTTCACATGAACATGAGATCATTGAAAATACCATTGTTTGGGTCAGGTGCACCTTAGTCCTCAAGGTGGCATCTTTGCTTTTGAATCCTTTAAAGAAGTCTTTTGCAGCGGATTTACCCAATGCAATATGTCATTTGATTTCTTGACTGCTACTTCCATGGGCGCTGATTATGGATCCAAGTAAAATGAAGTTCTTAACAACGTCAATCTTTTCTCCATTTATCATGATGTTGCTTATCAGTCTGGTTGTGAGGAGTTTTGTTTTCTTTATGTTGAGGTGTAATTCATACTGAAGGCTGTAGTTTTTGATCCTCATAAGTAAGCACTTCAAGTCCTTTTTGCTTTCAGCAAACAAGGTTGTGTCATCTGCATGTCGAAAGTTGTTAATGAGTCTCCCAGTTCTGAGGCCATGTTCTTTCTCTAGCACAGCTTTTTGGATTATTTGCTCAGCGGACAGACTGCATAAGTATGGTGAAAGGATACAACTCTGACACATACCTTTCCTGATTTTAAGCCATGCAGTATCCCCTTGTTCTGTTTGAATGACTGCCTCTTGGTCTATGTATAGGTTCCTCATCAGCACAATTAAGTATTCTTGAATTCCCCTTCTTTGCAAAGTCATCCATAATTTGTTATGAGTCACACAGTCAAATGCTTTTGCATAGTCGGTAAAACACAGATAAACACCTTTCTGGCACTCTCTGCTTTCAGCCAAGATCATCTGATATTAGCAATGATATCTCTTGTTCCACATCCTCTTCTAAAAAAAAAATCCTCTTAAATTTCTGGGAGTTTCCTGTCAATGTACTGCTACAATCGTTTTGAATTACCTTCAGCAAAATTTTACTTGTATGTGGTATTAATAATATTGCTTGATAATTTCCACATTCTGTTGGATCACTTTTCTTTGGAATGGTCACAAATATGGATCTCTTTCATTTGGTTGACCAAGTAGCTGTCTTCCAAATTTCTTGGCATAGCAAGTGAGTGCTTCCAGTGCTGCATCCATTTGTTGAAACATCTCAATTAGTATTCTGTCAGTTCTTGGATTCTTGTTTTTTTGCCAACGCCTGCAGTGCAACTTGGACTCCTTTCTTCAGTACCTTCGGTTCTTGATCATAAGCTACATCCTGAAATGGTTTAACATTGGCCAGTTCTTTTTAGTACAGTGACTGTGTATTCCTTCCATTTTCTTTTTATGGTTCCTGGGTCATTCAGTGTTTTGCCCATAGAATCCTTCAAAACTGCAACTTGAGGCTTGAATTTTTCTTCAGTTCTTTCAGCATGAGAAATGTCAAGTGTGTTCTTCCATTTTGTTTTTCTAACTCTAGGTCTTCGTACATTTCATTATAATACTTTACTTTGTCTTCTCAAGCAGCCCTTTGAAGTCTTCTGTTCAGCTCTTCTACTTCATCATTGCTTCCATTCACTTTAGCAACTCTGGGAAGAACCCGCATATTCATCAAAATGATAAACGTATCATGGTATATGCGTATAATGCGATACTTCTCAGCAATAAAAAGGAATGAAATCAACAACATGGACAAATCTCAAGGTCATTATACTAGGTACAAAAGACAGATACAAAAGTGTAGATATTGTTGGATTTATTTACAAGAAGTTCTAGAAAAAGGCTGAAGAAAGGCCTGATGATCTACTTCTGAAAGTCAGCCAATGAAAACCCGAAAAAAACCCAGTGCCATTGAGTTGATTCCAACTCACAGCGACCCTGTAGGACAGGGTAGAACTGCCCCATAGAGTTTCCAAGGAGCACCTGGTGGATTCGAACTGCCGACCCTTTGGTTAGCAGCCGTAGCACTTAACCACTATGCCACCAGGGTTATGAAGCACAAATGTGCAATTCACTGTACATGGGGTCGCCATGAGTCAGCGACCAACTCAACAGCAGTTAACAAGAGAAGAAGAAGAAAAGAGAAGTCAAATCCGCAGTATCAGAAAACAGATCAGTGGTTTCTTAGGACCAGGGGTGGGATTGACTCCAAAAGGGTATGAGGAAACTTTTTGGAGTGATAGTTACATGAATGTCTACATTTGTCAAAGCAAATCGATGCAGTCACTGTATGTAAGTAATATATCAATAATGTTGATTTAAAAAAAAAAAAAAAGTAGTGCTACAGGCTTTGTTTGGGAGAAGGAAGCATTATAGACCTGAGTTAGACTCAGTTCCTGCCATTAATTGTTATGCTGAGCTGGGACCAGCCCCTTAGTCTCCACATTCCTGCTTTTCTATCACCAGAATGAAGGTGCTATCTCAGGCCAAATCCACAGGGCTATGCAGGTGGAGTTCCTGCTTGTTACGTAGCACTCAGAACCACCAAGTTTGGGGCAAATGTTGAGTAGCAGTCTTGCTGACGAATGATGGATCTGTTTGGGCAGGTGGCTATTAAGTAGCTACCCAAGTATGGATGTCCTATTAGTTGCTGTTCCTGTACTTTTATCTGGTGTTAATTTGGCATCTGCCCAAGAGATTTCCTTTGAAGGATGAAAAATAAGCAAGCCAAGTCAGAAAAACATGTGTTTCTTTCTAGATTTGAACCCTTCATGCCCTCCTATTAATGGATGGGTGGTGAGCTACACTGAGGAGGGCAGGAGGATTTCCTAAGAAGCCCAAAGTATGATCTTACCAAACTTCTTTAACCCTTTGATGTCTTAATTACCTACCTGAACAACGGCTTGGAAAGGCATGATAGAGCTTGTGCCTTGATTCAGACAGACTTGGGTTTGAATCCTACCATGCATTGGCTATGTGAAGACTTGGGATAGTCAGTAGCGTTAAAGATAGCCTGAGAGAGCCTGGGGCAGTGGTGGTTAAGTGGTGGAATTCTCTCCTTCCATGCAGGACACCCAGGTTCAATTCCTGGCCAATGCACCTCATGCATAGCCACTACCCGTCTGTTGTGGAGGCTTGCATGTGCTATGATGCTGAACAGGTTTCAGCAGAGCTTCAGACTAAGATGGACTAGGAAGAGAGGCCTGGGGATCTACTTCCAAAAATCAGCTAAAGAAAACCCTATGGATCGCAAAAAAACCCATAGCCGATTATGGGGATGGTGCAGGACGGGGCAGGGTTTTTTTCCTTTGTGCATGAGATCGCCATGAATTGGGGGCTGACTCAATGACAGCTAACAACAATGACAGGGAGCCCAGAGTACTGTGGGTAGGCTTATGGGCTGTGGAGCTGGAGTGTGTAGGTTCAAACGTTGGCTCTACCAATTACTTGTCAGAGGAATTTAACACAAGTTATTCTACTTCCTGTATTAGGTTCCTAGGGCTGCGGTAACAAAATACTTCAGAATGGGTGGCTTAACCCAAAAGAGGCTTATTGTCTCACAGTTCTGGAGACTAGAGTCCAAAATCAAGGTGTCCCTCCATGTCTCTTTGACTGTGTCTCTTTTATAGGACCCACCCTACTCCAATATGACCTCATGTTAACCTAACTGATAACATCTTCAAAGACCCTATTTCCAAACAAGGTCATGTTCACAGATACAGGGGTTAGGACTTCCGTCTTTTTCGGGGAGGAAAATTTAGTCTATAAAGCGCCCCATGCCTCAGTTCTTCATCTGAAAATTGAGGGCAATCATAATACCTATCTCATAGCACTTTCGTGAGGACTAGATGAGTTAATTCTTTTGAAGCACTTAGCATATTGCCTGGCATATGTGGTAAGTACCACGTGAACCCTTATTAAGCAAAATAAATGCATGATCAAATGAAATAATACGTATTAAGACTCTTAACATTAGTTCTGGGACTTTGTATGTCTCGATTTATGCTGGGTAGTATTATTCCTACTTCAGTATCTTTTACTTTTGAAGAATCAATTGAAACAGGATTAGATTTTAAATAACAAATGTAATGGTTTCTGTGGTGTGTAGTGAGTTTCATGTTATGCCTGGGGTCTTCATTTCTTTAAATATATTTTTGCCCACTAGAAAGCCCAGGTCAATTTCACCAGTGCTCACTTCTGTGTGTCAAGTTTACATCACTTTTGAGGACTAGAATGATCAAAAACCAAGTTAAATAAATGTTGAAATCCTTAATTTTGTTTGCAAATAAAATATTGCTCTCTCTCTGTACACACACACACACACACACACACGGGTGCATGTGTGTGCATGCATATTGTTAGTTGCCTTCAAGTAAGCTCTGACTCCTGGTGACCTCATGTACAACAGAACGAAATGTTGGCCGGCTCTGGACCACTTTCACCGTCATTGGTATGCTCCAGTCCATTTTTGCAGCCATTGTGTATTTCCAGCACTATGTTGGATAATATTCACCACATATCATCGGTTTGTTGTGCTGTGGTGGCTTGAGTGTTGCTGTGATGCTGGAAGCTATGTGCCAGTATTTCGAATGCCACCAGGAACATACCTGGTGAAAAAGTTTCAGTGGAGCTTCCAGACTAAGACTAGCAAGAAAGGCCTGGTGATCTACGTCTGAAAATCAGCCAAGGAAAACCTATTATTTGCTATATACACATGCATTCTTCTTAATGAGGTGCCAATGACTCCGCTGAGGGGAAACGACACTGAGGGCAGTGGACAGCATTAGTGCTGTTAGAGTCTCCTCTCCAGTGGTCCTGAGCCACTTGTGCTCAGAGTCCCTCCTACAGTCCATGAAGCCTGTGGACCACTTCTTAGAATAAGGTTTTTAAATGTATGAAATAAAACACCTGGGGTTATAAAGGAAGCCAATTATATAAAACATAATGACAAAAAGAAGAAAACCAAATGGATCATACAGTGACATATATATCAGACCCGTTGGTAGGCCTGATAACCTCTGTGACTGTGAAGTGATGAGGGTCACTGCTGTTCCCAGACAACTGCAGTAAATGCCATGCTCGGCTGCCAAGCCAAAGGCTGGCTCTTTGAACCCACCCAGTGGCTCCGTGGGGGAAAAGAACTGGTGATCTGCTCCTAGAAGACCCAAGGGGCACTTCTCCTCTGTCACGCCGTGTCACTATGAGTTGCAATCGACTCGATGGCACCTAACAATGCAAACAACATGAACTTATCTGTGATTTCTATTGTCAACATCACAAGAACTGCTAACACATAGTGGGCTGTTGCCTACATGTCGCATGGAAGGAAACGATAAATTTCAGTTAGAGGTTTGTGAAAAGAAAGATGAAATGTTTACCCTTTGAGTTCATGGATCCAACTTCAGAGCCCCTGTCTGCTTGACTGGAGTCTGTTTCTCTCCCTCTGCTCCTCCCCTTCTTTCCCTGATTCTTTCTCCACTCCCTCCTCTCATCTCTTTTCTCCTCCTCCTAGGATGTTAGGTCCTGGAAGGTAGGGCCTCCATCTGCCTATTTATCACTGTCTCCCCAGCACTACAACACCCTGGACTAAAAGAACTACAGGTGTATTCTCCCTGGTACCAGTACCAGCTGCCCTTAAGCTGACCCCAAGTCCTGGTGACCCCAGGTGTGTCAGAGTAGAATTGAGCTCCATAGGGTTTTCAGTGGCTGATTTTTTGGAAGTAGATCTCCAGGCCTTTGTTCTGCAGTGCCTCTGGGTGAACTTGAACCCCCAACCTTTTGGTTGGGAGCCGAGTGCGGTAACCATTAGTGCCACAGAGGGACTCTTTGTACTCTCCGTGGGTATGGCTAACAGTGGGTCAATGTTCTTCTCAAAGACGTTTTTTACGATGAAGTAAGTGTGTCTCAGGATGATAATGGGAATTTCATGCTTTGTGGAAGGCAAAGGAGGCAGCTTGAAGCCGTTTCCTTAGGATTACATCGAGTGCTATTTGGATATAAATTTTGTATGGTCCTTAAATATGAGGCCGTGACCAGAACCCATTCGTGGGCTGCCCCATGAGAGGTTGAACATGTGGCCAAAGAGAAGTTTCCAGCCTCTTGTTCCTGGCAGCAGTGACTCAGACCCCTGCACCAAAGCTGAGTTAATTAAAGTTCTCTAATCATTGGTGTTGTCACAGAGGTGGAATGCAGGTGATGCTGAATGCAGAGCGTTGGGGTTAGGCAGACAACCGCAAGGTGGGTTGCCATAGGAACGGTACCCGTGGCCAATCAAAGGGCGTTGTTCAGGACTGCAGTCTGAATGGAGCACCTTCTGTAAAGTTCTCCCTGGCTTTGAAAAGCCATTGACATGAGAATAGCATCTATTTGTTGCAACAAAATTTAAATAGAATTTGTCAGAGAGAGACAGAGACACAGAAAGAGATTCTAACAGAGAGAGAGGGAGAACAACACAAGAAACAGTCAAACAGACAGATACAGACACTTCTGGAAAAGGCACATTTCTCTTTGAGCAGATTTGCTTCCAGTGAGGGAGAAGGCTGACTCCATCTCTCTCTCCCAGCTCTTCCCCTGCCTGGCAAAACCAGGCAGAGAGTGACAGCTGCCTGAGCCCACCGCAGGCCTTGATGCTCTCCTCCTCTGTCAACAGGCCTGCTGTGTACAGTTGTACAGGTTGTGGACTGTATCAGGAACCAGCCGAAGGTTTAAGGGGGCTGAACCTGCTTGTGCTCCTTGCATTGATCCATGAGCCTCGAGGAGCACCTGTGTTTACATGGAAAAAGGGGAGCCTTTTTCTAAAGTGGACCAAAGCACAAGATAGGCTGCAGGAGCCGCGCCCACCTCCAATTTTCCATTTTGCAGTAAGGGGAATAGGGATGCTCTTAAAAAGAATTTATATGCAACAGTAACTTCCCGCCTGCTACCTCCTTACCTTTGAAGCAGAGCGCAAAGTCAAGTCCCCACAAAAGTAAACAGAAATGCATTGTGATTTCAAGTCAGTCTCAGGATATGTGTAAACCCACAAAACCCTTCTCAGGGTTGATGCCCAGAACCTGTCATTTCTTGGAAGTGACAAGGAGGCCAGCTCTGCCTTAGAAGCTCAGTTCAGCCACTCTCCAACTGATGCCTTGGATAAATGATTTGACCCCTTCAAGCCTCGGTTTACTCATCTGTACAATGTGGGGGGGGGGGACAATAATGCCATTTTCATAATGAGAATTCTTGTGAGGATTCCAAGAGATAAATTATGTGATGTGCTTAGTCTGCAGTGTGCATGTGTGTGCACCCAACACCATCCTGGTATTATGGCGTGGGTAACCCTTACTGCTCATGACTGAGTGTGTGTCTGCACATGTGTGTGCATATGTGCATGTGCATGTATGTGTGCTTGGGACCACCAGGGGTGCAGAGCCCTGACATCAGAGTGGGTCACTCCTTCTGCTCACGAACAGTCGTGTGTGCATGTGTGTGTGTGTGTGTGCTTGTGCACGTGTTTGTGCTTTTGCATGCGTGTGTGTGTGCCTGTGTGTGCACACCTGGAACCACACTGGGTGCCCGTGCAGTTCTGCTTCAGGCTGAACTCTGGCACCCTCACACCCATGTTACAGGGTGCTGCCCAGGCACATGAGAAAATCTTGATTTGCTGAAACTCCTGTTCCTCCAGTTGACCTGATCCATGACTCCCAGGAAGGGGTGTTTCCCTTCCATTCTTCTTCGGAAGCCACGATGATCATCACACCTGGTCTCCTCCTGCCCCAGGCCAGGCTAGTTACCTCTTAAGGACAAAAAAGCACAGAGGTAACACCAGACTCAACACTCCAAATAGCAGGGGCTCAGGGGAGCTTGTAATGCCACACGTACCTTCAGAACCTGTGCTGAGGCAGGTCAGAAAAGCCGAAGTTCAAACCCCATCTGCCAACCCATATGACCTTAGTCAAACTTACTATGCTGGAGCCCTCACCACCTCCTCTCTGAAATGTAGAAGAAAGTACCCTCAAAACCTGAGGTCATGGAAGGATTAGAAATGGATGTTGTGGAATTCCTCACACAGTTTCACACTGTCATAGGCACTTCATCAGTGATTGTTGCATGTTAATGTACTGGTTCAACAACCCTGTCCCATGAATCATGACCCTGCTGTGGACAGGAGCTGGCACCTCTCAGAGTCTCAGTATCTTCTGTGGAAAAGGAGATACATAACGACTCTGAGCCCTGGAGCTATCTGAATCTAGCCTCTGGAAGCTTTTCCATTGTGCTATGGTGATAAAGTTTAAAAATGCAGATAGTAAAAATCCTCAACAAAATATTAGGGAACACAATCCAACAGCATTTTAAAAGAGTCATATGCCATGAATAAATGGGCTCTATTCCAGGAATGCAGGAATGGTTCAACATTAGAAAATCAATCAATGTAATACAAAACATCAATAGAACAAAGGAAAAGAACAACATGATCATCTCTATGGATGCAGAAAAAGCATTTGATAAAATCCAACACCATTTTTTGATGAAAACACTAAAGAAGATTGGAATAGAAGGGAAACTCCTCAGTATGGTTTAGGGCATATACGAAAAACCAACAGCCAATATTATGCTTAATATAGAAAGTCTGAGAGCTTTCCCCTTGAAACTGGGAATAAGACAAGCATACCTGCTCTCAACATTTCTATTCAATATTATATTAGAAGTCCTAGCCAGAGCAATAAGACAATTAAAAGAAATAAAATACCCAGATTGGAAAAGAAGTAAAATGATCTCTATTCATATATGATAAAAAATATGATATGATCCTATAAATAGAAAATACCAAAGAGTCCACAAGAAAACTTCTAAGCTAATAGAGGAATTTAGCAAAGTTGTAGGGTACAAGGTCAACAAACAAAAATCAGCTGAGTTTCTATATACCAGTAATGAGAAGTCTGAAAGGGAAATTAGGGAAACAATTCCATTGACGATAGCATATAAGAGAATAAAATACCTAGGAACAAATATAACCAGGGAAGTGAAGGACCTATACAATGAAAAGCATGAAACACGGCTGAAAGAGATTAAAGAAGATTTAAATAAATGGAAAGATGTTCCATGTTCATGAATTGGAAGACTTAATATTGTTAAGATGTCAATACTACTACAAGTGATCTATAGATTCAACTCAAATCCAATCAAAATTTCAACAGCCTTCTTTATGAAAATAGAAAAACCAATCCATAACTTATATGAAATGGGAAGAGGCCCAGAATAGCACACCTGAGACACAAAAACGTAATATATTAAAAATCAAAGGATGGAAAAAAATATCAAGCAAATGGTAACTAAAAAAGGGCAGGAGTGGCAATACTAATTTCAGATAAAATACATTATAAGACTAAATCAACCATAAAAGACAAGGAAGGACGTTATATAATAACTAAAGGGACAATCCATCGAGAAGATGTAACCTTAATAGATATCTATTCACCCAATGGCAGGGCTCCAAAATACATAAAACAAACTGTCACAGCACTGAAAAGAGAAATTGACCGTTCCACAATCATAGTAGGCGGCTTCAACACTCCACTCTCAGTAAAGAACAGAACAAGTGGAAAGAACCTCAACAAAGATACAAAAGATCTTAATGCTGCAAGCAACCAACTTGCCCTCAAAGACACATATAGAACACTCCGCCCAACAGCAGCAAAGCATACATTCTTTTCAAATGCACATGGAACATTCTCCAGAATAGGCCACATTTTAGGCCACAAAACTACCCTCCATAAAATCCAAAACATTGTCTCTGATCACAACACCATAAAAGTAGAAATGAGTAACAAGAGGATCAAGGGAAAAAAAATCAAATACATGGAAACTGAATAACACCTTGCTTAAAAACAACTGGATAATAGAATAAATCAAAGAAGGAATACAAAAAATTCCTATAATTAAATGAGAATGAAAACGTATCATACCAAAATCTTTAGGGCATAGCAAGGGCAGTGCTAAGAGGGCAATTTATAGCAACAAATGCACATATCAAAACTAGAAGAACATGCCAAAATCAAAACTCTAGCCCTAAGACATGAACAAATAGAAAGAGAACAGCAAAAGTTACCCACAGTCACCAGAATAAAGTAAATAACAA
Organism: Elephas maximus indicus; assembly: GCF_024166365.1. Taxonomy (NCBI): domain Eukaryota; kingdom Metazoa; phylum Chordata; class Mammalia; order Proboscidea; family Elephantidae; genus Elephas; species Elephas maximus. Next base: position 221,339,167 of record NC_064820.1, on the reverse strand, counting down.
CAACCAGAGCAGAAATAAATGAAATAGAGAACAGAAAAGCAATAGAAAGAATCAACGAGACAAAAAGTTAGTTATTGGAAAAGATCAACAAAATTGACAAAGCATTGGCCAAAATGACAAAAGAAAAAGAGAAAAGGAAGCAAATAATCCACATAAGAAATGAATCAGCGAACATTACAACACACCCAACTGAAATAAGAAGGATCATAATAAAATACTATGAAGAACCGTACTCTAACAAATTTGAGAACCTAGGGGAAATGGACAAATTTCTAGAAACACTCTACCTACCTAAACTAACACAAACTGAGGTAGAAAATCTGAACAGACCCATAACAAGAAAAGAGATTGATGTGATAATAAAAAAACCTCCCAACAAAAAAAAGCCCAATGACGGTTTCATTGGAGAATTCTATGACACATTCAGAGAAAAGCCTACACCAGTATTACTCAAACTGTTTCAGAACATAGAAAAGGAAGGAATGCTCCCAAATTCATTCTATGACTCCAGCATAATCCTGACACCAAAGCCAGACAAAAACACCATGAAAAAAGAAAATTATGGACCAATATCTCTCATGAATATAGATGCAAAAATTCCTAATAAAATTCTAGTCAATAGAATTCAGCATCATATCAACAAAATAATACAGCATGACCAAGTGGGATTAATTCCAGGTATGCAGTGATAGTTCAGCATTAGAAAATCAATCAATGTAATCTACCACATAAATAGAACAAAAGAAAAGAATCACATGATCATCTCCATCAAAGCAGAAAAGCCATTTGATAAAGTCAAACACTCATTCCTGATTAAAAAAAAAAAAAAACTCAATAAGAATAGAAGGGAAATTCCTCAACAAAATAAAGGGCATCTATACAAAACCATGGAGCCCTGGTGATGCAGTGGTAAAGAGCTCAGCTGTTAACCAAAAGGTTGGCAGTTTGAATCCACCAGCCTCTCTTTGAAAACCCTGTGGCTCAGTTCTACCCTGTCTTATAGGGTCACTATGAGTTCAGTTGACTTGACGGCAATGGGCATGGTTTTTTGTTTTTTATACAAAATCAACAGCCAACATCATTCTTAATGGAGAGAGAATGAAAGCATTCTCCCTGAGAATGGGAACAAGACCAGGATGCCTTTTATCACCACTCCTGTTTAACATTGTGCTAGAAGTCCTAGCTAGAGCAATAAGGCAAGAAAAAGAAATAAAGGGCACCCATATTGGAAAGGAAGAAATAAAAATATCAGTGTTCGCAGATGCTGTAATCCTGTATGTAGAGAACTGAAACAATTCCACAAGAAAACTACTGGAACTAATAGATTCAGCAGAGTAGCAAGATACTATATACCAAAAAGGAGAATTTTGAAAAGGAAATCAGGAAAACAATACCACTTATAATAGTCCCTAAAAAAAAAAAATACTTAGGAATAAATCTAACCAGGAATGTAAAAGACCTATACAAAGAAAACTACAAAACACTATTTCAAGAAACTCAAAGAGACCTACATAAATGGAAAGACATACCATGCTCATGGATAGGAAAACTCAGCATTGTGAAAATGTCAATCCTACCAAAGTGATCTACATAAAGTAATCCTGACCCAGTATCAATGGCATTCTTTAACAACATGGAAAAATTAATCACCAAATTTACATATAAAGGAAAGAGGTCCTCGTGCAAGACCTCATCAGCCAGATACCAACCAAAGTAACAAACTCTCAAGGATTAATCAAAACGAAAAGATTTACAACAGGGAACAAGAGAGGTTAACCTGTAACTGACAACAACATCAGAACAATGAAGGAGGGAATAAACAGTGCAGGTCCAGAACTTTCAAATGGAGAGGAAGGCAAAGCAATACCAAGTAGTAAAAGACTGTTTCAAACTTTGGAAGATAAGGGTAAATTCCAAGGTAACCACAAAGAAAATTAGCAAATCTACTCATCAAAATAAAGAAGAAAAACATAAAGTCTCAGTAAATGCAAAATCTACAAAAACAAAAGAAATGAAAAAAAATCCACAAACAAAAGAAATTCAGCACAGGAGAGTAAGAGGAACAAAGAAAATGTCAGCACCACAAAAAAAAAATCACTACAAAATGACAGCAATAAACTCACACCTATTAATAATTACACTGAATGTGAATGGCCTAAATGCACCCATAAAGAGACAGAGAGTGACAGAATGGATTAAAAAAAAAAAAAAACAGGATCCATCAATATGCAGTCTACAAGAGACACACCTTAGAAACAAAGACATAAATTTATTAAAAATCAAAGGATAAAAAAATGTATCAAGGAAACAGCTACCAAAAAAGACTGGGAATGGTAATACTAATCTCAGATAAAGTAGACTTTAAAACAAAACCCATCATAAAAGACAAAGAAGGGCATTATATAATGATTAAAGGGATGATCCATAATAAATATCTAGCCACCCAATGATCCATAATAAATATCTACTCACCCAATGACAGGGCTCCAAAATACATAAAACAAAACAAAACTCTAATAGCACTGGAAAGAGAAATTGCAAGTTTGACGATAATAGTAGGGGACTTCAACACACCACTCTTGGTAAAGGACAGAACATCTAGAAAGAACTCGACAAAGATACAGAAGATCCAAAAGCCACAGTCAGCCAATTTGACCTCATAGACATATATAGAACAGTCCGCCCAACAGCTATAAAGTACACGTTCCTTTCCAATGCTCATGGAACGTTACTCAGAATAGACCACATCTTAGGCCACAAAGCAACCCTCAACAAAATAAAAAAAAATAAAATAATACAGAGTATTTTCTGTGATCACAACACTATCAAAGTAGAAATTAACATGAAGATGAAGGAAAACAAACCAATTACATGGAAACTGAGTAGCGCACTGTTTAAAAACCGCTGGGTAATAGAAGAAATCAAAGATGGAATAAAAAAAATTTTCTAGAATCAGACAAGGATTAAAACACATCATACAAAAACCTTTGGAACACACAAAGGCAGCTGTCAGAGGTCAATTTGTAGCAGTAGATGCATACATTAAAAAAGAAGAAAGGGACAAAATCAAAACCCTAGCCACACAACTAGAATAAATAGAAAGAGAACAACAAAAGTAGCCCACAGCCACCAGGAAAAAGTAAATAATAAATATCAGAGCAGAAATAAATGAAATAGAGAATAAAAAACAATAGAAAGAATCAACAAAATTGACAAACCACTGGTCAAATTGACAAAAGAAAAACAGGAGAGGGTGCAAATAACCCAAATAAGAAATGAAATGGGAGACATTACAACAGACCCAACTGAAAAAAAAGGATCATGACAGAGTACTATGAAAAACTATACTCCCAACAAATTTGAAAGCCTATAGGAAATGGACAAATTTCTAGAAACACACTACCCACCCAAACTAACACAAAATCATATTGAAAATCTGAACAGACCCATAACAAGAGAAGAGATTGAAAAGGTAATAAAAAAAATTCCAGCAAAGAAAAGCCCTGGCCCAGATGGCTTCACTGGAGAATTCTACCAAACATTCACAGAAGAGCTTACACCAGTACTTCTCAAGCTATTTCAGAACATAGAAAAGGAAGTGATACTTCCGAATTCATTCCATGAAGCCAGCATAACCCTGATACCAAAATCAGGTAAAGACACCACAAAAAAAGAAAATTATAGACCAATATATGTCATGAATACAGATGCAAAAATTCTAGTCAATGGAATTCAGCATCGTATCAACAAGATAATACACCACAACCAAGTGGGATTCATACCAGGTATGCAAGGATGATTCAACATTAAAAAATTAATCAATGTAATCCACTACATAAATAAAAGAATCACATGATCATCTCAATTGATGCAGAAAAGACATTAGACAAAGTCCAACACCGATTCTTGATAAAAACTCTAAATAAAATAGATATAGAAGGGAAATTCCACAACATAACAAAGGGCGTCTATACAAAATCAACGGTTAATGTCATTCTTAATAGAGACAGGCTGAAAACATTCCCCTTGAGAACAGGAAGAAGGCAAGGATGCCCTTTGTCACCACTATTTATCATTGTGCTGGGAGTCCTAGCTAGAGCAATAAGGCAAGAAAAAGAAATAAAGAGCAACCAAATTGGTAATGAAGAAGTAAAACTGTTCCTATTTGCAGATGATATATTATTATATATAGAAAACCCAAAAGACTCCATGAGAAAACTACTGGAATAGAAAGATTCAGCAGAGCAGCAGGATACAAAGTAAACATACAAAAATCAGTTGGATTCATATACACCAAAAAAGAGAATGATGAAAAGGAAATCAGGAAAACAATACCATTTATAATAGTCCCTAAAAAAAATAAAATACTTAGGAATAAAACTAACCAGGGATATAGAGACCTATACAAAGAAAACTACAAAACACTATTGCAAGAAACTCAGAGATCAACATAAATGGAAAGACATACCACGCTCATGGATAGGAAGACTCAGCATTGTGAAAATGATAATTCTACCCAAAGCAGTCTACAAATACAATGCAATCCCAATCCAAATACCAACAGCATTCTTTCAAGCGATGGGAAAACTAACCATTAACTTTATATGGAAAGGGAAGAAGCCCTGAAAAAGTAAAGCACTATTGCAAAAGAAGAATAAAGTAGGAGGACCCCCAGTACCTGACTTCAGAACCTACTATACAGCTACAGGAGTCAAAACAGCCTGGTACTGGGACAACGACAGATACATGGACCAATGGAACAAAATTGAGAACCCAGATATAAATCCATCAACCTACAGTCACCTGATCTTCTACGAGGGCCCAAAGTCCATCAAATGGGGAAAAGACAATCTTTTTTAACAAATGGCACTGGCAAACCTGGATGTCCATCTGCAAAAAAATGAAACAGGACCCATACCTCATGTCGTACACAAAAACTAATTCAAAATGAATTAAAGACCTAAATATAAAACCAAAAACTATAAAGATCATAGAAGAAAAATAGGATCAATGCTAGAGGCCCTAATACACATCATCAACAGCATACAAACCGTAGCTAACAAAACAAAAACTCCAGAAGATAAGCTAGATAATTGGGACCTTTAAAAAATTTAAGCACTTATGATCATCAAAAGACTTCATCAAAAGAGTAAAAAGAGAACATACAGGCTGGGAAAAAATTTTTGGCTACGATAAACCCGACAAAGTCTAATCTCTAAAATCTACAGGAAAATCCAACACCTCTACAACAAAAGACAAATAATCCAATTAAAAATGGACAAAGGAAATGAACAGACACTTTTCCAAAGGAAACATTTGAGTGGCTAAGAGACTCATGAAGAAGTGCCCATCATCACTAGCCATTAGAGAAATGCAAATCAAAACAATGAGATATCATCTCACCCCAGCATTACTGGCCTGAATCAAAAAAAAAAAAACAGAAAGTAACAAATGTTGGAGAGGCAGCAAGGAGATTGGAACTCTTAAGCACTGCTGGTGGGAATGCAAAATGGTACAATCATTTTGGAAAACTATATGGTTCTTCCTTAGAAAGCTAGAAATAGAAATACCATATGATCCTGCAATCCCACTCCTAGGAATATATCCTAGAGAAATAAGAGTCATCACCAAATAGACATATACGTACCCATGTTCATTGCAGCATTGTTCACAATAGCAAAAACACGGAAACAACCTAGATGCCCATCAACAGATGAGTGGATAAACACACAATGGAGTATTATGCAAAGATAAAGAACAATGATGAATCTGTGAAGCATCTCACAACATGGATGAATCTGGAGGGCATTATGCTGAGTGAAATAAGTCAATCGCAAAAGGACAAATACTGTATAAGACTACTACTCTAAAAACTCATGAAAAAGTTTACAGGCCAAAAGAAATAATCTTTGATGGTTATGAGGGAGGGGAGGGGTGGGGATGGAAAACACTAAATAGACAATAGATAAATGGTAACTTTGGTGAAGGGTAAGACCATACACAGCACTGGGGAAGCCAGCACAACTTGTCCAAGGCAAGGTCATGGAAGATCCACAGATACATCCAAACTCCCTGAGGGACTGAATTGCTAGGCTGAGGGCTGTGGGGACCATGATCTCAGGGAACATCTAGCTTAATTCACATAACATAGTTTACAAAGAAAATTTTCTACATTCTACTTTGGTGAGTAGTGTTCGGGGTCTTAAAAGCTTATGAGCAGCCATCTGTTCTCGGCCCATCTAGAGCAAGGGAGAATGAAGAAAACCAAAGACACATGAAAAAGATTAGTCCAAAGGACTAATGAACCACAACAACCACAGCGTCCACCAGACTGAGTTCAGCACAACTGGATGGTACCCGGCTACCACCACTGACTGCTCTGACAGGGATCACAATTGAGGGTCCAGGACAGAGCTGGAGAAAAATGTAGAACAAAATTCTAACTCACAAAAAAGACCAGACTCACTGACCTGTCAGAGGCTGGAAAAAGCCCCAGAGTATGGCCCCTGGACACCGTTTTAGCTCAGTAAGTTCACCCTTCAGCCAAAGATTAGGCAGGCCCATAAAAAAAATGAGACTAAGGGGGCACACCAGCCCAGGGATAAGGACTAGAAGGCAGAGGGGGATAGGAAAGCTGGTAATAGGGAACCTAAGGTCAAGAAGGGAGAGTGTTGACATGTCGTGGGGTTGGTAACCAATGTCACAAAACAATGTGTGTGCTCATTTTTTAATGAGAAGCTAGTTTGTTCTGTAAACCTTCACCTAAAGTACAAAAAAAAAAAAAAATCAATTGCCCATATTTGTGTGGGTTTATTTCTGGACTGCAGTCCCTGGGTAGTGCAAATGATTAGTGCAGTTGGCTGCTAACTGAAAGGTTGAAGCTTCCAGCCACCTCAGAGACACCTTAGAAGAAAGGCCTGGAGCTCTACTTCCAAAAAAAACAGCCATTGAAAATTCTACAGAACACAATTCTACGGTGACACATACAGGACCACCATGAGTCAGAACAACCTGCGTTATGCAGATGACACAATCTCGATGGCTGAAAGTGAAGATAATTCGAAGCACTTACTGTTGAAAATCAAAGACCGCAGCCTTCAGTATGGATTATACCTCAACATAAAGAAAACAAAAAATCCGCACAACTGGACTAATAAGCAACATCATGATAAATGGAGAAAAGATTGACGCTGTCAAGGGTTTCATTTTACTTGGATCCACAGTCAACACCCAGGGAAGCAGCAGTCAAGAAATCAAACGACGCATTGTGTTGGGCAAGTCTGCTGCGAAAGACCTCTTGAAAGTGTCAAGAAGCAAAGTTGTCACTGTAAGGACTAAGATGTGCCTCACTCAAGCCATGGTGTTTTCAATAGCCTCATATGCATGTGAAAGCTGGACAATGAATAAAGAAGACTGAAGAAGAATTGATACCTTTGAATTATGGCGTTGGCGAAGAATACTGAATATGCTATGGACTGCCAGAAGAGTGAACAAATCTGTCTGGGAAGAAGCACAGCCAGAACGCTCATTGGAAGCAAGGATGGGAAGACTTCATTTCACGTACTTTGGACATGTTAACAGGAGGGACCAATTCCTGGTGAAGGACATCTTTCTTGGTAGGGTAGAGGGTCAGCAAAGAAGAGGAAGACCCTCAATGGGATGAAATGACACAGTTGCTGTAACAATGGGCTCAAGTATAACAACGATTGTGAGGATGGCACAGGACATAGCAGTGTTTCATTCTGTTGTACATAGAGTCGCTATGAGTGGAAACCGACTTGATGACACCTAAGAACAACAACAACAACAACATGTGTCAGAACTGGCTGGACAGCAACTGGTTTGGTTTATTCCTGGACTATTTTCCTCCATTGATCTATGTATATATACATCCTTTTACTCAAGTCATAATGTCCTGATTGCTGTAGTTTTATGATGTGTTGAAACCAAATAATATGGGTTTTCCAATTTTGTTGCTCTTTTTTATAACTGTTTTGGCTATTCTAGCTCCTTTGTCTTTCCCTGTGTTTTAGAATAATCTTGTCAATATCTAGAAATAGTCCTGTTGGGATTTTGATTGGGATTGCATTGGATCTATAGATCAATTTGCGGATAGTTGGCTTTTTAGCAACAATATTGAGTCTTCCAATCTATGAACATGAAATATCTCTCCATTCATGTAGGCATTTTTTTGATTTATTTCATCATTGTTTTGTAGTTTTCAGCATACAGATCCTGCACATATTTTGTTAGATTTATACCTAAGCATTTAGCTTTTTTGACACTAGAATAAATAATATATAAACTGTAAGAAATTTTGATTTCTAGTTGTTAATTGCTAGTGTATAGGAACACAATAGATTTTTGTATATTGACCTTGGGAAAAAAGAAAGAGGTCCTGGATAAGCAAAGCTTTATAGAAGAAAAAGAACAAAGTAGGAGGCCTCACACTACCTGATCTCAGAAGCTACTAAACTGCCACAGTAGTCAAAAAAGTCTGCTACTGGTACAATGACAGACACACAGACCAATGGAACAGAACCGAGAACCTAGATGTAAATCTATCCACCAATGTCCAGCTGATCTTTGACCCTTGAAGGATATGTCATAGCCCAAATTTTTAATGGATGTTGGTCTATGTTGTCATAGACCAACATCCATTAAAAGCGGAAAAGACAGTCTTTTTAACAAATGGTGCTGGCAAAACTGGATGTCTACCTGTGGAAAAATTAAATTAAATGGGACCCATACCTCACACTATACACAAAAACTAACTCAAAATGAATCAAAGTCCTGAATACAAAACCCCAAGTGATAAAGATTGTGGAAGAAAAAACACTGACAAAGCTAGGGGCCCTAATTCAAGGCATAAATTCAATACTAACAATTTGCAAGCACCAGAAGATAAACTAGATAACTGGGAGCTCCTAAAAATCAAACACGCTCATCATAAGACTTCACCAAAAGAGAATCTACAGGCTGGGAAAAAAATTTGGGCTATGACATATCCTTCAAGGTTCTAATATCTAAAATCTATGGAATAAATACTTCAACACCTCGACAACAAATAACAATGAAAAAATGGGCAAAGGTTATGAACAGACATTTCACCAAAGAAGACATTCAGGCAGCTAACAGACACATGAGGAAATGCTCCCAATCATTGGTCATTAGAGAAATACAAATCAAAAGTACAATGAGAGACCAGCTTACCCCACATTACTGGCACTAATAAAAAAAAATTAACAAATGTTGGAGAGGTTGCGGGGAGATGGGAACTCTTATGCACTGCTGGTAGGAATGTAAAATGGCATAACCACTATGGAGAACGATATGGTGCCTCCTTAAAAAAAAACTAGAAATAGAAATCAATCAGCAATTCCACTGCTAGGACTCTCTCCTAGAGAAATAAGAGCCACCACATGAATAGACATATGCACACCCATGTTGATTGCAGCATTATTCACAGTAGCAAAACGATGCAAACAACCTAAGTGCCCATCAACAGATGAATGGGTAAACAAATTATGTTACGCACACACAGTGGAATACTACACAACCATAAAGAACAGCGAATCTGAGAAACATCTCACAACATGGATGAATCTAGAGGGCATTACGTTGAGTGACCATAAGTTAATCACAAAAGGACAAACGTTGTATGAGACCACTATTATAAAAACCCAAGAAAAGGTTTACACACAAAAAGAAACCATCTTTGGTGGTTAAAAGGGAGAGGAGTGGTGGGGAGGGGAAATCACTAACTAGGTAGCAGACATGTGTTAACTTTGGTGAAGGGAAAGACAACACCCAAATAGGGGACCTCATCACTACCCGACCAAGGCAAAGTCGTAGAAGCTTCCTAGACACATCCAAATACCTTGAGGGACTGAGTTTTGGGGCTGAGGGCTGGGGACCATGATCTCCCGGGACATCTAGGTCAATTGGCATAAAATAGTTCATAAAGAAAATGTTCTACATTCTACTTTGATGAGTAGCATTTGGGGTCTTAAAAGCTTTCGAGTAGCCATCTAAAACACATTTATTGGTCTCATCAAGTTTGGAGCAAAGGAAGATGAAGAAAACAAAAGACACAAGGAAAATATTAGTCCAAAGGATTAACGGACCATATAAACCACAGCCTACATTAGCCTGAGCCCGGAACAACTAGATGGTACCTAGCTACCACCGACAACCACTCTGACGTGGATCACAATAGAGGGTTCTGGACACAGCAAGGGAAAAATGTAGAACAAAATTCAAATTCACAAAAATGGACCAGACTTACTGGTCTGACAGAGACTGAAGGGACCTGTATGACTATGGCCCCTGGGCATCTTGCGAAGTCAGAACTGATGCAACTCCCAAAGTCCTCATTTTAGCCAAAGATTAGACAGGCCTAGAAAACAAATGATAACTCATGTGAGGAACATGCTTCTTAGGTCCACCAAGTATATGAGACCAAATGGGCAACACCTGCCCAAAAGCAAAGACAAGAAGGCAGGAAAGGACAGGAAACCTGGATGAACAGATAGGGGAAACTCAGGGTGTGAGGGAAAAGGGGGAGAGTGTTGACACATTGTGGGGATTGCAACTAATGTCACAAAACAATTTGTGTATAAATTTTTTAATGAGAAACTAATTTGTACTGTAAACTCTCACCTAAAACACAATTAAAAAAAAAAAAGTTCTGCCTCGGGCCTTAGGCTCTTTTAAGAACTATCTGTATGTGATCAAATGGGTAATAGCAACTCAAAAGATCAGATAGAAACTTTAGGGTGCAGTGAAGTCATGTTAATGAGGGGGGAACGACTCAGAACAGGAAGGTGAGAATGGTTCCTAAACTCAATGTACTCAATGTCACTAAATGGTACGCGTAGAAACTGTTCAATTGCTGCATGTTCTGCAGTGTATATTCTCAACAACCACAGCAAGATAAATAACATTATAAAAAATACAGATTGTAGTAAAGCTATTTGAGTCTTTGGTGGTTCAGTGGCAGAATTCTTGCCTTCCATGTGGGAGACCTGGATCTGATTCCCGACAAAACACGTCATGTGCAGCCACCACTCATCTGTCAGTGGAATCTTGCATGTTGCTATGATGCTGAATAGACTTCAGCAGAGCTTCCAGACCAAGACAGGCTAAGAAGAAAGGCCTGACAATCCACTTCTGAAAATCAGCCAGTGAAAACCCCATAGATCACAACGGTCTGATCCGAAACCAATGGCACAGGACCAGGCAGTGTTTAGTTAGTTAGCTGTGTATGGCTTCACCACAAGTTGGGGGCCAACTTGACAGCAACCAACAACAACAAAGTAAGACTACGAAGGTGATGTGATGGAGACGTACTTTAGAGGGCGTGGTCAGGAAATACCTTACAAGAACCTGTCCTGTGAGGGAGCACCTGGGAGGCACCATTCCAGTCACAGTAAGAGGCAATTGCCAAGACCCCAGGTGGGAAGGCGCGAAGATGTGAGAGAAGGTCACCCGAGAGTGCCAAGATGAGGTTCAGGGAGGGTGGTGGGTTTATTGGCCCAGGTAAGGGTTCAGATTTGACTCAAAAACAATGAAAGACAGTGGGAGTAGGAGGGGGAGCGATTTAAAAAAGGGAACTACATGATCAGACTCACATTTATACAATACCTCTGGCTGCTACTACATAGAAAACATCGTATGAGGGCAAGAATATTAAAAGAGAAACCACAGTTTAGGAGGCTCTTTCATGGTTTGCTTGAGATGGTGGTGGCTTGGAAAAGAGGTAGAAGCCCCTGGGTGGTGCAAACCGTTAATGTGCTTAGCTGCTAACTGAATGGTTGGAGGTTCAAGTTCTCCGAGATGTGTTTTGGAAGAAAGGCCTGGTGATCTACTAAAAAATTGGCCATGGAAAACCCAAGGATCACAGTTCTACTCTGACACACATGGGGGCGCCATGAGTTGGAGTCGATTGGATGGCAACTAGTTTGGAAAGGGAATGAGAATTGACATGAAAGAGGTGGAGGGAAAGCCCCTCAAGCGCTGGGTACTCATGGTGGTCTGAATTTCTATTTCCTTGATCCCAAACGAGATTTACTATCTTCTTATATGATTATTGCCATATTTTTCACCTTGTCTGAAATGTCAGTATGTATATTTTGCCTTTTTTTTTAATTGGGTTGTTTGGACTTTTCTTATTATTTCATAGGGATTCTTTATATACTATTGATTCTAATCCTTTTTTGTTACGTATATTAAATTCTCAGCTTTTCACTTTCTTTAAGGTTTTCTTAGATGAACGAATATCCTTAATTTTAATGTAACCAGCTTTGTCAGTCTTTTCTTTTGTGGTTTATGCCTTTTTGTGCCTTGTTTAAAAAATATCCTCCCCTACTTCTTTTTTCTACCCACATGAAGAAGTAGCCCTGGTGGCATAGTAGTTAAGTGCTCGGCTGCTAACCGAAAGGTCTGTGGTTTGAACCCATCAGCCGCTCCGTGGGAGAAAGATGTGGCAGTCTGCTCCTGTAAAGATTATGGCCCTGGAAAGCCTATGGGGCAGTTCTACTTTGTCATATAGGGTCGCTAGGACCAGAATCGACTCCATGGCAATGGGACCCACACGAAGATAAATATTAATCTTTTCTGTACAACTACTACGTCTCCACTAAAAACTTGGCTTTTGGAATTTAAACCATTGAGCTACCTGGAGTTGTGTGGATAGTGTGTGGGAAGGACCCAACTTTGTTCCTTCCACATGGAAAAGCATTTTTTTCCAGCTTGATTTATCGAGTCATCTCTATTTTCTCTACTTATAGGTTGCCTGGTGGGAGTGCACACAGAAAAGTTTGTCGCTATCTTGTAAAGTTGAGCACTCACACCAGGCACATAACTAAGAGGAACTCCTGCCCACACATACCAGGAGCAGGCAGAGGAATGTTTATAAAGGGCACTATTAGTCAGAGCAAAAACCCACCCACATGGACAGCGGATAAACAAATTGTGTCATATCCAATAACCGACCATCGTACGGCAGTAAAAGGGATTAGCTGCAACTACCCACAACCCTAGGAACACATCTCAGCAACATAACATTGAGTGAAAAAAAAAAAAAAAAAGAATCCCAGAAAACTTCATTCAACATGACAACCTTTTATAAAAGTAAAAAAAAAAATCTAAAACTAAACTATGTGTTCTAGCAATCCTGATGCCAGGACTCACCTCTCAGTGGTGGGGTTATAAAATTGTAGACATTTAGGAAAAACAGTTTGGCAGTTTCCCATAAACATACATCAATTCCATGACCCAGTTATTTCACTTCAAGAAATTATTTGCCCACGAGAAATGAAAACACGTGTCCACCAAAAGACTCGTCCAAGAATGTTCATAATAGCTTTATTCAGATGTCCAGCCATAGACAAATGGATAAACAAACTGTGGAATATTCAAACCACAGATGAATGAAAGGAACAACTACCGATATACATGACGACATACTATATGATTTGACTTATATGATATTCAAGAACAAGCAAACTAATCTACAGGAATAAAAATTAGAATCGCAGTTGCTTCTAAACAGGAAAGGGGCAGGAGAGAATTTTCTGGGGCAGTGGATCTCGATTGGGGTAAGTGTTATACAGGTGTTTAAATTTGTCCAAACTTATTACGCATTTCACTGTATATAAGAATTGATGTGTTGGTAAAGAATATTGAACGTGCCGTGGACTGCCAGAAGAATGAACAAACCAGTCTTAGAAGAAATACAACCAGAATGCTCCTTACAAGCAAGAATGGAGAGACCTTAGCTTGCTTACTTGGACAAGTAGTCAGGAAAGACCAGTCACTAGAAAAGGACATCAAGTTTCAGAAAGTAGAGGGTCAGCAAAAATGAAGGAAACCCTCGATAAGATGGATTGACATAACAGCCACAGTAATGGGCTCAAACATCATGAAGATGGTACAGGACCTGGGCAATGCTTTGTTCTGTATTACCTAAGGTCACCATGAGTTGGAGCCAACTTGGCAAGTAACAATGACAACAAAATTGTACCTCGTTAAAATTTTTTCTGTTTTGTTTGGGGGCTGAAAGCTCAGGGGAGGCCAGAAATAGGGCCAGACTGAGCCCAGTAGCCACTATTTCCCTAGGTGCTTGAGGACAGAACTCCCTTCTAGTTGGTTCCTAAACAGCATCCCCAGTCCCTGGAGTTTCAACTGTTTTCCGCCTAACTTTCCTTTCCCTTCCTCCCCTAGACCCTGGTAACCACTAATCTTCCTTTATCTCTATGCATTTTCCTATTCTAGGTATTTCATGTAGGTGGGACCATGCAATATTTGTTCTTTTGTGTCTGACTTATTTCACTGGGCATAACGTTTTGAAGGCTCATCCATGTGGTGAAAAACATGGACAGTGTGGATTCTGAAGTCAGACTGTCTGGGTGTTAGCCCTTTCTCTAGTGTACTGGTTTCCTCTGGCTGCTGTACCAATTTACCACAAACTTCAGTGGTTTAAGACAACAGAAGTTTATTCTCTCAAAGTTCAGGAGGCCAGAAGTTCAAAATCAGTGTCACTCAGCCAAAATCAAGATGTCAGGAGGGCTGCACTCCTTCCAGAGGCTCTAAAGGAGAATCCTTCCTTGTCTTCTCCAGCTTCTGGTGGCTGCCAGCTGTCCTTGCATTCCTTGGCTTGTGGCCCCTTCCTTCATCTTAAAAGCCAGCAGCATAGCATCTTGCTTCAGTGGTCACATTGCCTCCTTCTCTTCTGTTTCTTATCAAATATCCCTCTGTGCCCCTCTTATAACGACACTTACGATTGCATTTAGGGCCCACTCAGGTAATCCAGGATAATTTTACCTTCTCAAATTCCTTAATGCAATCACATTGCTAAGTCTCTTTAGCCACATAAAGTAACACTCAGAGGTTCTGGGGATCAGGATGTGGATATCTTTGGGGACCAGTATTCAGCCCCCCACATCTACCACTTACTAGCTGTGTATCCGAGCAAGTTTCCTCTCCTCTCTGTGCCCTGGGCCTTTCATTTTTAGAATAATTACAGTACCTACTTCATAGTCATGGGGATTAAATATAAAGTGTTTAGCACAGGGCCTGGCCCAGGGATAAGTGCTCAATAGATGATACCTACTATTATTATTATTTTATCATGATTACAATTATGCCCTTTAATTGGCAGATGCTAAATGTTGAGAAGGAGGCATTGGTTTTTTGCTGGTAGAATTCTCACCTCCCATGCAGGACACTTGGGGTCCATTCTGGGCCAACGCCCCTCATGCACAGCCACCATCTCTCTGAGCGTGGAGGCTTGTGTGTTGCTATGATGCAGAACAGGTTCCAGCGGCACTTCCAGACTAAGACAGAGTAGGAAGAAAGGCTTGGTGATCTAATTCCAAAAATCAGCCAGTGAAAACCCTATGGGTTACAACAGTCTGATGTGAAACCAATTGTGGGGACGGTGCAGGACTGGACAGCGTTTTCTTCCATTGTATATGGGGCTGCCATGATTCAGGGGCCAATGCAATGGCAGCTACAACCAGGGTTGGTGATAGAAGGATGAAAAGACACAGTTTCTGTCCTCATGGAACTTATGACCCAGCGGAGAGACAGACTCGCAAACATGTTATAGCAAAACAATGACGAGACGAAGAGACAGTGTAGCAGAGGGAAGGGCAGGAAAAGAAAAAAGTGGAAAAAGTTCAGGGACTCTTTACAACATGAATTGATCACTAACTGAGGAAAGATGGGGAATGTGGGTTACCTGAGCCCAGGAAGGGTGGAGGAGATCCAGTGAAGAGTGAGCTAGAATCTCAAGGTTACCCGGGGGCAGGGCATGTGCCAAGAAAAGATGAGGGCAGAAGGAGGTTGGATGAGAGGAAAGGGGAAAGGAAGAAGTCCTCAATTTTCTCGCATTTCCTTCTATCACTTGAGGGCTTGGAACTAGGACTTGGCCCACAGCTGATGTCCTCTGCGTGAGTTCCCTAGGGCTGCCATAACAAAGTACCATAAAGCGAGTGGCTTCCAGGAACAAACATTTGTTGTCTTACAGTTCTGGAGGCTGGGAGTCCGAATTCAGGGCATTGGCTGGGCCATGTTCTCTCTCTGAAGGCCTAGAAGAAGACTCTTTCTTGTCTCTCCCAGTTTCTGATAGCCCCCCAGGTGCTCTTGGCTTGTAGATGCAACTTCACCTGTCCGTCTTCCCTCTGTCTGTCTGTCTTGTCTCTTCTAAGGACAGCACTTGGGTGGGACTAGAATCTACCCTACTTTAGTATGACCACACTGTTAACTGGTAATATCTTCAAAGACCCTAATTCCAAACAGGGTCATGTTCACAGGCACCAGGGGCTAGGACTTTAACATTTATTTTTGGGGGACACAGCTCAACATACACCACCATCCCATGTTCATATAAACCAGTGATTCTCAGCCGTGGAGCCTGGACTGGGAGCAGCAGCAGCAGCATCACCTGGAGAACGTACCAGAAATGCAGATTCTCAGGCCCCACCCAGACCTACTGAATGAGAAACTCTCAGGGACGAACCCAGCACCGGGGGTTTTAACAGACCCGCCACGTGATTCTGATGCTGCGTGTTTAAGAACCACTGCTAAAAATCATGCCTAGTTGACTTTTAACACTGGCCGGACAGAGACTCTGGATAGAGAAAAAGACTGTGGGGAGAATCCATGTGTGATCTTTGGAACAAGGAGGCTTTAGCTAAGGTCCCAGCTTAGACGCACTGAATCTGTAGAAAAGGGAACCTCGCCCCTCACCTCATAATCCTGGGAGGGGTGGAGAAGATGGAAGGAGATATTCTACGTAACTCTCCCAGCTGGAAGCCTGACATCCGTTGTTGTTGTTGTTATTGTTACCTGCTGTCAAGCAGGCCCCCAACTTGTAGCAACCTTCTGCACAACAGAACCAAATGCTGCCCAGTCCTGCGCCATCACCATGATCGGTTGCAGATCGGACCGTTGTGATCCACAGGGTTTTCACTGGCTGATTTTCAGACACAGATTGCCAGGTCTTTCTTCCTAGTCTGTCTTAGTCTGGAAGCTCTGCCGAAACCTGTTCAGCATCATAGCAGCATGCAAGCCTCCACAGACAGATGGGTGGTGGCTGCGCATGAGGTGCTTTGGCTAGAATCAAACCCAGGCCTCCCATTTGGAAGGCGAAAACCCTATATCGCTGAACCACCGGCCTGAATTAGACACCCAGTAAAAATCCATCTTTCTTTCCTCAGCCAGCCTGTTTTAGACAACTTGTATAGTATGATTTTTGTTTTTGTTTTGTATCCTTCAATGTGTTCTATCCTGCTTTAAGAGAACTGGGGTTTGGGGATGGGGACTGGAGAAAGGGAGCATCCCAATTTTACCCCTTGGGAGCTAGTCAAATCCCAAGAGGCCTTTGGTGGTTCTCCTTCTCAGCTTTACAGCTTAAATCAGGTCTATGAAACCTTGGAGCAGCAGTGACAAGCAGAAGAGATATATTAAGAACAGACCCAGCCCTCAGCATTTGATTTAAAGTGACCAAAAGGGGTGTTTTGTGGCCTAACTTAGCATTTATGTAGTGGTGCTACAAATGATGGGCCTTTCTAGGTGGTGCAAACAGTTAAGCGCTCGGCTACTAACTGAAAGGTTGGCAGTTCGAACCCACGCAGAGGCACCTCAGATAAAGGTCTGCTGATGTATTTCTGTAAGGTCACAGCCATGAAAATCCTATGGAGCACAGTTCTACTCTGAACACATGGGTTACCATGAATCAGAATAATTCAGTAGCAACTGGTTTATGGTGGATATAAATGGTGGTAGGTCCCAGGGTGGCAAAAATGACTTGTGTTCGAGTTGGTGGTGCAGTGGTTAAGAGCTTGGCTGTTAACCAAAAGGTGGGCAGTTCAAATCCACCAGCTGCTCCTTGGAAGCCCTATGGGGCAGTTCTACTCTTTCCTATAGAGTCACTATAAGTTGGAATCCATTCTACCGCAATGGGTTTGTACTAAGCGAAATGTTAGTGAACCCATCCAGCAGTGCCATGGAAGAAAGGCCTGGTGATCTGCTTCTGTAAAGATTCCAAAGCTCATTGCCATTGAGTCGATTTCAACTCACAGCAACCCTGTAGGGCAGAGTAGAGTCCTAGGCTAAAGTCTTACGGAAGCACACTGCCACAGCTTTCTCTTATGGAGCAGCTGGAGGATTCAAAATATTGACCTTTTGGTTAACAGCTAAGCGCTTTACCACCAAGAAAAAACCTTGTGGAGCAGTTCTACTCTGTAACACATGAGGTAGCCATAAGTCAGAATTGACTCCACAGGAATGGATTTCTGGTGGCTCTGAATGATGGTGGCTCTCTGAGCCCAGCTGGCCCTACAGTGCAAGCAGATGGGCCCCTGTTTTTGCCGCTAGTGGTGTTTCCTGGAAAGCATTTGTTCTCCGAGGAGGGTGACTTCAGTCTGAGGCAATCAGCTGGCCTTCCAGGCCCTTCAGAGGCCGTGCAGTTTCTCAGGACCTTGAAAATAGAGAAAATGAGGAATTGTCTTATGTCATTTTTCTGGTGCCAGGGATTGCCTATTTAGCTTTCTTTCATTGTCAAAAGAAAAAGGAGTAGCAGCAACTTAGATTTTTATGACTTTCTTTTTTTTGCCTAAAGGCAATTTAATAAAATGAGGGGTGAGTGGGAGCACTAATGAGGGCGGCCTGAAAATAAATGCCTGAACTGTCTCTGCGTCTGGACGCAATGTTCTGGAAGGAAGTTGTATATGTTTAATGATGTGTTTGTTAGTGTTCTCTGTGACTATTTGGGAGTCAATTCTTCAAAAACATGCTTATGGGGGAAAAAGATCTGTTGGGCGGGGGAAGGAAGAAAATTAGCTAATCCAAATCTCCACAGAAGTTCTGTAAATAGCACTCTGCTACACTCTGGGTAAAGTGACAGAGAAGTGGGTGACCTCACTTCTCATAGCAATGTGTTGTATAACCTCAGAAGGATGACTGGGGTCTGGTCTCAGCATTTTCAAACGTCCGACTGCTTTAAACACCGCTCACTGTTTCTGTCAATAAAGAAACCCATTGCCATCGAGTCGATTTCGACCATAGCGACCCTACAAGACAGAGTAGAACTGCCCCACAGAGTTTCCAAGGAGCGCCTGGTGGATTCGAACTGCCGAACTTTTGGTTAGCAGCCACAGCTCTTAACCACTATGCCACCAGGGTTTCCATGTTTTTATCAATAGGACGGGCAATTGCTGGCTCAATGTATAATCCTTATCCTAAATTTTGCCATTTGAAATTTATCCCTTTAATTCAAAGCTTTTGGGGTTGTATTAAAAAATATAAATACCCTGTGGAAAATATTCTGGAAAGGCCTTGTAAGAGCAAAAGAGGGTCAAACACCCCACTTTCTCTGGGAGCGCCTTCTGGTCCGTAGGCTCCCAAGTTAGGCTGTGGCCGTGATTCAGCCACTCTGGTCACCACTGATGGAACCTGTCCTTAGGCTGGCCCCTGGCTAATAAAGTGGCCTCGTGAGACACCTCTGCCTTGAGGGGTGTAATATGCTGAGTAATGCCCTCCCCTCAGGATGTCTAAATCCTAATCCCCAGGATTCGTGAATGTTTCCTCAAATAGCAAAAGGACTTTACAGAAGGGATTAAGAAGGCACTATCTTGGATTATCCAGATGGGCCAAATATCATCACAAGGGTCTTTATATGAGGGAGGCAGGAAGACTACACAGAATAAAAAACAATAGGACGCCAGAGCAAAGACTGGAGTGATACAGTCACAAGCCAAAGAATGCTGACGGCCATTCAAAGCTGGAAGAGGCAAGGAAGGAGCTAGCCCTGCCCATGCTTTGATTTTAACCCCTTAAGACTCATTTTAGACTTCCGACCTCCAGACTGTCAGAAGAAAATTGGTCCTTGTGATGGATTGAATTGTGTCCCCCCAAAAGATGTAAAGAAATCCTAATGCCTAGTATCTGTGAATGTGACCTTGTTTGGAAATAGGGTCTTTTAAGATGGAGTAAGGAGCCCTGGTAGAGCAGTGGTTAAAGTGCTTGGCTGCTAACTGAAAGGTTAGTGGTTCAAACCCACCAGCTGCTATTCAGGGGAAAGATGTGGCAGTCTGCTGCCTTAAAGATTATAGCCTTGGAAACTCTACGGGGAAGATCCACTCTATCCCACAGGGTTGCTAAAATGAGTAGGGATCAACTCGATGGCAATGGGTTTGTTTGTTTATTTGTTTTGTAAGATGGAGAAGGGTAGATCCTGATCCCATTTGAGTGGTGTCTTATTAACGAGGAGACCAGATCTTCACATGACTACGTGATGATGGAGGCTGGTGCAGCTGCAAGCCAAGGAACCCCAGGAGCTGCCAGCAGCTAAGAGACAGGCATAGGACAGATTTTTCCTCAGAGCCTTCAGGAGGAATCGATGTGGCTAATACCCTGATTTGAACCTCTAGCCTCCAGAACTATGAGACAATAAATTTCCGTTCTCATAAGCCACCCATTTTGTGGCATTTTGTTACAGCAGCTGTAGGAAGATAAGACTGTTTTTTAAAGCAGCTATGCTTACTGTCCACCACCCGTCTGTCAGTTTGTCCTACTGTGGTGGCTTGTGTGTTACTATGATGCTGGAAGCTATGCCACTAGTATTTCAAATACCAGCAGGGTCACCCATGGTAGACAGGTTTCAGGAGCTTCCAGACTAAGACCGAGTAGGAATAAAGACCTGGCGATCTACTTCTGAGAGCAGCCAATGAAAACCTGTGGATCAGGACAGAATATTGTCCGATATAGTGCTGGAAAATGAGCCCCCTACGTTGGAAGGCACTCAAACTACACAATGGCCACAACAGTGGACTCGAGCATACCAACGATTGTGAAGATGGTGCAGGGCCAATCTTTAGGTTAGTAAAAAAAATAGTCGAGCACAAACCATCTACAGCACCTTACTGGGTATAGAAGCCCTGGTGGCACAGTGGTTCAGCACTCTGCAGCTAACTGAAAGGTCCAAGGTTCAAACCCACTAGCTGCTTCTCAGGAGAAAGATGTGGCAGTCTGCTTCTGTAAAGATTTACAGCCTTGATATAACAATCGGTCTCTTCCAATTGGTCCAAAGACTCAATGAAACAGTTAGTCCAAAGGACTAGTGGACCACATGAACCATGGCCACCACTACCCCGAGACCAGAAGAATTAAATGGTGCCTGGATACCTCTACTGTCTGCTCTGACTAGGCCCACAACAGTAAGTCATGGACAGAGTGGGACAGAAATGCAGAATAAAATTCAAACTCATGAAAAGACCAGACTTGCTGGTCTGATACAGACTGGTGGAACCCTTGAGACTATGGCCCTTAGACACCCTGCAAACTTGGAACTGAAATCACTCCTGGAGATCATGTCGTAACCACACGATAGAATGGCCTATAAAATGAACGATAACACCAGTGAGGAGGGTACACCTCAGAACAATCAACTATATGAGACCTAAAGGTCAGCATTTGCCCAAAAACAAAGTTGAGAAGGATGGTAGGGGCAGGAAAGCTGGGCAAATGGACATGGGGAACCCAGGGAGGAAGGGGGAGAGTGCTGACACATTCAGGGGTTTGCAACCAATGTCAAGCAATAAGCTGTGTCTACATTGTTGAATGGAAACTAATTTGCTGTGTAAACTTTCACATAAACCACAATAAAATGTTCAAAAAAAAAAAAAAAGATTTGCAACATTGGAAACCCTGTGGGGCAGTTCTACCCTGTCCTACAGGGTTGCTCTGAGTTGGAATCAACTTGATGGCGACAGGTTTGGCCCTGGGCACAAGGGGGGAAAATTCAAAGTGAAAACACGTGAGATGTTAATAGGAGGCATAGCATGCTGGGTGGGGGAGGTGGGATATGGAAACCCTCTATAATTTGTACACAATTTTTATGTAAATCTTAAACTGCTTTAAGAAATAAAGACTATTAAAAAAAAAAGTGAAAACACAACTTCAGGAATTCCTGACAACTTTACACCTGGCCTGTAGTCACTTCCCAGGGGAAGCAGCCAGCTGAGTGTGTTTGAGCTTCCAGAAGCCCTAAGCAGCCCCAGAGCTGAGGGTGGTCTCTCTGTCCATGTTTACAACTGTGGCCCATTCTGGAGCTTTTTCTTCTGATTCAGAGCAAACCACACTTAGCTGTCCATGATGCACCAGGCCCTCAGCCAAAAAGCCAGCCCCGAAAGACTGATAACCCACCCTAGACTGAAATAGAAACTCGCTTTTTTTCCAACGCGTGACAAAACGGGTAGTTATTTAATTTTGAAGAGAGCCAAACTAATTTGATCAGAAGCTGTTTTAATCTGGAACAAAACCCTATCTAGAATTCTCCCTAGGATGGACTTTCTTTTCATTTATGTAATTCATGTGTCTCAACCTCGCCACGACGGACATTTGGGATGGGATCATTCCCTCTGGGGGGCCATCCTGCACATCGTAGATGTTAGCAGCATCCTGGCCTCTTCCCATTAGATCCCAGTTGGGGCAACTAAAAATGTCTCCAGTAAGGCCAATGTCCCCTGAGGAAACAATTACCCCTAACTGAGAACCGGTGGTCTATCTGAACAGTAGAGAAAATTGATGTATGTCTCAGTAGTTTTGCTCCTCTAGAGAACCCAAACTAAGACCTGTGGCTATTTAAATACAGTGAATAAAATGGTCCAGACAAATCTAGTTAATAAAATTGTAATATACTTAACAGAGATTAGTTTTGGAATGAAGCCACGGCGGTTCGGGGGTAGAATTCTTGCCTTCCACGCAGAAAGCTCGGACTCGATTCCTGGCCGAAGCACCTCATGCGCAGCCACCACCCGTCTGTCAGTGGAGGCTGGCGTGTTGCTCTGATGCTGCACTGGTTTCAGCACAGCCTCCAGACTAAGAGAGAGGAGGAAGAAAGGCCTGGTGATCTACTTCTGAAAATCAGCCAATGAAAACCCCTGGATCACAATGGTCCGATCTGCAACCAATTATGGGGATGACTCAGGAATGGGCAGCAATTTGTCCTGCTGTGGTTGGGGTCACTACAAGTCCGGGGCCTACTTGATGGCAGCTAACCGCAGCAAAATTTCTGGAATGTTACAACAGGTCACGCATAAGGCTGCCTATATTTTTCAACGTATAATTCCGAAATTTGTGGGACACCTTGGAGGGAAAACATGCAAATACACATGGTGTGAGCATTTATCCCATCTGCAGCCACGTCAGGGACTTTAAAAAATGAAGTAATCAACGGATCTTTATTCTTGCCGCTTTATGTTTTTATCTAAAACTCCAACAATGGAATCCTTCTTTCGAGGCCTGTGGCGGGTGAGTCCACTCTGTTGTTCTTGAATGGGCGGGCACACATTAACTCTTTTATGTTGCTTTGAAGGAATTATCAAAAATTATCTAACAAACAAAACCCTTCTTTAAAACTTGGCTTGCCACACAGTTAAAAAGAAGACATCTTTAGATTAGGGTTACTTTTACGGCCAAACAGGGGCCATATGACTTTGAACGCTCCACGTCACTGACCATTGATTCTGCAAGAACAAAAACGTTGCACGTTAACTTATGTACTGACTACAACAACTTAAGCCAAATCTCAGGAGCCATCAAATTTCTACAGTTGAGACTTTTTTCCCAAGAAGAAAGGTTGCACCTGTCCGCTGCCAAGGTTGTTCACTGTATGACTGTTTAAAAAAAAAAAAACCACCTAGCTCAGTTGGAACCTGGCCAGTTTTCTGAAGAAGTAGGACTTGGGTCTTGCCACAAGCTAGCTTTGAAGAAAGAATACTTGATTATTTCTGTAGTAGCCGTCTTGGTAAGATCAAAAACAAGCAGAGGAAAGCCTCCGGGCACAGGTATTGCTCAAATTCTGCTCCCAGAGGAAGTAAGACTTTTTATAACACTAGTTTGTACATGGACAAGACTTTTTAAGCAAATTTACTGAAGAATTTGCCCAACCTCTTTAATCCCATGGAAGAATAGATGATGAAAGAGACAAGCAAGTGGGCAAATAACACATATTCAGATAATACGGAATATGTAAATAGGAGGGTCATATTCCCTCAAGTTTTTTTTTGTTGTTGTTCTGGAAGAATCTTCAGGGTATAAAGCCTACATTTCAAAAATAGAATTTATAAGTCTAATCATATTAACTCAACAGGGTGTATAAATGCCAGAACAGCCTCTGTGAGTCATTTCTTGGATTCTGAAAGGAATCGGTTTTAGACAGGAGTTTTCTCTTCTTTGAGACTTGTCTTAAGAAGTTCCAAAACCAAAAAAAAGAGCAGATGCTTGGAACCGCAGATCTCAAAGCAGCCCTTCAAAATGGCAGCCGTCTGCTAGGTCCTCCCAATCATGTGTACTCTCTATTCGCTTTAAGAAACCACAGCACTGAGGACGGTGGTGATGAGTCAGGGAGAAGAGCAGTGTGAAAAAGGAAACAAAAGGGTCTGGGGGCTTTTTAAAAGCCATAATCATTTTTCAAAATGAATCCCACGTGGTAGCACCAAGTTGATTTTATTTTCAATTCCTAATTCTCTGCCAAAGTCTACCACTACCACCACAGTTGCCATAAAGTTGATTCAGGCTCATGGTGGCCTCATGTGTGCAGAATAGATCTACGGCATAGGGTTTTCAAGGTTGTGACCTTTAGGAAGCAGATTGCCAGGCCTTCCTTCTAAGGCACCTCTGGGTGAATTTGAACCACCAATCTTTTAATTAGTAGCCAAACAATCATTTGCACCACTGAGGGACTCCTGTGCCAAAGTCTAGAGCAAGCTTAAATTTAGGGCTCAGGTCAGATGCTGCTGGATTGCATCTTCCATGCCACTGTGAGAACCAGTGCTGACTAGTGGGGTCGGGTTTGAGCTTCGTGGTCTCTACGGCTCCCACCCCTCCTTGCCTTTCCCAAGGTGTAGGTCTGTACTCACGCTCTCCCTCAAGGAGTCCTGGATGCCCTCTTGGGATTCTTTACCCTTTTTAAACAGCTTTGTCAAGATGTGCTCTATTGTTATCCATTGGTTACATAAGGCAACAGTGGACTCAAACATGAGTTGGAGTTGACTGAATTGCAACTAACAACAGCATTGAGATAATTCACATAGCATGCCATTCACCGTTTTAAGCCTTACAACTCAATGGTTTTTAGTCTTTTCACAGAATATGTGCGACCATCACCATAGTAAATTTTACAGCATTATCATTACCCCCCCCCAAAAAAAACTCGTTCAATTTGGCTATGAACTTCCTACCCTCCCAGTACCCCTAGCCCTAAGCAAGCTACTTTCTGTCTCTATAGATTTGCCTATTCTGGACATTTCATATAAATGGGATTAGGTAATATGTGGCATTTTACAACTAGCTTCTTTCATCTAAAAAAAAAAAAACAAAAAAAACCCAAAACCAAACCCATTGCCATGGAGGCAATTCTGACTCACACTGCCCTCCTCATGTAGCCTAATGTTTTCATTGTTCATCCCTGTTGTAGCGTTAATCAGTACTTCACTTCTCTTTACAGCTGAATAATATTCCACTGTATGGAACTCTCTTATTTTTAAAGCCCTTGCTGAATTTTCTCCTTGGCTCATCTTTACCCATTCCCTGTGCCTCAAAAATAAACCTTCTTGTCAAGAATAATCAAGCCCCGTGACAGCCACAAACACTGCAGCGAGGCAGGTTCTCCAGAACCTTGTTTCTCCATTGGTGTTCTTCGGTGGTTTCCATTTCCGGGTCTCCGTTTGCCAAGTGTACTCCCGGCAACGTTAGCTCCGTCTTTTCTCATGATCAAATATGTTTGGTGATCAAATCAATTTGGAAAACACTGGGTTCACCAACGATAACAATGTATATTTACTGCAAGATTTATCCGACATTCAATGTGCATTGGGCATCTCCAGGAGACCGATAAGGTATGACACACTTTCCAAATGTATTTAACCATCAAACTCTCTTGTCAGGAGCATCTCCTTGGAACAGTGTTCTCAGGACACACAAAGGAAAACCCCAACTTGAATACCTGTTAAATTCAGCAGTTGAATCCAGTGTCCAACACATAATCAAAAAAACCTCACTGCCATCCAGTCAATTTCCACACCTAGCGACCCCATAGGGTTTCCAAGGCTGTAAATCTCTACGGAAGCAGACTGCCACATTGTTCTCCCAGGAAGCCACTGATGGTTTCCAACCACCAACCTTTGAGTTAGCAGATGATTGCTTTAACCACTGCACCACCAGGGCTCCTGTACATAGCTGGCAATTAACAGACTATTATTGATGTGACAGGGACCAAACAATAAAAATACCCCTTTCTTCTTTCTACTCCTCTCTCTCTGCCTAGTACCCATTCCCATTCTATAATGCCAGCTTGGCCTCCTGACCACTGGGGGCAGGAACTCCCAGGGGAGTCAGAGCACCAGAGCTCAGCCCTTTTTCCGTCCTCTGCAATGGAAAGTGGTTGTGTGGCCCGCCCATCTGCCATGTTTAGGTTCCAGCGCCAAGTCCCCAACCAAGAGTTCTGGTGAACTTTATGAAATCCAGTGAGTGTACTTCGTTTGTAATTTCTGTCAAAAGCATCTCCACAGGTGACCTTGAGGTCTGCTTTGAAATTAATCTTTAAAGCACAAAAGAATCCTTTTTGCACCTTTTTTCTTCAAGGGACTTACAAACCAAGCATCTGATAAGGGCAGTTGATGATTAAACTTAACGAGCTAGAGCTGGCGGGAGAGCTTTGATTTTTTGCTTTGACAAAGGTTCTTTGAGTCTGGGTGTAAAACAAAAAATCTTTTTGTTTTTGGTTGCTTTGTTTGCTTTCGGCTTTTCAGTTGAAGACCTTGATCTAAGTCTTGAATGCACTGAGGTCTTCTGGAACATTCCTGCAGCCTGGAGCTTCTGCCCTTGGTGCCAACTCCAGGACTGCTGAGGGGTCTAAATGACACTGTCAACCCTTGACCACCCTGGGGTGCCCCTGGGTGAGGGCACCAGCCAAGGACATTTTTTAAAATGATGTGTGTGTGATGTAGTTTCCAATATTTTAATTCCTTATTTTTAAAACTGTTGTCATTAGGTGCCGTACAGTCGGTTCTGACTCCTAGCAACCTTATGTACAACAGAATGAAACACTGCTTGGCCCTGTGCCATCCTCACAATCTTTGTTACGTTTGAGCCCATTGTTGCAGCCACTGTGTCAACCCATCTCGTTGAAGGTCTTCCTCTTTTTTAAAATTAGAACAGGTTAAAAAAAAGAGATTGAAGGGGTGCACCGGAGGGAAACAGGAGGATTGTGAAGAAGATGCTGACTGTATAAGCCCTGAGTGGCCGCTGTTACCTTCTGATTTGGGTTGGATTTCGAGGCCCTGGGCAAGATGGGCATATTTATGTTCACATCAGTCAGCCTGTGTTTACTTTTATATGGACAACAGGCATTATCTTCTTCCATTATTTAGTCATGTGTTTGTTTGCTTCAGAAGTTACCTGGTGCTGGACCAGGTTGGGCAGCAGTTCAAGGACTCCCAGGAATTTCTAGAGATGTAGGTTCCTTCCCTCACTTTGAGAAAGATTAGTGCTCTTTTTTCTGCCGCCTCTCCCATTTTCCTCTCTTCCTTCCTTCCCTCCTTCCTTCCTGTCTATCTCTCCCTTCCTCCCTCCTTGCCTCCCTCCCTCCTTACCTTCCTCCCTCCTTGCCTCCCTCCCTCCTTACCTTCCTCCCTCCTTGCCTTCCTCCCTCCCTCTCTCCCTCCTTCTCTCCCTTCCTTCCTTCCCTCCCCCCTTCCTTCCTTGCTTTCTTCCTCTTGCCTTTCCCCTTCTCCTCTTGTTTTCTTCCTTCTCTCTTTCCTACAATCCTTATTTCTAACAAAAAGACCTAGAAAACAAATACGCAAATTCCAATAGCTTCCAAGCATCCAATTCATTTAGCTCCAGTAAAGAGATGAACCAAATCATCTTTTGGTTTCTCTAAGAGGGGTAAAATTTATTTTGGGGGAAAACAATTTATTCTGGGGCAAAGGGAAGTGCCTGCTATGGTCCGGTCTTTTGCATACATCTCACTTAATCTTTACAAGGGAAGAAAGTATTGTTCTATCATCTGTTTAACCCATTGCCATTGAGTCAATTCCCACTCATAGCAACCCCACAGGGTTTCCAAGGCTGTAAATCTCTATGGAAGCTGACTGCCACATCCTTCTCCTGCAGAGCCACTGGTAGTTTCGAACCATCGACCTTTCAGCTAACAGTCAAGCGTTTTAACCACTGTGCCACCAGGGCTCCTTATCACCTGTTTATAGGAGGGAAACCAAAGTCTAGACAGATTGATTAACCCATCTGAGGTCTTTAAGCTAGTACATGGCAGAGGCAGAATTCAGACTCAGACATTATTGATACTACAGCCAGATGCCAAAGATTTACAATACCCAGCACACGCCTGCTAACGAGGACTGTAGTTGACCTGGTGGTGCAAAATATATGTTTTCAGTGCACCAATAAAGAGTCCACCAAAGCCTACATAGCTTTGACCTAAATATAATTCACCTAGTCAAACTAGGGAGCCCTGGTGGCTCAGTAGTTAAGAGCTCGGTGGCTAACCAAAAGGCTGGCATTTTGAATCCACCAGCAGCTCCTTGGAAACCTATGGGGCAGTTTACTCTGTCCTATAGGGTTGCTATGAGTTGAAATGGACTCAACAGCAACAGGGTTGGTTTTGGGGTTTATCAAACCGTGTCCTTGAAAATGATATATCTATGGTAAGTTCATGCCTAGTTCTGCAAACGTCAATATAAAACCCAAAAGCCATTGCTATTAAGTCAATTCTGACTCATAATGACCCTATAGGACAGAGTAGAATTGCCCCATAGGGTTTCCAAGTTGCAGCTGATGGATTTGAACTTCCAAACTTATGGTTAGCAGCCGAATGCTTAATCACTGGAGCTACCTGGAAAACTGTTTTAGTTAAAATCCTAGTTGAAAATGAAAATAGGTAAGATTTCCAATGAAGAGCTCAAGATGAAGTTCTGGATAATTCTCATTCTCTGGTCTGTAGTTGTTCTACAGGTGTGTCTAGCTTCTTCCGTTGCTGGGCTTCTTTCTGGCTTTGAATTTCTTTCTCTTTAATACCTAAAAAAGAAAAAAAAATAAAAGTGAATGTATTTCTCTACGCTTTACGTTATGTGCTAAAATAATCATTGAGACCTGAGACAATCAGCTAGCACAAGCTACGAATGAAGAAGCCAGTCTAGTTTACTTTGCCCTTGGCCTTGAATTAGACAGTTCCTCTGCTTTAAAAGATTTTAAATAGATTTAGGTTTGCAGAAAAATTGCACAGAAAGCATGGAGTTCCCACATCCCTTCTCTCCCCCTGCACACTGTTTCTCCTGTGGTTCATTTGTTGCAATTGATGACCCCGTACTGATGCATCATTATTAATTAAAGTCCACGGAAACCGTGGTGGCACAGTGGTTAAGAGTTTGGCTGCTAACCAATAGGTTGGCAGTTCGAATCCACCATTTGTTCCTTGGAAACCCCATGGGACTCTTCTACTCTGTCCTGTAGGGTGGCTATGAGTCAGAAGCGACTCGACGGCAATGGGTTTGGTTTTTTTTTTTTTTTTAAAGTTCAGAGTTTCCATTGGGGTTCACTCTTTGTGTTGTATAGTCCATGGGTTTTGACAAGTACGTAATGCCATATGTCCACCATCATGGTATCATACAGAATGATTTCATTGCCCTAAAAATATCCTGTGCTCCTCCAATTCATCTCTTCTCCCTCCCCTTGAGGCCCTTGGCAATCACTGATCTTTCATTAACTCTGTCGTTTTGCCTTTTCCAGGATGTCATATAGCTGGAATAATACAATACATAGGTTTTTTTTTTATAGCTTTTTCAAGCTTACTGTTTTCACTTCGCAGTATGTATGTAGGTTTTCCCCATGTCTTTTCATGGCTTGATAGCTCATTTCTTTTTAGCACTGAGTAATATTCCATTGTATGGATGCATCACAGTTTGTTTATCCAGTCACCTTTTGAAGGGCATCTTAGTTGCTTCTAATTTTTGGCCATTGGGAATGAAGCAGGCTTTTGTGTGGACATGTATGACAGTTCCCCTTTTAAACTTCTTCCTGGTTGTAGGGATGCAGGGAGTGATGGGATCATAGAGAGTGGCCCCTAGCTAGTAATGCCCTTTTATATGAACCCTGTCGTGAACTATGCAAGTCTTTTCAGTTCCAAAGACCAGGACTTCTGAAGCGAAGTTATGCTGCATATGACTTCTTTTAACCAAAAAGAAATGCAAACCCGTTGCCATCAAGTCAATTCTGATTCATAGTGACCCTATAGGACAGAGTAGAACTGCCTCATAGGGTTTCCAAGGAATACCTGGTGGATTTGAACTGCTGACCTTTTGGTTCACAGCCAAGCTCTTAACCACTATGCCGCCAGGGCTTCCTGACTCCTTTTGGGAGAGAAGAAATGGCTCCTTCTCAATAAGGGAGTGGCTAAGGGGACGGATGTGTTTCAAAAGGCCAGCCTTCTAGGAAAAAGATACGGAAATGTAGGTCTTTGAAGTGCTTTCATTTTGAAAATTTTCTCTTTTTCATCTCACTAGCATAATTGCAATCTGTCTGTTGGTAATGTCATTAACAGTGCTTGAACTTGCTCTCTGATCTAGAAAGACTCATCAACATGCTGCATTAGAAAGATCTTGCTTTGAGTGAGGTGTGTTGATACAGTAAAAATGAATGACTGCTATCAATGAAAAATGAATAAACCAAGTCCATGTGCCTCTCTTTTGCTATCTATCCATAAGGTTTTCAGTAAAGAAAATGAAAATCCTTACAACCAGACCAATAAACAACATCATGATAAATGAAGAAGGAACTGAAGTTGTCAATGATTTCATTCTACTTGGATCAGCAATCAAAGTTCATGGGTGCAGCGGTCAAGAAGTCTAACAACATATTGCATTGGGCAAATCTGCTGCAAAAGACCTCTTTAAAGTTTTAAAAGGCAAAGATGTCACTTTGAGGACTAAGTTGACACAAGCTATGGTCTTTTCAATCACTTCATATGCATGCAAAAGTTGGATGCTTTTGAACTGTGGTATTAGTGAAGAATATTGAATATGCCATGAACTACCAGAAGAATAAATAAATCAGCCTTAGAAGAAATACAACTAGAATGTGCCTTCGAAGGGAAGATGGTGAGACTTCAGCTCATTTACTTTGTACATGTCATCAGGAAAGACGAATTGCTAGAAAAGGACATCATGGTTGGTAGAGTAGAGGGTCAACAGAAATGAGGGAACCCCTCAATGGCATGGATTGGCACAATAACCACAACAATGGACTCAAAGCATACCAACAATCATGGAGATGGCACAGGACTGGGTAATGTTTTGTTCTGTTATACTTGAGGTCCCCATGAGTTGGAGCCAACCTGACGGCACCTACTAACAGCATGTTCCCCTCTGAGGCTCAGCTTTGCCAGTCCAAGGAAAGACTGGCGGAGGAGGCTAGCTGCACTTGGACCCACTTCCTCCTCATATCCTCCTGCAGCCCTCAAAGGCTCTGCC
This sequence comes from Elephas maximus indicus, assembly GCF_024166365.1. NCBI lineage: Eukaryota > Metazoa > Chordata > Mammalia > Proboscidea > Elephantidae > Elephas > Elephas maximus. The sequence continues at coordinate 221,307,614 of NC_064820.1, read as the reverse complement.
CATTCAACTTAGCTCACCGAGGTGGCAGGCAAGAGGCCAACAGGCCATGTCCATGTGATAACAGAATGTCACCTAGAGGTAACAACACACCACAAGCCCCCAGCCACCAGCGACCAGCCACCCTCTCTTCCTCCTTCCTTAACGGTTCAGCATCTGGAGAACTTGTCCTGGACTTGTGACCTAATCTGCCCTCCATCCGTGAGAGAGGAGAGGGCTCGTTGGCCAGTTCACCTGAACAGTCAGCCAGAGTTATCACACCATCTTGGATTTACACTGAGCCCTGGGGCGAGACATCCATCTCTCCTTCTTCATCTGTCACTTGGGGAGAAAGGTGCTTCTCCACCTACCTCACAAGGAGTGGGGTGGCTTAATTAGTTAATGTTTGTCAAGTTCTTTGAAGATACGAAGTGCTTCCATAAAAGCTGGTTCTCATTATGCTGATAACGACAACACCTTGTGTTCTGTTTTTTTCTGGGAGAGATTATGACTTTCATGTTTTCTCTTCCTTTCTTTTTTTTATAAAAACCTAATGGCCTTGAGTCAGTTAAATAGCTCTTCTCACTCCTGTGGCATGAAACCAGGCGGGAGTGTGTGTGTGTGTGTATGTGTGTGTACACCTGGGCTGGAACACAATGGCTGTGGTTGTCCTGGGGGAGGAAATAAATCATTTGTAAGCAAGGGGACAAAGTTCTCACTGTAGGTGATGTGGCTCGTCTGGCAGCCCTGAACTTTTGTTCTGAGAACAACACCTACGCTCAGAGGCAGGCTGCCAGGAACTGTGCCCGCCCACTCAGGGATCAGTCAAGCCAAGATGAAAGGAATGTGCTTCCAACTGACAGAGAGATTTTTAAATTTCATTTTTGGAAATAGCCTTAAATCGCTTCTTCTCTTCTTCTTCCTGGTTTCTGCAAACCTTTCTCAGAGTTCCTTCAGACCCCCAGAAAAGGGCCAGGTTATAAATGGCGAGGGCTGCTCTGTTGCCTTCTCCTCTTGCCAAGCATGTGGGTGGTTTGACCCCCGAGGTGACTGTTCCCTGCTATCAGAATAATGATTCTAGCAGTAACCACACCCTGGGTTCTGATGAATGAAACCTTGGCATGATGAAGGCTCGTACCATGTTATGTATTAGGGATTCAAGGACAGTGGGAGCAGGTTACTAGAGAAGAAGACCTTATGGCTCTTCACACAAACACGAAGCTGGTTTAAAGGAGCCACAATAAAGCATCTCACCCATTTCCTTCTTTGGCACAGCAGTCAATGGAGGTCTGATTCCCCAGGGCCTGAAAAAACTGAGTGTTTCAAAATTACAGGTAGAAAAAAAAAAAAAAACTCCTGGTGGAGGTAGGGCAGGAGAAGGCCACACAGACAGGAGTGGTGGTGTCCAGGGAGGTAGCCGGGGGAGCATTTATGCTAAGCCCAGGGAGATACTGCAGAAAGGCCTTCTATGCGTAACCTCAAACCTGCTTGGTTGGAGGCTGAGGGTCTTCATTTCTCTGTGTTTCCTTCCTTCTTTACCATCCACAACTGGAAAGACCTGCTGTGGCTTTTTTTTTAAAGATATAATTCACATACCATAATCTTCAGCCTTTAAAGGGTATGATTCAGTGGCTTGTACACTTCCACAAACTTGTACAAGCATTCAACCAACCAACCAGGTGCTGTGGAGTTGGCTCTGACTCATGGTGACCCCATGTGTGTCAGAGTAGAACTGTGCTTCATAGGATTTTCAATGGCTGATTTTCTCAGAAGTAGATCACCAGGGCTTTTTTTTGAGGTGCCTCTGGTTGGACTTGAACCTCCAACCTTTTGGTTGGCAGTCGAGCACGTTAACCATTTGCACCACTCACCAACGTGCGACCACCCCCACTATCTAATTCCAGAATATTTTCATCATCCCAAAAAGGAGCCCTCGACCCATTAACAGTTATTCCCCACCACTAACCCCAGGCAACCACTAATCTACTTTCTGTCTCTATAGATTTGCCTGTCGTCTTAGTTTGCTAGGGCTGCTGTAACAAAAATACCACAGTTGAGTGGCTTTGACAAACAGAAGTTTATTCCCTCACAATTTAGGAGACTAGAAGTCCGAATTCAGGGTGCTGACTCTAGGGGAAGGCTCTTTCTGTCCACTCTGAAGGAAAATCCTCATCTCAGCTTTTCTAGCATTCTTTTCGGCATTCTTTGGAGATCTTCATATGACATCTATCTTTTCCCCATTTGTGCTTGCTTGCGCCTGTGCCTAATCTGCTCTTATTTTATCTCAAAAGTGTTTAGGTTTCAGACACACCCTACGCTGATATGGTGTCATTAACATAACAAAGAAAACCCTAATTCCCAAAAGGAATTAAGTCTATAGGTATAGAGTTTAGGATTTACAATACGTATTTTTTGGAAGGTCACAATTCAATCCATAACACCTATTCTGGGCAATTCACAGAAATAGGATATTCAGTATGTGGTCTTTCATGGTGGGCTTCTTTCTTTCGAGACTCAGCCATGTGGTAGTATTTTGTTCTTTTTTGTGTCTGAATGAGAGTCCATCGATGGATGTATGATGTTTTGTTTATCCATTAGTCAGCTGATGTACCACAGTCGCTTTTAAGTGCTCTTGGCCTAGCCCCTCCTTCACAAGGGCAGGGTCTCTGTTGTCCAAGTTTGGAATCTTCCAGTAGACTCTGTGCAGCTTACTGACCACTTGCTTGCAGAGCACCCTACGCATTGGAATGTCTGGGAGGCAGGACGCTTGGCTGGGAGGCACAGACCAGGCAACTGTGTGGCCTTTCACCCAACTCTTAGCCTCCCCTGGCCTCAGTTTCTTCATCTGTAAAATGAAGGGCTTGAATCAGATGGTATCTCAATTCTCTTATGACTGCAACACTTTAAGATATTTCAGCAAAGCAATTAACAAGCAGTCTAGAATTATTCCCTTTCTTAAAAGATAGATGAAAGCAAGCCAAAGATTAACCTGGTTAGGTGAATCCATAGCTGAAAACCGTTTTTTGAACAATCGTCTGAATCAGTCCATGGAAGTATTCATAACAGGTTTCCAAACGACAGAAAACTGGAAGGACAGCAGAGATGTTGAATGGCTGGGAAGAAATAATGGACTGAATTAAAAAGAAGAAATATAACAGAGACAATGTAAAGTCTGGTGTGCTTAATTCCAAAGCCCAACAAATAGCTACTGGTTTAGGGAGACATAGGTCCTTGGGTGGCATAAACAGTTTGTACTGGACTATTAACTGAAAGATTGGTAGTTCAAACCCATCCAGAGGCACCTCTGAAGTAAGGCCTGGCCATTTGCTTCCAAATGTTCACAGCCTCGAAAACCCAATGGAGCAAGTATACTCTGTAACAGATGGGGTCATCATGAGTTGGAATCAACTCAGTGGCAACTAATGACAACAACAACTAGCCTAAACCCTCTGACCTCCTTAAAGTGTTGACTTCTTTAAAGTATTAAACAGCAAAAATGTCACCTTGAGAACTAAGGTGAGCCTGACCCAAACCATGGTATTTTCAATCACCTCACAGGCATGTGAAAACTGCACAATGAAAAATGAAGACCAGAGAAAAACCGATGCATTCAAATTATGGTGTTTATGAAGAATATTGAATATATCATGGACTGCCAGAAGTATGAACAAGTCTGTCTCAGAATAAATACAGCCAAAGTGCTCCTTGAAAGCGAGGATGGCAAGACTTGGTCTCATGTACTTTGGGCATATTATTAGGAGGGACCAGTTCCTGGAGAAGAACATCATGCTTGGTAAAGTAGAGGGTCAGCGAAAAAGAGGGAGACCTTCAATAAGATGGATTGACGTAGTGGCTGCAACAATGGGCTCAAACATAGCAACAATTGTGAGAATGGAGCAGGGCTGTGCAAAGTTTCGTCCTGTTATACATTGGGGTTGGTATGAGTTGGAGGCAACTTGACAGCACCTAACAACAACAATTAACCTAAAGGTTGGCGATTCGAACCACCCAGTGGCACTGCCAAAGAAAAGAGCTGACATTCTGCTTCCGTAAAGATTACAGCCATTTTGGGGAACATCTAGGTCAATTGGCATAACAAAGTTTATTAAGAAAACATTCTGCATCCTACTTTGGTGAGTGGTGTGTGGGGTCTTAAAAGCTTGTGGGCAGCCATCTAAGATGCATCAACTCATGTGGAGCAAAGAAGAATGAAGAACACAAAAGACACAAGGAAAATATTAGCCTAAGAGACAAAAGGACCACATAAACCAGAGATTCCAACAGCCTGAGACCAGAAGAACTAGATGGTGCCCGGCTACTACCAATGACCTCTCTGACAGGGAACACAAAAGAAAAAGTCCCTGCCAGAGTGGGAGAAAGTGTGGAGCAGAACTCAAATTCACATAAAAATGCCAGGCTAAATAGTCTGACTGAGATTGGAGGAGCCCTGAAGCCATGGGCCCCGAATGCTCTGTTAACTCAGAGCTAAAACCATTCCCAAAGCCCACTCTTTAGACAAAGATTAGACTGGACTATAGAACATAAAATAATACTTGTAGAGAGCGTGCTTTTAGTTCAAACAGCTACACGAAACTGAATGAGCGGGTCCTGTCCAGAGGCAGGATGAGAAGGCAGGAAGGGGCAGGAACTGGCTGAATGGACACAAGAAACCCGGGGTGGAAAGGGGGAGTGTGCTGTCACATTACAGGGATTACAGCTAACATCACATAACAATATACGTACAAATTTTTGTATAAGAAATTAACTTGAGCTGTAAACTTTCACCTAAAACACACACACAAACACACACACGCAAAATTACTGCCAAGAAAACCCTTTGGTGCAGTTCTATTCTGTAGTACACAGGGTCACCGTGAGTTGAAATCAACATGAAGGCAACAGGTTTGATTTTTTTTTTTTTTTGGTGGGGGAAAGATATGATCCAACTGTGCATGCTGGTAAAAGGCTCAAGGTTTTTGTTGACTCTAGAATTCATAAGTCACTATTGGGACAAGGCATCCAAATGGCTCATGTGGTTTTAAAGTGTATTAATAGGAGTATAGTGGCTAAAATGAGGGAGGTGACATTTGTGTGACTACCCCTGGTGTGGCTCTCACATTCTGAGGTGGACGTTGGCCAACAAGAACAAGGTTGAAAGAGAATGGACAAGATGGCCAAGTGTCCAAATGTGTCAGGAGTTAGGAAGGACAAAGGTGCTGAGGGCTTTAGTCTGCAGGGCGGAAGGCTCAAGAGGACAGTTCACATATGTCAAGAATGGTACCAGGAGAAACGAATGCGAGGTCCACCATGTGGACCTGGAGGCTGGCAGCAGTCGTGAGGTGGTTGGTGGATTGTTACTCAAGACAAGAAAGAACATGTGGCAGAAAGGTCACCAGAATTAAGGACGATGGAAAAATTTGGGAACGGTTAATGATGGTGCTTGAAAAACATGATGAACATATTTAATGTTACTGAACTGTTTGAGGAAGCCCTGGTAGCATAGTGGTTAAGAGCTACGGCTGTTAACCAAAAGTTGGCAGTTCGAATCCACCAGCCACTTCTTGAAAACCCCATGGGGCAGTTTTACGCTGTCCTATAGGGTCGCTATGAGTCAGAATCGACTAGATGGCAATGGGTTTGGTTTTTTGGTTTGGAGCTGTTCAAGTGAAGATTGTTGAAATGATGAGAGTTTTTTATAGGGTCGCTATGAGTCGTGTGTATGTGTATGAGTCAGAATCGACTAGATGGCAATGGGTTTGGTTTTTTGGTTTGGAGCTGTTCAAGTGAAGATTGTTGAAATGATGAGAGTTTTGTTACCTATATATTTACCACAATTAAAAAAAAAAAAAGACATGGGAGAATGGAGACAAGTCCTAGAGAGGTACCCAGAGGCAGGTATGTACTTATTAGGAGCAATGCCAGGAAAACCAAGTCATGATCTAGGGAATCCCTTCCCCCTGTGAGATTTAATGAACCGGTTTAGGCATGGTGGGGTGTGGGGGTAGAGAGGAGGGCAGGATCACAGAGGAATCCTGGGGTTGGAGTCACTTCACTGGGTCCTGCCAGTCCAAGAATGGCCAGGAGCAGCCAGGAATGGGAAGTTTAGACTTCATATGCAAATGCATTGTTCTTACCTGAAGCTCCCAGAGGTGAATTACCTTCTGAGGCAATCGTGGATTAATCTGAGACAATTGGCTATCTCTAAATCCATATAAGCCGTCATTTGAATCAGACCGAGTGATTCACAGCAATTTGAAGTCGCTTTGAAAGCTGGTTTCTTCCCGAAACTACAACCTTGATGAAAGATCAGGCACAAGGGCTGGGCTCTGCCTGGAAACTAACAGGCTGATTGACGGGGTTGCCTTCTGCACCCTAATAATTCTGAGGGACAGAAAAGGAGACAGAAGACTGCTTCCCAGTGCCTGGCCTAAAAACCATCATCTGTAGCAGAATTGGTGATTTCTCACCCAAAGTTGCCTTGGGCGTCCTTGCCCAAGCCAGGCATATGGCCAGGGTTGAAACTGCCTGGCTTATAAATGCAGATGGCCCATGGCGCTCTCCGTATCAGTGACCACTGCTTACAGACCCTCATGGTGTTGGGGTTATGGGCTGCCAAACAGTGCACCCCAAGGTCCAAATCTGGCTCTGTAGAGGCCACTGTTCAAAGGGAGCTCGTCCAAAAGTTGTTTGATGGCCAAAGCCACAGACAAGCCAAGGAGAGATGACACGGGACACCAAGTTCCTCCCTGCCGTGACGGATGCAAATAACAGAAGTCCTGGCCAGGACTCAGTCAGAGACAAGGGCTTGTTTTAGAAATGTTTCGCGATGCAGGACCCACAGGTAAGATTCATGTTTGTCCCTTCTCTGAGGCCTGTGGCTGCCCAGTACTTGGGGCAAAAGGTACAGAGGGTCGCTGGAGCTCAACCACTTGGAGAGCAGGAATCACACATTACAAAGTGCTTAGTGCAAAAGGACACCCTGAATTTAAACAACAAAAGAACAGCCCCAGAGGACTCATGCAGCCAACCAGTTGCTATGCTATGGAGCATACTCCAACTCGCGCTGACCACATGTGTGTTACAATAGAACTGTGCTCCCTCAGGTTTTCATGGCTGATGTTTCAGAAATAGATCACCAGGTCTTTCTTCCAAGGTGCCTCTGTGTAGACATGAACCTCCTACCTTTTGGTTAGCAGCTGAGTGCATTATTCATTTGCACTACCCAGGGACTCCACGATCTCAATTTAGGGGCTCAATGATCTACTTACCACTCACATTCTACTTCATTTTTTCTGCACAGGTTCTACAGTCCCAATGTCAAGTGTGGGTCAGTTTCCTGAGGTTACTCTGGAAGCTGCAGAAGCCAAGAAGAGAAGGGTTTTGGCTGGGAGATCTGCCGCGCCCTTGCTGACGCCGCAGCCCTGGAGCAGGACTACTACTGCTGACACGTATTCACCGGCTGCCTGTTTACTAGGTTGTTTTTTAACAGCTGCACTTCCAGTAAGACCTGAGAACACACCGTGACACCCTCATTTACAGCACCAAACATGTCACTCAAGCGGAATGTGGGCCAAGAAAGGGAGAGTCCAAGAACGGGGAGATTAGCTGCCTGTCGGGTAAATCACCTGATGCAGAGGAAGAGCCCAGGGTAAGCCAGATGGCTGTGTGAGTAGGCTATACCTTGGAAGGGATCTTTTCTTCATGAGAAGGTCCAAGTTGCCAAAGGATCTTGGTCTGGGAGTAGGAGCTGGTCCCTGGTCAGCTCAATTCCAGGGTGACTTGGGAAAATCATTTCTCCTTGAGCCTCAACTTCCCTTCCTGTACGATAGCATCATTAGTTTGTAGATTACTTTGTGGGCAGTGACAGCACAGTGTCAGGTGCCGGCAGTCCTAGATTCTAGACCTCTTTATTCCTGGCTGTGGGACTGAGGGGAGGCCCTTAAAAAAAAAAAAAAAAGAGTAGACCTGTGCTCCATAGGGTTTTCAATGGCTGACGTTTCAGAAGTAGATCTCTGAAAAAGTAAGACTTGCTTCCAAGACGCATCCAGGTGGACTTGAACCTCCAATCTTTTGGTTAGCAGCTGAGCGCTTTAGATGACCCCCAGGGAAAGCCTTACTCTATTGAGACTCAGTCTCCTCATGCGTTGAGTGGAGATAGTTAAGCCCCTGTGATCTATGTCTCAGGCTGTTTTGAGAGTTTTGAGTGTTTAAAGCACATAGAACCTTTTGCAGAGTGGCAGATGCCACTGAGTGCTCAGAACACGGGGGCCCTCATCTATCTCATCTTTAACGAGCACGTGTGGAGGGCTTTATTCAAGGTGGGTGCTCTACACGCCCCCACGCCTCCCAGGGCTGTGAGGGCCAGGCCAGATGGAGTTCTGAGGCACCTTTCTACCTGGATCTTCAGTTACCTATGATCCAGTGAAAGGTTGGTGGTTCTCTTTCTCTCTTCTGATGCAAGTTCCCAAAACCTTCATTTCCATTTGGTTAAGACCTCAGCTGCTAACCAAAATGTTGGCAGTTCAAATCCACCAGCCGCTTCTTGGAAACCCTATGGGGCAGTTCTACTCTGTCCTATAGGGTCGCTATGAGTCGGAATCCACTCGACAGCAACAGGTTTAATATTCCTAAAACACTTGATTGCTTTTTATTTAAAACCATTCCCCTAAAGCAAAGGTCAGGCCATCCACTTGGGGGTTAAAGAGAATAATAATATTTACAGTGATCATTTATAATATGAATTACATAACTTACAGTAATATTCTTTTTCATCCCAAATTATTACTATCATTATTATTTTCTTTCTCCTGAGTACTTTTGACTTGACAAATCATTTTCAAGTGTATTATCCCATTTGAATCCTCCCAACGGCCATGTGAAGGAACCCTGGCGCCACAGGGACTAAGAGCTCAGCTGCTAAGCAAAAGGTCAGCAGTTTGAATTCACCAGCCACTCCTCAAAAACCCTATGGGGCAGTTCTCCTCTGTCCTATAGGGTTGCTACGAATCGGAATTGACTCGATGGCAGCAGGTAGAGCCCCGTGAGTTAGGAGGACAAGTATTATCATCTCCATGTTGCAGGTGAGGAAACGGAGGCACAGAGAGGTTGCCAAAGGTAATGGGGCAAGGAGGGAACTAGATATCATGTTCTCTGGTCCCAAACCTAGTGTCTTCCTAAAGCAAAACAATATAGTTGTTGGCTCTTCTAAACTTGAAAAAAATGCAGTGTGTGATTTATCCCAATCTCCCCACGTGGATGCTGGTTAAGAGGCAGTGAACCCCAAAAGCCCAGGTGAGCTGTCTGAGGGTGTATGCATATGTGGCCCCCCCTCCCCATCAAGGAAGACCTTGATTGTAGGGTCCACCCCAGCCACTCTGGAAGCAGTTTTCTCCCCTCTGTGTGCAGGATGGCTCCTACTTAACCCTTGGAAGGAAGCACATCCTTCAACTAGTGGTGGGCAATGTGGAAGAAAAGTTATTCTTAAAATCTCTAACATCCTCCCTATACAGTATGGCTCATCCAGCACCTCTGTCCTTTTCATCCTTGCTGCCTCTTAGAGGGAGTTTTTCTGTTTGCTTAGCTTCTTCCCTGATACATTGGAACACGATGCTGTCACAGATCCCTTTCTTCCAAAAGCCGCTCTCGTCTGGCCATTCCCTCCCTGCATTTGCACTCAGCTTTACTGGTGGTCTGAGCTGGACAGAAGGTCGGGAGCTTATCCACTGCCAAGGCCCTGAGACAAGAACCAGTTAGGAGTGGGCACCATGCACCCCACACATCCAGGCCCCCACCTTTCCCACCTGCAGGTTGACTTCAGCAGGGTCAGCACCTCAATGACCTGACTGCCCATTGGAAGGCACCAGATGGCACTTCTGAGCTCCTGACCTCTTCCCCAAGCAAGGCAGGGTGGAGTGGGTGTTGATGTTCTCGAATGGGTTCACGGCAGGACCAGAGCTGCCACTCAGGTAGACCACAATCCATCAGTCACCAGCCACCCACCTTCACACTCCTCAAAAAGACACAGTGCAACTCACCTGGAAATTGTTGCCAGTGTTTCCCTTAAGAATTCTCCCTCTATGCTCTTTCTTATGCCCCAAGGGCAAGATATTCCTCTACTGGCCAGCTCTGTCCCAGGGAGACAAGGTTGCTCATTCATTCATTCAGTATCTTTGAAAGCTGAGTTCACATTTTACCCTTCAGTAACCATGCAGGAGACCCGAGGTTCAGTCTCAGCCAATGCACCTAATCTGCAGCCATTGCAGTCAGTCACCGGTGGCTTGCGGGTTGCTGTGATGCTGAGCAGGTTTCAGTGGAGCACCCAGACTAAAACAGACTAGGAAGAAAGGCCTGAGGATCTACTTCTGAAAATCAGCCAATGAAATCCTACAGATCACAATGGTCGATCTGCAACCGATCATGGAGATAATACAGGATCTGGCAGCTTTTCATTCTGTTGTGCATGAGGTTGCTATGAGTCAGGGGCTTACTCCATGGCAACTAACAACAACAATTGCGGAAAGGATACAGAGATGGTTAGATGTGGTCCTTGGTCTTCAAGAGTCAACGGACATGGAAGGAAGGCAGAAATGTACACGCACATGCAATTAAAAACAAAAGCCATCACAGTGTAAAGGAAGATGCATTGGGAGGCTTGGGAAGACAGGGAAGAGCTACCTTGCAAGTGGGGAAGACCTGGAGAACATGCTTGAGAGGCAGCAAGTGTCTAGGGCATCAAGGAAGCTTATGGAGGAGAGACTGGAGAGGTGCCAGAAGGGCGGGCATGAGGGTTTGACTGGGGCAGTGAAGGCTGGATGGGAGAGACACAAGTGTGAGAGCCCTTAGAAGACACATCAACAGGACTTGGCTACTGCTTAGATGTTGGGGGCAATGAAGAAAAAAGATAAAGGGGCACAATGTGGGCAAAGATGGCAGTGTGGGGTAGGAGGTTGTAGAAACTCCTGAGAGGAATCAGGGACAACAGAATCAGATCTTCTGTATCTCCTGTGGCAGCTTAGATTTTTCTAGAAGGTGGACACATCTTTCCTTCTCTCATAGAGCAGAGTTAACCCACGTTCACTGGGTCCCTAGAGTATGCCAGGCCTTTGGGCACATGTACCCCACATCTGTGTCCAGTCATCTTCCCAACAGCACTCCCGGGCAGCTACCATCCCTGCATTTTATGAGAGGACAACCTCAGGTTCAGCCAAGTAGGGCAATGCACAGCCTGCACCCAGGAGGTGATCAATACATTCATAAAGTATTGATCCATAAAATCAATCTCCATGGAAGTGGAATGGGAAGTAGTATGACTTCAAGGGGAAGCTCTACCTCAGAAAGTCAAAGAACTCCTGGAATCGGTTATTATCAGTGCCTTCCCAAACAAAAAATCAGACCAGACCAGGTGACCCCATATATGTCAGAGAAGAGATATATTCCATAGAGTTTTCTGTGGCTGATTTTCCAGGTCTTTCTTCTGAGGTGTCTTTGGGTGATCTTGAACCTCCAACCTTTCAGTTAGCAGCTGAGAGCATTAACCTTTTGCACCATCCAGGGAGTCCAGTGCCTTCTGAAGTAGAGGAAATGAGAAGACTGGGGACATGGCTTAGACATGAAAAGCTTATGATGCTTTTCCATTTTCTGGGCCATTCTTCTTGCCTCTGCCAAACCATAATTGGCTCAGATCTCTGCTCCCAGATGCCCAGTTTGGGGAGGCAGAGAAGGGAAGGCACTGGAGGGTGATGGTTCCTCCCACCCTTACCTTAACCCTGCAGAGATGTTCTTCCCTCTTTGGATTCACCTCAGCCCATACAAAAATCATTAACTTCTCGTTCAACAAACACCAGACTCTCCCTGTGGGCTGGGCGGGCCCCTGACCTGCTTGGTCCAGAGAGTCTCGGATAGATGGAAGATCCTACCACTCATGCCAGCATTCCACTGATTTCGGGGTCATGCCCAATGAGTCCGTGGGAAGAAATCTGTGTCAAAGCTGAGAAACGATGCAATTCGATTCCCATAAAGGGAAAGGGGAAATATAAAAACTCATCCAGAATTTGAAGAGAGTGATTGGGTTATTAAGGGCATTTGTGATAAGCAGTGTGAGCCTTTCAAAAAATACAAACAATGTGTTTTACCTGGAAATTAACAGCAAAAATGGATAAGGATAGAGAACTACATGAGAAGGGTGCCCTGTTTATTCTGGTGCCACCACTCCCTCCCCTTCATGAATCTAACAGGACCTGGGAAGGAAGAGCCAGGACAAGTCTCATCAGGACGGGTCTTCCCAGAGGCACCCAAATACTGGAACTGACGTGGCTCCCCGCTCACATAGGACACTTATCTCTGCTCTGTGCTGGCTTAGATCTCTTAATCACCCGGGTGCATTGTAATGGAGCGGCCCCTATTTTTATTCTTGGACGCGGCAGCAGTGAAGCAGGGGCTCAGCCAACTCCGTGGGGCTTGTGGAGGCCTGTCCCCGAGCACTAAATTCCTTGCAACTTCCAGCAAGTTAAAGACAGCCAATAGACTGAAATGAAAACACCAACAGGATGGGGCCTGCTCATAACCACCAAACTTTGTACACAGTAGGCACTCGGCAAATATTTGTTGAAAACAAAGCAAATGCCAAGTGATCCTGTTAGTTCCTATTATTCTATCACGTGGAATGCAGAGTGGCCAAAGCCAGCAGGTTGTTTTCTGTATTGATGAGCCCAGTGCCTATAATGTGCCCAAGGCCAAATATTTGCAGATATGACTCTGACAGGCTCCTGGTGGCGCAGTGGTTAAGAGCTCAGGCTGCTAACCACAAGGTTGGCAGTTCAAATCCTGCAGCTGCTCCTTGGAAACCCTGTGGAGTAGTTCTGTTCTGTCCTATAGGGTTGCTGTGAGTTGGAATACACTCAACGACAATAGGTTTGGTTTTAATTTTGTGGCTTCTTGCAGTGGAACGTTCTGGGCTTCATGCAGGCTTGAGAACCTTTCTTGTGTTTTCCTTATATGTCATCACTGTGCTTCCCTCATGCCTTCTCTAAGGGAAACCTCAGGGAATGCAGGTGTCCTGCTGAGCCTATAGGGCTTTCTAAGGGGAGCCCCAGGGAATGTAGGTGTCCTGCTGAGCCTACAGGCATTTCCAGTATTACTTTTGATGCCTATCACAATCCATTCTAGGCTTTCTAGAAATGGGAGTTTGGGCTTGTTCTGGATGCCTTAGCCTGGAATCTGAGGCATTACAGGAAGCTTGAAGAGTTGGTTTGCTGTAATGTCCTACTGTATTAAGCTGTCAACACCCTCCCCAAACGAAAGGATGAAAGGTTGAACTGTTGGGAAGAGGGGAGCAGGGGACATGTGTTCTGAGGAAGGGACTGGCATTTGGGCTCTGGGTGTTTGGGCATATGATGAGCTTGCCCCGTCCCAGAGGTCCTGAGAAAAAAGGCTCAGCAGAAAGTCGGCCTTAGCCATCAAACACGAAAGGCACCGCTCTGGCCTACACAGCAGGTGGACTGTACTGAGTCCATCACACACACCTGTCACGGCCCACAGTTACGCTGAAGGAGGCACCCCTCAGTTGTTCCTTGTTCAGGGTGCCCATGTCCCATACACAATTCCTATCCTTGGAGAGATTGAGCTTGGTTGGGGGTCTTTCTCAAGCCAAGGGCAGCCCCTTTGTGGGCTAAGTGACAATACATGAGGGGCCCTGGGATAAAACCCCCTGAGCAGGAACCATAGATATTAGCTAGGATGGTTACCTTCTCTTTCCTAGAGACATGGATGGATTCAAGCAAGGAGATGGCTAGAAAGTAGAGAGCAATAGAGAGTATGGGTCCATGCTAATAGGGTGTGCCATGGTGAAGATCCAAGAATGCCTGCTGCCACGGTGCAACAAGATGGCGGTGAATCCAGAGCCATCTTTGTCCTGAAGAACCTCTCACGTTTATCCTCCGTGAGACCAGCTGTACATTAGATTCTGTCCTTCCCCTGTATTCCTATTTTCAGGTAGTTCCTTAAATAAATTATAAAACCCCAATTCATGAGGTGATTGAATGAGTCCCTTCCTTACCATCAAATGAGATGAACCAATTTATCTGCTATACATGACGAACTAATTCCAACAATATTGTCCTTGATTTTTAGATTGATTGGAGACTAAGTCCAAGAAAAGGTCTGCTCAATTTTTTTTTTTCTGTCTATTTCCTTACTTTGTTGGGTGGGCAAGTGCTACACTGAGGTATGGCAAGAGGGAAAAGGAGATAACAGCATAGGTCTGGGGACCTTGCTTCTTGCGTACACATACTACTTACAGATTTCATAGGTTAAGGACACGTTGGGTCAAGAGCTGCTTTCTAAGTTGTTTTGCCCTACACTTTTCCCTGTATTTTCCCTATACTATATTTCCCTTGGAGCCCTAGTGGCACAGTGGTTCGGTGTTCAGCTGCTAACCAAAAGGTAGGCAGTTCAAATCCATCAGCCACTCCTTGGAAACCCTACGGGGCCGTTCTACTCTTTATGAGTCAGAATCTATTCAAGGGCAAAGGGTTTGTGTTTTTATGTTTCCTTTATTCTAAGTTGTTTTCCACCAAAACTTCCCCTAGACTTGCCTAACATGGATCCACTTGCCAGACCATTCAACTTGCGAATCTAGTGTTTGATATTCAAAATGTTCTTTATAAATCTCCCATGAGTTGGGTTGGTGGAAGGAAGAGAAGAGGAACGTTCACAATTGTAATATTATAGTCATTATTTAAGTTAGCTACAGGAGCAACTACCACCTGTCTGTCAATTTGTCATGATGTGGTGGTATGCATATTGCTGTGATGCTGGTAGCTATGCCACCAGTATTTCAAATACCAGCAGGGTCTCCCATGGTGGACAGGTTTCAGCAGAGCTTCCAGACTAAGACAAACTAGGAAGAAAGGCCTAGCAATCTACTTGTGAAAATCGGCCAATGAAAATTTTATGGATCATAACAGAATATTATCTGTCTCGCTTGCTTGAACACATCATCAGAAGAGATCAGTCGCTACAGGTGGACATCCTGTTTGGTGAAGTAGTGGGCCAGCAAGGGTGAGAGAGACCCTTGGTGAGATGGAGTGCCACAGTAGCTGCAACTATGGATGCGAAATGCCAGCAATTGTGAAGTCGACCGGACTGGGCAGCTTTTTGTTTTGCTGTACATAAAGTCACTATGAGGCAGAGCTAATTCGACAGCAACTATCTGTTGGAAACCCTGGTAGCATAGTGCTTAAGAGCTATGTCTGCTAGCCAAAAGGTTGGTGGTTTGAATCCACCAGGCGCTCCTTGGAAACTCTTTGGGGCAGTTCTACTCTGTCCTATAGGGTCGCTATGAGTCGGAATCGACATGACAGCAATGAGTTTTTAGTTTTATCTACCTATTATCTATCTATCTATCTATCTGTCTACATATCTATCTACCTATCTGCCTACCTACCCATTTAAAACCCCCTGCCATCAAGTTGATTCCGACTCATTATGACCTCCATAGAGTTTCCAAGGAGTGCCTGGTGGATCTGAATGGCCGACCTTTTAGTTAGCAGCCATGGATAGCCCTTAACCACTACGCCACCAGGGTTTCCACCTACCTATCTAGAAAAAACCACAAAAGGGGAGCATAAAAATATACATATACTCATTCTATAAATATTTATTGAGCTCCCACTGTGTGACAGGTAGGGTCCTAGGTTCTTGGGGATGTTAATGAATAAAACCAAGACCCTGCCATAGGGCACTTACATTGTAACAGGGGAAGACAGGCAACAAGCATTGAATGTAATAAGATAATAATATAGTAGATAAGTATACTACAAGATAATATAATAAAATAACAATGAATATAAGAAAATTCCATGGTATTTTGAAGGTAATGAGTGCCCCGGAAGGAAAGAAAGCACAGATCAGGAGAAGAAGGCACAGAGCTTGCCAGGAGGAGGACAGGTTAACATTTTAAATAGGACGGTTAGGGTCAGCCTCACTCTGATGACCCTTATGAAAAAGCTTGCAAAAGGTGAAGGAATTCGTCGCTTGGGTGTCTAGGGAAGAGTGTTGAGGCAGGTGGAAAAGCCACTGCAAAGGTCCTCAGGCAGGAACATCTGGTATGTCCAAGGATAGCAATGAGGCCAGTGTGGCTGCAGCCTGAAGGGCTGGAGGAAAGCAATGGGAGACCAGGGCAGAGAAGCCATAGGACCAGACCATATACTGCTGTTGCCAGGTGCTGTCGAGACAGTTCTGACTCATAGCAACCCTATATATAACAGAATGAGAAGTTGCTTGATCCTGTGCCATCCTCACAATAGTTTGTATGTTTGAGCCCATTGTTGGCAGCCACTCTGACCACTTAGAACCTTGCAGAGAAGGAGAAGAATCAAGGATAGCCCCAAGGTGTTGGGCCTGAACAAAAAAACGTCATCAGCATACTGGCTTTGCATCAATTTAATCTTCTATTGAATCAATGATTCTCAAAGTAAAGGAAGGGAACTATGTATCATACCCTCCCCCGAATGCCTTCACACGACTCCCCCTTTTTGAACACCACTACCTGCTGGAGGGAGTCACTAGGTCCACAAACAGCTAAGCACTGGGTTACTAACTGAGAGGTTGATTGTTTGAACCCATTCAGAGGTGCCTTGGAAGAGAGCCTTGGCAATCTGTTTCTGAAAGGTGACAGCCATTGAAAACCCTATGGAGCACAGTTCTACTCTGACTCACATGGGATCGCCAAGAGTAAGATTCAACTTGCCCCCAGCTGGTTGGCCTTATGGAGGCATCATTCCTGATGGGCAATGTCACATTTTGTTCCTTACATGCTCTAGGGCAGGGAAAAGGTTGAAGATCAACGTTGCAAACACATCCAAATTTACTAATATCATTTATTACCTAGTATGAGAAAACCCTTCTAAGGCAGTTTTTATCTTTATTTTTATTGATGATTTGCTTTCTGACAAGGTATCTTGACCAGAAATGCACTAATGAGGTATGATTTTTTTTTTAAAGCCTCCTGAGCAGTGTACCTTAATGTAGCGACTGAGTATCCCAGTAGGAGTTTTCTGTAAGTTCAAGTCAGATCACAGAACCAATTTAACTTTCATCACTCTAGGATGGGACCTGACTATGCAAGACGTGATGACTCTATGACACGTAACGTCTTAGTTAAGGTACTTCTGCTCCCCAGGAGACAAGATTTCACTGTCATTTTAAACCTCATTTAAAACATTCTCTATGGCTTTCTTCTGGTATTTCCGATACTCTGTCTTGCACAGCAATTACATTTTTGAGTTTAAAATTTCTCCTTTTGAGCCTTTTGCAAACTCCTGTCAAGGTTCACAGCCTATGGTGAATTATAATTTTTCTGAAGTGCAAGTTTGAATCTCCAACACTGCAGAGGTGGGTCAGCCTGCCTCCACCCAGCATCTGGCCTTCGTGTCTTCTTCATTGAGTGCTTGCTCCTGACCGCCTCTCACAACAGAGTCTGAGCATCTTATGGGCGATGTGCCAACTGCTCTGTATTCTGAACATGTGTTTACAGATTTAAGGGGTTTTGTAACCCTCATGGTGCAAAGTCACAAATGTCAAATATTTAGTATTTCTGTTTTTACCATCTCTGAGCATGTTGCTTTCTTCTTAATTGAAGTATAATTTATGTAACATAAAGTGAACAGCTCGTAAGTGTTTGGTTTGGACAGTTGTATACCTGGGCAACCATCACCCCTATCAAGATCTAGAACATACCCACCACCCCAGAAAGTTCCCTTATGCCCCTTCCAGTCAGTCAACCGTTGTTCCACTCACACAACCCTGGAGGCAACCACTTTCTGACTTCTAATATATCACCAGAGATTGCGGTTGTTAGTTGCCATTGAGTTGGTTCCAACTCCTGGTGACTTTATACATAACAGAACAAAACGTTGCCTGGTCCTGTGACATCTTCATGATTGTTGGTATGTTTGAGTTCATTGCCTTGGCTATTGTGTCAATCCATCTCATTGAGGGTCTCCCTCATTTTTGCTGACCCTCTTCCAAACATAATGTCCTTTACCTCTTCTAGAGCTTCAAATAAATGGGTTCTTCCAGTACATATTCTTTGTGCATATGACTTCTGTCACTCAGTGGAATTTCTCTGAGATGCTTCCATGAGTCGCATCTGTCAGTAACTCATGAGTAGTATTCCAGTGTATGAATATACCACAGTTTGTTACCCATTCTCCTGTCGATGGATACTTTTAAACATTTTTAATATCATGTATAAAGTGATATAAACATTCTTGGATAAGCCTTTCTCTAGACACATATTTTCAGTTCTTTTGGGTAAATACCTAGAAGTGGAATTGCTGGGTCAAAGGTTAGATGCATGTTGAAATTTAAAGGAACTGCCAAAAGGATCTCCAATGTAGCTGTGCCATTTCACTCTCTCCTACCAATTCATGAGAGTTCCATTTGCTCTACATTCTAGCCAACAATTGATGATGTCAATTGCTTTTATTTTAACCATCCTAGTGGGTGTACAATGGTATCTTGATGGAGTTTTAATTTCCAGATCTTGGATGACTAATAATGTTGAGCAACTTTTCATGTGCTTACTGGCCACTCATGTGTCTTCTTTTGTGAAGTGTCTGTTCAAGTCTTTTGCTGATTTTAAAAATAAGGTTATTTGCTTTTTTTGTGCTAATTTATAGGAGTTCTGGCTCTTTTTTTGTACTTGTCTTTTTCCCCTTGTTGCCCTCTAGATTCCTTGAGATATTTTATCAATTCTCTCCACAGTGTCTACCACAAATCTGTGTAAGTAGCAGGTACTTGATAAATATTTATTAGATTATCACCATAAAGTAGTACAATGGCACAGTCTGTTGATTGTATTAAAATAATTCAGTTGAGTTTCATTGTTTTATTTTTGATTGACAGCACTTCTTTTCCGTTTTCAGGTTTCACATTAGTCTGCTATAGGGTCACTATGAGTCAACTCAATGGCAACAAGTTTGGTTTTTCGTTTTATTTTGTTCCAGTATGTTGACCTTTTACAAACATTCGGGGTATTTATTTCCAAATATTTTAAGCCCATCTGGCATATACCACTTGAGTGTGGACACTGTAATAAACTTTATATTTAATTTTTATAAGACTGAGAAGATCTGAAGTTTTCATGATAGGTGGTCTCTTCTAGAAGTTAAAATATTTATAGTAAAAAAATTAGAACATTCTGTACTATCACCTTATGTTTTTCTTCTCATCTGAAGTCTATGAGATATTTCTTAAGCAAGAACCAGAGTCTAAGGGGCAAGAAGAAGAAATATAAATACTTCTATCTGAAGATAAAGAAGGTGAACATTGACAAAAAGAATATCAAAGGTTTTTTAAACCTTGTCTCTCTTCTGGTTTTATCAGCCAGAAGCATTGTAAATAAATTTATGTCCTACTTTGAAAGAACACCTGCAATGATGTCATCTTCATATTCTTAAATTAGTTTCTAGGCAGCCTGGCCAGCTGGGGAAAGCCAGAGAAACATTTCCACTCCTGCCCATTTGAAATTTGTCCCAGATTCTTTGTTCCTGGATGTTATCCTGTGTTTTAGAAAAGAGAATCATAATCTTGGACTGTGAAAATTACATAGTCACTGAATTAATATTTTTCAACTGATTGGTTTCAAGTCAATTCAACAAATTTAAACTTTTTTTTCTGATCTCAAAAGTAATACTTGTTCACTGTAGATAATATAGCATAAATGTATAAAGGAAATAAAAATTATCTGAAAAACTGTTTCACAAAGTAACCATTAAAATTTCTTAGGTTTACTTGAATTCTTTTTCTTTCTCCCCCCGGGAACTATAAATAATCTCTATTGTATCAAAAAGAATCCTAGTGAATATACTCTGATGGGATTTCTGATTTGTTTTGTGTTTCCCAGAATAATTTTCACACATCATTACAGATTTTTAACATTTCATTACAGGCTGTTTCTTTGTGTTGTCTCTCAGTAAAGTTTTGTTGTTTTCTTCATGTTCTAGTAAGAATTAAGTCCTTTCTGTTTATGAGAGTACAGTTTCTGTTTGCTTCCTGTTGGTAGATGGAAAAGCTATTGACTATTGAACATTTATTTTTTCACTCTGACTCTTTTACTCATCTTTCTTTTCAATTTTAAGGGTTTTAGAGTTGGTTCCCTTGGGGCTTTAGGTTATCTGATCATACTGTTCCTGTGTAATGGACTTTTTGCCTCCTCCCTTCCCAGAGTTGTCATTCTCATTGCTATTTTAAACCTTATTACCTGAGTCAGATCTTCTTGAGCAATGTGAAATAGTAGTGCTCGAAGCAGACACACCTGCCTTGTTTCTGATTTTAATAGAAATGTCTTCAGTGTTTCAACATTAAGAAGCTGGCCATGTGTTTATATAATTATCATGACGTGGAAGAAGCATCTTTTCAGTCCTACTTTTCCCTAAAGATTTTTTTCCTAAGTTGGGGATATGTTTTAGGTACTATTTAATGATTTAATGTCTTTTAAACCTCTATTTAAAAAAGGAAGGGGACTACTGACATGAAGCATTATAAAGTTTGATTTCCTGGTATTGAACTCTATTGAAATCCAAACGTAAGAAACTTTTCTTGATCATGATAGAAATTCTTGTAAGATACTATTTATTTTGAAGGTATTTTGCTCCGGGTTTTTAATGTGTATGCTTTTAATGGAGGCTGCCTTATAGGGCTTTTTTTTTTTTTAATTTACTCTTTGTTGGGTGCTGGAACCAGGGTTAAACTAACTCCATGAAACAACTTGTATGTCTTTCCATCTTTTTCCATGTGCTGGAATAATTGATGTAACCTGATTCCTTAAAAATGTGTAACAAAGTTTTGAAATACATTAATTACATTTTTAATTTCTTCCACGGTTAGTAATCTATTCATATTTTGAATTTCCTCTTTTGTCAATTTTGATAATATGCCCAGAAAATGCCCCTTTCTTTGAGATTTTTAACTGTATAATTATATAGTAGAATATTATAATCTCCTATCACTTTTGTTCTCTGGTTTAATTTTTTAAAGTGTTTATTATACAAAAGTAGAGAGAAGAGTACAATATACAATGTTGCCATGCTTTAGCTTCAATATTGATCAACTCATGGACAAGAATTTTATTCTATCTCTATCCCATTCACTTACTTACAGGCATCTCCTCCCATTATTTTGAACAAATCTCATTTTCAGCATGTCGCTCTAAAATACAGGGATTCTAAAAAACAATGAAAATATTAGTATGTATTTAAAACATTAACAATAATTTCTTAATATCATCAAATATCCATCTAGTGTTCACATTTTCCCAAATATCTAATGCTTTTTGATAATTTGGTTGAGTTGAAATCTAAATTAAGTTCATACATACAATCGGTTGATCTGTCTCTTAAAACTCTTTCATTATATAAGTTTCCCCCTCTGACTCTGTTTTTCCTTGAGATTTCTAATTTGTTTTCTGCTAACCTTTCCTTGATTATATTTGTCAGAAGTTTATTTTTATTATCCCTTTTCTCATTTCTACATTTGCTCATTTTTGTTTTATTTCAATTTATATTTGTCTAGAATTTATCTATTCTATATTTTCAATGAACCAGACATTACATCTCACCAAACCTGGCATCATGCTCTTTATCTTCTGCAAAGTGTATTTATCTCATTGCAATTTTAATTTCCTTAAACCCTTCTTTATCTCACCGAACCTGATTATCTCCATGGCTTGTGATCTTGACTCATCTTTCTATTTGTAATTCTCATCATCTTTCCTCTTTCATCATGGCCTGTCCTTAGATTTTGGTTTGATTTTGCCTCATCGAAGTCCTGTCTTCTTATATCTATTAAGAATGGAAAAATATTTCCCAAATAACTTGTTTCTGGTTTATGTAGTAAAACATTTTCAGAAGTCTTTTCAGCTTCCTCTAAGTCTTCAGGGTTGTTTTTTCATTCAGCTTTTTTTTTAAATCTCTTATACCAGTTGCCACCATATTCGTTTTTCCCTTTTAGACTCACTCATCCAAGAACAAACAATTATCTAGACTTGAAGATGGCCTACAGAAAATGTGCCGATGACTCTTTATCATTGTTGATGAGATGCCTGGTTATATTGGTAAAGGCTCATTGTGGCAGACAAGAGAATACACTCTAGTTATTTTAAGGAGAAGATGATTTATCACATGGTATTATGAATCTTACAGAATCTCAGGGAGGCCCAGGGAACAAGACCTGATTGCTACAAGATCAGAAACAACAGCAACCAAGTGAAGTATCCAACCACATATGGAATTCTTCCAGTGGAAACTCTGGTTTCCACCACCTACTGCTCAGCACCTAAGTTGTTAGGAACTAGACTTCAGAAACTCTGCCTGAGCTGCCCCAGGAGAACCAATGTGTCTATCACCTTGTTTGTAAAGAACTTCACTCTCCCTGTGCATGGCCAGATCTTCCTTCTAGACTCATGCAGATCAGCTGCAGAATCTAAGCCACATCAGGAATCCTGGCTCTAGTAAGTGGGGTTTTTACTTTCTTAGCATCTGTTACATTGGAAAGCTTACTAATAGGGGGTAGGGATGGCAGACGGGTGATTCGATGAAATAATCTGTTGCACTAAGCGAATTTAGTGATGGATGGAACACTGCTGCCCACAGTCCCTGGTCTAGAAGGCCTTCATCTAAAGTGACTTTGCTAATTGGATTGGCATCTTTCACACACCACTGAATCTCTGGGACTCTGTAGCAACGAAGGATTGTAAAACATCACAACCTCCTTCATGCATCAACCCTAGAGCTTCTCTGGTCTGCATCTTCCTCTCTAGAACTTAATTTTCTCAAATTAGACATGTCACTAACAATCTTCCCACAAACCTTCCACCACGGAGTCTCCCACGATCTCTAGTTTTTGAGAATTGAAGTTCTGAGTGGAAGTACAAATATGTGGGTAGGAAAAGGAGAGGGCAATTTTGACCAGCTGTACAATTTCCAGGCTGGTACAGATCCTGGATGCATTAACTGTGGAGAGAATTCAATGAGAGGTGGCCCTGGGAAAAGGAATTGACCTGTTTGATATTTGGACTAAATGATTTCTAAGCAGGATTCTCAGGTAATGTCCTAAGATTTTATGAAACTTGAGAGTTATTCATTTATATATTATAAAGGATTTTTTTCTTGACAAAAGTGCTGCATGACTTGGAAGCTCCACTGACAGATCCAAACTCCCTGAGGTACCAAATTACTGGGTTGAGGGTTGTGGGGACCATGGTCTCAGAGAATGTCTAGCTCAACTGGCATAACATAGTTTATAAAGAAAATTTTCTACATTCTACTTTGGTAAGTAATGTCTGGGATCTTAAAAGCTTGTGAGTGGCCATCTAAGATACTCCACTGGTCTCACCCTGTCTGGAGCAAGGGAAAATGAAGAAGACCAAAGACACAAAAGAAAGATTAGTCCAAAGGACTGATGGACCACAACTACCACAGCCTCTACCACACTGAGTCCAGTACAACTCGATGGTGCCTGGCTACCACCACTGACTGTTCTGACAGGGATCACAATAGAGGGTCCTGGACAGAGCTGGAGAAAAATGTAGAACAAAATTATAACTCACACAAAAAAAACTAGACTCACTGTTCTGATAGAGACTGGAGAAATTTTGAGAGTATAGCCACGGGACACCCTTATAGCTCAGTAATGAAGTCACTATGGAGGCTCACCCTTCAGCCAAAGACTAGAAGGCTCATAAAACAAAAAGAAACTAAATGGGCACACCAGCCCAGGGGCAAGGACAAGAAGGCAGGAGGGGCCAGGAAAGCTGGTAATGGGGAACCCGAAGTCGAGAAGGGGAGAGTATTGACATTTCGTGGGGTTGGCAACCAATGTCACAAAACAATATGTGTGTTAATTGTTTAATGAGAAAGTAGTTTGCTCTGTAAACCTTCATCTAAGGTACAATAAAAAAAAATTTTTTTAAATATTTGCAAAGCAAAAAAAAAAAAAGTGCTGTATGACTTTTCAATAACGGACTGGAACAACTGGATATCCTCGTGCAAACTAAGGAAACATACCTTACACCATACACAAAATTAACCGAAAATGAATCACAGGCCTAAACATAAGTGCCAAAATTAGAAAATTTTTAGAAGAAATATAAAAGTGAATCTTTAATACCTCAGATTAGGCAAAGGTTTTCTAGAGACAACACTAAAAGTATAAGCAACAAAAGAAAAAAATAATCGGGCTTCATCAAAATTAGAAACCTTTGAGCTTCAAAGGACGCCATCAAGAGAGTGAAAAGAAAACCCACAGAGTGGGAGAAAATATTTGCAAATCACATATCTGATAAGTGCATCGTATCCAAAACAGGTAAAAAAACACAACTCAATAATAAAAAGACAAATAACTAAATTTAAAAATGGATAAAGGATTTTAATTGACATTTCTGCAAAGACGATATACAAATGGCCATCCAGTGCGTGAAAACATATTCAATGTTTTTTTTCATTTGGGAAATGCAATTCAAAACCACAGTGAGGTATTACTTCCCATCTACTAAAAGGGCTAAAGTAAAAGAGAAAAGTATTGGCAACGGTGTGGAGAAATTAGAACCTTCATTCATTTCTGGTGGGGATGTACAATAGTGTAGCTGCTTTGATAAACAGTTCGACGGTTCCTCAGAAAGTTAAACGTAGTATTACCATATGACCCAGCAATTTCATTCCAAGACTGTTGAAAACATATGTCCACATAAAAGGTCATACATTAATGTTCATATGGAGCCCTGGTGGCGTAGTAGTCAAGAGCTTGGGTGCTAACCAAAAGGTCAGCAGTTCAAATCCACCAGCCACTGCTTGGAAACCCTATGGGGTGGTTCTACTGTGTCCTATAGGGTCGATATGAGTTGGAATCAGCTCAACAGCACTTAACAACAACAACAACAACAATGTTTATGGTAGAATTATTTATTATTCATATTTGAATACAACCCAAATATCCATCAACTAATAAAAGGTTAAACAAATGTGGTATATCCATCCAACAGAATATTATTTGGCAATAAAGAGAAATGAAGTACTGATACATAGCAAACATGGATGAACCTTGGAAACATTATGCTAGGTGAAAGGAGTCAGTCACAAAAGACCACATATTATACGATTACATTGACGTTAACTGCCCCAAATAGGCAAATTCATAGAAACAAAGTTGCCAGGGCCTGGAAGGAAGGGGAGGGTGAGGATTGACTACTAATGGGTAGAGTGTCTCTTTTTGGGGTTAGGAAAATTTTCTTTAAAATTAGATAGTTGTGAGGTACAACTCTGTGAATATACTAGAAACCGTTCAATTGTATGCTTTAAAAGAATGGTTTTTTCTTTAATTTCATTACACTTTAGATAAAAGTTTACAGTGCAAATTAATTTCTCATAAAAAATTTATACACAGATTGTTTTGTGACATTGTTTGCAATTCCGGTAATGTGTCAGCACTCTCTCCCTTTCCTTTCATACCCCGGTTTCCTGTGTCCACTTGTCCAGTTTTCCTATCCCTTCTTGCCTTCTCTTCTTTGCTTCTGGGCAGGTGTCGCCCATTTAGTCTTCTATACTGATAGAACTAAGAAGCACGTTCCTCATGTGTGTTATTGTTTGTTTCATAGGCCTGTCTAATCTTTGGCTGAATGGTGGACTTCAGGAGAGGCTACAGTTCTGAATTAGCAGGGTGTCCGGGGATCATAGCCTCAGATATCCTCCAGCCTCTGTCAGACCTGTAAGCCTGGTCTTCTTTTGTGAATTTGAATTTTGTTTTACATTTTTCTCCCTCTCTGTCTTGGACCCTCTTATTGTGATACATGTCAGAGCCATCAGTGGTGGTAGTCAGGCACCATCTAGTTCTTCCGGGCTCAGGCTGGTGGAGGCTGCGGTTCATGTGGTCCATTAGTCCTTTGGGCTAATATTTTCCTTGTGTCTTTGGTTTTCTTCATTCTGTTTTGCTTCAGGCTGGCTAGGACCAATAGATGTATCTTTGATGACCACTCACAAATTTTTAAGCCCCCAGATGCTACTCGTCAAAGTAGACTGTAGAACATTTTCTTTGTTAACTACGTTATGCCAATTGACTTAGATGTCCCCGCCATCATGGTCCCCAAAAAGAGTGATTTTGAAGTGCCAAAAGGAAATAAGCAAACAAATCCTATCCTTCTGTAATTCTATATTCAGGGAAAACAATACCTTGAAAATGGAGGTAAAATAAGATATTTTTTAGACAAACACAAGCTTAAAGAATTCAATTACAGGAAACCTACACTACAATAACTTTAAACCAAATTCTTTAAATCACAGAAATATGAAACTTATAACCATATGGAACTTGGATCTGTACAAAGGAATAAAGAGTGCTAAAATTGGTAAATACATGCAGAAATAAAAAGATTTTGCTTCATTTAAAAGTTTCATTGAAAATAACTTAATATTTAAAGCAAAAACAGTAAAAACGTATCATGGGGTTATAATTATATGGGAAATAAAATGCATGACAATAATAGCAAAAAGGATAGCAGGAGAAACTACAAGTATAATGCTTTAAGAATCGTACATTATACATAGAGTAGCAAAAAATTATTTCTATATAAACTCTGATAAGATGAAGTTGAATATTGTAAACCCTAAAGTAACCATTTAGATAATAATAAAAGTACAGTTTTTACAGCAGTGATATACACAAAAGGAATACTAAAAAATACACTTTTAATCCAAAAGAAGGTAGGAAAGGGAGGG
This sequence comes from Elephas maximus indicus, assembly GCF_024166365.1. NCBI lineage: Eukaryota > Metazoa > Chordata > Mammalia > Proboscidea > Elephantidae > Elephas > Elephas maximus. The sequence continues at coordinate 221,280,870 of NC_064820.1, read as the reverse complement.
TGGTACAGGAAGAAGGAATGAGACAAATAGAACACAAAGAGAAAAATGGTAGATTTAAACTCAATCATATCAACAATTGAGACATTCTCGAGAAAAGATTTGACCCATTGAACATTAATGATTGAAGACCAGATGAGTAGTGAGATGACATCAAGGACATCATACATGAAGAAAGCAAAATGTCAATAAAAAAGACAGGAAAGAAAAAAAAGACCAAAATTAATGTCAAAAGATGCTCTGAAACTTGTCTTTTAATGTAGAGTAGCTAAAGTAAATGGAAGAAATGATGAAGTAAGAGAGCTAAAAGAAGACTTCAAAAGAAAGCTCGAGGAGACAAAGTAAAATATTACACAACAAAATGTGCAAAGACCTGGAGTTAGAAAACCAAAAGTGAAGAACATGCTTGGCATTTCTCAAGCTGAAAGAACTAAAGAAAAAATTCAGGCCTCGAGTTGCAATTTTGAAGGATTCTATGGGTAAAATATTGAATGATGCAGGAAGCATCAAAAGAAGACAGAAGGACTCTACAGAGGCACTGTAACAAAAGAGTTGATTGATGTTCAGCCATTTTAGGAGGTAGCATATGACCAAGAACTGATGGTACTGAAGGAAGAAGTCCAAGCAGTACTGAAGGCATAGGTGAGAAGCTAGGATCCAGAAATTCATGAAATACCAATTGAGATCCATATATGTGCCTGTTCCAAAGAAAGGTGATCAAACAGAATGCAGAAATTATAGAACAATATCATTAATATCACATGCAAGTAAAATTTTGCTGAAGATAATTCAAAAGTGCTTGCAGCATCGTTCCCGAAGCCAACTCTTCAGACAAAGATTAGACTGGACTATAAAACATAAAATAATACTCGTGAAGAGTGAGCTTCTTAGCTCAAGTAGATACACAAGACTAAATAGGCAGCTCCTGTCCAGAGGCGGGATGAGAAGGCAGAAAATGACAGGAGTTGGTTGAACAAGGACATAAAACGCAGGGTGGAATGGGGGAGTGTGCTGTCACGTTATAGTGATTGCAACTAGGGTCACATAACAATATGTGTATAAATTTTTCTATGAGAAATTAACTTGAGCCGTAAACTTTTATCTAAAGCACAATTAAAAAAAAAAAAAAAAACCAACAAAAAAACGGCTGCAGTGGCACATCAACAGGAGCTGATGCCAGATGGATCCTGGCTGAAAGCAGAGAATACCAGAAAGATGTTTACCTGTGTTTTATTGACTATGCAAAGGCATTCAACTGTGTGGATCATAAGAAATTATGGATAACATGGCAAAGAATGGGAATTTCAAAATATTTAATTGTCGTGATGAGGAACCTGTACGTAGTCCAAAACACACTCATTCAAACAGAACAAGGGGATACTTCATGGTTTAAAGTCAGGAAGGGTGTGTGTCAGGATTGTATCCTTTCACCACACTTATTCAATCTATCTGTATGCTGAGTAAACAATAAGAGAAGCTTGACTATATAAGAAGAACGGGGCATCAGGATTGGAGGAAGACTCAGTAACAACTTGCGATATGCAGATGACACAACCTTGCTTGCTGAAAGTGAAGAGGACTTGAAGCACTTACTGATTAAGATCAAAGATCACAGCCTTCAGTATGGATTACACTCCAACATAATGAAAACAAAAATCTTCACAACTGGACCAATAAGCAACATCAAGATAAACAGAGAAAAGATTGAAGCTGTCAAGGATTTCATTTTACTTGGATCCACAATCAACACCCGTGGAAGCAGCAGTCCAGAAATCAAGGGACATATTGCATTGGGCATATTTGCTGCAAAGAGCTCTTTAAAGTGTTAGAAAACTAAGATACTACTTTAAGGTTTAAGGTGTACTTGACCCAAGATATGGTATATTCAATCATCTCACATGCATGCAAAAGCTGGACAATGAATAAGAAAGACCAAAAGAGAATTGATTCTTTTGAATTATGATGTTGGGCAAGAATATTGAATCTAACATGGACTGCCAGAGGAATAAACAAATTTGTCTTGGAAAAAGTAGAGCCAGAATGCTCCTTAGAAGCGAGGATGGTGAGACTTTGTCTCACATACTTTGGGCATGTTATCAGAAAGGACCAGTCCCTGGAGAAGGATATCATGCTTGGTAAAGTAGAAGGTCAGCAAAAAAGAGGAAGACCCTCAATGAGATGGATTGACTCAATGGCTGCAATAATGAGCTCAACCATAGCAATGATTGTGAGAATAGCGGGAGTGGGCAGTGTTTTGTTCTGTTGTACATGGGGTCACTATGAGTCGGAATCAACTCAATGGCACCCAACAACAACAACAGCATGTCAATAATGACCCTTAAAAAAACCCATTGCCGTCGAGTCGATTCCGACTCATAGTGACCCTATAGGGCAGAGTAGAGCTGCCGCGTAGAGTTTCCAAGGAGCACCTGGTGGATTAACCACTATGCCACCAGGGTTTCCGTCAATAATTAAAACAGAGATCGTAAGACTGGATAAAAAAGAAAGACAAAACTACGTGTAATCTTCAAGAAACCCACCTTAAAAATGATAAGAATGATAGGTTAAAAGTAAAAGGGTAGAAATAGACATATCATGCAAACACTAATCAAAATAATTCAGGACTTCAGTAAGAAGAATTATTAGCCAGAATAGAGAAGGACATTTCATACTGACAGAAGGGTCAGTTCACCACAAAAATAAACAATGCTAACTGTATACACACACAAAAAATAAGGCAGAACTTACAGACCTGAAATAGACAAACCTACAATTATAGTTGGAAATTTCAGTACTCCTTGCTCAATAATTTATACAGCAAGTAAACAGAAAATCAGTAAAGACATATAAGACTTGAATAACTTTACTAATTTGACCTGACTTAAAAATATCTACTCAACACTAACAGACTATTCTTTTCAAGTAAGCACAGAAACTTTCATTAAGGTAGGCCATGTGTTGGGTCATAGAAGCCTCAACAAATTTAAAAGGATTGAAATAATACAAAATGCTTATCTGTCCATAACAGAATTAAATAGGAACTCAAGAACAGAAAAATATCTTTAAAATCCTCAAACATTTGGAAATTAAGTAGCATGCTTCCAAATAGCCCTTGGGTCAAGGAAGGAATCACAAGTGGGTTTAAGAATATTTTAAACTAAATAAAAATAAAAACACAACCTATGGAAATTTGTGGGATGCAGCTAAAAAATTATCTAAACTTCCACTTTAAGATGTTACAAAAGGAAAAAAAAATGAAAAGCAAACTAGACCCAAAAGAAGGAAATGATAAACATAGTAAAAATCAATAAAATAGAAAACTGAAAAAAAAAAAAAAAATGAAAAGCTACAGCTGGTTCTTTGAAAAGAAAAATCAATAAAATTGATAAACCTCTACTAGATTCATCCAGAAAAAAGAGAATAGACACAAATTAACACGTCAGAAATGAAAAAGGATCATCATTACAGACCCTATAGACTTTAACAGAATAATAAAGAAATATTATGAACAGCTTTATTCCAATAACTTCAATAACTTAATGCAATAGACAAATTATTTGTGAAAATGTTCCTTTGGTTATGTAGGAGACATCTTTCTTCCAAGGAGATGCATAGAGAAATATTTAGAGATGAAGCGTAACTGACTTTCAAATGGTTTATCAAAATTGTTGAATCTAAGTGGTGGCTCTAGGAATGTTCATAGTATTCTTTCACTTTCTCTGTATATTTGCAAATTGTCATAATGCAAAGTTGGGAAAAATAAATCAGTCACAAATGCTTATCAGTAAAGAGGTTCTCATTCCAGATTAGTCATTTGAAGGAGAGCTGATGATAGAACAATGTCATGACATTTTCGTCCAGAGGTTGGTATTATAGCTTTCCCTCTGTGTATGGATGAAGCTGCTCAGTGAGGCTGGTAGGCTGTGGAACCTCATACTAGAAGACTATGAAGACAAAGGTCCTAGATTTCTGGGAAGGCAGTCTTGCCCCTTTGACTATCGACAAGAGCCAACAAAAAATCCAGACGTCCAGCTCTTACAAACAACTTACAAAATGCCCATGGCCCTCAGTGTTAGACTTTGCTTTGCAAACAGAGGCCTAATCTACTTAATTCTTCCCAGAGTTTGGAAAAAGAGGCCTTGACTCACACAGATACGAAAACCTTTGGCCTAATTGAATACTAATTACTCATAAGGACTTGTTTACCTAAACTTCCCATAAACCAAGCTTGGCCTGAAATGACAGCATGCGTAAAGAAGCAGGATTGCTGCTGGAAAATGACACAAAGGGATTTGTTCAATCTTAGAAGTCCTTTTTTCAGAAATGATGTTGTTAATTGCATAAGAATAAACAATACAAGAGTTGATGCAGCCCACATTTAGGGGCTGAGAGCAGCTTTCCTATATTTCTAAGGAGCTGCATATTTGGAATTGGGTGAAGTTGAAAGTAAGGGTGGTTGGCCAACTGAAGCCAAGTTGCTGGAGACAAGCAGAATTTCCTGTGTTTTGATATAGCTCTTTGTGATTAGAGTATCTGTAAAGGAAACAAACTATTGTATCTTTACCAAATTTAGGAATGTACTGTGGGTTGTCTGGGAGCAGCAGATGATTCAAGCCTTGGAAGCCAAATCCATACCCCCCACCCCCAGCTTATTTTTGTAAATAAAATTTTATTGGAACACAGTCATGACCGTTCATTCATATATTGTCTATGGCTGTATGCCTCTACAACAGAGGGGCTGTGTGACTGGAATAGACATGACACATGAAAGCACACACCCCTCCGCCATCGCATTATGCATATGGTATTGTTGGATGCAGAATCACAGACATGAACAAAGGAAAGCTATTGCAGCTACTTTTGGGGTTTTGAAAGCAAAGTTGTTGTTGCTAGCTGCCATGGCGTTGGTCCCAACTCACAGTGACCCCATGCACAACAGAATGAAATGCTATCTAGTCATGCCCCATCCTCTTGATTAGTTGATGATCTGACTATTGTGATCAGTGGGGTTCCCACTGACTGATTTTCAAAAGTAGATCACCAGACCTTTCTTCCTAGTCCATCGTAGTCCAGAAGCTCTGCTGCAACCTGTTCTGCATCATAACAACATGTGAGAATTCTACCGCTGAACCACCACTGTCCCCAAAGCAAGCTTACTATTTCTTATTTTCATTTGATCACAGGTCCAGGCTGGTTGGATGCCAGCTTCAAGGATTTGCAATGCTGTATTTGGAAGAGTTTGTGTGACACCAAGCACTGAATGCTTACCTATCACCCATTATTTTCAAGTGGGCAGAGAGACCTGCCTGTTACCACATCCTGAAGAACCTCAGGGAACACCATTCTTGAAGGAGAAGGGTCTGGATCAGCAATGATGAGGAGGACAGAGACTGCCATGGTGATTAGTCTCATGTCTACCATCGGCCTCCCAGGTCCCACAGCGTCCTGTCCCTCCCTCCAAGGGTCCAGATTATTTCTGAGTTAACACATTACTATACACAGGGAGATGTGACAGGCCAGCAGTTTGGAGTCCAGTGAAGCATCAGCAAGACAAACAGTGCAGCTGCCTTATAGCTCTGGGATGGGAGTTAGGAAATGCTTGTCCTTCAAGGGGGGTTCATTGCCTGTGTGAGCCCCAGAAATGAAAGAGATGACTCATTGTGTTGCTGTAGCAATGGGTAGGGTCTGTTGAAACAGGACCCTGAAAAGCCTAACTCAAGATACAAAAATTCACTCACATTTCTATGGGATTGGCTTTTGGTGACAAAGCAAGAGTCCTACTTGGGATTTTATGCCAACTGATGGTGGGACTCCTCAAGAATTAACTGTTCTCTCCTATACAAAGAAAACTTCAAGACACTACTGCAAGAAACCAAAAGAGACCTACATAAATGGGAAAACATACAATGCTCATGGATAGGTAGGCTTAACATAGTGAAAATGTCAATTCTACCCAAAGCAGTCTATAAATACAATGTAATCCCAATCCAAATACCAACAGCGTTCTTTAAAGAGATGGACAGCTTTACGTGGAAAGGGAAGTGGCCCAGGATAAGTAAAGCACTATTGAAGAAGAAGAACAAAGTAGGAAGACAAGCACTACCTGACCTCAGAACCTACTATACAGCTACAGTAGTCAAAACTGCCTGGTTCTAATACAATGACAGACAAATTGACCAATGGAACAGAGTTGAGAACGCAGATGTAAATCTATCCACCTACGGTCATCTGATCTTCCACAAGGGCCCAAAGTCCATCAAATGGGGGAAAAGACAGTCTTTTTAACAAATGGTGCTGGCAAAACTGGATGTTCATCTCTTAAAAAATGAAACAGGACTCATATCTCACACCATACACAAAAACTAATTCAAACTGGGTCAAAGGCCTAAACATAAAACCAGAAACTATAAAGATTATAGAAGATAAAATAGGGTCAACACTAGAGGCTCTAATACACGGCATTAACGGATACAAACCATAACTAACAATACACAAACAGTAGAAGATAAGCTAGATAACTGGGATCTTCTAAAAATTAAACACTTACGCTCATCAAAAAACTTCACCAAAAGAGTAAAAAGAGAACCTACAGAATGGGAAAAAAAATTTGGCTATGACAAATCTGACAAAGGTTTAATCTCTAAAATCTGCAGGGAAATCCAGCAGATCTACAACAAAAAGACAAATAATCCAATTAAAAAATGGGCAGAGGATGTGAACAGACACTTCACCAAAGAAGACATTCAAGTGGCTAACAGACACAGAGGAAATGCTCCTGATCACTAGAGAAATGCAAATCAAAACTACAGTGAGATACCCCAGCATTACTGGTACAAATTAAAAAAAAAAAACAGAAAATAACAAATGGAGAGGCTGTAGGAAGATTGAAACTCTTACACACTGCTGGTGGGAATGCAAAATGGTACAACCATTTAGGAAAATGATATGTATCGCTTCCTTAAAAAGCTAGAAATAGAAATACCATATGATCCAGCAATCATATGGCATGAATATATCCTGGAGAAATAAGAGTCATCACATGAACAGACACATGCACACTCATGTTCACTGTGGCATTGCTCGCAATAGCAAAAAGATGGAAACAACAGAAAACAAAAAGGTGTCCATCAACAGATGAATGGATAAACAAACTGTGGTACATACACACAATGGAGTATTACGCAATGAAAAAGAACAGTAATGGATCTTCAAAGCATGTCACGACATGGGTGAATCTGGAGGGCGATATGCTGAGTGAAGTAAGTCAGTCACAAAAGGTTGAATATTGTATGAGACCACTACTATAAAAACTCATGAAAAAGTTTACACACAAAAAGAAACAATCTTTGATGGTTAAGAGGGAGGGGAGGGGTCAGGAAGGAAAAGCACTAAATGGACAATAGATTAGTGGTAACTTTGGTGAAGGGTAAGACAGTACACAATACTGGGGAAGCCAGAAAAACTTGTCCAAGGCAAGGTCTCGGAAACTCCATAGACACATCCAAATTCCCTGAGAGGCCAAATTACTGGGCTGAAGGCTGTGGGACCATAGCCTAGGGGAACATCTAGCTCAGTTGGCATAACATAGATTATAAAGAAAATGTTCTACATTCTACTTTCGTGAGTAGAATGGGGTCTTAAAACCTTGTGTGCAGCCATCTAAGATACTCCACTGGTCTCACTCCATCTGGAACAAGAGAGAATGAAGAAAACCAAAGATACAAGTGAAAGATTAGTCCAAAGGACTAATGGACCTCCGCCAGACTGAGTCCAGCACAACTTGATTTGCCCGACTACCACCACTGACTACTCTGACAGGGATCACAATAGAAAACAGAGCTGGAGAAAAATGTAGAACAAAATTCTAACTCACACACACACAAAAAAGACCAGACTTACTGGTCTGACAGAGACTGGGGAAACCCCGAGAGTATGGTCCTTGGACGCCCTTTTAGCTCAGTACTGGAGGCACTCCTGAGGTTCACCCTTCAGCCAAAGATTAGACAGGCCAATGAAACAAAAAGAGACTAAATGGGCACACCAGCCCAAGGGTAAGGATGAAAAGGCAGGAGAGGACAGGAGAAGCGGAGAGTGTTGACATGCCGTGTGGTTGTTAACCAATGTCATAAAACAATATGTATATTGTTTAATGAGAAACTAGTTTGCTCTGTAAACCTTCATCTAAAGTACAATAAAAAAAAAAAAAAATTAAGTGTCCTCACTACTATATTGTGGAACCTGAGTAACTGGGTGGAGGTTTTGCTTTGAAAAGGATTCCTAGGAACTCGCAAAGGGCTTTCTCAGAATACTTGGGTAGAAAGGTGTAGGCTACGCTTAGGAGTCATGAGAACTCTTAATTCAAGCCAAACCAGTTGCTATTGAGTCAATTCTGACTCATGGTCACCCTGTGTGTGCACAGTAGAACTGCTCCACAGGATTTTCAAAGGCTGTGAGCTTTTGGAAGCAGATCACCAGGCCTTTCTTCCAAGGCACCTCTGGGTGGGTTCAATCTGCCAACCCTTCGGTTAGTAGTTGAGCACTTAACCATTTGCAACACACAGCAACTCTTACCATGAGAACCCTTGTGCATCTCACATTCCACAAGCACCATTCCCTACAACCTTTGTTCTCCCCCAGAGAGCTAGTTGCTATAACTTGGCTTTAACTTCACAAAAATACGTATCTTTTATCTCCAGACTATGTTCAAAAATCTTAATAGATGCAGTAAGAGCTGCCTGATGTTTGTATCTCATTCAAAGAGTCTAATAGTGCTTGATTGTGTAGAGGTTTCATTTCCTCTTAAAGATTCTGTCTAGTGCCTGAAATTAGATATTTAGGAGGCACAGGGGACAGAATTGCCCAGTAGCCTCAATTTTATAATGACTTTAATCTACCAGATTTCTTTCATACTCCAGCTTGTGATTCAGGCTTGAAGTTTTGTCAGCAGCCGCAACAGTAGAGAATATTCAGTTATAAAACCAGCTCCAAATTGGCCATCGTTGAAAGTAATCATGAAAAGACATTGATGACTATTTGTAAAGGGCAATGATCAGATGCTGGTGTGGGCTGAAACGGCAAAGAAGCAATGCTCACGGTAACCTGAGAGTCCATTGATCTGTCGTGTTACACACCTCGGGTGCTGCAAATAACTTCTGGTGGGCTCCACCATGAGGGTTTGAAAACTTCTAGTAGCATCTGAAGTCCTCTAACTTCAGGAGGAAGAGAGAAAATCACGATCAGCCCAAAGCTGATCCCTATGAGGTGAAGGTCATACATACCTCTCTACTTCTCCTCTGGGTTTGATAATTCCTTGAAATGGCCATGCAGAACTCATAGACCATACTCACAGTTAAATGGTTTATTAAGGAAGTAACAGGGTACAACTTGGGATCAGGATCAACAGGCTGTTTGCATGTAGGCAAGTTTGGAAGGCTCCCTGAAGTGGAGAGCCCATCCCCTCCTTCTTCAGTGCAGGACAGCTGTCTTAGCTCCTCTTGGGCATGCAAGCAAGCAGTCCCTTCTCTGTCATGCACGACCCCTCTCGCCATGTAGGCCTTCTCTCAGACCCCTAAGACAGGCCTCTCTTTCAGCCTCCCTGCCATCAGCCTCTCCACTGCTAACTGTCCTAGCTCATAGCCAGTACAGCAGCTCCCTTAGCTGCACTTCCAGCAGGTTTCTGCCCTCACCACCATTTCTGCCACAAGACCCCTTCCATGCCTGTTGCCACCAGTTCTGCTGCAGAACTCCTTCTGGGCCTCTCACTGTCTTCAGTGTTGCAGCTCTTGACCCCTGTTACAGCTCTTTTAGGAGGTTCCTCACCTCCTCGCTCTCTGCTTCTTCTCTCTTCTTGTCTCTCTTGCCTTTTCTCCTGTTTGCTTCTTTCTTCCTTCTGAGACCTCTGTAGAGTTGGGTGCATGTATAAACAAACTCCTCATCAATTTCAAGGCTTTGTCCTCCCAGCAAAGCAACAGCCTACCAATCCTCTTGGTGGACCATAGTCACTTCATTTGCATGATCTGTAACCACTTTATTTGCTTAATCTATAAAGTATGTTGAGTCAATATTTTATGTGCCTTGCAGGGTGCCGAAAATAGACCAATCACAGGGCAGACTGCAGCAGGGTGGGGGGTGTGGGGAACCAGACAAAAAGTATCAAACTATCAAGTTGTTTATAATTTACCCAGGAAATATCAATCAATCTAGACAATAGTAACAAATTCTCTGGTATAGAAAACAAGGGCAAAGGTAACTTCCCAGGGTTTAGGGGAAAAGTCTCTCAAGATTTTTTTTCCAAATAAACAAGGCAAAAGGCCACGTTAAGGAATTCATATCACCCCAGAGTTACAATGCAGACCAACTTCTGCCTCTTTCCTCTCAGCTGCACAATAACCAAGGAGCAATAGGGATTTCTTGGATAGGTGTGGCTTGTATTTATTCAGTCCCCTTCGTAGCCTCAGCCCTTGGGAATGCTCAAGAAAACACGTGGCATCAGGCTGGGGTTTTCTAAGGTCCAGAAGTAACCAAGCTACTCAGTGAGAATTCCAGAAAGCACCTGATCTTCATCATTATTGGGGATGGAAAGGCCTAGGTCTTGCCTCTCCTGACACTCCTGCGTTCCCGGGGTAGTGGTGAGCACATTCCCAGGAGTTTACCAGGGAGGGAAGTGCTCCTTGTCCACATAGGAGCTGAGAGCTGCCTGCTGCCCAGGTGGCTCTGGACCTACTCCTGGGAGAAGCCTGGCATGGACCTGACTGGGTCAGTGGCCAAAGGCTGAGCTTTCAACTGGTTGTCCTTGATATCTTCCCTGGGAAGGTTTGTGTCTTCGTTTCTTAGGGTTCCAGTACCAAAATACCAGAAATTGGGTGGTTTCTAAGAACAAAAATTTATTGTTTCACAATTCCACAGGCTGGGAGTTGGAGTCAGGGTCTTGGCCATAGTGATTTCTTTTGAGGCTCTGGGGGAGACTCTGTTCCATGTCTCTCTCCCTGCATTCCTTGACTTGTGGGTGCATCTTCATCTGGTCATCTCCCTCTGTCTGAAGCAAGCAGTCATCAAAGGGTTATTAAGGGTTATTATCCATCCCATAATAGTTGTTTTTCAGAAAACTCTACTCTTGCTACATTTTCATTACAATTTTTACAGCACTTCACCATGATTGGTTGAATCCCAAGGTTTCTTGTCTTCTCCTGGCAGGAGGCAGAGGTGCACATGCACTAACTCTGAATCCACCCACTATATGACCTTCCTGGGGTGGCAGTAGCGAGCCGTCCCCATTTTGTCAGGGCTGTGAACAGTAGCTTCAGAGCCCTGCACAAAAACCCATTCACTAAAATTATGTGGACAGCACACACATCACAAGACTGAAGATCTTCCCCTCACTGTTCATGCATATGTATGTCACTTCCTATAAAAAGAGCAGACCTGCCCTGGTTCAGGGAGCTGGCAGCCTTAGGTCACAAGACCCTGCCTGTCTCCCAGTTTGCAAACTGTGAATAAACCTTTCTGTTCTTCCAGCCCAGTGTCTGGCTGACTTCAATTCACTAGTCTGCTTGACAAGAACCTATTAATTGATGGCTCCATGTCTGTGTCTCTGTGTCTTTCCTCTTTTATAAGGACACAACTCGTGTTGGTTTAGGACCCACTGTACTCAATTATGACTTCATGTTAACCTAACTGATGTCATCTCCAAAGATCCTGTTTCCAAACAAGGTCGCATTCACAGGTACAGGGCTTAGGGCTTCAGCGTATCTTTTTTGAGGGGGCACAATTCAATCCATAGCAGTTTGGAAGTAATGCATAAACAATTCCACTCCCCCACAGACTCACAAGGAAAAACACAATGGCAATGGGAAATGACCTACAAAGAGAATAATGGATGCAAGAATGCCTTGTAAACTTGTAAACAGAGGATGCTTGCCCTACATTTATACTTGTAAGGTGTGAGCCCAGTTGTAGCCACCTAAACCTGTGAGTTATCTTATTTTTTTCTGGTTGATTCCAGGGCTCTGGACAGAGTCTATTAAGGACAGAGTTTACTCATAGATAGCATTATGATAAAATATAACCAATAGGATTCTTTGACTTGTAAGTGGCAGAAACCCAACTCAGACTGGCTTCAGCCTCAAAGGAAACTCATTACTCAGGGAATTTAAGAGACTAGGATCTAGGACTTCAGGAACAGCTGGATCTGAGGTCGCAAATACCATCATCTCTGTGATAGCTTAGTTCTCAAGCACAAGATGGCTGCTAGTGCTCCAGGATTACAGGACTTTTGGTGTTTATGGTTTCAGGAGCAGCGAAGTCTCCTCTTTCTTAGTATCTGTATTAGTCTAAGAAAGAAGGCTGTGCCTGGAGCTGCTGGGGTCTCATGCCCACCCCTATAGAGGTCATGGGGTTAGCTGCTTTCCGAGGTTGAGGGCAGAAGTTTCAGAAAGCAAGACGAGGGGGCAGAGATGCAGGATGGGCCCAATAGCAGGCTTCCACTGCCGGATGTTAGGACCACACTCCCAGATGGGATGTGCTCCGTGGGCACCTGGTGAGGGCTTGGCAGAACGATCTGCGGAAGTTGGAGGGGGAATAAAGGTGATAGAAGGAAAAAAGAAAAAAAAAAGCTTAAAAAAAAACCCTCAAAATTGACAACCTCCAAACTCTGCAAACGTGAAAATGTTACGCAAACAATGACAATAAAGGGCGTCGTATGTCCGTCTGCACTTAGCCACCACAGGCAGGCTGCCGTCGTCAAACGCGGACCTTTCTCGGGCTGTGCCCTTCAGATTCATTTGGGATTTGACATTTTAAAAAATGTTCCACCCATGGGTTCCCTTTGAGAGACTAAGGGACCTCTGAACTTAATATTCAGGTAAATAAAGAGAGTGCTTGGGAGAAAATTACCTCCTCTGAAAGACTTGTCACTTAGCCTTGTTTTGTAGGAGACAGAAGGGAAGGCAAATGGCAGAATTCCTCTTTGACATCTAAACCTTCCCATGTGGTTTGCAGCTTAGAACAAGGTGGGAGTTCTTTCCATTCCCCTGGCCCCTGCCGCTCTAGGCTTGGGGTTTGCTACAGAACAAAGTGAAACAACTCTTCTGGGTTCATGAATGAGCTGGGATGGGGAAAAAACAAATTGCATTTTTATTTTCACCAACTTCCAGCCGAAATTTAACATCTTCCTCCATTATTGAATGAAGGCGACAGATTACAGCGGGCTTAGCAGCACCTGTGATTGTATTGCACGTGGAAACCTCACAGGTATTTTATATCACGTTACTTTTGCTGCATGGATTTCAAAATTCTGCTTATGCTCATCACTGCTTCTCAGTTCATTTTGAGTTGACATTTCGTTATATAACACGTTAATAAAGAAGCACATACATTGCTTTTTCAGAATTATAATTCGGTATGCAGTTCCATATATTTTGTATCCTTGGTCATCCTGTGAATTTTATTTTATGCATTTAAAAATATTATTCCAAGAAGGGGTCTATAGAGTTCACTATAGACTTTGTGCCAAAGGGAACTATGGCACAAAAAAGTAAGGACCCCTCCCAAGAGACAAGGAGGGAGTGTGACTGCCTGACAAAAACTCAGAAGGCAGCAAGCTGAAGGCACCAGGGGACAGTGAGGATACCTGTGTCCGGTTTCAGGACCTGCTGCTACTCACTGGACAAGGCACTTTACTTCTCTGACCTGTTTGCTCCTGTGTAAAATGAGTCAAGAGTGCAGAGGGGTTTCAACTAATTTATCTCCTTGAAGTCCCTCTCGTCACTCATATTCAAATGCCTCATCTATACTAAACAAGTATTGTTTTGGCTCATCTCAAAGAATGCAATCATACCTAGTTAGGACTTGTCCCTGGGAAATTTTAAATCCTGGCTGGTTTCTCCCCACTTCTCCTTGCTTTCTGTTAGGGACAGAATTCTGTCCCTTCCCCGTAAAAGATATGTTGACATCTGAACCACAGGTACCTGTGAACGTGACCTTGTTTGTGGTTTAACCATTTGTACCACTCAGGGACTCTGCAATTATGGAGAGATCTCTGACTTGAAGATGGCTCTGACTTCTACCCCTTCTCTTTCCTTCTCTTACCTTCACTCTCCCTTCCCTCCCTTCCCTCCTTTCCTCTACTTTCTCCTTTCCTTCCCTTCTCTTCTCTTCTTGCTCTCTCCCCTCCCTGGCTCTCCCCTTTCTTTCCTTTCCTTTCCTTCCTGACCCTCCCATCCCCTAGGCCTTCCTCAGCTGCAGTCCCTCTGCCTGATTTGGGCATTTGTGGGGTTCACTTGAAATAATTGATTGAAAATTCCATTGATGTGAAAACCAACCAAAGAGAAGTGAGTATAATATTCACCTCATGTGACTTCTCCATGAAAAACAGCACAAAGACTTTCAAGTAATTTAGTAAAGAGTAGGCATGCACATAAGTGCACCCAGGATCAGGAAGAGTATTTATGCATCTCTGTTTGCCCAGTGCCCTCAAAGTGTCAATATATGCGGGATTGGGTTGAATGCTGATGGGTTACACTGGATTAAACTGGAGATGGGAAGAGGAGATGACAAAGAAAAGGGAGAAAAGGAGGTGGGAAAGGAAAGAGATAGAGGAGGAAGGGAAAGAATAAGATGAAGGAGGGAGGAAATGGAGACAGAATATAGGCAAATTAGAGAAAGGGGAAGAGGTATAGTGTTGGCCCTTCCATAGGTTCAAATCCTAATCTGGTCTCACAAGTTGTGTGAGTCTGGTCTTCTGTTTTCTCAACTACAAAATGGGAGCCACAGTGCAAACCTTAGGGAAGTAGGGTGTGGAAAAGAGAGAAGGGCCTGGCTCTCAGTGGCACTCAATGAATAGGAAACACAGATGACTCAGGGCTGGACGTGTTGCCCCAAGCTGCTGCTCATGGACAGAACTGTTTTCAATGTCTTATCAAGTCATGGATATTGCTATTGAACACTGCCTCCTGTTCTCCAACTGCTTTTTACTCTGAAGCTTTAGCCTTCCTTCTGAATGAAATGACTGCAGCCACCACCAGCAAAAGGATCCAACAACAGAGACTGGCACCATGGTCCTATGACTGTTGTCATGGGTCAAATTGTGTCCCCCCAAAAATACATGTCAAATTGGTTAGGCCATGATTCCCTGTATTGTGTGGTTGTCCTCCATTTTGTGATTGTAATTTTATGTTGAGAGGATTAGGTTGGGATCGTAACACCACCCTCACTCAGGTCACCTCCATGATCCAAGGTAAAGGGAGTCCCTGGGGTGTGGCCTGCAGCACCTTTTATCTCTCAAGAGATAAAAGGAAAGGGAAGCAAGCAGAGAGTTGGGGACCTCATACCACCAAGAAAGCAGCACCAGGAGCAGAGCACATCCTTTGGACCTGGGGTCCCTGCACCTGAGAAGCTCCTCAACCAGGGGAAGATTGAGGACAAGAATCTTCCTCCAGAACTGACAGAAAGAGAAAGCCTTCCCCTGAAGCTGACACCCTGAATTTGGACTCGTAACCTACTAGACTGTGAGGAAATAATTTCTCTTTGTTAAAGCCATCCACTTGTTCTATTTCTATAATGGCAGTGCTAGATGACTGAGACAAATGTCATGTTAGTTTCCTAGTCCTGCCGTAATAAAGCACCACAAACTGGGTGGCTTACCTCAATGAAATTGGAATTCATCCTTTCCCAGTTCTGGAGGCTGTAAGTCTGAAACCAAGATGTCAGCAGGGCCATACCCTCTCTGAAGGCTCCATGTTCTATCTGAAGAACACTTTCCTGTCTCTTCCAACTTCTGGTGGTCACAGGAGTTCCTTGGCTTAGGGCAACATCACTCCAGTCTCTGCCTCCATCTTCACGTGGCCGTCTTCCCTCTGTGTCTCTCCATCTTGTGTCACTTCTCCTCTTTTAATGAGGACACCAGTCTTATAGAATTAGGATTCACTCTACTCCAGTATGACCTCATGTTAACTGATAACATTTTCAAAGACCCTATTTCCAGATTGGCCACATTCACAAGTACAGGGGGTTAGGACTTCAATATATTGTTTTGGGCGTCACAGGTCAACCCAAAACAATTACCAATAAAGTCCAGTTGTGAGCTAGCATAGCAGTCTTCCTCCTTACAGCTTTCTACACCAGGGAGTCTGTGTCCTCTTGTCATATATTAGCCCCAGTCACATGGAGATTGACTTGTGGGTGTCAGCAGGCAGGACATCATCTTTTTTATCTCATCCAAGGAAAGGAAGTCCAGAATTTCTAAACTTGTGTTCCTACCCCTGGGCTCTACAGCAACAACTTGGGTTTCACATTTCCCTGGCAGCACTGTCCTTAGCGAAAAAAAAAAAAAAAAATCCTGCTCCATTTCTCCAGGTCTCTGCCTGGCATCTTTACTCACGCACCTCAGAAATGATACATAACAAGTTCCTCTTCCAAACATCCTTTGGTAAAAAATGCATGGTCCTGAAAACAAAACCATGCCATCTTCCAGGTGGGAACAGCTGCAAAATAACACCCTTGGCCTCTTGGTCTTAATAACAGGCTCTGTCCTGAGTGTGTGCCCCTGTTCTTTGATTTCACTGCTGGCTAAGGGCGGAGGGCTGCCAAGAAACACTTGCCACCAGCTCAGGAGAGAAGTTGTGGTCTCCAGGCCAGCAGCCCGGGCTGGAGAGTCCTCTATAGGACTATGTAATGTGAGGTTCCAGCAACCATTGGACAATGACTGGGACCGTTGGATGGCCAAGTGGGGAAAAGAAGAAATGGGGCCTTTACAAGGGCGCCGCTCAAGACTGATGCTGAAATCTGAGCTCAGGCTGGGGCAGACCCATGTCAGAGGGCTTGGCAGAGGCTATTCTTACGGAGACTTACCCACTGTTTATGGGATAGATGTGGCCTGACATTAAGATGCTTTATGACTCTGGGTTAACCAGGAAAGGGGAGTGGAAAAGAATCAGTCGTTAATCCTGCTACAGAAGAGCGTGGGACGGTGAGAAATAATCCTGATGGTGCAACAGCTGCTCCGTGGACCACACATTCCTTAATACTCCCACGTAGACAGATGGGTCAGGACAGCACTGGGCATTTGCGCCACCACCTGAAAAACCCTGTTCAAGCCTGCAAGCATAACTGAGGGCCTACAGTGTGCTCCCTTTGGGAGGGCTGCACAAAGAGCAAGGCACAGTTCTGTCCTCAGAGTGGAGTGGGTGAGTAAGACCAGCAAGCAGACGCACATACTGCCAAGTAGCCTGAGAAGGACAGACCCACGTGCTGTGGGTGACTGGGGAACATACATCACCTCAGGAAAGCTGTCCCTGAGGGGCCCTTGGGTACCACAGCCAGCTCTCAGATCAACCATAAGAAAAGTCATAGTAAGACTTGGTCCTTCATTCCTCGGTGTCTCCTGTAGATCCCACATGAGAAGCTCTTTTAAACCCACCAGTAAACAGGTCGCCACTGACTCATTCTGACTCATAGTGACCCCATGCATGTCAGAGTAGAGCCATGCTCCATAGGATTTTCAATGGCTGACTTTTGGGGAAGTACATTGCCAGGCCTTTCTTTCGAGCTTCCTCTGGGTGGACTTGAACCTCCCATCTTTCAGTAAGCAGCCAAGTGTATTACCATTCGCACCACGCAGGGACTCCTACAAAAGACAAACTCTTCCCAAATGACGAATCAGAGAACAGCCTGGTGCCAGCCCCTCCCACGTGGGTGATGTCATCAGGACTCCTGCGCTCATCTTGCCATGGCTGGCTAACACCTGGAGCGTAGCCTTCCCTGAATCTGTGTCTTGCCATCATTCTCCAGGAAGGACCCACTATGTTGAGCTCTCCTGACCTGACCTCTCTCTGAGCAGCCTAAAGGTGTCCCAGATCCCACCAGAGCTCTGCAGAAGGCAGCCCATAGTGTAATGGAATTCCTTTACCCTCCCCAGGAAACCAGAGGGCAGTGGTGGTTCAGTGGTAGAATCCTTGCCTTCCATGCAGGGGACCTGGGTTTGATCCCACCCAATGCTCTTCATTTGCAGCCACCACCCATCTGTTGATGGAGGCTTTTTTCAATGTTATTATGCTTTAGGTGAAAGTTTATAGCACAAATTAGTTTCTCATTCAAAAAATTATACACAAATTATTTGCAGACCCCACATTATGTCAGCACTCTCCCTCTTTCCACCCCAGGTTCCCCGTATCCATTCATCCTGTTTTCCTGTCCCTTCCTGCTTTTTCTTCTTTGCTTTTGGGCAAGTGTTGCCCATTTGGTCTCATGTACTTGATTGAACTAAAAAACACGTTCCTCACTTGCTTAATTGTTTGTTTTATATGCCTATCTAATCTTTAGCTGAAAGGTGGACTTCAGGAGTGGTTTCAGTTCTGAGTTAACAGGGTGTCCAGGGGCCATAGTCTCAGGGGTTCTTCCAATCTGTCAGACCAGTAAGTCTAGTTTTTTTTTTTTTTTTTGTGAATTTGAATTTTGTTCTACATTTTTCTCCCTTTCTGTCCAGGACCCCCTTTTGTGATCCCTGTCAGAGTGGTTAGTGGTGGTAGTCGGGCACCATCTAGTTCTTCTGCGCTCAAGCTGATGGAGGTTGTGGTTCATGTGGTTCATTTGTCCTTTGGTCTAATATTTTCCTCGTGTCTTTGATTTTCTTCATTTTCTTCTGCTCCGGATGAGATGGGATGATAGATGTATCTTAGATGGCCACTTGCAAGCTTTAAGATCCCAGATGCTACTCACCAAAGTAGGATGTAGAACATTTTCTTTATGAACTATGTTTTGCCAATTGATCTACATGTCCCCCAAAACCATGGTCCCAAGCCCTCAGCCCCAGTAACTCGATCCCTTAAGGTGTTTTGATGTGTCTAGTAAGCTTCTGTGACTTTGCTTGGGTCAAGTTGTGCTCACTTCCTCTATATTGTGTGTTGACTTTCCCTTCACCAAAGTGATTTCCCCTCCCCATCACACCCCTCTCTCATAACCATCAAAGGTTGTTTTTCTTTCTGTGTGTAAAATTTTCTTGAGTTTTTATAATAGTGGTCTCATACAATATTTGTCCTTTTGTGATTAACTTATTTCACTCAGCATAATGCCCTCCAGATTTCTCTATGTTGTGAGATATTTCACAGATTTATCATTGTTCTTTATCGTTGCATAGTATTCCATTGTGTTTCTGTACCATACTTTGTTTATCCAGTCATCTGTTGATGGGCACTTAAATTGTTTCAGTGGAGGCTTTTGTGTTGCTATGATGGCGAACAAATTTCAGCAGAGCTTCCAGCCTAAGATGGACTATGAAGAAAGGCCTGGAGATTTACTTCTGTAAAGCAGCCAACGAAAATTCCATGGATCACAACAGTTCCATTGTGCATGGGGTCACCATGAGGCAGTGGTTGACTCAACAGCAAATAATAACCCCAGGGAACCCAGCATTTTCTCCATGTGAGCTGTAGGAGAAAACAACACAAACATTAACTTGTAAGAATTTATAAGCCCCTTGATCCCTGCTTCCAAAGGAGAGAGAAACCTGTCTTTGTGTGCCTTCCTACTAGGCCTTCGCAGGTCTTTTCTGGAGACAAGGAAAAGCTAAAAAAAAAAAAAAGACCACACGTGAGGGCGATGCCTGGGTGGGAGGTGCGGCTGGGGACAGGGATGGGAGGTTGAAGAGTGACAAGAAGCAGCAAGGAGAGGCAGCTGTGGAGAAAGTGGAATCTGGGGAGGGGGGAACCTGTGCCTACAGGGAAATTGAAATTACTTCTGTGGGGTGATGTAGATATCATCACATTCTCTGGAATAACACCGCCTTTAGCTGGCACTGAGGGCTTGCTATGTCAGGCATTATCCTAAGCACATGTCAAGTACTACTTCATTCCATCTTCCCATCACCCTACAAGGCAACTTCTCTTATTAACAGCTATTGTACTGAAGGAAGGAGCCTTGGGTAGTGCAAACGGTTAAGCACTCAACTACTAACTTAAAGGTTGGTGGTTCAAACCCACCCAGAGGTGTCTTGGGAGACAGGCCTGGTGATCTGCTCCCAAACGGTCAGAGCTTTGAAAACCTTATGGAGCATAGTTCTACTCTGACACACACAGGGTTGTCAAGAGTTAAATGTGACGACAACTGGTATGCTTTTGTTTTTTTAGTTCCAAAGAAAGAATAAAAGCACAGAGTTCAAGTCAGTTGTGTTGAATGTCCAAAGATTTATGGTGTTTCTCAATGATTTGGGGATTAGTTTATTGGTTAGTTTTGGGGGAAAGCGTGTGCTCAGAAAGCCCAGGTCCCTTAGGTCACGCCTTGGGGACTGCCCAAGCTCTAGAACACTGGCTTCTGCCTTCCCTGGCCTCACAGTGGGTGCAGTTGGCCAATCCTGTCCACGGCATCACCTGCCCTAAGCATTCCTCCACATCAAATGATGTCCACCAAACACGGGTCTCCCCACTTTTGCAGCTGCCCTTGGTTTATATTCAGATAACCTCGGGGTATAAAATCATGACCTTCCTCATTCTTCTTTCAAGACTCAAGTCCTAACAGGACCCATATCTCAAACCATACACAAAAACTAACTCAAAATGGATCAAAGGCCTAAATGCTAAAGCTAAAACTATAAAGTTCTTGAAAGAAAACTTAGGGACAAAACTACGGGACCTAATTTTTTGTCAAGGTAGATTATCAAACACAACTACAAATGTATGAACTGCAAAAGACAAATTAGATAACTGGGACCCCATAAAAATTAAGTAGTTATGCTCATCAGAAGACTTTATCAAAAGAGTAAAAACTACAGACTGGGAAAAAATCTTCAGAAACAAGATATTCGATAAGGGTCTAATTTCCAAAATATGTATAAAACTTCAACAACTCAATAACAAAAAGACAAATAACCCAATCAAAAAATGGGCAAAGGACATGAACAGGCACTTCACCAAAGAGGACATTCAAGCATGAAAACACATGAAAAGATGTTCTAAGTCATTAGTCATTACAGAAATGCACATCAAAAGTACAATGAGACACCATTCCATACTTGCTAAAATGACAATGATTAAAAAACAGAAAACAAAAAATGTTGGTGAGATGCGGGGAGATTGGAACCCTTATCCACCGCTGGTAGGAATGTAAAATAGTACAATTGCTATGGCAAGCAGTATGGCAATTCCTTAAAAATTACAAATACAACTATTTCATGATCCAGCAATTTCACTCCTTGGTATACTACTCTAGAGTTCTAATAGAAAAGACACAAAAACAGACATATGCCCACGTATGTTCATCACAGCACTATTCACAACAGCAAAAAGATGGAAACAACCTAAGTGCCCATCAACAGACGAGTGATTAAACAAAATGTGGTACATGCATACAATGGAATATTATACAATAAAGAATCATGAGTTCCCAAAACATCTTTGGAAGATGGATAAACCTATAAGACATTATATTGATTGAAATAAATCAATCACAAAAGGACAGATATTGTATGACCACAATTTTATAAAATGACAAAAACAGCCATATATACAGAGACCAACATTCATTGGTGGTTACGGGGGTGGGGGTGGGAAGTGGGGGTTCATTGTATAGGCAATAGTTAGTTTTTACTTATGGATGATGGAAAAGGTAGCACTGAATATGGGAGAAGTGAGCCCAGTTTAACCAAGATAACTGATGCCGCTAGGTTGTATACACACACGCACACACGAAGATGTTTAGGTAAATACTACGTTACATATAATTTTATAACAACAACCACCACCAAAATACATATGAGTACATTTCTGTGTATACATATATATGCATATCAATATATATGTATATGTGTATGTATCTAAAAAAATATGTAAAATAATAAATTATATATATATATCATAGAAACTGATACTTCTTAGACATAGCCAAGCACCTCACTGGATTAGTTTTCTTGATTTGAAGACTTAGGACCATAGTCCCATGGGACAACTGGGTCAATTGGCACAATATAGTTCATATAGTTTATGTTCTACATCCTAGTCCAGTGAGTAGTGTCTGGGGTCTTAAAGGCCTGTGAGGTGGCCATCTGAAATATAACTATTGGCCTCTACTCATCTGGAGCAAAAGAGAAAGAAGGAAACCCAAGAGTCAGAGAAGGAAGCAGTCTACAAGACTATACCCACTCCTCACTTATTGATGTGGTTGTGTTCCAAAGGCCAGGTTGTTATATGAAAATCAGCATCGTACAAAAATGGAGGATGGGATGACCACATCAGATCACAAAATGGAGAATGAGTACATGATTACATAACTGCCAAATTACATCATCACATAACTGCCAAACAACTGAGAATCATGGCTCAGCCAAGTTGACACATAACCTTAACCATCACAGCCAGTGTTACTGTCACCTCGCACCTAGGTGTTTGTTGCTGCTGGATCTAGGTTGTTAATGCACAAAATAGTCGGATAGTAGATTATTATAAATGGGAAATGTTCGATAATGAGACAGTCGATAAACGAGGCGTAGATATAATTGTCTACATGAACTGCAGCCTCCTCTACCCTGAGGCCAGAAGAACTAGATGGTGCCCAGGTACCACTACCAAACATTCTCATCAGGACCACAATAGATGGATCCTGACAGAAAAGGAGAAAAATGTGGAGGAGGACTTAAAAGTTTCCCAAAAATCCAGACTTAATGGAACAACAAATATAGGAGGAGTCTCTGAAACTATTACCTAAGATATTCTTTAACCCTTGAACCATAACTACGCCCTTACGTTACCTTTTAGCTAAACAGCAGGTTAGCTCAATTATGTACTGCACTCTTTTAAAAAAACATCTATTTGAGACCATAGGGCCCACAAATACTCTAAAACATAGGTGAGAAAGGGGGTTGTGAGACCAGGTTAATGGGAATGGAACAGCTAGAATGGGAATAATGAGAATGTCGATACAATGTAAAGAATTTAACCAATATCACTGAACAAAATGTGCAGAAGTTGTTGAGTGGGAACTTGTTTTGCTATGTACACTTCCACCAAAAATAAGATAAGATCATTATTATTTAAAAAAAAAAAAAAAAGACACAAGTCCACGCCTTCCTCGCATGCTGTGAACCCCGCAGACCCCTACCTGCTGGACATCAGGTGACTGTCCTGATGGACTGTCCATGAGTTATAAACACTTTCTGAGACAGAGTGCTGGAAGCCTCCATGCTCTCTATGAAAGAACATGAGCTGTTGACATATGGACTATGGTCTGAAGAAATAAAAATGATTTCTTTTTCATTGAAGGGTTTATTTGTTTAACAAATAGATTTTTGGAATACCTATATAAGCCAGGCAATAACTTAGGCACCAAGGATACAACAGTTCCAAGCTCTCCGTGGGTTCTCTGGGTGGTATAAATGGTTTGTACTTGGCTACTAACCAAAAGGTTGGCCGTTCAAATCCACTCAGTGATGTCTTGGAAGAAAGGCCTGGCGACCTACTTCTGAAAGATCGCAACCATTGAAAACCCTATGGAGCACAGCTCTGTTTTGGCACATGTGGGGTTGCCCTGAGTTGGAGCTGACTCAGTGGCAATGGGTAATCTTCCCTCAGTGTTTTGTCAGAGTCGCCTAGGTAGGACATGCTGACATGATTCCTGTGAAGAAAATCAGTTGCTGGAAGCATGATGACCTCTCTCCAGGTTTGGCTGTCTGCCTTCTCCTCTGTAAAGATGCTGCTGCCTCACAGGCTGAAGGTGTTTTCAGTCTCTGGAAACAGGTCACAGACTGTGAAGTGTCACCCATGACTCAGGGCAGTGTGTGCTCGATGACACTAGAGTCGTCCTCCACACAAATATTGCTGGCGGAGGGCTTGTTGTAGTCCTTCCCTCACACGTGGCCACCATAACTCCATGGCTGAGGCGTTCGGGATGCTTCCTTGAAAGGCTGGACAATGCACTGGCAAAGCCTGAACTGGTGCCGGTGGCAGCCAGTCTGTCTGGAAGGCCAGCCTTCTCTACCTGGGCCCAGGCTGAGCCAGCCACTGGGGAGAGGAGATGGCACGCAGATCACCACCAACGAGGCTATCCATATCTCTGCGGCTGGGACCTGCCCTGACGGACCCAATCCTGTCTACTTGTCTTAGTCTGTCAGTGCTGCTATAACAGAAACACCACAGGTGAGTGGTTTTAAAGGACAGACATGTATTTTCTCACAAGGAGGCTGAAAGTCTGAATTCAAGGTCCCGGCTCTAGGGGAAGGCTCTCTCTTTCACTCTGGGGGACAAGCCTTGTCTCGGCTTCTGTAGCCCTGGAGTTCCTTGGTTCCTTGGCCATCTTCATGTGATATGTATCTCCCCCACCCCCACACGCCCCCACTCTTCACACCTCCATTTGTGCTTGCTTGTCCCTGTGTCTCTGCTCCTCCTTACAGCTCAGAAGTGATTAGCTTTAGGACACACCCTACTCTGATCAAGCCTCATTAACATAATAGGGAAAACCCTATTCCCAAATGGGATTACATCCACAGGTATCAGGATTAGGATTCCAACACGTATTTCGGGGGCACGTGATTCAATCCATAAAACCACTTTTCCACAGACTAACTCCCTGTCTATGTGGGATAGTCTGCCAGACAAAGCACTAAGCAAAGCCAGCTGGTCCACGTGGGGATACAGGAAGTTCTCCTTTGGGGGTTCCATAGGGACAGCCCTTAATCCATGAGCAGGAATCGGGCCTCCTTCCTGTGCCCATCATGGGGAATTGTGGAATGTCGAGCTGGGTGAAGCAAGTGAGACATCACCTAGGGCCCAAAATCTAAGGAAGTATCAAAGAACTCTGTCTTAGTCTCCTAGGGCTGCCATGCAAAAATGCCACAAGTGGGTGCTTTAAAGAATAGAAATTTATTGTCTCACCGTTTCTAAGGCTAGAAGTCAAAATCAGGCCATCAGCTCTAGGGCAGGGTCCTTCCTTGTCACTAAACCAAAAAATCAAACCCATTGCTGTCAAGGCGATTCCAACTTATAGCAACCCTGTAGGACAGAGTTGAACTGCTCTGTAGGGTTTCCAAGGAGTGGCTGGTGGATTCGAACTGCCAACTTTTTGGTTAGCAGCTGTAGCTCTTAACCACTATACCACCAGGCCTCCACCCCTGGCATTATTTGGCTTCTTGTAGATGTATCTTCACGTGCATCTGTCTTCCCACCCTGTGTGTCTCTGTGTCTATCTTACTCTTTTTCCTTTTGCCTTAACTGAGAAGGGATTACATTTAGGACCCATCCTATTCCAGTAAGTACTCATTAACATGAAAAAAGAAAACAGGGATTAGGACTCTCACACATATTTCTGGGGAACACAATTCAACCCATAACACTCAATAATCAAGGTAAATAATAATTTCGTGCAATATTTTAAAATCAAAATTAATGCAAAAAAAATCTATGATGAATAAAATAGCAAAATAAAAACAGGATTGGTATTACTCCTTTTTTTTTTTTGTCTCAAGCTTGGCCTGGCACTGGCTAACAGCTATGCTTCTCTGAGAATTTATGTGCCGTTGCTGTTTCAGCTGTTGCCAAATCAAGCCCGATTCATGGTGACCCCAGGCAGAATTCAATCCAACCATTATGGGTTTTCATGAGCTGATTTTTGGAAGTAGATCCCCAGGCCTTTCTTCCTAGTTCATCTTAGTCTAGAAGCTCCACTGAAACCTGTTCAGCATCATAGCAACATGCAAGACTCCACTGAGAGATGGGTGGTGGCTGCACACAAGGTGCGTTGGCTAAAAATCAAACTGGGTCTCCTGAATGGAAGGAGAAAATTCTATCACTGTACCACCTGTGTTAAACAAAAAACACAAACCAAACTCATCACCGTCGAGTCGATTCTAACTCGTAGTGGACCTATAGGACAGAGTAGAGCTGCCCATAGCATTTCCAAGGAGTGGCTGGTGGATTCCAACTGCTGACCTTTTCGTTAGCAGCGGAGCTCTTGACCACTGCACCACCAGGGCTCCTGAGCTAGACTCATGCAAATATTATTTTTCTCTTTTATGGCAACCCTGCAAGGTAAGCATTATTATTCTTATTTTATAGATGAGTAAACTGAGGATCCTTGGGTTAAGGGATTTGTCCAAGGTCATAGAGCTACTGCTTGGCTGAGGTAGGCCCGATTTGCTCCAAACCCTGTGCCCTTTCACCTCTGCAAACTGCCTCCTTGGCCATGCAGGAGTGGAGGAAGAGGAGGCCAAAGTCTCAAGAGAGGAGAAGATTTGCTCAGTTTCTTCCTGAGAAAAAGGCCAGGCAGTCTGGAGTCTGAGTCAGAGATTTCAATCATGGAACTTCTGTCTCGTGGGCCTTGTTATAGCCAGGCTAATGCATAGCTTTTTAGTCTGTGGTTTTTGCTTAATCCCTTTTTTATTTCATTGTTCCTTTAACTATGTGATTCTTTTGGCTCTGTAATTGGTCCTAATAAATGCTGTAATTACAAGTTTCCCTTACTCTGCTGTACTGAAGGGAGCTCCCACCCCAGCTCACGGCAAACAGAACCAGGGAGGAATTGTGATCAATGGCCACCACCATCTGTGCCGCCAGCCTCTCTGTCCAGTTCACACTTGTATTCCCAAAATCTGCCTGGCATATATAGAAGGTGCTTAATAAGTATTTGTTGACTGAGTAAATGTATGAAAAAAAAAAGTCTAACCAGCATATAACCCTTAAAAAAATGCGTACAGTCCTATTGGCATCTTTCCTTGAAACTGGTCCTTGGGGTAGTGGTCAGGCTTTAACCGAGAATTTCCATAGGTTGAAATGAGAAAGCATGTAAATTTTGTGACAGTTTGTAAGACCATATTTTAAAT
Organism: Elephas maximus indicus; assembly: GCF_024166365.1. Taxonomy (NCBI): domain Eukaryota; kingdom Metazoa; phylum Chordata; class Mammalia; order Proboscidea; family Elephantidae; genus Elephas; species Elephas maximus. The sequence continues at coordinate 221,254,082 of NC_064820.1, read as the reverse complement.
ATATATATTTCTAAGACATCAGCTGAGGTGGACAGAGTGAAATACATATTATTATTTAACACCTGGGGGTGTAGGGTCGCTATGAGTCGGAATCGACTCGACGGCACTGGGTTAGAGGGTAAAATCCTAGCTGGTCCAAGCAGTCTGCTCTCGGCTACTAACCTGAAAGCTGACGTTTCCAATCCACCAAGTGGCACCACAGAAGAAAGACCTGGCGATCTGCTTCCATAAAGATTACAGCTAAGAAACCCCTATGGAGCAGTTCTATTGGGTAACACAGGGGGTCGCCATGAGTCAGAAATGGGGAGATAGTAAAAATATACAGTAGTCGCTAAATACTTAGAAATAAGGTGTGCTTGTGTTTGATGTGTCCGTGAAGGTGCATGGAAAATTAAGGGTCAGATGTCCTACTTGTGGGACACATGAAAAAAAAATTATTGTGGTAAAATATTCATAACAGAATATTCGCCATTTTGTCATTTTTATGCATACGATTTGGTGACATTAATTACGTTCACCATATTGTGCAGCCATCACCCACCCATGCTCCAAATTTTCTTATCACCCTTAACAGAAACTCAGTGCTCCCTAAGCAATAAGTCCCCCTTCCCCCTCCCACCTACCCCTAAAAAACCCAAAAAACCAAACCTGTTACTGTCAAGTCGATCCCCACTCACAGCAACCCTACAGGACAGAGTATAACTGCCCCATAGAGTTTACAAGGGACACTTGGTGGACTCGAACTGCTGACCCTTTGGTTAGCAGCAATGGCATTTAACCACTACACCACCCCCACCCCTAGTAACCACTAATAAAATTTTGTCTCAAAATGCATTTGCCTCTCCTAGGTAATTCATATAAGTGGGGACAGCCAATATTTGCCCTTTCGTGTCTGACTTATTTCACTTGGCATAATGTTTTCAAGGTTCGTCCATGTGCTGGAATACATCAGAACTTCATTTATCTTTATGACATGGTCATAGTCCATTAAGGAACCATGGCGACATGAATGGTTAAGTGCTTGTCTGATGACCAGAAGTTTAATCCTACCCAGTGGCTCCGTGGGAGAAAGACCTGGCGATCTGCTTCCGTGAAGACTGAAGCCAAGAAAACCCTTTGGAGCAGTTCTATTCTGTCACATAGGGTCACTATGAGTTGGACTTAAGGGTTCACAACAACGATAATATTCCATTGTATGGATACACCACATTTTGTTCATCTGTTCATCTATTTTGATGGACACTTGGGTTGTTTCTACCTTTTGGTCATTGTAAATAGCGCTCCAGTGAACACTGGTGTACAAGTATCTGTTTGAATCTCTGCTTTCAATTCCTGTGGGTAGGAATGAAATCGCTCGATCAGGCTGGTCCTTTTAAGAGAGTTTCGTTCCTTGCAAAGCTGCTCCCGGGTGTTCACTGGGCAGAGTGAGTGCTCAGTGGTTGACTTCTCCAAGGGTAACCTCAGGTCTACGGCTTGCTGCTCTCCTCTAAAAACGGGTGGTGTTCTGGGCAAGATTTGACCAGTGGTAGACATAGGAGTGTTTGAGAGGATGACTGACCACAGCAGGCCTGTATAATTTATGTATCAGTTCTGTCTCTTGTTACCACCCTCCTGCCTCAGTCCCGGGATCTAGAACTAATTGCAAACCCCCCTCTCCAGACTCCCCAGATCAGGCTGCCCATACCCTAGGGTCTTGATTGTGTGGAGCCTGCCTCTTTAACTTACACCCCCCAACCTCCCTACCCCCCACCTAATAACCACCGTTGCTATTTAAAGTGTGGACCCAGCACAGGCCTCACCTGAGAGCAACACAGGGTCTCAGATTCCACCCACAACCTATGAGTCAGAGTCTGCATGTAACAAGATCTCCAGTGATTCATATGCACCTTAAAGTTTGAAAAACATAGATAAATTCATCCTTAAATGTTCAGTTCAACAGGTCACCTCCTCCAAGCAGCTGCCCCCCCCTCCCCAACCTCTCCTTCCCATTCCACCCCCAGCCTCCCCACAAGGGAGGTTACAGAGCAGACACAGTGCGAGCAAGGACTGCCCACACCACAATAATGACCATTTCTAGCTCATGAGTCACTCTCTTCCACTGGCTGTGCACTCTGGGGGGCTAAATGTGTTATCCATCTGGGTATACCCAATTTCTAGCATCATATTGGCTCAACACATGTTGTAAATGCATCATGTTTGGGAATTCTCACCCAGCACTTATGTCTCCCTTGTAGGAGCACCTGACAGGTGAGGCCACCTGATCTTGCAGGCCTTCAGGTATTGTAGAAAGCAAGTCCACTTGCTTCAAAGCCCAGGACACACATAGCTTAGGCCACACTTTATAGAAAAGCAGGCTTTCACTGGAAGTTAAAAATCTACAGTCTTGCTGTGGTTTCTTCAGGATTCTCCTGTGGAGATTTTACTAAGGCTTTTTAAAGTAGTGTCAAACAATACACAGGGTTATTAGAAAATATCTAAGATTCATCTTTCACTCTTCTTCTCTGCCCCCACTCTCATCTCCTACCACAAACACAGCACCAATTGGCTCTTGCTTTTAAATCTCTGCCACCAGCACCCAGCCTAAGCCCCAATGCTCTCACACAGACTACTGTAGGCTCTCACCAAAATCCCTGCCCCTACCCCCTATAATTCACTCTGTCCTCAGCCAGTGATCTATGTAGAACACATATCACACCATGTGCCCTATGCCCATGCTCACACAGCCTAAAAGCCTCCCCTGGTATTATAGAACACTTAACATCTGTGCACTCAGCCTGAGTTCCCCTGGCTGAAGAAGCTGAGTTCTCAGGGCCCTTGTACTACCTGTTCTTTCTTCCTGGAATGTTCTTCCTCTGACCTTCCCTGGCTACCTCCTTCTTCTCTCTTAGGCCTAAGCTTAGGTATCACCTTCTGGTGTTACTCCATTGCCCATGATACCCCATCGCCCTATTGTAATTGTTGGCAGAACCCTTCTTACCCTATGTTTATTATCTGTTCTTGCCCTCACTAGAATGGAGGCTCTGTATTAATTAAGGCCTTGTCTAGTTTTTCCTCTCATCACTGTATTCCAAGCATCTAGAACAGTGCCAAAGATGTTGTAAAAGCTCAATAGATATTTATTAAATAAATGGATTTGAGAGGGTAGAGCCAAAATGGCAGCTTATTCACACACACTATAATGTCCCTCTGTACCAAAGACCCCAAAAAACAAGTGAAACAGAAGCAGATAATAATCTGGGAATGCTAAACATCAAAAAAGAAGGTCTACGCAAAAATAAAATAAAGCTAAAAAACGGAAAACAGGGAATCAGAGATGTCAACCTGTAACTGATGACCACTTCAAAACATAAAAGGGGAATAAAGGGTATAGGTTAAGAACGTCCAAATGGAGAGGAAGTCTGGCTGGGATTACGACAGAGAACCCCGGACAGAGCAAGAGAAAAATGTAGAAAAAAGGTCAAATTCACAGAAAAGACCTCACTTATTGGTCTGACAGAGACTAAAGGAATCTCTGAGACTATAGCTCCGAGACACCCTTCTAACTCAGAACTGAAGCCACTCCTGAGGTCCACCTTTCGGCCAAAGATCAGGCAGGCCTATAAAACGGTAACACACGTGAGGAATGTGCTTCTTAGATCAATCAAGTATACAAGGCTAAATGGGCAACACCTGTCCAAAAACAAAGATAAGAAGGCAGGACGGGTCAGGAAAACTGGACAAACGGAACCAGGGAACCCAGAATAGAAAGGGAAAGGGAAAGAGTGCTGACACAATGCGGGGATTGCAACCAATGTTGCAAAAAAAATTTGTGTATATATTTTTGAATGAGAAACTAATTTGTTCCGTACGCTTTCACCTAAAGCACAATTTAAAAAAAAAGGAGCGCAGTGATTTGACTCTACATACCTGAATAGGATATATTCTAAGTGAAAAAGCTCAAAGAAATCAAACAACACCCAGACATTGTATCGTTAATAAGAATTATTAGTATTGTTACTTGGAAACTACTTAGAATAAAAACAAGTAACTATGTTAACATTAAGAACCAAGGTTTCAGTGTGTGATAAAAGAGTTATAAATATAGAATAAAAGAAGTTGAGTAAAAGCCCTGAAATGATGTTTGAAATGAATTTTTACGACAAACTTATGATACATATTTTTCCTTTAAAAAACATTTTCTAGCTCTGTTCTAGGCAGCCCAGCTCACCAATGTATATAGAGATCCACCACGTGCCAGGCGTTGCCTACATACTGGAGGAGCCTAGACACAGAGAGGCATGCTGCCCAAGGAATTTCCACCACTTACCTCATTTTTCCACCACCCGTATGTCAATTTTACTGTGGTGATTTTCAAGTTGCTATGACGCCGGAAGCTGTGCCAGAAGCTGTGCCACCAGTATTTCAAATACCAGTAGGGTCACTCACGGTGAATAATAGTTTTAGTAGGCTCTAAGGTCATTGGTGGAGACTTGGTGGCACAGTGGTTAAAAGCTTGGCTGCTAATCAAAAGGCCAGCAGTTCTAAGCCACTAGTTGCTCCTTGGAAACCCTATGGGGCAGTTCTACTCTGTCCTATAGGGTCGCTATGAATTGGAATCTACTCAATAGCAATGGGTTTGGTTTTGGTTTTTGGTAAGGTCATTGGTTAAACCCGCAGTTGCTAACCAAAAAGGTTGGTGGTTTGAACCCACCAGCAGCTCCTCAAGAGAGAAGACTTAGCGACCTGCTCCTGTAACGATTACTGCCTAGGAATCCCTATAGGGCAATTCTACTCTGTCACATGGAGTCGCTATGAGCCCAAATTGACTCCGCGGCACCTAACAACAACAACAAGACTGTTGGAAGGGCGCTGGTGGTTCAGTGGTAGAATTTTTACTTTCCGTGAGGGAGACAAGGGGTCAATTCTTGGCCAGTGCACCTCGTGCACAGCCACCACCTGTCTGTCAGTGTAGACTTGTGTGTCGCTGTGATGCTGAACTGGTTTCAGTGGAGCTTCCAGACTAAGATAGATTAGGAAGAAAGGGCTGGTGATCTACTTCCAAAAATAGCCCAGTGAAAACCTTATAGAGCACAACAGGATATTGTCTGATGCAGTGCTGGAAGATGAGCCCTTTAGGTTGGAAGGCACTCAAAATACAGTCACTGCAACAATGAACTTGAGCAGATGGTAAAGATGGTGTAGGACTGGGTAATGTTTTCTTCTGTTGTACATGGGATCACCATAAATCGGAGCCAACTTGCTGGCAACTAACAACAACAACCTCACCTTTATGGAAGCCTGATGGTCTATGCCAGCAGATTATGAGAGTTGGCCATGTCATCAGGGGGAGGTGCCAAGGCACATTTGAAAAGAAGCTGGAAGAAGACTCTCTGCTCAAAGCTCCAGGGTGGTCATTTCTGATGGGCGCTTCTCCTCCTGGTCTTGTTGGGTCTCCAGCCTATAGTTATGCTCCGTTCAGGTGCACCCTCAGGGCTGGAAGACCCTACAAAGATGAAATGATCTGAAAGAAGACGAAGAGGACCTAGGAGCGTGGGATGAGAAAAGAGCCAGACCTGTTAGTGAGAGAAGAAGAGCGAAGGAGGGAAAAAAGGAGAGGACGAGAAGGGAGGGAATAAGTGAGAAGGAGATTATTAAAACAGAAATGGGCAACAGAGAGATGGGGGAGCTGCTGGCTCCAGAGAAGGCAGATGCGATAAAGTTGCCTACGCTAGCCCTGCTCCCGATAAAATGGCGGTTGGAAATGTACTGCTTGCAAACTCCATGTCCTTTGCATCCAAAGGGGTAGTACTGATATTTCCTGAAGAATGTGGGTCTGCCAACCATTTTTTCCCAGTGACTTCATTGGATGTCTGCTTTGATAGGGAGCCATAATGGACAACCTACATATCAGGGAGAGATCGGGGAAGCATCTTTGAGTCCTTTAATTCCAGTGGCCCTACATTTTGTGCTTCCCTCAAACAGTTGTCTTCATGTCGACCCCACGTGTGTCAGAGAACTGTGCTCCACAGGGTTTTCAATGGGTGGACTTGAACTTCCCCATTTGGCTTAGCAGCCAAGCCCACTGGCCGTTTTCACCACCCAGGGACTCCTGTGATTCCCCACGCTCTCCCATTTTCAAGTATTTTAACCCACAGCTTCCATGAGGACTTCTGTGTGTGTCTGCCCATGCATTCTGCCTCTTGGCTTGTGGACTATCTCTTAGTGTGAGAAGCAGGAATGTGAAGGGGTAAGGCTCTCTGACAGAGCTCCTGTTTCGGGTGAGCCCAGTGGGCTGTAGTCCAGTTACGTGGGTGAATGACTGTAAGCATGAATGTTTTCCATTTTTCCCTCCACCAGCTGCTCCTGTTGTCTTGTTGCTTGTCCTGATTGATTGCAGACATCTGTGGGTGTCGGGTTCTTGGTTTGTACCACCACTGAGCCCCTATGTCCTGTCCTGGGAGCCAGCTCTTAGCCAACGGTCATCAATGACCACTCTATGCCATGACCACAGTCATGAGTAAGGCCCTCCGCCCACCAGCCCGGGGTCTCCTGCTCCAGAGCTGGAAAAGCAGGTATCAGCAAGCATTCGAGTTGTGGCTGCAGGGACAGCCAACAGGGAAAGCACTCCCCACCTCTCCACCCACCCACCCACTCTGCTGTGCGTGGCCAGGGGTCAGGCTGCAGGGATGACTTCATGGTAAAATCAGCCAGTTCCGAGAACTTGCTGCATGGCTCTCAGGACACGTTAAGTCTGGAACAAAAGACCCTTGGCCTGTGGAAAGGGCTGGGATGAAAATCTGGCTGTGAGGAAGGCTACCCCATAAGGTAAGCTCACAAATCCTTCTAAACACTCCACTGGCACCCACGGTGGGCACTGAAGCAAACTTCGTGACATAGAGAAGCAGCTGCAGATGGTCAAAGTTATGCCAAGCCAAAATGAGTTTTCTAGCCAGCCTTTGGCACGTTGCCATTATTTGATGACTGCTAGTTGCAGGGCATACCCTCTGGGGCACCCTAGCAGCAATGAGCAAGGTCTGTTATGTAGAGGGTACGGAATCTCATGTCTCCATTCATGGCTCATTCTCCCTACCACATCAGGGAAGGAGCTTATTCTCTGACCCCTGGTGGCTCAACTTTTGGTGAGAGAGGCATCAGCTTTCAGCCCATCCAGGGTCTCTCAGGTTGACACCAGGCACTGAAGCGGTGCTGGACCACAGCAGCCTGGCCCCTGGAGGAGTGGCTCTAGGGAGGAACATGGCACAGCACTGGGGACTCAAGAACCACATGGGACCTAGACTAGCAGGAGGGTGCAGCAGTGACCCCTTCAGTGAATGGATACCTTAATCTTAAGTGATCCCTGCAGTAAGGGTCGCCCCCATCGACACAGCTGGACCCAACTCTTCAACTGCAACTGGTTGGTCTTTAAAAAGGATCAAAAACAGATTGAAGAAATTGCAATACTATTTGGAAACCCAAGTCAGTCCAAAAAAGAGAGAAATAGAGTTAATTAATACCAGTGGCCCATAAAGAAGTCCAGGATATTTTGCTGAGTGAAAAAGCAAGATGAAAACAGTATCTAGAGAGAGGACTCCAGAACTGCTGTCTGGAAACACTGCCGTCTCTTCTTCAACCCTCCTCTGGGGAGTGGACTTTGAAGAAGTGGAGAGGAACCATCCTATCCCTTCCCTTCCTTTCCTTTTTTTTTCTGTCTTGTTTTTTTACGTTTGTTTGTTTTTTCAGTTTGATTTCTTAAAACAAGCAGATATTATTGTGTAACTTTTATCAGACACTCTGAAATGTGTCCAAGTTGAGGTTTGATCATCCACAGGGTCCCTGCCAATCTGCCACCTTGCTGCCCCTCGAATGGGACCTCGTCCTTCCCCCTTGCTCTGCTACCCAGCCAGAGATGTCTACCTGTTCCCTCCACCAGGATAAACTGGGGTTCTTCAGAGCTCAGCGACATGCCTCGATCTTCTCAGGACTCTTCTTCGCTTACTAGGCTTCCACAGCTCCTTTCCTGTGCGGAGTATTGACCCAGTTGCAGGGTCACCTTTGAGCAGTTTGGTGTGCGTGCGTGCACGCATGTGTGTGAGGGTGTGTGTGCACACATGTGTGTGCATGTTGTCTCTGGGTACATGGCTGCGTATGCACATGTACACCTGTGTCCACGTGTGTGCTTGTGTATGCATGTGTGTGCATGTATATGTGTGTGTGTCCCTGGCTCTGTGCTGTGAAATTGGGATCCTGGAGAGTGGGGACTCCATCTTTCTTCTTTCCATCCTCCCCGTGTCCCGTTTACTCAGGGCCTGACGTAGTATGGCTTAGCGGGAACATAGAGAACCAGACAGCTGGCCTGGAGTCCTGCCTCCACCACTTCCCAGCTTTGCAATCTTTAGCAAGACCGTCAGTGTCTCTGCATTTCAATTTCTACCTCGTGGAAGGGGGTAACACAGGCATGCCAGAACACACTTGTAAGGATTAGGCCGGACGATTGATGTGAGTTGCATAGAACACTGCTTGGCATGTGGAAGTGTAGCAATGAACAGCAGGTGCCACTGTTGTTAACACTGTCAGTCATCAAGGCTTATTACACTAAACTGGATAAAGACGAGAACACTGTACCTTACAGGTTTCCTCCACCTTGAGGAGATTGCCCTTGGACCTGACTACCTCTGGAGTTCGGGGCTCAGAGCCAGTGAGAGGGGCAGCAGAGCTTGTAGAAAGTAGAGGACAGCTGGTGGGAGGCTGCAGAGCCCAGAACAGCCTTCTGGGCACATCCAGTTACTGGCAGCTTGGGTTCTGGCCCCAGGCCCAGGCTGCCAGCACAGCCCCTGGAGTCATGTCCACTGAGCTCTCATCTGGGTTCAGCTTCTGCCTTACCCACCGTCCCAGCACCTAGGAGCAGTTGTTGCATTGGTCACACTGTCCGATCCCTGGGGCAGGAAGGGCTGGATGCCCTTGGCTGGGTTAGCTGATGGAGTCACTTGCCCATGGGTGGGGAGAAAGGGCTGGGAGCCCTGCCCCTGGCCTGTGTCTGGGAAGAGTGGACAGTATCCTCACCTCAGTTGAGACCTGGCTGCTCAGAGTGTGGGCTGCAGAGCAGCAGAATGGCATGGACACAAGGGAGAGATGCAGGATCTCAGGACCTGCCTCTGACCTGCTGAGTCAGAGCCTGCATTTAAGAAGATCCCCAAGTGGTCTGTGTGCATGTTATGGTATGAGAAGTGTTGACTAGCAGCCTTTATGGTTCATATGCACATTGACATTCAGGAAATGCTGGCCTAGTGTGCTTCTGGAAAAAGGTCAGAACACCAATAACCTGCATGAGTTTCTGATTGCAATGGGCCTGTTATGGATTGAATTGTATCTTCCCCCCTCCCCGAAATGTGTTAAAATCCTAACCCCTGTACCTGTGAATGTGACCTTGTTTGAAGATGTAATTAGTTAAGTTAGCATGAGGTCCTACTGGAGTAGGGTGGAATCTAATCTAGTATGACTGGTGTCCTTATAAAAAAGAGAAAAGACACCTGAAGCCATACACGGAGAGGAGAACACCATGTGAAAACACTGAGACAGACAAAGAGGAAAGACAGCCATGTGTAGAGGCAGAGGTTGGAGTTATGGGGCCATAAGCCAAGGATCTCTTGGGGATAACAGAAGCTGGAAGAAACAAGGAAGGGTTCTTCCCTACAGCCCTCAGAGAGAGCATGGTCCTGCTGACATCTGAATTTGGACTTCTAGTTTCCAGAATCATGAGACAATAAATTTCTGTTGTTTTAAACCCCTAGGTTTGTGGTCCTTTGTTATGGCAGCCCTGGAAAAATAATACAGAGCCCCAACCACACTGGCTACTTTAGGGCCACAAGTGGATTCACAAAAATGGGGAGGCCTCTCTGATAAAGGTGACATTTGAGCTAAGCAGTGGAGTAAGAGGAAACATGGGCCATTGTGGTTTCTGGGAACAAGCAGTAAGTGCAAAGGGCCTGGGGCTGAAAGGTGCCCAGTGCATGTGAGAAACAAGGAGGCTAGAGTGGCTGATACAAAGCAAGAGAGGGGCTTGTGGTAGCAATAGATGTGGGGAGCTTCTGATCAAGTTTTTAGCGCCCCACTCTTAGCTATAAAAAGACAGCCAAGGATCACCAGACAGGAAGTCCTCCAATATGAAAAACAGGGACCTAAACCAATAGAAAAAGGGAACTCAGAAAAAAAATCTCAATTCAGGGAGCAGGAGTAAACTTTCCTGAAAATCCATAATCCAAAACCCTTAAAGAAATCAGAGAAGCTATGGATCTGTGAAAAAAGAGCAAGATGTTATAAAAAAGGAACATTCGCAATTCCTGGATGGGGACGGGGAAGAGGACAAAGTTAAAACAAAATTCCACAGAAGGATTAGAAGATAACAATGAGAAACGCCCTCCTCAATAAAAGTAAAATACAAGGAATTGACAATAGGAAAGGAAATACAAGAAGGTAGGAGAATCCATCCAGGAGGTTCAACACCTGACTGAAAGAAGTTCCAAAAAGAGAGAAGAGGCAAAAAGAGAGAAAAAAAGAAACGATCAAAGAAATAATGCAAGTGAAATCCTTACAGCTGAGGAATATAAATCTCCAGATTGAGATCCATGCCAAGGCAGATCATGAGATAACAACACGCCAGAGATAAATGGAAGGTCTTCTGAGCTTCTAGGGAGAACAAAGAGGCCATATAGCAAATATTGGTGGCCAAACTGTCGTTAAAATTCTCAGTAGTAGCACAGGGAGCTAGAACACAATGATGCCATGCCTTCAAAGTTCTGAGGGCAAAGTATTTCTAACATGGAATTCCTTGTTTACCAATAATCAATCAAATAGAATAGTATACGATCATTTTCAAACATTTAAGATATAAAACAATCGTCTCCCATGCACCCTTTATCAGGCAGCTACCGAGCGCATACTTCTGCTTTTTCTGAAATGAGAGAGGAAACTGAGAAAGAGGCAGATAGCACTAAGCAATAAACTAAAACCAAATCCATTGCCATCAAGGCGATTCCGATTCATGGCGACCACGTAGGCCAGAGTAGAACTGCCCCACAGAGTCTCCAAGGCTGCAAATCTTTACAGAGGCAGACTGCCACATCTTTCTCCTGCAGAGTGGCTGGTGGGTTTGAACTGCCAACTATTGGTTAGCAGCCAGGCACTTAACAGCTGCACCACTAGTGCCCCTCGTCTAAGCAATAGGGGAGCCAATACAAGAAAGCAGAAAAGATACGGTGGAAAAGGAATTCTCAGGGTAAGGGCCATTCCACAGACCTGCAGAGCAACTGGTCTAGATGGGAGCTAGAAGACAAAAGGTGCCAGGAAGGATTTCTCTGGAAAATGTGGAACTAATAGATTATGTGTGTGTGTCTCTGTGTGTGTGTGTGTCTGTGTGTGTATAGGGGGAAAATGTATTGCCTGAGTGGAAAATAAAATTGAAAGGGGATTTTACAGATGAATTGTAGCTTTTGAAAATTAGCCATAGGTGTGTGGAGAAAAAAAAAAAAAAGGATAATTATTAACTTGAGAAAAACAAAATTGTAGAATGCGACCTATTTTCCTTTTGACACACTGAAAAATATTTATGTTGCCATAATATTGACTTAACTGACACCCTGGGAAATGGGAGAAGGGAAGTGTATGTTTGTTGGAGGTGACAGTGTGTTGGTTTGGCAAACTCTAAGAGGGCTATATTAGTTTTCTATTGTTGCTGTACAAATTACCACAGTGAATTGGAAGAACACATATGTATTATCTTACAGTTTCGGAGGATAAAAGTCCAAACTGGGTCTTACTAGGCTAAAATCCAAATGTCGGCAGTACTGCATTTCTTTGTTCCAGGGGGAGTCCGTACCTTGCCTTTTCCAGATTCTAAAGGCCATCCATATTCCTTGGCTCATGCCTCCTTCTTCCATCTTCAAAGTGCATCACTCCAAGCTCTGTTTCCATCATCACATCTCCTCTCTGACCCTGGCCCTCCTGCTTGCTTCCCTCTTAAGAGGACTCTTGTGATTAGATTGGGTGCACCTGATAGTTCAAGATTATCTCCCCGCTTCCCAAGATCCTTAATTTAATCACACCTGCAAGTCCCTTTTGCCATGTAAGATGATGTATTCATAGGTTCCAGGTATTAGGATGTGGACATATTTGGGGAGGGGCATTATTCTGCTGTCCACAAGAGCTAACATCTAAAATGAACACAGCAGGACCTAGCTCTATAAGCATGTTATTTAGAAATACAGAGGTAAGTACCAGAAGTCACTAAAAGTGTGCATAGTGGTTGCCTCATGAAAACTGGAGCCAAGGGTCGGGAGGCAGAGCCAGGGGACAGGAGTTTTAATTGTGTAAGCCTTGTGTAAACTCTAAGATTTTTTAACCTTGAGCATCTAATGCTGTGATAAAGGGGAAAATGCACTGTCAGATCCAACTCCATACCTGAAAAAATCAGCATCTTGAGGGTGGAGCCCCGGACTCAACATCTTTAGTAGCTGCTGCTATCACTGCTAACCAAAAGGTCAGCAGTTCAAATCTACCAGCTGCTCCTTGGAAACTCTATGGGGCAGTTCAGCTCCATCCTATAGGGTCACTGTGAGTCAGAATCGACTTGATGGCAGTGGGTTTTTAAGGTCGTTGCAGGGGGTAGTGGTGGTTCAGTGGTAGAATTCCCGCTTCGTATGTGGGAGACCCGGGTTCAATTCCCAGCCAACAAAACTCATACACAGCTCCTGTCTGTCAGTAGAGACTTGTGTGTTGCTACCATGTTGAACAGATTTCAGCAGAGCTTCCAGACTAAGACAGACTTGAAAGAAAGCCCTGGAGATCTGCTTCTGACAATCAGCCGGTGAAAACCCGATGGCTCACAATGGTCTTATCCACAATCAATCATGAGGATGGCACAGGACTGGGCAGCATTTGGTTCTGTCGTGCGTGGGATTGCCATGAGTTGGGCGTGACTTGACAACTACTCACAACAACATGACATTCAATATCTGGGGAGCTCTGAGATACAGGTTGGTTCTGGGGGCCTGTAACATTTTCTTCACCCTACGGGGATGCCTGTTTCTCATTTTATATTGCCATGTACCAAGGTTACACATTCCTAACTTAGCAGATGTTATAGATTAAATTGTGTCTGTCAAAAAACGTGTATCTACCTACACACTGGGAAAAAGTTTTTAGCTATGACATTTCCAATCAGCACTTGATCTCTAAAATCTGCATGATACTGCAAAAACTCAACTACAAAAAGACAAATAACCCAATTAAAAAATGGGCAAAAGATATGAATAGACACTTCACTAAAGAAGACATTCAGGCAGCTAACAGATACATGAGGAAATGCTCACAATCACTAGCCATTAGAGAAATGCAAATCAAAACTACAATGAGATTCCATCTCACTCCAACAAGGCTTGCATTAATCCAAAAAACACAAAATAATAAATGTTGGAGAGGCTGTGGAGAGATTGGAACACTTATACACTGCTGTTGGGAATATAAAATGGTACAATCACTTTGGAAATCGATTTGGTGTTTCCTTAAAAAGCTAGAAATAGAACTACCATACGATCCAGCAATCCCACTCCTCAGAATATATCCTAGAGAAATAATAGTCTTTACATGAATAGATATATGCACACCCATGTTTATTGCAGCACTATTTACAATAGCAAAAAGATGGAAGCAACCAAGGTGCCCATCAATGGATGAATGGATAAATAAATTATGGTATATTTACACAAGGGAATACTACGCATTGATAAAGAACACTGATGAATCTGTGAAACATTTCATAACATGAAGGAACCTGGAAGGCATTATGCTGAGTGAAATTAGTCAGTTGCAAAAGGACAAATATTATATAAGACCACTATTATAAGAACTTGAGAAATAGTTTAAACTGAGAAGAAAACACTCTTTTGTGGTTACGAGAAAGGAGAGGGAGGGAGGGTGGGAGAGAGGTATTCACTAATTAGATAGTAGATAAGAACTACTTTAGGTAAAGGGAAAGACAACACATAATACAGGGAGGTCAGCATAAGGGAACTAAACCAAAAGCAGTTTCCTGAATAAACTGAATGCTTCGAAGGCCAGTGTAGCAGGGGCAGGGGTTTGGGGACCATGGTTTCAGGGGACGTCTAAGTCAATTGGCATAATAAAATCTATTAAGAAAACATTCTGCATCCCACTTTGAAGAGTGGTGTCTGGGGTCTTAAACGTTAGCAAGCAGCCATCTAAGATGCATCAATTGGTCTCGACACACCTGGATCAAAGGAGAATGAAGAACACCAAGGACACAAGGTAATTATGAGCCCAAGAGACAGAAAGGGCCACATGAGCCAGAGACTACATCATCCTGAGACCAGAAGAACTAGATGGTGCCCAGCTACAACTGATGACTGCCCTGACGGGAAACACAACAGAGAACCCCTGAGGGAGCAGGAGAGCAGTGGGATGCAGACCTCAAATTCTCATAAAAAGAGCAGACTCAATGGTCTGACTGAGACTAGAAGGACCCCGGTGGTCATGGCCCCCAGACCTTCTGTTGGCCCAAGACAGGAACCATTACCGAAGCCAACTCTTCAGACATAGATTGGACTGGGTTGGAGAGGGATGCTGGTGAGGAGTGAGCTTCTTGGATCAGGTGGACACTTGAGACTATGTTGGTATCTCCTGCCTGGAGAGGAGATGAGAGGGTAGAGGGGGTTAGAGGCTGGTGAAATGGATACGAAAAGAGAGAGTGGAGGGAGGGATCAGGCTGTCTCATTGGGGGGAGAGTAGAGTATGCAGCAAGGTGTGTATAAGTTTTTGTGTGAGAGACTGACTTGATTTGTAAACTTTCACTTAAAGCACAATAAAAATTATTACCAAAAAAAAAAATGTATATCAACTTGGCCAGGCCATGATTCACAGTAATGCATGATTGTCCACCATTTTGTTATCTGATGTGATTTTCCTGTGTGTTATAAATCCTACCTCTGTGATGTCAGTGAGGTGGGATTAGCGGCAGTTATGTTAATAAGGCAAGACTCAATCTACAAGATTAGGCTGTATCTTAGTCAATCTCTTTTGAGGTATAAAAGAGAGCGAGCAGAGAGATGGGGGCCTCCTACCACCAAGAATGAAGAATTAGGAGGGAGCGTGTCTTTTGGACCCAGGGTCCCCACACTGAGAAGATCCTAGACTAGGGAAAGGTTGATAACAAGGACCTTCCCTCACAGCTGACAAAGAGAAAAAAGCCTTCCCCTGGAGCTGACACCCTGAATTCAGACTTCTAGCCTCCTAGACTATGAGAGAATAAATTTGTTTGTTAAAGCCATCCATTTGTGGTATTTCTGTTACAGCAGCACTAGATAACTAAGATCGTGGATAATGACTTTTTTCTTGTGGCATCTGGCTCAATAACGATTTGTTGAATAAACTAATGAGTAAGTGAATAATTTCAGGAGCTAAGAATGTAGGCTAGCTGATAAATCATTTCTGAATGGTGTTCAAGAATCCCATTTTTATTGATAGTAGTACATAATTAATTCTGGGCACCAGCCTATCCAAATCTGCATTTTGAAAAGGGCTTATGCATTGTGGGTGTTAACAGAGCTTAGTGATGGTGAACATTCCTTACACATCATGGCTGTGTCCCTTGAACTTGGCTTTTCGAGACTTGTTGGGTGAGAGGGATGTAGAAGGACCACATTCCACAGCCATGGCTGTGCTGGGAGGCGGCCTCACACAGCCTGCTGAGGTATGGCAGGAATTCCCTCATTCCTGAGGGGCTGGAAGATGACCAAGACCAGGCTTTCCTATGAAACTCCTTAAAGAGATCTTCTTTAAGCAGGGTTCATGGCTGTATGTTTACCAGGTCAACTCCACAGTTAGTTCTGATTCCATTGTGAGGCTGTGGTCAGCAGGGTTAGGAGGGCTTCTGGCAATAGCAATTTCTAGCAGCTTATCATTTTAATGCCCAAATATTCAAACCGACTTCTTCAGCTTGGACTTCCCCAATGATCTTCCAGGCCGATAAATCCAATGAACTCAACATTTTCATTCAGATGTCTCAAAGTCTTCTTGAAGGCACTCAACAGTTTCAAGGCCGAGGTCTCCTAAACTTCATACAGCCTCCTCCTAATGGCCCCAATTCCTGTGGCTGGCACTGCCACCTACCCCATTGCTCAAGCTAGGAGTAGGAGTCACCCTCGTTCTCTCTCTCTCATTTTCCAAATCCAGGGTGGCAACTAGCTCTGTAGGTTTTTTCTGCTAAATGTCTCTGTCACCTATCAGGCTCTTGACATTTTCATTGCTACAGCTGCCATCATCTGCAGGTGGTTTTATTGCAATAGCTGGTCTCCCTCCCTACATGCCCATGGCCTGCTTCAATACAGTCTCCTCCTTGGAATCTGAATGATCTTTTCAAGTCGAAACAATGTCTTCTCTCTGTCCCAAATCTGCCTAAAGCCCAGCCTCCTTAGCATGGTTCTACTCACCTCTCCAGCTTCTTCTTGCACCACTCTGCTCCCTCACTTTCTGTGCCCCACCCACCAAGTCAGGCCTTATTAGCTCCTCAAGGAGGCCATGCTCCCTCCTGCCACAGGGCTTTTGTACTTGTGTGTCTTCTGATGTATTAATGCCCATTCAGTCTTCTTATCTTCTCTCAAGCTTCACTTCCTCAGGAGGCCCTCCCTGGCCCCCAGTCTAGGTCAGCTTATTGTCCTGTGCTTCCATGCAAATGTAGTCGTGTCCTTCAGACCACCTCTTACAGTGTAAACATACCCCCTTACACGACAAACTGTCTAATGTGTATCTCCCACACAAGGCTGTGGGCCACCTCGGGGTAGAAACCCTGTCTGCTTTCACTTAATATTATATCCTGGTACCTCTTCAGGAGATATTCATAAATATTTGTTGAGTGAGTGAATGGGAAGCTGGGAAGAGCAGAAGAGGATGGGTTAGTGGGATGAAGGGAGTAGTAAGGGGAAAGCCAGGAACAGCCTGGTGCTAGGGCAGGACAAGGAGAAAGAAGGGAGGATCAGGCACCCAGAAACCTTGGGCTGAGAGCATTGAGCTTCAGGCCACTCAGTCATTTGACTCAGATGGGCCTGGGTCCCCCAAAGAAAGGGTTTTTTTCTCTCCAAGCAGCAAAACAAGGCTGTAGGGAATGTTTGCTTTGGCTTCGTGAGTGGCTGTGGAATGAGTAACAGAAGGTGGGCATTACAAGGAAAGGGTGTGTGCTCCCAGTAGGCCCGGGCAGTGAGTTCAGTCTGTGCCAAGCTAACTGGGTCATGGGAGACATATCTACTTTACAGTTGTAAAAGTTGAGGCACCAAGAGGTAGAATAACTGACGGGTTAGTGCCAGAGCCTGGACTAGAATGCAGGCTTCCGTTCTCCAACTGCATTTAGGGCCAGCCCAGATAATCCAGGATAATCTCCCAGTCTAAGATCCTTAATTTAATCACATCGTTAGAGGCTTTTTTTTTTTTTTTTTGGCTGTAGAAGGTAATATTTACAGGTCTCAGGGATTAGAATGTGGATATCTTTTGGGGGGCCAACTTAATGGCAGCTAACAACAACAAGAAAAGCTGAGGAAAACTACAAAACTTTATTTAAAGAGTCACAGAAGAAGACTTGAAAAAATGGAGAGACACTCAACGCTTCGGAACCAGAAAGGACTTAATATGGTAACACATCAATTTTTCCTGCAGGGATCAAAACCCCAAAGGAATGTTTCCCATAACTTGACAAAGTGATTCAAAAGGTTCATCTGGAAGAATAAATAGGCATGACACATAGGAGGAAAAAAAAAAGAGTAATGAGTAGAATTTACACTATCAATTGTGAAAACATTTAATAAATCTATTCTGGTGGTGCAGTGGTTAAGACCTCTGTTCCTAACAAAAAGGTCAGCAGTTCGAATCCACCAGCTGCTTCTTGGAAACCCTATGGGGCAGTTCTACTCTGTCCTATAGGGTCACTATGAGTTGGAATCGACTCCACGGCAATGGGTTTTATAGCAATTAAAATAGCATGACATATTATTTTGGTAGAAAACTCAAAAATAAACATTAATGGAAGAGAAGAATCTTAAAACCAGGTCCTAGTTCGTAAACAAACTTAGAACATAATAAAGGAAACATTACAAATGGGAAGGTTAAGAAAGAATGTGTTTCTGAAACAAGTCCATAACTAGAGAAAAACAAGTGAAGGCTTTGCCTCCTGCCATATATTTAAAGTAGAAACTAAATACGTGGATAGGTTCAGATCTCAGCCCTACGACTTCCTTGTGCAATTTTAGAGAAACTGCTTATCCTCCCCAGATTCAGTTGTTGCTGTTGCAGTTGCCATTGAGTGGGCTCCGACTCACGACGACCCCATGTACAACAGAACAAACGTTGCCTGGTACAACAGAATAAAACGTTGCTGGGTCCTGCACCATCTCCATAATCACTGGTATGCTCTAGTCTGTTATTTTGGCCACTCTGTATTTCGAGTGCCTTCCAACCCAGGGGGCTCATCTTACAGCACTGTATCAGACAATGTTCTGTTGTGATCCATAGAGTTTTCACTGGCAAATTTTCAGAAGTAGATTGCCAGGCCATTCTTCGTAGTCTGTCTTAGTCTGAAAGCTCTGCTGAAAACTGTCTACCACGGGTGGCCCTGCTAGTACTTGAAATACTGGTGGCATAGCTACCTGCATCACAGCAACATAGAAGCTACCACAGTATGACAAACTGACAGACTGGTAGCGGAAGATTCAATTAGAAGTTATCAATTCCTAGTATTATTGTAAAAATTCAGAGACTCAATGTCTATGAAATAATAACATGATGCCCGGCACATAGAATGTGCTTAATAATTGATACCTAATTAAATGTAAAATTAAAACAACCTAAATTCTAGAAGAAAATACAGGTTAGTACCTGTCTGAACTTGGCATTGGAAATAATAAAAACAGTGAACAAAAGCATAGAGTGTAAGAAGCAGACACACGAAAAGGAACATAGTGTATGATTCCATGTATGAAGTTCTAGAATAGGCAAAACTAACTTACGGAGATAGAAATGAGAACGGGGGTTGCCTCTGGGATGACAAAAATTGACCAAGAAGAGCACAGAAGGGCCTTTCTAGGGTGAAGAAAATGTTCTCTATATTAATAGGGGTGCAGGTTACATTGCTGTTGTTTTTAGGTGCCATCGAGTCTATTCTGACTCCTAGTGACCCCATATGACAAAGTAGAACTGCCACATGAGGTTTTCAAGGCTATAATCTTCATGGGGGCAGATCACCAGGTCTTTCTCCCAAAGAGCTGCTGGATGGATTTGAACTGCCAACCTTTTGGTTAGCAGGTGTATGCATTTGTCTAAGCTGGTCAAACTGACCACTGAAGTTCTGTGTACTTCACTGTATAGAAATTCAACCTCAATTTTTAAAAAATGAGATAAAATTTAAGGTCTTGCCATTATAGGTTGTAGAAAAGTAATATGTAGCCATCAAAAAGCATGTTTTTGAAGTCTTTTTACTCACTTGGAAAAATGATCACAATATCAGATTACGTATTAAAAGGCTATACAATTTCACATAGGACTAAATTGCACCTGACCCAATTGCCTCACATGCATGCGAAAGCTGGACAACGAATAAGGAAGTTCGAAGAATTGACACCTTTGAATTATGGAGTTGTAAAGAGTATTGCATATACTGTGGACTGCCAGAAGAATGAACAAAACTGTCTTGGAAGAAGTACAGCCAAAATGCTCCTTAGAATTAAGGATGGCGAGACTTTGTCTCGCACATGTTGGACATGTTTTCAGGAGGGATCAGTCACTGGAGAAGGACATCATGCTTGGTAAAGTAGACGGTCAGCGAAAAAGTGAAAGACCTTCAACGAGATGGATTAACACAGCAGCTACAACCATGGGCTCAAGCATAACAACGATTATGAGCATGGCCCAGGACTGGGCAGTGTTTCATTATGTTGTTCACAGTGTCGCTATGAGTTGGAACCAACTCGACAGCACCTAAAAACAACATACAATTATAAATGACATGATCCCATGTAGCAGAACATATTCACAGGTCCCAGGGATTACGGCATGGACATATTTGAGGGGCTCTTCTTCCTACCATATCCATTGTATATTAAGTTAGCCACACACACGTTGATTAAAGACCTTGAGATGGTGAGATTGTCCTTGATTACCTGAGAGGGTCCAATGTAATCCCAAGGTCTTTATAAGACGGAGGCAGGAGGGTCAGAGTCAAGGAAAGAGATGTGATGACAGAAGCAGAGGTCGGAAAGTCAGAGAGAGATCTGAAGATGCTATACTACTGGCTTTGAAGATGGAGGAGGCAAGGGCTGTGTGCCATGGGATGTGAATGGTCTCTAGAAGCTGGCAAAGGCAGAAGGTGCCTCCAGAAGGACCCAGCCCTGTTCACACCTTGACTTCAACTCAGTGAGAGAGATTTTGGAGTTTTGATCTCCAGAATTGTGGGATAATACATTTGTGTTGTTTTAAGCAACTATGTTTATGGTGGGGGACAGTGATGGTTCAGTGGTAAAATTCTCACCTTCCATGGAGGAGACCTGGGTTCGATTCCTGGCCAATGCACCTCATGTGCAGCCATCACCTGACTGTCATTGGAGGCTGGTGTGTTGCTATGATGCTGGACAGGTTTCATCAAAACTTCACGAGAAAGGTCTTGTGACCTACTTTCGAAAACTCAGCCAGTGGATGACAATGGTTTGATCTCGCTTTTCATGGAACCAACACAAGTCTGGGGCTGACTCAATGGCAGCTAACAACAATAACGTTCGTGGTAATTTGTTACAGCAGCAATAGGAAACTAATACAGGCAGTAGCCTGGGGCTAGTGGCAGTTGAGCTGTTACCACCCCAGGTCTGAATGGGGAGGGGAAGGAATGGTTAGCAGAACACCAAGAAAGAGAGCCATACAGAGACAGTCTCTTAAGAGAAGCATGACCTTATGCCAAGGACACAGCCAACTCACAGCAACCTTGTTTGGAAGGACCAGGGGATTAATTACCCTGGTCTCACACTCCCTCCCTCTGGTCTCCTTCTGGACCTCCCCATTGGCTGCACCCAAAGGAAGCTGAGGTAAGGAACCTGCTTGTTGGTCAGCAGCAGCCTGTAGGGTGGGGAAGGACAGAGGGTGGAAATGGACGGACAGAGTGACTATTTCTTAAACCATGGGGTCACAAGACACAAGGAGTGAGGTGACCTGCATGTTGAATCAGAAGACATATGTCTCTTCACCGTTAAGTCTAGAGTTTATGCCCCATTGCACTGGTTCCTGAGCTTTGCCATGCAACAGAATCATGTGATAACTTTGAAAAATGCACATGCCCAGGCCCCACCCAAGAGCAACTGAGTTGCAATCTCCTAGATGGGGCCACAAAAAGTGTATACTCACTATTGCCTTATCTTTCTAGCTGCACTATCTCTCCAGTAGTCCTTTTCCTGGCATAGCAGCTCATATCTTTCTATCTGGAGACTAATGTCTTACTTCATCACAACAGTGCCCTTGAATCTGAGTCAACAGATGAATCACTTGTCTATAATTCACAGGAACATTGCATCACATGAACTTTGCATTAGAATTGGCCTCTTGTGAATAGCTCTTAAGTCTCTTTTGGTTCCACAATAAATCTTATATATCATTCAATTTTTCTAGGATGTGTTCAAAACTCAGATGGCTTATATTTGGCCATCAAGAATGTACAATCACTGTCTTAGTTATCTAGTACTGCTATAACAGAAACACCATAAGTGGATGGCTTTAACAAAGAGAAATTTATTCTCTCACAGTTTAGGAGGCTAGAAGTCCAAATTCTGGGTGCGAGATCTAGGGGAAGTCTTTCTCTCTGTGTCAGTTCTGGGGGAAAGTCCTTGTCATCAATAGTCCCCTGGTCTAGGAGCTTCTCTGCGCAGGAACCTCAGGTCCAAAGGATGCCCTCTGCTCCCAGCACTGCTTTCTTGGTGGTATGAGGTCCCTGTGTCTCTCTGCTTCCTTCTCTCTTTTGTATCACAAGAGAGATTGACTTAAGACATACCGTATCTTGTAGATCAAGTCCTGCCTCATTAACAAAACTGCTGCTAATCCCACCCCATTAACATCATAGAGGTGGGATTTACAACACATAGGAAAATCCCATCAGATGACAAAATGGTGAACAATCACACAATTCTGGGAATCATGGACTAGTCAAGTTGACAGGTATTTGGGGGGACACAATTCAATCCATAACAATCACCTTAACCAACAATGTGATGTCTCACTTTGGTTAAATTGGCAAAACAGTGGTGTTTCTTTGACTATCAGTGGTTGTATTTGGATTCAGATTTAACTCATGTTGTCCATCTTTTTCATGGGCTTACATAGTTTTTTTAAAAAAATGCTGCAGTTCTCTCTGGAAATTTTTTAACTCAAGTAGACCATTCATTTTGTAACCATAAAATGTAACAATTTTAAGAGTGAGAAAGGACACTGTTAATAACATGCCAGGAGCAAATAAAGTACCAACCAGGCCCATCTAGGGCACGCCAGAACAGGTGCTCACTCTTGCTCTTCATAACTCAAAGTCAAAGAAGCAGGCGGGTTAAGAACAGGGGGATCAAAGACGGGTTCCAATGAATATCCATCACACTCACGCCAAGGTCTGGCTTGATACTTAACATGATTGGGTCTTTGGATAAAGAATCTGCTCTGGTTGTGTATGGAGACTGATGGCGGGAGGCAAGAGTGAAACGGGAAGCCCAGTTAAGAGGGACTGTAACAAGGTCATCAAAAAAGAGGTGAACCTTCAGTGAGATGAATTGACATAATAGCTGCAACAACGGACTAGGGCATATCAATGATCATGAAGATGGGACAGGATCGGGCAACGTTTTGCTTTATTATATATAAGGTAGCCGTGAGTCGTAGTCGACTTGAGGACAACTAACAACAATAACAAGTTAAACTATCCAATTAATTACTCTATGACATCTCAGCTTGGTTACGTCACAGACATCTCAAACGTCTTTTCCCATAATTTGCTTTACCTCCAGAATCCCCTGTGTCAGTGATTCAGGGAAGAGGTGATGGTGGTTTGAACTAGAGTGCTGGTAGTTGCGATAGAGAGCAGAGAATAAAAGGAGTTCGAAGGTATAATCTATGGGGGAAAGTGATGGCTTAAATGTAGAGGACGAGAAACAAGGATATGTCGGGAAGGGTCCCCAAGAATCTGGCCTGAGCAGCCAAGCACTTAACTGCTGCACCACTGGGCTTCTTGTAAAGTGGATGGGACTAATGACATGGCAAAAGGGAGTGTCGACAACACCTGTGAGAAGCTTAACTCAGAAACGGAAAAGAAGGGTAGGGCAGAGCTAGATGGGATGTCAGGACTGTGGAACTTTTGTGTGTCTTCCTTTTGGTTTGTTTTTAGATGTAAGATAACCAGAGAAGTTTTGAGGGGGTGGTAAGAGTGAACTAGTAGAGACAGAAGGGCTGAACATCAACTGAGAGAGGGGATAGTCTACGCTGCAAGGACCCTGAGAAGAGAAAGAAGAGATTGAGGGTCAGGGTAGAAGCGGTATTCTCAGGTAGGGAGAGGGACAATCCCTCCCTTGGTGTGCAATGGAAGAATGCCTGTGCGGACCAGTCTGAAGATTGCTGAGGGGAGACGCAGAAGGCCCGGTGATGCATCCTCCTTTCCCAGTAATAAAGGAAAGCTGTTTGTGTGTGTGTGGTTTAGGGTGGACGGTCTGATCAGATTGGGTTAGCTTTTAGCTTTGGGAAGACTTTTGAAGACTAGGAGTGTGAGCCTACTAAAGAAGCATAGTGACCATTGGAGAATAGTAAGGGGCCAGTTGACTACTAGTTATGAATTTATAACAACAAGTATCTTCCCAGGGTTGGGATTTTTTTCCTGGTCCAGGCATGGTTTTGTTTTTGTAGGATATATGCGTCTGCCTCAATACAAATATTTATATGCATATCTACCATGTGACATGCTCTGTGCTAAGCTCTTGGCATGCATTATCTCCAAATTTTACCACAAAACCAGTTGCCACTGAGTTGGCTCTGACTCCTGGAGACTCCATGTGTGTCAAAGTAAAATTGTGCTCTGCAGGGTTTTTAATTGTGGATTTTTTTGGAAGTATATTGTCAGGCCTTTCTTCTGAGGTGCCTCTCGGTAAACTCAAACCTCTAACCTTTTGGCTAGCAGCTCAGCATGTTAACTGTTCACACCACCCAGGGACTCCTAAGCAGTTGCCATGTAGTTGATTCTGACTCATGGCAACAAATCTGCCCCAATTTTACCACTGAAGAAGCTGAGGGGACAGAGAAGTTGAGGAACCTATTCTTTCCACTGCACTGCAATGACCTGCAGAATCCCAAAGGAAAGACCTCAGGCAGGCACTTGTCTAATCCCCTGGGACTCCTGCCTCAGGCAGGCACTTGTCTAATCCCCTCAGAGGTCTTGACAGCTGGCAACACTGTGACCACTCAAGAACTGTCTAGGAAATTGCTGGGCACTACCAATTCCTGGGAAAGGCACGCAGACAGGGCACACCCTGGGCCTAAAGGCCATTCCTTAAGCTGGGCCTCTCTAATAGGTTGTTGTGAACATGTCGTGACTGGTGGCCCCCGGAACCACTTTTGCTGAAATTAACTTATTTAGTGTTGGGTGAGAAGGTACGGGAAGTGTTGGTCAAAACAAGAGCGGAGAAGATCAACGTGAGCCAAGTAAAGAGTGTGCAAGTGTGTGTGTGTGTGCGCGCATGTGTGTGTTCTGAGGGCCCCAGTAATCTCAACTGCAGGGCTGATTTTACAGGGACATTTCTGCATATCTGTGGGTTTTCTATGGTACCTATCCCAGCATCTGGCACAACTGCGTCCTTGCCTTTGCCAATGTATGCCGACCAGGAGACACTGGTTATTTTGGCTCCAGTTGTAGATGCCGTTGAATTGCTGGGATCCAGGACTCTCGCTCCATGTGGAACACCATCTTGCCTCTGGTGTTCCTTCACTAGAGCATAGCTCCTAGAAGGCATGGCTGGGTTTTAATCATCTTCATCTTCCTAATGACTGATAGGTAATAAGTGCTTTCAAGTGAATGACTGGATGGATGAATGAAAAAAACAAAAGAACAAAAGTTAACCAAACTTTTGGAATCACTGTTGGGATGATTTGTTCTGGGGCCCATCCATACATAACTTGAGAAAACGGAAGCTCCAGGGCCATGCAAATTTGATGAAAAACCCAAGTCTGATTGCTGAGGACCTGAGAATTTTAAACTTGTTGTTAAGTCCTTAGAATGATGGACAACTAGCTTCATCCCCAGGTGTGGAAAGGCAAAGATCACCTCCAGCACTGTTGATGATTACCCCAGGACAGAAGGAGGTAAAAGAAGGGTGCCAGCCATTGAGATGGTACCTGGCCACTCAGCTAATGCTGAGGATCTGGGCTCCGGACACCTTAGTCAGTCTGTACCTCATGCATGGATGGATCAGGTACTACTGATAGGTTAGGATAAGCCCCTCCAATTTCAATACAGAGTTTTAGCCTCCCCAACCCTCAGTTTCCACATCTGTAAAACGGGCATAATAAACCCACTTCCCAGGGTCACCAAAAAACCAAACTCATTGCAATCAAGTGGATTGCGACTCATAGAGACACTGTAGGAGTCCTGGTGGCAAAGTGGTTAAGAACTATGGTGAGCTACAGCTGCTAACCGAAAGGTCAGCAGTTCAAGTCCACCAGCCAGTCCTTGGAAACCCTATGGGGCAGTTCTACTCTGTTCTGTAGGGTCGCTCTGAGTCGGAATCTACTTGATGGCAACGGATGGGTTTGGTTTTGGTTTAGGACAGAGTAGAACTGTCCCATAGGGTTTCCAAGGCTGTAATCTTCATGGCAGCAGATTGCCACATCTTTCTCCCTGGTAGGTTTGAACCGCCATCCTTTCAGTTAGCAGCCAAGTGCTTTAACCACTGTGCCACCAGGGCTCCTCCCAGGGTCACAAGAAGGTGTAAATGACAGAACAGATGAAAACGGGCTTTGCAAATGGTACCGTAGTTCACAATATTATTTATCTTTGTGTGGTGATTTAGAATAACCTCTTCCAATAGCCCATCTGGTGGACTTTGTCAGGAAGTGGTCTAGGTGTTTCTCTGGGCTTTACATAGAGATATACCACAGGTGGCTCACCATCTTTTTTGCTTAAGAGTCATCTTTTATTTCCCACTTGTCCTCCCCTCCCACCTCTCTGCTCTGTTCTGCAGCTCACCTTCCCCCCTCCACCAGTCCCCTGCCCCGATCTTTCCTCCAAGTCACAGGACCCAGGACTAGTACGTGAATCAGCATTTCTGATCGCATGCCATACAAACACACATGAGTGCGTTGAGCTCCGGTTACATGTTTGGAAAATATGACACCATAGACACGAAAACAGCTGGCAGGGTCAGATTTGGTAATTCTGGGCTCTTCTGCCATCTGAACATGACTTTGGGAGGCGGAGGGGGTGGTTACTCACGCACATGGACAAAGGCCATGACAATTCCAATTGCGAAGCTGTCATCCAGCTACCTATGACCAAATATGGTCTTTCCCCTCATCTTAGATTTCAAATCGAACTCTACTAACTTGAACCCTGCCCAGAGTTACAAAAGAATTGCACCATAAGGGGTTTTCCCCCCATCACTACTTCACCCTTTTGTTTTGCTCCCACAGAAAAGACAGAGTAACATCTGGCCCAGGTTATGGGATTCTCGAATCTGTTCAAGTTGAACTAGCTGCTGCTAGCTGCTACATACGGGTGCTGTTGCTCATTGGGTAGGAAGTTCGTGGGTAATTTAAGCCAAGGACTGTGGACTGTATTTTGCGGGGGAGGAACTGGAATCTTGAGGAATCCCTTGGGTAGCATTTATAATGACTTAAAGCAAGCGCTGTGTGGTTATCGTGGCTAGAGAACAGCATCAGGAAATAAAACTGGGTTTGAGTCCTGATTCGCTTAATGGTGGCCAGTAGTTAAAGGATTGGCTAGTAACCAAAAGGTTGGCAGTTCGAATCCACCAGCCACTCCTTGGAAACTTAATGGGGCAGCTCTACTCTGTCTATATTATTACCATGAGTCAGAATCGGCTTGACGACCATGGGTTTGGTGCATTTTTGTTTGTTTGTTTCACTTAATAAGTACTGGCTTTATTGTTGAGCTCTGTACCTTGGTTTCTTCTATTAAAATGGAGACAAGACATAAAGGAGCCCTATTTTCTTGCAGACCCCCTGGTGCAGCAGTTTGCTGTAGTGTTCTGCCCATGCCTTAAACGATGCACACGTGGGATCGCCACGAGTCAGTATTGTCTTGACAGCCCCCAGTGGTGGTAAACCAGGTTACTGACTTCGCACAATCTTACACCGACTACAGATTCATCCACCCACAGCCACGCAGTGATCCCACTTTACAGGGGAGAAATTGAGACACACAGTGATTAAGTCACATTGCCAAGGCCACACACCAGAGCATGACAGAGCTGGGTGAGGGTGACAATCCAAGATCTGGCTCCAAAGCACAATAAACCCTATTGCCAGATGTTTCAAAAAAAAAAAAAAAAAGGTGATGAAACAGTTTGTCATCCCTGTCTCTCCCCTCCAGTTCTCTCTCCACCTCCTCCGGCTCTCATGCTGCCCATGCCAAACACGCCCAACCTAGCAGCCCCACCGGACACTAGATCATTATCTGTCATGAGTGTGAACCGTTTGCAATTTTCAGGCCCTTTCTGTCAGAAACAGAAGGCGAGCAGGCCTATAGAAGGAGAAAGCCAGGACACATGGTGGGCCGGAAGGCAATTTGATTTTGCTTCTTCCCCACCATGTGGTAAAGCTGGAAGCAGGCCAGATGACCCAAGTGAGCTATCACACAGGCCCACGCTCCTCATTCTTCATGATCTCAGTTTTCAGTGGGTTAAGGAAAATGATTTCTCCAAATATTTAATTTCTCTTTCCTTCCTTCTTTTTTCTAATTTAAAAAAAAAAAAAAAAAGGTTTTGATTTGGAATGGAGTGTGAAAAAGGAGAAAGATAGGGTGAAGGATGGTAGAAAAAGGACTTTGAGAGTATCCATCTTCCCGGGGTGAATGATCCTTATGTTTGTTACACAGAACATGAGAAAATTCTTTCTGCTTTAAGTAGAAAATGCTTCATTCTTAATTGGCCTTTAAAGAGTAAGATTGGAAGCACAGGCACTGGATTAGAGAAGAGGAAGGAGAATTTTCCTTCTCTGTTTTCCCTTTCCACACAGTTACACCTCTTCTGTTCTAAGTGAGCCTTCCTCATTTCTAAAGGTGCAGTTTTCAAAGCATGGCTCACAGATTCCTATTGGTCCCTCAGGCGTCCTCAAGGCCAAAAATATTATTTACAATAATAATAAGACATTGTTTGCCTTTTTTACTGTGTTATCATTTGCACTAAGGTGCAAAAGCACAAATCAAGGCAATGGCACCAAGCTGTACTGGCAGTCATTGTATTCTTCACCATTTTATATGCACTTGCAGGATAAAAATAGCAGTTTCACTTAAGAATGTCATGAAGTAGTAAAGAATTGAGTATATGCATTTTTCTTTTCTATGTAATAAAATGGAAAGTAAACATAAAGCACTTCTGTATACGCAAGGGTGGTGGCTGTCATGAGGAAATGCAGTTGCGTGTGTATTTGAGTTGCAAGCTAAACTAACCACTTTATTCATGGAATACCACTTTTACCTAAAAGAACAGCTGATGGGCAAATAATGATGATCCAGATTTGGATATCTGGCAGATATATTCTCAAAAATTAATGAAATGAGCCTGACACCTTCAATTTAAGTATATGTTGCCAATGATAGAATTTGAGCTTTCAAGTCAAAATTTGAAATTCAGAAAATTTGTGTCTGCCTCTGTGAGCTTGCCAGCCTCCCAAGTTTTCTGATGAGATTGGTGATACTAACAAGTGTAATTGTTTGATATTATATATTGAAATGTGTCAAGTTTCTGAACCAATATTTTCCAAATGACCAACGGATAATGTTACAAAATCATGCATGGGTAAAAAGTCCAAAGTGCAAGACAGATGGAATATAACGTAACCATATGAAAGTTCATTAATATGGTTTCAGATTCCAATTGCAATTAAAAAGAAACGACCATGTGTAGTTTTTGTGTAGTGTTAAAGGATATCCACAATTATCCGAAACCAAAAAACTAAACCCGCTGCCATCGAGTTGATTTTGGCTCATAGTGGCCCTGTAGGAGAGCACAGAAATGCCCCGTTGGGTTTCCAAGGCTATAACTCATTAAGGAAGCAGACAGCCACATATTTCTCCCTTGGTGCAACCGGTGGGTTTGAACCACCGACCTTTCAGTTAGCAGTCCACTGCTTTAACCACTGCACCAGCAGGGCTCCTCAGTGAAGCAGCTATTAAATATTCTTCTCTGTTCCAATTATACACCTATCTAAGGTCAGATTTTCTTCATATACATAATTAAAAGAACATACCCTAATGGATTGAATGCATTAGATATGAGACTCCAGCACTCTACTATTAAACCAGCCATTAGAGAATTGTAAAAAATGTAAAACAATGGCACTCACACTTTTGTCAAATAATTTTTTCATAAGAAAAAATGTTGTTTATGTCAACACGGACATGTACTAGCATGGTATTTTTAAATAAGTATTTTAAATTTTCTTTTAATTTCAAATAAGGTAAATATTGGTCAATGTAATCAATGAAGTGCTGCTAAATGTTTTACAACCAGCTTCCCGGGGAAAAGAAGCCCTGATTCGTAGCATTGGCTGATTTCCATGGTGTTAATACTCTCATTATGGCCTATTTCAAAATACTGACATGTTTCTAAGGAGCCCTGGTGGCTCAGTGGTTAGGTGCTTGACTGCTAACCGAAAGGTCGGTGGTTTGAACCCACCAGGCGCTCCATAGGAGATAGACGTGGCAGTCTGCTCCATGAAGATTACAGCCTCGGAAACCCTATGGGGAAGTTCTACTCTGTCCTACAGGGTCACTATGAGTTAGAATTGACTCAACGGCAGCAGATTTCTTGGTTGGTAACACGTCACTGACTGCAGAGTTGGGAAGAGACAAGGACAGTCAGCCCTCACTGGCTCCAGCACAGGACTGGATGTAACCCATGTGAGCTCAAGCTCTTTGGTGTCGTTACTCACTTCGAAGACTGTAAAGGAGTCCTGAGAACATGGAGTTTGAGAACAGATGTCCTGGGACCATCTATCTCATCTCAACATCAGAGGTCCAGCCAGAGGTCATGGAGAACCGTGGACTCATTTACAAAAATACCTTAACTTTAAATCCTAATGTACTTAATATAAACATCCTAAAATCACTGTCTTTTTTTTTTGTGTCAACCACCCGGCAAAGACAGAGACCTGGATCTATTACAATCCCTTCTTGGAAAAATTTTTCTTTTTAAGAAGCATTTTTTGGGGGGGGAGGGGGTCCGGGGCGGGGGGGAACTCCTTCAGGAAGGGCTCAGAGTTGGTTCTAGCTTTGTTATGGCTTACTATGCAATTTGAGTGTTGTTACCAGAGTCAGCTCTATGTACAACGAAACATTGCCCAGTCCTGCGCCATCTTCATGATTATTGATGTGCTCAAGTCCATTGTTGTGGCCACTGTGTATTCTGATTGCCTTCCAATCTAGGAGGCTCATTTTCCAGCATGATATTGAATATTCTATTATGATCCACAGTTTTCATCGGCTACTTTTCAGAAGTAGATTGCCAGGCCCTTCTTCCTAAACTTAGTCTACAAGCCTAAGTCTGGAAGTCTGAAACCATGGGTAACCCTGCTGGCACTTGAAATACCAATGGCATAGCTTCTAGCATCACAGCAACAGACAAGCAACCACAGAGCAAGCTGACAGACGAGTGGTGGAACCTGGGTGTAAAATCAGTTAAATGGAGATCTGACTCTTGATGATTCAAAGTTGCTGAGTTGGATCTGAATTTAATATCCTTAGTCCACCTCCTCCACGTTGGAGAATGAAAAGTATTTCAAGTTTATAAAAACAAATCACAAAATTTTTGTACCAAGACGTTTATTACTGCACCGAAAGCATTATAATGCACCTTAAGTCGAATTACATAAAACTGCCAGTTTTGTAGCTTAAAAAAAGGTTGATTAATAACAATTTCGTCTGCCCAATATATAATGAGCTGATGGCTAAGATTTCTTTTGGCAGCAAGATGTTTCTAGCTCCTCATCTGTTCAGGTTATAAACAGATGTTCGAGTGATAAATCGGTCCTACTTGAGAAAAACATCCTAAGCTTCAAAATGCTGGAAGCTGTCTTTTGTGGGCATATTTCAGTGGAGTCTCCCCAGTCCTGGCTCTGCTCTTTCCAGCTTGCCCTATGGCCCCATTACATGGACAATTCTTCAGAGATGAGGAAACCACGGCACAAGAGATTTAAGCTGTCTCTCCAAGGCCACATTGCTGGTAAAACCAGTCCGACGTTGAAACCAACTAGATTCGATTACGTATGAAAGGTCAAGAACACATGGCTGACCCAAGAGCTCCTTTGAAACAAATACAAATGTCTCCACCACAATCAAAACATTTTCTTCAAAAGAACTATTCCAATGCGTTCTCGTTCACATTGGCTTACCCTCTTCTCTGCCTCTAGCTAGTCTGCACCCGAGAAAATAAGAAAACTACGTGGCCGTGGACTCTCAGAAAAAAGGAGCAGTGTGTTATCCAGAGGGGTTGATGTGCTCAGCTGATAATTGAAAGGCTGGAAGTTTGAGTCCACCCAGAGGTGCCTTGGAAGAAAGGCCTGGCAATCTACTTCTGAAAAATCCGCCATTGACAACCCTATAGAACACAATTCTACCCTGACACGTGGGGTCACCATGAGTTGGAATTGACTTGATAACAATCTTTTTTTGTTGTTGTTATCCAAATAGTCCAAGACATGACCGATGAAAATGACGGGACCAGCCATGCTTCATTTATGTTCAAGAGGTTTAATAAAGGTCCCCTGCCCCTACCCCAGACTCATCAGCTCTGTTACAATATGTTTCACTTTACATGGAGCTGAGATAAAAATAAAGCTTTCTTACAAATTACATTTTTTTTTCCAGTGAATTACTTCTGCAGTAAAAATAGCTGCTACATAAATCCCTCCTGATCTCTGAAAAGGAGTCACATATTTCCAAAAATAGTATTCTTATTTTAATCACACAGAGTAACAGGGGGCAGGGGGAGGAAACATCTGGGCAGGGGGAGAGGTGCATTGGGAAAACAATCAAACTAAAAAATAAAATAAGTTTTGTGTAAAAACGGATTTAAAGACATGCATAGACGTGGAAAACATATGCCATCTGTCAAGAAAAATACTGCTTTTATAACTATTTACTTTTACATTACAATTAAAGGCAAAACCACAGGAGGCCAGATGTGCCCCCAGATAATAACATTAGTTTCTTGTAAAAAGTCCCAAATGTACAAAGTCCTTGCCAGATAATAACCATGGCAAACAAAAAACAAAACAAAAAAAGAGGGATTAACCCTTCAGACCTTATTCCTATAGGTATATTAAACGTCAATAGTGCACATTTTACAATTTCTCTTAATCAGCCCCTGGCAGATACAACCCTTTGTAAAATGCTCTATGTGCTATTGAAACAATGGAATCAACATCGGATGTCTGCGTTCTTCTTTCAAATACAGTTATATAATTATTTTAAATTACAATATACAATTTCTGTTAAATAGGACGGGTAGAGGATCTTGAAAACAATTAGAAGATTACAATAATATTTACAAACTCACTTCTGAAATGGCATGATTCTTTCCTTCCCCGCCTCCTACCCCTCTCAAAGAGAAAGCTTTTGCATTTGATATTTCTGGTCGCAAAAGGCGAAAGAAAACAAACACGCATACGTGTGTGCACGCACACGTGCCTTCTCCTTGCAAATTATAAAATAGCTGCACAATCTGGGGTCACACACAACGCCTGCTTTGAGCCCGCGTGGCCTCCCAGTGCTTCTTTCACAACTGTCTTAATTTAGGAGCATCATAAATAGCATTTTCCTGCTGGCAGACCTTTGAAGCAAGGAGCTGGACTGCCTTTCCGCGATGCCGAGCGAGGCAGCCTGGCTGGAGAGGCGCGGTTTCAGAGGCAATTAAGACCACTGCTCCTTGGTGATGTTCCTGGACATATTAAATCCCTTCTGTTCAAGGACCCTGGAGTGGCGGCCAGGACGGGCTTCCGATCGCAGTCACATGGGGCTGGGGCCCACTCAGGCAGTCCCCCCCGGGCCTCAGTCCTCTGTGTCAGGCTGGACGCCCAGGATGGCATGGAGCTCCTCAGGCGTGAAGCCAAGCAAGTTCTGCAGGTCGCAAACAAAGCGGTACACGTAGCGCTTCCCCGACGTTTTGTGGATGATGTTCTTGTCGTAATAGTAGCGCAGGCCGCGGCTCAGCTTCTCGTAGTTCATCTTTGGCTTGTTTTTCCTCTTTCCCCAGCGGCGCGCCACCTTTTGTGGACACAGAAAAGCATTCAATGCGATTCAGAGTTAAAGTCGAGGGAACGCTAGCGAGAGCTCTTCTGATTATGACTCGAATGCCTGCTCACGATAGTAGTCTGACAACTATCATGCACACAGAGGCTCAACCTATTCTCATGCACGTGCCAGGGGCCCCCTGCTCTGGGTCTTGTCAAGTGCACTATGTCCCTGGAGACGAGGGGTAGAGGGAGGGACAGCACTGGGCTCTCAAGCACTTCAGGCAGCAGACCATCCCAAGGGCTGGGAATCAGGACAGCCCTGAGACGAAGGAAATGCCGCAGGTTTCTCCACCTCCCGGGTTCCTATCCTGACCAGAACAGTGAGCAGCTGCCGAGTGGGATCTGAGTCACGTGATGTGACTCACTCCTCAATGTTCCTGTTCCCCAGTGGAACTGGGGAGGTGACAAATGATGCTCTCCCGGTGCCAGAGATCAAGGGCCTTCCTTAATTCTGTCCTGGAGGGACTGACATCAGAGCTGCCCTTGGCCTTCCGCCCCAGGCTCCAGGGCTCCTGGCTCCAACCTGTCAGGGCTGGTTCCAGTGCTGCCAAGCTCAGCTGGGAAGCCAAGCCAGGGATTTGTGTCCCTACATGGAAGAAGGGACTTCCCCAAGGCATTTTCAGATGGCGAAAACCTCACCTTGCAGCAGGGACTTTTTTATCAGACAACAGGGCAAGAAGGTGATGTTTACCCAGTGCCCATGTGATTCCTCGCCCACGTTGTCAATAGTCTAAATGCCTCAGGCAGCAGCGTTCTTATTTGTAGAGTTAACCCTTTCCTGTGCCCCAAGGACTGCATGTGGGAACCCAACAAGATGAAATCAGGGTTCAGAGCCCAGAGGTTTCCGAGGCCTGACCTTACCTCATCGGGGTCTGCAAGCTTAAACTCCCATCCATCCCCCGTCCAGCTAATGAATGGCTGGCAAGACTTGTCCGAGAGTAATTCCAACAGAAACTGCCACAGCTGAATAGGTCCACTTCCTGGGAGAGAGAGGCAAATGACACATTTTTATACATTTAAAATACAGCAAGGCCCTTATCAGTTTTACCACATGCTATCAGCTCCAACTCATGATGACCCCATGTGTGCAGAAGAGAACTGCTCTGTAGGGTTTTCAAAGTTGTGACATTTCAGAAGATCACCAGGCCTTTCTTCCGAAGCGCCTCTAGGTGAGTTCAAACCGCCAACCTTCTGGCTAGTAGTCAAGGAGCGCTTAACTTCACCACCCAGGGACTCCAAACAGCAAGGCTTTAGTCATCCCAATTTGCTGCTGATGGGTGCTGTTGAGTCAATTTCGACTCATAACTACCCCATGTGATCTTCACAGGAGCAGATCACCAGGTCTTTGTCCCACAGAGATTCTGGGTGGGTTCAAACCACCAGCCTTTAGATTAGTAGCCAAGCACCAAAACCAGTGCCGTCGAGTCGATTCCAACTCATAGGTACCCTAAGGGACACAGTAAAACTGCTCCATAGAGTTTCCAAGGAGCGCCTGGCGGATTCGAACTGCTGACCCTTGTGGTTAGCAGCCGTAGTACTTAACCACTACGCCACCAGGGTTTCCAGCCAAGCACCAGGGCTCCTTAAGGCATCCTAATTAAACTAGCTGATTTAAGACCGCAGACTGACTCTCTGAACTGAATTCCAACATGAAGGTACAACTCAAGGTGTTGGTGCCTTAATGGAATAAGTCTGGACACCACAGAAGAGGCTTCTTTGACACTTTCTACTCTGGAAGGTCACTCCACTAAGACAATCTTCCCCTTGGTTGCTGGGTTTGGTCTTTCAGGAAAAATTTAGGGCAAGCAACTCCTATTTGTTCCTTATATAAAAGCCTTCACCGTTTACTTCTGGAAACACAGTGGGATGGGGCAGGGGCAACTGAGGGACATTTCATCCCAAAGTGAGGTACATCCATGGTGGTTCCCATTCTGCTTAACCTTGTTGAGTGACCCTGGCTAAGTTACTCAGCCTCCCTGAGACAGGGTTTACTCAGCAGCCATGGGGGATAATACCCATTGCATCAGAGCTTCTGTTCGGTAAAGTATGGTTTGCAAACTGCTCTCCACATGCCTTTTGTTGGTTAGTATTGACAGCCACCACTTTATGAAGCATCACTGAGCTGTTTTAAAGATGAGGAGCGAGATGCGGCTCCAGACCAGGTGCCATCAGCATGGGGTAAGAGACACTGAGTCTTCCAACTTAAACGCCACCCTCTTCCCACCACTCCCCAAAACCTGATGGCTCTCATCCATGGAGTGCTGCTACACAGCACAAAGGGCTGGCGCTCTGGAACCAGTCAGAGTTGGGTTACCTATGTGGCTATGGGAGACCTGTCTACCTCTGAGCCAATTTCCCCATCTGTAAAATGGGCTAATACCACCACCCATGAGTTGGCAGAGTCCTTGGGTGGTGCAAATGGTTAAGCGCTTGGCTGCCAATGGAAAGGTTGGAGGTTTGAGTCTACCTGGGGTGCCTTGGAAAAAAGGCCTGGCAATCTACTTCTAAAAAATTAGCCACTAAAAACTCAATGGAGCACAGTTCGACTCTGACACACATGGGGTCATCATGAGTAGGAAATGACTGGCCAGAAGCTGGGTTTTGTTTTGTTGAGAGTTGGCAGTCAACAAATGGTAACTAACATTACTATCAAAATGAAAGGTAACACTAACACTATAGCTGTGTATTATCAGTACCAGAGCCCTGACTACAAAAACTACATCAGTTTTCACACTGTCTTTATATGTATCTAATAACATTTATAGGGTGTCTATTTTAGGTAACAGGAGAAAAAAAATGCCTACAAATTCTTATCTTACTCAATAAAAATTTTAAGGTTCTTTTTTAACCCACAATGGCTCCACATGGTCAAAATAAAAAAAAAAAGTACATTTAAGGACACAAGAGGTAATGAAAAAAAGTCTCTATATTTTTGCTGAAGTCCTGGAAACATCTAGTTGCAAAAACAGCTTTAATATTTGTCCCCTGCCTTGAAGAGCCTAAAATAGCTCTCGCCTAAACCTTAAAAATAAGATTTTAGAAGTGAGAAAAGGTCAACAGTCCCTGTATTGGTGGAGGCTGGCTCTGTGGCCCCTCCCTGATTCGGCCCCAGCCTAAGCCTTTTTGGTTCTGGGACATTCCTGGAGGGGGTGCGTCAGGACAAAGGACTCCACAGGCCCAGCCAATGCTCCCTGTTCCTCCTCTCTAAAATGCCGAGCACATCCCAGGTGGAAGAAACAGCTCGTGGATTTTCACAATCCAGGGATACAGCCAGCCATGCAATGTGGAGTGTACACTGGAACCACCCTGGATAAACATGGCACTTGGCAGGGCATGAGGTGGGGCAGCGGGTGTCACAGACGAGGCCAGCAGCAGGCCAAAAGGGCTGCACTCACCTGTGAAGCCGGCCAGCACTGCTGCAGGTATAACTGGCTTGCCCTGCTCCACGGGGTCACTTCTCTCCTGGATGTAGTCCTTGAACGACATGGTTGGCTTGTTGAGGCCGAGGGGCTGGCTGCAATCGTCCTCGAAGCTCTCAAAGGAAGGTACTCGCTGCACGTCGAGCAGGGATGACTGGCTGTTCCAGGACTGCAACAGCGAGTCTGAGCTCTCAAAGCTGTCTGCGGCGCTCTCGGCAGAGTCCTGGTCTCTGGGCTTACCTGGCAAAGAAAGACAACCAAGCACACACTTTGAGTCCTACAGTGCAATAAAAGGGGCCAGTCTACTGAGGAATCACTTCCGGATTGGTCTCAGGTTCAACAGCTCTACACTCTGTGGATATAGAATCTTTCACAGACTTTCAGAATGCTCCTGTCACCCCGTGCTTAATCCTTACAGTAAATACACTCTACCTGTCTGGGTGCTTAAAAGCCTGTGCGTGGCCATCTAAGATACTCCACTGGTTCCGCTGTCTGGAGAAGGGAGAATGAAGAAAATCAAAGATACAACAGAAAGATTAGTCCAAAGGACTAGCAGACCACATCTATCACAGCCTCCACCAGACAGGGTCCAGCAGAACTAGATGGTGCCTGGCTACCATCACTGACTGCTCAGACAAGGATCACCGCAGAAGGCCCCAGTCAGAGCTGGAGAAAAATGTAGAACAAAATTATAACTCACAAAAACAGACCAAACTTACTGGTCTAACAAGAGTATGGAGAAACCCCAAAAGTATGACCTCTGGACACCTTTTTAACTCAGTACTGAAGTCACTCCTAAGACTCGCCCTTCAGCTAAAGATTAAAAACAAACAAACAAACAAAAAACCCATTGCTGTCAAGTCGATTCCGACTAATAGCAACACTACAGGACAGAGCAGAAATGGCGCACAGGGTTTCCAAGCAGCGCCTGGTGGATCTGAACTGCCAACCTTTTGATTAGCAGCTGTAGCTCTTAACCACTACACCTCCAGGGGTTCCCAGCTAAAGATTAGACAGGCCCATAAAACAGAATAAGACTAAATGCGTACAGCCACCCACGGTATGGAAGAGACGGCAGCAGGGGACAGGAGAGCTGGTAATGGGGAACCCTGGCAACCAATGTCACAAAAGACTATGTTTATTAATTGTTTAATGAGAAACTAATTTGTTCTGTAAACCTTCATCTAAAGCACAATAAAAAAAGATACAAAAATAAAAATAATAATAAATATATCCCACAAATCACACCTTCCATCAACAGTAGAATGGAGAAATAAATTGTGGCTACATATAATGGGATATTAAACAGCAATCAACAGGGCACTGATGGCTCAGTGGTAAAATTCTTGCCTTCCATGAGGAAGACCTGGGTTCAGTTCCCAGCCAATGCACCTCATGTGTATTGCACCATCACCCATCTGTCAGTGGAGGCTTGCATGCTGCTATGATGCTGAAAAAGTTTGAGCAGAATTTTCTCACTATGATGAACTAGGAAGAAAGGCCTGGTGCTCTACTTACAAAAATCAGCCATTGAAAACCCTGTGAATCTCAATGGTCCGATCCTCAACTGGTCATGGGGATGGCACTGGACTAGGCAGCGTTTTCTTCTGTTGTACACGGGATCGCTATGAAGCGGGGGCTGACTCAATGGCAGCTACCAACAACAAAGCTTCATAAAACGGAATACTATACAGCAATGAAAAAGGGGGCATTGCTGCTATATATTCCATAACACAGATGAATCTCAGACTCAATCAAGACCAAAAGACAAGCACAAAAGTAAACAGTGTATGGTTCCATTTATATGAAGTTCCAGAACTAACCTATGATGAAAAAAGTCAGAATAATAGTCTCCTCTAGGAGTGGGAGCAGGGGTACTGGCTGAGAAGGGGCATGAAGAAGGCTTCTTGGGTGTTGGAAACTTCTCCATCTTCACCTGAGTGGTGGTTACATAGATATTATCAAAAAAAACAAACTTGCCATCGAGTTGATTTCGACTTATGGCAATCTCAGATGTTACAAAGTAGAACTGCTCCATAGGGTTTTCTTGGCTGTAATCTTTACAGAAACAGATCACGAGGCCTTCCTTCCGTGGTACCACTAGGTGGGTTCCAACCACCAAACTTTAGGCTCCTAGTCGAGCACAAATCGTTTGTGCCCTTGGTGGTAGAGTTAAGCGCTGGCCACTAGCCAAAGGTTAGTACCTTGAACCCACTCAGAAGTGCCTCCGAAGGCAGGCCTGGGATCTGCCTCCAAAAAACACCAGCCACAGAAAACCCTACAGAGCACAGTTCTACTCTGACGCACATGGGGTTGCCATGAGTCAGAATCAACTCCAAAGCGACCGCTAACACAGGTAAAAATTCACCGAGTTGTACAACTGTGTGTATGTTATGCATTTCCATTATAAAAACCCGTCACTTTCCCACATTTGTCCCCACCAAACACCCCATTACCCAGAAAACCGAGTGCCGTCGAGTCGATTCCGACTCATAGCAACCCTATAGGACAGGGTAGAACTGCCCCATAGAGTTTCCAGGGAGCGCCTGGTGGATTCGGTGGAGGAATTTAACCTCACGAGCAGGGGCTCTATCGTGTCCACTGGCACCCTCAGTGCCCGGACCGGTGCTGAGACACATTATGTGTCTGTTTGTTGAATGAACCGGTCATCCGTGTTAGCGACTGAAAGTCACTTAGAACATAGACTAGTACTTCAAATTCCTCTTTCAGTGGCTGAAAACAGGATGTATTTATTAAGAAAAAAAAAAAAAGCTCATTTCACTAATGTGATGACCTGCCAGCTCCCAGAATTAAACTGACACTGTTGTTTACAGGAACACTTGGATACATCAGTCTTACCGGAATTGTTAGGAAGCAAATTCAAGTTGCTTCCCGGGAAGTCCTGGCTGATGGGACAATAGCTGACACTGATGGTGTTGAGCCGTGACTTGGGGTACAGCTGGAGCTCCTGCTCTGAACTAAGGGTGCTGGGTGCAGGAGAGGGCTGACACAGGGTGTCCAGCAGGCTGGGTTTGGGGTAGTTCTGTGTCTGCATTCCATAGGGCGCCTGATCCACACCAAAACCTGGAACAATACCAGCAGACAGCTTTTAGCGAAGGTTAACATGGTAACTTAACTATCAAGGCCTTCTAAACCCTCGAACAACACCAAACACGCCCAGTTCTGCATGCTCTCCCCCTCCACAAAATCTTGGCAAAGACATGGGTTTTGGTGGCAGGTTGCCCCCTATGGACTAAGCCCTTTCCTTCTGAAACCATTTATCTTTGTAACAAAGAAACCCTTTTCTAAAATGGCAGCTGCTTCTGGACCCGGTACTCAAAGCCACAATGCTACTATCTCTGCACCTTGGTAGTTTACAGGGTGCTTTCACATGACCCTCAGGATCACAGGGGTCACTGCCTTTTTCAGCTCCTGGGGACACTAAGGCTCAAGAAGAAGTGATTGATTTACAAACATATCGTTTGTAAGGAGCAGAGATGAGCCTTGAAAACACATCTCCTGATGCCAAATCCAAGCATCCTTCTCCTTCTCTTTCATCATGCCTGCTTCCACCTAATTTCATCGGGAATAACTAATTTTCTGGAAACTAAAGAAAGCTCTCTTACTTTGACCCTGGATCAGGCAGGCAGAAGGCTCTCACTGTGCTCCATTTGGGAAAGACCTGCTGAGCAGGCCAACAGGTAAACCCCAGTGCAGGGTGACACAGACCAGGAGGTCCTCACCTGACCTGAGTAGTTTAACTTGAGACCTGAGTAGAATTAGAGACCTGGACCCATCCCATGAAACCACAAAGCTCTGATGATGTAGTTCTCCAGTCACCCACTCCCCACACTGACTAGGGAGGACCACCCCTTAACCTACCCTCAACAGCACCAGACACAGCTCGAATCCATGTGAAGTGTACGGCCCACTGCTGCAAAGGACCCACATTCCAAGAGAGCCCTTTTAAAACTCCAAAGCTCCAAGTAAACTTAGGATTCCTTTCCATGCTGTGCCTGCCCCTTCTCCTTTGCTATTTGTTGTAGTTGTTGTGTGCCGCTGAGTCAGCTCTGACTCAAAGCAACCTAATAGGACAAGGTAGGGCAGCTCCATAGGGTTTCTAAGGCTGTAGTCTTCACAGGAGTAGATTGCCAGGTCTTTTCTCCCATGGAGCCACTGGGTGGATTTGAACCACCAACTTTTTGGCTTGCAGCCGAGCACTTAACCATTGTGCCACCTGAGCTCTCTTCTTTGCAATACTGGCTTATTACATGGCCACAGCCATCAGCTCACTTAATTCTGCCCCTCGCGCTCTGAGCTGCCTAGATCGGCACTGCCCAGTAGAAAGATAATGTGAACCACACTTAGAAAGTAAATACAGGTGAAATTAATTTTCGTATCTTTTTTCACCTAAAATGTCAAATAGCATCATTTTAATATCCAATCAGTATTTTGTAAAATTAGTAAGGAGGTACTTTACTTTACAATCTTTGTTTCATACGAAGACTTTAAAATTTGGTATGATTCTATCCTCACCACACATCTCAAAGTAGCCGAGCCATATTTCAAGTGCTTACTAGCCAAGTGTGGCTACAACATGAAACAACGCAGGTCCAGACTATTCCACTACAGAGTCCAAATCTAAGAGGATGACTTAATAAAATCAATTGGACTAACCTATTGAATTGCTACTAATCCAATGAGGAACAGAGTTGAGGTGTGAATTTTCTTCATACGATTCTTCTGTCTTTTCTTGGGTTTCTGAAAAATAGACACAGGATACCTAAGGTTGCAACTCTAAGTAAAAACTAGATGAGAAAAAAAAAGTTACTTTCTGAATTACTGTTCTCTGGTTGTTTCAGCTGGCATGCATTTAGTGCTTCGTGTTCAATGTGATGGTGTACCGCTCCGTGTATACCCACTTTGGGCCACCATGATGTCTACTGCAAAGAACTAGACGGAGCGTATCTATTTTTCTAATAACCAGGAAAAAGTTTTCCAAAACAAACACTGTCATTGGAAAAGAAGATGATAGATCTAGATGATGTCCATAATTCATTCAGTTATTCAAAAAATAGCTGAATATTTATGAAGTCTTTATAAAGTATTATCGGAAACCCTGGTGGCGTAGTGGTTAAGAGCTTGGTTGCCAACCAAGGGGTTGGCAGTTTGAATCCACCAGGCGCTTCTTGGAAACCCTGTGGGGCAGTTCTATTCTCTCTTATAGGGTCGCTATGAGTCAGAATCGACTCAACAGCAGTGGAGTTTTTTGGGTTATCTGGACAAGGAGATGAGAAAACAGTACATCAACAAGAAAGACACAGCTCGAATCCATGTGAAGTGTACGGCCCACTGCTGCAAACCCTAGAAGTTTCTCAAAAGTGCCACAAGCATTACAAAGACAGATAGGGTTCCATGAGAGTCTGTAACAGGAGACGTATTTGCCCAAGAGCTTTGAAAGGGAAAAGGTTGGTCTCTCTGTGTATGTTCACTTACCTATGGCTACACTTAACCATATATATACCCACAAGCCCAAACATACACAAACTCGCACCTCTGAGTAACAGCAAAATACCCCCAATTTGCTAATAATCAGATTCAGCAGAAACCTGTCAGATAAGACCTGTCCAATTTCAGAGAAAATTGGGGGTCTTTAAAAATAAGAAAAAAGTATTTTATGTCCCTGGGCCTTGGAGGCCATAACTAAAAAGAACTGGTGGTTGCATTCCTAAGGCCCCTGAGTCTATTATAACCATGGAATCTCGGTGTGCTTAAAACCAATTCAATGAGGGATGTTTCCCTGAATCCACAGATGTGCTAATTTTCTTATTTTAAAATTAAATGATCCATCACTGTACCTTTTTTGAACTCAATGTATTTTTAACACTCATCCGAATACTCTTTTAAGGACTGAATCAAGATTTTCTCTACATTTGGTGAGATTTCTATTGTCAATGGTGAGTTTTGGTATAATATGTCCATGTAGAAATACAAATCAACTACTTACCCAAATGTTT
The DNA here is from genome assembly GCF_024166365.1 of Elephas maximus indicus. Classification (NCBI taxonomy): domain Eukaryota; kingdom Metazoa; phylum Chordata; class Mammalia; order Proboscidea; family Elephantidae; genus Elephas; species Elephas maximus. The sequence goes on along the minus strand of NC_064820.1, from coordinate 221,211,082 downwards.
AAAAATATAACAAACCCCACCCACCCCTCCAAAATTAGAACTTCAGATTCCACCTGGACTTAGGAAATTTTAGTTCGAAATTCAGAGAGTTTATCTGACTGAATAAAGGCTCCTTTTGCTTTGGGCTGACTTATCTCTTTCTGCTTTGCAGGGTGAGCCCACTGAACACACAGATCTTTGATGCTTTTTATACCTGAATCAACACATACTCCCATGATGAATACAGTCTGGCAATCGTGAACAAATGAGTGACTAAGGCAATTGCCTTGTGACTATACTTGATGCTACTACACACACACATACTTAAGTGGAAGAAAAATCTATAATCACCGCCATATACCCGACTCATTCAAGTGGTGTTTTCAGGCAATTTATTTTAAGTCATTTGAAACGCCAAACCTACAGCTGAAAACCATCGGCCCCTCCCCCCACTCTTCCCTGCCACGGCTCACCCAGATGAGGAGGAGACAAGCCATTCATCTGGTACCTTTGATTAACTGCTCCAGATGTTCCCAGAGAATGTCGCCCACAAAGTCAGGTGCCAGCTCCAGAAAGCGCTCCTTGCCAAGGTTGCACAAGACCTGGCCAGTCATGCCAAACCTCTGGAGGTTGACGTTCACCAGACTGAACTCATTGGTAGCCCAGAGAAGCCACTGGCATACTTGCTGCTCACTCCACAGCCAAGGATCTAGTGGGGAGGGAAGAAATGATGTAACAAAGGGAAAGAATGCAAGGAGGCAGTGAGACCAGAGTCACCCTGATTTATAACCATCAACAAAATGAGCAAGACACCATTACAATATGCCCAAGATGAATTCTAAGATGCTAACAATGATTCCCTCTAATGTGTATTTAATGAGAGCTGGATCATGCGTTCAGCTGAGTATGCCGAAATAAAAACTGGTTCAGGTTAACGACATATACGCTACTGTTTTGCAAGACGCTCTCAGCAAATCCAAAAAATAAATCAAGATGAAGCAACTGCTGTCAAATTCATTCGTCTACTACAATGCAGATTCAGAAAAAAAAACAAAAAAACCAAACCAGTTGCCACTAAGTCAATTCCGACTCTGGCAACCCCACGTGTGCAGAGTAAAACTGTGCTCCACAGGATTTTTGAGACTGTGACCGGAAGCAGCAGGTGGTCAGCCTTTCTTCTGAAGTGGGAGGGTTTGAACCACCAACCTTCTAGTTAGCTGAGCGCTTAACCATCTGCGCCACCCAAAGACTCAAACAAGTGACTCTACTTACTCTTTGGGATGCCGAGGCGGCGCTGCTCCTTCTTGAAGCCACTGAAGGTAGCTTTTAAGGCTTGACTCATCACAGCCTTGCTGCATGGTGTTAAGAGAGGCAATTCACAGTTGGCGGACTCTAGAGAGAAAGCCCCCAGAGTCATTAGTACTTCAAAATGGTAATATCAGATGCAGGCTTAGCGAAGAAAATTTAAGATTCCAGGAAAGAACAATTTCGACTTTAAACTTTAACATAATTCCTTAGAAGAGTACAAATATTAGCAAAAGAAATCTTTGGTATTGAGAAAACATTATACATCTCATAACCACACTTATTTAAAAAAAAAAAATCTAAAATATAACTCAAGTTTATGTTACAAAGCTTCCTAAAGTGGATATGCATTAGGTAAAATTTCTATCCAAGTCTATTTTAAAAATTTTATGCAATGAAAGAAACTGCATGGTGTTTGGTCAAAAGGCTTAATGGACTGTGAGTGCATAATTTTAAAGTTACTTCCATTAAACTAAGCGACAAGTGAAAAGACTTTCAGCATAATATGAAAATACAACACTTAGCACATGTAAAGGGGACATGTTCAACTCTTAAAACAAAAAATCTCTGGATTTCCTCAGCAATTTGAAAACGATAAAACTGACATATGACATTATGCTCATGCAAGTGTATGGGTGTTAATTAATTTTCTGGGCTGTGTCTTCTAGCACCTACTTCATATGACAAAGTAATCTCTGGAATGTTTCCAACTAATAACTCTACCATAGCAATTGCAGACATGTCATCTGACATGTTAAAAAGAATACATAATGACAAGAAGAAGTACAGAAATAAATAGATGGGCAAAGAGTAGCAGAAATCATGTGTCACTCCAAAACTCCATGCAGAGATGCTTTAAATAATGATGTAAACTCAGAACTAAATGCTAGTGTGCATTTTAATGTCCACTGTTTTATGTCTGGTTTGCAGAGTGGACCAGGGAGATAAATACCCAGCTTGGAAACATCAATAACGGAAACCCCAGGAATTCCACTGCAGTTCATCAACCGCAGCGTATTGGCTCTAACTGGGCTGTGTCTCTGAGTTGGAACTGACTTGACAACAATGGGTTTTCAGGTGTCTTTTACACATAAAGACATCAGAATCATCGGGGTTCAGATGAAAGGAAAACTGCCTTCTCCCAGGTCCAGAGCCTCTACCTGACTTTTCATACCAAAGATTCAAGATAACAACATTCACCAATATGAACTGTCATCTCTTTATTCACTGAACTACTTAGGGAAATCACACATAATTTGTCAAGTCTGAGTAATGAATTACCATGAGAAATTGAATCCAAGCCTGTTGGTACTTCTTGGAGTGTCTGCTCTTCATTTAGTGACGGGAAAACAGCAAACAGGGACATATCAAAAGTGTCAAAGGCTGGCTGGCGCTGTGAAAACAGATGGAAAAGGAAACTGAAATGCAAAATTTTCACGCATTTAATGACCTGTTTTAAAAGGGGTCCCTGGCTAACCTTAATGATTTAAAAAAAAAAAAAAAAACCTTAATGATAGACCCTGGTTAAACTGGCATTTGTATATAGAATCAACCAATCAGTTCTCTAAACGGATTTTTAAAATGATCAAAGTGACTGAAATAATTCTATCTTACTCTGGATTATTTCATCAATATCACAGTAAGAATGACTGGGGTTTTGTTTTAATGGGTTAATCAATTTAAATTAATAAATAAACAAACCTAAAAATAATACCATCTTGGGAGGACAGTGTTGGGAGGAACCTCAGAAATCACTTCATCCAAACACCTGGCCCTTCTGCTAAAAAAAAACAAAAACCAAACCCGTAGCCATTGAGTCGATTCCGACTCACAGCTACCCTATAGGACAGATCAGAACTGCCCCATGGAGTTTCCAAGGAGCGCCTGGTGGATTCAAATTGCTGACCTTTTCAGTTGGCAGCCTCCTGCTAAATCAGAGAAATTCAAAAAAATAACCCTTGGCAGAGCAGATTTAGCATGCTGCAGCTAAAACAAAAAGCAAAATATTAAATAAAAACTGAAAATGAAATAAATTACTGTATCTTTGGATTTATTCTAAAATATTTACCATGAAACACTTTAACTGAAACAAAAGATTTTTTCCTCAATTCCAATGGTCCAGAAAACTGTAATACATTGAAAAAACCCCTTAAGGTTTAATTTTATAAAACTATAGCATATTAAAAAGAAGCCCCCAAACACTAAGATGACTATGATTAAGAAAAACAGAAAATAACAGATGCTGGCGAGGACGTAGAGAAATCGGAACCGTCACCTACTGCTGATGGGAAAATGTAAAATACTATCGTTGCTGTGGAAAATAATTCGGTGGAAACTGAAGGGGTTAAAGACAGAATTACCCTATGACCCAGCAATGCCACTCCACTCGATGGAGCTGGTTCCGACTCATAGCAAACCCTATGTACAACAGAACAAAACACTGCCCATTTCTGCACCATCCTCATAGTCCTCACAATGCTTGAGCCCACTGTTGCAGCCACTGTGTCAGTCCCTCTCGTTGAGGGTCTTCCTCTTTTTCACTGGCCCTCTGCTTCACCAAGCATGATGTCCTTCTCCAGGGACTGGTCTCTCCTGATAACATGTTCAAAGTATGTGAGATGTAGTCTCACCATTCTTGCTTCTAAGGAGCATTCCGGTTGTACTTCTTCCAAGACAGATTTGTTCATTCTTTCGGCAGTCCATGGTATATTCAGTATTCTTCAACAACACCACATTTCAAAGGTGTCAGTTCTTCTTCAGTCTTCCTTATTCGTTGTCCAGCTTTCGCATGCGTATGAGGCAACACAAAATACCATGGCTTGGGTCAGGCGCACTTTAGTCTTCAAAGTGACATCGCTGCTTTTCAAAACTTTAAAGAGATCGTTTGCAGCAGATCTGCCTAATGCAATGAGTCTTTTGATTTCTTGACTGCTGCTTCCATGGCTGTTGATTGTGGATACAAGTAAACTGTAATCCTTGACAACTTCAATCTTTTCTCCAATTACCACGATGTTGCTTATTGGTCCAGCTGTGAGGATTTTTGTTTTATGTTGAGGTGTAATCCATAGTGAAGGCTGTGGTCTTTGATCTTCAGTCCTCCTCACTTTCACCAAGCAAGGTTGTGTCATTTGCATAATGCAGGTTGTTAATAAGTCTTCCTCTGATCCTGATCCCTCCGTTCTTCTTCGTATAGTTCAGCTTCTCAGATTATTTGTTCAACACATTGAATAAGTCACAACCCTGACGAATACCTTTCCTGACTTTAAACCACGCAGTAACCCTTTGCTCTATTCGAACGACTGCCTCTTTCTTGATCTATGTACAGGATCCTTACGAGCACAATTAAGTGTTCTGGAATTCCTGTTCTTCACAATGTTATCCATGATTTGTTATGATCCATGTAGTCGAATGCCTTTGCATAGTCAATAAAACACAGGTAAACATCTTTCTGGTATTCTCTGCTTTCAGCCAGGATCCATCTGACATCAGCAATGATATCCCCTAGTTCCACATCCTCTTCTGAATCTGGCTTGAATTTCTGGCAGTTCCCTGATGATACACTGCTGCAGCCACTTTTGAATGATCTTCAGCAAAATTTTACTTGCGTGTGATATTAATATTGTTTGATAATTTCTGCATTCAGTTGGATCACCTTTCTTGGGAATAGGCATAAATACGGATCTCTTCCAGTTGGTGGCCTGGTAGCTGTCTTCCAAATTTCTTGCCATAGACAAGGGTGCACTTCCAGTGCTGCATCTGTTTGCAGAAACATCTCAATTGGTATTCCGTCAATTCCTGGAGCCCTGTTTTTCATCAGTGCCTTCAGCGCAGCTTGGACTTTTTCCTTCAGTACCATTAGTTCCAGATCATATGCTACCTCCTGAAATGGTTGAAGGTCAACCAATTCTGACAAACCGACAAACTCATGGGGGCTCCTAGGTATACACCCAAAGAATTAAAAGCAGGAAAGCAAACAGATATTGTACCCCAATGTTCACTGCATCACTATTCACAATAGCCAAAAGGTGGAAACAGCCAAAATGTCCGCCAACAGATGAATGGATAAACACAATGTGATATATCCACGCAATGAAATATTACTCTGCCATCAAGAGAAGTAAAGTCCTGATGCATGCTACAACATGGCTGAACCTTGAAAACACCATGCTGAGTGAAATGTCAGTCACAAAAGGACAAAAATCGTATGATCCCACTTACATGAAACATCTAGAACAGGCTAGTGTACAGAAACCAAAGTTTATTAGCAGGTGGGAGGGAAGGGGAATGGAAGGCTCAATGCTTAGGGGACACTGAGCTTCTGTTAAGGGCAATGGAAAATTCGGGAACAAGGTTACTGGTGAGGGTTGAGCAACATGACAAACACAATTCACGTCACCAAAGATTAATGACACGTGAAGACTGTAGAAATGGCAAATATTCTGTTATCTATAAATTTACAAAAAGAAAAAGACAATCCCCCAAATCAATGAAAATAGGTGTAAAGTTAAACGTCTACAGCTTAGGGGAAAGAAGAGACACAGGGAAAAATAAAAAGCTCACATCGTGTCCATTTCCGACAATCTCCTGTAACTTTGCTAAAGAAATTTCCTTTGAAGTAAGCTTTGTTTACACACATCAGATAATGTCTTGACTCATACTTGCCTCACTTGTGGAGGAAAGAAACATGAAGAAAGGTTCTATTTTCCAATATAAACTGGAAATCCTATGTTATGTGTGATACAATGACCCATCAGTTGAGTCATCAATCAAAAAAAAAAAAAAAGTATAACACATTTACAAATAATTATCAGTTTCTGTGCTTCCTTTTTCGGAAAAGGCAGAACAATGAGTGATGCATCGCAAAGAAAGGCAGGCAGAAGCTGGAACCCAGCCCCAAAACCCCAAGACAATGACGTTCAATTGCCCAATACATCTCAGATCTGAGAGGGGAAACCAATCAAGCAAGTGCAAAATACTCATCTGGTTTTAAAAGCTATTTTTACAACAGGCCTAACTCTGGTGAAATATCCAGTAGATTTTTTAAATTCTCACCAGCACAGCCCAGGTGACTAAGAAATGCCTTTCATGACTGTAATTTCTGCTTTTTTTTTTTTTTTTTAAACCAGGGAGCCAAAGAACAATATAAATTTCTGCTGCATTATTTAAACACATCTATTTCAGCAATGACTGAAATTGCATACGCGTCATCGAATTCTTTTCACTTACAGAAGAATTCTTCTTAGGGGGTGTGGGCTTGACTTAATCTAATTTCTTGTGCGTTTCTTCCATGCTTCAAACATCTGCCCAACTCGAACAAGAAAACTCACTAGCCTGAGATTAATGACCTTCGTACTACTAGAAAAAAACCAAACCCACTGCTGTCGAGTTGATTCCGACTCATAGGAGCCCTATAAGACAGAGTAGAACTGCCTCATAGAGTTTCCAAGTGCCTGGTGCATTCAAACTGCCAACTTTCCGTTAGCAGCCATAGCTCTTAACCACTACGCCACCAGGGTTTCCCGTGCCAATTTCCAGCTCTTTGGGTTATACTGGACAGACAACCTCATAATGATATACGAAGAATATATAACATGCCTGGGATAGGTTATTATTATACAAGGCACTAAGTTTTGAGGAGGCTGGTCTTAAAATTACTGCTTTAGAAGCGTGTTTCCTACATAATGCCAAAAAACAATCCGCTCTCACCATCACGTTTGGAGAAGGCAAATGGGAAATGATGTTTGCACTGCTAAGAGTGTTCCTAAAAGCAATTAGGATAGAAACTACATGGGATCTGTTTATGCAGAGAAGGCGTTTTCATCTTTATATTTTTTTGGGGGGTGGGGGTTATGTAAACAGACGTCCTTGTTCTCTGCTCCCCGGAAAGGCGCCTCTGGCTCCTTCTGATGGATGCGGCAGCAACAGCAGGTCCGTGTGCCCCTTCTAATTCTTTCATTTCAGTTCTCAAACAGCCTATATGTCACCCAAGGAAACTCCTGAGTGGCTAGTAATACAGTAAAAAGAGCCTCTCCAGCTCTGCTCAACTGAGAATCACAGGCTTTTCTCCTTGGAAGGAGCCTCAGAGATAAACCACAAAGGCCTTACCATCTGCAAGTTAAACGGTTCCGTATCTTGGAAGGCAAATAGAGCCATCGAGAAACCCATTTGAAAGACTAGAAAACTGAGGCCCGGAGCGAATAAGCCAAGAATTCAGAGTCACAGAGCCAGCAATTTAAAATCAGGAAGACAAGACTAGAACCTTTCCTCTGGGACCCAGCCCATCATTCACACCCCTAAAGACTGACTTTTCCAATTAGTTTTTTCTTTCTAATTAAAGACTTGATCACTCACCTTGAGTGTCCCTCTGTAACTATTAGACACAGGGGCCACCTGGTCCATGTTCTTGAGTCCAAAATCATTCATCTTAAAAGAGAGAAAGAAAGAGGGTCAAAGGCAAGCATGTTTAAAGAAGTACACTTCAAAGATGTGTATGATTCCGACTCATAGCAACCCTACAGGACAGAGTAGAACCGCCTTGTGAGTTTCCAAGGAGCAGCTGGTGGATTCGAACTGCCAACTTTTGGTTAGCAGCTGAGCTCTTAACCACTATCCCACCAGGGCCAAAAAAAAAAAAAAACCAAACCCACTGCTGTTGAGTCGATTCCAACTCATAGCCACTGGGGCAGGTAATGCAAAATTGAACACCAGAAGTTCTTATTTTAAAGGCCATCAAATATCTCAAGCCGAAAGCGCTTCTCAGGACAACTAGCGGGTATGCTATTTAGATAACTGAACACTAACGCTGTTTCCCCACTGAATTCCACTGAGATATGAGGAACCAGATACACAGATAAAGTCACTTTCTGGCAGCCTCCCAAGGGAATCTTGCCAGGGTTGCTGTGCAAGGGGGACTGTCTTTCCAGGGACAGAAGGGGAGGAACTGCCCTGTTAGTTTGGGGACTGGGCCTGGGTGGGCACCTCCTGTCTGCACAGCTGCACAGCCTGCGCCAATGGGTGAGCCCAAGGGCGTCTGTGGAGGGTGCAGGCCCCTGGTAGCTCCCGGGGGGTCCAGATCAAGGAATGCTTGCTGGAAAGACTCCTCCCTCCTCTCCACCCTAAGTTATGAGGAAGCACACAGCCAGGAAGGGTATAGAACAGAGAGCCCACTGCTTCAGCCCAAACCCTCTTGCATCATCCCAGAGCCTCCTGCTCTGGTAACACAAGCTGAAAATATTTCTGCTTTGTGCACTGCTCAGCTGTGCATTTGTACAAGAGGAAGCGATTCTGGCAATGGCTCAGCCTCACTTGCTTCTTATACTAGGCCTGTGCTGTGTACAGCAACCACCAGCCCTGGACGCTTGACACTTGGCGTTAGTGAACTGAGATGTATTATAACCTAAAAGCTGGTGGTTTCAATCCACCCAGCAGCACCACTGAAGAAAGGCCTGGCAATCTGCTTCCATAAAGATTATTGCCAAGAAAACCCTACAGAGCAGTTCTGTTCTGTAACACTTGAGGCTGCCATAACTCAGAACTGACTTGACAGCCACAGGGTTTGGTTTTTTGGTTCTAGGTATAAAATACACACTGGATTTCAAAGACTTAGCAGGAGAAAAGTAAAATGTTTCAGTAATAATTTTTATATTTACTGCATGCTTATACAATGTCTTGAATATAGTAGGTTAGATGAAATTTACTGAAATTAATTTTACCTGTTTATTTTTAACATGGCTATTAGAAAATAAAAAATGACATACGTGGCTTGCAACTGGACAGTGCTGTAACAGGCTGAAAACTTATTTAAAACACCAAAAAACCAAACCCATTGCTGTCGAGTCGATTCCGACTCATAGCAACCCTATAGAACAGAGGAGAACTGACCCATTGGGTTTCCAAGGAAGACAGGTGGATTTGAACTGCTGACTTTTTGATTAGCAGCCATAGCACTTAGCCACCGTGCCACAAGGGCTCCCAAAAGTTATTTGGGGACCCTAAAACTGCTTGTCTGGACAGGAAAGTTACATAGTAATAAAAAAAAAAATACTACCAGAGTGTTAAACAAAACGTTAATGACTAAAACTCATTTTCGAATTACCAGGGTTAGTACCGATGATGGAGTTTCTGAGTGGTGCAAACAGTTAATACGCTCAGCTACTAACCAGAAGTTTAGAGGTTCGAGTCCACCCACAGGTACCTCAGAAGAAAGCCCAGGCAATCTATTTCAGAAAAATCAGCCTCTGAGAACCCTACGGAGCACAGTTCTACTCTGACCCACATGCAGTCACCATGACCCGGAGTCAACTGGATGGCAGCTGGCCTAGCACAGGTGACAGCAACCTTTACCTCGAGGGGCATCCCTCACCCTCCCTGTTCCATGGCTACGGAACTGAAGGTCCATAACAAAGTTGTATGGGGGCACCCCTAACCTGCCCCCACTCTACTGGGTGCTCCCACCTGTAACAACCAAGAACTTCTAGGAGTTAAAATACTCGGCAATTTATATAACTTACTGGAAGCAGCAATTAGCCTATTCCCATGTAACTATTTAAATTCAACTGTGTGCTTTCTTACTTTCTCTTTATGAACAACATTATAACTAAAACACACCTCCCAACAACCCTGCCACCCAACACTAACACACATGGGGTTGCCATGAGTTGCAATCAACTCGATGGCAACTGGTTTTGCTGGGCTCTGGATACTGGAGACACACACACACACCCCTAAAATGGCAGTGTGGGAGGCAAGAGACATTGGAAAGGCTGTAAAGTCCCTTGCCCTGAAGGTAATTATCACAGCAGCCAAGACAGGAGAGAGAACACCTTGATAATCACCCCATGGGTGGGTGGGAGGGGAGGGTTGTTCTGGGATCAAAAGTGGCCACGCTGGATCAGAATCTCCATCTTGTCACTTCTGCCGTCCGCATTTCTCAAGAATCAGTGCTCACTGCTAAGGCTCGCCAGCGCTGACAGACGCCTACTCACTCAGCCCTAAGCACCCTTTCCCTGAACCTCCCCAACATCAGGGCTGGAGACAGTGTGCCATCTTGTAGGGAGGCACTGGAGGCCCAGGTGTTAACTGGCCCTGGATCAACAGCTACCACGGGGCTACTAAGGAGCAGACGAGGGACCAAATCCCCGTTGCATGTGGTCCTAACCCACTGTGCCAGGCACGTGCCCTTCTGCCTCCACATCACCATAAGGCAGAGACAGCAAACAGATACTATGACAGTAGGCCCGAGCCAAGACAATAGACATCTTGGGTTTGTCCAGTATCTATCCAGAACCCAGCAAAACCAGCTGCTGTCGAGTCAACTCCAACTTATAGCAACCCATGTGTGTGTCAGAGTAGAACTGTGCTCCACAGGGTTTTCAATGGCTAATTTTTTGGAAGTAAATTGCCAGGCAGGCCTTCCTTCTCTGGGTGGCCTCGAACCACCAACCTTTTGGTTAGTAGGCTGCCGGCTTTATCCTACATGTTCTAACTTCACAGAGACTGACAGAGAAAGGCTGCGGACGGCCACGGAAAAGCTCTGCCTAGCTTTTGTGTACAAATACCGAGAGAAAAGGCAGCCTACCCCTCCCACATAAAGAGGTATAATTACTAGCTACAGAATAGAATTCTTTTGTTGTCCAGCTCTTAATGAGTTTTGTAAAAAAACCATGTAGAATCAAAGAGCTCGACTAAATGGTTTCAGGCAGACACATCACTAATCAAATTTAAGTTCACTTATTTTACTCAACACAGCTTGTTAAAGTGACAGGCATGCCAAGTTCCTCCACATTAATCAACTTCATGTTTAGGTCATTTCGGTGTTGCCATACTGATCACTGCTTTTGAACCAAAAAAAGGGGGGGAAATGGCAGAACAGAATGGCCGACAGTGGTAACATTCGAAAAGAGGACAACCTGCCAGACGGCAGTACCCTTATTAGAACAAATAATCAGTTATGTGAGATCAGAACACAGGTTTGCACTTAGGTAAATCTTAAGAAAAACAAAATGAAACAAGCCTTTCACACTTTTGAAGGTACCTTTTGCTTTTTTCACTTGGAAAGTTATCAGTTTAGAGATGAATGACTAATCTCAGGAATGAGTGTTTGAATCGATTTCCCTGCGGGATACGCGGTGCTAACATTTATTGTACTGCGATGTTACTCAGAATTTTAATAAACCTTAACTTAGAGATTTATATGGGTGATTGCTGGCGGTGTGGGCAGGCAGCTAACACACATCACTTCCATCCCATGGAACACATGTAATCTCTTGCTGGTGAAATAAAATAAATTACTCCTATCTCCAAAGGGGCCTGCTCACCTATTTACTTTCTAAAGTAGCACAACTGCTATTTCAGTCTACCCTGAAATTTAGAACCGTCTAGCATTAAAAGCCTCCTGAACTTAAAAAAAAAAAGAAACCCAAAGCCCCCAAATACACATACGCAAACGCTCACGATTACTCTTTCCTTCAAAATACTTCAAGAAAATAAAGGCAGCCTACGCCTCCCGGTCCCCCATTCCCTCACCAATGTCGGCCGAGGGGACCCCGAATCCAGAGGTTTTCGGGCACCCGTAAGGGTTTCGCCCAAGCGGAAGGACAAGAGGGCGCCACCCGTTCACCCTCCTGGGGCCTCCCTCGCCTGCCGCCCGGGCTGGGCCCTGGACTTGGCCGAGCAGTTGGGGACCCTGCGCTCCGGGGTGCCGTAGCATTTCCGCTTTACGCGCCGGGGCCCCCCCTCCCCGATCCGGGCAACCTCCCTGCCGGGCCCGGCACCGCCCCCCAGAATGGGGCGCCTGAGAAAGTCTCCCACAAAGCCGGGGCGCGCCTGGGCCGGGAAGCCCGTGGACTGCGCGCGGGAGCTACCCGGACACCCTTCTGCGTTCTCAACGCCCTTAGTGAATTCAGGCGCCCTGGGCACCCGCAGGACGAGAAACCTGGGCAAAGAACAACCCCACCGGGCCCGGAATGCCTTTTAGAAAACAAAGCCAAGCAAAGCGAAACAAGACCCGCACCCCGCCCGGGAGGCCGCCCGGCGACCCGGCGGCACCGCCCGAGTGCGCAAGGCCCGGGCCGGCACGTCTCGGGGCCCCGGGCAACCTCGCCCGGGCACCTCGGCACTGACCCTGCCGCCGGGCCCTCGGCCGCTCCGCCACCCCCAAGGCCACTCGGTACCGAGAAAACAAGCCTGTGAGGATAACTCAGGCGCACGCCCCTCGGATTCTAAGAGGACCGCCACCCCGACCCTGACCCCCTGGTTCACTCCAGGATCCAGATCTTGGTGTCGCCTGCGTCTCCCGTCCCGTTTCTGGGTCACCCCTACCAGGGAAAGGAGCCGGGCGCAGGAGGCGGTTCTCAGCGGACGCCTAGCCGGCGCCCTCCAGGGTCTGCGGCGCGGTGGGGGCTCCAGGAGGGACCCCGCTCTTACCCCTGCGGGCAGGCCGGCGCGGACGGAGGCGGCGGTAACTGGGTGCGCGCCAGGCGAGGGCGAGGGCGAACGCTGAAGACGCGGGGGCCGCGGACCGGGTGGCGGACGGGGGCGCTCCGGGGGTTGCGGGCGGCAAGCCGGGCTCTCGACCTAGGGTGCACCGTGTTCCTCGCGGCAGCAGGAGGAAATACCGGCCCGTCCCCTCGCGGCGCAGCTCTTCAGGAGCGCGAAGAGGAGGGACTAAAGAGGGGAGGAGACAAGGGGAGGAGGGGAGGCGGAGGGACGGGAACGGGGGAGGGGACCAGAGGAGGAAGGAGGTCGGGGACAAGGGAAAGGAAGAGAGGGAGGGGGAGGAGAGGAGAAGAGTAGAGAGGCAAAGGAGAGGAAGGGAGAAAGGAGAAAGGAAGGAAAAGCTGGAAGGAAGAGCGGAGCGAAGAGGAAGAGAAGGGAGAAGAGAAAGGGGAGGAGGGGAGGAGCGGAGGAGGGGAGGAGCAAGCTCCTTCCGGCGGGGCCCTCTCTCCCGCGTCCGCTGTCACCTGGCTCTGTCCCAGGGACTCAGGATGTGTGCCGGGAGAGCCTTTCCTGGGAAGAATCAGTTTCCTCTCCTGATCCCTGTGGCTTTCACACCAAACCTGCCATTGGAATTCAGCATGAAGAGAATAATGAAGAGCGCTGGTGACACGGGTGGTCGCGGCGCTTGGCTAATAAGATCTCCCTGGGCGGTGCCCTCGAAAGTTGAGCTGGCCCATTCTTGGACCTCCCTCTGGATCCAAGATTTCTAGTTATTGGGTCATGAAAAGACTCTAAATGAAGGTAACAAGTACGATCTGGGCCCTTTGCTGGCTCACCACCAAGTTTATTGTGCACAACGAATTGCGCTACTCAGGGTAATTCCATTTCCATAGCCCTCGTGTGAGGGGCGCCCCCTAGAATTGAGCGGTGCCTATCGTAGTAACCAACACCGACTGAGCTTTCACTCGAGGCGAAGCACTCTACATGTATTATCATTTAATCTTCAGGACATTTCTCCAAGGTTTTATTGTTGCCACTTCGCACATGACAGACCTGAATCTTAGGGTAAGTAACTGGATCATAAGCGCGGGTACTCATGGGAAATTCAGGATGGCAACCCGACCTTTTCTGACTCCCAAGCCCATGGTCAAAACCGTCACCTATACGCGGGTTTCCATTTTTATCAGAAGGCGCCGAGCCCATGGCTAAAAATGTATGCATTTCCTATTTAGACTTAGATCCCAAACCAAACCCACAGCAGTCTAGTCGATTCCCACTCGTAGCGACCCTATAGAACAGAGTAGAACTGCCCCGTATTGTTTCCAAGGTTGCAATCTTTACTGAAGCAGATTGCTGCATCTTTCTCCCCGGGAGGGGCTGGTGGATTCGAACAGCTGAACTTTCTGCTGCCAGCACAGTCACTTAACTACTTAGACTCTCAATATTTTGGAGAGAAATTTAGATTTGTACGAGATTTTTTTAAAAAAGCCTAGTTTAGGCAAGACCCTAGGACTGAAAGCAGCTACATCATAAAGACAGGGTGCCGCGGGAGGGAGTGAAACTGTCCAGCTTCTGTCAGCCAGGGTTCCTGGTTTCCGTGGCAACCATGGATCTGCCGTTATCCGGATCACCGAGATACTGCAGCCCCTTAGTGCGCCTTGCCACTTGAGGGTGTCCAGGTATCACCATGGCACATGTCAGAGGCAGGCCACATTGTGCAAGGGGAAATCAGTGTTTTGGGGGGATTGAATTGATTCTGATGGCTTCTCAGTGTACGTTCAGGCCCGAATCAGAAAGGGTACATAGGTCAAGAAGGAGTTTTATAAATGGCATACAGATCCATAGTAAGTTACCATGGAGATGCAATGTGTTCCTTTTTTTTCTTTTCTTAAAACCATAGCGGAAAATCCTGACTCATCTGGCTGCCCTTCCAGGTAATACAGCGGCTTTTCCCCCAGGCTACTCACACAGTCCTGGATGGTGTCTGAGAAGCTTGGTGCCACGGCCAGTTTCGGGTGTCTGAGAAGCTTGGTGCCACTGCCTAGTCCCCTGTGCCTGCTCCCCACCCATGTTTGGTGCCAGAGGTTGATGGACAGGCTCCCTGGTGCTGTTGTTAATCTGCCGTTGAGTTGGCCCCGACTCATGGTGACCTCAGGCACAATGGCATGAAACGATGCCCTGTCCTGTGCCATTCCCGTGATAGGTCATGGATCCACAGGGTTTTCACTGGCTGATTTTTGGAAGTAGATCACCAGACTTTTCTCCCAGGGCTCCCTAAAGAGGACAGATGGAGACCCGTTGATTCTTTGTGAAGACGTCTTTCCTTCTTTTGAGGATGGGGGCCAGGAAGAAGCGCTTTGCTCACTGGGCAGTTTCAAGCATATACAAGCTGAGAGACAGAAATCAATGGAAGGAGCACTGGAGTTGGGAGAAAATCTTTTCCTAATGGCCAAGCCTTCCCCTGCTTACTAACTCGGAATACCTTGAGCCTATTATTTAACTCCTCTGCAGAAAAGGGGCAATTATGGAACCAACCTATCCACCACCCATCTGTCAGTTTGTCATAGTGTGGTGGCTTGTGTGTTGCTGTGACGCTGGAAGCCATGCTATGGGTATTTCAAATATAAGCAGCATCACCCGTGGTGGACAGTTTTCTGTGGAGCTTCTAGGCTAAGAGAGACTATGAAGAAAGGCCTGGGGATCTACTTCCAAAACTCAGCCGATGAAAACCTTATGGGTTACGACAGAACTTTGTTCTATTCTCTTGCTTTGGACACGCCATCAGGAAGGCTCAATGGACAAAGCAGGACATCATGTTTGGTGAAGTAGAGGACCAGTGAGGGTGAGGGAGACACTCGGCAAGATGGATTGGCTTAATAGCCACAATGATGGACTCAAACATGCATTGATTGGGAGGATGACACAGGTTGCCATGAAAAAGAGTCAGCTCACTGGCATCTGTCTGTTCATCCATCCATCCATCCAACCATCCATCCACCCACCCACCCAGCCACGTACCCCTCCCTCCCTCTCTCTCTATGGAACCTATGTCATAAGACATAAATCCCAGTACTTACCAGTGTTGAGTGCCTTTTGAGCTGAGAGAGCTCAAAATGGCAGCTACTAAGTTTCTTTCTCCAAACTCCCCCCTTGAATCATTTTATGAGAAACACTTGGAAAAAATTGTCATACACATGAAAAAAGAAATTGTCCCTACTGTCTCAGATCCCACTGGTGTGAAACCCTACCCAAAATGACCATGGCCTGGATGACAAAATGGCAGAGCTGAAAGAGGTGTGGAGGCCTCTAGGAGAAGAAGCTAGGTCAGTTTGCCTGGGTCACACTCGGAAGGGACACAGAGTCCACACAAGCCTAGTCTCCTGACTCCCACCCAGGCCCCTCTAGCTCCCTGCTTCCCACAAAGCCCCCTTGCCCTGGGTCCTGTGCTGTGACTGTTCCACCGCCACAGTTTGATGGTGACATGAACTTAATAAAATGACGTATGCTAGTTCTGGGATGATACCGGGGCTCCTAATTTTTTTTTTTTTTTTTTTTTTTGTCCTTGTTATTAGCTGGTTTCCTAGTTACTCAGCCTAGTTATTAAACCCCTGCCTGGTTGAAGCCTGTGATTATTCATTGACTGTTACGGCGCGATGCTCAAGGAACACCAGGCTTTACAGTAAATGAAGCCTATTTAAGTACTGCGCTCGCTGCACTTTAAAATCAAAAGTTGAAGGTGTTAGAAGGAAATGAAAAGGCAGAAGACGCACAGGGTGAAATGATCAGATGTGCTTATGTCAAGCTGAGTTTAAGAGTCATCTTAATCCTTTTCCCTTAAGACAGAATAAAGCTCAGAGAAGAAAAAAAGGAAAGAGATAGCAGAACCTATGTCTGCACAAATACTAAATTATCTAGAGAGTAAAATACAGATAAAACGTTCTTTAGAAACCAGACACTATCATTAAAAAGTCATTCTTTAAAAAAAGAAACACGTTTCCTTAGAGATACCTTCATATTTGCCTTGAGATCCAAATCAATAGAGGCAACACACGATTCAAGGTAGTTTCAAGTTGCAAGTTAAACAGACGTCATTTGGCCGGAAGTGTATCATTTATTCATTCAGTAAACATAGGCTCCAGGACCAGGAAGACAAAGATGAATAAGCCTTGTCCCTCGCCCTCAAAAAAATAAAAATGTTGAGAAAGAAATGTGCACTTCACGTACAAAATTCATGAGACAAATGAGACTGGACATCCTGGGGGCAGGAGGCGGAGGAAGCAAAGAAAGCCCTCAGGGATAGAAATTATTTAATTCATGTATATTCGGGTGCCTTTGTTCACTCTTCTATTTACCCTGCGTCTCCTGGTAGTGTCTAGCTGTAGCATTTATTCCCCTAATACATGTTGGCACTGATAAAGGCGAGCTTTCTACCCACTCACCTCCAGATATATATATACAATAATTATACTATCCACTTATGCTCATTTGCAGGCTGGCATGGATACAAGGAATCTCAGGCAGTTATGGGGTCATCCAGCAACATGTCATCCTCCCTGCAGGATGGTTGTATCAAATTACACAAGAGTGTACCAGTTGCAGTCAAGTCGATTCCAACGCATGGCGATCCCACGTGTATCAGATTAAAATGCACTCTGTGGGGTTTTCAATGGCCGATTTTTCAGAAGTAGATTGCCACGCCTTTCTGCCGAGGCACCTCTGGGTAAACTCGAACCTCCAAACTTTTGGTTAGTAGCCGAGCAAGTTAACTGTTTGCACCACCCAGGGACTCCACCCAAAAGTAGGTGGTGTCTTATTCTCTTATTTACGATTCCTCGAAACAGCAAAAAAAAAAAAAAAAACAGTATTATTCTGGAGGTCAGAAACTTTTTTAATGCCCATTAAAGTTTCTTCTCTTGTTGGCATCCTATTTGTCCCTTGGGTTCCCTGTGGGCATGAGGACATGATAATGAGACTAGAGTGTGTGATCTTGACCTCTGAAGGGCAGCCTTGAGGACAGACTGCCCAGGGTCAAACCCCATCTTTGTCAAGTTTATATAATAACAATACTTTTCTTCTAGGGCCTTGGTGAGGATCCCAAAACCCATTGCTGTCTAGTGATCCAATAGGACAGGGTAGAACTGCCCCATAGGGTTTCCAGGGAACAACTGGTGGATTCGAACTACTAAACTTTTGGTTAGCAGCTGAGCTCTTAACCACTGCACCACCAGGGCTCCTGGTGAAGATTAGAAGAGTTAATATTTGCTAAGCACTCAGAACCATGTCTGGTAGACTGTGAAGTCTAAGTGTGTGATAATTAAACAGCAACTCCTTGACCCCAGGAAAGCCTGCTCCCTCCATCCCTTCCAAGTCACCCCTTGAACACTGCCTTCCTCTAGATTCTAAGTAAGGTTCTGGTTCACAAAAACGTAGAGCCTATAGTTTCTTTGACTATAATTTTCTGGCCTTTGGTGGTAAGAAACCAGGGAATGAAACACTGAATTTTAAAACCAGAAAAAGCCTCACGGTTGTTGCTAGTCGCTACCTTATGTATAACAGAAACGTTGCCTGGTCTTGCACCATCTTCATGATCATTGGTATGTTTGAGTCCATTGTGGCTATTGAGTCAATGCATCTCATTTTCACTGACCCTCTACTTTAACAAACATGATGTAATTTTCTAGGGCTTGGTCTTTCCTGATGATGTTCAGAGTTAGCAAGTCGAAGTTCCTCCATCTTTGCTTCTAAGGAGTATTCTGGTTTTATTTCTTCTAAGACTGATTTGTTCATTCCTCTGCTAGTCCATGGTACCATCGGTATTCTTCACCAACACCACAGTTCAAATGCATCAATTGTTCTGACTTTTTTTTTTCACCGGCCAGCTTTCACATGCTTGGGAAACTTAAGGATACCAACAGAAAAGACCTTAGGGAGTTGATAACTGAAACCAACTCCTGTTTTTACAGATAAGGAAACTGAGGCCCAAGGAGGACCAATTACTTACCCAGGGTCTTTACCTCTGTGGCTATTTCCTGGAGGCCTGGAGCCATACTCCTGGCATTCTGTTCACACGTCCACCCAACTGCCTGCTCATCACAATCATTTTCCCTCTAAATGCTTTACCTTTAAATATCAAATAAGGCAGCAGTCTGAGAGTGTATAAACCACCCTTAAAATCCACCACAATATTCAACTGGGTGATGACATGCTTTAGGCAAGTCTGAACAACCAAGATAGTAATAGCGGCCTGTCGTGTTCTGGAAAATTGATAATCCCTAAATAAATGTGTCTGAAATGTGAGTCAGACCTATACAAATAGATGATTTTGTAGCTGCGTGTTTTTTTCTGAATCACAAAATGATTCCCACAGTACGCGCTGAACTGAATAAAGCATCCAGTGTAGATTTGAGTATTCATCTTGCAAGCTGGAGAACTCGGCCACCAGTCTTCACACAAAACTGAGAGTTAGTCATTACTGTGTCAGTCAGTCTAGCAAATGATTAAGTAAGGTGAAGTCACACGCCACTTTCAGCAACAAAATTGAAAAGTGGATTAAAGGTTTAAGGTGAAATAATGGAACAGAGTTAAGAAGACATGTGAATAAATCATTAAGAAATTGCACTGTTTAAGTTACATGAATTCATTTGAAGAATGCTTTCCAATTCTTGCCATTCCCTCCCTCCCTCCCCCCTGCCACTTCTTCACGTTTATGACTTTTTACTACCTATGAATATTTCCAACCAACTATTTATGGTCGCTATGAGCCACGATCAACTCAACGGCAGCAGGTTTGGTTTTTAAACTATTAGTCCAGTCCCTGGGTGGTGCAAATGGTTAACACTCTCAGCCACTAACTGAAACGTTGGCCAGTCATATCCACCCAGAGGTGCCGCGAAAGAAAGTCCTGGTAATCCACTTCAGAAAAAAAGCAGCCATTGAAAATCCTACAGAGCCAAGTTCTACTCTGACACACATGGGGTTGCCATGAGTCAGAATCGAAGGCTACTAGTCTGATTTGGGTTTGTGAACCAGCAGTACCTCTTGTTTGTAGCAGTTATGTAAAATCAGCTCTCTTCACGGGCACAGTCCAAGCAAATGCTTCCTTTACCTCTAAATACCAAACTTTCTCACCTTGAACATGCTCCTTCTATTCAGGGCAAGGAGTAAGAGATGGCCCATGGCTCTTCTCAACTCTCAAGAAAGAAAACCCCCAGCTCTCATCTTCTGGAATATTCTTCTAGGAAGGCCAAAGCAGTTGCCCCAGTGCTCCTACGAAGAAACATCCCTTTAATTGTCCCCTGAATCACAGTTTGTTGTCTACTACTAACTCAAAGGTTGGTGGTTCAAATCCATTGAGTGGCACCACAGAAGAAAGTCCTGGGGATCTACTTCTGTAAGATCGTTGTCGTGGCCATTCCAACCATATACCCATTGCCGTCAAGCTATTCCGACTCCTAGCCACCCTGTAGGACGGGCTGAACTTCCCCATAGGGTTTCCAAGGAGCGGCTGGTGGATTAGAACTACAGACATTTTGGCAGCCACTGCACCACCAGGGCTCCATCAACCAAAAAAAAAAAAAAAAAAAAAACCCACTGCTATTGAGTCGATTCTGACTTATAGCGACCCCACAGGGTTTCCGAGGCTATAAATACCTATGGAAGCCAGACTGCCACATCTTTCTCCCACGGAATTGCTCCATAGTGACCCTACATGACAGAGTAGAGCTGCAAGCTGCCCCACAGGGTTTCCTAGGCTGAAATCTTTCCGGGAGCAGATCCACAAGGTCTTTTCTCCTGGGGATCAGCTGGTGGGTTTGAACTGCTGACCTTTCAGTTAGCAGCCAAGCACTTAATCATTGTGCCACCAGCCATTGAAAACCCTATGGAGCAGTTTTACTCTGTAACACATGGGGTCGCCATGAGTTGGTATGGACTTGATGGCAATGAGTTTGAATCTTAACGAAGCAGGGATGACTCAGAGGTACGTACTGTAGTAACACCTTAGTGCTGGGCACACCGGCCCCCTCTATGGCTAGGGAAAAAGACAGGTGGTGAGACCAGGGTCCTGTGATCAGATCATAAACACAGTTTAATTTTCTTCTGTCGCCATCTTGAAATTCTTAATAATTTTGGAACAAGAGGCCTCATTTTCATTTTGCAGTGGGCCCTGCAAATTGCATAGCTGGCCCTGGGTGGGACATTTCACCCAGGGCTTTCCTGGCATGCAGGAGCCAGCAGGCACTTCCTTCACACGGAGTACATAGCGGACAGTTAGTTGCTCAGCCCCTTCTCTGAAGGCAGGGCTGGGCCTCTGAGTCAATCCCACTTGCTTTCCTCCAACTATACTTTCTCGTTTGAAAACGGGAGTCAAGATGCATGTCTAAAAGGCTGTCTTGGGTGGGTGCGAATACTTGCATTTGTGATTATTAACATTTTTTAGAAATCACAAAAGAACATGTGGTGTGTGAATGTACGTGTGTGTATTTATTTTTTCCAACAGCTTTATTGAGGTATGATTCACATACCATATAACTCACCCATTTAAAGCATATAATTCAGTGGTTTTTAGTATGTTCACAGATACGCACAGTCATCACCACAGTCAATTTTAAAGCATTTTTATCACCCCAAGAGGAAACCCGGTACCCACTAGCTATCACTTCCCTAAGCAACTCATCTAACTCTGTCTCTACAAAACCTTTAGCCAGTTGCTGTTAAGCCGACTGACTCATGGCGACCTCGTGTGTGTCCCAGTAGAACTGTGATCCACAGGGTTTTCAGTGGCTGATTTTTTCAGAAGGTGATCATCAGGCCCTTCTTCCAAGGTGCCCTTGGGTAGACTCAAACCTCCGACCTTTCAGTTAGCAGCCAAGTGCAGTCACCCTTTGTTCCACCCAGGGACTCCTCTGTCTCTATAGATTTCTCTATTCTGGACATTTCATACAAATGGAGTCGTTATAACACACGGCCTTTTGTGTCTAGCATCTTTCACTTAAGCATGATGTTTTTGAGGTTTGTTCCTGTTGTGACATGTGTCAGTATTTCATTCCTTTTTGTGGGCAATATGCATTTTTATTGTATCCAGTTATTCAATTTCTGCTTGCAAGCACATGTGAAACAGCTGGCCTATAGGGAGAGGGGATTCCTAAACCATGTTGAACTGCAATGGCCAGAGTGGGGTAGCCCTGATGTTCTTTTGGCCGAGCCAACTTGGGCTGGGGAGGAAAGGGCTCCCTCAGTCCCCACCTGTCTCTTGACTGGTCTCCTGGGCTCCTGCAGCCCCATGCCCTTCCGGCTGAGCAGGGAGAGGGCGGTTCTCCAGGCAGTTGGCTGCTGCAGAAATGGCCAGGCTCTCAGCGTAGGAAGAAGACGAAGGAGGCCTTTGGCCTCTCTCAGCTGGAGCACACATGTTTCTTAGTACCTAGAAGGACGTTTGACTCAAGTTAGGGAGTCGAGCCTTCTCATTTCTTTATCTTCATCCTACGCTTTGGTGTTTGTAGAGAAAGTGAGCAAACAATTTCTCTGCAAGAGCCACCTGCTCTAGTTTAAGGAAAAAAACAACCATTTGATATTTTTCAAGTGACTTTTTCACTGTGACCTGTGAATCAGAATACTTATACTAATGTCCAAAGTCTTCTAAATTTTACATCTATTGTCAACACAACAGCCAGAAGGGCCCTATTAAAACATAAGTCAGACCTCTCTCTCCTTACCTAAATCCCTCAAGACCAAAAAAAAAAAAAAAAGGTTGCCATCCAGTAGACACCAACTCACGGCGACCCCATGTGTGTCCGAGCAGAACTGTGCTCCACAGGGTTTTCAGTCGCTGATGTTTTGGAAGTAGACCTCCAGGCCTTTCTTCAGAGGCACCTCTGGGTGGACTGAACCTCCAACTTTTGATTACTTATTGAGATATGATTCACATACTGTGCAATTCACCCACTGGAGCATGCAGTTCAATCCAAAGGCTCCATCTGACTCAGGGAAACCCCTTCCCAGGTCCCATACGCCCCTTGACCGGCCTCCTTCTACCTCAGGGATTCCTACTCTGTCTACCCTCCTTCCTTTCTGGGCACCAGCCACACAGGCTTCCAGAATGTTCTTCCAAACACCAGGCAGCTTCCCTCTTATGCCATCACCTCAGCTAGGAAAAGTCCACCCAAGACACTGCATGGCCTGTTCCCTCACTTCATCTCTTTACTAAAAAGTCACCTCAGTGAGGCCTTCCCTGCAACCCCTTCTAGAATTTCAACACCCCTTTTTTTTTTTTACACAGCATGTCTTTTTTACTTTAGCGTTTATCATTATATAACCTAGTCTATATTTTACCTTCTACCTCATTAATTTTTTGTCTCCTCAGCGTGAATTCATCTCCATTGGGCAAGGCTTTTGATCAGTCTTGTTCACAATGGGTCCAGAGTGCCGAGAACAATCCCTGACACACAGTGCTCAGCAAACGTTTGTTGAATTGATTGCACCAATTAATTCTGGGGATGATTTTTGTATTCCTTTTCAAGCTAAAATGTAGAACGTTTGTTAGTAAATATGGGCATATATGTTAAAAGTTTTACCAATAAAAAGATATAAATGCATTATGTAGTGTCATTTATAGTACTTTGCGGAAATAATAAAAACTATAGTGATAATAACCTGCTGCCACCAAGCTGATTCTGACTCATGGTGACATGACCAGAGTAGGAGTGTTCCATAAGGCTTGCAAAGCTGTGACCTTTTGGAAGCAGACTGTCAGGCTGTCTTCTGAGGCACCTCTGGTTGGGGTTGAACCTCCAACCTTTTGGATAGTAGCTAAGTATTTAAGTGCACCACCCAGAGCCAAAAACAAACCAAACCTGTTGCCATCGAGTAGATTCCAACTCATAGAGACCCTAGAGGACACAGTAAAACTTCCCCAGAGGGTTTCCAAGAACTGCCTGGTGGATTCGAACTGCTAACCTGTTGGTTAGCAACCATAACTCTTAACCACTATGCCACCAGGGTTTCCTCACCACTCAGGGACTCCGTTATTATATAAAAAGTAACAGGAGCTTTCGTTTGTATAGTACATTACACATTTCCTAGAATTACCCTTGTATTACTCATTTTGGATAGCATCACTATTTCCAGCTTACATGACTTGCCCAAGGTTACAGGGCAAACTGGTAGAGGACTCAGGACTAGAATCTTTCAGATTTTTGTCTAGAGTGTTTTCCCACTAAGACAAATAGAGTGATACTTTGCTGTGTGGCTCTTCACAGTTTACGGAGTGTTTTCACAGATGTCAGCTCCCTTGGCCCTTGCCCCTGTGATAAGCAGGTCGGGCCCTGTTATCCTTGGATAACCACTGAGGAGACCATGACTAGGTCTGGCCCCACGACTTGCACACCAGCCTGGTTGGCTAAGCGCAGGGCCAGGACCAGCCCTCTGTTCTTTGTACCCATTTTACTGCCAACAAAGAACAATAGCACCTGATTTAGTTCATAAAACGACTTCCCTGTTCTTTACAGAAGGAGGTACAGCTTAAGCCTTGGCCTTTCAGGCTGTAATGTTTGTTGGTTCCGCCATCCAAGAGCAGGCCTGACTGTGGGTAATGGGCAGAGTTTTGAAATTTGGCTGAGGCCCGTCTCAGTTGTTCTCGTGGGAGCCAGCTGTGCCCAGCGAACATCCTCACCCCCCGCCCGGCTTGCACTCCTGACATAGGCTGCTCCTGTCTCGCTTGCAGTGTGACTCTCCACAGGGGATACAGCTGTGTCCCTAAAGTGGGTTGGATGGTGACCCCCCCCCAAGATATATTCACACCCTAACCCTTGGAGGAGGCCTAGCCATATAGTGGTTAAAGAGTTTGGCTGCTAACCAAAAGGTCACCAGTTTGAATCCACTAGCTGATCATTGGAAAGCTTAGGGAGCAGTTCTATCCTGTCCTATAGAGTTGCTATGAGTCAGAATCGACTCAATGGCAATGGATTTGGATTTGGTTTTTTAACCCTTGTGTAATGTTTAAGATTGTGTGTCAACTTGGCTAGACCATGATTCTCAGTGGTTTGGCAGTCATATGATGTTGTGATCACCCCCATGATGGGATCTGCTGTGAGTGGCCAGTCAGTTGAAACGGAGTCTCCTTGGGTGTGTGGCCTGCATTGAATATAAGTGGACATTCTGGCAAGGCTGGTGGCTTTTGCTGGCTCTGGATGTGACACCTGGCTCCTCTTTGTCTGACCTCTGACGCTTGGGACTTGAGCTAGCAGCT
Organism: Elephas maximus indicus; assembly: GCF_024166365.1. Lineage (NCBI taxonomy): Eukaryota > Metazoa > Chordata > Mammalia > Proboscidea > Elephantidae > Elephas > Elephas maximus. The sequence goes on along the minus strand of NC_064820.1, from coordinate 221,186,121 downwards.
TACCTGCCATCTTGCTTGCTGATCTTGGGATTCGTCAGTCTTTGCAGCCTGTGAGCAAGAGCCCAGCTCCCTGAACTGATGATCTTGGGTTCACCAGCTCCTGTGGCTACAAGAATCAGGAGAAGCCTCCAGCCTAACCCACGGACTTGGGACATTCCAGTCTCTAAAATCACGTAAGCCATTTCCTTGATATAAATCTCTCTATATATGTATATTTATACCCTTTACTGGTATTGCTTCTCTAGAGAACCCAGTCTAAGACACCTTGGAACCTGTGAATGTGATTTTATTGAGGAAAAAGATCTTTGCCAGTGTAATTAAGTTAGAGATTTCAAGATGTCATCCTAGTGGATTATCCAGGTCCTTATAAGAGGCCAGAGAGGAGAGAAAAGGAAGAGACCACGTGAAGATGGAGGCAGAGACTGTACTGATGCAACCACAAGCCAAGGAATGCCTGAAGCCACTAGAAGCTGGATGAGGCAAGGAAGAATTCTCCCTTAGAGTCTTGGGAGAGAGTGTGGCCCTGCTGACACCTTGATTTCAGACTTCTGGCCTGTAGAATTGTGAGGGGATAAATGTCTCCTCTTATAAGCCACTGAGTTTGTGGTACTTTGCTCCAGCGAAGCCACAGGAAATTCATGCAGCCTCCTTGTGAGGAGCAACCCTGAAGGAAAGTCCAGGAATAGAAGTCGAGAGGCGAGACTAAGATAATGAGAGATCCAAGTGAGACGGTCTTAGCTTCTGAGTGCTGCTGTAACAGAAGCACCAAAAGTGGGTGGCTTTAAAGAACAGAAATTTATTTTCTCATAGTCCAGAAGGCTGAAAGTCCAAATTCAGGGCATCGGCTCTAGGGGAAGGCTCTTACTCTTTTTTGGCTCTGGGAGAAGGTGCTTGTCTCAGCTTCTCTAGCCCTGGCATTCCTTGGATCCTTGGCAATCTCCAGGTGGCATCTCTCCTTCTCTATTCATGTTTGCTTATCTCTGTGTCTAATCTGCTCTTTTTATATTTCAAAAATGGTTAGGTTGAAGACACACCCTGCACTGATATGGCCTCATTAACATGACAAAGGAAACCCTATTCCCAAATGGGATTACAGCCCCAGGCAGAGGGGTCAGGACTCTAACACATGTTTCTAGAGGGACACAATTCAATCTGTAACAGAAAGCAAGGAAGTTTTGGTTGAATTAAATAGTAAAATATTGAATTCGGCAGTAATGGGATCTGTGATATTCTCTACATAAAAATGACAAAAAGGGGTTTCTAAAACTCCTTCCATGGACACTGTGGCCAGTGGGGGACACACGTTTTATGGGGGCAATGACATGTTGGAATGTTAAGCATGATCCTGGAGATAAGTCATTGTCTAACATTCGTGAGAAAAAAATCATTTAAAAAAAGAATAAAAACATACACATTAAGATCAATTACATGTTAATCGGAACCCCTGAGGAGTACAAACAGTTAACATGCTTAACTGCTAACCCCAAGGTTGGTAGTTCAAGTTCACCCGGAAAAAAAAAAGTACCTTAGAAAAAAGGCCTAGCAATTTACTTCTGAAAAAATCAGTCATTAAAAACCCTATGGAGACACCAAAGACACAAGGTAATTATGAGCCCAAGAGACAGAAAAGGTCACATAAATCAGAGACTACATCAGCCTGAGACCAAAAGAACTATATGGTGCCCAGCTACAAACAAAGAAACTGAGAATCCATGAAGGTGCAGGAGAGCAGTGCAATGCAGACCTCAAATTCTCGTAAAAAGACCAGACTTAATGGTCTGACTAAGACTAGAAGGACTCTGGAGGTCATGATCCCCAGACCTTCTGTTAGTCCAAGACAGGAACCATTCCCAAAGCCAACTCTTCAGACAGGGATTGGACTAGACCATAAGATAGAAAACGATACTGGTGAGGAGTGAGTTTCTTGGCTCAAGTAGACACATGAGATTATGTGGGCAGCTCCTGTCTGGAGGCAAGATGAGAAGGCAGAGGGGGACAGAAGCTGGCCAAATGGGCACGGGAATACAGGTGGAGAGAAAAAGTGTGCTGTCTCATTGGGGGAGAGCAGCTAGGAGTATACAGCAAGGCGTATATAAATTTTTGTATGAGAGACTGACTTTATTTGTGAACTTTCACTTAAAGCACAATAGAAATTAAAAAAAAAACATGGAGCACAGTTCTACTCTGACATGTACAGTGTTGTTGTAAGTTGGAATCAACTCAAGGGCAACTGGTTTTCATTTACATGTTACTAACAGTGTGAAGTGGTAAGCAACAAGAAGACTGGAAGAAATCAGAAGGTCATCACTGGCTTTTCTGCTTCTGCTCGTTTTTAGTTTCTCATGCCTGGATCCTCTGTGGCCTCTCAACTTTGGGTTTGATTCAGGCCCTGTTACTGGATTGGCAAGGAAAAGCTGGCCCTGTGGACTTCTAAACAAAGACCACAAGCACAGCAGCTGCCAGCCCCATGGTTTGGTGGGATTGGACTGTGCCTGACCAACCCGGGTGCCACTGATGGTTCCGAGGACCTCCTTGGCCCCAGCTTCACTATATACCAGAACCTCCTCCTTCCCCTACCCTGGTGGACTTCGTCAATTCGGACAGCTCCCCTCCTGGTGCCCTCATTCCCCTCTCTGGCCAGGGGTGTGTTCAAGTCATGCCATTCAAAGGCAGCCCTATGTGGTGACCACCTGCCTGCATGACTTCCGTGTGTGAATCGCACTGGGATTCCTTATTACGTCTTTCCTTCCAACCCACCTAGTGGTTAGCATGTGGGAGTTTTAGTGTGGACACCGGGTGCTGATGTAGACATGATTATTCACAAACTTGGGGACAGGAGTGGAGGAAGGAGGGAAGCCAGCATGGTCACTGCAGTGGGAGTAAAGCTAAGTGACGAGGTTATTTGATAGCAAAGGTAGAGAGGAGTGTTTCCATCTTGGAACGGGCACCACCGCCCACCCAGCCACTCAAACCAATGCCCTAGGAGCTGTCCTTGGTTTCGCCTTCCCTCACCTCCACCATCAGTACATCCTGTGAGCTCTGCTTCCATAGCATAGCTCCAGTGTAATCACTTCTCTCCCTGTCACTCATCCATCGCCTGGACCACAGAGCCATCCTCAGACTGCAAGCACCCCCAGCTCCAGCCGTGCTGTAAGGCATCCTTCACACCCAGCCGATGTCATCTTGGGAAAATGCAAATTCTGTGACACTACCTCGGGCCTTTAGAATCCTCCGAAGGCATCTGACCCAAGTAGAAGAAAATCCCAACTCCTTACAATGCCCTATAAGACCTGGTCCTTGCCTTATTTCCAAACTTTTATGGGTTGAATTATGTCCTCCAAAAAGATATGTTGAAGTCTAATCCCTGGTACCTGTGACTATTACTTGGTTTGGAAATAGGGCCTTTGAAGATGTTATTAGTCAACATGAGATCATACCGGAGCAGGGTGGGTCCTAACCCCATATAAGTGGTATCCTTGTAAAAGAGGAGAAGACACAGAGACAGAGAGAAGGCGACCATGTAACACTGCAGCGACAAGCCAAGGAACGTCTGGAGCTACCAGAAGCCAGGAGAGACAAGAAAGGATCTTCCCCTAGAGCCTTCAGAAAGAACGTGGTCCTGCCAACACCCAGAATTTGGACTCCCAGCCTCCAGAGTTGTAACAAAACAAATTGCTATTCTTACAAGCCACCCAGTTTGTCGTGTTTGGTTGCAGCATCACTAGGAATAGACCACTGTTCTTGTTCATCATATTCCAGCGCACCAGCCTCTATCTGTTCCTGGGACACCCCAAGCCTATTCCCTCCTCCGGACCTTTGCATTTCCCACTCCCACTGCCTGGAATACTTCCTCCTCCCTCCCCCGCCCCAGCCCCTGTGGCTGGTGCTTCTCATCATTCAGGACCAGTGTCACTGGCTCAGGACGGTCTTACTGATCCCTGATGTATAGGAGCCTCCCTGAGTGGCATAAACAGTTTGTATTCAACTGCCATCCAAAAGGTTGGTGGTTAGAACCCACCCAGCAGTGTCTCAGAAGACCTGATGACCTGCTTCCCAAAAGGTACAGCCTTGGAAACCCAATGGAGATGCAGTTCTACTTGGCATATGTAGAGTCACCATGAGTTTGAATAAATTCAATGGCAACAGTCCCCTTCCCATCACTATCACATCACAGTGATGAGGCTCTTCTTAGCATTTATCAGGGCTAAAAATATCTTGTTAATTTACCTGTTTATTTTACAGTCTCTCCTTTAATACAAAAACAAAAGCTCAGTAGACCTTGTCCATCTTGTCACTGGAGTGGCCCAGCACCTTCAACGGCCCTGGCACGTACTAGGTGTTAGTGACTATGCGTTCAGTGAATGAGTGGATGGATGACTCAGTGAATCTGGTTAGAGTCAGCGTGTCACTCTGGTTTCTCCAGATCTTTAGGACTCCTTTGTTGTGAATTATCTGCCATTACTAGCCACGTCTGCTTCACTTGCTGCTGTGTGAACCTGTCAGGTCACACTGACTTGACTTATCGTCATGAACTTCACCAAGTGTTCCCTCAGTTTCGTGTGTTCCCAGCTCGCTCCTGCCAGAGCAGATGGGAGGTGTCCACTGCTGGCCACATCCACTGGCCCCTGCCCCTATGCAGGGTGGGCCACAGCTGCCTCCCAGGTGCTCCTCATGCCACAGATGGACGCAGAGCCTGCACACTGAGGAAGAGTGACTTTGAGGGGACTTCGAACAGACCCAGAGATGCCTTTTACCCAGTTGCTCTCAAGATGACCCCGACTCATGGAGACCCTGTGTGTGTCAGAGTAGAACAGTGATCCATAGGGTCCTCAAGGGCTGATGTTTCAGAAGTAGATCTCCAGGCCTTTCTTCCAAGATGTCTCTGGATGGACTTGAACCTCCAACGTTTCATTTAGCAGCTGAGCTGGTTAACCATTGATGCCACCTAGGGGCTACTTTTGACCTCACAGATTCCCAGAAAGGATCTCGGGGGCCCTAAGTGTACCTGGACTACACTTTGAGAATGGCTGCTTTGGTGTGTTCCACTGTCTTCCCTTTTCAGGTTAGAAAATCGAGGCCCTGAGAGTGGCCATGACTTCGGAGATCTTGCAGCTGGTCAGTAGCAGATACTGAGGAGCAGACCCCAGACTTCTTACCTTAGACCCAGGCTCATTTCCACTACTCAGTGATTACTGTTGTTTTATTATTTCAACACAAAGCAAATGCTCAGATATTTAACTGAATAAGATAAAAGCATAATGTTCCCTCAAAGCCAGAGGTGAGTCCCACAGGGCTCCCTCAGCGTGGCTGTTATTGCTGTGTTTATTGCTCCAGGGCAGCAATTTAACAATGCCCTTTGCGCTTGCTGAAAGGCCTGTGTGTCTTAGGTGTCGCCTTGTGTACAGTGAAAGGAGTCACTACAATAACAGTATGTATTCCCCTTGAATGAATGGAACAAAGGTTGTTTAAGCTAAGTCTTGCCAGGAGAGGGGGTGGTAGTGAGTGGCTTCAGGCCAGTCCAAAGTTGGAATAGCATCCAAGTATCTCAGTGGGTGTCTTTGACACACCTTGACCCTCAATGTTGTGGCTACCTGTAGAATCTACACTCTTGGGAGGCACCAAGTCAGATTAGTCAGGAGCCAACTAGTGTGGCTGGGTAGACTCCTCTCTCTTGGGGACCACAGAGTTGTAGAAACAAATAGTTGTCCTTGACTTTTGACTTCTATTCCAGGAAGGGCCCTCGGAGTAAGTGTGGTCTGAACAAACAGTGCCTTTACCAACCTCCCCAGGTGTTGTAGGCATTAGTCATCTAGATGTTATGGAGATGTAGAAAGCCCTGAGAGTGTCAGGAGTGAGTCATTGGACCCCATAAAGACCCGTGTGACAAAGAGAAACAAAGTAGGAAAATCAACACAGTGGGCTTTCTCCAATGGGCTTGGCTGGGATTGTGTAAACAATGATTTCACTCCATGAAAAGTTCTGCCCAAGCGACTCCCAGACCGCTGGGCCCAGCTGTTGGGACGGATGTAATTAGCGGGAATTGCTAACCTGGCGCCCAGCACCTGTTATGTTGGTTCACTATTAACACGTCAGTATTTCCTAGTGGTCCTCCTTTTAAGATGTAAAAATAAAAACTGGATGCATGGGGTAAGGGTGAGGGGATTCTGGAAATGAGGCCAGAAGAGGGATTGTACATAGAGGATAATGGGTTGCTACTGAAATAGGAAGGCCAACTTAGGAGAGTTTATTTTTTTAATGAACAGCTTTAACTAAGAAGCCTTATTTTAAAATTTCAGTTCCTTCACTTTTTTAGATATTTTTGATATTATAAAAATCATTTGGCTGATAAGACTTTTATGGCATAGTACATTTGAATTAGTAAATATTTACCATATTTATTGGAACTCTGGAGTAAACTTAAGGGAGTGTTTAATGTACCATATTTATTGTATAAACTTAAAAATTAATTTTCATATTTCCCATTTCAAGTTTTCAACTACTTAGTTCATTTTGCTCATAAAGCAGTCCCGTAATTAAGCATATATGGGGAAAAAAAAATCTGGGTCTATAAATACTAGTTCATTATAGGGTTCAATACCAATGCCAAAAAAAAGTTGTTAATTTAAAAATCTAGAGAAAGTGTATAGACAAAAAGTAGAAAATATAAATGATTTTATACCACTGCTGTTGCTGTGTGCCGTCAAGTCTATTCCAACTCATAGCAACCCTATATAACACGGTAGAACTGCCCCATATGGTTTCCTAGGCTATAATATTTACAGGAACAGATCACCAAGTCTCCCCTGCCTCACCCCAAAGTGGCTGATGTGTTCCAATTGCCAACTTTTTGGTTAGCAGCCCAGCACTTAACCATTGCTCCACCAGGGCTCCTATTTTATACCATACTTTAATGCTAATATTCAATAAATTGTTTCAAAAACCACAGACTTTTTCTATTGAAATAACACTTAAATACCCTCACCTGTCTCACAATTAGAATTTGACATATTTAGCCTACGAATTTTAAGCTCTCAACATTCAGTATTAGCTCAATATTGTGGGTGTGGATGTAAAACGAGAAGCTTCGGTTTTGTTTTGGGTTTTTTTTCTTTTTTTTCATCTGATCTAGTTATTACTTGTCTGTCCATGTGACACAGACTTGGGCCTCTTGCTCAAATCCACCATATTCATAAAAAAAAAAAAAATAGATCTATTTAAATCTATTTTTCTCAGTGGTGTTGTATAGTGAATGAAAAAATGTAGGTTCCTTAATGATGCTCATTGTGGTTCTCCTTCCTGTCAATCTGCCCGCAGGCAGTCAGGGCTCCATAAATGTTTGTTGAATGAATGCCGGCTTCTAGGAACCGATTGCAGAAGGTAAAATAAAATTTATGATGATGCCAGTGAGTCATATATCTTAACACAAATCTTCAACTTAACAGAGAACATTTTTTTCTTCCTTTTAATTGTCACTTTGTGGTAGTCTCAAACTTGTCAGAGCATGTATGAATTTTAGGAGAAACATGAAAAAAGTTAGGTCCTCAAGACACAGACAAAGAGGCTGCAACCCTGCACTGACCCCAGCCTTTTCAGCCTTGGCTGTCATGGAAAAAGACATCATCTTGTAAGCCCCCCTTGAAACCTCTATGCCCCTGCCCAAGGGCCAAGGTGATTGCTATCTCAGGAGTTTTGGGCATTTTAGGGGCCTAAACTGCTAACGCTAGGGATAGAAAAATTTAATTTTAGGACACAACCCTAAAAGAAAGGGTTGACCAAAACAAGCCATATTTAAAACAATAAGCACAAACCAGGTTCTTTTCTTTTTTTTTTTTTGCAACTGGATATTCCAGTTTGTGTGATACTAGGGTCTAATTCAATTCAGTACCAACCCAGGAATTAAATGCCACACCGTACAGAGTGTGAATTCTATTTTGGATATGTTTTGACAGGCAGCCAGACAGCAGGGATCAGATTCTGGTTGTGCCATTCACTAGCTGTGGGACCTTGCATGACATGCTGACACTCTCTGGGCCTCAGTCTTGCCACATCTGTAACATGGAGATAATAGCACCTACCTCAGTGGTGGTGTAAAGATCAGTAATAATTATTATGATCTATCAACTGGGAAACCCTGGTGGCAAAGTGGTAAAGTGCTAAGGCTGCTAACCAGAAGTTCAGCCTTTCAAATCCACCAGGTGCTCCTTGGAAACCCTATGGGGCAGTTCTACCCTGTCCTATAGGCTTGCTATGAGTCGGAATCAACTTGGCGGCAACAGGTTTTTTTTTTTTTTTGGAACTATCTGGAGTTCCTAGGTGGTACAAACAGTTAACATGCTCTGCTGCTAAGGGAAGGGTGCCTCGAGAGGAAGACCTTGTGATCTATTTCTGAATAATCAGCCATTTCGAGCTTTATGGAAGTAAGACAGAGCAACATGGCATCTTAGATAGCTGCACCATGCTGTCCCTCTATAGCAAAGAACTGAATAAATAAGTAAGACAGATACAAATGTCAGTCCTGGAATCCTAAACATCAAATGAAGGGATAAAGAACTAGATCAAACACCGAATGGAAGAAGAAACTGATGGAAAACAGAGAACAAGAAGAGCTACAGAGTGGAGGTCCCCTGTCAACTTACACAACAGTGTTGCCATCTTGGAACACAACCAGCAACAACCCCAAACGGAATATGGGAAGGCAACTTCGTGGAACTCCCAACAAAAGACAGAGCACCCAGTAGCTAGAGAAACATGCTATCCCACCTCTCACAATTCTGCCCTGTAAACCACCTCCCTCTCTTCCCACTGGCCCAGAGTCAGACCCACCCAACTCGCCAGCTACTGCCGCACAGACAGCCACTTATTTTTTTCTTTCTCTCTCTTTTCCTTTTTTTTCCTCCTCCCACCTAGTCCCATATGTCATCTTCACCTTTTCCCAGGCCCCTGCCAAAGCTTTGAAGCTAGGGCATCCCCAGCACTCAGGCCTGCTGCTGCAGTGGGTTTGTACTGCCCCTCCACTCCTGCCACTCAACCAGCTGCTGAACGGTAGGATGCAAGCCCATACCACTCCCCATCCAACACCCCTGCCCATCTGGCAAAGAACTATGAATGCTCCTACACTGCTGGACCAACATTAGGAGGTAGAGACAGCACCCACTCAATCCACCCTCAGCCACCTCACCAAACCAGTGTACACCAACGTGTGATCACCCTGCCTGCTGCTGCCCTGCACACCCAGACAAAGTGGTGACAACTATTGTGCCCACAGATGAGCAAGTAACAAAGCACACCAGCTGGTCTGCATTGACATATCAAAACAAAACAGAAAAAGCACAAAGAAACAAACACACATAAATTAAATAAAGAAAATGATGACTTTATGTTTTGGAGACAGTAGACAATATTGAAACATATAAAAAAGCAGGAAAAGGTGGCTACAGCAAGCAACCAAAATAAAGAATCAGATAATTTTCTAATAGAAGAAAAGACTTTGAAACTACCTGATATGGAATTCAAAAGGCTAATATTTATGGCTCTCCAAGAGATAAGGAAAGAAACCTAGGAAAACACAAAGAAAATAAAAAAAAAGAGAGACAAAATTATGGAAAACACAAAACAAATGAAAACATAGCCAAAATCAAGAAAACACAGACAAGCAATAGAAGAATTCAGGAAAATAATGAAAGAAGAAAACGTCAACATAAACAAACAATTAGAAATCATACAAAAACAGCAACAAGAAGTTCAAAAGATAAATTACAAAATTTCAGGAATGGACAGCTCAATAGAAGATTTTAGGAGCGAATTTGAAACAATGGAAGACAGAATTAGTGAGATTGAAGACAAATTCATGGATGCCACTGTGTTTGAGGAAAAATCATAGAAAAGAATGAAGAAAACCTAAGTATTATGTGGAACCCAATCAAGAGCAAAAATTTGCACATGATCAGAGTTCCAGAACAGGAGGAGAAAATGGAAAATACAGAGAAGATTGTTGAAGATTTGCTGGCAGAAAACTTCCTAAATATCATGAAAGATGAAAAGTTGACCATCCAGGAAGCACAAAGAACCCCATATAGCATAGACTCCAAAAGAAAGTAACCCAGACATATCAAAATATCACTTGCTAAAATCAGAAACAAAGAAGGAATCCTGAGAGCAGCCGGAGAAAAAAAGAAGAGTCACATACAAAAGGGAAACAATAAGACTAAACTCTGATTACTTGGCAGGAACAATTCAGGCAAGAAGGCAATGGGATTACATATATAAAACTTTGAAAGAAAAAAACTACTAACCAAGAATAATATATCCTGAATAATATATCCTGAAGCTAGGACAATTCCAGATAAACAGAAATTAAGGGAATTTGTCAAAAAAAAAAAAATATTAAAAGGGGTCCTTCAGTTAGAGAAATTACAACATCAGACACTACCAGAGTCTAGGACACAGGACAGCATCATCCTGGCACCAACCTAGGTTAAGAACTCTCGATAACAAAAAAAGCTAAAAGACTTAAAACAGGGAAACAGAGGTGTCAATCTATAAATGATGATAATGTGAAAACAATAAAAACAGTATAGATACAGAACATTCAAATAGAGAGGAAGTCAAGGCAATATCAGGGAATAAAAGACTGGCTCAAACTTAGGAAGATAGGGATAAATTTCAAGGTAGCCACAAAGAAAGTTAACAAACCTTCTCATCAAAACAAAAACATAAAGACTCAGTAGACACAAAATCTATAATAAAGAAGGAAAGTAGAAGAAAATCCACAAACAAAAGGAGCTCAGCACAAGAAAGTAAGAGAAACAAAGAAAACGTCAGCACCACACACACGCACACACCAAAAGCACAATACAACAGAAATAAACTCATACCTATCAATAATCACACTGACTGCAAATGGCTTAAATACACACATAAAGAGACAGACGGTGGCAGAATGGATTAAAAAAACACCAATATGCTATGTACAAGAAACACACCTTAGGCACAAAGTCATAAACATATTAAAAATGAAAGGATGAAAGAAATATATCAAGCAAACAGCTACCAAAAAAGAGGAGAAGTGGCAATACTAAACTCAGGTAAAATAGAGTTTAAGACCAAAAAACCATAAAAGACAGGAAGAACATTATATAATTATTAAAGGGACAATTCACCAAGAAGACATAACCCTAATAAATATCTATGCAGCCACCAAGAGTGCTCCAAAATACATAAAACAAGCTCAAACAGCACTGAAGAGAGAAATAGTCAATTCCACAATAATAGTAGGAGATTTCAACACACCACTCTTGGTAAAGGATAGAACATCTAGAAAGAAACTCAACAAAGATGTAGAAGATCCAAAGGCTAAAATCAACCAACTTAAGCTGTGATCTATATATAGATCACTCTACCCAACAGCAGAAAAGTATACACTGGTTTTCAATGCACATGGAACATTCTCCAGAATAGGCCACACTTTAGGCCAAAAAACAACCTTCGATAAAATCCAAAGCATCATAATAATGCAAAGCATTCTCTCTGTTCACAATCTCATAAAAATAGAAATCAATTGGAGGAAAAGCAAAGGGAAAAAAGTCAAATACATGGAAGCTGAATAACACCTAGCTTATAAACAAATCGGTAATAGAAAAAAATCAAAGAAGGAATCAAAAAATTCCTAGAATCAAATAAGAATGAAAGCACGTCATACCCAAACCTTTTGGACATGGAAAAGGCAGTGCCTAGAGGTCAATTTATAGCAATAAATACACACATCAAAATAGAAGATCAAACAAAAATCAAAATGTTAGCCCTACAACTGGAGCAAATAGAAAAAGAACAGCAAAAGACGTCCAAAGGAATGAGAACAAAGGAAAAAATAAAGATTAGAGCAGAAATAAATGAAATAGAGAACAGAAAAACAATAGAAAGAATCTCCAAGACCAAAAGTTGGCTCTTTGGAAAAAATCATCAAACCATTGGCTAAACTGATGAAAGAAAAATGGAAGAGGAAGCAACTAACACAAATAAGAAATAAATGGGGGACATTACAACAGACCCAGCTGAAATTGAAAAGATCATAACAGAACACTATGAAAAATTGTAGTTCAACAAATTTGAGAACCTAGAGGAAATGGACAAATTTCTAGAAACACCTATCCACCTAAATTAATACAAACTGAGAGAGAAAATTTGAACAGACCCATAACAAGAGAAGAGTTTGAAAAAGTAACGAAAAAATTCCCAACAAAAAAAGCCCTGGCCCGGACAGCTTCACTGGAGAATTCTATCAAACATTCAGAGAAGAGCTCACACCAGTACTACTCAAACTATTTCAGAACATAGAAAAGAAAGGAATACTCCCAAACTCATTCTATGAAGCCGGCATAACCCTGATACCAAAGCAAGGCAAAGACACCACAAAAAAGAAAATTACAGACCAATATCTCTCCTGAATATAGACGCAAAAATTCTTAACAAAATTCTAGACAATAGAATTCAGCATCACATCAAAAAAATAATACACCACAACCAAATGGCATTCATACCAGGTATGCAAGGATGGTTCAACATCAGAAAATCAATCAATGTAATCCATTACATAAATCACATGATCTTCTCAATTGACACAGTAAAGGCATTTGATAAAGTCCAACACCCATTCCTGATAAAAACTTTCAACAGAAGAAGAAAAGAAAGGAAATTCCTCAACATAATACAAGACATCTGTGGAACCCTGGTGGCTGAGTGGTTAAGAGCTCGGATGCTGGTAGATGCGATTTGAATCTACCAGCAGTTCCTTGGAGTTGATTCCAACTCATAGTGACCCTACAGGGCGGAGTAGAACTGTGCCTGGTGGATTCAAGCTGCCAACCTTTTGGTTAGCAGACATAGACCTTAACCACTATGCCACCATAAGCCATTAGAGAAATGCAAATCAGAACTACAATGAAATTCCATCTCACCCCAACACTACTGACACTGAATAAAAAACAGAAAATAACAAATGTTGGAGAGATTGTGAGGAGACTGGAAGTCTTATGCACTGCTGGTTGGAATGTAAAATGGTACAACCACTATGGAAAGCAGTATGGCACCTCCTTAAAAAGCTAGAAATGGAAATACCACATGATCCAGTGATCCCACTGCTCAGAATATATCCTAGAGAAATAATAACCATCATAGGAATAGATATATGCACATCCATGTTCATTGCAGCATTACTTACAAAGCGAAAAGATGGAAACAAGCTAAGTGCCCAACAGCAGATGAATAGATAAACAAGTTACAGTACATATACATAATGGAATACTACGCAATGATAAGGAACAATGATGAATCCTCAAAACACCTCATATCATGAACAAATCTGGAGGTAATTACGCTGAGTGAAATACATCAATCACAAAAGGACTGAGACCACTATTTTAAAAGTCCAAGAAAAGGTTTACACACAGAAAAAAACAATCTTTGGATGATTACAGTGGAGGGGAGGAGGGTGAGGACGGGAAACCACCACATAGGGTTTCCAGGGAGCAGCTGGTGGATTTGAACTGCAACCTTGCATTAGCAGTCTAGCTCTTAACCAGGACTCCAACTAGTTGATAGACAAGTGTTAGCTTTTGTGAAGGGAAAGACAACACACAATATAGGGGAAATCAGCACAACTTGACCAAGCCAAAGTCACAGAAGCTTCATAGATGCATCTAGACACCTTGAGGGATCAAATTACTGGGGCTGAGGCTGGGAACCATGGTCTCTGGGGACATCTAGGTCAACTGGCATAACATAGTTGGTAAAGAAAATGTTCTACATCATACTTTGGTGAGTAGATTCTGGGGTCTTAAAAGTTCATGTGAGGCCATCTAAAATACATCTATTGGTCCCATCTTGTTTGGAGCAAAGAAGAATGAAGAAAACCAAAGACACGAGGAAAATACCAGCTTCCACCAGCCTGAGCCCAGAACTAGATGGTGCCTGGCTACCACCAACAACCCCTCTGACGGGGATCACAATAGAGGGTACCAGACAGAGTGGGAGAAAAATGTAGAAGAAAATTCAAACTCACAAAAAAAGACCAAGACTTATGGTCTGACAGAGACTGGAGAAACCCCTGAGACTATGGCTCGCATACACCCTGCTAACTCAGAAATGAAGCCACTTCTGAAGTCCACCTTTCAGCCAAAGATTAGTCAGGCTATAAAACAAACAATAACACACGTAAGGAAGGTGCTGCTTAGTTCACTCAAGTATTGGAGACCTAATGGACAACACCTATCCAAAAGCAGAGGAGAAGGCAGGAAGGGACAGGAGAACTGGATGAATGGACACGGGGAACAAAGGGTGGAAAGGGGGAGATTGCCGACACATTGCAGGGATTGCAACCAATGTCCCCAAACAATTTGTGTATATGTTTTTGAATAAGGAACTAATTTGCACTGTAAACTTTTACCTAAAGCTGAATAAAATTTTTTAAAAATAAAACAAAAAATGATACTCAGTGGCACACAGCTCTACTCTGACTCACATGCGGTCACCATGAGTTTGACTTGATGCCACGGTAACCGGTGTCCATCTATCTATGTCGTCTGCAGAGCAGGCCATGTGCTTATCACCCTGGCACAATCTATCCAGGAAACACAAACGCTGTCATTGCGTCCAAAAAAGGATCAGAACTTATCCTTTTGTGTAAAAAGGCTGGCTTTCTTTCCCAATGTCAGAACCTAATAATAAGAAATTTGACAATCTAGTAAAAATGGAGAACTGGGTAGAAAAAGGGAAGGTATTATTTTCTGGTTTTGTTGTCCCACTGCCGTGTAACAGAATAGAAATGACTTTTTAAAGTTCAGTGTCATTACACTGGACAACAGAATGAATCCACCTACTACGCTGTATATAGGAACTCACCGCCCTCAGACGGTTCAGTGCACACCCTGTTTCTTTGTCCAGAAAACGAGACTCCCTTCAGGGTTGTGGGGAGGATTAAGCAGACAGGTTTGTTCAGAGACCGGCAGGAGGAAATACTTTCAGCAACTCCTGTTTCTTCCTTCTCCCCAGACCTTCTTTATGTTATGTAAATAGAGATGATTTTGATTTAAATAGGGCCTGACTGCCTAGTTAACAACCTGCTATGTTTCTGGAGAGCCCAAGGCAAACATTTGAGTGAAAGCCCAGCAACCTTCCCCTGTGGTAAGGACTTCATCAACAGGGTAACCCTCCCTCTGGAGGAAAGGTTCCCTTCTTTTTCCTAAGCAGAAAAGTATTTAACTGATGTATACCAGGTGCTCCTTGGAAACTCTGTGGGGCAGTTCTACTCTGTCCTATAGGGTCGCTATGAGTCCGAATCGACTCGACGGCACTGGGTTTGGTTTTTGGTTTTATACTTCATTCAGGATGCCAGTTTCTTCCCTTACATTTAAAAGGTGGCTGTCTACCACAGTTAAACCTGTGAGAGCCAGAACTCGACGAGACTGCCTTGTTTTCCCAGGCCTCGAAAGATTTCTGCCTTTGACAGAGTGCAGTCTTGCCAGTTTTCTATCGCTCTCCATTAGTGGAAAATATTTGAGTGTTCCTTCTCTAAATAGGTTTCTGCCTTACACAAGTTCTGGCTTTTACTGTACTTCAGTACGTTTAACCGTACTTGAAAGAAATCAAACGATAGCCCAGATTCTTGTAGCCCATTCGCTATCAGTCAAGCTGAAATTCTGGGCAGAGGTTTTCTCCTCTAACTCAGACACTTCTTGAGGCTCTCAACCCCTTCCCAGGGAACCTCTCCTGACCTCAGGCCATGTTCAATTCTGATCAAATAGACCTGGGAAGGCTCTGGCCGTGAAGACCTGACAGACACTGGGGGCGGGCTACAACAGTGGGAGGGAATTTTTGCAAAGTAATTTGATCCCAGCCTGTCCCCTTCTCTCTGCTCCCCTCCTCCCAGCCCATGATGTAACTGACATAAAGTCTTTCAGCATACTTAAAAGCAAAGATGTCACTTTGATGACTAAGATGCGCCTGACCCAAGCCATGGTCTTTTCAACCGCCTTATATGCATGCCAAAGCTAGACAATAAAAAAAGGAAGACAGAAGAAGAATTGATTCATTTGAATTCTGGTGTTGGTGAAGAATATTGAATATTCTGGGGACTGCCAGAAGAATAAACAAATCAGTCATACCAGAAATACAACCAGAATGCTCCTTAAAGTGAGGTTAGTGAGACTTAGACTCACTTATTCTGGATATGTTATCAGGAAAGATCAATCAATAGAAAAGACATCATGTTCGCTAAAGTAGAAAAAGTAGAGAGTCAGTGAAAATGAGAGAAACCCTCAGTGAGATGGAATGACACAACAACTTGAACTCATATATATTGGGCAACGCTTTGTTCTTTATACATAAAGTCGCCATGAATCAGAGCCAACGCAATGGCAACTAACCACAAAAAGTAATTTCTCCTACAGGAGAATTCTCCATTGTTTCTTGATGGATGAGTTCTGCCCACTGGCAGCTCACCTTCCCCCAGAGGGATAGGTTCTGTTATGGAGACACATCTTTCAGTTTGTTATGATGAGGTTGGACTTTGAGAGCTAAGAAGGCAGCGTCTGTCTGACAGGTTTATTGATCATTGCTTCCCGCACTTCTCACAGTGCTCACCACCTGATGCCTTTAACCAATTATTAAATGGACCAACTCTTCTAATTTTACTGTATATGAGTATCTTATTTTTCTCATGAGGAATCACCTTGAGATTTAGAGATGCAACAAAATGAGCTGAATTCTTAGCAATTGTCTCCTGAAGTTGGAGGAGAAAGGGTCGGAGGCTGGGCCCAGGGTGAAGTACCTGGTGGTGTTGTGAGAAGATCTGCATTCTAGAAATATCTTTCTGCCACTGTGTGGGAACAGATGAAGTAGGGAAACCTGCTGGCATGTGGGCAGTTTAGGAGAGACTGCTGGGGTAACCCAGGTGAGAGGTGCATTGAGGGTGATCTGATTTAGCAAAGAGACCTGGCAGAACTTTGGACATTTGGGAGAAAAAAGGTCAATTGAGAAGTATCAAGACCATACTACAGCTTAAGAAATAGCCAAAAATGCTGGTCAAAATGACCAAAACCACTGAATACGTTGGCGAAAGATTTTCGTTAAGTTTCCTTGCGTCCATGAGTTAGTATATGGAAAGTGCTGGATGTTGACAGTTCTATTCCCAAAGGTCACCTGAGGCTACTTCATACAGGACTTCAAATAATATCTGAAAGAATTTGAATTTTACTTGGATGGAAATTACACGACCAGAACTTGTATTGGAGGATGAACCCAGCAGCAAATTGGAATGGAGATGAGATCAAAAACAAAGACCTATGCAGTTGATATCGAAATAGGCCAGACAGGAGGAAATAAGGAATTCATCCATCCATCCATCTGTCAGTCCGTCCGTCCGTCCGTCCACCCGTCTGTCTGTCCGTCCGTCCGTCCGTCCGTCCGTCCGTCCGTCCGTCCAGCCATCCAGCCATCCATCCAGCCAGCCAGCCAGCCAGCCAGCCAGCCAGCCAGCAATGACTCATTGGTTTCCATCTATGCAATGGGCACTGTTATCCATGCTGGGAGCACTTGGGGATCAACACAGTCAAGGACTTGTTTTTGTGGAGCTTACATAGAGCTCATACTATGTATAAACATGTAGGATAAATGATTTCATGCTTCTGCCCAAAAGTCTTCTAAGTCCAAGACTCTGATTGTCTTACAGGGCAAAGCCTTGCCAACCTCAAATTTGAAACCCTCTGTATTGGTTCTGTATTGCTGCTAAGTTATTACCATAAACTTAGTGACTTAAACTCTCATGTGTCTGTCAGTTTGTCGTATTATGGGGGCTTGCAAGTTGCTGTGATGCTGGAAGCTATGCCACCAGTATTCAGATATCAGCAGGGTGACCCATGGTGGACAGGTTCAGCTAAACTTCCAGACTAAGACAGACTAGGAAGAAGGACCTGGCAGTCTACTTCTGAAAAGCATTAGCCAGTGAAAACCTTATGAATAGCAGCGGAACATTGTCTGATATAGTGCTGGAAAATGAGCCTCCCAGGTTGGAAAGCACTCAAATGATGACGAGGGAAGAGCTGTCTCCTCAAAGTAGGGTCGACCTTAATGACGTGAATGGAATAAAGCTTCCAGTACCTTCATTTGCTGATATGGCACGACTCAAAATGAGAAGAAACAGCTGCAGACATCCGTTAATAATTGGAACCTGAAATGTAGGAAGTACGAATCTAGGAAAATTAGAAATCATCAAAAATGAAATTTAATGCCTAAACATTGATATCCTAGGCATTAGTGAGCTGAAATTGACTGGTACTGGTCATTTTGAATCAGACAGCATATGGTCTACTATGCTGGAAATGAAAACTTAAAGAGGAACGGTGTTGCATTCGTCATCAAAAAGAACACTTCAAGATCTATCTTGAAGTACAATGCTGTCAGTGATAGGAAAATATCCATACGCCTACAAGGAAGACCAGTTAATACGACTGTTATTCAGATTTACCTACCAACCACTAAGGCCAAAGATGAAGAAATTGAAGATTTTTATCAATTTCTGCAGTCTGAAGTTGATAGAACATGCAGTCAGGACGCACTGATAATTACTGGTGATTGGAATGCGAAAGTTGGAAACAAAGAAAAGGATCGGTAGTTGGGAAATATGGCCTTGGTGATAGAAACGATGCCCAAAATCGCATGACAGAATTTTGCAAGACCAACTTCTTTATTGCAAATACCTTTTTCACCAACATAAATGGTGACTATACACATGGACCTCTCCAGATAGCATACAGAGGAATCAAATGGATTACATCTGTGGAAAGAGAGGAAAAAGCTCAATATCATCAGTCAGAACAAGGCTAGGGGCCAACTGTGGAACAGACTGTTGCTTGCTCATATGCAAGTTCAAGTTTGAAACTGAAGAAAGTTAGAACGAGTCCATGAGAGCCAAAGTACAACCTCGGGTATATCCCACCTGAATTTAGAGACCATCTCAAGAATAGATTCGACCCATCGAACGCTAGTGACCAAAGACGAGACAAGTTGTGGAATAACATCAAGGACATCATACATGAAATAAGCAAGAGGTCATTAAAAAGACAGGAAAGAAACAAAAGACCAAAACGGACGTCAGAAGAGACCTTGAACTTGCTCTTGAAAGTCAAGCAGCTAAAGCAAAAGGAAGAAACGATGAAGTAAAAGAACTAAACAGAAGATTTCAAAGGGCAACTCGAGAAGACAAAGTAAAGTATTATAATGACATGTGCAAAGAGCGAGAGATAGAAACACACTTGGCATTTCTCAAGCTGAAACTTCTGAAGAAAAATTCAAGCCTTAAGTTGCAATAGTGAAGGATTCTATGGGGAAAATACTAAACGACGCAGGAAGCATCAAAAGAAGATGGAAGGAATACACAGAGTCATTATATCAAAAAGAATTGGTGGACGTTCAACCATTTCAAGAGGTAACATATAATCAGGAACTGATGGTACTGAAGGAAGAAGTCCAAGCTGCTCTGAAGGCATTGGTGAAAAACCAGGGTCCAGGAACTGATGGAATATTAATCAAGATGTTTCAACAAACAGATGCAGCGCTGGAAGTGCTCACTCATCTATGCCAAGAAATCCGGAAGACAACTACCTGACCAACTGACTGGAAGAGGTCCATATTTATGCTTACTCCCAAGAAAGGTGAGCGAACCGAATGCAGAAATTATCGAACAATATCGTTAATATCACACACATGCAAAATTTTGCTAAAGATCATTCAAAAGTGGCTGCAGCGGTATATTGACAGGGAACTGCCAGAAATTCAGGCTGGATTCAGAACAGGACATGGAGCCCGAGATATCATTGTTGATGTTAAATTGATCCTAGTTGAAAGCAGAGAATACCAGAAGGATGTTTACCTGTGTCTAATTGACTGTGCAAAGGCATTCAACTGTGTAAATCGTAACAAATTATGGATAACATTGCGAAGAATGGGAATTCCAGGACACCTAATTGTGCTCATGAGGAACCTGTATTTAGATCAAGAGGCATTTGTTTGGACAGAACAAAGGGATACTACATGGTTTAAAATCAGGAAGGTGTGTGTCAAGGTTGCATCCTTTCACCATTCTTATTCAATTTGTATGCTGAACAAATAATCCAAGAAGCTGGACTGTATGAAGAAGAACGAGGCATCAGGATTGGAGGAAGACTCATTAACAACCTGCATTATGCAGATGACACAACCTTGTTTGCTGAAGGTGAAGAGAATTTGAACTACTTACTGATGAAGAGCAGAGACCATAGCCTTCAGTATGGATTACACCTCAACATAAAGAAAACAAAAATCCTCACAACTGGACCTATAAGCCACATAATGATAAATGGAGAAAGGACTGAAGTTGTCAGGGATTTCGTTTTACTTGGATCCACAATGGTCACTGTGAGTTGGAATTGACTCTACGGCAACGGTTTGGTTTTTTGTTTTTTTTTTTCCGATCGCAATCAACACCCATGGAAGCAGCAGTCAAGAAATCAAAAGATGCATTGCATTGGGCAAACCTGCTGCAAAGGACTTCTTTAAAGTGCTGAAAAGCAAAGATGTCACCTTGAAGACTAAGGTGCGCCTGACCCCAGCCACGGTGCTTTCAATCGCCTCATATGCATGTGAAAGCTGGACAATGAATAAGGAAGACTGAAGAAAAAGTGATGCTTTTGAATTGTGGTGTTGGCAAAGAGTATTGAATATACAATGGACTGCCAGAAGAATGAACAAATCTGAGTTGGAAGAAGTACAGCCAGAATGCCCCTTAGAAGCAAGGATGGCGAGATTGCGTCTTACATACTTTGGACATGTTGTCTGGAGGGATCAGTCCCTGGAGAAGGACATCATGCTTGGTAAATACAGAGTCAGTGAAAAAGAGGAAGACCCTGAATGAGATGAATTAACAGAGTGGCTGCAACAGTGGGCTCAAGCATAACAATGATTGTGAGTACAGCTCAGGACCAGGCAGTGCTTTGTTTTGTGGTGCATAGGGTCACTATGAGTCAGAACTGACTAAATGGCACCTAACAACATCACATGGTATCTGTCTTCCCCCTGTGTGACTGTCTTGCTGTCTATTCTCCTCTTTTATAAGACAGTTCTCAGAAGGCGTTAGGATCCACCCACTGTGGTATGACCTCTTAACTGATCACATATTCAGAGAAAGACCCTATCACCAAGCAAGGTCACATTTTCCATCAGTGGCGTTAAGACTTTAACATGTTTTTTTGGGAGCCCCAATTCAATCCATAATACCTCCCAATTCAATACCTCCCAACTATGGTCCTTTCAGGAAACCCTGGTGGCAGAGTGGTTAAGTGCTATGGCTGCTACCCAAGAGGTCAGCAGTTCGAATCTGCCAGGCGCTCCTTGGAAACTCTGTGGGCCAGTTCTACTCTGTCCTATAGGGTCGTTATGAGTCAGAATCAACTTGACAGCAGTGGGTTATGGTCCTTTCAGACTGATTTTACATACCTGATCAGGAAACTGCCGAAAACTAAAATATTCACAAGCACCCTGCTTGGTGGTACCTATCTATACTTCCCAGAAACTAGATGCATTAATCAGGATAATAAATGCTAACTGCTACAATAAACAACCTCCAAATCTCAGTGTCTTAACATAATAAAGAATTATTTTTCACTCACTTCCAATCTGTTGTAGGTTAGGCAGCCCTCCTGGGCTTTTCCTCCAGGGATCCAGTCTCTTTACATCTTGTAATGCCACCACCTTCGATACATGACATCCAGGGTCATCACAGGAGAGAGAGAGGGTACATGAAAGATCACGCAGGTAGTTTCACGGCCAAGCCTAAAAGCAGCACCATTACTTCTACCCAGCGAAATGGCCAACGTAACTGCAAAGGAGGCTGGGAAACATAGTTCTCCCGGGTGCCCAGGAAGAGGATATGGGTTTGTGAATGTCTTGCCCTACCCATCTCTGCCATACCATCTCTACCAATATCAAGCATCAGCTATGGCCTCATCTGAAAGTTTGGTTAATACAACAATATTTTATCCTAATACTCAGATGTCTGGCAGCATGAAGACCAACCTTCAGATCTCTTCCTGATTATGGTATTATATTGACACAATCAGACACTGCTTCTATAACATCAGACAACTCACTCAGACTGTGCACACCATTGGCTGGTAATTTCCTGTAAATAATGGGGTCGCTATGAGTCAGAATCGACTCGATGGCAGTGGGTTTTGGTTTTTAATGGTTCTCAAGTTCAGGAAGAGGATAACATGCTTCCCAAAATGATTCACGATTGGTGCTTTTCTTTGACTTTCTTTTCATAGGATCAAAGCAAAAAGAGCAAGAGCCAAGTGTATACAGACTGAAACTTATTGGTGGTCATCAGGGGAGGTGGGAGGGAGCGGGAAAGGGGGACTCCTTGCTTAGGGGACACTGAGTTTCTGTTAAGGGTGATGGAAAAGTTTGGAAAGAGATAATGGCGATGGTTGAACAACATGATGAACGCAATTAATGTCACTGAATTGTACGTCTGAAGATTGTTGAAATACGCATTGTTACGTATGTAGTTACTGCTACAGTATGATGGGTCCCTTTTGTGCTGCCTTTCTCACTGTTGTCATGTAACTCCTACCCAGGCGATTGGGCAAGACTGTGCAGATAGATAGGGTAATTATAGCCCACCAACGGGATTGGTCAGTTTTGCCGTTCTGATGGGCTTGAAATGAGCCACCCCGGAGATGGGAAAGAGATGATCTCCCCACTACCAAGGAATAACTACCAGGAGCAGAGAATGTGTCCTTTGGACCCAGGATTTCTGTGCTGAGAAGTTCCTGGAACCAGGAGACAGAGGGGACAGAGAGAGCTTGAGAGACAGTGGCAGAGAAATGAAGGCAGGAGAGTACACAGGGGGCTGCCTGGCTCACAGAGCCAGAAAGCTGAGGGAGTCTCTGGGGACTTATCAGCAGGGGCTAAAAGGGCTTTGTAACACTTGCCGGAGCAGGGCAGAGGCTGAGGGCTGGACAGAGAGCTGTGCCTGTGAGCACAGCTGGGAAGAGGCTGTCCTTATGGAAGAAATGTGTCCTGAGTGTTCCTGAACCTGAATTGTAGCTGTTACTTCTCTAATAAACCTCATAATCATGAGTATGGTCTGTGAGTTCTACATGGCCACTGCAATGAATTATCGAACCCAGCAGAGAAATAAAGAGTGCCGTGGGGCGGCAGGATGACTGGTGTCAGAATTGCTAAAGATGGAGAGAGGAGGCTTGTCTGACCTCTGCCTCATAGGAATCAGCCTTGGGCTGTTGATCTTGACTCTCCTTCCGCCTTGTGAAGTTAGAGGAGGTCAGATTCCTGCCCCCTCCCCCGCCCCATGCTATTTTTACAACTACAATTAAAAAGAGAGAAAGAACCAAGTTGCAGATCATTTGGTTTCATGACAAATGAATGCAAGGTGGGCTTTCCTATGGGAAGCCTCAGCCAGCAGCTGTGCCCACTCCCGTGTGTGGTCGGAACAGTGGCCTCATCCTCACTGGGAGGGGCATCAGCTCTTCTCTGGGCTTGGGCTGTGGGGACTGGACCCTTGCTGACTAGGACCTGGCCAGGGAGTTGTCAACAACAATAGTCTGCTTCATTTACCAGCACTGACATTTCCAACTTAGTCCTAGGCACCCTCCAACACAGGGAAAGCTTTTCCTGGGGAAGGAAGGGAAGGCCTGAAAGGCAGGAAGGCCTTGGCTAGTCCTCCTGGAAGGAAGTAAAGACCTGCTTTGTCAGGGCAGGGTAGAATTTGTTACCATGTGAACGTATTCAACTGTGGTTTAGAGGCGCCTCTGAAAACAGGTCTGGCCATCTACTCCCAAAAAATCAGCCATTGAAAACGCTATGGAGCACAGTTTTCTGGCACACCTGGGGCACTATGAGTCAGATTCAACTCAAGAGCAGCTGGTTTATGGTCAAAATACACAGTTGCCCTCAGTCCCTAATTCCTTTGATGTACTTCCTAGCACATTGCCTCTCTCTCTCTCTCACACACACACACACACACACAAATCTCTCTACTTGTAATGACACTTTTTCTTGTTCTAGCTTTCTTGGTAATTTCATTGAAAGTGTTCCTCCCACTGAAGTAGAGATCTTACAGTTTCCTCAGTTTTACAGGTGAGAGGCCTCAGGTCACACAGGAGATTATGGAGGAACTGAGATCCACATTCAGATGTGTGTGATTCCAAAGCCTGTGGCCCCAACCTCTCTACACACTTCCTTTGAGTCAACTGCATTGGGTGGTCAAGTATCTCAAAGTCACATCTGCCCACAAACAGTCACCAGCACTCAACTTTTCAAACTTCTGAACATCCAACCTCAAGTAAAAGGAACCACTCTCAATTCACTCTCAAGGAAAGGCTGATGAGTGGGGCCCAATTTAGGCTGCTCCTGAAATGGGATGTGACCTCAGTTCCATGTGGTTCTGTGTGCAGCACCCTGTCAATTCTCTACCACTGTCATAGGGCGTCCTAGTCTGTACCTTTATGCCATCTCCCTCAGACACCTATTCCCATAAGGAATCATTTGCTAAAAATATTAAGAAACCCTCCTGTCTTAGTTTCTTAGTGCTGCTGCAACAGAAATACCACAAAGGGGTGGCATCAAAGAACAGAAATTTATTTTCTCACAGTTCAGGAAGCTAGAAGCCTGAATTCAGGGCACCAGCTCCAGGCGAAGGCTCTCTCTCTGTCGGCTCTGGGAGAAGATACTTGTCTCAGCTTCTGTAGCACCGACGTTCCTTGGTTCCTTGGTGATCTCCACGTGGCATCTGTCTTTCCCCATTTGTGCTTGTTTGTCTCTATGTCTGTTCTAAACTTTTTATAACCCAGAGGTGATTAGGTTTGGTACATGCCTCACTAACATAACAAAGAAAACCCCATTCCCAAATGGGACTACATCCACAGATACAGGGGTTAGGATTCCTACACATATTTTGGGGGAACACAGTTCAATCCATAACACCTCCCTTGGTGTTAGCTGTCTCTATTTCACTACTGGATTTGAATGAGCTGGTATTTGCCCTGATGCAAGGCACCACAAGGACACCGCAACTATAACACTTTACAGATCGTCTTTCTGATTTCAGGTCCTTGCGCCAAGAAAATGTGACGTGGGCAGGTGCCCATGGGGGCTTGTACTCCGAGGGCCTTCTCCTCTGCTCCTGAATCCTGCCTGCTTCTAGCCTTCTCTTTCATTGACGTCAGCCTGACTGACCCCCGAACTCGTGACTTATTTCCCGTCTTCTCACTTAGTACCCCCTGGGTAGAGGAGTCCTCTGGAACGTTCTTTTAGTACATCAATGAGTACCATGAGAAAGTATGAGTAAGACAACGGACCACAAGGCAAAGCTGTGAGGGTGAGTGGATGATCTTCTCCGCGTGTTCACGTACCTGCTTCCCAGGGTACAACATGCCTTCTCACTGGGAAACAAAATGTTTCTTTCCTTGTCCCTCACTGTCACAGCCCAGGGAAGGTTCACCCGTTGGGAAGGAAATGAAAGCCAAGACATCTTTGAACTTAACTGTGTATGTGTTTTCTCAACATTCTCATTTGGGACATCTGTCTCTGCTTAAAAGCCCATCTATTTATATCAACAACTGTTTGCCTGGAGTCCTTGGGGGCTGATTCATGTAGATGTTGCATGAAGTGGGTTTTCAGTACAATTCACTTTGAAAAAATATGGAACTTGTGTCTACCCTGCTCCCTCCCCAATAAAATGAAATCCCAGGAATCTGTAAACCTTACATTTCTGTGTACGAAAAATGCCTCCTTTTAGCTCTTCATAACATGTGACTCATGTTTTTGTTGTGATGGGTGGGCTAATGAATCCTTTTCCTACTATGAGGGCTGGCTGGCTGTATTCCTGAGGGAATAGACCAGCTTAGAAGGTTGGTGATGGAGTTGCTCATTCTGGTCAAGACCAGTGTGAAGGCTGGGAATGTATGTACAATGATGTTGATACAGCCACTGCCTTGGCATCTTAGGCTCAGTGCAAGGACATATTAGAATTGGGTGGGGGAGACTGGGGGTGGACTATGGAGCACAGCAATGCCCACATGTCAGACACTTATGAGAAATGGGAGGAGTAGAGACGGAAGGCGAATTTACTACATCTGCACCTGGAAGTCTTGTTCAGGCAAAGGGATTTCTCACACTGGGCCCACTCTGGTCACCTGTTCAGAAAAGCTCTGGTCTAGTTGTGGTTGGACTCTGCCTGGCACCAGGTGGGAGGGTTACCTGCTTTTTGGAACTCCATGAAGGCCTGTACTACCTTCCAGGGAAGCAGATTCATTAACAAAGCTCTCAGGTCTCCTAAGATCCCTGGATGGTGCAAATGGTTTGTGCTCGGCTACTAACCAAAAGGTTGGTGGCTTGAATCCACCCAGTGGTGTTGTGGAAGAAAGGTTGGGCATTCTGCTTCTATAAAGATTATAGCCAAGAAAACTCCATGGAGCTCAGTTCTAATCTGTAACACATGGGGCTGCCAGGAATCAGAGTCAGAGCTGACTCGATTGCAAAGGGTTTGGGTTTTTTGTTCCAAATCAAACAGGCAAAAAACCAAAATTTTTGCCTGTTTGATTCTTCTTTTTGACATCTTTTCCTCTTTACCTTCCTCCTACGTCCATCCCATTCATCGGTGGTACATGGGAAATTCAGTCCTATGTGTATTAATTTCCTGGGGCTGCGGTAACAAAACACCATAAACTGGGGGGCTTATAATGACAGAAATTTACCATCTCACAGTTCTGGAGGCTAGATGTCCAAAATCACGGTATTATCCATGTTGATTCCTTCTGAAGCTTTGAGGAACAATCTGTTCCATGCTTCTCTTCTGGTTTCTAATGTGGGCTTGTGATCCTTGGCATTTCCTGGCTTGTAGAAGCATCTCTCCAATCTCCGTCTCTGTTGTGACATGACCATCATCCCTCTGTCTCTCTGTGTCTCTTCTCCTCTGTTACGAGGAAGCCACTCTTATTGGATTAGGACCTACCCTACTCCAGTATGATGCAGCTGTGTGGCACAAATGGTTACGCGCTCGACTACTAGCCAAAAGATTGGCAATTCAAACCCACAAAGGGTCCACATATTTTTGGGTATGTTATCAGGAGGGATCAGTCCCCGGAGAAGGACATCATGCTTGGTAAAGTAGAGGGTCAGCAAAAAAGAGGAAGACCCTCAATGAGATGGACTGACACCGTGGATGCAACAATGGGTTTAAGCATAGCAACAATGGTGAGGATAGTGCAGGACTGGGCAGTGTTTCGTTCTGTGGTGCATAGGGTCGCTGTGAGTCGGAACTGACTTGATGGCACCTAAAAACAACAACAAGAGGTACCTTGGAAGACAGTCCTGGTGATCTGCTTCCAAAAAGTCACACCTTGAAAACCCTATGGAGCAGTTCTACTCTGTACACATGGGGTTGCCATGAATCGGAGTTGACTCAATGGCAGCCAACAATACACAACAATTCCGGTATGATCTCATGTTAACTAATAACATCTTCAAAGATTGACCTATTTTTAGATAAGATCATGTTCACAGGTACCAGGGGTTAGTACTTCAACTTATCTTTATGGGAAACATAATTTAATCCATAACTCTATTCAATATGCATTTATCTTGTGTTTGTGCCTCAAGAGAGTTCATATTGATGGAATATAATTGGTGAAATCATTTCTTCCTTGTACTGTGAAATGATATACATAACTTCATAGACACAGGGACTTCTTTTTTGGGGCAGATTATTTGTACTGAATAAAGGCCACTTAAGGAGTCTTGGTGGCACAGTGGTTAAGCACTCAGCTGCTAACTGAATAGTTGGTGGTTTAAACCCACCAGCTGCTCTGTAAAAATGATGTGGGGAAAGTGTTTGACCGCCTCTAACTTGACAAGGGGGAAGGAGAATCAAGATCAATAGCTCAAGGCTGATTGCTATGAGGCGGAGGTCAGACATGCCTCCCCTCTCCATCTTTACTAATTTTGACACCAGCCATCCCTTCCACAGCACTTTCTACGTCTCTGCTGGGTTTGATAATTCATTGCAATGGCCACACAGAACTCACAGACAATACTCCATGATTATGGGGTTTATAAGAGGAGTAACAGTTACAATTCAGGCTCAGGAACACTCAGGATACAGTTCTTCCATCAAGACAGCCTTTTCCCAGCCGTGCTCGCAGGAATGCCTCTCCCTGGACCTAGGCCTCTGCCCAAAGGCACTCAGTTTTCTCTATCCTCGGGCTAGAAGCCCTTACTACGCCACCTCCTGCTTCTGGGTCTCTGTTGCCAGGCCTGCTGCCTTCAGTGTTACAGCTGTCTCTCTGTTTCCTGGTTCCAGAATTTCTCTGTGCTGGGATCCTGTGTCCAAAGGACATGCTGGCTCCTGGCTGTTCTTCCTTGGTGGTGGTGGAATCGTCTCTTTCCCACCTCTGGGGTGGCTCACTTCAAGCCCAGCAGGATGGCGAAATTGACCAATCCCTTCGGTGGTGACAATCACCCTATCACACAGACCTGCCTAATCACTTGGGTGGGAGTTACAAGACCATAGCTAGAAAGGCCACACAAAAGTGATTATTGCAACACACACTCCACGGGAGAAAGACGTGGCATTCTGCTTCCGTAAAGATTATAGTCTTAGAAAACCCATGGGGCGGTTCTACTCTGTCCTTTAGGGCTGATATGAGTCAGAATTGACTCAATGGCAATGAGTTTTAAGGCCACTTAAAACAAATTTACTTAAAATGAGGAACATGCTTTAATAGAAACACAGGGGTGGGGTGGGGAGAGAGTGTGATGACTGGGACTTCACCCAGAAAAATAAAACTTAAAATGATGAAAATAAATATGTTGGATTTTTTAATTGATAAATTTTAGCTTATAATGGCAATGTCAGTCTTCACTGCACGCTGGAAAATTCCAGTCGTTTCTCGGATCAGTCTATTAACTTCATGAAATCTTGTATCCTTGACAAGATTTGGAGCTTCACTTTGCAATCGGTTTGCATTGTGCTTGCACAGTGTTTTCAGTTGCTTTCAGTAATTGCCTGTTAGCAAGACAGGCATGGACACTGACGGGTAGATTGCAGTCAAGGCTTGTGTAATTGTGAAGGGGGCTTGAGTGTCAGCTACTTCTCCAATGGTGAGTTCATTAGAGAATGTTTAAGAATTACAGTTACTTTTGCCTTGCTATGCAATATTATCGTAATCATAATTGCAGGACAAATACCCACATATTGGTGTTTATTATGGGCAAGACAATTTCCCGTCATTAATTCATTTAAAACTCACAACAACCCAAACAATTTAAGTATTAACGGGCCAGTTTTACAAATGAGAAAATCAGAGGCTCGGAGAGGTTGAGTAACATGCCTCAGGTCACACAGTGGATGATGGAGAAGCTGAGATCCACATTCAGATGTGTGTGATTCCAAAGCCTGTGGCCCCAACCTCTCTACACACTTCCTCTGAGTCAACTGTGCTGGGTGGTCAAGTATCTCAAAGTCACATCTGCCCATGAACAGTCACTAGCACTCAATTTTCCAAACCTCTGAGCAACCAACCTTGAGTAAAAGGAACCACTCTCAAGGGAAGGCTGATGAGTGGGGCCCAATTTAGGCTACTCCTGAAATAGGATGTGATCTTAGTTCCATGTGGTTCTGTGTGCAGCACCCTGTCAATTCTCTACCATTGCCATAGGGCATCTTAGTCTACACAGTTAGACCATTTCCCTCAGAAACCTATTCCCGTAAGGAATAATTTGTTAAAAATAATAGATACCCTACCTTGGTGATGACTCTCTCTTTAAGTCATTTGTATTTTGATACTGGATTTGAATGAGTTGATATTTGCTCTGACACCAGGCACTGCAACTGTGACAATTTTCCAGTGAATTCTCCAACAATATTTTGCTGCTTTTCTGTGGTCAACCAACTGATCAGGAAGTTTGCAACACTACACGAATGGCGGTTCTTACCGCACCTACCGTGCTCTGTGAAAGACCCTCATAATGATTTCACATCCTTCCTGGCTGTAGACTAAACTGCAGAGGACAGAGAGCCAGGTGGAGGTATGTGGGTGGAGGTGGGCTGAGTCACAGTTGTGTGTGATGGCGGCCTGTGATTGGCTGCTGGGCTGAGCTGTCCCGCCCACGTGTGAATGATGCCCTGGGCGAGGTGATGGTTTCAGCAGAAGTCAGGTCTCCATTGAAAGCCATAGGGGAGGGATGAGAGGAAAGATGTGACCTTGAACAGAAGGTGAAGGATACAGAAGGACATTCCAACTTAGAGTTTTAAGGAGACATCCCTTCAGGGAGCTTGACAGCTGTGGCTAGAATTTAACATCTGAGACTGATGGTAGACTGTAATCTAAATGACTTTACTTCCATAAACAACCTCTCCACCATCATAGTTATTAGAAAATTATTTATATGATGTGTTTAAGTTTGATGTATACTATCCCATTGCAAACTCATACTTAGTGAACTAAATTCCAAGCCCTGTTAATCATTCACGTGGGGTGTACATTTGGCTATGATGTAGCTACAATTAGGCTTAATTAAAACCAACCACTTAGAGCATGCTGAAAAACCAGCATTTAAAAATAGGAGCTGGATAATGAGCGTCATTAATAGGAACTGATTATTTATTTTATGATAACTTAAAAATAAATAGCGATCAGCAGATTTCTCGTTGCTGATTTCTAATGAGAATGCAGAGGGCAGAGCAAAGCTTCTTCAGAGAGAACCCCTTATTACACCTCCAGGAATGGTTGTCCTCTTTTATGGTAGCTGCTCATCAAAGCATTTGCGCCAAAGCATTTTTTGCTGTTCACAGTATATACACTTTTGAATTGCAGTGTTGGCAAAGAACATTGAGTATACAATGGACTGCCAAAAGAACCAACGAATCTGTCTTGGAGGAAGTACAACCAGAATGCTCCTTAGAAGCAAGGATGGCGAGACTGCGACTAACATACTTTGGACATGTTGTCAGAAGGGATCAGTCCCTGGAGAAGGACATCATGCTTGGCAGAGTACAGGGTCAGCGGAAAAGAGGAAGACCCTCAACGAGGTGGATTGACACAGTGGCTGCAACAACGGGCTCGAGCATAACAATTGTGAGGATGGTGCAGGACCGGGCAGTGTTTCATTCTGTGATACATAGCGTCACTATGAGTCGGAACTGACTCGACGGCACCTAACAACAACATACTATGCTGTGTAAGAATGAGGGGGAAGCACTCTTTCCAGAGCAGAACAAGATGAGACAAGTGAAGACTGGGTTTGGTCTCCCCTAGACCCTCCTAGAGACCTTTTTGTCCCCACCAAAGTGTACAACCAGAGGTGGCAGCCCCCATTCTCTCAGGAGCCCGTGGTTGTTAGTTGCCATTGAGTCAGCTCCAACTCATGAGTGACCTTCTGTATAATAGAAGGAAACATTTCCCAGTCCTGTGTCATCTTCACCATCATGGTATGTTTGAGTCCATTGTTGTGACTCTTGTATCAATCCATCTCCTTTGGAGGTTTGTCCAATTTTTGTTGGCAGGAGCCTAGTGGGACTAATTCTTCATCATCTCTAATACTGTGGTTATTGCATAATTTTTTTTGCCTCCAAGGTGAATCCGTTTGTAAAACTCCTGCCTCACCCAAGGTCTATTACTGCCTGCCCTTAAATAAGCAGCTTAAGTACATGATGCTGCCACTGGAGAGGTTTCACATTCTTTTGCCCTGCTGGTGGGCTTAGAGAGCTTCCTCCTTATTAAGACAATGGTACCTGTCAAAGCAGGTGTGAGGCAATGTGATATCCACCCTCTACAAACACTCCATGCTGACCCCAGGCATGCAAAATCCACAGCTGATTCCTATATGGGGTGGAGTGGACGGAAAGAGGGTGGGCAGGTGAGACACTAAACTCAAGTAGTACACCAGAGGCTAATATTTGGTGGTGGTAGCTAGTGAAAAAGGAAGAGAGATTTTCTGGTCATGATTTTTCTCCTAGGCCTGAGCTGGATTTTATTAACAGCAATCCGGACTAAATATTTGTGTGTGTGTGTGTGAGTGTGTGTGTGTGTTAATAGGCAATAAGCCTCATAAGAGACTAAGTTCTTATTCCTTCCCTTTATGATGGAAATAATTTTACCCTTGTCCTCCAGGCTCAGCAACTCATTTCTGAGCTATGAGTAGGTATACTGTCAGATATAATAAAGCCTACATCAGTTGCATGAGAATTGGCCCTGCTCTTCAGTGTCTGAGGTCATACCTTTTCTGTCTAGAAATTCTCTTGTATGTTTTTGACATTACTGTTTATTTTTACTTTATGGTTTTACACTTGGAGTCAATCTTGTTCCAAATTTTCACGCCTACTTTTCTTTTTTTTGGTGTGAGTATAGTAGATTAAAAAATAAAATGATATGAATCTGTGCTTCTGATGTGTTTAAGGAATTGATTAAATAGAATTTTATACCCACTTTAAGAAAAAAAGCAATTTCTTTTTTTTTTAATTGAACTTTAGATGAAGGTTTACAGAACTAGCTTCTCATCAAACAGTTAGTACGCATATTGTTATATGACATTGGTTAACAACCCCACAACATGTTGACACTCTCTCTTCTCAATGCTGGGCTCCCTATTACCAGCTTTCCTGTTCCCTCCTGCCTTTCAGTCCCTGCCCCAGGGCTGGTACACCCCTTCAGTCTTGATTTGTTCCATGGGCCTGTTCAATCTTTGGCTGAAGGGTGAGCCTCAGGAGTGGCCTCATTACTGAGCCGAAAGAGTGTCCAGGGGCCATACTCTCAGGGTTTCTCCAGTCTCTGTCAGGCCAGCAAGTCTGGACTTTCTTTTTGAGTTAGAATTTTGTTCTACATTTTTCTCCAGCTCTGTCTGGGACCCTCTATTATTATCCCTGTCAGAGCAGTCAGTGGTGGGCACCACCTCGTCGTACTAGATTTAGTCTGGTGGAGGTCGTGGTAAATGTGGTCCATTAGTCCCTTGGACTAATCTTTCCCTTGTGTCTTTAGTTTTCTAAAAGAGCAATCTCTTAAAGAAGGCTGTCATACAGGTTTCTCACCCTCAGCATTACTGTATTATGTGCTGGATAATTCCTTGTCGTGGAGGCTGTTCTGTGCGCTATAAGATGTTTAGCAGCATCCTTGGCCTCCATCCAGTAGATGCCAGTAGCAATTCCTTCCCCAGAAGTGACAATCAAAAATGTCTCCAGACATTGTCAAACGTCCCTGTGGGACAAAACTGCCTTAAGAATCATTGCTATAATATGATTATCTGGGTAGGAAAAATTGATTCTGCCCTTCCAAATGTCCACAATATCTCAAGCAAATTTTTTCTGTAGCATTCAAGGAATGACAGAATCTCAAAAAAGTTTATCCTCTTTAAAAAGTTAAATGAAATTGTCTACTTTCTTAATCACTTATCTTGTCTTTTTTATTTTCTTTATGATTTACTTAAAAAAAAATTAAGATTTTGGAATTAAATTGAAAATTAGCCATTCTTGCACAAATTAGGTCTATCTTCTATTGGGTCTATTGGACTAAAGATAAAAATACGTAATTTCTCCTTTCTATATTGACAAGAGTCCTAACCAACTGTGACTGTTGCTTCCCATTGAGGCTTCTGTAACCATCACCTTCTCCAAGCCTTTGAAGAGATGCTTCGCACATTGCACATATATGGTGGCAAGCTTTAGCTTTAAAACTGGCTGTTAGCTTTTTCTGCTACTTTTCTTGACCTTTGGAAAGTCTACTTATACTTAACTGTCATGGATTGAATCGTGTCCCACAAAAATATGTGTCAACTTGGTTAGGCCATGATTCCCAGTATTGCGTGGTTGTCCTCCATCTTGTAATTGTAATTTTATATTAAAGAGGATTAGGGTGGGAATGTAACACTCTTACACAAGTCACATCCCTGATCCAATGTAAAGGGAGTTTCCCTGGGGAGTGGCCTGCACCACCTTTGAATTTACAAGAGATAAAAGGAAAGGGAAACAAGCAGAGAGTTGGAGTACCTCATACCACCAAGAACATAGCACAAGGAGCAGAGCGCATCCTTTGGACCTGGGGTCCCTGTGCCTGAGAAGATCCTTCACCAAGGGAAGACTGATGCATCACACGGATCTTCCTCCAGAGCTGACAGAGAGAGAAAGCCCTCCCCTGGAGCTGACACCCTCAATTTGGACTTGTAGCCTACTCAACTGTGACAGAATAAATTTCTCTTTGTTAAAGCCATCCACTTATGGTATTTCTGTTACAACAGATGACTAAGACACCAGCCTTTGTGGTAGGCAAAATTAATGTGCTGCAAATTGTGCCTATAGTTTGTAAGCATGTGATATATTCCCCCCCAAGGTGCATTGTACATTGATAATCACCCATACAACACACAAAACTACCATAAGACCGATTCAAAATTCCTCTGAGATAAATCCATTGTACTAGTTTTTAGCATTGCTGTGACCAAGTACCACAAAATGGGTGACGTGCAAGAACAGAAATTAGTTCTCACAGTTCTGGAGGCTAGAAGTTTGTAATCACGGTGTTGACCATGTTGATTTTGTCTTATCCTTTTGAGGGATAATCTGTTCCTTGCCTCTCTCCTAGTTTCTGGTGGCTGCGGGCAATCCTTGGCGTACCTTGGCTTGTAGAAGCATCACTCCAATCCCTGCCTCTGTCATCACAGGACCTTCTTTTCTCTGTGTCTCTTCTCCTCTTTTCATTAGGACACAAGTCATATATGATTAGGGTTCACCCTACTTCAGCATGACCTCATGTTAACCCAACTGATAACATCTTCAAAGACTATTTCTAAACAAGGTCACTTTCACAGGACTCAAGGGTTAGGATTTCAACATAGCTTTTTTGAGGATACAGTTTAATCCATAACATCCATATTTGTTGATTTGGAAAGATGTCCATCATGTCTCAGTGAGTGAACAAGCCAGCTTCAGAAGACTATGGTTTTAAAACAAAATGAAACAAGACAAAGTGTGTATGAGCATGTTTATAGAGGAAGTTCTGCAAAGCATGCACACCACATTTTCAAAGTGGTTGCTTCCTGAAAGTTCAAATGTAGAAGAAAGGTTTGGGGGAAGGGGTGGAGGGGGACTTCTATTTCTTACTTTATACCATTCTACATAGTTTTAATATTTTGCATCAGCAAGTACTAGTTGGATAGTTTAAATGAGTGAAACTTAATTTCCCTTTCTGTCTGTCTGTAGATAAGCAACACTTTGTCACTACACAAGTGGAACTTTGTGCTCTCACTTTGGTCCCTTCAATCAACTTTCGAATTTTCCCAGGCTAAAAATCATCAGATAACCAAGGCAGCCAAGGTCTACCAAGCATCTGGGCCAAGTGTCTAATGTGAAAGATAAAAATACATTATAAAAGTTACAAAAAAAGCCATACACACACACAGATATATATTCATATATATGTGTGTATATATATATATTTATCTATATATATAAAGATGCTCAACTTCATTAACCATCAGGGAAGTGCAATCAAAATCACAATGAGATATCACTTCATACATGCTATAATGGCTGTATTCAAAAAGACAGACAAAGACAATAGCAAGTGATTGCGAAGATGTGGAGAAATTGGAACCCTCATGTATTGGTGATGAGAATGTAAAATGGTCCTGCCACTTTGGAAAACAGACTGGAAGTTCTTTAAATAGCTAAACATAGAGTTACTATATGACCCAGCAATTCCACTCCTAGATATATATCCAAGAGAAATGAAGACAAATGTCCACATAAAAACTCGTACACAAATGCTCATAGCAGCATTATTCGTAATAGACAAAAAGTGTAAACAACCTAAATGTTCCTTACTGATGATGGGTAAATAAAATGTGGTATAGCCATACAATGAAATATTATTTAGTCATAAAAAGGAAGGAATTACTGATACTTGCTACAACATGGATGAACCTTGAAAACGTTATGCTAAGTGAAAAAAGCCAGCCAGAAAGGACCACATAGTGTATGATTCTATTTATATGAAATGTCCAGAATAGGCAAATCAACAGAAACAGAAAGTAGATGAATGTTTGCCTAGACTGGGAGGAGAGGGAAACAGGAAGTGACTAGTAACGGGTATGGGTTTCTATTTGGCATGGTGAATATGTCCGGAATTAAATAGCGATGGTGGTTGCACAACACTGTGAATACAGTAAAAAAACCACTGAACTGTATACATTAACGTGGCGAATTTTATGGCATGTGAATTTTATATCAATGAAAAAAAAACTGAGTTGGAGGAAACAAAGACTATGCCTACAGTTAATACCCTTTAAGAGAGAAGAAAATATTATCTATGAATCAAGAATCAGATACTACAAAAAAGCAACATTCAGAAAACACCACAAACAGCAAAACGAGCTTTGGGAAATCAACATGATAGCAGAAATAAAAGACCCAATAGAAAGATTGGAAGGTGTGGTTGAAAAACTCTATCAAAAAATGGAACAAAACGTCAAAGGGAGAAAAAAGGAGAGAAAAGATCAGAAATTAAAGGCCCAGCCCAGGGTTTGCAGCATCCAGATTGCAGGAGTGTTCGGAGAAGAGAACAGAGAAGATGATGATAGTCCTTGAAGCACACTTATAGACACTTTTCCAGAAAAGAAGGACACCAGCACAAGGGATAAAAGTAGACTGCACACTAAGGCACATCGTTGTGAAATTTCAGAACAACCAGGGCCAAAAAGAAGATTCTACAAGCTTCCTGGGGGAGGGGGAGAAATAAAAAGGTAACACAAAAAGAATGAAGACTCAGAATAGCTTTAGGTCTCCCAATAGTAATGCTGGGATCTAGAAGATAATGGGGGCAAGAAATGGTACAGCAAGAATACCCTATGGGGTAGTTCTCAGTGGGCCCCCCAGGATGGCCTCCATGCAAATATGTTGGACCATCAATCAGCTTCTGTTATCTGGAGGCAGATGATTTTCAATCTGGAGTTCCATACTTATGGAAATTATCAGTCAAGTATGAAGGCAGAATAGAGACATTTTCAAAACCAAGGGAGGCAGTTATTAAACGTAATGACCCCCAGGTGGTACAAATTGTTAACACGCTCACCTGCTAACTGAAAGGCTGGGGGTTTGAGTCCAC
The DNA here is from genome assembly GCF_024166365.1 of Elephas maximus indicus. Taxonomy (NCBI): domain Eukaryota; kingdom Metazoa; phylum Chordata; class Mammalia; order Proboscidea; family Elephantidae; genus Elephas; species Elephas maximus. Next base: position 221,148,922 of record NC_064820.1, on the reverse strand, counting down.
CCAGAGGTGACTCAGAAGAAAAGACTGGTGAGCTACTTCTAAAAAAACAGTCATTGAAAACCCTGTGGAACTCAGTTCTGCTCGGACACACATGGGGTCACCATGAGTCAGAATCAAGCCGACAGCAACTAGATTGATTCCTTTTTTTTTTTTTTTTTTTTTGGCTTTAATTAGCGGTCACAGGTTAAATACTTACCCCAAAACAAGAATTGATCTTAAAAACAGTCTTGAAGGAAAAGGAGAGAAAAACAACAGAACACCAGTTACATAAATTAAAAGCACCTGCTCCAAAAACTGTATGCACTTTGCAAATTGTTGGCAAATGTAACTCTAAGTATGGAGGAGGGAGAGAGGAAGAGAGAAGAGTATGAAAGTTGGAGAGACAGCGAGGGGCAAGTGAGAGGAAGGAAGGGTGAGCAGACAGCACGGGGCCCCAGGGCCTTCTGCCATCGTCTCAGGATGCAAAGCCGCCAGCTATGCACAATCTAAAGCTCTTTCATGACAACAGCAGATTGCAGCTCTGCTTCTAGAAGACCTTGTGCTGGTCAGCAACTTATCAGAGAGTCTGTTTCCTTGCCTCTGATGTGTAAAAACAACAAAGTCAAGCCCTCAGAGGTGTTTGAGAATCAGACTAGGTTCAGCTGGATAAAGCATGCTAGAAAACACTGAACCAAACCCAACCCTTTGCCATGAATCAATTCCAACTCATGCTGGCCCCTATGTTACAGAGTAGAAGTGCTTCATAGAGTTTTCTTGCCCGTGACCTTTTGGAAGCAGATTGCCTGGTCTTTTTTCCAAGGCACCTCTGGGCGGATTTGAACTACCAACCTTTAGGTTAGTAGGCAAGTGTAAACTGTTTGCGCCACCCGTGACCTTCAAAACACTGAACACACCTTGGCTATGGTCAAGGACTTGACCGTCATCTCATTCCTCTGTTTTATGTGTGGCGGGATCTTATTAGAGCAATAAATTCCTAGAGCTTGCTCCCCAGTCTTCATCAGTAACCTCGTGAACAGTGTTTTGTCTTAAAATGTTTTTCCCCAATGCATCTCATGGTTTATTATTCTGATCTGTAGAGCCAAACCTTTCATGTTAGTATAGTTTTCTCTTTCTGTGGTTGGTTTAAAAGCCTGGCTGTGCATTGTGTCCTGTTAAAGAATTATCTACATGAGATCCAATCAAAAACGGCAACTTGAAAGGTTGGATGGGGGCAGCGAGTTTAAGAAAATGGTGGTGAAATAACGGGGAAAAGGATGGCAAGAATGATAGCACAACTTAAAGAATATAACCAATGTCACTAATTGTACACGTAGAAATTGCCGAAATGGTGTACCTTTGGCTGTGTAAACTTTCACAAAAAGTCTGGCCATGGTATCTTCAGTTGAGCACAGGGTAAGACTCAGAGAGCTGGTACCCATAGCTCCTTCTCTTTGTTACCCTTCCCGAGACGCCTTTGTCCAAAGAGAAATGTGCCTTTTATTTAACATAAACACAAACACACATATAAGTTTGAGCTTTTTTGCAAGTTTGAAACAAAGCCTTCTATTTTTATTTTTTGCCAAACTTGGCATTTTATTGTCGACCCGGAAAGAGGCCCTCCCCGCCTGGTCTCCTGGGCCTCTGGTGTAACTTGCTGGTTAACGATGATTTATTAGAGTCAAAAGCATTTGTGGGACAGTGTGGGAGTACAAGAGTGCCTTCTAATGAGAAATTGAGTCAAAGTTTGTTGGCATCTCTGACAGGGGCTGTGTTTACATGTAAACTTGAAACCCAACCAAGCAAATGGAATGAAACCTTCCAAGGCCTAGTATGTCATGTGGCAGAGAGGCAAACAGTAAGTCTCAGATAAGCAGAAATTGCTGTTAGGAGAGCCCCAGGACCCTACTGACTGGACAGGCAGAGGCTGCTTAGGGTGGGAGGGACCTCTAGAAAATTCGAGAAGCTTCCAGAAATTACTGCATGGCTACAATAAATTCTTTGGTTTAACAAAATTGTGTCAACCATGTAAAGGTGCTCTGCCAGGCGTTGTGGGTGCACAAAGGTGAGCCCAATGTTGTCACTGTTGTCCGGGTTGACAGTCTATTTGTGTGTGATATGTGTGGGGGTGAGTGTGTGGTGTAAGTGTATAGCGTGGTGTGTGTGTGGTATATTGTGTGGTGTGTGGTATATGTGTGTGGTATGTATGTGTGGTGTGTGTGTATGGTATGTGTGGTGAATGTGCGATGCGTGTTGCAGTGAGTGTGTGGCATGAGTGTATGAGTGTGTGTGGTGTGTGTATGTGGTGTGTGTGTGGTATATGTGTGTGTGGTGTGTGTATGGTTTATGTGCGGTTATGTGTGTGGTGTGTGTGTGGTATGTGTGTGCAGTGTGTACCTGTGTGGTGTATGTGTGGTGTGTGTGGGACAAGTATGCGTGGTGTGTGATGCATATGTGCAGAGTGTGGTGTGAGTGTATGAGTGTGTGTGGTATATGTGTGTGGTGTGTGCATATGTGGTGTGTATGTGTGGTGTGTGTATAGTATGTGTGTGGGATGAGTATGTATGGTGAGTGTGTGATGTGTGTGTGTGTGCAGCGAGTGTGTGGTGTGAAGGTATGACTGTGTGTGGGGTGAGAGGTATATGTGTGTGGTATGGGTGGTGTGTGTGGTGTGTGTTGTGTATATGCATGTGCTGTGTATGTGGTGAGTGTGTGGTGAGCACGTGGTGTGTGTGTGGTCTGTGTGTGGTGTGTGTGGTGTATGCGTGTGGTGTGTGTGGTGTGTATGTGGTGAGTGTGTGGTGTATGTGTGGGGTGTGTGTGAGGTGTGTGTGGTATGTGTGGTGTGTGTGGTGTGTATGTGGTGAGTGTGTGGTGTATGTGTGGGGTGTGTGTGGTATGTGTGGTGTGTGTGTGGTGTGTATGTGGCGTGTGGTGAGAGTGTGATGTATGTGTGGGGTGTGTGTGTGATGTGTGTGTGGTGTGTGAGTGGTGTATGTGTGTGATGTATGTGTGTGGTATGTGTGTGGTGTGTGTGGTGTATGCATGTGGTGTGTGTGTGGCGTGTATGTGGTGAGTGTGTGGTGTATGTGTGGGGTGTGTGTGAGGTGTGTGTGGTATGTGTGGTGTGTGTGTGGTGTGTATGTGGTGTGTGGTGTGTGTGGTGTATGCGTGTGGTATGTGTGTGGTGTATGTGTGGGGTGTGTGTGGTGTGCGTGTGGCGTGTGTATGGTATGTGTGTGATGTATGTGTGGTGCGTGAGTGGTGTATGTGTGTGGTGTGTGTGTGTGGTATGTGTGTGGTGTGTGTGTGGTGTATGTGTGTGGTATACCTGTGTGGTGTATGTGTGTGGTGTGTGTTATGTATGTGTGTGATGTATGCGTGTGGTATATGTGTGTGGTGTGTTTGTGGTGTACTTGTGTGGTGTGTGTGTTATGTGTGTGTGGTGTGTGTGTGTGTGTGGTGTACATGTGTGGTATGTTTGTGGTGTACCCGTGTGGTGTGTGTGTTATGTATGTGTGTGGTGTATGTGTGTGGTATGTGTGTGGTGAGTGTGTATGTGTGAAGAGCATCAGGTGAAAATGACAGCAGGGATGGCTGTTTAATTACAGTACAAGGCAAAGTGGAATGTATAACGCTGCTCAGAATGGTTTTCTCCGCCGCGTTTCCTGGTCAATTTTTACCCCCTGACTCCTTTATTTTTCTTCAGAGCCTATCTGGCTTACATTATATGACGTATTCACATGTTTTTTTCCCCCACCAGACTGTAAGTCCAGGATGGTACAGCTTTTCTTCATTCTCAGCACTTCCAACACCTGGCACACATGAGGCACCATAGAGATTTGTTGAGTGATTCAATGCTAATGAGGAACAGACGCAATGTATGCGAGCCTGCGAGGGAGAGATTAAATCCACATGAAGGGCAGGGGACAAGAATTTCAGGAGTCCACACCTCACAGGTAGAGGGCCAGGAGGTTCAAGCCCCACCAAACAGTGGAAGGTCTCCATGGACCAAAAAAAAAAAGTGTGGATCTTTGTTACACACTATAATAAAGTGTTGTGTTGTTTAAAGATTGTTTTCCAAATCATCATTAGATAAGTGGTACGGGCATACAAAAACCATAAATGGACACAGGGCAAGAACAAAAGAGGAAATGCAACTAGTAACTAGTTATGAGGAATATTCAGCTTCACTAGCAATAAAAAAAAATAGATATTTAAGGAAAAACCAGTTTGTTTTTTTGTCTGAGAAATTAGTAATAAACCCGTTGCTGTCAAGTTGATTCCAGTTCACAGCGACTCTATAGGACAGAGTAGAACTGCCCCATAGGGTTTCCAAGGAGCGGCTGGTAAATTTGAACTGCTGACCTTTTGGTTAGCAGCCAGAGCTCCTAACCACTGTACCACCAGGGCTCCATGAAATTAATAATAGCAACAACAAAAAAAATTAATGCTATTCTCCAATGCTGGCAAAGATACGATGAACAATTTTTTTTCCATGAAGGTTTTATTTTCTAGTTTTAGGTTTATGGAAAAATTGTTCAGTAAATACAGATGGTTCCCATAGGCTTCATCTTCCCTCTGCGCACTGTTTCTCCTATTATTCACGTCTTGCATTAGTGTGGTACATTAGTTGCAATGGACGAACCAATATAGATAAATTTGCTGTTGTTAGCTGCTGGGTTGTGACTCACACAGGCCCCATTCACAAAGGACCAAAATGCTGCCTGGTCCTGCACCATCTCCTTGACTGGTTGTGAGTTGGATTGTTGTGATCCATAGTGTTTTCGCTGGCCGATTTTTGGAAAGGGATCTTCAGGCCTTTCTAATCCATTTTGGGAACTTAGTCTGGGAGTTCCACTGAAACCTGTTGGGCATAACGTAAGCCTCTGTTGAGAGACGGGTGGTGGTTGCGCATGAGGTACATTGGCTAGGAATGAAACTCTGGTCTCTGGCATGGAAGGAGAGAATTCCACCAGTGGCCCACACTGCCCTCTCCAATAGGGACATGTATATAGCTCTTCTTTCAGAGCATAGATTCAATCATCAATAAATTATTTTGCTACTAAAACAAATAAAAACAAACACACACAGGGTAGAGGACTTCTACACATCATAATGATAGACTTGGTTATCAGGGCGGCCCAAAAAGCTGGTGAAAATATTTTTAAAAATCTTCTTGAAGGCATCTAAAGTCCAACAAGATAGAAAAGGATTGCTGGGCAGGATGTGGGAAGGGTGGAAGCCCAGGTAAGCCTGGGTTTGCGGCTGCTTTTTAATTTTTTTCCCTGAAGGTGCAACCAAAAGGTAGAGCCACTGAGCCTCATGGGGATAAATGGTTGGAGATAGAACCCAGGGCTCTCCAAGAGAGGAAAGGGAATATCAAAAATAAGAGTAGAACTTAGCGAACATATAATATGTCCAAGTGATAAGTATTTAATAGAATCAACAAATTCAAAAGGTAGTTTCTTGAAAAGACTAATGAAATTGATAAATCTCTGGCAGGACAGGTTGGGGGGGAGCAGGCAGAAGACACAAATAACCAACGCAGGAATTAAAGAGACAATGCCATAATTTCTATGGTAAGAGAATATGATGACTAACTTTGTTGAAACACATTTAAAAATAAAGATGATGATGGACAAACTCCTAGAAAGATGTAACCCATCTAAATAACATTTTGTAAAAAGGAAAGTCAGAATAGTCCTATAAAGAATAAAATAATTAAATCCAGAATCTAATATCGTCCCACCCATACCAAAAAAATCGCTGGCATAGATGGCTTCATTGGTGAATCTAACAAATACTTAAAGAGAGAATATCACTAAAACTATACAAGCTCTTCCATAGAGTTGTTATTTATGAGAGCACGTCCTTGATATTAAAACCTGATAAAGCATTACAAGAAAGGAAAATTACAAGCCAGTCTCACAAATGAACATAGATGCAAAAATCCGACACCAAATCTTAAAAAATCATGATCAAATTCGGCTTAACCCAAGAATGCAAGGTTGGTAAACACTGGAGAAATCAATCATTGTATAGTTACCGTATTCACAGATTAAAGGATAAAATAAGATCTTTTCAATAGATGTAGGAAGAACATTTCTAAAATTCAACATCTGTTTATGACAAAAACTTAGCATACCAGGAATGGGTGGGAATTTCCTTGATTTATTAATAGATATCTGCAGAAAACTTGCAACCAACATTATCCTTAATTGTGAAATACTGAAAGTTTTACCTTTGAGCAATAAGCCGAGGACATCTGCTATTACTACCTCTATTCTCCACTGAACTGGAGAATACAACCTCTCTAGATTTAAAAAATGCAGTCATTTGGGCCAGTTATTGACAATGTCTAGGTTTCCACAGTGAACAAAATGAGATAAGCTGCACCAGGGTGCTGGAGTGAGGCTTGGTTCCCCCTGTGTGTGCTACTTGTTAGGTAGCCATGGTGATGATGGGCACATTTCATTGGTCAGAGTATGGGGAGTATAGCCAATCAGCATTATCATTGCCTTCACACAGCATCTTTTTTTTTTTTTTTTGTACTGAATAAGAAAAAGAGAGAAAATGCTTCCAATATGTTTTAAATTTTAGGCTGGTCTAAAGAAAGAGCCATCCTACTGTGAAAGAATACTAGCAAGGCTGAGAGAGCCTGTTGAGGAACAGATTTCAAGGACCCTTTGCTGCTGCCAAGGCTAAAAGACAAAAGATGTAGATTCCCTGGAGTCATGGAATCCTCACAGCATGAATCCAATACACAGCAGCTGTGGCAAATGGTGGATCTACACTCAGGGGCAAGTGTGCTGCTGATTGCATGGGGTTTTCTTGCGTGATTGCATGATTAACAGACACCTGGGAGAGTAAGTGATCCTATCTCAACGTTTGTGATGACGGACCATTTGATCAAGTCAAGCCAAGTTACAGCAGCTCAGTCCTCTGCTTCCCCTGGAACAGGGACCTAAGACCTAAGCTTCATTATACAGCCATGTGTTGTGTAACGTCCACAGTGAAATAGGACGTGTGATTTGGACATTGTGCGAACACGAGGTTGGATGCTACTGCCTATGAGTCGAAGCATATGCTGTTATACAGTAAACTTTATTTGTGAGTAGGGAAAATGCACATTAAAACAGCGATAGAAAGTACAGTACATACATAAGCCAGTAAATAGGCATTTGCTATGACTAGCAAGACTTATGCATTATAGGTCGTATACATACCGTACCATCATATGCCTGAGAGTGCCATTGCTTTGTATACGAGAGACATGAAATACATGTGTTGTGTTTGGGAAGCTGTTGCAATTGCTACTTCCAGTTATATCTGCTAGGTCTCTTTCTCTGGGATTTCTAAGCTCTATCGTAACTACTTTTTTTTTTTTTTTTTTTATCGTAACTACTAACTACTGGGTTTTTTGTATCAAAACCTATGGGACCACAGGGTTTACTGTATTTTATGCAAATAACGCGCGCCTTCTGTTTGTTTGCCAACCTCTTCCTCTCCCTACAGGGTATTTTTTTAGAGCAAAAAAAATTTGCATAGCGTGCTTACAAAAAAAAACCTGGGGGCAGGTTGGAGGGGGGGAGGGAGCTGTTGGCAAGCCAATGTAGAAGGCATGTGTTATTTGCATAAAAATGTGGTATATGCAGTTGGATGTTGCTCAAACAGATTTTGTGGGCCATATGCCTGTAATAACAAGAATATATATGTGTGGAACTATATGGCTTACGAAATTTGCTCACATACATCAGGGTCTTAGTTACCTAGTGCTGCTGTTAACAGAAATACCACAAGTGGGTGGCTTTAAAGAACAGAAATTGGTTTTCTCACAGTTCCGGAGACTAAGAATCCAAATCAGTCTCATCTGTGTCGACTTTTTCCTTGTCAGTGGCCCTTTTCTATTCCTTGCCTTGCAGACGATCCTCACATGGCATTTGTCTCCCCCAGGATGTTGGTGTCTGTATTTAATTTGTTCTTTTTATAACTCAAAAGCAATTCCACTTAAAACCCACAGTACCAGAGTATCATCTAACTAACACAACAAAGAAGACCCTATTTCCTAACAGGATTACATTTATAGGTATAAAAAAAAACAAAAAACAAACCCATTGCTGTCGAGTTGATTCCAACTCATAGCAGAGCCCTGGTGGCGCAGTGGTCAAGGGCTGTGGCTACTAACCAAATGTTGGCAGTTCTAATCCACCAGTTGCTCCTTGGAAACCCTATGAGATGGTTCTATTCTGTGTTATAGGGTCGCTACCAGTCTCTTACCAGTCAGAATCGACTCCACTGCACTGGGTTATTTATAGGCATAGGGGTTAGAATTCCAACACATATTTTGGTGGGCACCCAATTTAATGCATTACAAAAGACCTCTCTTCTGCCATTAAACTGGAAACATAGTTATAGCTTGAAAAGAATGTGATAATCATTTAACAAAATAGGGGCAGTTTATGGAGTAATAGCCTCACAATGCTTTTAAAGTCTCAGAGAAAATTATCTTCAGCATTGTAAAAAGGTTCCTGATTTCAGAGATAGAATGTCATAGTTCTAAGTTTAAGGCTTTGAGCATGCTTAAAATAATAATAATAATAATAATAATATACCTACTTAAAAAATAACCACTGAAACATTTGACTTTCCTGCCCAAGGAATGCTCACTCCTGTCATGATGATTACATACATGACACCCAACTTGGCAAGTTTCGTGGGCAACTCAGAGGGAACTGCCTGCCATCAAGATATTGTCAAAGAAACAGATAGTCTCTATTTTATTTAAGAACAATTAAGTACAGATCCTCCTTGCTTTCAGCTAAAGGCTTCTCCTTGCCAGGATTTTCTCCAATTACATAATAAGTGATGTGTGCCTCATACTTCAGATAATTTCCACACTGGTTTTACAAGCTATAGCTTGCTCTCTAAACAAAAAGCACAGATTTAGATTGTAAAGCGGAGGCCAGGGAATGGAATGTACTCTCGACTTGGAAACACAACGTACTTCGCCTTCTTTGTATTATTCATTTTTTTTCCTTTTATTTATTTTAACATTATAGAGCTTGTCTGAACAAATTTACTCCAGTCGTTAAGTAATCCACCTTAAGACAAAGACATGATAAGCTAAGATCTGCATTAAAAATACTTCTGAGAAGGAAAGAGAGAGAGAGAGAGAGGTGATTTTACATTTTAGCAAAATCAGCTGGATGTTCCCCCAGATTTTTGTCCACTGTGCTCCCTGGTGGTAACAGTAGGGCTTGTCTGTATCACTCGTTTGCAGAAGCAGCGTAGGAGCTGTCTTGGTGGTTGGGGCCATGCGGGCCGTCCTACAGGATGCAACCACCTCTCCTTCCCTGTATGTTTTCACTCCTCTCCCTGTGACTATCCTCTCATCTTGCTGCCTCCCTGCAGCAGCTCTGCCCATTACCCCCAGCCATCTGCTTTGTGAGAAGCAACGTAAATTTATTTTCCCAGAGACGGAAACAGCAGAAGGGTTGTAGGCATTCTGGAGTCCACTGTGGCCTAGTGTGTGTTGAGTGCTGGCTGTAGTTTGGGCATGGGTTTTGGATTTGGCCCACGTGACAAGCTTTCACTGGGGCCATAAATGGCTTCTGCTTGACTCCTAATCTAAAGGTTGGTAGTTAGAACCTATCAAGAAAGGCCTGGTGATCTGCTTCCGTAAAGATTACAGACAAGAAAACTCTATGGAGCAGCTCTACTCTGTGACACATGGGGTCGCCATGAGTTGAAATCAACTTGATGGCAATGGGTTTGGCTGTGGTATTGAATTATCAACTTGGGTGAGCTTAAGTTGTGTCCTGGAGAATCAGGCTAGACACCCCCTCCAGCCCTGACAGGATGATATCAGGCATGCGCAAGAGACTGTCTTGGGAGTACTGAGAGCTAGCACATAGAAAATGCTTTTCCTGGCCAAGCTCCTGCAGAGAGTTCACTTGCTTATCCTGCGTGTTCTTCACGATGCCACAGGGTGTGACTGTTATTCCATTTTAGACATGGGGAAACTGAGGCTGTCAGTGGGAAAGTGGCTTCCTGACTCGTGGTGGAGGAGGTGGACCCCACAGAAGCCATCAGAGTCCAGAGCCATTGCTTGTAGCCACCAAAAGACCAGGTCCCTACCTGTACGATATATGGGGGCTGGGGAGAGGGCCTTCTCTTCCCTCCCATCTCTTCGGCCATGGGAAAGGGCCTACTGCAGTGCCCAGCCACAGAAGGCACTGGAAGGCATGGGTCCTACACTCTCTGCCTTCCCCTACATACCCTTCCTTAGCTTTCTGGGCTCAGAAGTGACCCAAATCAGGGCCAGCCATTCACTCCAGATGAGATCGGAGGCTAAACCTGCAAGCAACATGGCACCTTTATCTTCACTCAGTTGTAAATATATAATATCTTGGCTTTCCCTGAAGGGTAGCAAAGACTGGTCAGCTGGATGGAGAGAAGCTATTCCACTAACCTGAGGGGAGAGGGGTCCAGCAGAGAACAGGGAGAGAGCAGAGCAGAGCAGAGGAACTAGGAGGTCAAGGGCAATGTCAACTCCCACCAACACTCAGCCTGTCTACGTGGACCGTTGGACGCTCCTACTCTGTGCCAAGTGGGCCAGGCCCTGGGAGAGTTGCTGCCCTTCCAGATGCTCGTGGTCTATGTGGGAGCTGGAAGAAACAATGTGATCCTCTCCATGGAGCCCATGTGGCTGAAGAGAGATTCCTGGGTGGGTGCCTCCTTGTTTCTGTGGGGAAAAATAGCAACCCCTTGTCGTCAGGGGCAATGGGAAGGGAGGACAGAGATAAACAAGTGGCTTTGATCTGCTCCTGTAGCAGGTGAAAATTTGCCTCCACTGGCTTGAGTCACTGTGGGTGTCTATCAGTGCTGGGTCTCAGTTAGGGCCTTATCGATACTCCGTGCCAGTCTCCTGGCAAAGTGATAGGATCATTTGGGGTCAGGGAACACCTGCCTTCATTCTCCCAGTAGATGGATGCTCTTTGGCTGTCGATGCACACCCGGGAATGCCACAATCTTGACTCTGGGGGGAATAAGGAAATGGATCTTTGCAGGTGAGAGGAAGTAGACTGGGGAAGAGAGGTTCTGGCTGCGTAGAATTGAATTTGGAAATGATGCAATGGACTGGGAAGACTTCAGAGGAGATCAATGACAGGTAAGATCACAGCAGAGAAAACACGAGGGCTAGATGGAAGGAGTCACTTGAAAGCTTTGACTCAAAGGAGAGGTGGTATACCAGATGTACCAAGTAGGCTTTCAAGAATCTTATGAAAGGAAAAGAACAGGTCAGGAAAAAGATGAAAGAAGCAAGGGGAAGGGATAATGGACAGATAATTGGAAAAGTTCAGCAGAGCAAAGCAAGCTCTGAGCTAAATGCAGTCATCTAGTTCTTACCCATCCAGGGATCGCCCCACTTCTCCTGCATTAATTTCTTCCAACTGATAACAGCCCCCTGTGTGTCAGAGTGGAACTGTGCTCCACAGGTTTTTCAGTGGCTGATTTTTTCAGAAATAGATTGCCAGACCTTTCTTCTGAGGCACCTCTTTGTGGACTCAGACCTCCAACCTTTTGGTTAATAGTGAGCACAAATTATTTAACCATTTACACTAGCTAGGGACTCCTTTTCTACAAAACAAAAACCAGTTGCCCTCATGTTGATTCTGACTCACGGCAACACGTGTTACAGAGTAGAACCACTCCACAGAGTTTTCTTGACCGTAATCTTTATGGAAGTAGATTGCTAGGCCCTTCTTTCGCAGCACTGCTGGATGGGTTCGAACCACTAACCTGTAGGTCAGCTGTCAAGAGCAAAACATTTGTTAAGTCGGCAAGTGAGAAATCTCCCCAACTCTGGGCCTACAGCTATGGGCATGTCCCCTTGAACTCATAGCTCCAGTGGCACCCTCATGGTTGAGGCTCCCCTAGGGATCAGCTCTGTGTGGCTCTGAGATCCTTCCCTGAATTCCATTCTAGAACCTTCAATATTTTATAAGCAACAGAGAGCCCAAGTGGTGTAGTGGTTAAACGTTAGGCTGCTAACCAAAAGGTTGGCAGTTCGAATATAAGCAACAGAGTCCTGCTTTAATTCCTTCCTGCTTAAAATACCTACATGAGACCCTGGCGGCTCAGTGGTTAAGAGCTCGGGATGCTAATCAGAAGGTCAGTAGTTCAAATTCACCAGCCGCTTCTTGGAAACCCTGTGGGCCAGGTCTACTCTGTCCTATTCCTGTGTTGGCATCGACTTGACAGCAGTGGGTTTGGTTTTAAAGTACCTACAGTGGCTCTCCAACCTCATCTTCTGTTCATTTCCCTCTCGCTCACTCTGGTTCAGCTCCTCTCCATCCCTCAGACATTCAGGGCATCCCCCTGCCTCAGGACCTTGGCACCAGAGGTTCCCTCTCCCTGGAACATGCTCCCCCCATCCCCCCCAGACTTTTCATAGCTCACTTCTCCCCTGCTTCACGTCTTTACTCCAATGCCACCGTGTCAGTGATGTCTTCCCTGGCCTCTCTAACTAAACTTGCAAGCTCCAGCTGTCCCGCCACCGTTCCCACCTCATTTCCTTCCTTAGCACTTGTCCCCACTGTGTCTTCCCCTTCTCCAGTTTTTCAGCTGTCTCACTCACGAGATGCCAGTCCCATGAGGGCAGGAGTGTTTTCTGTTTTGTTTGATGCTGTTTCCCAGTGCCTGGAACAGTGCCTTGGAGGGTGGTTGTAGCCGAATAACTTGTTTTGAATGAATGAATATATTGAATACTTCCCATGTGTCAGACACTAAGTGGGCCACATGGTATTATGGATTGATTCGTGTCCCCCAGAAAGATACATTCAAGTCTTAACCCCTGGAATCTGTGATTGGGACTTATTTGGAAATAGCATCTTTGCAGATGTAATTAGCTGACATGAGGTCATAGCGGAGAAGGGTGGGCCCTAAGCCAACAGGACTGGTGGCCTTACAAAAAAGAGGAGAAGCGGTAGAGACACACAGAGGGAAGGCGCCATGAGAAGACAGAGGCAGAGATTGGAGCGATGCTGCCACAAGCCAAGGAATGCCTGGGACCACCAGAAGCTGGAAGAGGCAAGGAAGGGCTCCTCCCTAGAGTCTTCATAGGAAGTCCATGTTCTGCTGACACCTTGATTTCTAACTTCTAGCCCCCAGAACTGTTGTTTGCCCAGTTTAGGCTACTTGTTGCAGCAGCCACAGAAAACCAAGACACGTGAATTATCTCAGTGTTTGGGAGTCTCTGGGTGGAGTGAATGGTTAAGCACTTGGTTACTAACAGAAAGGGTGGCAGTTCTAGTCCACCTTGAGACACCTCAAAAGAAAGGCCTGGCAATCTTCAGAGAGGTCATAGCCACAAAAACTCTATGGAATGCACTTTTAGTCTGAAATACATGGGGTTGTCATGAGTCAGAGTCAACTTGGCAGCATCTGGTGACTGGTGGTGAACTCAACCTTCACAACAAACCTTTGAAGTAGGCATTTTTGTTATCTCCCTTTGAAGGGTTAAGTAGCCTCACTGGGGTCATATATTTAGGTGGCAGGAGAATGGGGGATTGAATTTAGGCAGCGTGGTCAAGGACCCTGGCCCAGAAATCTTTCTGCCTTGGACAAAATGGCAGAATTCGCTGTCACCTGTGGGAAGTACATCTGGGGAGGGGGTCACAAGTAGGAAGCTGGAAATGCAGGTCTAGGGCCTTGGGGGAAGTTGAGGCAGGTTTGAGACCATCTACGTATGAGTGACGTTTGAAGCCAGGGTCCAGGCCGAGTGACAACCATGCTGAGACCCCAGGCTCTCCTTTTTAAAAGGAGGCCCCTGCTCACAGCAAATCATACATTTTAAAACGCAGCTACATCTCCCTTCACGTATATTAGGCTACAAGAGGATTTGAAGGAATTTTTATACTTTCCCTTAAGAATTGAGTTGCTAATATGTTTGGCTGTGATTTCGAGACAATTAACTTGTATACTTAGGAAAGTTTTCAATGTCAAAAAATTGAACCTACACATTATTTTAAGATATAGTGGAATTCTTCTGAATGCCAAATTGAGTTATTTTTAAAAGTTGACAAATGTTATGTTATAGACATCGCTATGATCGACTCGAGGGCACCCAACAACAGCATACTTAACCGTATTGGTTTTGTTTTGACAGTTTTCATTTTTGGAGGCTATGTTTTATCCCCTAAATTTTAAACATTTCTATAGTTCCCTGAGCAGCATGTCACCCTGGGCCTGAGTGGTGACCACACAGGGCAGGCAAGCGTGGAGGTCAAGCCCGTAAGTCCTGAAGCCAGACCACCAAGGTTTGAATCCTGCTTGCCCACTTTCTGGGGACTTCAGCAAGTTACTTTCTCTCTCTGTGCCTCAGTTTCTTCTGCAAAGAGGAACTTGTACCAGCATTACCATCCTTGCTGGGGGCTGTGAGGGTGAGTTAGAAATAAGTACGTACTCAACAAATGCTATTGCTTTTGGCTGCTGTTGAGTGCTGATTCATTGGGGTTTCTAATGATGTTTCCTTGCTGTAGGACCACCTTTTCCATCTCTTGAAGAAATGATCTAAGTTTCTATAATATGGCTCTGGAGTTAAAGGTTTGAGTGCAGGCTCTGCTGCTTCTTGGCTGCATGATTTGGGCATGTTACCTACCCCCAACTCCCACTCCCGTGCCTCTGTTTCTTCTTCTGTAACAAGGTGATGGAATCAACCATACTTACTCACAAGATGCAGTGAAAACCCTGTAGATCACAACGGGCTGATTTGAAACCAATCAAGAGGATGGCCCAGGACCAGAACCAGGCCGTGTTTCATTCTGTTGTGCATGGGGTCACCACGAGTCAGGGGCCCAAGCAACAACAGCTAACAACAACAACACTTACAAAATTACCTTGAGGATTAAATGAAGTAATAGCCACAAAACATTTACAACAGTGCCTGGCACATAGTAGGAGCTGTGAAAGTGTGAGCTGTGATTATTATTATTTAAGGGGCAATGCTAAACAATATACAGGCTTTGTCTATTCTAATCCTCTTAACGGTCCTAAAAGGTAGTTCTCTAGTCACTATTTTAGAGATGAGAAGACTGAGATGTGGACAGATGCTTGTGATCACATATGAAACACTGGTGGTTCAGTGGTAGAATTCTTGTCTTCCATGCGGAAGACCCAGGTTCGATTCTGGGCCAATGCACCTCAGGCTTAGCTGCCGCTTGCCTGCAAGTGGAGGCTTGCGTGTTGCCATGATGCCGAACAGGCTTCAGCAGGTCTTCCACACTAAGACAGACTAGAAAGAAAGCCTGGCCATGTACTTCTGAAAATCAGCCAATGAAAACCCTACAGGTCACACAGGGATGGTGCACGACAGGGCAGCATTTCACTCCATTGTGCATGGGGGTCACCATGATTGGGGGCTGGCTTGACGACAGCTAACAACAATAAGGCATGTTGGCCCCAACTCTATCTGATTCCAAAGGTGGAGCTTTAGTCGCTTGGTTACATTTCTCCAGCCATTAAACTCTGGAATCATCTAGCTGGTAACCATTCCTATATATACAGCTAAACACACGTACATTATGTCTATATGATACCTAACTTGTTTATTGTACAAAATAGGCCACATCTCTACCTGCCATTATGTGGTTATTCCAATCACAAGAACTTTTCTGTCCACATCCTGAAAAGTAGGCTTCTACTTTCTGGTTTATTCATTAAGATTTATATAAATTTAGGTGATAGAATGGATCTACTTATCACAAAATTATAATCTTACCTCCCTAAAATGAAGGAAATAAACAGTGCTGTAATCATTTCCGGGCAGATTCGGGTTACATTTCCTTCAATCTGCTTTGAGGTGCAAATATTTCTCCTGGGGAATCATTTAGTTCGGCTTTCTAATTTGATTTGGAAAGAAAGGAAGCGGAGTCTGCCAGCTCTGTATGGAGCAAGGCGCCTGAGTGCACTGGGGAGATGCTGAGATATCCGTGTAGGTGTTTTTAATAAGTCAGTTCACCTAATTGTATTTCCTCTCCGCTAAATAAGAATAGCCCTACGCTAATGGGCTTAATCTCTCTAAATTATTTTCTGGTTTTAATTGTGCTGTTTCCCACCAGCACCTAATTTAATTATAAGATCGTAATGCTTTTCTGAGGGAGACCTGGTGGTGCAGTGGTTAAGTGCTTGGCTGCTAACCAAAAGGTCGGCAGTTGGAACCCACCAGCCACTCTGAGGCAGAAAGATGTGGCAGAGTGCTTCTGTAAAGATTGCAGCCTCGGAAGCCCTATGGGGCAGCTCTACTCTGTCCTATGGGGTCAATATGAGTTGGAATCCACTCAACTGCAATGGGTTTTGTTTTGTTTTGGAATGCTTTTCCGTGAAAAGCTGGCCTGCACATTGAAAATGCTGGGATTCAAATGTTTAGAAGAAAAAAAAAAAGTGTGCTTTTCACGTTCCCAAGAGGGAGCATGGAAGTCCCAAAGGCTCACCTGCTTGGGTTGTTCAGACCTTGGGAAGGTCTAGAATGTAGATAAACCAAAGGAGGCCCCTGGTGAGGAAGACCCTGGCCCGGCCCAGTGGCGAGTCCAGCATAGGCTGAAGACACACACCCTGAAGACCAGAATCGACCCTCCTTGGCCAGGAAACTGCTTCCCTTCAAATCCCATTTGCTTTAGGCTAACATGATAGTAAATCAACTAACCTATAACACTGAAACAGATTCAGGAAGTGTGCACCCCCTGACCAGTTAGTCTCCTGGATTGACAGGCTGAGCGGTTATCTTGTCACATCTTCAAAACATATCACGCGCGCTACGTGCAAAATCGAGGGGAAGGAAAAGAGGCCCTTGCAGGTTTGCTGTCCTGGGAGAAAGGGGGGGTCTTTTTAAGGTGGGGAGATTTTAGCTGCAAGGAATCTCAGTCTTAGGGAGCTGCTTCCAGCCTTTGAGATGCTGAGTAGGCACTGTATTTACATGTCTATGTGGCCCCCCTCACCTCTTGTCCCCTCCCCAGGCAGCAGGGAGGGTTGCCCTTCCTGCCCATCTCCCTCAAACCACAGGAGCTCCTCAAAGCTTAGGCAGGAAGTTCAAGAGTCTAGAACCACCAGGGATCAAAGCCGGTGCTTAGGAAGGTGGTCAGTGCCTAAGACGATGTCTTGAATAGCATAGCAGTGGGAGGGTCATACAGAAGAGACGCCATACTCTAAAGGGCCCCTGCTCAACAATCTTCATGGGTCCTGGGGCTGGGGGAGGAGCAGTGCAGACAACTGTACCCAGATCCTGTTGCTATTTTCTTGATAAAAAATCTGTTAAGTCAGGAGAAAAAAAAAAAAAGAAGGAAGGAACATTTGTAAAGGTGATAAGTCAATTACATTGCTTTCACTGGAGAGTTGGAGTCCTGGGTGTGAAAATGATTGATGCACTTGGCTGTTAACCTAAAGGTTAGAAGTTGGAGTCTACCCAAGAGGCACCTCGAAGGAAAGTCCTGGAGATCTAATTCTGAAAAACAGGCCATTGAAAACCCTGTGGAGCACAGTTCTACTCTGACACACGTGGGGTAGCCATGAGTTGGAAATGACTTGACAGCAACTGGTTAATTGGGCAGTTAATGTCTGTCTTAGCCTGGGTTCTCTAGAGAAGCAAAACCAGTAATGCATATAAATATATAGAGAGAGATTTATATCAAGGAACAGCTCATGCAATTGTAGGGGTTGGAATGTCCCAAGTTGTTGGATCAGGACAGAGTCCTTTCCTAATTCACAGAGCCTCAGAAGCTGGTGAACCCAAGATGAGCAGGTTGGAGAGCAGGGATCCTGCTCGCAGGTTGTGACAGCTGAGGAATCCCCAATGTCGGCAGGCAAGACTGCAAAGTTTCTCCTGAGTCATTTAGCTGCAGGGGCTGGTGAACCCAAGATAGGCAGGTCAGGGAGCAGGACTCTTGCTCACAGGCTGTGAAGATCGGCGAATCACAAGATGGATAAATAAGCTGGTAGCTCAAGTCCCGAGAACCAGAAGTCAGACAAGAGACAGCTGCTGAATCCAGAACAAGCCAACAACCTTTGCAAGGTGAGCAGGAAGAAGGTAGACAGGGGAAGGTGGAGAGATGAAGGCTGAGGGTGCGGTGAACCGCCACAGGCCGCACTCCCGCCAGTACCACTCTGCAGATTCCATCATGGGGGTTATCACACATCAAATTTTGACAGGGAAGTGATCACAACATTATACAACTGCAAAAACACTGAGAATCATGGCCCAGGCAAATTGACACACAATCTTAACCATCACAATGTCTTAATGGCATAACCAAAGACCAGATCCAGTTCTGAACTGAATCCAAGTTTGAGTCTAAAGCCATGGTATTCCCACTGAACTATGGTGCCCAAGGCAGAGAGATGGTCCCCAGGGTGAGAGGTGCTGGTAAGAGCCAGAGCCAAGAGGGTCAAGGGCCGAGGCTGCGGGGGCAATGCACAGACCACAGTAGAATATTCAAGAACCATCCTGGAGATGGAAAGACAAGTGGGAGGGGAGAGGCAAGGTGCCATGTGTAAAAGCCCCTTCCAGAGTTTGATCATAGAGGGAAGGAGAATTGAAAACCCTGCAAAGAAGGCCCAGGCAGATCAAGGATAACAGATTCCTAGTAGTGCCTGGCAAAGGAAATTGAGGGTGCCAGTACCACAATTTAAAAATAACCTATCTCTTTGTGCTTCTGGTTCCTCAACTGAAAGGTGGGGACAGTGATAAGAACCACCCTGTAGCAAAGTTATGAGTCTTAAATTAGTTGATATTTGTAAAGTGCTTAGAATAATGGGTGTTTCTTAAAATAAAATAAATGAAGAGAGATGGGAAAGAAATTTCTTGAACATCTACTACTCGTCAGACACCTTTCTGGGCACTTGGGACATAACATCTCAATTCAGAGTGTTGGAAACTAATAGCACAGAGCACCCATTGGGATCTGTGACGCATTTGGGCGAAAAATCATGAAAAACCATGTTTAACGTACACACTCTTAGCTGGAATAAGCCATAACAATGTAACCACTAAAAAGAAACCCCAAAACCAAACGTGTTGCCGTTGAGTCGGTTCCAGCTCACAGCGACCCTATGAGACAGGGTAGAACTGCCCCACAGGGTTTCCAAGGAGCAGCTGGTGGATATGAACTGCCGACCTTTTGGTTAGCAACGGAGCTCTTAACTACTGTGCCACCAGGGACCACTAGCACCATTTATTACCTCTCCTTGCCACAAAGGCTTTCTGCCCAACAACTTGAAGCAAAGAGGGAGCATATTGCGAACGTGCTAGTTAAATATTGATCCCACTGATGCTTTTGGTTTCATGGAATGAAGAAAGATAAATGGGTCATTCCTTTGCTTTCACAAGGCAGTAAAAGTTTATCATCAAATCTTGATGAAGGAAAGTCAAGAGGTTCTGTTCACTAGGCTGTGAATACCTTTTAATTACATCTTAGCATCCTGCCATCCCTGTGACTCAGGGCCCCAAGGAGACCTTCCGAGGCGGTAAAGATTTTCTAGAAGAGATTACTGAATATTTAACTAGGTTTGCAGAACTGAATTACCTACTTTTTTTTTTTTTTAATTTTATTGTGGTAAAGTATATATAACAAAACATTTGCCATTTTAACCTTTTTTTATTCTATGCTTCTGTGATATTAGTTACATCCACCATGTTGGGCAGCCATCACCATTATTTTTTTCTAAAAGCTCTTCCTCACCTCAAAGGGAAACTCAGTACCCCTTAAGCAATAACTCCACCTTTTCTCCCCAGCCCCTGGAAACTACTAATCTACTTTGGTCTTTGGCATTTGTTTATTCTAGATACTTCATATAAGCACAATTGTACAATATTTGTCCTTTGGTGCCTGGCTTATTTCTCTCAGCGTGATGTTTTCAGGGTTCACCCATGTTGTAGCATGTATCAAGACTTCATTCCGGTTTATGGAAGAATAATATTCCATTGTATGGATATACCACATTTTGTTTATCCATTTGTCTGTTGATAGACACTTGGGTTGACTCTTGCGAATAATGCTGCAATGAACACAGGTGTCCAAGTATCTATTTGTATTTTTGTTTTCAAGGCTTTGGGGTGTGTACCTAGGAGTGAAATCGTTGGGTCACATGGCCTAATTATCTTTTGTTGTTGCTAGGTGCTGTCGAGTCGGTCCTGACAACAGAATGAAACACTGCCCAGTCCTGCACCATCCTCACGAGCGTTGCTATGCTTGAGTCCACTGCTGCAGCCACTGTGTCAATCCACCTCATTGAGGGTCTCCCTTTTTCACTGACCCTCTGCTTTACCAACCGTGATGTCCTTTTCCAGGGACTGGTCCCTCCTCATAACATGTCCAAAGTACCTGAGATGAATGAAGTCTCGCCATCCTTGCTTCTGATGAGCCTTCTGGCTGTACTTTTTCCAAGACAGATTTGTTCATTATTCTGGCAGTCCATGGTATATTCAGTATCTTTGCTTTTGAGCACTTTAAAGAGGTCTTTTAGAGCAGATTTGCCCAATGCAATACATCCTTTAATTTCCTGACTGCTGCTTCCATGGGTGTTGATTGTGGATCCAAGTAAAACAAAGTCCTAGATAACTACCCGGTAAATAGTACAAAATCTCACATATAGAGTAATGTCTGATAACTTTCCCAGTAGTGGCTTTACTTTTAATCTTTATTTTCATTTGCCAGACACATGTGTGTATTTGGCACAGGTAGCTGTGTCAGGGAGGTGATCTTAGGCTGCAAGGAAGAAAGATGTGTCAGGTCTCCTCACTAGCGATATTGTAGGGGGCACAGTAGGGGTAGGGGAATGTGTGGGGGAGCAGGAAGCCCATCGATCTCCGTTTCCCGGGACTGCTGTAACAAAATACCACAAATTGAGTGGCTTTAAACAAGAGAAACTTACCGTCTTCACAGTTCTGGAGGCTGGATTCTGAATTCAAGGCATGCACAGGGCCATGCTCTCTTGGAGGCTCTAAGGGACCATCTTTTCTCATCTCCCTCTGCTTCTGGTAGCCCCAGGCATTTCTCAGCTGGCAGCTGCAGTGTCACATGGCCATCTTCCCTCTCTCTGTCTCTGTGTCACTTCTCTTTTATTAAAAGGATACCACTCAGACGAGATTAAGATCTAGCCTACTTCAGTATCTGTCAGTGAGATGGATCGGCACAATAGCCAAAACAACGAACTCAAACATCCCAACAAAGATGGCGCGAGGCCAAAAAACAATTCATCCTGTAATATGTAGGGTTGCCATGAGTCAGAGCCGACTAACAGTAACAACTACTTCAGTACGACTTCATACTGACCAACCCATAACATCTTCAAAGACCCTATTTCCAAACAAGGTCATGTTCACAGGTACAGTGTTTAAAACTTGAACGTATCTTTTTGGGGGACACGATTCAGTCCATGGTACCATTTCTGCAGACTTCAGGGAAACACCGCAGATGCAGAAACCCAGTGTCCTGTGGGTCCCTGCACTTGGACCAGTCAGAATGTGTGCTGGGCCCTGGGCTGGATGAGGCCCTAAAGGCCAAGTGTTGAGCCTCTGGTTGCTGGGGAATGGGGCTGGACACTTAGGGGCTCAGACAGAGACCGTCTTTTAACCAGTGTGGAGCAATTCAGTACATTAGAAGTGGATGTGGCTATATCCATGGCAAGCTGCGCGCCATCTTGGCACGTCCTGGAAGCTCCTTGCGGCTCCCTCTTCTGGAGCTTGTTACCACTGATGGCTCAGCCACTTATTCCTCAGCTTCTGAAGCTCCCATTGCTGCCTCGTCTCCTCTCCTCTCAGATCCTTGGCTCTGCTCTCTGCTTTGAGACTGGGGGTCTCAGTGTGCACTCTGCTAGCCCTCTCTCTGGGCTTCTGGAAGACAGGGCATCATGCAGGGTTGATTAGGGCTGGCAGGCAGGAAGCTCATGCCAGCCTGCCTCAGTGGCCTCTGGTCAGGCAATGACCATTGGGGATCCGTGGGGAGCCTTGTGACACCAGTGCATGAGGAAGCACTTCGGCCCGAGAAGGAAGCTGTGGGCACAGTGGATACACTGACCTTCGATGAGAGGGAAGTAGCATGGCTTGTCCAGTGTATACAAAAAAAAAGTAGAAAAGAAAGAAGACCAGAAGGAAGAAGGATTTCAAAATCTTAACCGTGGCGAGATTACCAAATTTTTTTTTTTCTTCTCAAAATTTTCTAATTTTAAAATATTTTTAATAATCACGGCCATGGATTGTATGCATGTGTGTGTGTGAGAGAGACAGAGAGAGCGGGAAAGAGGAGAAAAAAGAGGCACAATAGCAAAAGGGCCATTTTGACTGATGATGGTCATATTCTTAATTCTTAGTTTAAGTAAATTTTAGAAGGAACAAGTTCACTTGGAGAAAAAAAAATACAAGCTATAATAACGGTCGTGGGGCTGTTCCATAGCAGGTGAGAACTTGGACAGAGTTTTGTTGTTGATTTTTAAAGCAGAGCCCCTCAGATTCCTCTAGGAATCTAGAGTCTGTTCTTCAGAACAACAAACCTGAGATGTGCTCCATGAGAAAAACAACTGCATGGTTAGGTATTTACTTATCTAACAAATATTCATTGAGATCTTGTGACACAGTTAACACACTCAGCTACTAACCAAAAGGTTGGTGGTTCAAATCCACTCAGAGGGACCTCGGAAGGAAGGCCTGGTTATCTACTCCGGGAAAATCAGCCCTTGAGAACCCTGTGGAGCACAGCTGTACTCTGACGCACATGGGGTCACCAAGAGTCAGGATCAACTCAACGGCAACTGGTGTTTTTGGTACCAGGTTTGAGACACTGTTCACGCACCAGGAATTCAAGAAGACATGACCTTTGCCCTCTAGTGCTTATACTCTGGACACAGACAAAGAACAGGCCATTGCAGCACAGAGGGGCAAGGTGAGCGTGGCCATCATCGTAACGCAGAGGGACTCCCACCTCGCAATCACAGCTCAAGGCCTCTTGAGAAGTCCTGTGACCTAGCAACCTAATTCATCTCTGTTCATCCCATCTGGCCAAACCTGGCCGTATAACATCTGTAACATCTCCCCAAACCAGCACAGCCCTCACTTGAGGGGACACTGCTCTTTAACAAGCACAGCAGCTGCACTGAAGTCTGGTGGTAGGTGATAAAAAGGCCACCATCTTCCCTAAAACGATTGCCCGGAAGCTCCCGTGCTCGAAGGCTTTAGGAGCACGTTAGCCTTTTGCATAAACGACTTAGGGCAGCTGGGAAAAATACGTGTTTCCCCTTCCTCCCCCACTTCTTCCCCAAATGACTGCCGCGATGAATTTAAATAACAGAGGCCAAGCCATTTTGTGCCACAATGAATGATAAGATTTAAGGAACCAATAACAGATCTAGGGTAGGAGGGAGGGGTGGAATGCTGAAATTCATGCAAGTTCAGAGCTAGTATGGAGAGTGGATTTTTGTCCAGGGTGACCAACAAAGAAGGAAGGGCTCTGGGAGCCTGGATATTTGCCATGGAAGCAGCACTGGGCTCTCTGCACTCAGGATACAGTTCACACTCCCTGCTCAGCATCCGGGACCTGCAGGAACCGGCCCTGCCTGCCACGGGGGTGTCCCTTCCCGCTAAGCACCAGCAACTCTGGCCTTTTGATCCTGGGCTTCACCAGGCTCTTTGTGGCCTTGGCCCTGCACCCTCTCCCCAACATTGGCACTTTCACCTCCTTCAGTCCCCTTTAATGTGACTCCCCAGTAAGTTGTCCCATTCACTTACTATCAATGTACTCTTCTTTCCCCCATGGAGACTCAGAATGTGTCAGCCATTCATGTAAGTTAGGACCCACCCTACTCTGGTATGACCTCATGTCAGCCTAACACCTTCAAAGACCCTATTTCCAAACGTGGTTCATGTTCACAGGTACTGGGTTAAGATCTGTGGGGTCTACCTGCAAATGATCATTTGCATGCTGTCTCAGTTTCCTGTTGTTGTTGTTATTTGGTGCAGTCCAGTGGATTTTGACTCATAGCTACCCTGGGTGGCAGAGAAGAACTGCCCTATAGGGCTTCCTAGGCTGTAATTTTGCAGGAGCAGATAGTGAGGTCTTTCTCCTGCAGAGACACAGAGTGGGTTCAAACCGCCAACCTTTCAGTTAGCAGCCAAGTGCTTGACCCTTGTACCACCAGGGCTCCTTATTAGTCTCTTAGACCTGCTGTAATAGAAATGACACAAATTGGTGGCTTTAAAGGACAGAAATTAATTTTTTCACAGCTCTGGAGGCTGAAAGTCCAAATAAGGGTCTCAGTAATGTCGAAGGCTTCTTTGTCTGCAGTCCCGGGTGTTCCTTGGTTCCTTGGCTCATAGACAATTTTTACATGGCATCTGTCTTCCGCTGTGTGTGTGTCTGTGTCTATTCTTGTCTTCTATAACTCAGAAGTGAGTAGTTTTAGGACCCACCCTATGTTACTATGACCTCAGCTAATTGATTACATCATATTAGATTATATTATGGGAGGTGATTAAATTACATTATATTAGATTTCATTCACAGGCATAAAAACCAGTTACCGTCCAGTTGATTCTGACTCCTGGTGCTCCCATGTCTGTTGTTGTTAGGTCCCGAGGAGTCAGTTCCGACTCATAGCAACCCTATGCACAACAGAATGAAACAGTGCCCAGTCCTGCGCCATCCTCACAATCGTTGTTATGCTTGAACCCATTGTTGCAACCACTGTGTCAATCCACCTCCTTGAGGGTCTTCCTCTTTTCCGCTGACCCTGTACTTTGCCAAGCGTGATTTGCTTCTCCAGAGACTGATCCCTCCTGACAACATGTCCAAAGTATGTAAGACGCAGTCTCGCCATCCTTGTTTCTAAGGAGCATTCTGGTTGTACTTCTTCCAAGACAGATTTGTTCATTCTTTTGGCAGTCCACGGTATATTCAGTATTCTTCACCAACACCACAATTCAAAGGCATCATTTCTTCTTCAGTCTTCCTTATTAATTGTCTAGCTTTCACATGCATATGATGTGATTGAAAATACCATGACTTGGGTCAGGTGAACCTTAGTCTTCAAGGTGACTTCTTTGCTCTTCAACACTTTGAAGAGGTCCTTTGCAGCAGGTTTACCCAATGCAATGAGTCTTTCGATTTCTTGACTGATGCTTCCATGGCTGTTGATTGCAGATCCAAGTAAAATGAAATCCTTGACAACTTCAATCTTTTCTCCGTTTATCATGATGTTGCTCACTGGTCCAGTTGTGAGGATTTTTGTTTTCTTTATATTGAGGTGCAATCCATACTGAAGGTTGTGGTCTTTGATCTTCATTAGTGAGTGCTTCAGGTCCTCTTCACTTTCAGCAAGCAAGGTTGTGTCATCTGCATAACACAGGTTGTTAATGAGTCTTCCTCCAATGCTGGTGCCCCGTTCTTCTTCATATAGTCCAGCTTCTCATATTATTTGCTCAGCATACAGATTGAATAGGTATGGTGAAAGAATACAACCCTGGCACACACCTTTCCTGACTTTAAACCATGCAGTATCCCCTTGTTCTGTCCGAACAACTGCCCCTTGATCTACGTAAAGTTCCTCATGAGCACAATTAGGTGTTCTGGAATTCCCTTTCTTCTCAATGTTATCCATAATTTGTTATGATCCACACAGTTGAATGCCTTTGCATAGTCAATAAAACACAGGTAAACACCCTTCTGGTATTCTCTGCTTTCAGCCAGGAGCCATCTGACATCAGCAATGATATCCCTGGTTCCACGTCCTCTTCTGAAACCGGCCTGAATTTCTGGCAGTTTCCTGTTGATATACTGCTGCAGCCATTTTTGAATGATCTTCAGCAAAATTTTGCTTGCATGCGATATTACTGATATTGTTCTATAATTTCCGCATTCGGTTGGGTCACCTTTCTTGGGAATAGGCATAAATATGGATCTCTTCCAGTCACTTGGCCAGGAAGCTGTCTTCCATACTTCTTGGCATAGATGAGTGAGCACCTCCAGCACTGCATCTGTTTGTTGAAACATCTCAGTTGATACTCCATCAGTTCCTGGAGCCTTGTTTTTCACCAATGCCTTCAGAGCATCTTGGACTTCTTCCTTCAGTACCATCGGTTCCTGATCATATGCTACCTCTTGAAATGGTTGAACATTGACTAATTCTTTTTGGTATAATGACTCTGTGTATTCCTTCCATCTTCTTTTGATGCTTCCTGCATCATTTTTTTCCCCATAGAATCCTTCACTATTGCAATTTGAGGCTTGAATTTTTTCTTCAGTTCCTTCAGCTTGAGAAACACTGAGTGTGTTCTTCCCTTTTGGTTTTCCATTTCCAGCTCTTTGCACATGTCAGTGTAACACTTTACTTTGTCTTCTCGAGATGCCCTTTGAAATATTCTGTTCAGTTCTTTTACTTCATCAATTCTTCCTTTTGCTTTAGCTGCTCGACGCTCAAGAGCAAGTTTCAGAGTCTCCTCTGACATCCATCTTGGTCTTTTCTTTCTTTCCTGTCTTTTCAAAGACATCTTGCTTTCTTCGTGTGTGATGTCCTTGATGTCATTCCACAACTTGTCCGGTCTTCAGTCACCAGTGTTCAATGAGTCAAATCTATTCTTGAGATGGTCTCTAAATTCAGGTGGGATATACTCAAGGTCATATTTTGGCTCTCGTGGACTTGTTCTGATTTTCTTCAGTTTCAGCTTGAACTTGCACATGAGCAATTGATGGTCTGTTCCATAGTCGGCCCCTGGCCTTGTTCTGACTGATGATATCAAGCTTTTCCATTGTCTCTTTCCACAGATGTAGTCAATTTGATTTCTGTGTGTTTCGTCTGGCGAGGCCCATGAGTACAGTTGCCGTTTATGTTGGTGAAAGAAGGTATTTGCAATGAAGAAGTCGTTAGTCTTGTAAAATTCTGTCATTCGATCTCCGGCATTGTTTCTATCACCAAGGCCATATTTTCCAACTACTGATCCTTCTTCTTTGTTTCCAACTTTCACATTAAAATCACCAGTAATTATCAATGTGTCTTGATTGCATGTTTGATCAATTTCAGACTGCAGCAGATGATAAAAATCTTCTATTTCTTCATCTTTGGCCCTAGTGGTTGGTGTGTAAATTTGAATAATAGTTGTGTTAACTGGTCTTTCTTGTAGGCATGTGGATATTATCCTATCACTGACAGCATTGTACTTCAGGATAGATCTTGAAATGTTCTTTCTGACAATGAATGTAACACCATTCCTTGTCATTCCCAGCATAGTAGACTATATGATTGTCCGATTCAAAATGGCCAATACCAGTCCATTTCAGTTCACTAATGCCTAGGATATCAATGTTTATGCATCCCATTTCATTTTTGACGATTTCTAATTTTTCTAGATTCATACTTTGTACATTCCAGGTTCTGATTATTAATGGGTGTTTGCAGCTGTTTCTTCTCATTTCGAGTCGTGCCACATCAGCAAATGAAGGTCCCGAAAGCTTTATTCCATCCACGTCATTAAGTTCGACTCTACTTTGAGGAGCAACTCTTCCCCAGTCATCTTTTGAGTGCCTTCCAACCTGGGGGGTTCATCCTCCAGCACTATATCAGACAAGGTTCCACTGCTATTCGTAAGGTTTTCACTGGCTAATACTTTTCAGAAGTAGACTGCTGGGTCCTTCTTCCTAGTCTGTCTTAGTCTGGAAGCTCAGCTGAAACCTGTGCCCCATGGGTGACCCTGCTGGTATCTGAATACTGGTGGCATAGCTTCCAGCATCACAGCAACACACAAGCCCCCACAGTATGACAAACTGACAGACACCTGGGGGCTCCCATGTATATCAGAGTACAACTGTGCTCCATAGGATTTTCAATGGTTCATTTATCAGAAATATATTGCCAGGCCTTTCTTCTGAGGCATCTCTGGGTGAACTCAAACCTCCAACTTTTCAGTTAGCAGCTGAGCATGTTAATCAGTTGTACCACGTAGGGACTTTCACAGCTTTAGCGGCCAGGATTTGAATACATATTTATTGAAGACATAATTTAATCTACAATACATGCCCCTTGGCTCCCATCCATCTCCCCCTTCAGAGGCTCAGCTCTGAGGGTAGGCTCAGCTCTGTTTTGTTCACCAATACAGTCAGCCTCTGCAGTGCCAGCCACATATGAAATAGACTCGGAGATACTTGTTGGATGAGTGAATGATTGATCACCTTTCCTGGGGCTGTTGGTGGGATTAAACATTGAGAGCTGATTACGAAATATGGCTTGTTGTTAAATATATGGATAAATGTTAGGTTCTTTTTCCAGTTGCCGGATGTCTAAGAAGATTCTAAAAATATTTAGCAGAGGGCCAGTGAAGGAATAAGGGACTCAGGGCTGTTGGCGGTGGGTGAACTAGAGCCCCATCTCTCAGGGAGAGTATGGTTGGCTCTGGGGGTGATCTAAGGGGGAGGTGCTTCTATTTCAGAGTGTTTGGCACACCCAGAGGGTCATAGAGAAGGGAGGGTCTTCCTGGTTCCCCGCACATTCTCTGGAAAAGGCAGCGTCTCTGGATTCCCCATATTCAGTTGTTCTAAAACCGCAACGTGAGAACAGGAAAGGGCCTTGGGAAGACTCTGGCCCAAACTATCATTTCTCAGGTGTAGATTCAGAAGCATGAGAGGCAAAGGGTCTTTCTCCTCATCATCCAGGATCAAAATCTTGGACCTCCTTGGTCCTTGAGATCCCAAGTCCAGGTCCCGGTGCTGTATCATCACTCTTTGTTTCTGGGTGTCTATGTGTATCGCCTAAAAATTCTTTGGTTGTACTCAGACCTATTGTGTTATGTCAGGTTTAACGTTTTATCTTAAAAAAAAAAAGAAAGAAAAATCTATCTTGGCATCTCAGCACCACCACCTTTTACGGATAGAGTGGGGCTATCTTACAATGTTTCTGCCGTCTCCTGGGGAGATCTTCTGTAGAGGTTGCTCACAGAGAGAAGGAAATAGTTGTATGTTCTTACTTCCTATAAGACTGGGAGACAAAAGCCCCTCTTAATATAATTTTAAAGGCTACAGAGAAGGCAATTTAAGAAAAAGCTTCTCTGAATGACTCAAATGGAATTAACTCCAATGGAGTCTTTTAAAACCAGTTGTCGAGTTGACTCCAACTCATGGCGACTCTATGTGTGTCATAGTAGAACTGTGCTCCTTGGGGTTTTCAAGGACTGATTTTTTGGGAGTAGATTGCCAGGCCTTTCTTCTGAGGCACCTCGGGGTAGATTTGCACTTCCAGACTCTTGGTTAGCAGCCGAATGTGTTAACCATTTATACCACTCAAGGATTCTTTTAGAATTCCTTTAGAAAGAGCTGTATTATGGCAGTTGTAGGATGGTCTGTGAATTTGATTCAATAAATGAGCAAACAAAAAGCAAAGGAAAACCAGGAGGGTTGGATTTTTACGTCAAGGTTCTGTTTGAGCAAATGAGGGTGTGCCTGCTTTCAAAGTCTTTAGTGTGTTTTAATTCTCAAAAGTTCACTGCTTGAATGGTGCTGCGTATTTGAGGTTTATTGTTGACACACTCCATACGTGAGGCTTTTTCAGAGTCTTTCATAAACGCTGTTGCTAAGCTCCACCTCCCGACACCACCCAATCCCATGATCACTTTTTTTTTTAATCATTGACCAAGAGTTTCAAGGAGAACTTGGACGCTGTCTGTTTACCTCTTCCAAAAGGAGCTTTGTCCAAGATTTACATTGGATAGCTCAGCGCAACCCTGATGTCAAACATCTGTAGAGTCTTTTTCGCTCAGATTCCTGGACAGAGTAGCCATTTCAAGAAGGATTTGCCAAATGCTTTTAAATCTTAGAACCATGGCTGGCACAGTGGAAGACACCCAATAAATATCTGTTGAATGAAAACATTTGAATGTCAGTTAATGGAGGTAAATGCCCTTGGCCATTGTAACTTGCCATAAAGATTGGATCTGGGACCAATTTGCAGCAATTCTTTCATTGAAGAAGTATGCATGCTTCACTTAAGATGTGAAATTGAATGTATTTTTAAATGAGGATGAAATACCATCTTTTCCACTTTTATATTCACATTCTTAACCTTGATCCTCAAATAAGATTTTTGTTGTCAACTGCCATCAAGTCAGCCCTGACTCACAGTGACCCCATGCACAATGGAACAAAACACTGCCTGGTCCTGCACCATCCCCATGACTGGTTTTGGATTGGACAGTTACAATCCAAAGGGTTTTTGTAGGCTGATTTTTGGATGTAGATCACCAGGCCTTTCTTCCTAGTCTATTTTAGTCTGGAAGCATCACTGAACTCTGTTCAGCATCATAGTAAAACATGCAAGCCTCCACTGACAAGCCAGTGGTGGCTGCTTATGAGGTGCATTGGCCGGGAATTGAACCTGGGTCTCTCCCATGGAAGGTGAGAATTCTACCACTGAACCACACTGAACTATCAAACAAGATGCAAAGTGAAATAAAATCTGGAATATTGTGGAGCTTTATGATTTTTAAAACATGTAGATGCAGGTCTTCACTCACTACTCAGTCTGGAATTCTCTTCTCTACAGTGGCATTTTCAGAGCTATACTGCATAAAATATTCCAAGCTGTACCCAGTCCAGATATGCATTTAGAAATGCATTTTTTAATGATATAGTGGTTATGTCCTTTCTGTTTGTCTTACTTACCTAGTGCTGCTTTAGCAGAAATAACACAAGTGGGTGGCTTTAACAAACAGAAATTTATTTTCTCACAGTTTAGGAAGTCTGAATTCAGGGTGCTGGCTCTAGAGGAAGGCTCTCTCTCTCTGTTGGCTCTGGGAGAAAGTCCTTGTCTCTTGGAGCTTCTTCTCCTGGGTGATCTTCATGTGGTTTGGCATTTCTCTTCCCCATCTCTGCTTCCTTCGCTTCCTTGTTTAATCTCTTTTGTATCTCAAAAGAGATTGATATCAGATACTCTTTACCCTAGTCTAGTCTCGTTAGCATAATAAAGACAACCCCTTCCCAAACTGAGTTATAACCACAGGCATAGAGGTTAGAATTTACAACACATATTTTGGTGTGACACAATTCAATCCGTAACAACACCACAAGCATTTCTTTATATTATTTAAATTATTTGCAAATATCCTGTGCCCCGTCCATAATTTTCCTATTTCTCTATTTTGGATATTTAGTTTGTTTCCAAGAACATTAAACTGTATTAAAAAATAATAATAACAGTTCTACTCTTGTTATGAAAAAGCCCTGGTGGCACATTGGTTAAGTGCTTGGCTGCTGACCTAAAGGTCAGTGATTCAAACCCACTAGCAGCTCCTTGGGAGAAAAGACCTGATCTGTTCCTGTAAAGATTACAGCCTAGGAAGCCCGGTGGGACAGTTCTACTCTGTCCTATAGAGTCGCTAGGAGTCGGAATCAACTTGATGACACACAACAATAACAACAACCCTTATTATGCAGGCCCTGAATGCTGTAAATTGTTAACACACTTGACGACTAACCAAAAGGTTGAGGTCTGAGTCCACCTAGAGGCACCTTAGAAGAAAGGCCTGGTGATCTACTTCCAAAAACTCAGCCACTGAAAACCGTATGGAGCACAGTTCTACTCCGACACACACGGGAGTGCCATGAGTTACAGTTGACTTGACAGCGACTCGCTGGTTACCCTAGTTATATGGAACTATTCTCAAACCATGGAGTCTTTTTATCTTCTCTGCTAGTAAAGTAACATGCATTTTGAAAATCCTAAAAAAGACTTGGCATTTTAGGTACTGGACTGTTGAAACATGTATGGAAAAGAAGTCTCTTTTTTAATCTCCATGTTGGGGAAAAAGTGACCTGGCATGTTAACCTGACTATAAAAAAAAAAAAAAAAATTTTTTTTTTTTTTTTTTTGACTATACCAGGCCCAAAATGGAGTTTCTTATGCTAAGCCCCACCACAGCAAACTGAAACCTAACTATGTTTCTATTTCTTATAAATACCTGTGGCACAATGATTTACTTAATATGGCTCTTCTAGCCTTGGTCTTTGTGACTCACACAAAATGATTGAGTAGGAGTATACAAATGAGGTATATGGAATCTGTGATGATTGGGGTTATGTGTCGACATAGCTAGGTCACCATTCCCAGTGTTATATGGTTGTCTTCCATTTTGTGATCTGACATAATTATCCTCCATTCTATGTGTTGTAAGTCCTAACCTCTACATGTTGTACATGTTAATGAGGCAGGATTGGTATGGGGTGTATCTCAAGTCACACAGCCTTGCAGAAGTCCCGCCCTTACTCAAGTTATGCCCTTCCCTGGGGTGTGGCCTGCATCCAAGGTATATATGTGGGTGCCCTGGCAGGGCTCTCTATCTCTCTTCTTTTTTTTTTTTGGAGGATACCTTTTGGGATGAGAATATCTTTTTTTTTTTTTAATTGTGTTTTAGGTGAAAGTTTACAGTGCAAATTAGTTTGTCATTCAAAACTTTATACACCAATTGTTTTGTAACACTGGTTGCAATTCCTGCAATATGTCTGTACTTTCCCCCTTTCAATCCCTGGCTCCCTATGTCCATTTGTCCAGTTTTCCTGTCCCGTCCTGCCTTCTTGTCTTTACTTTTGGGCAGATGTTGCCCATTCGGTCTCATATACTTGATTAAACTAAGAAGCACATTCTTCACTTGTGTTATTTTTTGTTTTATAGGCCTGTCTAATCTTTGGCTGAAAGGTAGACTTTGGGAGTGGCTTCAGTTCTGAATTAGCAGGGTGTCTGGGGGGGTGTCTCTCTCACTTTGAATCCTGCATTTGGTTTGTGATCATCTGACTTCTGGTTCTTGGGATTTCAGCCAGCAGCCTGCCATCTGACCTGCCGATTCTGGGATTTGCCAGCTTCCGCAACCCCTGTGGGCTGGCCGCCTATCATCTGACAAGATTCACCAGCTTCCGCAGCCTTGTGAGCCAGCAGCCTGTGGTCTGACCTGTTGGTTTGGGTTCATCAACCCCTGCAGCCGTGTGGGTTGGGAGAAGCCTAAGTCTGACCCACACAGTTGGGACTTGACAGCCTCCACAGCCGCATGATCTATTTCCTTGATACAGTTTGAAAGTGCTTTGAGACATTGCAGCAAATTATGGAACCCAAAGATGGAAGGGAGAGTACTGAGGGGAGGGGGAGTAGATGAGGTTAGAGTTGATGGATGGGTACAGCAATCTGGAAATGTTGGACATTTGGGACACCTTTAACCTCTGCCTCATTGAACCAGCTTTGTGCTGATCCTTATCAAAGAAATTATTCATTTGATACCTAACCTCCCCAGGAACTGAAACTTAACGCCAACCAATTGACTCTTCCAGAAACAGAAACCTAATTAGAATTTGCCTCCTCAGTTTAAACTGGTTCAAAATTTCTCCTTGATCCCAAATAAGGAAAGAAAATATCCACCAGCCTATGTGGAATTTGCCCAGTATAGCTTTCGTGTTCCTTTGGGTCTGTGTTTACCACAGCTTTGCACTTGCTTCGGAACTTTTGTCTGACTCCTAGGCCAGATGTTCCCCGATTCATGAATTGAAAAGGAAAGTTCATATACAAAATTAATATTGTGGAAATTTTAATTTTTAACAAATATGAGGAATAATGTGGAAACCCTGGTGGCGCAGTTGTTAAGTGCTATGGCTGCTAACCAAAAGGTCAGCAGTTCAAATCCACCAGGTGCTCCTTGGAAACCGTATGGGGCAGTTCTCTGTCCTATAGATAGGGTCGTTATGAGCTGGAATTGACTCGATGGCAGCTGGTTTTGTTTTTTTGGTTTATGAGAAATAATAATAATATAGTGAAACCTGTAAGAGCCGGAACTCGATGTGACTGCCTTGTTTTTCAGGGTCTCCCAAGCTTCCTGCCTTTGCCAGGGAGCAGTCACCGTTTTTCTAATTGTTCTCTCTTTAGTGGAAAATATTTTACTTTTCTTCTCTGACAGGTTTCCACCTTCCATGGGTTCTGGCTTTTGTAGGTTTTACTGTAAGAACAACAATACAGTAAATACATTGAATGCTTTCTATGTTCCCGTCATGGATTGACTGTGTCCCCGGAAAACGTGTGTCAACTTGGCTAGGCCGCGATTCCCCGTATTGTGTGGTTGTCCACCATTTGTGATCTGATGTGATTTTCCTCTGTGCTATAAGTCCTAATCTCTGCCTGTGGTTAATGAGGCAAGATTAGGTTATGTTAAAAAGGGTGGGATACAACACCCTTACTCAGGTCACAGGCCTGATCTGATGTAAGAGGAGTTTCCCTGGGGTGTGGCCGGTATCAGGTTTTATCTTACAAGAGATTCAAGGAGAGAGAAGTGAGAGTAAAGAGAGAGGGACCTCATGCCACGAAGAAAGAAGCTCCAGGAGCAGAGCACATCCTTTGGACCTGGGGTCCCTGTGCTGAGAAGCTCCTAGACCAGGGGAAGATTGATGAAAAGGGCCTTCCTCCAGACCTGACAGAGAGAGAAAGCCTTCCCCTAGACCTGGCGCCCTGAATTTGGACTTTTAACCTCCTAAACTGTGAGAGAATAAATTTCTGTTTCTGCAACTTCTGTTATAGAAGCACTAGGTAACTCTCCCAGATAACGTTACCCATATTAACTCACACTTCACAGCTCTCCTAACAGATAATTATAGTTTTTCCATGTTACAGATGAGGAAACAGAGACACCGAAAGGTTAAGTGATTGGCTTAAGTTCACCATTCTGGTAAATTGCAGAAGTGCAATTTGAACCCAGGAAATCTACCTCCAGAAAATATATCCTCAGCCACTTGTTCTGTACTGTCTTGTTATGCCCCAGCTGGGCACTTATTCTGGATCTTTAATCAGGAGTACTATACTGCTTCTTTCTTTTCATTATTCTTTGTTGGGAAGAAAATACAAAGGTGAAGTGAATTTTGGTAAACTTATACTTTTTCTGAACATAATGGCAAAAGCTTGGGCGGGTTTTCAGGTAAGGAAATATTGAGGCATTTGGTTTTCTGGACTTCAATTAAGAGCTGGATCAAAACACTAGTGGGTTACTTCATACCTTATTTTTTAATGGGCTTATGGTATAACTTTGGAGGGAATGACTACATTCCTTGCAAAAAAAAAAATTTGTTTTTTTGTTTTTACAGACCAGGACTATTCTTTAGAAATACGTATCTATTGTGAAAGACGTGTGTAGCTGTATCTTTTCTCTGCAGATGTTTTTCAGTCAGCTGCCCAGGACGCATTTGAGTGGCATGGTTTCCATTTTCTGCCTTTTTCCATGTCGCACAATAGATAAAAACAGTTAAAAATTAAAATTTCCCCAACATTAAATTTGTTTACAAACTCATGAGCTTTATTTTTCAATTCATGAGTTGGGGAACAGCTGCTCTGGAAGTCTGACAAGAGCTCGGAAGCGCACTGCAAACTCTAAAGGCTTTCGTAAGCTCTGACCCACAGGAACACGGAAGCTATACTGGACAAATTTCGGATTGGCCTGCAGGCATTTTCTTTCCTTATTTGGGATCAAGGGGGAAATTCTGAACTCGGTTAAACTGAGTAGGCAATCCTAATTAGCTAGCTTAGATTTCCATTTCTGTGAGGATCAACTGATTAACTTAGGTTTCGGCTGCTGGGGTGGGCAGGTGTTTATAGGAAACAAATTTGATTAGGTTTCGATTTGTTGTCCTGGGGTTTAGGATAAGTGACTCCATCTTGGGTCTAGTATTGTTAGATTAAGATTAACATAATCCAACATCTGCATCCACGCTTGCAGCTGTAGGAGGGTTCAGTGAGGGAAAAAGAATCCATGAGCACATGTATTCAACTGGTGATCCCTGAAGTCAGAGAGTCCTAGTATTTCATCCTATCTGGAAAGGGACAGGACTTGGCCTCCCCTAGAGCAGTAAGCCTGTGTGTATTGGGAAAAACGGAGTCTCCCAGAGAACTTTCCAGGGATTGGTGTAGAGATGAAACAGAAAATCGGAATGAAATAACAGAGCATCTGGTTCTAGTCTCTCATTACAGTTTGTCTTGAAATTTAATGTTGCTGGGAGAGGTGAGTACGACTCTGCTTGCTTTACTTAAGCCTCATAAAAAGTGGTTACGGCCGTGAGTGATGCTGGCTTTGTCTCATTCTTTCCTTTATTCTTCCTATTGCATCATCGTGAGCCACAATCCGCTCTTGGTGTCCATCCCAAAATCTCAAACAACTCAGTAACATTTGTATGCATTGTGACTCCAATTAGAGGTTATTTAGAAATTGGAAATGAATCCACATGTCTACATCTCCAGAGAGTTTATTTTATTCTCCGAAGGGCCGGGGCTGTAGAATATGCTTTGTTTTACTGAATAGACTAGTTATTGATCTGCTTTCAAAATTCTGGGTTTCAGAAATATTCTGTTCTAGAAGGCTTTCCTTGAAAAATCGCAGACTTAAGCAAGACATATTTAGCCTAGCTTTCAGGAGAAATTCCTTCTAAAGCTGAACATTTGCCTTCATGGCCCTATTCCCCCCCCCCCCCAAGTTTATTTGAATGGAGATGATAATTACCTGTATTTAAACAGTGATCCAAGAACAGAAAATCTTTTTACTTGCAAAAGACGTTCATAATTTTGAAAAGGAATAGGGCACTGGGAAAAACAGCTCCTTGAGATCATTTGCATATGAAAAAGGGAACAAGCATAGCTTGAAAAGACCTCTCATTAAATTTGAAGGGCAGAAATGGGGGAATTTCTCAAATGTTGAGTCACAATAAGACTGACTAAGATTTGCCTTTCTTATTTACCCACCCAGCTGACTCGAGACCAGCCCTGTGCGCGCACGGCCCCTGCAAAGCGCTGCTCTTCTAATCGGGGGCGCGCCTGGCTCCCCCCGCCTCCGAGGGGCCGTTTCTTCCTAGCAGTCGGCCTGCAGCTGCACCGGGTGGCTCTCCTTCGTCCAGGATGCGTTGGCATTTTCTCTTATCAAATGGCCAAGTCGCCGAGTGGGGGCCCCCACTCTTTTCGGGCCTTGTTATTCCTCTTTGTGCCGGTCCCTGACATCTCGATGGCGCTGACTAGCCCGTTAAGATTTTGAGGTGCCTCTTGGGTTCACCCAAGCCCTCGGGCGATCAACGGATGTTTCTAAGAGAGTCAAGTCCGTTCTCAGATGAACCGACTTGCGGTTCCAGGGCATCTGGGTCGGCGCGTCGCGGGACCATTTGCCTTGAGCGCCACAGCCTGGCCAAAACGGGAACGTTCGCCATTGGGCTTTGAGTATCATCTGGGGGAAAACGCCAGAGGTGGGATTTCTTTCTGTAAAGTGTCTATGAGGTATATTTTCGCTTTTTTTTAATGCAGGTAATTCCCCTCTCGATAAATATGCGCACCCGTCTTGCATAATTTGGGTTTAAAGATACTGAAATGGGATTCATCCTTTATCGTCGAGTACAAATCATAGGAATTGTGTTCTTTATAAATGCGTTGGATAGAATAGGCTTTGGTGACACAGAAATATAATAGCAGGACCAGGCAAGAAATTCTCTGTTCTCCTCTGTCGAATTTTATCCAAGGCGGTGGCTTTAAAATAGAACGGGGCGCGTGTTTAAGAGCTTGGCTGTTAACCAAAAGGTGGGCAGTTCAAATCCAGCAGCTGCTCCTTGGAAACCTGTGGGGCAGTTCTCCTGTGTCCTATAGGGTCGCTATGAATCGGAATCGACTTGAGGGCAGTGGGGTTGGGTGGGATGATTCGCGTTGCTGTTGTTCGAGGCTCCCCAAACGACCTAGCTTGCCAGCTGTCTGAGGTTCAAGGTCGAGCACTGGTTCTACAGCCTCAGCCTGAGGAATGAACTGGATGCGTTGGAGAGTTCCAAAGTGTGTGCACACCTCGGGGCGTGTGTGTCTATGTGTGTGTGTGTGCGCCTTTGTGTAAAGCCATCCCCGGGGTGCTGAAAGAAAACATTAGGTTTCTGTTTATATTTATTTTTATCTCCAACTTCCAATTTTCTATTTTTATAATGCACTTAAGATACTTGAACCCTTGCTTATAATTTATGAAACAAAATTTCAGAAAGTATTAGAAAAAACTAGTTGCTGTCCAGTCGATTCCTATTCATGGTGACCCCATGCGTGTTAGAGTAGAGTTGTGCTCTGTAGGGTTTTCAATGGTTGATTTTTTCAGAAGTACATTGCCTGGCCTTTCTTCTGAGCTGCTTCTGACTGAACTTGAACTGCCAACCTTTCTGTTAGCAGTCGAACAGAATAACAACATGCCACCCAGGGTCAGGAGTTAACAAATGTTTTACTAATAGAAGTTCATGACCAAAATTCTTGGAGTCCACTGCTCTAAAATTGCCAAAGTAAGAATGTTCTCAACGCAGCCCTAACCAGCATTGAAAGACAACATGATAGAAATTCATGAAGCTGGAACAGGGCCTGCCCTGCAGGTAAATTAACTAGACCCTTCCTCTGGGCAGGGGGACTGGACTGAGTCTAGGCTCAAGCGGTAGGTTTAGGCCTGCCTCTGTCACTCTATGCGGCAGTTCTACTCTGTCCTATAGGGTCACTATGAGTTGGAACCGACTCGATGGCAATGGGTTTGGTTTTTGGTTTTTTCTGTCAGTATTATTATGAAACCTGGGTAATTTGCTTAAGGGCTGTGTTGAAGATTGAATTATGTCCCCCCAAAAATGTGTGTATCAGCTTGGGTGGGCCATGATTCCCGGTATCGTATGGTTTTCCTCTGTGTTGTAAATCCTGCCTCTGTGGTGTTAATGAGGGAGGATGGGCAGCGGTGGTGTTAGTGAGGCAGGACTCAGTCTACAAGATTGGATTGTGTCTTGAGGCAAGCTCTTGAGATACAAAAGAAAGAAGCGAGCAGAGGGACAGGGGGACCTCATACCACCAAGGAAACAGGCTGTGAGGCATTCTTCTTTCCCGGTGGCACAACGATTAAGTATTTGACTGCTGACTGAAAGGCTGGCCATGTGAACCCATTTGGAGGCTCCACAGGAGAAAGACCTGGCCATGTGCCCCCGTGAAGATTACAGCATAGAAACCCCTGTGGGGCCGTTCTACTCCATCACGTGGAATGAAGTAACTATGAGTGGAATTGACTCAATGGCACCTAACAACAACAAACAAATATGTAAAGAGGATGAAGTAGGTGTTGGAGCCAGAGTGGGGTGGGGTGCTGAGGACACGCTGATTTGTAGTCTGACCTGTCCTTGAGGAGTTTACAGTCAACTCTGATATTAATTTCAACTGAAAAATGATAGAAAGTTCAAAATAGGAGTATAAACAAGATTGAAAGGAAAAGATCTCAAATACCTAAAAGAAGAGGAGTTACGGACAGCTCTTAATTTCTTTAAAGCCCTGAATTTACTTACAGAGGTTTGGTGGTCTTCATAAGGATTACCCTCACCAATTTAAAACACCAGAACCTTATGTAATAAATAAATCTGCATTATATCAATATTTGAGTTGCAATTGACTCAGCCGCAACAGGTTGGTTGGTTGTTGGTGATATCTATCTTTGAATATATTTTTTCAAATTGGATGGAGGAAACAGAATGAATGATTCAAGGGCTAAATTGCTATATTTTAAGAATATACTTTTTGATATGTTTTTGGAAAAAGAAACTAGAAACTATGAGTTCTAAAAGGAGAAGTGGGAATATTTTAAAATGCAGCCCTGGCTTTGGAATGTTGATATAAATTGCTCCTCAACCGAGAGCTTTGACTAATATGCTGAAACCAGTCTAGTCTCACCCACGTGACGCAGGTAACTGCAGAGGATAGAATTCCCGTCTTGCTTTCAGGAGAGGACAAAAGATAAAGCCTTGTGTTTTGGGTTCACCTAAGACTTACCGACAGCGTGAAATTTATTATTGTTTTTATTTTAGGTTTAAAAATAGAGGCTTTCCATTGAACAGCTTGAGGCCAGAACAGTTTATTGGTTTTGGATCTTGTCGGCAGTGAGTAGCAAATTCCTCACCACATGGGTCATTTGGTGACTGTGTGGGTGAGAGGAATCATAATTTGACCATGATTGGGAAATGTTCTGGCAGGTTCCAAAGGTGAAGTTTCTGGAATCATTGAAGATGTCATATGTTTTATTTGATTTGCAGGAGAGTCCGTGGGTGGCTGGGATTTGGGGCTGGGGGATGGTGAGGTGACATTCCAGGCTGCGATGTCTCTGCTAGGTAGGTGTCACCTGGTCCTTGATCTACCTCCTACGGTTTCTGAGGAAAGACAGTTTTTCCTTTTTCCCTTTGGTTTTGTACTGACCCGGGGCTAGTCACCTCACTGCTCTCAGCCTTATTTCCTCACCTGGAAAGTCAGGCTTTGTTTGCATTGTGGAGGCAGCTTGACTGAGCCAAAGACATCTCTAGCAAAGAAGCCAGGGGACCTTATCTACCACTGTTAGGAGAAAAAATTAGTCAGACTTTCGGGATCACCCCTTAAAATCAAATGCCTTAGTAGTCACATGTGTGCCCTCTGACTTAGCAGTTTTGCTTCTAGGAATTGGTTCTGAAGAAATAATCCAGCCAGTGGAAACACTGATGTACATGTTCACTGACCCCCAAAAATCTGAGACAAACTAAATGTTTAGTAGCAAGGGCATTTCTAAGTAAATTAAGTCAATCTGTTCAACGGAATATTGTGTAGACGTTGAAGAGTACAGTTT
The DNA here is from genome assembly GCF_024166365.1 of Elephas maximus indicus. NCBI lineage: Eukaryota > Metazoa > Chordata > Mammalia > Proboscidea > Elephantidae > Elephas > Elephas maximus. Next base: position 221,108,289 of record NC_064820.1, on the reverse strand, counting down.
CAAAGCCTATTAGCACAACAAAAGTTCCTGATATAATATTAAGGTTGTACAAAGTAGGAAAAAATTTATACAGCATACTAATCTTGTATCAAATATTCGAGTCATCTATTTGCATGAGAAAAGCTGGACTAAAAAACAACCATTAGCATTAATCCTAGATGATGTTAATATTCTTTTTTTCTTTCCTAAATTTCCCAGATTTTCTACAATGAACAAGTATTCCTTTTATAATTGGAAAACGCTACCATAAAATAAAATCCCAAACTTGAAACAAAGCATAGACTCTGTGGTCTGATCAGCTTTCTATCTAGTGTGGTAGTGGGCGTCTCTGGGACTCAGAAGCAAACTCCCCTTTGTCTTTTTTTCAGTAATATTGTGCTTTTGGAAACCCTGGTGGCGTAGTGGTTAAGTGCTACGGCTGCTAACCAAAGGGTCGGCAGTTCAAATCCGCCAAGTGCTCCTTGGAAACTCTATGGGGCAGTTCTACTCTGTCCTATAGGGTTGCTATGAGTCGGAATCGACTCGACAGCACTGGGTTTGGTTTGGTTTTTGGTTTTTATTGTGCTTTTTGTGAAATTTACGCAGTAAATTACATTCCCGTTTGACAATTTCGAGACACTGGTTACATTTTTTAACAACATGCCAACATTCTCATTCATTGCTTTCTGATTGTCCCATTTAAAGTAATCTAGTTTCCTTGCCCCGTATCTTCTCACCTTTGCTTCAGAGTAATTGTTGCTCTTTTGGTCTCACATAGACGTTTTTTTCGTAGAGCAATGTACTCATGGGTAATATCCTTTCTTTTGTGTTGTTGTTGCTGTTGTTGTTAGGTATCATTGAGTCGTTTCCGACTCATAGTGACTATTTACAACAGAACAAAATGCCGCCCAGTCCTGCGCCATCCTCACCACCGTTGCTATACTTGAGCTCATTGTTCCAGCCACTGTGTCAATTCATCTCGTTGAGGGTCTTCCTCTTTTTCATGGACCATCACTTTACCAAGATTGTTCCCTTCTGATAACATCTCCAAAGTATGTGAGATGAAGTTCCACCATCCTTGCTTCTAAGGAACATTCTGGCTGCACTTCTCCCAAGACAGATTTATTCATTCTTCTGGCAGTCCACGGTGTCTTCGGTATTCTTCGCCAACACCATAATTCAAACACATCAATTCTTCTTTGGTCTTCTTTATTCATTGTCCAGCTTTTGCTTGCGTATGAGGTGACTGAAAATATCATGACTTGGGTCAGGCATACCTTAGTCCTCAAAGTGACATCTTTGCTTTTCAACACTTCCAAGAGGTATTTTGCAGCAGATTTGCCCAGTGCAATAGGTAGGTTGATTTCCTGACTGTTGCTCCCTTAAGTATTGATTGTGGATCCAAGTAAAATGAAATCCATGATAACTTTAGTCTTTTCTCCTTTTATCATGATGTAGTTTATTGGTTCAGTTGTAAGGATTTTTGTATTCTTTATGTTGAGGTGCAATCCATACTGAAAGCTATAATCTTTGGTCTTCATCAGAAGTGCTTCAAATCCTCTTTGCTTTCTGTAAGCAAGGTTGTGTCAACTGCATACTGCAGGTTGTTAATGAGTCTTCCTCCAATCTTCATGCCGCGTTCTTCTTCACATAGTCCAGCTTCTCAGATTATATGCTCAGTGTACAAACTGAATAAGTATAATGAAAGGGTACAACACTGACGCACACCTTTCCTGACTTTATACCACGCCGTACCCCCTTGTTCTGTTCAAATGACTATCTCTTGGTCTATGTACAGGTTCTTCATGAGCACAATTAAGTATTCTGGAATTCCCATTCTTTACAATGTTATCTATAATTTATTATGACCTAGGCAGTCGAATGCCTTTGCATAGTCAATGAAACACAGGTAAATGTATTTCTGGTATTCTCTGCTTTCAGCCAAGATCCGTAGGACATTAGCAATGGTATTATCCCTTGTCCCCGTCTTCTTCTGAATCTGGTTTGAACTTCCGGCAGTTCCCTGTCAATGTCCTGCTGCAACTACTTTTGAATGACCTTCAGCAAAATTTTACTTGTATGGGATATTAATCATATTGCTCGATAATTTCCGCATTCTGTTGAATCACCTTTCTTTGGAATGGGTACAAATATGGATCTCTTCCAGTTGGTTGGCCAGGTTGCTGTCTTCAAAATTTCTTGACATAGACGAGTGAGCACCTCAAGCACTGAATCTGTTTGTTGAAACATCTCAGTTGGTATTCTGTCAATTCCTGGAGCCTTGTTTTATACCATTCCCTTCAGTGCAGCTTGGACCTCTTCCTTCAGTACCATCGGTTCTTGATCATATGCTGTCTCCTGAAATGGTTGAATGTCCACCAATTCTTTTTGGTACAGTGACTCCATGTATTCCTTCCATCTTCTTTTTTAACTTTTATTGAGCTTCAAGTGAACGTTTACAAATCAAGTCAGACTGTCACATATAAGTTCATATACACCTTACTCCATACTCCCACTTGCTCTGCCCCTAATGAGTCAGCCCTTCCAGTCTCTCCTTTAGTGACAATTTTGCCAGCTTCCAACTCTCTCTATCCTACCATCTCCCCTCCAGACAGGAGATGCCAACATAGTCTCAAGTGTCCACCTGATACAAATAGCTCACTCTTCATCAGCATCTCTCTCCTACCCACTGTCCAGTCCCTTCCATGTCCGATGAGTTGTCTTCGGGAATGGTTCCTGTCCTGTGCCAACAGAAGGTTTGGGGACCATGACTGCCAGGATTCCTCTAGTCTCAGTCAGACCATTAAGTCTGGTCTTTTTGTGAGAATTTGGGTCTGCATCCCACTGATCTCCTGCTCCGTCAGGGGTTCTCTGTTGTGCTCCCTGTCAGGGCAGTCATCGGTTGTGGCCAGGCACCAACTAGTTCTTCTGGTCTCAGGATGATGTAAGTCACTGGCTCATGTGGCCCTTTCTGTCTCTTGGGCTCATAGTTATCGTGTGACCTTGGTGTACTTCTTTCTCCTTTGATCCAGGTGGGTTGAGACTAATTGATGCATCTTAGATGGCTGCTTGTTAGCATTTAAGACCCCAGACGCCACATTTCAAAGTGGGATGCAGAATGTTTTCAAAATAGAATTATTTTGCCAATCGACTTAGAAGTCCCCTTAAACCATGGTCCCCAAACCCCCACCCTTGCTCTGCTGACCTCTGAAGCATTCAGTTTATCCCGGAAACTTCTTTGCTTTTGGTCCAGTCCAGTTGAGCTGACCTTCCATGTATTGAGTATTGTCATTCCCTTCACCTAAAGCAGTTCTTATCTACTAACTAATCAGTAAAAAACCCTCTCCCACCCTCCCTCCCTCCCCCCTCGTAACCACAAAAGTATGTGTTCTTCTCAGTTTATACTATTTCTCAAGATCTTAAAATAGTGGTCCTATACAATATTTGTCCTTTTGCCTCTGACTAATTTTGCTCAGCATAATGCCTTCCAGGTTCCTCCATGTTATGAAATGTTTCTCTATCTTCTTTTAATGCTTCCTCTGTTGTTCAATATTTTCCCCCTAGAATCCTTCAATATTGCAACTCAAGGCTTGAATATTTCCTTCAGTTCTTTCAGATTGAGAAATGCTGAGTGTGTTCTTCCCTTCTGGTTTTCTAACTCCGGGACCTTGCACATTTAATTATATTTTACTTTGTCTTTTCCAGCTGCCCTTTCAAATCTTTGCTCCGCTCCATTACTTTCGTTGTTTCTTCTTTTCGTTTTAGCTACTCTACATTCAAGAGCAAGTTTCAGAGTCTCTTCTGACATCCATTTTGGTCTTTTCTTTCTTTCCTGTCTTTTTAATGACCTCTTGCTTTCTTCATGTATGATGTCCTTCATGTCATTCCACAACTAGTCTGGCCTTTGGTCATTAGTGTTCAATACATCAAATATATCCCAAAGGAAGAAGAGTATTAGTAGAGTGAAAAGTTAGTGCAAAGGTCCTGAGGTATGCTTGGCATGCTTACAGAACTGTAAGGAAGCTATCAAAGTTGGCCTTTTCCCAGAAGCAATCTCTGAACAAAGATTCATGTCTAAGTAGTTTTCCTGGGAGGTGATACAGGAATCCTGGGTAGAAAAGTAGGAAACTGAGACAGGGATGAGAAGGAGCAAACACTAAGTACATTCATAAGCAATCCATCACTCTGACAGCTGAGGCTTAGTCCTGCTCTGGACCTCTGGGAGATGTGTCAAATAAGCCCTCAGTGTTGTCCCATCCAAGGGGTAAGGAAGCAGGGGTATTGATCCTCCAAATTCTGTCTGTCATTAGCTGAGGGCTGCTTTCCCTGAGTGCAGGCCAAGTACACCAGAGACGGCTCAGGTCAAGAGTTGTAGATGCTTATAGCAGGAAGCCATAAACCGAGCTTAGGGTCTGTAAGTGTAAGACTGTTAGCGAGATTGTGGCTGAGGCATTGAATGCATTTGCTATAAAAGCCAATGTAGCTGGAATGGAACCAGCAAGGGCAAGTGTGGTAGGAGCTAAACTCAAAGAGTAAGGGATAGGGATTTGGATCACTTGGGTTCTGTGAGTCCTTGTAAGGAATTTTATTTAGAGTGATATGGGAGTTATTGTAAGGTTGTGAGCAAAAAAAAGAAAGTAGCGTAATATGACTTGTTCCATAAAATGCTCTAGTTGCTGTGTGGAGAATGCAGAGTTGGAGGGCAACTGGAGAAGCAGGGAGGGCAATTAGCCAAAGTCCAGACAAGAGGTAGCTGTGAATTGAAGGAGGAATGACATACATTTTTGGATTATGGATATATTTTGAAAGAAGAGCCAACTAAGTTTTTTGATGAATTAGATGTGAGAAGTGAGAGGAAGACAGAAATCAAGGATGACTCCAAGGTTTTGCTTGACCTGAACTACTGGTAGAATGGACTTGCCATTTTTCAAAATGGTGAATATAGTGAGAGTTGAGGATGGTGAAAGGGTGGCTGTGGGAAGCAGAAGTCTAACTTTAGTTATGTTAAATTGGCCATATCTATTAGAACTCTAAGAAGCTCTGGTGGTGCAGTGGTTAAGCACTTAGCTGCTAGCCAAAAGGTTGCTGGTTCGAACCCACCAGCAGCTCCACAGGAGAAAGATGTGGCAGTCTGCTTCTATAAAGATTACAGCCTTGAAAACCCGACGGGGCAGTTCTACTCTGTCCTATAGCGTCACTATGAGTCAGAATTGACTTGACCGCGATGGTCTTTTTTTAGAATTCTATTTTATATTGTTCCCCCACCCCACCCGGGGATTAAAAGTTAGTATTGCTTTATGAGTACCCAGTAAATATTATTTTTCCTCCCCTATTCTTTCTCCTAAAGCTGTCTCCAGTTTTTTTTTTTTCTTTCTCCTAAAGCTGTCTCCAGTTTATTCCTTCTACAGTCAGAATAATGTTGCATCATAAACAATCATGAAATCTCAGCTTCATACAACAAAGAGCATGTCTGGGAATCAGATTATCTAGTCCAGGCTCAGTTTATCTTGGCTGTAATTCGCTGATCTTGGCTGGGCTTGCTCATGAATCCAGGGGTTGCCTGGAGGTCAGTTGATCTACACTGGGTTCAGCTCTGTTCCCTGTGACTCTTATCCTATTTGTGGTACCAGCAAGTTACGCTGATCATGTTTTTTTCATGAAGAAGGCAAGTGACAGCACAAAGAGATGAAGCCTCTAAAGGGCTAGGCTCAGACCTGGTACACTGTGGCTTTCATCTCATTCTGCTGGCCAAAGCAAGTCATATGGCCATCTCTAAAGCCAAGAGGCAGGAAACATATTCTTCTGTGTGTGTGTTGGGGGAAGGGAAAAGTGAAAATTTCTGAACAATAATCTAACTTGCTATAATCCACTGTCTTGCTAATAAACATTAATATGCTTCCAACATACAAAATATATTTACCTCCATCCCATATTCCCAAAAATTTTATCAAATCATGGTGTTAGACTTGAAGTTCAAGATCTCATGATCTCCATCAGGGTCAAATGCAATTCCTCTTGCTCTGGAGTCTTTGAACTAAAAGAAAAAGTTTATCTCCCTTCCATTGATACACATATATCGAAAATACAATGTGAAACAGGGGCAGAATAACCACAGTAAACACTTTCATTTGAAAAGGGGGAGAATCAGAGGGACATGGCAGTTACTGGTCCGTAGCAATTTTGAAACTTGCTTAGCATATGTTGCCAGGTCCCCTTACACTGGGAGTGGTGAATGTTCCCTGAGTCTCCCATATTCTGCTCATGAAGCCTGATTGCTCAGCCCAGAATGTTATGATTAGATCCGGGTTCTGCTCACTGGACCTGGCTGCTGTATCCACTTTTGCCATGGCTCTTGGCTCTGTTCTCTGGGCAGCTCTCTTTTTCTCATCACTCTCCTCAAGTACCTCCGAAAAGGGCTGGAAAATATGCTGTTCTTTGTGGCTGAGAAAATCTTTCAGCCTACTTTCTGCCTGTTGAAGTTTGCAGCATAGAGATGTTTTTACATTTTGAACATTCTTTTTTAACCATAGTTGCCAGCAGTTTGCCTACATGGCTGCCTCAAAAACTGTGTGTCTTTTCTATGTATTTGATTCCATTCCATTCCATGTACCAAAAGTCACACCAAGTCCATAATCCATTTTGAGATGTTTTTCTCTCAATGTCCTTACTGATATTATAGACTTATCAGGCTGCTCTTGCACCCTACCCTTAAGCTTCCCATAAGACTTCTTGTCCAACTGAACAGATATACTAGACCCCACCTTAGTTCTTACAAAGGTATTAATGAAGGACCTTACAGCCATATCATTGATTTGGCCTTTACTCTGAGGCCAGGTCTTACTGGATATACCAAGGGTTTGATTATTGCCCCTGAGCTATACCCTAATTTGAAAATATTTTATTGACTGGAGAGATTGGAAATGAGAAATAGTTTTATTTTCCAACCCAGAAATTTCTGAATTCTCTACATTCCCTCCAAATTTTGCTTAAACACTGGCCAGTTCTTTTCTTTCTTGAAGTAACTCATTATATATTTCTAAAAGCAACCTACTCATACTCAGTATTTTGCATGGAGATCTCTTTGTCCAAATTCAGAAGTTCATTAGGTACTGTGGGGTTTGCAATGAACTTTACCCAAATAATTTGGTCTTGGTCCTTGGCTCCTGAGAGATAACCTCTAAAGCCTTGCAATTTCTCCAGTGATTGAAGGGTCTTTGTTATGTAAGAGGGCTTCAGACCGCATCTATCTAACAGGGTGTGCTAACGAGGTGGCTCTTGGGTCCCAGCTGGCTGGGTCAGAAAGATACATCACTTGATATCAACCACATAGGATGATGATTCAGTCTATCATGCCTATGTCATGAGGACCCAATAAAGTCTCTGGACCTCTCCCCGAATTCGGTGTTTATAGCCTCATGTTGAAAACTAGAGCTTGGCTTCCCAGAATGACTGGTAGTGACTCTGTCTCTGAGCCTCTACGCCCCCCTTCTGGAGTATGACTTCTTTAACTCTTCCTGCAATTGGGTAAAGCCTAATTCCTACAATGAAACCTTTATCCTGTACCACTCCTAGTGACTTTTCTCCCTCACCCAAACCCTGTTTGAACCCCACCTGAACCCCAAGCATTCCACAGCCCTAGGCCCCCATCATCACCATGCCTCAGTTGTCGACCCTGTGTCCTTATTCTGCCTCTTAACTGCTCAACAGCTCAGTGCCTGTTTAATGCTTCTTTCCTTTGCTAAGTCAACCCTTGCATCAAAACTTCTCTGTCTTATGAGCCTTTCTAATGTTCTTGCTTTATGCTCCCTACAATTTGTCTATCCAAGAAAATAAAGAGTGGTGGGGTCCATAGAACCGGTAGGTCATTTCATCATGATGGGTGCATACATTTCAGCAAGACCTCTGGGTACAATGAAACCCAAAGTAGTGAACAGCGTTTGTATTTCGGGTTCTGTGACAGGTCAATGGGAAGCCATTTGGGGAGGAGTTAGGGCCTTGGTGAGTCCCCTCAGATCATTTAGTACAGGCAGCTTTTGACTCCTTGGAAGCTAAACGGTAGCAGGATTATGTGTGTACTCTGATATACTTTGCCTAAATGAACTTAGTTTTTCCTTTAAAAAACAAGGTGGCTTTGTCACACATAGGTGGGGCTATAAAATAAACATACTTTAAAAATAAATAAATGTATTAGACATATCAAAATAAAAACTGACTTCTTCAAAGTAGCTACCTTGTGAGCTGACACACTTATTCATATGATAATTTAAGGCATGTCTGAAGCCCTTTTTTCAGGCACTTTTGGAATATAATAAACGGCGGCTAATTATTCCATCTAAGGGTGAGCTCAACATTTCAAAACAACTAGAAGTAACTTAGTGATTAATCTGATGAATAAAGTGAGATGTGAAGACAGGAGAAATTACTATATGAACAAAAAGGTGGCTCTGAAAAGCCAAGTAAAGAGGTTCTTGAGAAATGTTTTGATCCCTGAATGTTAACCCTAAAAAAAGGCCATAGCCTTTCAAAGAGACAGCTTTGAAAAGCGATACATTAATTTAGAGGTCAAGGTCTGATATTTAAGATAAAATCATAATAGGTTTCCATAAGCCTAAGACCTCTATTGTATTTTTTAAATTTTATTATTTTTTGTTGTTGTTGAGAATATACACAGTGAAACATAAACCAATTCAACAGCTTCTACATGTACAATTCATTGACATTGATTATATTCTTCAAGTTTAACAACCATTCTCGCCCTCCTTTTCTGAGTTGTTCCTCTCCCATTAACAAAAACTCACTGTCCGCTAAGTTTCCTATCTGACCTTTCAAGTTGCTATTGTCAGTTTGATCCCATATAGATAGATTTTGAAAGAGCACAGTGCTCTCAAGGCAGACATTCTTTACTAGTTAAACTAACTGTTATTTGATTTTAAGAAGACTACGTAGGATATTTTTGCCTTAAAATTTAAAGACTATCTCAGGGGAATAGTTTAAGAGGTTCATTCAACTTCCAGAAAGTCTAGAGTCCATGAGAACTTGAAATTCTGTTCTACAGTTTCCCCCTTTTGATCAGGATTCTTCTATAGAATCTTTGGTCAAAATGTTCAGTAATGGTAGCCAGGCACCACCAGTTCTTCTGGTCTCATGCAAAGGAGGCAGTTGTCTGTGGAAGCAATTAGCCACACATTCCATATCCTTCTCCTGTTCCTGACTCTCCTTCCTCTGTTATTCCAGGTATTGTAGTTTATTAGTAAAAAAAAAAAAAAAAGTTTATTAGTAGGTGTTATCAATTAATTTCTTGGAAATTATTATAAATCAAATGAATGTTTTCTTCACTTTTGAAAAAAATTACTGCTCCCAACAGCTACTGTTTCCATTTCTAACCAAAAACCAAACCGGTTGCCATTGAGTCAATTCCAACTCATGGCAACCTCACATGTGTCAGAGTAGAACAGTGGTCCATAGGGTTTTTAATGGCTGTGATCTTTTGGAAGTAGATCACGAGGGCTTACTTCAGAGACACCTTTGGGTGGACATGAACCACCAACCTTTCAGTTAGTAGCCAAGAGCTTAAGCATTTGTGCCACGTAGGCCGCCATTTCCTTTCCTAGCAGAATTTAAACAAGGCTGATTTGTCTTGGAGGACATCAAAGGATATGATCAACAAATTAGCACTGGCTGAACTAAAAATGGATAGTTTTTGCTTCTTCCTATTTCGGAAGTGACTTTTAGCTTTGCTGGCTAATCTTTCTAGCAAGGCTCATTTATACAGCCAAGCTGTTAAATCAGTTTATTAACTGGAGTTCAACTGACAAAATGGAAACTACCCAAGGTTGATATGATATTGCCTGAGTAGTTAGAAAATGGTCAGATATTGGCAATTTAATGTGATTATCCTAATATTTCAACCAGTCTCCTGCTAGGGCCTCCCATCATCCAACCCCAGCTGGAGACCAGCTGACAAGTAAACCAGGACACCCAGCCTGCAGAGCTGAGCTGGGAAGGGGGAGGACCCACTCTTAGGACCAAGGGACTGAGGTTCTACTCAGAGGCAGGCCACTTAAAAGAAATGGTCAGAGCAATGCAGCTAGATGAAGACTGGCTAAGCTCTGACAAAAAGAGTTTCTCGGAAAGACAGGACCACGTGTGCACCAGCGTTATTGCAGCACTGTTCACAATAGCCAAAAGGTGGAAACAACACCAAGTGTCCATCAACAGATGAATGGATACACAAAACATGGCCTATATATACAATATTATTCAGCCATAAAAAGAAATGAAGTTATAATACATGCTATGACATGGAGGAATCTTGAAAACATTATGCTAAGTGAAACAAACCAGACACAAAAGGAAAAATATTGTACGATCCCATTTATATGAAATATCTAGAATAGGCAAATGCATAGAGACAGAAAGTGGATTAGAGGTTACCAGGGGCTGCAGGGAAAGAGGGTGGGGATTTGTTACTTAACGGGGACAGAGTTTCTGTTTGGGTGACTAAAAAGTTTTGGAAACATAGAGTGGTGACGGTCATACAAATTTATGAGTGTGATTATACACTTGAAAATAGTTAAAAGGACAATTTTTATGTTGTCTATTTTACCACGATTTAAAAAAAAAAAGGCAAGACTGTGATCGGGTAAAAGCTCCTTTGCAGATAGATTTGCTTCCTAATTTCCCTTATAGTTGCAGTTTAAAGTCATCCTTCTAAGTCCTGGTGGCTATGAGTACTGGAAGCTTCTCTACACTGGGGTTACTGGTGAGCATATCTGTCAGGTGGGCACTGTCTTGGGATGGGATCTTGTTTTCATTTTCTCACCACCCTTCTCCACCATTCAACATCACAAGTGTATTTTTAAATATTTCTCACATCTGAAATATATGACTGAGTGGCTATATATACAATGTGGTTTGATGAGGTATCCTGAAAAGGGAGCTAAGTTGGTTGTTCTGAGAGAACTGAAGTACAGGGAGCTCTGGTTTGGCCCTCCTGATTCTCTGGCCCTGCCCCTCACTTTCCAGATCCTTTTTTCTGCTTCTGGTTTCCAGGGTCACCTATGTCTGAAACAAGTGTTAGTAATGTGACCTCTTCCATTCCAGAGTTCAAATGGAAGGTTGATCAAAGGCTACTGTCGTGGGTTGAATTGTGTCCCCCCCCAAAATATGTGTAGGTTTGGCCAGGCCATGATTCCCAGTATGGTGTGATTGTCCTCCGTTTTGTCATCTGATGTGATTTTCCTATGTGTTGGAAATCCTAATCTCTGCCTGTGGTTAATGAGGCAAGATTAGGTTATTTTAAAGAGGATTACTGTGGGATACAACACTCTTACTGAGGTCACAACCCTGATCCAAAGTAAGGGAAGTTTTCCTGGGGTGTGGCCTGCATCAGCTTTTATCTTACAAGAGATAAAAGGAGAGAGAAGAGAGCAGAGAGAAAGGGACCTCATACCACCAAGAAAGAAGCACCAGGAGCAGAGTGTGTCCTTTTGACCTGGGGTCTCTGTGCTGAGAAACTCCTAGACCAGGGGAAGATTGATGACAAGGACCTTCCTCCAGAGCCAACAGAGAGAAAGCCTTTCCTGGGAGCAGGTGCCCTGAACTCAGACTTCTAGCCTCCTAGACTGTGAGAGAATAAATTTCTGTTTGTTAAAGCCATCCACTGGAGGCACTTCCGTTGTAGCAGCACTAGATGACTAAGACCGTCACCCGTGGTGAAAAATCAAACTGAGCATTTTAAAGAAAAGATCTTTCTTTCCCTTCCCTTCCTTCCTTTATTCCTTTCTCTTCATTTTCTCAAAGTGTTTCTCCCTTACCTGTGCTTTGTTTGTTGACGGGGCTGTTACCAAGACAGACTTTAGAAAGCAAGCTGTTCATACTCTAGTTTTTGGTCATTAAACATTTTTTGACTTATGGCATTTACACTTTCAGGGAATAGGAAAGCACATTGCAATCACTTTTTCCTTCTCTTTGGAACTTGTCTCTGTTCCTTCATGGCAGGATGTTCTAACCAGACTGGGGCAATTTTATACTGCTTTCAATACTATGCAGAAAGTGTGAAGAATGGATAGGCATTTAGTTCTAGGCATTGTGAATAACTGGCTATCTTTCTTTTATCTTCAAAAAGCTATTGTTGGACGTTCTTGCAAAAAGCAGTGCCAATTTCTATGTGTCTCTGTCTGTCTTCTGAGTGTCACTCAGGGCTCTTTGGGTAAGTGAGGGGAAACTCAACTCAAATAGCTCAAGCAGGAAGGAAATATGTTGGTTAGCCTGATGGAAGGGTCTAGAAGTAGAAGTGGCTTGTTCTCAGCCAGTGTTTCCTAAGAGGACTCTTCTGGTATGTTGGGTGAGACAAGTCTTGGTTTTGCAGAATCATCCCAGGCCTTATGGAGTGTTTAACATCCCTAGCCCCAGCCAACAAATACTAGTAGGAGCTCCCAATTATTGTGACAACTAAAATCCTTCTCTTTATTTCCAAAGCTGCTTGTTCCAAATGCTGATGGTATACTTGATCTTCACCTCTGCACACCAAAAAAACCCATTGTCACTGAGTCAATTCCGACTCATAGTGACCCTGTAGGACAGAGTAGAATTGCCCCATAGGGTTTCCAAGGAGAGCCTGGTGGATTTGAACTGTTGTCCTTTTGGTTAGCAGCCAAGCTCTTAACCACTGTGCCACGAGGGCTCCACCTTCACACACAGCAGGCAGTTTATTCCGAACACCTGTGATTTTTGTCTGTGGGCTTGTCGCCTGACCAAGAAGCCATACAGAGCAACCTGAAACTGCTAGTGAGTTAGTGTCCCTGGAAATAGCTTTCAACCCAAGGGCTGTGGATTGATGGATGAATACTCCAGCCTTCTTGCTCTTGGTCAGGGCAACTTTGAAGCGTGCTCTCCAGTCTGCCAGAGCTCCCCAGTGAGACTGAGCTCCTATTACTCATGTGGTAAGTGACTTGATAAAGCACTTATGTAAGTTTTCTAATTACAGAGACAAATTACCACAAATTTGGTGGATTAAAACAACACAAATTCATTATTTATACTTCAGAATGTCAGAAGTCAGAAATGGGTCTGACAGGGCAAAGATCAAGGTGTCAGCAGAATGCATTCCTTTCTGGAGGCTCTGGAGAATCCATTTCCTTGCCTTTTCCAGCTTCTAGGGACTGCCTGCTTTCCTTGGCTCAGGACTCTCTTCCACCAACTTTAAAGTCAGCAACATCCAGCCAGCCCTCCTCTGAGACTTTTTCTTCCCATTCCCTCTTCTAGTTTTAAGGACCTAGGAGTCCCTGGGTAGCATAAATGAAGTGTTCAACTACTAACTGAAAGGTGGCAGTTTAAATTCACTCAGAGGTACCTTGGAAGAAAGGCCTGGCAATGTGCTTCTGAAAAGTCATAGCTTTGAAAACCCTATGTAGTGCAGTTCTGCTCTGACACACACGGGGTCACCATGAGTTGGAGTCAACTCCATGGCAGATGGTTTCATTTTGTTTTGTTTTGTTGTGGTTACATTGGGCCCACTTGGATAAACTCAACATGATCTCCATATCATAAGGACAGCTGATTAGCAACCTTAATTCCCCTTTGCTTTGTATCCTAACATATTCACAGATTTCAGGGATTAGGATATAGAAACCTTTGGGCCCCATTATTTTGTCCCCTTTGTTGTCTTCCCTCCCATTCCAGTCTTACTAGCTCACTTCCCTACTGCTCTTTCCTGGGATCACCTCCCAAGTCAACTAACTGCTGTAGAAGCCTTGTCTTAGAGCCTGCTTTTGCAGGAACCCAAACCAAAACACTGGCCTAGGGATTCTAATGAGTCATCAGGACTTAGTTCTCTCTGTCTCTTGGCTCTTCTTTCACTGTCTTTGCCATTGGTTTTTTTGCTGCATTTGCCAGTGGCTAAGGCAATTCCAATTAAGCCAAAAACCTTTCCAGTTCAATTCCATTGGGACACAGTAGTTTTTGCTGAAGTCCTGAGGTTTTTTCTCTCTGGGCTACCTTAGGTTCTGGGTCTATCGCTGACCCAATCACTAAGGTTGGAGGGGTTAAAAGGCTTTGCAATTTGAAATTCTATTCCACTTTCCCCCCCTTTGATCAGGATTCTTCTATGTGTGTCTCGGTGTGGGGTTAAGTTAACAACAGATTCTTGAAAGGTTAGATGAGAAGCTCAGGGAGCAGTGACTCCAAATTGTGGAATAATTTGGAAAAGAATAGTGAGAACAGTTACACAACTTGAAGAATGTAAACAATGTTGCTGAATTGTACACCTAGAATTTGTTGCAACAGTGTATCCTTTGCTTTGTATATTTTCACGCAAAAAGAATTAAAAAAAAAAAAAAGCTTTGCAATAAAAAAATCAGGAAATATTGCCCAAAGAGGCAGCGATAAATGCTGGGAAGGTAAATAAGCATCAGCTACCTTGTCTCTTCTTTCTTTCCTCTCTCTCCAAGCCTCCAAGGCTCACCTGGGTGGGTGTGCCTGTGCGTACAGAACATAGAATGCCTGTGTGCACTGTAGGAAACATCCAGCCAGCACACTGCCACCTAGTCACATAGTGCAAAACTGAGGCCAAGCTCAGGGTGGGAAGTGCTGCTGGTCAGTTAGCTCTGTAGAGTCTGCATACGAACATCCTTCTCTTGACTCTCAGCCCTGAAGCCTGTCTGCTGTAGTCTGATATCTTCCAGACCGTGTAACATTTGTAGCTAAAATCTATTTGGAATTAACTAATATGTTTAAGATGATAGTGGGAGTTACGTCTCTATTACATTTTTTTTTTTTTTTGCCTTGTCCTTGCTCTTATGGATTAAACTGTGTTCCCTCAAAATATGTGTTGTAAATCCTAACCTCTGTTCCCATTTGGGAATGGGTTGTCTTTGTTGTGTTAATGAGACTGGATCAGTGTAGGGTGTGTCTTGAGTCAATCTTTTTTGAGATATAAGAGATATAAACCAAGCTGATTAGGGAGAGAGAAGCAAGCAGAGATGGGGAAAGAGAGATGCCAAGCCACATGAAGATCGCCCAGGAGTAGAAGCTCAAAAGAGACAAGGACATTCATCCAGAGCCCAGAGAGGGAAAGCCTTCCCTTAGAGGCAGCACCTGAATTTGAACTCTAGTCTCCTGACCGTGAGGAAAGAAATTTCTGTTTATTAAAGACACGCATTTTTGGTATTTCTGTTATAGCAGCACTAGATAACTAAGACCCTTGCCAAAATTCACTTTTGGCTGCAGGATGCACACAAAAAAATATATGGTGTAGGGAAGCAAACTGAAATGTGCGTTCAAAACAGTACATTGAAGATAGTTACTTGTGAAGTAAATGTGATGGCCCACTTTGTACGGCACACAGTGCATTTGTGACAATGGACACGTCAGCCTCTGGAATGAATGGGGTGATAATACAATGCACATCTCAGATTTAATTGGTCTCTGGAGAAGATTCTGTCTTTATTGGCAGAAAAAGAGCCTGGGTTTGAATCTGAGCCTGGTCATCTGCTAGCTCTCTGGATTTTTGCACAGTTATTTAGCTGTTCCAGGCCTAATTTCCTTATCTGCTGTTTGTGCTTGTCAGAGCTGGGTTAGACCAAGAAAGAACATCAGTGAAAGCCACTCAAGTGGTCAGTTCCATTCTCTCCCAGGGTCCTGTTTTATCTTTTTGCATAACCAGATTCACATCTTCTGCCTCTGTAATGTTCTTTCCAACTTGGTGACATTGTCGTGAAGACTATAACATTATTTTACTAGTGCTCATTAACCACAGTTTGTTAGCTATCTGTTGCTGTATAACAAAATTATCCTAAATTTAAAGATTAAGTTCTCATCTAACCTTTTGAGATGCTGCCGTTAATTGAATCCCACGTAGATACATCTTTGAGAGAGCACATCACGTAAAAGAATCCTGATCAAAAGGAGGGAAAATGGAATAGAACTTCAAATTGCAAAGTTTATAGTTTCTGTGAGTCAGGAATTCAGAAATGGCTTAGCTGGTAATTCTGGCTTGGGAGTCTCCCATGAGGTTTCAGTCAAAATATTGGCTGGGGCTAGAGTCTTCTAAAAGCCTGACTGAGGTTGGAAGATAATCTTCTAAAGTGGTTCACTCACATGGCTGGTGAGTTGATGCTGGCTGTTGGCAGGAGGGCTCGATTTCTGTCTTTGTGAACCTCTTTATAGGATTGCTTTGAGTGACTTCATGATATAGTGGCTGCCTTTCTCCAGAATGAATGATCCAAGAGAGAGCAAGGTAGAGCCTGCAATGTCTGTGTAATCTAGATATAGAAGTCACACACAATCATTTCTGCAATATCCTCTTGGTTACATCTGTCAGCCCCATTCAGGTTGGGTGTGACTACATAGAGGTGGGGATCACTGGACTAGCTACCAAACACACGTAAGTCACTATATGTGCTCCCTAGGGCTGTTGTAACAAAGTATCACAACCTGAGTGGCTTAAAACAACAGACATTTATTGTCTCACAGTTCTGGAGGCTGGAAGTTCAAAAACAAGGTGTCATCAGGGCCATGCTCTTCCTGAAGGCTCAGGGCAATATCTGTGACTCTCTCCTATCTTCTAGTAGCTTCTGGCAAGCCTTGGTGTTTCTTGGCTTGTAGATGCATCATTCTAATCTCTGCCTCTATCTTCACATGGCTGCCTTCCCTCCGTGTCTCCTGTCTTTGTGTCTCTCCTTCTCTTTTGTAAGGACACCACTCATATTGGATGAGGACCCACCCTAATCCAGTAGGACCTCATGTTAACTGATTACATCTTCAAAGACCTTGTTGGCAAAAAAGTCATGTTCACAGGTACCGGGGATTAGGACTTCAGTATATCCTTTGTGGAGAAAAAGTTCAACCCCCAACAGTCGCCTTTTGGACTGGAGTGTGACTTATGAAATATGATATCAAACTACTGCAATTTATATATGTTCTGATCACTGTTTAAAGCAGCAGCTCTGGGAGTGACTGGCACAATCGGGGCTTTCCTGAGTTATACTTGTTTACGTTTGTTTGTGGTCCGTTTGGTCCAAATGCCGATTCAGGTAATGTACGTTGACGGAGGGTATAGGGAACAGCTCTCTTGTACTGAATCAACTTCCAGTTCGATGGATGCTGCAGACAAGTTCCCAAATATGTCACTCCTGTAATAAAAGCCAAAAAGACATGTAGGTTTATACTGCACAGTTTAGGCCTCTTTTTTTAAGGACAATGGAACATGTACAGCAGCTAAGTGATCTGCTCCAGTGAGTTCAGCCAAGAAAGTGCTCAGGGCGTCAAGCCCAACAGTCATGGCCCAGGGAGATTTTGCTCGAGCAAGACCAAGTTTGCCTTTAGGTAGAGCAGATGATTAAGAAATGTTACTTGATGATGGTGATGACGATCATGATGGTGATGATGATGAATAAATGACTCTCACCAGAAAAATGTCTTACAACTTTGGAAGCTATAATACACTTGCTATTAATGTAGAGATGAAGAATCTTCTTTGGAATCCTTAGCTTATCACATTCTTTTACGAGAATTAACACCAAGAAGTAGGGATCAGTTCCTTCCTTACATCATTTATAATCTGCACTGCAAATTCATGAGCCGTAGTTGTGGGAATGAAGTCATTCCACTCTCTGAAATATGTTAGATCAGCTATAAATCAACTCAGTATTTCTTGGGCTCACCTAGATTTTTTCTGCTCTGGAGAATGTCTATGTTTGGTTACATAGTGTTTTTCTGGTATCTCTACTACTCGATTGGCTCCTTTGGGTCACCCATGGTGTTTCCCAAACTTTATTTTAGGTGACAATTTTAGTCAATTTCTTCCTTGGGCTGTATTCTTTAAAACAAAAATAAAAATTGAGACAAAGACACAGACCAGGAAACAGTTTCCCAGCCTCTTCTAGATAACCCTGAGGAGGCTGGGAGAGAGAGAACTTGTCTGCACACATGCTTTTGGTTGATTGTGTGAACGTGCATGGAAAATTTACAAGCAATGATTGGAAGGCAATGTTTTTATAGACTTTCTCTTTCCACACCCCCGGCACAGGACAAACACCACCATGGAGTAGAAAGAGCTTTGCGCCAAGTGCTGTCACAGTGAACGTGTGCAGAAATACACTTTGGATCCTTGGTTTAAACCAGTGCTGGGGCTGGGGAAGAGAGAGGAGGAACTTAGCAGAGACACTACCAACTGTTTGCCATCGAGTTGACTCTGACTCATGGTAACCTGGTGTGTCAGAGTAGAAATGTGCTCCACAGTGTTTTCAATGGCTGATTTTTCAGAAGTAAACCACCAGTTTACTGATGGTGGACTCGAACCACCGATGTTTCAGTTAACAGCTGAACATGTTAACTCTTTGCACCACCCGGGGACTACAACAGAGACGCTAGTAGGAGGATATTTTATTTTATTATTTTTTTTTATTAACTTTTATTGAGCCTCAAGTGAACGTTTACAAATCAAGTCAGTCTGTCACATATAAGTTTATATACATCTTACTCCATACTCCCACTTGCTCTCCCCCTAATGAGTCAGCCCTTCCAGTCTCTCCTTTCGTGACAATTTTGCCAGCTTCCAACTCTCTCTATCCTCCCATCCCCCCTCCAGACAGGAGATGCCAACACAGTCTCAAGTGTCCACCTGATATAATTAGCTCACTCTTCATCAGCATCTCTCTCCTACGCACTGTCCAGTCCCTTTCATGTCTGATGAGTTATCTTCGGGGATGGTTCCTGTCCTGTGCCAACAGAAGGTTTGGGGACCATGACCGCCGGGATTCCTCTAGTCACAGTCAGACCATTAAGTATGGTCTTTTTATGAGAATTTGGGGTCTGCATCCCACTGATCTCCTGCTCCCTCAGGGGTTCTCTATTGTGCTCCCTGTCAGGGCAGTCATCGATTGTGGCCAGGCACCAACTAGTTCTTCTGGTCTCAGGATGATGTAGGTCTCTTGTTCATGTGGCCCTTTCTGTCTCTTGGGCTCTTAGTTGTCGTGTGACCTTGGTGTTCTTCATTCTCCTTTGCTCCAGGTGGGTTGAGACCAATTGATGCATCTTAGATGGCCGCTTGTTAGCATTTAAGACCCCAGATGCCACGTTTCAAAGTGGGATGCAGAATGTTTTCATAATAGAATTATTTTGCCAATTGACTTAGAAGTCCCCTTAAACCATGGTTCCCAAACCTCCGCCCTTGCTCCGCTGACCTTTGAAGCATCCATTTTATCCCGGAAACTTCTTTGCTTTTGGTCCAGTCCATTTGAACTGACCTTCTGTGTAATGAGTATTGTCCTTCCCTTCACCTAAAGTAGTTCTTATCTACTAACTAATCAGTAAAAAACCCTCTCCCACCCTCCCTCCCTCCCCCCCTTTTAACCACAAAAGTATGTGTTCTTCTCAGTTTATACTATTTCTCAAGATCTTGTAATAGTGGTCTTATACAATATTTGTCCTTTTGCCTCTGACTCATTTCGCTCAGCATAATGCCTTCCAGGTTCCTCCATGTTATGAAATGTTTCACAGATTCGTCACTGTTCTTTATCGATGCGTAGTATTCCATTGTGTGAATATACCACAATTTATTTAACCATTCATCCGTTGATGGACACCTTGGTTGCTTCCAGCTTTTTGCTATTGTAAACAGAGCTGCAAGAAACATGGGTGTGCATATATCTGTTTGTGTGAAGGCTCTTGTATCTCTAGGGTATATTCCGAGGAGTGGGATTTCTGGGTTGTATGGTAGTTCTATTTCTAACTGTTTAATATAACGCCAGATAGATTTCCGGATATTTTATTTTGATTAATTTTATTTCTGTTTTATTGTCTTTAGGTTTGTTGAACATAGACCATGTGAATGCATCATAGTATCTTTTTGCATATATTCATTTCTAAGCCAATGCTAGCCTGAAAGAGAGTATAAATAAATTACACAGTTTCATGTAACAGAACAATTAAATTGATTTGGGGTCCTTGACCCCTTTGGTCTTGAGATTTTTTATCTTTAAAATGAAGCAGTTGTTGCTGGCCTTACAGAGACTGGAGAAACCCTGAGAGTACAGCCCCTGGACACCCTTTCAGCTCTGTAATGAATTCACTCCTGAGGTTCACTCTTTAGTCAAAGATTGGACAGGCCCATAAAACAAAACAAGACTAAAGGTGCACACCAGCCCAGAGGCAAGGACTAGAAGGCAGAAAGGGACGGGAAAGCTGGTAATAGGGAACCCAAGGTTGAGAAGGGAGAGTGTTGACATGTCATGGGGTTGTTAACCAATGTCATAAAACAATATGTGTACTAACTGTTCAATGAGAAACTAGTCTGTACTGTAAACCTTCATCTAAAGTACGATTAAAAAAAAAAAAAAAAAAAAGAAGTTGGTCCAGACCATCCCTAAGACCATTTGCAACTTCAGCATTTTAAAGTTCTCTGGCATAGGTTCCTGGTTCACAATTCTCAGCACCTTCTGCCTTAGGCAATGACTAAATTAGTGAGGAGATGCCTAACAAATGCTCCCAAGATAGCCGCTGGGGAGGTGATGGAAACAGGACAATAGAATGAGTGAGTACCATGGTGTGGGGAGGTGAATACTCCCACCTGTTTTTAATTGTCACACATCAACATGTGTTTATTTTCAGCCATAATTTGGCCACCACTGAGAATAAAATCACTGGCAGGTTTGAAATATAGATACCATACAGTGATTAAGTGTCTTTCACATCTATACTTCATAAATACTGAAGAGGAGGAGGGGGAGGGAGAAACATTTAGAAAGGGTAATGCTTGTATGAAGCAAGCTTTGTTGAATTTATTTAGAGATTATGCATATTTTACTTGGTTTTTATGCTGTTACAATATTCAGGGAAGGAAGAAACTTGGATCTGTTTAAGAAATATCTGGCAGAATTCCACCTACAATGAAGGAACCGTTCAGAAGCCCTTGTTAGTTGCCTTGAGCTGGCTCTGATTCATAACAACCTTGTGTATAACAGAATGAAACGTTGCCCAGTCCTGCACCAGCTTCATGATCGTTGGTATGTTTGAGTCCACTGTTGTGGCTATTGTGTTGATCCATCTCATGGAGCATTTCCCTCATTTCTGTTGGCCCTCTCCTTTAGCAAACATGATGTCCTTTTCTAGTGATTGGTCTTTCCTGATGACATGTCCAAAGTAAGGGAGCTGAAGTCTCACTATCCTTGCTCCTAAGGAGTGTTCTGGTTGTATTTCTTCTAAAATTGATTTGTTCTTCTGGCTACAGCTGCTAACCAAAAGGCTGGCAGTTGTAATCCACCAGCCACTCTTTGGAAACCTGATGGGGCAGTTCTACTCTGTCCTAGAGGGTCACTATGAGTTGGAATCAACTCAGTGGCAATGGGTTTGGTTTGTTTTTTTTTCTGGTAGTGCTACTCATAGCAACCCTATACGACAGAGTAGAACTGCCCCACAGAGTTTCCAAGGAACACTTGGTGGATTTCAGGTGCCGACCTTTTGGTTAGCAGCTGTAGCACTTAACCACCATGCCACCAGGGCTTCCAGCAGTCCCCAGTATATTCAATATTCTTTACCAACACCACAATTCTAATGCATCAATTTTTCTTCTGCTTTCCTTTTTCATTGTCCAGCTTTTACTGTAAAAAAAAAAAGAAAGAAAAAATTTTTTTGTGTGTGTGTGAGCTAAATATGCTGTTGTCCATAAACACACATTTGGCTTTCTGTTTCTTACAGGCAGATGCAATCCAAACCAATTCAACTTGTGCTCTAAGGAATCATAATGTTGAAATAAGAAAAGCTGCATTATTGAAATAAACTTACATAACTCTCCTAGGACACACTTTTCAAACCCAAATCTTTTTAATATCATGACATGTTTTACCAAGGATTGGCAAACCTTTTCTGTAAAAGGCCATTTAGTAAACATTTTTGCCTTTGTGGGCCATACAGTCTCTGTTGCAACTACACAACTCTGCCTTTGTAGCATGAAAGTAGCCATAGATAATATCTATGGGTGTGGCTGTGTTACAATAAAACTTTATTTACAAAAGCAGGCTGAGGGTTGGATTTGGCCGACTGGTTGTATTTTGCTGATCCATGTGTGTTATGGACTGAATTGTGTTCCCCAAAAATGTGTGTCAACTTGACTAGGCCACAATTCCCAGTATTGTGTGATTGCCCACCATTCTGTCATTGGATGTGATTTTTCTATGTGTTGTAAATCCTGCCTCTATGATGTTAATGAGGCAGGATTAGAAGCAGTTATATTAATGAGGCAGGATTCAATGTGCAAGATTATGTTCTATCTTAAGTCAATCTCTTGAGATATAAAAGGGAGAAGTGAGCAGAAAGACAAAGGGATCTTGTACCACCAAGAAAATAGTTCCAGGAGCAAAGTGTGTCCTTTGGACCTGGGGTCCCTGCTCTGAGAGCTCCTAGACCAGGGGAAGATTTATGACAAGGACCTTCCCCCAGAGCTGACAGAGAAAGAAAGCTAGCCTCCTGAACTGTGAGAGAATAAACTTCTGTTCATTGAAGCCATCCACTAAGACACTGTGCTATACCATGAAATTATCTACAATGAGAAGAACTAGAGAGTGAGTTCCATGAATCTGGAAGAGATTTAAAAGAGAACACCCAGTCCTCTGTAAGGAATATTCATGTGCTTGTAACCTCTGTTAAGACACCATGACCATGACCCCACAAGTTATTACTGCCAAGAGTTGTCTTTGAGACTTTCTATTTGTGCCCTGGGACATACACCGCCCCTGTTCCTATTCACTGCAACATTGCAGTGCTGCTGGGTGCTAGGCTCAGCAGTGAAAAAGCTTCCCAAACTTGGGAAAAAAAGATAAATATTTCTTTAGTTTTTAAAGTCCCTTGCAAATAATTTCTAAGAGTATTCTTTTTTAAAATGCAATCATCTCCTTCTGACTATAGATTAGTAGACATGAATATATGGGAAAAACCAATTTACTTTAGTGTTATGCAGATCACTTATTGACACAGAAGAATGGGAGCTTCGGTGCTATCGAGGCGAACACTCCATTAGACTTCACTGGCTTGTGGCCAGTTTGTCAGTATCTCCACCCAAAAATGCCACAGGAATGGCTGAACTTAAAGCAGAAGGAGATACAAGGGCACAGGAGGACACTGTGTGTGATGGTCTTTTTAACTGGTGTCTCAGATTGGGCTGCTCACCAAAGATGCTTTCCAGAGAAAATACCCAGAACTCTGTATAGTTCAGTCACTTCTGCAAGATTGTAATGGCCAATGGACTCAACAAAGTCAAGCTATTTTCTTAGGAAGTAAGTGCTCTTTTAATTTAACTATTACTAAATCTTTTAGTTTTCTTTGATTCTGATCTTTAAGAAAATGAATGTTCATTATAGTGAATTTAGAAATATATAAACAAATTCCTAGTAGTAGCATAACAATAACAATAGTAACTTATTTATATATTGGTGTATTTCCTTTCATTTTTCTTTCTGGACATTTTCCACCTATATGGTATTAATATAACATTATACATATAATTTTGATTTTTTTTTTCTGGGAAATGTTATTTCAAACATTTTCCTGTCTTTAGATCCCTTAATAAACATGTTTGAAGAAGGATATCATGTTCCCTCAGAGTGAGCTTTTTGCCTGGTGTTAAACATTTAGACCCTTTGATATTTTATTGCTATAAACAGCTTTTCAATAAACATCTTTGTGTGTTCAGCTTTGCCCTCATTTGAGATAACTTTTTTAGGACAGAGTTCTGGAATAAAAGCACCAAATCAGATTGTACAGTATGTAAAAATGGAAAGATCAAATTGTTTTCCATAAAAGTTTTATATAAAAAGCTGTACCAGTCCACCCTGTCCCTGGAAATCGGGCTTCATGCTCACCAGTGCTAAATTGCATGGTGGTCATTGGGGCTTTAATTTCTATCTTCTTATTCCAAAGGCAATGAAATATTTTTGCATTTCTTGGTGAGCTCTCCTCTTTTTCCTTCTTTTCCTTCTCTCTTTTTAATATTCACATCTTTCCAATTTTGCAATTGTGATATTTAGTGTTTTTTCCTCCTGAAAATTATTTAATTATCATTATTTTAAGTCATGTTTATTCTCAGCATAGACCAGTCATCATTCATCCTCTGGGACTGGTCCAGGCTGCTTGGAAAAGAAGGCATAATGAATGTAACTTCAGCAGCTAACAATATTTGCCACAAAACCGAATCCCACTCCATTATAGAAAATTTAGAATAATCTAAGAAAAAAAGCACATTGGCCTTAACTTTTTTGTATATTCAATACACATGTACACAGAAACCATTTTTATGTTACAAATACGATCATGTTGTTGGTGTTATTAGGTGCCGTCCAGCCAGTTCCAACTCATAGCGACCCTACGTGCAACAGAATGAAACACTGCCCTGTCCTGCGCCATCCTCACAATCATTGTTAGGTTTGAGCCCATTGTTGCAGCCATTGTGTCAACCCATCTCAGTGAGGGTCTTCCTCTTTTTCCCTGACCCTCTTCTTTACCAAGCATGATGTCCTTCTCTAGGGACTGGTCCCACCTGATAACATGTCCAAAGTACGTGAGATGAACTCTTGCCATCCTCATCTCTAAGGAGCATTTTGGCTGTACTTCTTCCATGACAGATTTGTTCATTCTTCTAGCAGTCCATGGTATGTATATTCAATAGGATCATGCTGTGCTATTTTGCTTTCTATATTCAACTGTACATTGTGAACATCTTGTCACATCACTAATAGTTTCCAAAATACCATTTTAACCAGTGCATAATATTCCATTTATGAGTATATTGGTTATTCCTATTTTATTAGTTACTTTTGTATGTCACTAAATATTCTTCTAGAGCATCAGTTTTCCCCCCTCTATAAATGTACCATGGTTTATTTACTTCACCCCATTCCCATATTGTTGAACATTAGGGTGTTTTAAATTTTTAACTATTGTAAACAAAGCAAAGAGGAACCTTTGAGAATATCTACAGATTTTTCTTTAATATTAAACTTTCTAAAAAGGCCACAGTATATGCATGGTCTTAAGGCCACTGATACAAATTGCCAACTTGCCCTCCAGAAAGTTGGTACCAACTTGTAGTCTTGTAGGGAATGTATGTATGACAGTGTCTCATTCCCCGCGTTTTCATGAACATCAAGACTTAGATTTTACCTTTACCAGATGGATGAATCAAACTGTATTCCATGATTGCTCTAAATTTCATTTCTTTCAATGCAGTGAATGAAGTTGAACATTTTTTTTGGTATGCTGTTTGGCAACTTTTCTTTTTTGTGTGTGAATTTTTTTTGCACAATTCTGCCCATGTTTATATAGAATTATCTGTCTTTTGCTTTAACAAAGTTTAATAAGAACTCCTTAAATAGAAGGGATGTTAAGTGTTTGTCATATCTATTGCAAGTACATTTTAATCAGTTACTTTCAATTTAGTTCATATTTTTTAATGAAAAGAAGCTTCAACAACTCCGAAGTTAAATCTATATAATTATTTCTTTATAGTTTCTGCCTTTGACATCATTGTTTTTCATTGATTTCTAAGATAATTTTGTAAATCCTTTTTCTTGTTACCAATATTTACTACCACTTGTCATGTGTTTTTAAACCATAAAATATTTTTTGACTTTTATGGTTTGTGCTTTTGGCATCATTAGTGGTTTTTTTTTTTTTAAATAGATTTCTAAGATAATTTTATAAATCCTCTTTCTTGTTGTTACAGATATTCCCCCCAATTGTCATTTGCTTTTAAGCCATAAAGTGGTTTTTTACTTAGAGTATTTAATATTATTATTCAAATCTGTTGATAAATTTCTCTATGATCATTTTCTATGTGTTTTATGCTTAGAGATTCTTTCCTTGGGTGAAGATCAATGAAGGGCTCACCTACAACTAGCAGTTGGCATCAGTGCCTGGACTGCCGGGGCTGAGTCCCAGCTCTGCTATTACCATGTGACAAGCATCTCTGACACTCACTCTCCTTGTCTGTAAAATGGGATGATGGGTGGATTAAATGAGGTAATTAAATGAAAAGCCTTTCGCTCTGTACCTGCCACATAGAAAGCACTCAATAGATGTTAAATATTTTTCTTCCTAGATTAAAAAAAGTTTTTTCTTACAGTTGACTTCTAATTTCTCTGGGTTGTGTTTAGGCATATACTTTGAATTGAAGCTCTAAATTGATTTGCTGCTGTAAATTTTTAACCAGTCTTCAACATACTACTTTTGAATGGTTCTTCCAGCAATCCGTACGCTGAGCAAATAATCTAAGAAGCTGGACTATGTGAAGAAGAACTCGGTATCAGGATTGGAGGAAGGCTTTAACAACCTGCAATATGCAGATGAGGCAACATTGCTTGCTGAAGATGAAGACTTGAAGCACTTACTGGTGAAGGTCGAAGACTACAGCCTTCAGTACAGATTTCATGTCAACATAAAGAAAACAAAAATCTTCACAACTGGGCCAGTAAGCAACATCATGATAAATAGAGAAAACATTGAAGTTGTCAAAGATTTCATTTTACTTGGATCCATAATCAATGACCATGGAAGCAGCAGTCACGAAATCAAACAGTGTATTGCATTGGGCAAATCTGCCGCAAAAGACCTCTATAATTCAAAAGCAGTGATGTCACTGGGAGGACTAAGGTGAGCCTGACCCAAACCATGATATTTTCAGTCACCTCATATGCATGCAAAAGCTGAACAATGAATAAGGTAGACCGAAGAAAAATTGACGCCTTTGAATTATGGTGTTGTCGAAGAATATTGAACATACTGTGGACTGCCAGAAGAATGAACAAATCTGTCTTGGAAGTACAGCCAGAATGCTCCTTAGAAGTGAAGATCACATATTTTTGACACGTTATCAGGAGGGACTAGTCTCTGGAGAAGGATATCATGCTTTATAAAGTAAAGGGTCATCAAAAAAGAGGAAGACCCTCAATGAGATGGATTGACATAGTGGCTGCAACAATAGGCTCAAACACAGCGACGATTGTGAGGATGGCACAGAACCGGGCAATGTTTCATTCTGTTGTACATGGGATCACTATGAGTTGGAACAGACTCAATGACACCTAACAACAACAGCAACCAACAATTAAAATGTTATTTTATTGCTACGATATTCAGTTAGTGCCAGATAGAAAACATTTAAATAAATCGTAATACATACATACATATATCTTTATATATAGTATTGTATACCATAAAATGTCCTATGGGGTCGCTATGAGTCGGAATCGACTCAATGGCAGTGGGTTATACCATAAAAGAAAATACCACAAACCAATGGGGAAGGAATGGATTACTCAACAAAAGGTAATGGGAAAATTAACTGTATTAATCCATACATCAACATAAGTTCCAGAAGAATTAAAGTTCTAAATAAAATGCTAGTGCACATTACCAGCATGTCATGTATATATAAATACCACATATGTATTACATATAAACTAATAATCTAATAACAATGCTAATAGCTGACCTTCATTAAGCACTTGTCATATGTGTCAGGCATTGAGCTAAGGGCTTTATGCAAATTATCTCATTAAATCCTTACTTAAGGTCTATGTTTTTGGTGATATTATTATATTTAAGAAATTGAAGTGTAACTGAGGTTAAGTAACTGGCTGAGGTCCCGTACAGGAAACACCAAACCCAGGATTCAAATTCAAGCAGTTCTTTACCAAAATAGTGTATTCCTTCACCGTGAAGAGAGTGATAGATTTGACTTTAAATTAAAAAAAAAGATTTCTGTACTTCAAAGAACAGCCTTAATAAAATTAAGTGACATACAACAAATGGAGGAGATACAATAAAACACACACACGTGGATATATAGATACATAAACATGGAATTAAGTTTCACTTCTTTGACGGTTGAACCATCATGTGAAATAACTGGATGAAGTGTCGTGAAATCTGGAGAGTAAGCTTGGGATGGTCTGATGTAACCTATACGTTGTGTGATATGCATGGAATTCACTTTGGGGGGTCCCAAGGGATAGGGAGCACCTGAAATAAAAATGGATATTCCTACAGGTTATATTAAACAAGAACACAATAATTGTGCCTGGTGGCTTTATGAAGAAATACACCAAATGCATTTAGCTATCATGCACTGAAAAAGAGTGGTTTGCAATGAGTTAAAAATCTGCCTTGAAAATGCAAACATTGATTTGTGACCCAGCTGCCTCTCACATGGCCAACCTATGTGGCACGAGTTAAGATGATTATCAACATTTTTATTTATTTAATGATAGATAATGGTTCTTCTAAGGAATAGCAGGAAGACTGACTGGTAATTTATGTATCATTAGAAATAATCTTATTGTGAAGATGTACAAAAGACAAGACCATAGCTGTTGATTAACCCTACTCCATTTCCAAAGCCCTTTCAGCCTTGCCAGCTCCACTATGAGGCTGACAAAATGAATAATCTCTTCCATTCTTGTTTATGAGTACGGTGGCCACGTGGGATAGTGCTGGCCAATGAGTGTAAGCAGAAATCTTCCAGGAGAAGATTCTGGGAGGGGGCAGATATAGCCATTTTGCTCTTTTTCCTGCCTTGAGTGAGGATGCAATGCTGGGTCTTGGCAGCATCTTTCCATTACTAGTGAGAGGCCACAAGATAGAAAGAAACACTGCCATAGATACTGTTGAATTCCTGAATACCAGCAGCCCGTGTCTGCAGACTTCATAAAAAATTTTGTTCGTTTCCATCACGGTAAGCCAGGTTTTCTGTTACTTGCAGCTCAAAGCATTTCTGACTGACTTAATATAGAAAATAAAAACACAAATGGCCAATAGGCTATATTAAAAAAGATCATCTTCAATAGTAATCAAAGAAGTGAAATTTGGCAAAGATTTTGAAAAGCTGATTACAGTCAGTGCTTGGGAGGGTGTTGTGAGATAGGGACTCTCATTCTCTATTGATAGGAATTGGTATCAATTTTCTCAAAAGATGCACATGGATTTATGAAGAGATTATTTTGACCAAGTAACTTGATTCCTGGGAATCGATGAAAAAAATGTGGTATATTAGTTTCATTGGGGGTACTGTAACAAACTACCACAAACTAGGTGGCTTACAACAATAAACAATTATTCTCTCATAGTTCTGGAGACCAGAAGTCCAAACTCAAGGTGTCAGCAGGGCCATACTTTCTCTGAAGGTTCTAGGGGAGAATCTGTTCCATGACTTTCTCTTAGCTCCTAGTGTTACCAGCAGCCCCTGGCGTTCCTTGGATTGTAGACACAGCACTCCAACCTCTGCCTCTGTTGTTCTCCCTGTGTGCGTATGTCTCTTTTCCTCTTCTTAAAGGGAGACCACTCATATTGGATTAGGGCCCACTCTAATGTCCTTGTCGTAACTTGATTACATCTGCAAAGACCCTGTTTCCAAATAAAATCATGTTCACAGGTACCAGAGCCGAGGACTTCAACATATCTTTTTGAGCCACACAAGCCAAATCACAACAGTTAACAAATGAACAAAGATTTTCATGTGTTTTAACTTAAATTTTATAAGAAAGAAAAAAATGTACCTTTATAGATGTAGCCTGGTAAATAGGGAATGTATATTAAAATGTTAAGAATTGTTTCTTGTCTTGAGTGATTTTTCCTTTTTAAAAATTTTTAGAAAGAATATGTATGTATTTTTAAATTAGGAAAATACAATAAAGTTATTTAAAATAACAGTACCATTGTATGCTTAATCTCTACTCTTGGAATATACTGCTTTTGTAGAAGAAACAGTGAAAAATCTCCACAGAACTTTGGTTACAGGCCCTTCTTTTTAGTTTTTAATTTATTCCCTAGAGATGGAATTTGCTCAACAGAGTCATCATGTAAAATTCTTGGCATGGTTGCATGTGCCCATATTCTCATTTGAACCTGACAATGGTCCTGAAATGGTCCAATGTTTCATAAAAAATATATATATATAATCCCAATTTTACTGTTAGGAATAAGAAAGGAATAATGTGATCAATCACCTTATAAAAAAGTACCAATTTTACCTTTGTCCTTGGTTCCTGAGAGATAACCCTTGGAATTTCCTGAGTGTTATGGATTGAATTGTGTCCCCCAAAAATGTGCATCAACTTGGCTAGGTCATGATTCTCAGTATTGTGTTGGTGTTGACCATTTTGTGATCTGATGTGATTTTCATATGTGTTGTAAATCCTAACTTCTATGATGTTAATGAGGCTGGATTAGAGGAAGTTATGTTAATGAGGCAGGACACGACCTACAGGATTAAGTTGTACCTTGCATCAATCAATTTTAAGATACGAAAGAGAGAAGTGAGCAGAGAGGAGAGAGATTTCCTACTACCAAGAAAGAAGAGCTGGGAGCAGAGTGTGTCCTTTGGACCCAGGGTCCCTGCACTGAGGAACTCCTAGACCTAGTGGAATGTTAATGACAAGGACCTTCCCCCAGAGCTGAAAAAGAGAGAGACTTCCTTTGGGGCTAATACCCTGCATTCAGACTTCTAGCCTCCTAGACTGTGAGAGAATAAATTTCTGTTTGTTAAAGCCATCCATACCTATTCAATCCATATGCTGAGCAAATAATTTGAGAAGCTGGACTGTATGATTGCATCAGGATTGGAGGAAGAGTCATTAACAATCTGCATTATGCAGATGACACAACCGGCTTACCGAAAGTGAAGAGGACTTGAAGCACTTACTGATGAAGATCAAAGACCACAGCCTTCAGTATGGATTACACCTCAACATAAAGAAAACAAAAATCCTCACAATTGGACCAATAAGCAACATCATGGTAAATGGAGAAAAGACTGGAGTTGTCAAGGATTTCATTTTACTTGGATCCACAATCAACAGCCTTGGAAGCAGCAGTCAAGAAATTAAAAGATGCATTGCATTTGGCAAATCAGCTGCAAAAGACCTCTTTAAAGTGTTGAAAAACAAGGATGTCATTTTGAGGACTTAAGGTGTGCCTGACCCAAGCTAGGGTGTTTTGAATTGCCTCATAGGCTTATGAAAGCTGGACAATTAACAAGGAAGACCAAAGAAGAATTGAGGCCTTTGAATTGTGGTGTTGGTGAAGAGTATTGAATACGCCATGGACTGCCAAAAGAACAAATAAATCTGTCTTGGAAGAAGTACAGCCAGAATGGTCCTTAGAAGCAAGGGTGGCAAGACTATGACTCACATATTTTGGACGTGTTGTCAGGAAGGATCAGTCCCTGGAGGTGGACATCATGATTGGTAAAATAGATGGTCAGCAAAAAAGAGGAAGACCCTCAAGGAGTTAGATTGACACAGTGGCTGCAACACTGAGCTCAAGCATAGCAACAATTGTGAAGACAGCACAGGACTGGGCAGTGTTTCATTCTGTTGTTCATAGGGCCGTTATGAGTCAGAATCAACTCAAGGGCACCTAACAACAACATCAAAGCCTCCACTTACGGAATTTCTCTTATAGCAGCACTAGATAATTAAGAGACTGAGTAATGGAGGTGTCTTTATTATTGAAAACCTCCAGACCACACTTGAGGATTTGTATTAATGAGTGGTGGCTGGACAGATTAGAAAGGCCACCTGGTAGCCCAATATCAACTAACCTCAGGAGGCATGATTCAACCTATCACGCATATGCAATGAAGTCTTAATCGTGATGATATAAAGAAGCCAATGAAGGCTCTGAACACGCAGGCTCCAAGAGCTTCCTGGTTGGTGAAGGGAGGGTAATGTACCCTTTTTGGGGTATGAAAACTCTGCATTGGGAGCCCTCCCAGACTTGCCCATGTGTCTCTTCCTTAAGATGATCCCTGTTTGTAGCCTTATGCTATCATAAGCCTGTAAAATTAGTATAGTACTTTCTGAGTTTTGTGAGTTGTTCTGGTGGATTACTGAACTCAAAGGAGTAGTGGGAACCAGCAGATGAAAATGAAGGAGCCCAGGGGAAGCCCCTAAACTTGTGACTGTCATCCTGAAGGGACAATGGGAAAACCTCAAATCTGTGGCAAGCAGTGCAGAAGCAAGGTTATTGTGTGAATTCCCAAGTTTGCAACTGACATCTGCCTATTAGCAGCCTGAAAGATGTTTCCTTTTAACTTGTGAGCTCTAATTGAGCTCTGGGTGGCTGGGATCAAAGAGGGAGAGACAGCGCTGCATGGGCAGCTGGTGTCAGAGATGATTGAGAAGAGGGAAAGTGGGAATTTGATTAATCTTCACATTCTGGGGATTGGATTATGTTAATTCTTATCCACGAAAGTGTCTTTTTGAAGGCCACTCTACAGGTAAGAGGCAGAGCTGGGGCTGGTCCCGGTCCCTGAATCTCAGCCCTGTGCTCTTCTCGTGACACCAGGATTTCCATCACGCATGGGCATAGCGCACACCCAATTAGAGGCAGAGCTAAAGTCCCCTGTAATTGCAAAAGAAGCTGAGGAGAGAAGCTGGTTTTACATCCAGACCGGAAAAGGGTGAGGGAGGCAACTGCAAGCTGCACAAATTATACACATTCCGAGTACTTATTTATACAAATCCTCAACCCCACCCTCTTGCCACATTATAACCTAACCAACATGCAAAGAAGAGCTTTTCTTTTGACCTAAGTTCCAAAGCAATTGGCGTTAATACAGATTAAAATATGACTACAAAGTTGTTTAGGCCTCCAACTGGGGAGATGATTTTGTGTGTGACACTGAAGGGGCCCAGAATTGTGTTTATAGAAATGACAGGTGGCATCGACTCCAGTGGCTGTGAGCACACTGAGGTCCATCCTTCTCTTTCCATAAGACATCACGCAAACTTTAATTCTGGAGATTAACTTTTCGTTTGAAGGTAGGTTTGATTGAGTGTATTGTGAGGTAGAATAGTCTTCAATAATATGTATATATATATTAAAAAAAAAAGTTGCTGTTGAGTAGACTTTAGCTTATGGCA
This sequence comes from Elephas maximus indicus, assembly GCF_024166365.1. Taxonomy (NCBI): domain Eukaryota; kingdom Metazoa; phylum Chordata; class Mammalia; order Proboscidea; family Elephantidae; genus Elephas; species Elephas maximus. Next base: position 221,075,398 of record NC_064820.1, on the reverse strand, counting down.
ACTCCGTCTGTATCAAAGTAGAACCATGTTCCATGGGGTTTTCAGTGGCTGATTTTTCAGAACTAGGTCACCAGGTCCTTCTTCTGAGGCTCCTCTGGTGAACATGAACCACCAACCATCTGGTTAGCAAACGAGCGCGTCATTCAATGACTCCCACATATATAAAAGAGCTTATTAAACTCTAAGGGACAATAAAATGGTATCTAATTTTTAATGGAGATGAAAATCAATGGCAGGATATGAAGCACCAATGATACCAACCAAACAAACAAAAATAAAACCTGCTGTCATCCAGTTGATTTTGACTCATGGAAACCCCATGTGTTACAGAGTAGAACCGAACTCCATAGGGTTTTCTTGACTGTAATCTTTATGGAAGCAGGTCTCCAGGCCTTTCCTCTGAGGCACCACTGGCTGGGTTCGAACCAGAAACCTTCTGATTAGTAACTGAATGCAAACTGTTAATGCCACTCAGGGACCTAGCAATGACACAGTAGTTGCTAATTATGAGCAACATTCAATAGGATTCTTTAAACCTGAATTCTACATGATGGAAAGGTGGCACATCCCTTTAAAAAGTAGCTGGGTTCAGTAAAATTATTTTCTGGGTGTGATGTATTCAGTGTCCCGGGCTACTTCCTGCAGAGTCCAGCTGGGAGGGCCAGGCATGGGTGAGAAGCTGGGCTTTGGCTTCTGGATACAGCTCTCGCCCTAACTAGCTGGGTGACCCACTCCTCACACAAATGTCTACAGAATGCAAGCATAAACCAATTAGAAGTAAGAAGACAGGAATATCCCATTTCTTTAAAGACTACTGCCTGATTTTCATTAAGCCTATTCACATTTATTTTCCAACCTGGACTCCTGAGTTAGCACTTCATTTCAAATTGTCAAGAGATTATTTCAGCCATGAAAAACCATGGCTCCTTTATTTATACAGACCTTTCAGTTCTCTGCTCTCTTTCTCCATCAGAGCTCCTTCTCTCTCTCCTTCTAATTTATTACTTTTTAAGTACTCTTTAAGTAGCAGATGTTTCAGAACTTTTTAAACTGGGAAACTGCCGAGTGTAATTGCTGGACTTGGCAGGGAGCAGGGCTTGACAAACGTGTTCTGCATGCAACCCCACGTCACCGCAGAAGCAGCGCGACCCATTCACAGCCTCCTGACATCTTTCTCTTAGGTTCTGTAGGAGTACTCCAATTAATCAGTCCAGCTGGCTTAAACAGAAGGGACGTGTAAGGAAAACATCAGCTTTTACTGTCATACAAGTAAAATGCGTGGGCTGAGGTGTGCTCCCCAAACTAAAATGAGGTCAATTTGCATTCTAGGTGATGGGTGGCTGAAAGCGAAAAAGCGTGTTTGTCTTTTGGCTTGATTGAAAAAGTGAAAATGGAACCAATTAAGCCACCCAATTCATCTCTTGAAACTGGTAAGTGTCATGTAGTGTTGCTGGGGCAGCGTGAGCCTTTTCAGGAACAGTGGAACAAAGTGAATCAGCACTGAGGAAAAGAAATGCCAACTCTCTTTTCTTTCCACCACTCGTCTGTCAGTTTGTTCTATTGTGGTGGCTTGTGTGTTGCTGTGATGCTGGAAGCTATGCCACCGGTATTTCAAATATCAGCAAGGTCACCCATGGTGGACAGGTTTCAGCAGAGTTTCCAGACTAAGACAGACTAGGAAGAAGGGCCTGGCAGTCTACTTCTGAAAAAATCAGCCGGTGAAAACCTTATGAATAGCAGCACAACACTGTCTGATATAGTGCTGAAAGATAAGTCTCCCAGGTTGGAAGGCACTCAAAATACAACTAGGGAAGAACTGCCTCGTCAAAGTAGAGTTGACCTTAATGACATGGTTGGAGTCAAGCGTTCAGGATCTTCATTTGCTGATATGGCATGACTCAAAACGAGGAGAAACAGCTGCAAACATCCATTAATAATCTGCGTGCAGAATGTATGAAGTATGAATCTAGGAAAAACTGAAGTAAAAAATGAAATGGAACACATAAAGGTCAATATCCTAGGCGTTAGTGAGCTAAAATGGACTGGTATTGGCCATTTTGAGTCAGACAACAATACGGTCTACTATGCTGGGAATGACACGTGGAAGAGGAATGACATCAAATGCATCCTCAAAAAGCATTTCAAGTTCTACCCTGACCTACAACACTGTCAGTGGTAGGATAATATCCATATGTCTACAAGAAAAAAAAAATTTTTTTTACAAGAAAGACAAGTTAATATGAATATTATTCAAGTTTGCACACCAACCACTAATGCCCAAAAAAGGAAATTGAAGATTCTTACCAACTTCTTCAGTCTGAAATTGATCAAACGTGCAATCGAGATGCATTGATAATTACTGATGATTGGAACGGGAAAGTTGGAAACAAAGAAGAATCATTAGTTGGAAAATGTAGCCTTAGTGATAGAAATGATACCAGAGATTGCATGATAGAATTTTGCAAGACCAATGACTTATTGATTGGAAATACCTTTCTTCAGCAACATAAATGATGACTATACACATGGACCTCAACAGATGGAAAACACAGTAATCAAATCAACTATATCTGTGGAAATGGATGATGGAAAAGTTCAGTATCATAAATCAGAACAAGGCCAGAGGTCAACTGTGGAGTAGACCATCAATTACTCATATGCAAGGTCAAGTTGAAGCCGAAGAAAGTTAAAATAAGTCCAAAAGAGCCAAAGTATGATCTTGAGCATATCCCACCTGAATTTAGAGACCATCTCAAGAATAGATTTGAGAAGTTGAACACTAGTGACCGAACACCAGATGAGTTGCGGGTTGACATCAAGGACATCATACATAAAGAAAGCAAAAGGTCATTAAAAAAGATGGGAAAGAAAGAAAATACCAAAATGGATGTCAGAAGAGACTATGAAACTTGCTCTTGAACATAAAGCAGCTAAAGATAATGGAAGAAACGAAGTAAAAACTGAACAGAAGGTTTCAAAAGGCAGCTCGAGAAGGCAAAGTATTGTAATGAAATGTGCAAAGACCTGGAGTTAGAAAACCAAAAGGGAAGAATATGTTCAGCATTTCTCAAAATTAAAGAATTGAAGAAAAACTCAAGCTCCAAGCTGCAATTTTGAAGGATTCTATGGGCAAAATATTGAATGATGCAGGAAGCATCAAAAGAAGGTGGAAGAAATACACAGAGTCAGTGTACCAAAAAGAATTGGCCGGCGTTCAACCATTTCAACCATATGACCAAGAACTGATGGTACTAAAGGAAGAAGTTCAAGCTGCACTAAAGGCATTGATGAAAAACAAGGCCCCAGGAATTGGTGGATTACCAACTGAGATGTTTCAACAAAGGGATGCAACCCTGGAGGTGCTCACTCATCTAGGCCAAGATATTTGGAAGACAGCTACCTGGCCAATGGACTGGAAGAGATCAATATTTGTGCCCATTCCAAAGAAAGGTGATCCACTAGAATGTAGAAATTATTGAACAATATCATTAATATTACACAAAAGTAAAATTTTACTGAAGATAATTAAAAAATGGTTGCAGCAGTACATTGACAGGGAACTGCCAAAAATTCAAGCCTGATTCAGAAGATGACATGGAACAAGGGATATCATTGCATATGTTTGATGGATCTTGGCTGAAAGCAGAGAATATCAGAAAAATGTTTACCTCTGTTTTATTGACTGCGTGGATAGTACCAAATTATGGATATCATTGAGAAGAATGAGAATTCCAGAACACTTAATTGTGCTCATGTGGAACCTGTACATAAACCAAGAGGCGGTCGGAGCAGAACAAGAGGACAACGCTTGGTTTAAAATCAGGAAAGTTGTGCATCAGGGTTGTATCCTTTCACCATACTTATTCAATCTGTATGCTGAGAAGATAATCCGAGAAGCTAGACTGTATGAAGAAGATTAGATAGAAGGAAGACTCATTAACTACTTGTGATATGCAGATGACACTACCTTGCTTGCTGAAAGCAAAGAACAGTTGAAGAACTTACTGATAAAGGTCAAAGACCACAGCCTTCAGTATGGATTATACCTCATCATAAAGAAAACAAAAATTCCCACAGCTAGACCAATAAGCAACATCATGATAAACGGAGAAAAGATTGAAGTTGTCAAGGATTTCATTTTACTTGGATCCAGAATAAATGCCCACGGAAGCAGGGGTCAAGATTTGCATTGGGCAAATCTGCTGCAAAAAACTCTTTTAAGTGTTGAAAAGCAAAGATGTCACTTTGAGGACTAAGGTGCGCCTGACCCAAAGCTGAACAACGAATGGAGAAGACCGAAGAAGAACTGATGCTTTTGAATTGTGGTGTTGTCGAAGAATATCGAAAATACCATGGACTGCTGGAAGGACCAATAAGCCTGTCCTGGAAGAAATACAGCCCAAGTGCTTCTTGGAAACAAGGATGGCAAGACTTCATCTTACGTACTTTGAACATGTTATCTGGAGGGATTAGTCCCTGGAGAAGGACATCATGCTTGGTAAGGTAGAATGTCAGTGAAAAAAAAAGGGAGACCCTCAATGAGGTTGAGTGACTCAGTGGCTTCAACAACGGGCTCAAATATAACAAAGATTGTGAGGATGGCATAGGACTGGGCAGTGTTTTGTTCTGTTGTACATGGTGCCCCTGTGGATGGGAATCTACCCAGCAGAACCTAACAACAACAACAACAGCTCTCTTCTTTTGTAATTTATCTTTTCCTTTCAGAGACTAAGTTAGGAGTGATTGCTTCAAAATTAACATAGAAATTTATAGGTTTTCTTTCAAAACAATTACCCAAGGGGCAAAATATTATGAGTAGGCAACAGAGAGTGCACTCACTTTTGACTTTTTGTTTTCTCCTAAATGTGTGTTTTGCTATCCACCTCTCTCTTCATATGTACAGCACATGGGGATGTACAGAAATTTCCTGGATGTGGTCCTGCAAGAGTTTGTTAATTTATTCATTCATATACCCATATACCCACCCACCCATTCATCTGTCTATCCATCCATCTCTTCCTTCCATCCACCCATCCATCCACCCATTCACCAACTCCTCCACCCATCCACCCACTCACCCACCAACACATCCACCCACCTATCCATTCATCCATCTCTTCCACCCCTTCCTTCCTTCCATCTGTCTATCCATCCACCCACCCACCATCCACTCATCCATCCATCCACCCACTATCCATCCATCCATCCATCCATCCATCCATCCATCCATCCATCCATCCATCCATCCATCCATCCATCCATCCATCCATCCATCCATCCATCCATCCACTAACCCATTCATCCATTTGTCCTTTATACTGTTTGCCTAGGTTACAAGTGATTGTGCTATGATTCTCACCTGGATAGAAAGGAGTGGAAGGAAGCTTGGAGAAGAGGAGGAGCGAGGGGACAAGGACCACTCTGTACTATTCCATTGCTGTGAAACTTGGGCCAAGTCATTTAAGTAAGGTGGGAGTTTCTCTCCTTATTTCTATAAAGGGAATAATAATGTGCTCCTTCTCTCCCACCTGGTTCTTAACCCTTGTTGTCCTTCAGAACCTCCTAGGGTTGTTTTTAAAAAGCACCATCTGAAGCCTACCCAGACCTACTAAGTCAGGGGCTCTGTATTTTGAACAATTTCTGTAAGTGATTGTGTTGAAAATAACAGAGGTCAAGCTTAGGATCCCTTCTATATTTAAGGCCCCTACTTCTCTGCATGATCCATTTGTGTATAAGATGAGGGTTGAGGCAGATGAAAGGCCCTCCTACTTTTTGTATCTGCCATGGTCTCTTGGGTTTCTATCTTGAAAGCTGAGGCCCTAATCCTGTTCCATGAAACACTCTGGCTGCTCATCCTTACAAATCTTCAACAATTCTGTGAGAAATAGTGCTGATAGAGATGAGGCTGGGGGAGAGTGTGTATGAACTTAGACTTCAGAGTGAGACGCAGAGGGGTGGCAGGGGAGGACTCACAGAAGAGGGTGCTTGACCCTACCAGCGTCTGTTGGATTGGCCTGTGCTGTCAACTCCAGCCTAATGAGCAGGGGTCTGGAAGGTTCGTGGGGAATTGATGAAGGTTGTCCCAGGTGCCCTGGGTAGCCTGGTCTTTCTTTCCTCCCACACCAGGCTCAGGGCCCCGAGAACCAGATAAACAGCCCTGCTGTCCTTTTTTTTCAGCAGTGTGGCCATGGGTGAGATCTGTTAGCCTCAGTTTCTTCATCTGTAAATGGGAGATAATAAAGCCAGACCAGTCTGCCCCATGGGGTTACTGAGGCTCCAGTGAAACAGGATGAGTGTGTGAAATGGCTTTAACAAATGTAAAGCTCATCAGAAGAAGCTCTTTTCTCTGCTTCCTGACATGGGTCCTCTTTGTCCTTCAACCCATTCCCCTTGGCCCCATTAGACACTTTAGTTCCATTAATGATAGATGATGGATTTGTAAATGATGGATGAGAATATAAAAATTTTATCCCATCAGATTCCACCTCCAGGAAGAATTTAGGGACCAGGGGCCTTCTTGTGATCCATGGAAACCTCAGGCACTCCAAACGTGGGACTCTTTGCCTATTCCTGCAGACCAACTTAGCTCATGACATTACAATTTTTTTCCTAGTTTTGCATAGCTACGATTTAGGAGATTATTTTTAACTGTATCAACTGGCAAATCTTAGGAATCGTAGACCTTCCTTGTATTCAGTCAGAAAAAACGAACAAACAAAAACAAAACAGTTGCTGTCAAGTAAACTTGGACTCATGGTGACCTTATGTATGTCAGAGTAGAACTGTGCTCCAAAGGGTTTTCTATGGCTGATTTTTCTGGAAACAGATCACCACACTTTTCTTCCTAGGCACCTCTGGGTAAACTTGACCCTCTGACTGTTTGGTTAACACCGAATGTTTTAACTATTTGCACCACCCAAGGACTCCAAGGCTTACTAAGACGGAGCCAAAGCCACCCTTTACTAGCAACCATTTCACCTCACATCAGTCTTTAAGAGATTTTAAGAGTTAGAGATCAATCCAAGAGATTCTTTAAAGTAAATTTATAGTAGAAGAGATTTTTTTATTTTTTATTTTTTATGATCCATTACTCCAGCCCAAACCCCAGAGGGTCTGTGAGAAGGGGAGACAGGCGTCTTACTCCTTGGCTGGAGCATTGCTGAGTTACAGACCTCCAAGGCCCTTGGAGAAGAGGACACCAGAAGAGGAATGTCATACATAAGATAGTTTCCAGTAGAGCCTGACATGATCCCACAAGTTGGGGGTGGATGCAGATGCTTACGTCCACTTTTTGTGTAGAGAATTCTAAAGGCCAGAGGTGGCTGTGTAGCCTACGATGTGATGGCCCCATGAAAGAGGACAGCAACTGCACAAAATGCACTTCCTCCCTCTAGTGGGGCAAGAGTGCTTGATGGTGCCCACAGGCCCAGTGGACACTGGGAGGGATGGGCAACGTGATCTTCCTAAAGAGACTTCATCCAGAGGGCTGCTGGCTGGGGTCAGGGGACCCAGCAGTGAGGGGCCGGATGTGTATCCCTGGGAATAGGAGGAATGCACGTGTGCATGCCTGTGCACACACACGTGTGAGTGTGTGTGACAAAAGGACCAGTTGGAAGGGTCTGTGTCAGAGAACGGTGTAGTGGTGCAGTGCAGAGATTCCTGGGTACCCATGTGCATGTACACGTGTATGGGTGTGTTAGGAGGGAAGGTGGAGGGGGGCTCTGAAAACCCCACAAATGTGGCTTACCATAGAGTCGGCATTTGCATACTTGCTGTAACAGAGCATAACAGCTAGGAGAGAACTGTGAATAGCTCTGATGCTTTTCTCTCTTTTATCTCTCCTTATTGTCCCAATCCTGAAGCAGAGAGGAGTACATAGTGAGCAGAGCTGGGACAAGGAGAAGAGCCACGTGGAGCAAGCAGAGGAAAGGACACTCCTTCCCCAGGGCTGCCACACTGCCCGCTGCAATCTATGTGAGTGGTGCCTCCTGGAGTTGAGCAGTGCGCCACCTGAGCCGCTGGATGCAGCCCCTTTTCCTCACTTCCAGTCCCTGATCTAGCCCCACCTGGAGGGTTGAGGGAAGCGAGGATGCTGAGGGAAGTGAGGATGTAGATTAGGCTGGACATTTTTATCCCCCCAAATTGAGACTGTTCCAATACACAGAAGTGAGTGTAAAGTTATGAGAATCTGCTCAAGATGTCAACAGGCAAGGAAGGAAGATCAATGAACAATAACGGGGAAAAAGAAAGCTGTTTTCTGACAATACCATACTGGATTCAGTGCTCCCATAAACCTCGTCTTGTAAAGTAAAATAATTCTAGTGATTTCTAAGAAAAATTTTCACAAGCCCAAGTTAATATATTTCATTTCTTTTAGGTGCCCATTCTTACTGTGCAGGATCTTGTCCTTTTGAAAGGACAGGATATTTACTTGAGTAGAATGGAAGTAGAGGTCACCTGCAAGCATTTATAAATGGGAATTAAAACGATAAAGGAATAGAGAGATTTGCCATTGTCTTTGAGAAAACTCAGGGAGAGATGTCACAGCCGCCTGACTAGGGACATTAAAACTGCTAAGGAAAGAAGGTGTCCATCAGGAGGAAGGCCAGTCGTGGACACACAGAAACAGGGAGTCAGCTAGTCAGATGTGTTTTATTGCTTGACTTTTTTTTTAATGTGGATGGTAGCTTATGCGTACAGAAAAGACAATATACAGTTATTTTGCCACTTTGGAAACCCTGGTGGCGTAGTGGTTAAGAGCTACAGCTGCTAACCAAAAGGTCAGCAGTTCGAATCCACCAGGCACCCCTTAGAGACTCGATGGGGCAGTTCTACTCTGCCCTATACGGTCGCTATGAGTTGGAATCGACTGGACAGCAGTGGGTTTGGGTTTTGTTGGTTTTTTGCCACCTTAATATTCCATATATTAACATAATTTACAAATGACATAATCTTCATAAACACTTCAAATACTTGACTGGATGAACAGAACTTTTATAAGTCCCTAAACAGCTCCACTAGAACTTATACTTGAAACTGATACGTTTTTACCAATTGCTGTCAAGACGCCTCGGACTAATGGTGACCACACGTGTGTCAGAGTAGACCTGTGCTCCATAGGGTCTTCAATGGCTGATTTTTGGGAAGTAGATTGCTGGGACTTTCTTCTAAGGTGCCTCTGGGTAGACTCAAACCCCCAACCTTTCAGTTAGCAGCCAAGCGCATCAACCGTTTGCATCACCCAGAGACTCCAACTGATAAATAGTGACTCAAAGGCTCCTAAACTTACAAACTTTGTCAAGTACCTTTATAACTTTTAACTTAAAATTGTATTACATCAATAGGTTGTGCAACTCTTACTTTTAATCTATAGAACAATCCTGATCAAAAGGAGGGAGGGGACAACAGAATTTAAAATTCTCAATGGAATCCAGATGATTGAGGCATACAAACACCTGAAACTATTGCCCTGAGATCATCTTTAAACCCTAAACTTCAAACCAAAACTTACCCTGGTGGTCTGCTTTGAACCAAACAACAGTTTAGCTTAATTAGTAAAGTATGTTTTCCTTGAGCATTGAGCTTTTTCAAAGATGTATCTATGTGGGATCGAACTGACAACAGCATCTCAAAAGGTTAGGTGGGAAGCTTGGGGGCAGTGAGTTTATGTTGATAGTAGTGGAATAATTTGGAAAAGTGTAGTGGTGGAATAATTTGGAAAAGGTTAGATGAGAAGCTTAGGGGGCAGTGAGTTTATGTTGATGGTGGTGGAATAATTTGGAAAAGTACACTGAAGAATGTAAACAATGTCACTGAATTGTACATGCAGAATTTGTTGAAATGCTGTATCCATCGCTGTGTATATTTTCGGAAACCCTGGTGGTTAAATGCTACGGCTGCTAACCAAAGCTTCGGCAGTTCAAATCTGCCAAGCACTCCTTGGAAACTCTACGGGGCAGTTCTACTCTGTCCTATAGGGTCGCTATGAGTTGGAATCGACTTGACGGCACCGGGTTTGGGGTTTTTTTTTTTTTGGTGCATATTTTCAAGCCCCCAAATTAATAAGATTTTAAAAATTATAAGTATAAAATAATATACTCATTTATAAATTTTAGATTGAAATCCCAAAGCTCTATAACAAAAAACCAAACCAAACCCAGTGCCATCAAGTTGATTCCAACTCATAGCGACCCTATAGGACAGAGTGGAGCTGCCCCATAGAGTTTCCAAGTAGCACCTGGCAGATTTGAACTGCCCACCCTGTGGTTAGCAGCCTTAGCACTTAACCACTACGCCACCAGGGTTTCCAAGCTCGTATAGCATGCAGAAATATGCCAAATTATTTTAAGCATCTCAAATACTTTAAAAATGAAACATAAACAGATTATTTTGAACTTAATACAAAAGGTCGTCACCCTGGTAGTGGCTATGTTCCCTTTGGGGAAGGGTAGGAGGAAGATTTACTATATAAACTTTTCACAGGGTAATAGCATCCCTCCTCAAAGGGTTCCGCCTTCTTTTTATTCAGGGCTCTGGATCTCTGAAATGGCTCAGGTCTGGGAATGGGTAAAGGGGTCACAACTCTGTACTGGGGTTAAGTAAGAATTTTGTTCACCAGAACTAGAGCTTTTCTGCTTGTACAAAGCATGTAAGATCATATATTGGGGAAAGTGAAATAAACAGATTTTGGGATTACTGGCCACTGGCTCCTGAAGACCCAGGAGGTTCACCAGTCAGAATAGGGGCTTATGGAGGTCTTGTGATCAATGGAGTTTTTTTTTTTTTTTTTAAATAATATTTTATTGTGTAAGTTGGAAGTTTAAGGAGCCCTGTTGGCACAGTGGTTAAGTGTTTGGCTGCTAACCAACAGGTCAGTGGTTTGAACCCACAAGCTGCTCTTTGGGAGAAAGATGTGACAGCTTGCTTCCTTAAAGATTACAGCCTTGAAAACTCTATGGGGCATTCTACTCTGTCCTATAGGGTCACTATGAATTGGAACTGACTTGACAGCAATGGGTTTCGTTTGGTTTGGTTTTTGAGAGGTGAAAATTTATACAGCAATTTAGGTTCTCGTTTAACAAATTCTACACAAATTGCTCAGTGATATTGGCTACATTTTTCACAATGTGTCGTCATTCTCATTCATTCCATTCTGGTTGTACCATTTCCAGTATTCTCGTTTCCCTGCCTTCTTACCTTCTTTGCTTTAGAGTAATTTTTGACCATTTGGTCTATCAATGGAGTTTTTCTCAGGTCTGTTTCCCAATGGTTCCAGTGGTCCCAGTGGTCTGGGGAGTGATGGGATTTCCCTTCCAGGGTGAGAACAAATTGCTGCATTGCGCCTCTCCTATTAGTAAAGGAGACACACTAGTGGGCCTCTTCAGATTTGGGAGCCAAATGCACTCATTTGGATATATCACTCCAACCCCCTTACTAATGACCAGAAAACCTGCCAGATTTGAGGTAGGGCCAGAACAAGAGAAAGCTCTGCAACAGGTCCAGGCTGTCATGCAAACTGCTCTGCCCCTTGGACCATATACCACAGCAGAACCAAGAGCACTGAAACTGCCTGTGGCCAATAGAGATGATGTATGGAATCTTTGCCTGGCTGCAGACTCAAGATTTTAAGGCAAAACTACACTATCTTCTTCAGAGAGCTATTCTTAAGAAACACCTTTTTAGCTTGCTACTGGGATGTAGAATGGTTTACCACAAGCCACTAAGTTACCATGGACCTGAGCTGGGTTATCATAGTAGCATTCCATCACCAAATGGCTTTTACATTGTCTGCTCACTGTCAAAATGCACTTATGGCCTCATGGGAAGTAGATGGAGTAGGAAAACTTGGGGTTAGTTTATGGACAGTTTGGAATGAGATGCTGGCTTTACTTGAAAGTAGATGCCTGCATTACCACAGCCCCATTCTGAGGTGGTCCTAAAGGATAGTGAGGAAGAAAAGTTCTCCCAGTGAACACAACTTCAAGCAGTGAACCTAGTATTCATTTAGCATAGAAAGAGAGCTAGCCATTGATACTGGCTACATTGACTAATGGGCAGTAATTATTGGTTGCTGGAATGTAGCAGCCTACCTAACATCCTAGCTAAACTTTCAAGTTGTTATTGTTAATTTGATCCCATACAGAAAGGTCTTTAAAAAAGCACAGTGCTCGAGGCGGAGCCAAGATGGCGGACTAGGCAGACGCTACCTCGGATCCCTCTTACAACAAAGACACGGAAAAACAAGTGAATCGATCACATACATAACAATCTACGAACCCTGAACAACAAACACAGATTTAGAGACGGAGAACGAACTAATACGGGGAAGCAGCGATTGTTTCCAGAGCCTGGAGCCAGCATACCAGTCAGGTACGGCACAAGCACAGAGACCTGCTCCACCCCCCTGAACTAACCCCGGGAGGGGGACTAGCCGGTTCCACGGGCGGCGTGGGACGCAGCCGTTAGGAGAAGTCCCCGGGAGGCAGTGACTGATCTTGGAGCAGAAAGAGTAGCATCCGAGCCGGGGAACCGTCCCACAGGGATTTGGACTGCACGCAGGTACGCCATAAACACGGAGAGTTGCTCCACCCCCTGAACTAACCCCGGGAAGGTGACCATCCGGGTCGCGCGGGCGGCGTGGGACGCAGCCGGTAGGAGAAGTCCCCGGGAGGCAGCGACTGGTATTGGAGCGGGGAGAACAGCGTTCCAGCCGGGACACTCGGTCGCGGCACAAGCACGGGGAGCTACTCCACCCATCTGAACTAACCCCGGGAGGGGGCCCACCTGGTTCACGGGGGCGGCACGGCCACGCGGCTGGAGGGACGAGAAGTCCCCGGGAGGCAGCGACTGATTTTGGAGTCGAGAGTGCACCGTCCCAGTAGGGGAGCCTTGACGCTGGGCGTGGGGCTGGAAGCGGAGGATCTGACCGTGACTCCAGCGGGCCAGACCCCCCGGGGGCAATCTCCACACAGCCAGCACACATAGGCGACGCGCCCGCGGGAATCTCAGATATAAGAGTCATTCCAAGCAAGACAAGCAACTCTGGCTATATTCTGAGGTGCTACTCTCCTATCTCTCTGTTCCCTCCCCCACCCTCCCCAGGCGGCTTCATTAACATCTGAATAGCCTGAGCCAGAGGGAGAACTCTGATAGGGATCTGACTGCAGTTTTTTTTTAGCGGATTTTCTGGAAAAACTAGTTTCCCAGTGATGGCTCGGAGACAACAATCCATATCAAACCACTTAAAGAAGCAGACCGTGACAGCTTCTCCAACTCCCCAAACAAAAGAATCAAAATCTTTCCCAAATGAAGATACAATTTTGGAATTATCAGATACAGAATATAAAAAACTAATTTACAGAATGCTTAATGATATCACAAATGAAATTAGGATATCTGCAGAAAAAGCCAAGGAACACACTGATAAAACTGTTGAAGAACTCAAAAAGATTATTCAAGAACATACTGGAAAAATTAATAAGTTGCAAGAATCCATAGAGAGACAACATGTAGAAATCCAAAAGATTAACAATAAAATAACAGAATTAGACAACACACTAGGAAGTCAGAGGAGCAGACTCGAGCAATTAGAATGCAGACTGGGACATCTGGAGGACCAGGGAATCAACACCAACATAGCTGAAAAAAAATCAGATAAAAGAATTAAAAAAAATGAAGAAACCCTAAGAATTATGTGGGACTCTATCAAGAAGGATAACCTGCGGGTGATTGGAGTCCCAGAACAGGGAGGGGGGACAGAAAACACAGAGAAAATAGTTGAAGAACTTCTGACAGAAAACTTCCCTGACATCATGAAAGACGAAACGATATCTATCCAAGATGCTCATCGAACCCCATTTAAGATTGATCCAAAAAGAAAAACACCAAGACATATTATCATCAAACTCACCAAAACCAAAGATAAACAGAAAATTTTAAAAGCAGCCAGGGAGAAAAGAAAGGTTTCCTTCAAGGGAGAATCAATAAGAATATGTTCTGACTACTCAGCAGAAACCATGCAGGCAAGAAGGGAATGGGACGACATATACAGAACACTGAAGGAGAAGAACTGCCAACCAAGGATCATATATCCAGCAAAACTCTCTCTGAAATATGAAGGCGAAATTAAGATATTTACAGACAAACACAAGTTTAGAGAATTTGCAAAAACCAAACCAAAGCTACAAGAAATACTAAAGGATATTGTTTGGTCAGAGAACCAATAATATCAGATATCAGCACAACACAAGGTCACAAAACAGAACGTCCTGATATCAACTCAAATAGGGAAATCACAAAAACAAACAAATTAAGATTAATTAAAAAAAAAATACACATAACAGGGAATCATGGAAGTCAATAGGTAAAAGATCACAATAATCAAAAAGAGGGACTAAATACAGGAGGCATTGAACTGCCATATGGAGAGTGATACAAGGCGATATAGAACAATACAAGTTAGGTTTTTACTTAGAAAAATAGGGGTATATAATGAGGTAACCACAAAAAGGTATAACAACTCTATAACTCAAGACAAAAACCAAGAAAAACGTAACGACTCAACTAACATAAAGTCAAACACTATGAAAGTGAGGATCTCACAATTTACTAAGAAAAACGCCTCAGCACAAAAAAGTATGTGGAAAAATGAAATTGTCAACAACACACATAAAAAGGCATCAAAATGACAGCACTAAAAACTTATTTATCTATAATTACCCTGAATGTAAATGGACTAAATGCACCAATAAAGAGACAGAGAGTCACAGACTGGATAAAGAAACACGATCCATCTATATGCTGCCTACAAGAGACACACCTTAGACTTAGAGACACAAACAAACTAAAACTCAAAGGATGGAAAAAAGTATATCAAGCAAACAATAAGCAAAAAAGAAGAGGAGTAGCAATATTAATTTCTGACAAAATAGACTTTAGACTTAAATCCACCACAAAGGATAAAGAAGGACACTATATAATGATAAAAGGGACAATTGATCAGGAAGACATAACCATATTAAATATTTACGCACCCAATGACAGGGCTGCAAGATATATAAATCAAATTTTAACAGAACTGAAAAGCGAGATAGATACCTCCACAATTATAGTAGGAGACTTCAACACACCCCTTTCGGAGAAGGACAGGACATCCAGTAAGAAGCTCAACAGAGACACGGAAGATCTAATTACAACAATCAACCAACTTGACCTCATTGACTTATACAGAACTCTCCACCCAACTGCTGCAAAATATACTTTTTTTTCTAGCGCACATGGAACATTCTCTAGAATAGACCACATATTAGGTCATAAAACAAACCTTTGCAGAGTCCAAAACATCGAAATATTACAAAGCATCTTCTCAGACCACAAGGCAATAAAACTAGAGATCAATAACAGAAGAACGAGGGAAAAGAAATCAAATACTTGGAAAATGAACAATACCCTCCTGAAAAAAGACTGGGTTATAGAAGACATCAAGGAGGGAATAAGGAAATTCATAGAAAGCAACGAGAATGAAAATACTTCCTATCAAAACCTCTGGGACACAGCAAAAGCAGTGCTCAGAGGCCAATTTATATCAATAAATGCACACATACAAAAAGAAGAAAGAGCCAAAATCAGAGAACTGTCCCTACAACTTGAACAAATAGAAAGTGAGCAACAAAAGAATCCATCAGGCACCAGAAGAAAACAAATAATCAAAATTAGAGCTGAACTAAATGAATTAGAGAACAGAAAAACAATTGAAAGAATTAACAAAGCCAAAAGCTGGTTCTTTGAAAAAATTAACAAAATTGATAAACCATTGGCTAGACTGACTAAAGAAATACAGGAAAGGAAACAAATAACCCGAATAAGAAATGAGAAGGACCACATCACAACAGAACCAAATGAAATTAAAAGAATCATTTCAGATTATTATGAAAAATTGTACTCTAACAAATTTGAAAACCTAGAAGAAATGGATGAATTCCTTGAAAAACACTACCTACCTAAACTAACACATTCAGAAGCAGAACAACTAAATAGACCCATAACAAAAAAAGAGATTGAAACGGTAATCAAAAAACTCCCAACAAAAAAAAGTCCTGGCCCGGACGGCTTCACTGCAGAGTTCTACCAAATTTTCAGAGAAGAGTTAACACCACTACTACTAAAGGTATTCCAAAGCATAGAAAATGACGGAATACTACCCAACTCATTCTATGAAGCCACCATCTCCCTGATACCAAAACCAGGTAAAGACATTACAAAAAAAGAAAATTATAGACCTATATCCCTCATGAACATTGATGCAAAAATCCTCAACAAAATTCTAGCCAATAGAATCCAACAACACATCAAAAAAATAATTCACCCTGATCAAGTGGGATTTATACCAGGTATGCAAGGCTGGTTTAATATCAGAAAAACCATTAATGTAATCCATCACATAAATAAAACAAAAGACAAAAACCACATGATCTTATCAATTGATGCAGAAAAGGCATTTGACAAAGTCCAACACCCATTTATGCTAAAAACTCTTACCAAAATAGGAATTGAAGGAAAATTCCTCAACATAATAAAGGGCATCTATGCAAAGCCAACAGCCAATATCACTCTAAATGGAGAGAACCTGAAAGCATTTCCCTTGAGAACGGGAACCAGACAAGGATGCCCTTTATCACCGCTCTTATTCAACATCGTGTTGGAAGTCTTAGCCAGGGCAATCAGGCTAGACAAAGAAATAAAAGGTATCCGGATTGGCAAGGAAGAAGTAAAGTTATCACTATTTGCAGATGACATGATTATATACACAGAAAACCCTAAGGAATCCTCCAGAAAACTACTGAAACTAATAGAAGAGTTTGGCAGAGTCTCAGGTTATAAAATAAACATACAAAAATCACTTGGATTCCTCTACATCAACAAAAAGAACACCGAAGAGGAAATAACCAAATCAATACCATTCACGGTAGCCCCCAAGAAGATAAGATACTTAGGAATAAATCTTACCAAGGATGTAAAAGACCTATACAAAGAAAACTACAAAGCTCTACTACAAGAAATTCAAAAGGACATACTTAAGTGGAAAAACATACCTTGCTCATGGATAGGAAGACTTAACATAGTAAAAATGTCTATTCTACCAAAAGCCATCTATACATTTAACGCACTTCCGATCCAAATTCCAATGTCATATTTTAAGGGGATAGAGAAACAAATCACCAATTTCATATGGAAGGGAAAGAAGCCCCGGATAAGCAAAGCACTACTGAAAAAGAAGAAGAAAGTGGGAGGCCTCACCTTACCTGACTTCAGAACCTATTATACAGCCACAGTAGTCAAAACAGCCTGGTATTGGTACAACAACAGACACATAGACCAATGGAACAGAATTGAGAACCCAGACATAGATCCATCCACGTATGAGCAGCTGATATTTGACAAAGGACCAGTGTCAATTAACTGGGGAAAAGACAGCCTTTTTAACAAATGGTGCTGGCATAACTGGATATCCATTTGCAAAAAACTGAAACAGGACCCATACCTCACACCATGCACAAAAACTAACTCCAAGTGGATCAAAGACCTAAACATAAAGACTAAAACGATAAAGATCATGGAAGAAAAAATTGGGACAACCCTAGGAGCCCTAATACAAGGTATAAACAGAATACAAAACATTACCAAAAATGATGAAGAGAAACCCGATAACTGGGAGCTCCTAAAAATCAAACACCTATGCTCATCTAAAGACTTCACCAAAAGAGTAAAAAGACCACCTACAGATTGGGAAAGAATTTTCAGCTATGACATCTCCGACCAGCGCCTGATCTCTAAAATCTACATGATTCTGTCAAAACTCAACCACAAAAAGACAAACAACCCAATCAAGAAGTGGGCAAAGGATATGAACACACATTTCTCTAAAGAAGATATTCAGGCAGCCAACAGATACATGAGAAAATGCTCTCGATCATTAGCCATTAGAGAAATGCAAATTAAAACTACGATGAGATTCCATCTCACACCAGCAAGGCTGGCATTAATCCAAAAAACACAAAATAATAAATGTTGGAGAGGCTGCGGAGAGATTGGAACTCTCATACACTGCTGGTGGGAATGTAAAATGGTACAACCACTTTGGAAATCTATCTGGCGTTATCTTAAACAGTTAGAAATAGAACTACCATACAACCCAGAAATCCCACTCCTCGGAATATACCCTAGAGATACAAGAGCCTTCATACAAACAGATATATGCACACCCATGTTTATTGCAGCTCTGTTTACAATAGCAAAAAGTTGGAAGCAACCAAGGTGTCCATCAACGGATGAATGGGTAAATAAATTGTGGTATATTCACACAATGGAATACTACGCATCGATAAAGAACAGTGACGAATCTCTGAAACATTTCATAACATGGAGGAACCTGGAAGGCATTATGCTGAGCAAAATGAGTCAGAGGCAAAAGGACAAATACTGTATAAGACCACTATTATAAGATCTTGAGAAATAGTAAACCTGAGAAGAACACATACTTTTGTGGTTACGAGGGGGGGAGGGAGGGAGGGTGGGAGAGGGTTTTTTTATTGATTAATCAGTAGATAAGAACTGCTTTAGGTGAAGGGAAAGACAACACTCAATACATGGAAGGTCAGCTCAATTGGACTGGACCAAAAGCAAAGAAGTTTCCGGGATAAAATGAATGCTTCAAAGCTCAGCGGAGCAAGCGCGGGGGTCTGGGGAACATGGTTTGCGGGGACTTCTAAGTCAATTGGCAAAATAATTCTATTATGAAATCATTCTGCATCCCACTTTGAAATGTGGCGTCTGGGGTCTTAAATGCTAACAAGCAGCCATCTAAGATGCAGCAATTGGTCTCAACCCACCTGGAGCAAAGGAAAATGAAGAACACCAAGCCCACATGACAACTAAGAGCCCAAGAGACAGAAAGGGCCACATGAACAAGAGACCTACATCATCCTGAGACCAGAAGAACTAGTTGGTGCCCGGCCACAATCGATGACTGCCCTGACAGGGAGCTCAGCAGAGGACCCCTGAGGGAGCAGGAGAGCAGTGGGATGCAGACCCCAAATTCTCATAAGAAGACCAAACTTAATGGTCTGACTGAGACTGGAGGAATCCCGGCGGCCATGCTCTCCAGACCTTCTGTTGACACAGGACAGGAACCATCCCTGAAGACAACTCATCAGACATGAAAGGGACTGGTCAGCGGGTGGGAGAGAGACGCTGATGAAGAGTGAGCTAATTATATCAGGTGTACACTTGAGATTGTGTTGGCAACTCTTGTCTGGAGGGGGGATGGGAGGATAGAGAGAGAGGGAAGCCGGCAAAATTGTCAAGAAAGGAGAGACTGAAAGGGCTGACTCAAGACGGGGAGAGTAAGTGGGAGTAGGGAGTGAGATGTATGTAAACTTATATGTGACAGACTGATTGGATTTGTAAACGTTCACTTGAAGCTTAATAAAAGTTATTATAAAAAAAAAAAAATTCTAAAAACTGTTAAAATATTGATAAGTGACAAGGTTGTTCAAAGTAGTCCTTGTATGAATGATTAGGCCAGGTGAATTTTGTTATAAGAATTAATATTAATATTCAGACAGTGACATCTGTATTTTATATGCAGAGCATGTAATTGAGGAGTTATTGTGATATGGAGATTTTTCCCTTCCTAATTTTCATTGAAGTGCTAGCCCAGGTTATTAGAAAATTGCCAATGAGCAATAGGTAGTTGAAGATATATGATGTTTTTGGTTTGATAATTACCACAGTTTCCTGTTTTGCTTTGCAAACATGTCTTCATTGTCTACATTAATAAACTAAAAAAAGGCATTAAAAAAAAAAAAAAAAAAAAAATCACAGTGCTCCAGGCAGGCATTCTTTACTAATTAAGCTAAGCAGTTGTTGATTTAAAGACTTAAGAGGATGTTTTTGGTTTAAGGCTTAAAGGTTATCTCAAGGAAATAGTTTTGGGGTTCATCCAGCCTCTATGGTTCCAGAAAGTCTGGATTCCATGATAATTTGAAAATCTGTTCTGTATTTTTCTACCTTTTGATCAGGATTCTTCTACAGAATCTTTGGTCAGAACTTTTGGTAATGGCACAGGCAGAGTCTTTGAAGGTAACAGAGAACTCCAGGTCTGTACTCTTCATATGCCCCTCAGGTTTGAGTTGTACCATTGTCTAATTATTTCATTTGATTTATGTAGGCTGAACCCTGCAACTCACTCAGGTTGCAGCTAATTCCTTTCAATCAACTTTTTACTGTCTGATTAAACTCTGGGCTCTTTTCATATTTCCTGTCTTTATAGATATCTAAATGACATCTGAACAATAGCCAGTGTCTCTCTCTCAGTTATTGGCTTTGGTTCACACCTCTGCAGTCCCAAGTGTAACCAAACCTTTGGCTGATCAGGACTTGGGGAAGTAACAGCAAATGGCTTTGTGTTTAGAACAGACTCTTTCTCTGTGGAATCTTTGCAAAGCCTGCATTGAGAGCGTTCACCTGCCCTTCCATGAGACAGGTAATGCAGGCTTCCTGCTCCTGCTCTGCTTTGAACCCTGGTTGTCTGGAGGTCCACTTTCCCCAGACGTTCTTGGTTGTAGTTCCAGCACTCTTCCAGATGGTTATTTTGAGCAGATTTTAAGACTCACTCCATTATGGATTGAATCATATCTCCCCAAAAGATACATTGAAGTCCTAAGCCTTGTACCTGTAAATGTGACCTTATTTGGAAATAGAGTCTTTAAAGATGTTGAGTTAACATGAGGTCATACTGGAAGAAGGTGGGCCCTAATCCAATATGGATGGTGTCTATAGAAAGAGAAGAAACACAGAGACAGACACACACAGAGGGAGAATGACCATGTGCAAGTACATCTACAAAAACAAGAAATGCCAAGAACCATTGGCTGTCACCAGAAGCTAGGGGATAAGAATGAAACAGATTCTCCCTCAGAGCCCCTAAAGGAACTGACATGGCTGACATCCCGATTTGGACTCCTGGCCACCAGAACTCTGAAACAATAAATTTCTGTTCTTATAAGCCACCCAATTTGTAGCATTTTGTTACAGTAGCCACAGGAAACTAATACACATTCTCTCTCCCACATGGCTCACATCTGGTACATAAGAAACAGCTATAAGAGTCTGTGTGCGCCTAATTGGTGCAAGTAAAGCTCACACTCACCATATATAGTCTCTCTCTCTTTGCCCTCAAGTCCACAGGCCACTGCTTCTCATCACTGGATTCTTCAGACAGGTGGAAGATATAAATCCATGAGGCCCCCCAGATCCAGGACACATGTTAAAAGGTCTTCACTTGACCCTATTGAGGTGACTGTCTACCACTTGAGATGACGGGGGATTCACACTGACCCCTAACCCTGCAAGGGTGTTTAGTAAGCTTTCTCCTGAGAAATCCTTTTCGCAAATGCACCATCTCCCAAGCCTGACTTCTTTATGCTCTCGATATGAACAAAGTGTCTAACTAGTTTTTGACTACCTTCTTTGAAATGTTCACATTTTGGTCTAGTTCGTGATTTACATCTTGAGTTAGTTTCCTAAGGCTACTGTAACAAAGTACCACAAACTGGAGGCTTAAAACAACAGAAATGTATTGTTTCTCAGTCCTGGAGGCTAGAAACCCTAAGTCAAGGTGTTGGCGGTACCATGCTCCCACCGAAGGCTCTAGGGAAAATCCTTTCTTGCTTCTTCCAGCTTCTGGTGGTTGCTGGCAATCCTTGGTGTGCCTTGGCTCATAGACGCACCACTTCAGTCTCTTCCTTTGTCTTCACATGACGTTGTTCCCTGTGTGTTTGTGTCCAAATTTTCCTCTTCTTATAAGGCCAACCCTGATGACCTCATCTTAACTTGATTACCCCATTTCCAACAATGGTCACATTCACAGGTACGAGGAATTAGAATTTCAACATATCCTTTTGGTGGACACAATTCTACCTTCTACAACTGCAATATGAAATCTATCATTCATTGGTGTTTCAGGGAAAGCTTTCCATATAGCATCTTGTTCCACAGATGACAAAACTCTTAGTACTCTCTCAGGGAAAAACACAGGGTCAAGTGTGGGATCCAGGGTTCTTAGGGGTGCAGGGGGCATCAGGGTCCTACTCTCATAGCCACAGCCATTAGATTCCCTCAATTTACTCTAAAGGCTCCAATTTCAAGCTCATTCAGCCGCCTTTCAATGATAATTTGTGTTCTCCAGTATATTTGCCTCCAGAGATGGAATAGTGCTAATCAGCTGCCTGATGGTTTTTATTTCTAGATGCAATTCAAGTCATCAATATCATGCCAGGTTTGCAGGCTGACACATCACATTTCTGAGCTGAAAATCTTAAGTGCCATGTCTTAGTAGGGGCTACATTTCCAGTAGGATGCTCCCTTTTCTTCACCATCCTCAGCTATTCAGCACCCCATTTTGCAACCTTGCTGAATCCTCTTCCATTCATTTCTCAAGATGCATTTTCTTCTCCTTTTCCTCAAGAAGTCCTTGTTTATCAAGTTTTCTTGTCTTTGTACATAGATTACAAGTGACTCAATGACATATTGGACACTTTGCCAAACTCAGTGGAGTTCTAGGACTGTGCAGCGCTTATTACCGTGGCTTATCAATACTGGGTGAAATGAATTAAGTTGAATATTTCCAATGGCTGTGAGCATGGGAAGTGTAGAGTGCTCAGAAGTACTCCTGGAAGGGTAGGGAAATTAGAATGTGGCAGAGGGCTTGACTTTAAGTTGTACCTTAATTTAAAAACTGGTGTCTTCTCACCACCCTCTTCCCAGCAGAGAAGCCACCATCTTGGAGCCTATCTGAGGAAATTTGTTGTTATTGTGTTCCACGAGGCTGCCAACCAAATGGTTCGTGGTTCAATCTACCCAGTAGTGCCACAGAAAAAAGTCCTGGTGAGCTGCTTCCGTAAAGATTACGGCCAGGAAAACAATTCTACTCTGTAATACATGGCTCACCATGAGTTGGAATCGACTTCACAGGGAGGCTCTGGAGTAGTTGGAGAGGCAGAACGGGGTAGTGAAAATATAGCAACAACAATAACACCTAACATTTATTGAGCACCTCTGCTGTGCTTTAAGCACCTTACAGGAATTTGCTCATTTGACTCCCAACAATTCTATGAGGCCGATACCCTCATGAAGAACCCACTTTACAACATGCTACCACATGGACGAACCTTGAAAACATTATGCTCAATGAAATAAATCAGTCACAAAAGGACAAATACTGTGTGATCCCACTTATATGAAATATCTAACATAGGCAAATGTATACGAACCAAAGTTTATTTGTGGTCACCAGGGGCAGGCAGAAGGGAGTAAGGTATGGAGACTCATTGCTTAGGGGACACTGAGCTTCTGTTAAGGGTGATGGAAAAATTTGGAAATGGATAGTGGTGATGTGATGGTCGAACAACATAATGGACGTAACTAATGTCACTGACTTGTACATGTGGCGACTGTTGAAATAGCAAATGTTTTGTTACATATATCTTTACAACAATTAAAAAAAAACAACCCTCATTTCACAGACGAAGTTCTAGTGAGGTTGATGACTTGTCCAAGGTCACACAACTCGTATATATTGGGGCTGAAATTTGAACCAGGTGGTCTGACTCCAGAAACCACAGTTGGAATCACTGTATTGTACCCACTGGCTTTGTGGCTGGAGAGACAAGGTTACGAATCCTGCTCTTGCTCCTCCTAGCTCTGTGATTTGGGAATAAATTATTTAATGTATTTGAGTCTCAGTCATCAGGAAAGACCAATTGCTGGAAAAGGACATCATGTTTGGTATAGTAGAGGGTCAGCGAAAACGAGGGAAGGTCTCAATGAGATGAATTGACACTATAGCCACAACAATGGACTCAACCATACCAATGATCATGAGGATGGCACAGGACCAGGCAATGTTTGGTTCTGGTATACATAAGGTTGTCATGAGTCAGAGCCAACTTGGTGGCAACTAACAACTTCAACAGTCTCGAAACTGAAAATGAGGGTAATAGTACTTAGCTGGCTGTGAAGGTGAACAGAGAGAATGTATGTCAAGGACTTTCTCCTAGGAGATGCACGTTCTCCTTCATCTTCTGGGCGACTCCTCTGCCCTCTCCCTTCACCCCCAGCCCCACCACAAACACAGATGATGTCTAGTTGATTTGGGTAGACAATAAAGTAATAAACGAACCAGGGTGGTGGTGGCTGTGTGATTAAAGGTTGTGAATGCTGTCAGCATGGCATAGGGCTGCACCTTCAGGAAAAGCAGCAGCCGTGGCAACAGATGGTTGTGCGTGGAGCTGGGTGCCTGAGTGGAAGTCATGTGTCCAACAGTGGATGTGTGCCCGTGTACCCTTGGACGGTGTAATTTGGGCGACAGCCATGGGACTTCCTGCACCCCCACCCCCCTTCACACCCACATGTCACGTTGATCTTTCAATCGCTTTCCCCCTTTTCACTGACTGCCACACATTTTCCCCTTAAAAATAGCTTTTTATGTCTGGGGTCTTAAAAGCCTGTGAACAGCCATCTAGGTTACTCCACTGGTCTCATCCCTTCGGGAGCAAGAAAGATACAGGAGAAAGATACAGTAGAAAACTAAAGATACAGGGGAAAGAGGAGTCCAAAGCACTAATGGACCACAACCGCAACGGCCTCCACCAGATTGAGTCCAGTACAACCAGATGGTACCCAGCTACCACCACTGACTGCTCTGACAGGGATCACAATAGTGGGTCCCAGACAGAGTTGGAGAAAAATGTAGAACAAAATTTTAACTCAAAAAGAAAGGCCAGACTTGCTGGCCTGACAGAGACTGGAGAAACCCTGAGAGTATGGCCCCTGGACACCTTATCAGCTCAGTAACGAAGTCACTCCTGAGGTTCACCCTTCAGCCAAACATTGGACAAGCCCATAAAACAAAATGAGACTAAAGGGGCACACTAGCCCAGGGGAAATGAACTAGAAGGCAGGAGGGGACAGGAAAGCTGGTAACAGGGAACCTCAGGTTGAGAAGTGAGAGTGTTGACATGTCGTGGGGTGGTTATCCAATGTCGTAAAATAATATGTGTACTAACTGTTTAACGAGAAACTAGTCTGTTCTGTAAACCTTCATCTAAGGTACAATAAAAATTAAAAAATAAGTAAATAGCTTTTTATTAATTTTCCTTTCCAAAAAAAATAATTTCTGTTCACTGGAGGAAAATTTAGAAAGAACAGAGAGGCAAAAAGTACAAATTTAAAAGTCATGCACAAGTCAACCTTTTGCTTGTTTGATCTCTCTCATTTCCTGATTTGGTAGATAACTCTTAGTTCTTCTATTTGTTGTGATTTTGCTAAGGACAGGTCTGCATTCTAAGCCCCTGCCATACTGCTAAGGCTGGTGACCCCTACTGGTCTTCTGCCCAGATCTTTCCAGTGGAGGCGGGGGACAGCTGCATGTCCAACAGTCCTCTCTGGAGCCCTACGGGCAGCCCCAGAGACATTCAAACTCACAGTGTTCAAAACCAAATCAATCACGGTGCCCTTCCCTTATACCTGCACTTGCCAGGTATGCAGTCACAGCAGCCAGACACCAGGATTCCCCTCTGCTCTGGCCTCCTTCACCTCCCTGCACTGGCCAATGGTCCAGTCCCACCAGTGTCACCTCCTCTACATTCCTCCTCTTCTCTGGCATTCCTGCTGCCTATCCAGACCACCGTCCTGTCTACCACGGCCCTTGCAATGCTTTCCTCCCTCCCCCCGTTGCTCTCCTTGTCTCTCTTCTTGCCCTCCTCTAATTCCTTCTCTATGCATAAGCCACAGATCCTTCTCAGCTGCAAATTTGATCATATGCCCCAGCTCAAAAGCCACCCATTGTGCCCCCTTACCCAGCCTTAGTCACCTTGGCTCAGTGGTGTCACTAGGGGGGTGTGGAGGATATGGGCTGTACTGGGTGACACTCTCAGGGGAGTGACACCAAAATGACTGTCTATAAAATTTGTGTGCAGTGTTTTCAGCAGAAATCTATTACTTTTTATTAAAAAATCCGTATAGTTTAGTCATAACAACAAAAAATGTTTTTGTAAGCTCAGCTTACGTGCATCAATATATCTACAAGGCTAAAACTCTATGCTAATTAATTTTTGAACCTTCTAATGCTAGAAGTTGGACTATATGAAGAAGAATGGGGCATCAGGATTGGAGGAAGACTCATTAACAACCTGCTTTACGCAGATGACCCAACCTTGCTTTCTGAAAGTGAAAAGGACTTGAAGCCCTTACTGATGAAGATCAAAGACTACAGCCTTCAGTATAGATTGCATCTCAATATAAAGAAAACAAAAATCCTCACAACTGGACCAATGAGTAACATCATGATAAAGGGAGAAAAGATTGAAGTTGTCAAGGATTTCATTTTACGTGGATCCACAATCAACAGCCATGGAAGCATCAGTCAAGAAATCAAAAGACGCATTGCATTGGGTAAATCTGCTGCAAAGGGCCTCTTTAAAGTGTTGAAAAGCAAAGATCTCACCTTGAAGACCAAGGTTCGCCTGACCCAAGCCATGGTATTTTCAATCACATCATATGCATGTGAAAGCTGGACAATGAATAAGGAAGACGAAAGAAGAACTGATGCCTTTGAATTGTGGTGTTGGCAAAGAATATTGAATATACCATGGACTGCCAAAAGAATGAACAAATCTGTATTGGAAGAAGTACAAGCAGAATGCTCCTTAGAGGCAAGGATGGAGAGACTGCGTCTTACATACTTTGGACATGTTGTCAGGAGGGATCAGTCCCTGGAGAAGGACATCATGCTTGGCAAAGTACAGGGTCAGTGGAAAAGAGGAAGACCCTCGATGAGGTGGATTGACACAGTGGCTGCAACAATAAACTCAAACATAACGATTGTAAGGATGGCTCAGGATCAGGCAGTGTTTCATTCTGTTGTGCGTAGGGTCGCTATGAGTCAGAACCGACTTGACGGCGCCTAACAACAACAATCTGATCCCATCAGAGCTGTCATTAACACCCAATTACAATATGCTTCGAATCATGTGGGTTCCTCTGTACTCACTACTGTTGTTTTTGTTACCGCCACTGTTTTTTATACTTGCTGATTTTGTAAAATTTTCTGGTGTTTTAGCTACAATATTGTGGTAACTAGCATAGGGGAGGTGACACCATGAGTTACCACACTGACACCAACCTTAATGATGCTACTGTCATGGCTGCCTCTTCTTGGACCCCATGTGTCAGATGTAGCTACTCTGACCTTCTTTCATTTCTCTAGCTTTTGTAGATCTGCTCCCTTTGTCTGGCAAACCACCTTCACTCCCTTTCTGTTCCTCACCATTGTAGGGTAAAGCCTCCTCATTTTCCAAGTCTTAGTGGAAATACCATTTCCATGATCCCTCACTAGATGATGTTGGGGGCTTCTGCTCTGTACCCCAAATCCCTGTGCCCACTACAGGGCTGCTGTAAGAAAAGTCCCACATTTGGTTGCTTTAAAGACCTTGAAAGACCAAATCAGGATATTGACTCTGGGGGAGAGTCCTCTGGCATTTCTTGGCATCCCTTGGTTTGCAGAAGGACACGCATATGGCATCTTCCTCCTGTGTCTGTCTCTCTTTGTTTCTTTCCCCTTTTTGTAATAAACCACACAGAAGAAATTAGATTAAGGGCCCACTCTACTTAGCATGGTGGTTAAGACCTATGGCTGCCAACTAGAAGGTCAGCAGTTTGAATCCACCAAATGCTCCTTGGAAGCTCTATGGGGCAGTTCTACTCTGCCTTACAGGGTCACTATGAGTCAGAACCGACTCAACAGCAACAGGTTTGGTTTTTTTACCCAGGTATGACCTCATTATCATAACAAAAGAAAATCCCTATTTGCAGCTGAATTGTTACCTCCTCAGAGTTCTTTACACCTCAACATAAAGAAAACAAAAACCCTCACAACTGGGCCAATAACCAACATCATGATACCCAGAAGAAAGATTGAAGTGGTCAAGTATTTTATTTTACTTGGATCCACAATCAACACCCATGGAAGCAGATGTGAAGACATCAAATCACGCATTGCTTTGGGGAAAACTGCTGCGAAAAGACCTCTTTAAAGTGTTGAAAAGCAAAGATGTCACTTTGAGGACTTAGGTGCTCCTGGCCCAAGCCATGGTATTTTCAGTCATCTCGTACACATTCAAAAGTTGGACAATGAATAAAGAAGACCAAAGAAGAATTGATGCCTTTGAATTATGGTGTTGGTGAAGGATATTGAAAATACTGTGGACTGCCAGAAGAATGAACACAGCTGTCTTGGAAGAAGTACAACCAGAATGCTCCATAGATGTGAGGATGGCGAGACTTCACCTCATGTATTTTGGACATATTATCAGGAGGGACTGGGGGAAGGACATCATACTGGGTAAAGAAGAGGGTTAGGGAAAAAGAGGAAGACCCTCAGCAAGATGAATTGACACAGAGGCTGCAACAATGGGCTCAAACATAACAACAATTGTGAAGATGGCACCAAAAAACCAAACCCACTGCCATCGAGTCGATTCCAACTCACAGTGACCTTATAGGACAGAGTAGAACTGCCCCAAAGAGTTTCCAAGGAGCATCTGGCAGATTTGAACTGCCGATCTCTTGGTTAGCAGCCATAGCACTTAACCACTACATCACCAAGGTTTCTGAGGTTGGCACAGGACCAGGCAATGTTTCATTCTTTTGTGTGTACATGGGTCTCTATGAGTCGGAATTGACTCGATGGCACCTAACAACAACAGAGTCCTTCCCAGATCTAAAGTTGGACCTTTTTCCCTATTATTATTCTCCATCACATCACTTGCTATGTATCTTTCATAGCACTTATCACAATCTGAAATTCTCTCATTTACTGCTTACTTTTTATCATTTTTCTCTCTTCTTCTATCTACCCCATCCCACACTGAGGTTAAGCCCACCAAGGTAGGGATTTTGTTCTGTTCAACTAGAATAATCCTTGGCACATACTAAGCTCAAAAAATTTCGTTGAATGAAATAATTAGCCCATTGGAATAAGATTGTGCTTGAGAGGCAGAACTGAGCAATTTTCCTGGAAAGAATTCTGTGTCAGAGTGTATTATTCACTCATGAAATGTCATCATTTCCCACCATTTGATCTAATTCTACTTCCTGTTCCTCCATGTCTTGATGGGCAGTCAAAGATGGAGCAGAGCACTTCCTACCAGGACAAGTACCGATGGGAAGAATGAAATGGGAAATGTTTGCCATTAGCCCTGGAGGATAACATTCAATATTTCATTTTGTGACTTGAATTAAAGGTTTATTTTTAAAATCAGGAAAATATGAAATACAAAGAACAAAACAGCTTCAATAATGCTTCCAGACATATATTAGTGTTAAAGTTTATTGTTTATGCTTCAGGTTTTTTTTTAATGCATCGATTCATTATGATTTTTATAAAACCGGTGTAACTGTGCCTGCTTTATTGGATAATTGCTTTATTTCTTCACTTTATAGTATGCCATGATCATTTTTATACATTATTTTTAATAGCTGCATGATCTTCCAGCAAAAATAAGTCATCTGTTTAACCAATTCCCTATTGTTAAAATTTCTTATTGTTTCTCATTTTTTACTGTTATACACAAGGTTGAGGCAAACTTGCTAGCAAATAACTCTTTGTATAAATTCTTTGTTATTCCCTTCTAATAAATTCCTTGGAGTGAAATTATGGGGCTATAAAAGATTTTAAACTTTTTATATGTGTAACAAAATAGCTCTATGGAAAGGTTAAGTGAATGTATATTTGCTGAGAGTATATATTTTCCGAGGCTTCACCAATATTCAGTTTAAAGAATTTTTTAAAATCTTTGCCCATTTGAATTACCCTTCATTGTTGTTTTACTTCTATTTCTTTGAGGATGGGGAACATAATTTTTAGTATTATCTTCTGGAAGAGGATTTTCTATGGAATCTTACAAGTGCCAATATGTTGGAAGTAGCCTGCAGTAATCATGAGGAGAACTTGGGTGGAATAGGAGTAGAGTGGGGGCCTGAGGGGAAACCAATGCTGAATGTGGTTACCTGGGAAAGTTCAGGGCTACTTCTCCCTCTGCTCTTGAAATTCAAGATGGCGGGAACAGAAACAGGCACTGAAATTCCAGGGAATTGGGGAGGAGATATTTATTTTTCCCTGGTTTTTGGATTTGTCCCTTGCACCTAGCACAGTACTTGGCACTGGGTGTCCTGTTCCTGTGGCTAAGGCTTTGGTGCCGGGATCATTTCTCTGAATTGTTAGGTCTTGGTCTGGTCAAAAGAATCTCAAAGTTCTTCCCTGGTGTTAGAATGGGTGAAAAGCCACAGGCACCTTTGCAAAGAGGGTCTGGACATTTTGGAAAGTATCCTCAGGTTGAGGAGGTAGACAAAGTATTACCAGAATAGAATAAGGTTCTTGCCTCTCACTGGTCAAGAATGAGCAGGTAAGGCACGAAGAGTTTTCCACATAAGCTAAGCTTTATTTAAGAGGCTTGCAAGTGGAGACGAGGAAGGGCTAAGCAACGCATACTCCCGTCTCACAGAACAAAAGACTTGCCTAGGTTTTTAAAAATGTTCTTGGGCAGGAAAATATTCATGTTTATTCATAGGCATAGGCAGGGATATGTTAACCACGGTGCGCAAATGCAGCAGCTTTCTAAGATGGCTCCTGTCCCAGAGGCCTCTGGGATTTGTAGCAGGACTTATTATGGGGTGTCGTGCCTGCGCAGTCTCTCGCTTCCTGGGTGGAAGGTCACATAGTGGTCACTGGTGGATATTCTTCACGTGTCCCTGGGGCTGGTTTTATCCAGTTGCTTCTGAAAGACAACTTTAAAGAAGTTTGTGGGCTATTTTCTGATACCCTGCCCCACTGTTCTGGGGAATGGCTTTGTTTCTGTGCCCTGGCCCATTTCCTGTTACTTTGCAGATTTGGGGGCTCCTCTGTTTCTTGCTTAAAAGTCCTTCCAATGCCATGCTCCATACAGACTAAGCCAGAGGAACTGAGGCAGACAGTATGGGAGAGGCAGGCTCCAGGGAGAACAAATAGTTATGCTTCCTCTTAGGTAAGGAGACAGGAAAATCTTTCTATCCTTCTGTGGTTAACCCATAAAAAACCCCATTGCTGTCAAATTGATTCCAACTCACAGGGACCCTATAGGACAGAGTAGAACTTCCCTGCAGGATTTCCAAGGAGCTGCTGGTGGATTCAAACTGCTGACCTTTTGGTTAGCAGCCCAACACTTAACCACTGAGCCACCAGGGCTCCCTATACGTTTGCCTATTGTGAATATTTTATGTAATTGAAGTCATACCATATTTGTCCTTTTGGGACTGACTTACTTCACTCAGCATAATGTTTTCAGGGTTCATCCATGTCATAGCATGTATCAGAATTTTGTTTCTCTTTATGGCTGAGTAATATTCCATTGTATGTATATACTACACTTTATCCATCCATCTGTGGATGGACACTTGGGTTATTTCCATCTTTTGGCTATTGTAAATAACACTGCTATGAACATTCATGGAAACCCTGGTGGCATAGTGGTTAAGTGCTATGGCTGTGAACCAAAGGGTAAGCAGTTCGAATCCACCAGGTGCTCCTTGGAAACGCTATGGGGCGGTTCTACTCTGTTCTATAGGGTTGCTATGAGTTGGAATCAACTCAATGGCACTGGGTTTGGTTTTGGTTTTTTTAAGAACATTCATGTACAAATATCCCATGCTGATTTAAAGTCCATTTAAAAAGAGGAACAGCATGTAAAACGGTCTATTTTACAAAAGGAAAAAAAAAAAAAAAAACAGAAAGGAGAACAATTTTGCAAGTGCATTTCTTTGGAATCTTCATAAAACTAAAATGTTTTGTCTAATGTGAACGGCTCGCTGTACTTCGTGGCTTGAAATTATGGGAAGTGCATGGAAATGCATTCTGTTCATCTCTCCCAAAACGTGACTTCACACATGTTTAATACTTAGCTTCGCCAAATGGCTTGCACATCCAGAATTGATTTCCAAGGCTGTGGAGAGGTTTTGTTATTCTTTCCTATTTGTCTGGTCATGGAAACCTATTGGAGGATAAGTGGATCCTGCCCATCCAAAACAGCAACCTTCCTGAGTGAGCCCAGAAGTGTGTTTGAATGGATAATGTCACTTATTTAGGGTTCATCTTCACTGACCCCTGAAAACACATGTGAGTGAAGACTTGGTGCTCCAGACAGAAATAAATGGAGAAGTAGCCTTTCTAGAAATAGTTTCCTCAATGCAACACCTTGATGAGGTATTTTTACGCAGTGAGAAATGTCCTCAGGTGTACTGACTTGGTCTCTAGACAGGTGATAGCATGTTTTGTCTAGAGCCGTTGAAACGTTTGTTTTAGATGCTCTTCTGTCAGGCTGAATGTTGAACTAGATTTTTTTTTTTTTTAATGGTGCTGAGCACATAAAGAGGCAACGTTTCATGAACATTAATGGTGGTTTAGTTCGAGCAAATTCTAAACTGCCTGTAATTTTAGAGACCCTCAATTTCTCATAAGGAAGTTGGGAAATGTCCCAGATTGGGCAGCCCATCCCATGGCCACTTTTCTAGATCATGAAGACTTTCATTCATTTATTCATTCACCTAACATTTATTAAACATCATCTGTGCACAGGGCCTGGCTAAAAAAAAAAAAAAAGAAGATTAAGAGGGCAACATCACATGGAAACCCAGAGGCAACAGAATGGGCATATTGAGTTTGGGAAGACCACTTTTGAATTGAGTCTTGAAGGAAACAGAGAGGTATAGCAGTATCTGCAAAGAGTGGAATAAATTGTGGCACAAAAAAGCTATGCCCAAGTCCTAACCTCCAGTACATGTGAATGTAAGCCTGTTTGGGAATCAGGTCTTTGCAGATGCAGTTAAGGCTCTCAAGATGAGATCATCCTGGGTTTAGGGTGGGCTTGAATCCAATGGCAATGTCCTTACACGAGACAGAAAAGGAGGCCAATCAGTTACCATTGAATTGACTCCAATTCCTGGTGACCCCATGTATGTGAGCAGAGCTGTGCTCCACAGCATTTTCAATGGCTGATTCTTCAGAAGAAGATCACCAGGCCTTTCTCCCAAGGTACCTCTGGGTGCACTCAAACCTCCAATCTTTTGTTATCAGCTGAGCGTGTTAACCATTTGCACCACCCAAGGACTTCTAGAAAAGAAGACAGAAGAAGGCATGTGAAGACAGAGGCAGATTTGTAGTTACGCTACCACTAGTCAATGACCACCAGGAGCTGGAAGAGGCAAGGAAGGAGGCTCCTTGAGAACCTTCAGAGGGAGTCCAGCCCTGCCAAAACCTTAATTTTGGACTTCTGGCCTCCAGAGAGTAAATCTCTTGCTTTAAGCCGCCATGTTTCTAATGAGTTGTTACAGCAGCCCTAAGAAACTAATACTCAGACGGGGGCCAGGGTGTTTGCTGCAGAAATATCTCACTCAGCTTTTCTGAGAGGGGATTTGTGACTGAGAGCCTTTCCAGAGTATGTGGTTGATGCTTTTCTTAGTGGAGAAAAGGCAATGACAGGAAAAATACACTTCATACACTCACACATTTCTTGTACTCTATTCACGTGGACAATAATCATTAACAGACAGGTTGAGCTTAATACTATTATGTGTCCATTTTTTAATTCCTAAGCATTGCCCATTGTTACATTCTTCTTTTAAAGATGAAGTATGCTGTATTTGTTAATTAAATATTATTCATAGAGAGACCAAATGGTCAATAATTACTTCAAAGCAAAGAGAAGAATGTAAGGGGGCAGGGAAACTAGATTGATGGAAATAGAACAACTGGAATGGAAATAACGGCAAAGTTCACACGTTATGAAGAATGTAACCAATGTCACCGAAAAATTTGTGTAGAAATTGTTGAACAGGAACCTAAACTGCTATGTAAACCTTCCCCCAAAACACAGTAAGCATTATTTTAATAAATAAATAATATTTATAGAGGATATGTACTGTGTTTTTTTTCTCTTCAAACGTTTTGTACCGTTGGATTTTTAAAGAATGAAAATTTATCAGTGATGGTATTGAAAATAATTATCTGTGTTTTTTAAAAAAGCACATGGAATATATATATACATATAGTTGTATTTTAAATAGGGATTCAAGAACATTCTCAGGAAGTCATTTGCCCTTTTCTTTGGCGTAGTGTTAGGACAGGTTGTGGGAGGAAGCTGCTGAGATTTGAGGATTACTGGTTATGATGTCTCAGCCTTCCCTGATTAATACAATGTGGTTTTAGAGTTAGCTGAGGAAGATCATAAGGGGTCAAGAGATGGTGATGGATTTCACTCTAAGAATGAGGATAAGCCATTTGGGAGTTCTGAGCTGAGAAGAACAGGGTTTCCACTTATGTTGAAAGGCTCGTTCAGTCTTCTCTGTAGAGAGTTGCCTACAATGAAGCAAGAGTGGAAGCAGAGGCCAGTAAGGAGGCTTTTCCGGTGGTCCAGGTAGGAGGCAATAGTAGTGGAAGTGCTGAGAAAGGGTCAGATTCAGGATGTATTTTAAACAATCCATCTCTTAGATTGGGTTTCCTAGAAGCAGAACCTGAGACAGGGATTCTTGTTCAAATGGTTGATTGAGGTGGGCTCTCGGGAGAAGGCGATGAGGTCAGAGGGATATGGCGGGCAGATAAACTGGGAAAGGACTTGCTTACAGCTGAAGTCTCATCTCAGTCTGATCCTGCATGGGAACTCTAAGGCATGAATGGGACCATGGAATTGT
Source organism: Elephas maximus indicus (assembly GCF_024166365.1). Taxonomy (NCBI): domain Eukaryota; kingdom Metazoa; phylum Chordata; class Mammalia; order Proboscidea; family Elephantidae; genus Elephas; species Elephas maximus. The sequence goes on along the minus strand of NC_064820.1, from coordinate 221,040,562 downwards.
CCCTCCTTGGTGCCAGGAGGTTGGGCTTTTGTATCTCATATCAATCAGTCATTGGCTAGATTCCCCCACCTCTGACTACTGAGGGCATAACCTCTCAAACATTTTCTGGGAGAGGCATCTTTCATCAGTCCAGGCATCCCTCATCAGCTGAGGTGATGCTCCAGAGACAGGTGCAGCTGTAAGCTATTAGCAGCCAACATCCACAGCAGCTCAGGTGGGATGCACTGGCCTGGTTAAGGTCTGTTACAATGCCTACTAGACAAGCGAGTAGGGATGGTTGGGTATACGAGGCTGGAGCTCAAAAAAGTAGCTGGAATTAGAGATACAGATTCAGGGATCGGCAGTGTCTATCACGGTATTTAAGGCCATGAGGCTGGTGGAGACCAAGTCTGGAGTTAATGTGGAAAAGGAAGAGAAGAGACTCAAGAACTGAGGCCTAAGACACTTCAACATTTAGGGACTGGGATAAAGAAGCAACAAAGGGAACTGACATGAGAGTTCAGTGAAGTAGGAGGCAAACTGTCCCGGAGCACAGCAAAGAATGTGTTTCTAGAAGGAGGGTGTGTAAAATAAAATGAAGACTCAGAATTGACCACTTGATTTGACAATAGGGAGGTGACCTTGATGAGAACTATTTGAGTGGAATGATGGGAACCAAAACTAGATTAGAGTGGGTTCTACAAGGAATGAATTATGAAACAGAAGAACAGATTGCACAAACCAGAGATAGTCTGATATTGCCGTAATGTAGTGTGCAATGGGGAAGACATTTAAGGCAGGTGGTTATGGGATGGAGGGGCAGAGAGACAAGGACTAGCTTATAAAGGGCTTTAGATGCCAGTCAAAGCTTGGATTTTAGACAATGGAAACTACTGACGGAAGGATTTAAAGGAAAGACTAAATGTGGTCACATTTGTGCCTCTTTCTGGAAATATTTTATGTCCATACAAGCCAATACCTTACATCCTTTTAAAACCCATGGGAAATCATTATGAGGGTGTGTCTCCACAACAGTGGTTCCATTGTATTTTCCTTCAGTTTAGAAAAGATCTCAATCTCACCTTTCTATGTCTCCAGCCAGCTTGGCTGTTCGCTTTTAATGCTCATCAAAATTTTGAGGCTAATGGGATGCTAGAAAATGAATAAATGAGAAAGATTGGAAAATTATTAAAAACGTACCACTGAAGTTTTAAAATTCTTATCAGGGAATTCTTCTTTGCAAAATGAATTAATCGTTGTCAGATAGCCCTGTGAATTGGACGTGTACAATTTTATCCAAATTTTGGCCAGCTGAGTGCAAAACAAGAACCACAATTTCCTGGAACCATGTGGTTCTCTGACCACCATCTGGCATGATCTTGATAACTCTTGACTGTTATTTTGTGCTGTTTTATCAACTTTTATTTATTTTAAACTATTCATTCATCTTGGGAAGGTGTTCTTAATGTTTATTGGAACACTTCTTTCTATTCTCCTTTCTTTTAAAAACAGTATAGCTAATTTTTATTTTTGTTCTAAGAAAGCAACAATTTTTTAATACTTAAACTCTCAAGCCATGCTGACTTGGTGTAGAGAGGGATTCTTCAATATATATTTGCTTCCTGAAGGAATTTTAGAACTTTTTGTTAACCCAAATCATAGTGGCTTTCTGACTGCTGGTGGGAATGTAAATTTATGCTATGCCTTGGAAAGCTATTTGGCAGAACCTATGAAATCCGACAATGCACATACCCTATAGCCTAGCAATTCCATTCCTAGGTGTATGCCAAACAGGAATGTATATGTATGTACACAAAAAGGTAAGTACAGAATATTAATAGCAGAACTATTCATAAAAGCTCCAAACTGGACACTACCCAAATACCCATCAACAGCGGAATAGATAAATTGGTTGTGGTATATTCACACAATGGAATACTATACAGCAATGAGAATGAATAAACTACAACCATGTGCAATAATATGATTGACTTTCATGAACATGACTTTGGGCAAGAGAAGCCAGACATGAAAGAGCATCCACTATATGATTCCATTTATATAAAATTTTAAACTGGTAACACAGTCTATGACATTAGAAGTTAGGATAGTGGTTACCCTTGGGGAGGGTTAGTGACCAGAAGACGTACAAGGGGGATTTCTTAGATGATGGCCATGTTGTTTTTTGATTTGGGTGCTGATTATCATTACTGTGTGGGTTGTTGTTGATGCAGACTCATAACGACCCTATGTACAATAGAACAACACACTGCCTGACCCTGCACCAGCATTGCAATGGTTATGTTTGAGTCCATTGTTGCAGCCACTGTGTCAATCCATCTCATCAAGGGTCTTCTTTTTCACTGACCCTCTACTTTACCAAGCATGATGTCCTTCTTCAGGGACTGGTCCCGCCTGATAACATGTCCAAAAAATGTGAAATGAAGTCTCACCATCCTCACTTTCAAGGAGTATTCTAGCTGTATTTCTTCCAGGACAGACTTGTTCCTTCTTCTGGCAACCCATGGTATATCCAGTATTCTTTGTCAACACTATAATTCAAAGACATCAATTCTTCTTTGGTCTTTCTTATTCATTGTCCAGCTTTCACATGCATATGAAGCAATTGAAAATACTATGGCTTGGGTCAGGCACACTTTAATCCTCAAAGTGACATCTTTGCTTTTTAATGTTTTAAAGAGGTCTTTTGCAGTAGATTTGCCCAGTACAATACATCATTTGATTTCCTGACTGCTGCCTCCATGGGCGTTGATTACGGATCCAAGTAAAATGAAATCTTTGACATATTTTTTCCGTAGAATCCTTCAAAGTTACAACTCGAGGCTTGAAATTTTTTCTTCAGTTCTTTCAGCTTGACAAATGTTCATCCCTTTTCGTTTCCTAACTTCAGCTTTTTGCACATTTCATTATATTTTATTTTGTCTTCTCGAGCTGCCTTTTGAAATCTTCCAATCAGCTCTTTTACTTCATTTCTTCCGTTTGCTTTAGCTACTCTGTGTTCAAGAGCAAGTTTCAGAGTCTGTTTTGACATCCCATTTTGGCCTTATTTTTTGCCTTTTTTTTTTTCTTTTCTGTCTTTTTAATGACCTTTTGCTTTCTTCATGTATGAAGAAAGCATGTATGATGTCTTTGATGTCATCTCACAACTCACCTGGTCTTTGGTCATTAGTGTTCAACGTGTCAAATCTGGTGGGTTAAGTGTATGAAAATTCTTCAAATCACACATTTTTGTCCATTTTCCTATACATAACATTCAACTAAAAGTTTAAAAAAATCCCAAAAGCATGAGAAGGAATGAAATACCAGAATGAATTCTGAACATAACAATAAAACTAAATGAGATAAATTTATCTATAAAAGGTAAACACTCTAAAAAAAAAAAAAAAAAAGAGGACTGAGGCAGAGCCAAGATGGCGGAATAGACAGACGCTTCTGTTGAGCCCTCTTTACAACAAAGACGTGAAAAAACAAGTGAAACAAGTATATTTGTGACAAGCTGGGAGCTCTGAGCACCAAAGGCAAGCTTAGACAATGAACTGAGGGGCAGGGGCAGGGGCAGGAAGAGGCCGTTCAGAAGTGGAGAGGAGTTACTGGACCTGAATCGTGGGGAGCCGTCAGGCACCATTCCCAGAGTGGAGGCAGCAGCGGGCTGGTCCTAGCCACACAGCCTACTCACACCTCCAAAACCTGAGGAGAATGGTGCTCTCGGCAAAAGCTAAGGACTTGCGTATATTTTACTGCGCCCCACCCCCACCTCCAAGCCGGCTTCAGTGGCTGAATCCCTGAGCCTGAAATAGACCCTGGTGAGCACGTAGAGCCATCTTCCCAGCCTTGGGGAAGGAAAAAACTTGCAACTGGGGGGAAAAGATAATTTGCTACCTCCATTAACCAGGGGAGCTCAGGACAGAAGCAGCTCCTGTCCAGGCATAAAGCATCCGTGGACCTTGAGCACCTTTCCCTTCTGCATGGGCCCGTGTGGCCCTATTTCAGGAGAATAGGCCCTTGTTGACAAACTCCAACCATTTCAACTGTGCGGTGGAGAGGTGGGTATTTGATGTTTGACATTGCTTTGCCTATTAAACAAGGGCCCCACCTCCCCACAGCAAGGATCTAAGGAGTGCTAGCTCTACTCAGGTCGCACAGCCACCCCCGACAGGGGTCCAAAGATAACTGGTACCTCCCAGTCATTACAACCAAAACCTTTGGGTGCGCATGGTCCCTCTGCAGAACCCACCCACCAGAACACTCTAGGGAACAGAGACACGTTTTCCTCAGAGACACTTGGGGGTTGGTTCTCAGCACCCTGCCTTGTTCAGAGCATGACCCCCTGCTGCAATCAGATACCGGAATATATGCCAATCACCCCTGCCCCTCTAAGGCTGTAGGACACAGCCTATATCACACACTTGACATCAAAAAAAAAAAGAATCATGTGGTACTCTATCAAGAGAAATAACCTACGAGTGATTGGAGTACCTGAACAAGGAGGGATAACAGAAAATACAGAGAAAATTGTTGAAGATTTGTTGGCAGAAAACTTCCCTGATATTGTGAAAGATGAGAAGATATCTATCCAAGATGCTCATCGAACTCCACATAAGGTAGATCTTAAAAGAAAGTCACCAAGACATATTATAATCAAGCTTGCCAAAACCAAAGATAAAGAGAGAAATATAAGAGCAGCGAGAGTTAAACAAAAGTCACCTACAAAGGAAAGCCAGTAAGAATAAGCTCGGACTACTCGGCAGAAACCAAGCAGGCAAGAAGGCAATGGGATGACATATTAAAAAAACTGAAGAAAAAAATTGCCTGCCAAGAATCATATATCCATCAAAACTGTCTCTTAAATATGAAGGTGAAATTAAGACATTTCCAGATGAACACAAGCTGACGGAATTCGTAAAAACCAAATCAAAACTACAAGAAATACTAAAGGGAGTTCTTTGGTTAGAAAATCAACAATATCAGGTATCAACCCAAGACTAGAACACTGGGGAGAGCAACCAGAAGTCAACCCAGATAGGGAAATCCAAAAAAAACAAAGCAAGATTAAAACAAAAACAAAAAAAGCCCAACACAGGGTAACGGTGAAGTTATTATATAAAAGAAGAAAAAATTAAAATAATAAAGAGGGACTAAGAAATGTAATCATACACCTTCCATATGGAAAGGAAGATATGATGACACAAAGAAATAAAAGTTAGTTTTAAATTTAGAAAAATAGGGGTAAACAATAAGGTAACCACAAAGGAGACAAACTATCCTACTCATCAGAATAAAATACAAGGGAAAAATACAGACTCAGCAGAAACAAAATCAACAACAAATACAAGGAAAGGACAATATATAAAGAAAATCCACTTAGCACATAAAATCAAGAGGAAGAAAGAAACTGTCAACACACAAAAAAAGACATCAAAATGATAGCACTAAATTCATACCTATCCATAATTACCCTGAATGTAAATGGACTAAATGCATCAATAAAGAGACAGAAAGTGGTAGAATGGATTAAAAAACAAGATCCATCTATATGCTGCCTACAAGAGATGCACCTTAGACTTAAAGACACAAACAAACTAAAACTCAAAGGATGGAAAAAAATATATCAAGCAAACAACAATCAAAAAAGAGCAGGAGTGGCAATATTAATTTCTGACATAATAGACTTTAAAGTTAAATCCATCAGAAAGGGTAAGGAAGGACACTATATAATGATTAAAGGGACAATACACCAAGAAGATATAACCATATTAAATATTTATGCACCCAATGACAGGGCTGCAAGATACATAAAACAAACTCTATCAGCATTGAAAAGTGAGATAGACAGCTCCACAATAATAGTAGGAAACTTCAACACACCACTTTCAGTGAAGGACAGGACATCCAGAAAGAAGCTCAATAAAGACACAGAAGGTCTAAATGCCACAATCAACCAACTTGACCTCGTAGACATATACAGAACACTCCACCCAATAGCAACCAACTCTACTTTCTTTTCTAGTGCCCATGGAACATTCTGTAGAACAGACCACGTATTAGGTCATAAATCAAGCCTTAGCAGAATCCAGAACATTGAAATATTACAAAGCATCTTCTCTGACCGTAAGGCCATAAAAGTGGAAATCAATAACAGGAAAAGCAGGGAAAAGAAATCAAACACTTGGAAACTGAACAATACCCTGCTCAAAAAAAGACATTAAGGATGGAATAAAGAAATTCAGAGAATCCAATGAGAATGAAAACATTTCCTATCAGAACCTTTGGGACACAGCAAAAGCAGTGCTCAGAGGCCAATTTATATGAATAAATGCACACATCCAAAAAGAAAAAGGGTCAAAATCAAAGAATTATCCCTACAGCTTGAACAAATAGAAAGAGAGCAACAAAAGAAACCCACAGGCACCAGAAGAAAACAAATAATAAAAATTAGAGCTGAACTAAATGAAATAGAAAACAGAAAAACAATTGAAAGAATTAACAAGACCAAAAGCTGGTTTTCTGAAAAAACTGATAAAACACTGGCCAAACTGACAAAAGAAAAACAGGAGAGGAAGCAAATAACCTGAATAACAAATGAGATGGGCGGTATTACAACAGACCCAACTGAAATTAAAAGAATCATATCAGATTACTATGAAAAACTATACTCAAATTTGAAAACCTAGAAGAAATGGATGAATTCCTAGAAACACACTACATACCTAAACTAACACAAACAGAGGTAGAACAACTAAATAGACCCATAACAAAAGAAGAGATTGAAAAGGTAATCAAAAAACTCCCAACAAAAACAAAGCCTGGTCCAGTCGGCTTCACTCCAGAGTTCTACCAAACTTCCAGAGAAGAGTTAACACCACTACTACTAAAGGTATTTCAGAGCATAGAAAATGACGGAATACAACCAAACTCATCCTATGAAGCCACCATATCCCTGTTAACAAAACCAGGTAAAGACACCACAAGAAAAGAAAATTATAGACCCATGGTCCCTCATGAATGTAGACGGAAACATCCTCAACAAAATTCTAGCCAATAGAATTCAACAATATATCAAAAAAATAATTCACCATGATCAAGTGGGATTCATACCAGGTATGCAGGGATGGCTCAACACTAGAAAAACAATTAATGTAATCCACCACATAAATAAAACAAAGACAAGAATCACATGATTTTATCAATTGATGCAGAAAAGGCATTTGACAAAGTTCAACACTCATTCATGATAAAACTTCTCAGCAAAATAGGCATAGAAGGAAAATTCCTCAACATAATAAAGGGCATTTATACAAAGCCAACAGCCAACATCACCCTAAATGGAGAGAGCCCAAAAACACTCCTGTTGAGATCGGGAACCAGAAAAGGACGGCCTTTATCACCACTCTTATTCAACATTGTGCTGGAGGTCCCAGTCAGAGCAATTATACTAGATAAAGAAATAAAGGGCATCCAGATTGGCAAGGAAGAAGTAAAATTATCTCTATTTACGGATGACATGATCTTATACACAGAAAACCCTAAGGAATCCTCCAGAAAACTACTGAAACTAATAGAAGAGTTCAGCAGAGTATTGGGATACAAGATAAACATACAAAAATCAGTTGGATTCCCCTACACCAAAAAAAGAACATTGAAGAGGAAATCACCAAATCAATGCCATTTACAGTAGCCCCCAAGAAGATAAAATACTTAGGAATAAATCTTACCAGAGATGTGAAAGACTTATACAAAGAAAACTACAGTACACTTCTGCAAGAAACCAAAAGAGACTTACATAAGTGGAAGAACATACCTTGCTCGTGGATAGGAAGACTTAACATTATAAAAATCTCTATTCTACCAAAAGCGATCTTAATTGCGTTTAATGCAATTCCGATCCAAATCCCAAGGACATTCTTTAATGAGATGGAGAAACAAATCACCAATTTCATATGGAAGGGAAAGAGGCCCCGGATAAATAAGGCATTACTGAAAAAGAGGAACAAAGTAGGAGGCCTTACTTTACCTGACTTTAGAACCTATTATACCACCACAGTAGTCAAAACAGCCTGGTACTGGTGCAACAACAGATACATGGACCAATGGAACAGAATTGAGAATCCAGACATAAATCCATTCACATATGAGCAGCTGATATTTGACAAAGGCCCCAAAACAGTTAAATGGGGAAAAGACAGTCTTTTTAACAAATGGTGCTGGCATAACTGGATATCCATCTGCAAAAAAATGAAACAAGACTCATATCTCACTCTGTGCACAAAAATGCCGATTGTGGGTTTTCCTGCTTGATTGTTGAATGATGTTCCCTTGGTGTCTACGTTGTGGGTGACACTCTGTTGAACATACCCTACCTCTTAGAAGCATGTTTCTAAAATATAACCTGTGTAGCCTGAATATTCACTAAACTTATGAGTTCTATACACTGAACAAAGGAGACCTGGTAGCACAAAGGTTAAACGTTTGGCTGCTAAATGGAAGGTTAGTTCGAACCCGCCCAGCAGCTCCATGGGAGAAAGACCTGGAAATCTGCTTTTGTAAAGATCACAGTCAAGAAAGCCCTATGGGTCAGTTACTCTGTCCCATGCGGGTCACTGTGAGTTGAAAATCAACTCAATGACACTCAACAACAACATCGAAAAAAACAGCAATTACAGTTTTGGGTTTGGTTTCTATTGTTATTTTTCAACCCTGTCTCATTTGATTAACCTGAGACCTGCCCGCCATGGAGACACCCTCAACCCATCTCATGCAGGATGACTTCCCCTTGGTCACAGCCAGAAGGGTTGGATTTAAGTGAGAATTTATGCTTCTGGCTGCCTTTCTTGACAGGGGAAGAGAAAAGCATTCTGACTTTTGTCTTTTTAACCATCAAACTCTCAATTACTCATAACATGAGTGGCACGTTCTCAACTTCCACCCAAATTAGACTATCTTACCTTTTCTCATTTCTTATATTGAGCTTCATTTTCTTACTAGAATCCAGTTTTTGCAAACAGTAGTATTTATAAACCCATGATGTGCTGTGTATCTAGCATACTAATCCCATTGTTACTGAGATCTCTGATAAGACTGAACCATTTACTGAATTAGAAAAGCTTTTTTTAAAATGGTGCTACATAACTTGACAGGCTTCCTTGTGACTGTCGGGTCTTCAGAGTTCATATTTGGCATGATTACGCTTCGTCCAGAAGAAAGAATTTTCCAGATAGTTTGGAAGGCTGAGGGGCAGTAGCTGGGAGGCAAGGAAAAATTCCCAGCACATAATTGATTGGAAATGCCTGTTCAGTCCTTTTTACAAAATGCTTTCTTCCTTCCACCTTTGTCCTCTACTGTGTTATCTGAAGTTCTCTTCATGTGGTCTAGATTCCCATGTCTTTTAGGGAAAACTTCTATCACTCTTGTGTTGGGGGGCAGTATTCCTAAGACATTTTAAAATTTTTGTAAGATGTTATTGTTGTTAGGTGCTATCCAGTTGTTTCGGACTCATAGCAACCCAATATACAATGAAACATAACACTGCTTGGTCCTGTGCCATTCTCGTGATCATTGCTATGTTTGAGCCCACTGAGCCAATCCATCTCCTTGAAGATTTTCCTCTTTTTCACCGACTCTCTACTTTACCAAGAATGATGTCCTTCTCCAGGGACCAGTTCTTTCTGATAACATATCCAAAGTACTTGAGATGAAGCCTTGCCATCTGTACTTCTTTCATTCCTCTCTCATATCCTTTGCCAACACCATAACTCAAAGGCATCAATTCTTCTTCAGTCTTCTTTACTCATTGTCTAGCTTTCTCATGCATATCGAGGAATTGAAAATACCATGGCTTGGGTCAGGCACACCTTAATCCTCAAAGTGACATCTTTGCTTTTTAGCACTTTAAAGAGGTCTTTTGCAGCAGATTTGCCTAATGCAGTATGTTGTTTGATGTCTTGACTGTTGCTTCCATGGGTGTTGATTGTGGATAGAAGTAAAATGAAATCCTTGACAACTTCAGTCTTTGCTCTGTTTTTCAGGATGTTGCTTATTGGCCCAGTTATAAGGATTTTTGTTTACTTTATGTTGAAGTGTAATCCATACTGAAGGCTGTAGTCTTTGATTTTCATCAACAAGAGCTTCAAGTCCTCTTTGCTTTCAGCAAGCAAGGTTGTGTCATCTGCATATTGCAGGTTGTTAATGAGTCTTCTTCTAATCCTGATGTAGCATTCTTCCTCATATAGTCCAACTTCTCAGTTATCTTCCAGCATACAGATTGAATAAGTGTTGTGAAAGGATACAACCCCAACACACACCTTTCCTGATTTTAAACCAAGCATTATCCTCTTGCTCTGCTCCAACGACTGCCTCTTGGTCTATGTACAGCTTCCACATGAGCACAATTAAGTGTTCTGGAATTCTCATTCTTCTCAATGTTATCCATAATTTGTTATGATCCACCCAGTCAATAAAAACTAAGAGAACATCTTTCTAGTATTCTCTTCTTTCAGCCAAGATCCACTGGACATGTGCAATTATATTCCTTGTTCCACGTTATCCTTTGAATCAGGCTTGAATTTTTGGCTGTTGCCTGTCAATGTACTGCTGCAACCATTTTTTAATTATCTTTAGTAAATTTTACTTGTGTGTGATCTTAATATTGTTCAGTAATTTTTGCATTCCGTTGGATCACCTCTCTTTGGAACAGGCACAAATATGGATCTCTTCCAGTTGGTTGGCCAGGTAGCTGTCTTCCAAATTTCTTGGCATAGACGAGTATCTCCAGTATTCCATCCGTTTGTTGAATCATTTCAACTTGTATTGTGTCAATTCCTGGAGCCTTGTTTTGCACCAATGCCTTATGCAGCTTGGACTTCTTCCTTCAATATCATCAGTTCTTGATTATGTACTACATCCTGAAATGGTTGAACATTGGCCGATTATTTTTGGTACAGAGACTTTATGTATTCCTTCCATCTTCTTAATTTTATTGCACTTCAGGTAAAACTTTACAGTGCAAATTAGTTTCTCATTCAAAAATTTATACACAGAGGTGGGGCCAATATGGCAGAATAGTCAGATGCTTCATACAGACCCTCTTAGAACAAAGACCCCAAAAAATAAGTGAATCAATTTTATTTACAATCTAGGAGCCCTGAACATCAAAGAAAAAGTTGAGGAGTTGGACTGAGTGGCAGGGGGAGGGAGAGACAGTTCAGAAGCAGTGAAGAAGCGCCAGACCTGACCTAACCAGCACCCTGCGGATTGATCATTTGGTGCATACGGGCTAAGGCAAGCAGTAGCACTCAGGATGCATTTCATCTCATCAGGAGAGACCAAGTGGCAGAGAGTCTGTACAGGCCTGTTGAGCCAGGACGGCGGGGGGATTCGGTGCTGGATCTGAAGAAGTTAAGTGCAAGCATATGCCCTGCCATGCAGGATCAAAATAACCCTTTCCTCCTGGGACTTCTGTATGGGAGAGGTGTCTTACCCTCCCCCGCATCCTCCTTGTTCTGTTCCTGTGCCAGTTACACAGTGTTCAGCAGATGCCATGTCCCTTGGGCCAGAGGTGGGACCTGATGTGCTCCAGCTTGTCTCTTGGCTTTGAGGAGTGAACAAGTGAACAAATGCACAAACAGAAGCAAAGAAGCCATCAGCTCCCCCAAGCTGGGAGCTCAGGACTTACCATGCCTTAACCAGTCTCATGGCTTTAAAAAATCATTATGCCCTCTAAGCTGGGAACTCAAGGCCGGCACTGCCGCTTTGCCTAGGTACAGGTACAAGGGGCCCACAGACTTCAAATGCCTTTCACTCCTGCCTAGATCTGTGTGGGCCCATTTGACAGAGTAGGCCCTCATTAGCACAGTATAGCAAGGTACATACCAGAAGCCTATTTTCAACTGAAACAGCTAAGGAGGAGTGGCAGATTTGTGACATTTAGCACTGCCCTGCCCATTAAGCAGGATCCTCACCCACCCACTTCAGGAACCTGAGGACTGGTGGCTTCACCTATACTATCTAGCCACCCACGACAGGGGTCCAAGAATAAGTGATGCCTCCCAGCCCTTACAGCCAACAGCACTGGGTTCCCAAAGTCTGGCTGCAAAACCAACTCACCTACGTGCTGTAGGGAACTGGAACATACCTTCCACCCAGGCACTCAGGGGCAGCAATCAGCCCCCTATGTTGCTCTGCACATAACCACCTACTGCAGCAAGATACCTGTGCCTCCTCCAATCTTCCAATGTAGCTCTGCCCATCTAGGACTGTAGGTGAGAGCCTGCACCACACACTCTGTGGCCAACAACTTGGACATCTGAGTTGAATCCACACAAGAAAAGTAAACAGACTCCTGGTCTCACACAACTAGTAGCAGCTCTAACCATCTGGTAATAGGATGTGAGAGCTTCAAAGATGCCAATAATCAAAGTAGCTCACATGACCAGCCTATGTGGTCATATCAAAAGGAAATAAATCAAGAAGCCAAGTGACAGTAAGGAAATAGAAAATTAATAAAAACAATAACTTATTGATGGCTCAGAGACAACAGTCAATATCAAATCACATAAAGAGGTAGACTATGACATGTCCAGCAAATGACCAAAACAAAGAATCAGGTAACCTCTTGGAGGAAGAGAATATTTGGAATTACCAGAGGTAGAATTCTAAAGATTAATATACAGAATCCTTCAAGAGATCAATAAGGAGATCAGGCAAAACTCAGACGAAGCCAAGGAACGCACGGACAAAGCAGTAGAAGAATTTAGGAAAGCTACACAAGTTTTTTTTTTTTTTTTACACAAGAGCAGAATGACAAATTTAACAGGCTGCTAGAATCCATTGAGAGACAGCAAATAGAAATCCAAAACAGTAACAGTAAAATTTCACAAGTAGACAACTCAGTGGAAGTCAGAATAATAAGTTTAAAGGTAAAGCACTTGACACCAATTTATTTGAGGAAAAATCAGGTAAAAGAACTTTAAAAATTAACAGACCCTGAGAATCATATGAGACACTATCAAGAGGAACAACATATGAGTGATTGGAGTACCAGAACAGGGGAGGATAACAGAAAATATGGAGAAAATTGTTGAAGATTTGCTGGCAGAAAACTTCCCTGATATCATGAAAGAGGAGAAGATATCTATCCAAGAATCTCATTGAACCCCACACAGGGTAGATCTCAAAAGAAAGTCACCAAGACATATTATAATCAAACTTGTCAAAACAAAAGATAAAGAGAGAATTTTAAGAGCAGCTAGGGATAAATGAAAAGTTACCTACAAAGAAGAGTCAATAAAACTAAGCTCTGACTACTCAGCTAAAACCATGCAGGCAAGAAGGCAATGTGATGACGTATATAAAGCCTTGGAGGAAAAAAGTTGCCATCCAAGAATTATATATCCAGCAAAACTGTGTTTCTGATATGAAGATGAAATTGCAACATTTCCTGATTAACAAAAGTTAAGGGAATTTGTAAAAACCAAACCAAAATTACAAGAAATACTAAAGGGAGCCCTCCAGCTAGAGAGTCAATGATATCAGACAACAACCCAAGACTAGAACACAGGACAGAACATCCAGATATCAACCCAGTTAGGGATGTCACAAAAATAAGTCGAAGGTACAACACTGAAAACAGGGAAACAGAGATGTCAATATGTAAAAGATGACAACATTAAAACAAAAAAGAGGGACTAAATAGTGTATTCATAGAACTTTCATATAGAGAGGAAGTTAAGGCAATATCAAGAAATAGAAGATTGGTTTAAACCTAGAAAAATAGAGGTAAATTTCAAGGTAACTACAAAGAAAAACGAACAAATCTACACACCAAAATAAAAAAGAAGAAAAACGTAAAGACTCAGCATTACAAAATCAATAACAATAAAAAGGATGAAAAGAAAATACATGAAGAAAAAAGGCTCAGCACAGAAAATTAAGTCGAATGCACACACAAAAAAAATATCAAAATGACAGCACTAAACTCATAAAAAAAAAAACTCATACCTATCAATAATTACACTGAATGTAAATGGACTGAATGCACCAATAAAGAGATAGAAAGTGATAGAATGGATTAAAAACACACGATCCATCTATATGCTGCTTACAAGAGAGACACCTTAGACTCAAACACACAAACAAGTAAAAACTTAAAGGATGGGAAAAAATACATCAAGCAAAAAACAATGAAAAAAAAGCTAGAGTAGCAATATTAATCACTGACAAAATAGACTTTAAAGCAAAATCCACCACAAAGGTTAAGGAAGGACACTATATAATGATTAAAGGGTCAATACACCAGGAGGACTTAACCATAACAAATATATATGCATCCGACGACAGGGCTCCAAAATACATAAAACAAACTAACAGAGTTGAAAAGAAATAGCTCTGTAATAGTAGCAGGAGACTTCAACACACCACTCTCAGTGAAGGACTGAACATCTAGAAAGAAGCTTAATAAAGAGAAGAACTAAATGCCACAATCAACCAACTTGGTCTCATGGACATATACAGAACATTCCACCCAACAGCAGCCAAGTATACCCTCTTTTCCAACCCATGCATAACATTCTCCAGAATAGACCACATATTAGGGCACAAAGCAAGCCTTAACAGAATTCAAAACATCAAAATATTACAAAGCATGTTTTCTGACTATAAAGCCATAAAAGTTCAAATCAACACAGAAAAGCAAGGAAAAAAAAAAAAAATCAAGTATGTGGAAACTGAACAACACCTTGCTGAAAAACTACTGAGTTATAGAAGAAATCAAGGCTGGAATAAAGACATTCATAGAATCAAATGAGAATGAAAACCCATCCTACCAGAACCTTTGGGACACAGGAAAAGCAGTGCTCATAGGTCAATTTATAGCAATAAATGCACACATCCAAAAAGAAAAAAGGGCCAAAATCAAAACATTAACCCTACAACTTGAACAAATAGAGAGCACCAAAAGAAGCCCTCGGGCACCAGAAGAAAGGAAATAATAAAAATCAGAGCAGAAATAAATGAAAGAGAGAATGGAAAAGCAACTGAAAGAGTCAACAAGACCAAAAGCTGTTTTTTTGAAAAGAGCAACAAAATCGATAAACCATTGGCCAAACTGACAAAAGAAAAACAGGAGAGGAGGCAAATAACCCAAATAGGAAATGAGATGGGCGATATCACAACAGACCCAACTGAAATTAAAAGAATCATGACAGGATACCTTGAAAAACTGTATTGCAACAAATTTGAAAACCTAGAGTAAATTGACAAACTTCTAGAGACACACTACCTACCTAAACTAACACAAACCAAGGTAGAAAAACTAAATAAACCTATAACAAGAGAATGGATTGAAGAGGTAATAAAAAAGCTCCCAAAAAAAGAAAGCCCTGGCCCTGTTGTCTTCACTGGAGAATTCTACTAAACTTTGAGAGAAGAGTTAACAGCAATACTACTAAAGGTATTTCAGAACATAGAAAAGGATGGAATTCCTCCAAACTCATTCTATGAAGCCAGCACAGCCCTAATACCAAAACCAGGTAAAGGCACCACAAAAGAAGAAAATTACAGATCAATATCCCTCATGAACACAGACACAAAAATCCTTAACAACTCTAGCCAACAGAATTCAACAACATATCCAAAAAAAATTCATCATGACCAAGTGGGATTCTTACCAGGTATGCAGGAATGGTTCAACATTAGAAAAACAATCAATGTAATCCATCACATTAATAAAACAATAGATAAGAACCACATGATCTTATCAACATATGCAGAAAAAGTGTTTGACAAAGTCCAACACCCATTCATGATAAAAACTCTCAGCAAAATAGGAATAGAAGGAAAATTCCTCAACATAAAAAAGGCATTTATACAAAGCCAACAGCCAACATCATCCTAAACAGAAAGAGTCTGAAAGCATTCCCCTTGAGAATGAGAATCAGACAAGGATGCCCTTTATCACCACTCTTATTCAACATTGTGCTGGAGGTCCTAGCCAGAGCAGTATGGCAAGTAAAAGAAGTAAAGGGCACCCAAATTGGTAAGGAAGAAGTAAAAGTATCCCTATTTTCAGATGATATGATCTTATACACAGAAAGCCCCCAAAGAATCCCCAGAAAACTACTGGAACTAATAGAAGATTTCAGCAAAGTATCAGGAAAAAAGATAAACATACAAAAATTAGTTGAATTCCTCTACACAACAAAGAGAACTTCGAAAAGGAAATCTATTATCAATACCATTTACAATAGGCCCCAGGAAAATAAAATACTTAGGAATAAATCTAACCAGAGAAGTAAAAGACCTATACAAAGAAAACTGTAAGACACTACCGCAAGAAACTAAAAGAGACCTACATAAGTGGAAAAACATACCGGCTCATGGTTGGAAGACTCAACATTGTGAAAATGTCAATTCTATCCAAAGTGATCTACAGATACAATGCAATCCCACTCCAAATTCCAACATTTTTTAACGAGATGGGGAAACAAACCACCAACTTCATATGGAAAGGGAAGAGGCTGTAGACAAGTAAAGCATTACTGAAGAATAACAAAGTGAGAGTCCTCACACTACCGGATTTTAGAAGCTATTATACCACCGTGGTAGTCAAAACAGCCTGGTACTAGTACAACAACAGATATGTAGACCAATGGAACAGAATTGAGAATCTAGACATAAATCCATCCACGTATAAGCAACTGATATTTGACAAAGGCCCAAAGTCAGTTAAATGGGGAAAACAGTCTTTTCAACAAATGGTGCGGACATAACTGAATATCCGTCTGCAAAAATACAAAACAGACTCATACCTCACGCCATGTACAAAAACTAACTCATAATGAATCAAATACCTAAACATAAGATCTAAAATGATAAAGTTCATGGAAGAAAAAATAGGGACAAAGCTAGGAGCCTTAATACATGGCATAAACAGAATAAAAATCATAACTAACAATGCACAAACGCAAGAAGAGAAACTAGATAACTGGGAGCTTCTAAAAATCGAACACTTATGTTCATCAAAAGACTTCATCAAAAAAGTAAAAAGACAACCTACAGACTGGGAAAAAATTTTCAGCTACGACATATCTGATAATGGTCTAATCTCTAACAACAAAAAGACAAATAACCCAATTAAAAAATGAGTGAAGAATATGAGCAGACACTTTACTAAAGAAGACATTCAGGCGGCTAACAGATACTCGAGGAAATTCTCACAATCATTAGCCATTAGAGAGAAGCAAATCAAAAGTACAATGTGATACCATCTCACCCCAACAAGGTTGGCACTAATCCAAAAAACACAAAATAATAAATGTTGAAGAGGTTGTGGAGAGACTGGAACACTTATACACTGCTGGTGGGAATGTAAAATGGTACAACCACTTTGGAAATCAACTTGGCACTTCATTAAAAAGCTAGAAATAGAAGTTCCATATGATCCAGCGATCTCACTCCTTGGAATATGTCCTAGAGAAATAAGAGGCATCACAAGAATGGACATATGCATACCCACCTTCATTGCCACACTGTTCACAATAGCAAAAACATGGAAACAACCTAGGTGCCCATCAACAGACAAATGGAAAAACAAATTATGGTACATACATGCAATGGAACGCTATGCAATGATAAAGAACAGTGGTGAATCCGCGAAACATTTCAGAACATGGATGAACCTGACGGGCATTATGCTGAGTAAAATTAGTCAGCCACAAAAGGACAAATATTGTATGATACCACTATTATAAGAACTCAAGAAGAGGTTTAAACACATCTAAACAGAGAAGGCAACATTCTTTGATGG
The DNA here is from genome assembly GCF_024166365.1 of Elephas maximus indicus. Lineage (NCBI taxonomy): Eukaryota > Metazoa > Chordata > Mammalia > Proboscidea > Elephantidae > Elephas > Elephas maximus. Next base: position 221,022,765 of record NC_064820.1, on the reverse strand, counting down.
TTACAAGGGTGGGGCAGGAGGGAGAGAGGAATTCACTAGATAGTAGACAAGAATTATCTAAGTGAAGGGAAGGACAACATACAATACAGGGGAAGTCAGTACAACTGGACTAAACCAAAACCTAAGAAGCTTCCTGAATACAACCAAACACTTTGAAGGACAGATTATATGGGGCTGGGGCCTGGGGACCATGGCTTTGGGGGGCATCTAGGTCAACTGGCACAAAAATGCTTATTCAGTGAGTGGCGTCTGGGTTCTTAAAAGCTTGTGACTGGCCATTTAAGATGCATCGATTGGTCCCAACCCACTTGGGAGCAAAGGAGAATGAAGAACACCAAAGACTTAAATATTAGTCCAAGAGGCAAAAGGACCACCTAAGCCAGGACTCCATTAGCCTGAGACCAGAAGAACTAGATGATGTCTGGCTACCACCAATGACCACCCTGACAAGGAACACAACAGAGAGTCCTTGACAGAGAGGGAGAAAAGTACGGAGCAGAACTCAGATTCGAGTAAAAAGACCAGACTTAATGGTCTGACTGAGATTGGAGGAGCCCCTGAAGCCATGGCCCCTGGATGGGTGCTCTGTTAACTGAGAACTAAAACCATTCCTGAAGCCCACTCTTCAGACAAAGATTAGACTGGATTATAAAACATAAAATAATACTCGTGAAGAGTGTACTTCTTAGTTCAAGCAGATACATGAGACCAAATGGGTGGCTTCTGCCCGGAGGCAGGATGAGAAGGCAGGAAGGGACAGGAGCTGTTGGATGGACATGGGAAACCCAGGGTAGAAAGGGGAAGTGTGCTGTCAGATTATAGGGATTTCATCTAATGTCTCATAACAATATATGTATAAATTTTGGTATGAGAAATTAACTTGAGCTGTAAACTTTCACATAAAGCACACACACAGAAAAATAAAGATACACTAATTGTTTTGTGACCTTGGTTACAATCCCTGCAATGTGTCAGCTCTCTCCCCCTTTCAACTCCTGGCCCCACACGTCTATTCATCCAGTTTTCCTGTCTCTTCCTGCCTTCTTGTCTTTGCTTTTGGGCAGATGTTGCCCATTTGATCTCATATACCTGATTGAACCAAGAAGCATGTTCTTCACGTGTCTTATTGTTTGTTTTGTAGGCCTTTCTAATCCTTGGCTGAAAGGAGGACTTCGGGTGGGGCTTCGGTTCTGAGTCACCAGGGTGTCTGGGGGCCATACTTTTGGGGATTCCTCCAGTCTCTGTCAGACCAGTAAGTCTGGTCTTTTTCTTTGTGAATTTGAATTTTGTTCTATATTTTTCTCCTACTCTGCCCAGACCCTCTATTGTGATCCCTGTCAGGGCTGTGGGTGGTGATAGCCGGGAACTATCTTATTCTTCTGGGCTCAGGCTGGTAAAAGCTGTGGTTCTTGTGCTCCATTATTCCTTTGGACTAATATTTTCCTTGTGTCTTTGGTATTTTTTCATTCTCCTTTGCTCCGGATGGGATAGGATCAATAGGTGTAGATGGCTGCTCACAAGCTTTTAAGACTCCAGATGCCCTCAGCCCCAGTAACTCAGTCCTTCAAGGCATTTGGATGTGTCTAGGAAGCTTCTGTAACTTTGCCTTGGTCAAGTTGTGCCGACTCCCCAATATTGTGTGTTATCTTTCCCTTCACAAGAGTTAACTCTTGCCCACTGTCTAGTTAGTGATTTCCCCTCTCCATCCTTTCCCTTCCTCAGGACCATTAAAAATTATTTTTGTGTGTGTGTAAACTTTTCCTTGGGTTTTTATAATAGTGTTCTCATGCAATATTTGTTCTTTTGTGACTGACTTATTTCACTAGTATAATGGCCTCCAGATTCATCCATGTTGTGAGATACTTCATGGATTCATCATCGTTCTTTATCATTGGTAGTATTCCATTGTGTGCATGTACTATAATTTGTTTATCCAGTCATCTGTTGATGGGCACTTGTTTCCATCTTTTTGCTATTGTGAATAATGTGTCAGTGAACATGAGTGTGCATACATTTATTTATGTGACAGCTCTTATTTCTTTAGGATATATTCCTAGCAGCAGAATCGCTGGATTGTATGGTATTTCTATTTCTAACTTTTTGAGGAAGCTCCATATTGTTTTCCATAGTGGTTTATCCTTTTACATTCACAGCAGCAGTGTATGAGTTCCAATCTCCTGGAAACCTCTCCATCATTTGTTAATTTCTTTTTTGTGTGTGTGTGCCAGTAATGTCAGGGCGAGATGTTATCTCGTTGTAGATTTGGTTTGCTTTTCTCTAATGGCTAACGACCACAAGTATTTCCTCATGTGCCTGTTAGTCACCTGAATGTCTTCTTTTGTGACGTGTCTGTTCATATCCTTTGCCCATTTTTAAATTGGATTATTTGTCTTTCTGTTGTTGAGGTGGTGAACTATTCCACAGATTTTAGAAATTAGACTCTTGTCAGATATGTCCTAGCCAAAAATTTTTTCCTAGTCTGTGGGTTCTCTTTTTACTTTTTTGGTGAAGTCTTTTGATTAGCGTAAGTGTTTGATTTTTAGGAGCTCAGAGTTATCTGTTTATCTTCTGGTATTTGTCCATTGTTAGTTATGAGAATATTGGAGACATGTTTACCTGTACTTTGTTGACCATGCAAAGGCATTTGACTGCGTGGATCATAACAAATTATGGATAACTCTTTTAAAAATAATTTTTATTGTGCTTCAAGTGAAAGTTTACAAATCAAGTCAGTCTGTCACATATAAGCTTATATACACCTTACTCCATACTCCCACTTACTCTCCCCCTGAGTCAGCCTGCTCCCTCCTTCCAGTCTCTGCTTTCGTGACGGTTTTGCCAGTTTCTAACCCTCTCTACCCTCCTATCTCCCCTCCAGACAGGAGATGCCACCACAGTCTCAAGTGTCCACCTGGTACAAGTAGTTCACTCTTCATCAGCATCTCTCTCCAACCCATTGTCCAGTCCGTTCCATGTCTGATGAGTTGTCTTCGGGAATGGTTCCTGTCCAGGGCCAACAAAACGTTTGGGGACCATGACCACCGGGATTCTTCTAGTCTCAGTCAGACTATTAAGTCTGGTCTTTTTTTTTTGATTGACTTTTATTGAGCTTCAAGTGAACGTTTACAAATCAAGTCAGTCTGTCACATATAAGTTTATATACATCTTACTCCTTACTCCCACTTGCTCTCCCCCTAATGAGTCAGCCCTTCCAGTCTCTCCTTTCGTGACAATTTTGCCAGTTTCCAACTCTCTCTATCCTCCCATCCCCCCTCCAGACAGGAGATGTCAACACAGTCTCAAGTGTCCACCTGATATAATTAGCTCACTCTTCTTCAGCATCTCTCTCCTACCCACTGTCCAGTCCCTTTCATGTCTGATGAGTTGTCTTTGGGAATGGTTCCTGTCCTGTGCCAACAGAAGGTTTGGGGACCATGACCGCCGGGATTCCTGTAGTCACAGTCAGACCATTAAGTATGGTATTTTTATGAGAATTTGGGGTCTGCATCCCACTGATCTCCTACTCCCTCAGGGGTTCTCTGTTTTGCTCCCTATCAGGGCAGTCATCGGTTGTGGCCAGGCACCATCTAGTTCTTCTGGTCTCAGGATGATGTAAGTCTCTGGTTCATGTGGCCCTTTCTGTCTCTTGGGCTCATAATTATCGTGTGACCTTGGTATTCTTCATTCTCCTTTGATCCAGGTGGGTTGAGACCAATTGATGCATCTTAGATGGCTGCTTGTTAGCATTTAAGACCCCAGATGCCACACTTCAAAGTGGGATGCAGAATGTTTTCATAATAGAATTATTTTGCCAATTGACTTATAAGTCCCCTTAAACCATGTGGATAACATTTTGAAGAATGGAAATTCCAGAACACTTAATTGTGCTAATGAGGAACCTGTACTTAGACCAAGAGGCAGTTGTTCGAATAGAATAAGGGGATACTGCGTAGGCTAAACAGGAAAAGGAGTCCATCAGAGTTGTGCCCTTTTACCATACTTATTCCATTTGTATGCTGAGCAAATAATCCCAGAAGCTAGACTATATGAAGAAGCATGCTGCATCAGAATTGGAGGAAGACTCAACAACAACTTGTGATATGCAGATGACACAACCTTGCTTGCTGAAAGTGAAGTGGACTTGAAGCACTTACTGATGAAGATCAAAGATAACAGCCTTCAGTATGGATTACACCTGAACATAAAGAAAATAAAAATCCTCACAACTGGACCAATAAGCAACATCCTGATAAATGGAGTAAATATTGAAGTTGTCAAGGATTTCATTTTACTTGGATCCACAATCAATATCCATGGAAGCAGAAGTCAAGAAATCAAATGACACATTGCATTGGGCAAATCTGCTGTAAAAGATATCTTCAAGGTGTTGAAAAGCAAAGTTGTCACTTTAAGGACTAAGGTGCACCTGACCAAAGCCAGGGTGTTTTCAATAGCCTCATACGCATGTGAAAGCTGGACAATGAATAAGGAAGACTGAAGAAGAATTGATGCCTTTGAGTTGTGGTGTTGGTGAAAAATATTGAATATACCATAGACTGCCAGATGAATGAACAAATCTGTCTTGGAAGAAGTACAGCCAGAATGCCCTCAGGAGGGACCAGTCACTGGAAAAGGACATGATGCTGGGTAATGTAGAGGGTCAGTGAAAAAGAGCAAGACCCTCAGTGAGATGGATTGACACAGTAGCTCCAACAATTGGCTCAAGCATAAAGATTGTGAGAAGGACTCAGGACTAGGCAGTGTTTTGTTCTGTTGTATATAGGGTCACTATGAGTTGGAATCAACTAGATGGCACCTAACAACAGCTATGGTTTGTATTATGTTCATGTCATGTATTAGGGCCCCTAGTGTCTCCCCACTTTTTCTTCCCTGGTCTTTATCTTTAAGGTTTTATAATTAGGTCTTTGATCCATTTTGAGTTATTATTAGTTTGCTGTGGGTTATGGATACTATTTCATTTTATTTTACAGAGGGACATCCAGTTTTGACACCACTGTTTGTTAAAAAGGCTGTCTTTTCCGCATGTAATGGACTTTGGTCCTTTGTCAAAGATCAGCTGACCATAGGTGGATACATTTACATCTGGTTTCTCAATTCTGTTCCGTTGGTCTATGTGTCTGTTTTTGTACCAGTACGAGGCTGTTTTGACTACTGTGGCTGTGTAGTAGGTTCTCAGATCAGGTAGATCAGTTGTGAGGCCTCCTACTTTGTTCTTTTTTTTCAATAATACTTTGCTTATCTGGGGGCCTCTTTCCTTTCCTTGTAAAGTTGGTGATTAGTTTTTCTATCTAGTTAAAGAATGCTTTTCGCATATGGATCAGGATTGCATTATATCTGTAAGTCGTTTTGGGTAGAATTGACATTTTCATAATGTTTAGTCTTCCTATCCATGAGCATGGTATGTTTTTCCACTTATGTAGGTCTCTGGTTTCTTGCAATTGTGTTTTGTAGTTTTCTTTGTATAGGTCTTTTACATCCCTGATTAGATTTATTCCTAAGTATTTTATTTTTTTAGGAGCTCTAATAAATGGTATTGTTCTCCTGTTTTCCTTTTCATAGTCCTCTTTATTGGTGAATAGGAATCCGACTGACTTTTGTATGTTGATTTTGTGTTCTGCTACTCCGCTAAATCTTTTTCTTGGTTCCAGTAGTTTTCCTGTGAAATCTTTGGGGTTCTCTATGTATAGGATCATATCATCTGCAAATAGGGAGAGTTTTACTTCTTTCTTTCCAATTTGGCTGCCCTTTATTTCTTTTTCTTGCCCTGTTGCTCTAGCTAGGACTTCAAACACAATGTTAAATAGGAGTGGTGATAAAGGGCATCCTTGTCTTGTTCCTATCCCCAGGGGAAATGCTTTCTGCCTTTCTCTGTTGAGGATGATGTTAGCTGTTGGTTTTGTCTAGATGCCCTTCATTCTGTTAAAGAATTCCCTTCTATACCTACTTTACTGAGAGTTTTTATCAGGAATGGGCATTTGGACTTTATCAAATGCCTTTTCTTTGTCAATTGAGATGATCATGTGATTCTTTTCTTTTGTTCTATTTATGTGGTGGATTACGTTGATTGATTTTCTAATGTTGAACCATCCTTGCATACTTGATATGAATCCCGCTTGTTCATAGCTTTTTTTTTTTTTTTTAATTTGTTGCTGAATTCTATTGGCTAGAATTTTGTTGAGAATTTTTGTATCTATAGTCATGAGAGAGGTATAGGTCTGTAATTTTCTTTTTCTGTGGTGTCCTTGCCTGACTTGGGTATGACGGTTATGCTGGCTTCAAAGAATGAATTCAGGAGTATTCCTATCTTTTCTATGCTGTGAAATAGTTTGAGTAGTACTGGTGTGAGCTCTCTGTGAAAGGTTGGTAGAATTCTCCAGTGAAGCTGCCTGTGCCAGGCCTTTTTTTTGTTGGGAGTAATTTTTATTACCTCTTCAATCTCTTCTCTTGTTATGGGTCTGTTCAGATTTTTTACCTCAGTTTGTTTTAGTTTAGATAGACAGTGTGTTTCTAGAAATTTGCCCATTTCCTCTAGTTTCTCAAATTTGTTGGAGCACCTTTTTTCATAGTATTCTGTTATGATATAATTTATTTCTGTTGGGTCTGCTGTAATGTCCTCCGTGTCATTTTTTATTTGGGTTATTTTCTTTCTCTCCTGTTTTTGTTTTGTCAGTTTGGCCAGTGGTTTGTAGTTTTGTTGATCTTTTCCAAGAACCAACTTATGGTGTTACTGATTTTTTTCTATTGTTTTTCTGTTCTCTATTTCATTTATTTTTCTCTAATTTTTATTATTTCCTTTCTTCTGGTGCCTGAGGGCTTCTTTTGCTGTTCTCTTTGTATTTGTCCTAGTTGTAGGGCTAATGTTTTGATTTTGGCCCATACTTCTTTTTTGATGAGTGTGTCTGTTGCTATAAATTGACCTCTGAGCCCTGCCTTTGCTGTGTGCCAGAAGTTTTGGGATGATGTGTTTTCATTCTCATTTGATTCTAGGAATTTTTTGATGCCTTCTTTGATTTCTTCTATCACTCAGTTGTTTTTAAGCACGGTGTTACTCAGTTTCCATATGTTTAATTTTTTTCCCCTTGATCGTCTTGTTATTTTTTCTACTCTTATGGCATTGTGATCAGAGAGAATGCTTTGTATTATTTTGATGTTTTAGATTTTATGGACAGTTATTTTGTGGCCTAAAATGTGGTCCATTCTGGAGAATGTTCCCTGTGGGTTGGAAAAGAACGTGTACTTTGCTGCCATTGGGTGGAGTGTTCTGTATAAGTCTATGAGGTCAAGTTGGTTGATTGGGACCTTTAGACCTTCTGTATCTTTGTTGAGTTTCTTTCTAGATGTTCTGTCCTTTACTGAGAGTGGTGTGCTGAAGTCTCCTACTATTATTGTGGAAATGTTGATTTCTCTTTTCAATACTGTTAGAGTTTGTTTTATGTACTTTTGAGCCCTATCTTTGGGTGTGTAGATATTTATCATGGCTATGTCTTCTTGGTGGATTGTCCCTTTAATCATTATACAATGCCCTTCATTGTCTTTTATGGTGGATTTTGTCTTAAAATCTATTTTATCTGAAATTAGTATTGCCACTCTTCCTCTTTTTTGGCTACTGTTTGCTTGTTTCCCCCCCCCCCCATTCTTTGTTTTTAAATATATTTACGTCTTTGTGTCTGAGTTGTGTCTCTTATAGATAGCATATTGATTGGCCTTTTTTTCTATCACTCTTTGTCTCTTTACAGGTGCATTTAATTACATTAATTGTGATTATCAATAGGTGTGAGTTTATTGCTGTCATGCTGTTGTGCATTTTATTGTGTGCTGAGTTTTTCTTTGGTTCTCTTAGTTTCCTGTGCTGAATTACTTTTGTTTGTGGATGTTCTTGTCTGTCATTTTTATAGATTTTGTGTTTACTGAGTCTTTATATGTATTTTTTTCTGATGAATAGAATTGTTAACTTTCTTTTTAGTTACCTTGAAATTTACCCTTTTCTTGCCAAGTTTGAACCAATCTTTTATTACTTGACATTGCCTTGTCTTCCTCTCCATTTGGAAGTTCTATGCCTACACTGTTTGTTCCCCCTTTTATTTTTTCATGTTGTCATTTACAGCTTGACATCTTTGTTTCCCTGTTTTAAGTCCTTTAGATTTATTTTATTTTTGAGAGTCCTTTACCTAGGTTAGTATCTGGCTGATGCTGTCCTGTGTCCCAGACTCTGGTTGTTGTGTGATGTTGTTTGTTCTCTAAGTGAAGGACTCCTTTTAATATTTCTTGCAAGTTTGGTTTGGTTTTTGAAAATTCTCTTAATTTCTTTGTATCTGGGAATGTCCTAATTTTGCTGTCATATTTGAGAGAGAGTTTTTCAGGATATATTATTCTTGGTTGGTGTTTTTTTTCTTTCAAAGCTTCATACGTGTCATCCAGTTTCCTTCTTGCCTGCATAGTTTCTGCCAAGTAATCGGAGCTTAGTCTTAATATTTCCCCTTTGTAAATGACTGTTTTTCTCAAGGTGCTCTCAGGATTTTTTTTTTATGTCTTTGGTTTTGGCAAGTGTGATTTTGAAATGTCTTGGTTGTTCTCTTTTGAGGTCTATCCTATGTAGGGTTCGTTGAGCCTCTTGAATGATCAACCTTTCATCTCTCATGATACTTGGAAAGTTTTCCACCAGGAAATCTTCAATAATGTTTTCTATTTTCTCCTCGGCCTGGAACTCTGATCATTTGCAAAATTTTACTCTTGAATGTATCCCACGTAATACTTAGGTTTTCTTCATTCTTTTCTCTGATTTTTCTTCAAAGTATCTTCTGTGGATTCATCTTCAATCTCGCTGATTCTGTCTTCCATTGTTTCAAATTTACTCTTAAAACCTTCTATTAAGTTGTCTGTTTCTGAAATTTTGTTGTTTGTCTTTTGGATTTCTAGTTGCTGTTTTTATATCATTTCTATTTTTTTAAATTTATTTTGTGGTTTTGTTCTTGTGTTATTTTCCTGAATTCTTCTATTGCTTTGTCTGTGTTTTCCATGATTTTGTCTATTTTTTCCTTGGTTTTGTCTGTATTTTCTTTGATTTCTTTCCTAATCTCTTGGAAACCCTATATTAAAAAAATATTAGTCTTTTGAATTCCATACCAGGTAGCTCCAAAGCCTTTCCTTTTACCAGAAGGCTATCTGATTCTTTATTTTGGTCACTCACTTGCTGAAGTCATCTTGTTCTGCTTTTTTAAATGTTTTGATATCGTCTGTCTCTGAGGCACTACTTCCTTTATTTATTGATTATACATGCATTTGTTTCATCCTGCTTTTTGTTTTGCTATGATATGTCAGGGTGGGCATGCCAGCTGTGCTTTGCTACTTGCTCATCTGTGGTATGATAGCTCTCACCACCTTGTCTGGTTGGGTGCGGCAGCAGGAAGCAGAGTGAGCCAGCTTTCAGTACGCCAGTTTGGCAAGGCAGCTGAGGCAGACTGAGAGGGCTGTATCTGTCTCCTGATGTTGGTTCAGCAGTGAGGGTGATGTCACAGCCCCTCACCAGATGGGTGGGGGTGTTAAATGGAGAGTGGAATGGGTTCATTTCCCACTGTTCAGAAACTACTTATGCGGTGGAAGGGGAGGCAGTGTGGGCCAGGTGCAGTGGTGGGCCTGAGCTCCAGGGGCACTCTAGTTTGTGGGAGGAGGTGAGGTGGGCCTGGTGGGTGGGGCTGGGGTTTGTGTTGTGGACCCCAGTAGTGCGGGCTGCTGGGAATGGGGGATTTTTGCTTCTACTCACCAGAAGGGTGAGGTGTGGGAAAGTGTACTGATTACTTTTCTGCTTCCTATTGGGAGTTCGGTGAAGTTGCCTTCCTGTACTCTGTGTCTGGGATCGTTGCTGGCTGTGTTTCAAGGTGGTGACACTGTGCCATGTTTGTTGACAGGGGACGCCCATTCCGTATCTCTCCTTTTTCTCTGTTCTATCAGTTTCTACCTCCATTTGGTGTTCAATGTAGTTCTTTATCCTGTCCTTTGATGCCCAAGTTTCTGGGACTGATGATTGTATATGTTTTACTTAGTTTTTCTGATCTTTGCTGCAGCGGGACGGCATGGTGCATTTGTCTAGGCACCATGTTGGCTCCGCCTTCCCCTTCCATCTTCTTTTGACGACTCCTGCATCATTCAGTATTTTCCCTGCAGAATCCTTCAAAATTGCAACTAGAGGCTTGAAGTTTTTCTCTTCTTTCAGTTTGAAAACTACTGAGCATGTTCTTCCCTTTTGGTTTTCTAACTCCAGGTGTTTGCACATTTCATTATAATACTTTGTCTTCTTAAGCCACCCTTTGAAATCTTCCATTCAGAAATTTTACTTCATCATTTCTTCCATTTGCTTTAACTATCTACATTCAAAAGCAAGTTTCAGAGTCTCTTCTGACACCCATTTTTGGTCTTTTCTTTCTTTCCTGTCTTTTTAATGACCTTTGCTTTCTTCATTTATGATGTCCTTGATATCATCCCATCCAACATCCCACAGCTCATGAAATTGTAATTTTTGTAGTTCAAAAATCAGAAGTTTCGTAGGGCTTAGACTAAACACTGGTTCTTGTAGTTGTATTCATTCATTCATTAAATATTTGTCCAACACTTATCATATTCTATACACAGTGCTAGACTGTGAGTATAGTACAGTGAATACAACACAGCTCTTGCCCTCAAGGGTTGTAACGATGAATAGCTGTATAAACAGACAATTACAGAAATGTGTGCAAAAAAAAAAAATTCTACAGTGGGGTGCCACGGCAGCACATGGTGGGGCACCAGTGTTGAGAAGCTGGTTAGTGAAAGCAGGGACACTGGCAGAGTAAGTGGCTGTTGGCCAACTGAAGGGTGGAACAGGAGTTGTAAGAATAGCATCTCAGTCCTGGAATGTTCCAAGTCCTGGGTGTGTGTGGAGGTGGTATAGGGGAAGAGAATGTACTTGGCTATCGTGGAAATAGGGAGCGTGATGGGAAGCTCTGAGGCCAGGAAGATGAGTGGGAGTTTATAAATCATGGAAAAGTTGTGGGAATTATTCATAAGACAGCAAGGAGGAGGGTTTTAAATTGAGGAGCAAGTAAAGCCACTCTGTACATGGTTTAAGGTCCCTGGGTGGTGCAAACAGTTTGCTTTTGGCTATCAACTGAAAGGCTGGAGGTTCAAATCCACCCGGCACTGCCACGGAAGAAAGGTCTGGCAATCTGTTTCTGTAAGATTACAGCCAAGGAAACCCTGTGGAGCGCAGTTCTATTCTGAAGCACGTGGGGTCACAATGAGTCAGAATTGACTCAGTGCCAATGGGTTGGTTTTTGGTTTGTGCATAGTTTGAAGGATAAAAGAAGAAACATGAGTTGTCCCAGAAAGAATAACCGCAGCGAAGACCTGGGTGTACTTTTCATTTGTTTTACTGATTGCTTTTTTGTTCTTTGGGAGGGTTGCTTTATTTAATTTTGACATGAAAGCAGAAAGAAAAAAAAATACAGAGAAAGTCTGAAAATATTCATGAAACAGATAAAAAGAGAGTTGTTCTAGGGCAGTTGCAGGCAAAGAAGGAAGAAGAAATGGCTTCAGAACTTCGAGCAACCTAACCAGCCCATGGGCTGTACAGAGACTGAGACATCAGACCAGCCAGGGCCTGGAGGATTAGCCTCATGGGCAGCTGTGGGGCAGCTTGTCCACCACTAGCTATGGCAGACTATAGATGCTCTCAGCATGGCAAAAATGACAAGCCATGGCCTTAGGACTGGCAGCCACATAAAAATTCGGAGCAGAGTCCTCCCTATGTAAAAACCAGCTACCATTGAGTTGACTCCGACTCGTAGCAATCCCATGTCTGTCAGAATAGAGCTGCACTCTATGGGGTTTTCAATGGCTATGATCTTTCAGAAGTAGATTACCAGACCTTTCTTCTGAGGTGCCTCTGGGTGGATTCAAATCCCCAACCCTTTGGTTAGCAACCAAATGCTTAACTGTTTGCACCACCCATGTATGCCAATATGTAAAGGAACCATAGAATACATACTTTCATCCAGAAATGCCAATGGAAAGAATTACCTATAGATGCAACTGAACATTTTATTTTGGAAAACTATTCAGAGCTTTTGAAGGAGAAAGAATAGGACATAGGCAGAGAAACCTGCTTAAACACTTAGCCTGAACGTTGCTTTTGCTTATAATTTAATATTAAAATCCAAGTCTCTTAAGCACATAAATTTATCTGATCCTGTACTGTGCCTTGGCTTCCTCCCCCAGCCCCTTGTTATTTTTCCAAGCTGGTCTAAATTTTCCAGGTTGTTGGAAACGCTGGTTATTCCATGGCCTTCAAGAACATCTTACATGAAAGCCAGTTGCACTGAGTTATGGTTTTTCCATCAACTAAACCTTTTCACCAAATTGCCCACGGCTGAAACTATTTTCTGATAGATAAATATTTTCAAAGTTCCACTGTCAATCCCAGTTTAGAAATGTCAGATTGGTAATGACTTTACCCACCAGTGTTTCTTCTTCCTTATGGCATTTTTTTCCAGAGCAACAAATCCGAGGTGGTGGCGAGGGTGTAGAGCTCCACCTATTAAAATGGTATTAGAGAAGAAAGAAACAATGGCTTCTTTGTAATCACTTACAGTTAGTCAGGGAATGAATGTCTTGACACTCTTACATTTGAAAGCCACCTCTACCCTTCTGTTCAAAGGTATCCCTTGTACCCACAGCTCCTGCTGAGTGTTTGGGACACTTTGGGAAAAACACACAGCAGCAGCAAGAGAGACGGTCTAAGTCCTACTGATAAGGGATGAGGAATCTAAAAGTTTGAGGACATCGTTCTTCCCAAAATTGAAATATGCTTGTCTGTTTTGGCAAAGTTTAAAGAACGGATCAGGGAAGCTTTTCTATCAGGAATGACATGCCTGATTATTAAAAAAAAAAAAAAGAAAAATCAATATAAAGTTGGGCACAAGCGGAAAGCAACTTAATTTATCTTATTTCCTTTAGAGAAGGAAATAAACAAGGGTCAAATCTCCTAATTTTCATAGTAACAGCAAGAAATGAAAAGTTGTTTTTAAGAAGCTTTATAGATGTAAAAAATCATACTGGCTGCCCCCCTACCTATAAATACCTGTTTTTATGACTGAGCTGTGCTGTAGTGGCCAGGGGCCTGTAGCGGGAAGCTTCTGCTTTGGGTAGGAACTGCGTGCGGCCCTGTGAGATTCAATCAGACCAGCCGGGAGGTCCTTCCTCCTAATTTGCATATGCGTATGCAGAAAGAGCTCTCTGTCCAGTGCGACTGTCACAAACAGTACTTGTGTGCAGGATTCCACACCTCTTTGTAATTCTATCCTTCCAAAAACCAAACCCATTGCCATCTGGTAAATTCCGACTCATAGAGACCTTATAGGATAGAGTAGAACTGTCCCATAGGGTTTCCAAGGAGTGGCTGGTGAATTTGAACTACCCACCTTTTGGTTAGCTGTCAAACTCTGAACAACTATGCCACCAAAGCTCTGAGCAAATGGGGGCCATACTGTGAGTTCCACACCTCTGGGGGCCCTGCATATGGTACCTTCCTTAAGGTACACTGGTGCTTGAGGCTGTCTGAGGCCAGCATTGCCTTCTTGGAGGAGGGGGTCTCTCCAAGGTCTTATACACTCCAGTCCTCATTTCTCCCCTTTGGTATCCCTTCTGACCAACTACTTACTTCTGCGTGGAGTTGACGAGATGTCCCAAGGAGCTCCAGGCCCATATCTGTGGGGGCTGTCCTGAGGCCTGTAGCTGGGCCCTGAGTTTAGGAAGGCAACCAGCAACAGATCACTCCTGCTGGCTGGCATGGAATTTTTTTGTGGGGCCATCTGAGATTGGCCCTTCAGGATGGTGCTGCTGACACATTGCTTTTGAACAACTCAAATTGTTTATGCAGACATGGATCTCCCAAAAAACTCTTTACCCGGGGGCCTCTTTGCATGACCCAGTTATCATCCTCCAAAGCCAAAAGCTTTGCTGAGCAAAGTTGATCTACTGAAGGTTTGGCAGGAGAGACCACCCCATAAATCCCCATCTATCGTGTTGCTACCTTCAGACCCTCCTCCACCCCCGCCTTTATCCAGGAGGTGTCCCCTCTGCCCTTTGTCCCATGTACCCCTCCCCACAGTGGTTCCTTTCTTACTCTCAACTTTTTTTACATTGGAAAGTTTAGCTGGTCTTAAGGATTCCAAATTTGCTTTCCTATCTCCTCATTCCAAAAGCAGGGGATGCTCCAGTTACTGGTGGCCAACCTCCTCAGAGGGCTGTGAGGGACTGTGTAGTGAGCTGAAGAGTGGCCACTAAAAAGATACATGCAAGTCCCAACCCCGGGATCTGTGCATATGACCTTATTTGGAGATAGGATCATTGCAGATATAAGTCAGTTAAGAATCTGGAGATGAGATCATTCTGGATGAAGAGTGGGCCTTCAATCCAATGGCAGGTGCCCTTCTAGGAAAAGAGGAGAGAATCACACAGAGGAGGCCGTGTGACAACAGAAGCAGAGATTGGAATGATATGTCTACAAGCCAAGGAACGCCTAGGATTGCTGAGGACCCCAGAGGTTAGGAGAGAGGCATGGAACAGGTTCTCCGCTACAGCCTCCAGAAGGAAAGTATCCTACAGACACCTTGATTTTAAACTCCTGGCCTCCAGAACTGTGAGAGAATAAATTTCTGTTGTTTTAAGTCGTCAAGTTTGTGGTAATTTGCCACAGCAGCCGCAGGGAACTAATAGAAACTAATTAATTAAGTAGCAGAAACACTTTTTTTGGACTTGACAGTTTTGGGGTTCACCGTTATCAGTACTGGGCATCAGTGAGGTATCCCATCCCCAGGAGGGCTGCCCACATGGAGGAAGCAGGTGTGTTCTGAGAGCTTTTACTTGCACCATAAAGACTTCTCTCCACAGAACTGAGCTACAGGTGTTTTCGTTTAAAAACAGTCTTTTAATAGTATACTTAATATCTACATGTTGTTTTTGTTGTTGTTAGGTGCCATCGAGTTGGTTCTGACTCATAGCAACCTGATGTATAACAGAACAAAACACTGCTGGGTCCTGCATCACCCTCACAATCATTGCTATGTTTGAGCCCATTGTTGCAGCCACTGTGTCAATCCATCTCGTCGAGGGTCTTCCTCTTTTTCCCTGACCCTCTGCCTTACCAAACATGATGTCTTTCTTCAGGGACTGGTCCCTTCTGATAACATGTCCAAAGTATGTGAGATGAAGTCTTGCCATCCTTGCTTCCAAGGAGCACTCTGGCTGTACTTCTTCCAAGACAGATTTGGTCATTCTTCTGGCTGTCCATGACATATTCAATATTCTTCACCAACACCATAATTAGAAGGCATAAATTCTTTGGTCTTGTTTATTCATTGTCCAGCTCACATGCATATGAGGCATATGAAATAACTACATACCGAATTATAATTTACAAGGCACTTTTGGGCACTTAATTCTTTTAATTTGAACATTAACTGTGAAAATTATGAGGCATTATGTCAATTTTTCCATTGAACGAGATGATGCTCAGAGAGGCCAAGAGACTTTTGTTGAGAATCAGAGCTGTTAAATGAAATAGAAATGCATGACAAAATGGCATTGGTGGCTGAGTGGACAGTGTCCCTAAGACTTGCCTTTACTGAAACTTAAGCCTAAACTTTTCCTGTAAATCAAACCACTTTCGTTGACCAATGAGCTTCTGACAGCGTTTCCACCCTCCTTGGCCAATGAAATTCTGACAGTGCTTCAATAGTAAATTGTATAAGACAATCAGAATTAAGGGTCTTTGCTTCTGTGTTTTGTCCATAAAAAGCCAGTCACGGTTCATACTCAACCTTTCACTTTCACTTTGGTGCTGCCCTATCTGCTAAACTTCTGCCCAAATAAACCTCATCTAACAGATTAATTTTATTATTGACTCAGTTTCTTTTGACAGAGCCAAGCAGGCTCCCGGGCAGGGCTGAAGCCCTCGTATAAGCTGGGTTGTCCAGGGCACAGAACCAACCTATACTATCAGCATTTCAGCAGTGAAAGTGCTCTCCAGAGTCCAAATCATCAACACTCAAAAGGACTTAAGAATGTTATGTTATCTATATTTTTATAGCAATAAAATAAAAAAAAAGATTTAAGTAATGGAAACTATGTGTAACATGGGAACAGCTGCTATGAATGACACTGCAAGTTAGGGGAGACCAAATGTTGCCTATGGTGGATGCCAGGAGTGAGGTAGTGAGAAATAGATAGATTCTTGCAAACAGAAATAGGCATGAAAGACAGGGACGGGAGGGGAAATGAAGAGACAAAATGAGAGGATCTGAATAGAAAAAGAGAAGAGGAAAAAAAATGAGAGGGAGATGTTCTGAGGTGATTTTGGAAAAGTTGAAAAGCTAACAGCAGCCAGAACAATTCTTTAAAATGTTAACTAGGTCATGCCACTCCCCTGCTTGTTGTTAGCTGCCATTGGCCTTGGCCCCCAACTCACAGTGACCCAACGGACAGCAGAACAAACCGCTGCCCAGTCCTGCGCCACCACCATGATCAGTTTCGGATAGGACTGTTGTGATCCATGGGATTTTCACTGGCTGATTTTCAGAGGCAGATCACCAGGCCTTTCTTCCTAGCCTGTCTTAGTCTGAAAGCTTCACTCTAACCTGTTCAGTATTAGAGTAACACACAAAACCTTCACTGACAGACGGCTGGTGGCAGAGCTTGAGATGCATCAGCTGGAATTGAACCTGGGTCTCCTGCATGGAAGGCAAGAACTCTAACACTGTACCGCCCAATGCCTGCTTACAATCCATCAATCGCACGTGGTAAGTGAACAGGCTCCTTTCTCCCAGACCCCCGCTTTCCTCACCCCCACCCCTGCCCACTCTCTCCAGGTGCCAATGCCTTGTCCTCCTTTCCTAGGACACGCTGAGCTGTGTCTTGGCCCAGCCTGCCCTTCTTTCAGGTCTTTCCACGAGGTCCCCTTCCAGTCACTCAGGTTTTGGGGTAAATGTCATCTCCCCAGAGAGGCCTTTCCTAAACACCCTGTCTCACGTAGTCACCTGGCTCTCACTCTCAGATATCCTAGTTTTATTGTCATTGTGGGTTTATCACCATATTATATTTTTCTGTTTCCTTACGTGTTTATTTGTCTGGTGCCTCCCCTAGGATAGAGTCCTGGTGCTACAATGGTTAAGAGTGCAGCTGCTAACCATGAGGCCCGCAGTTTGAATCCACCAGCTGCTCCTTGGAAACCCTATGGGGCAGTTCTACTCTGTCCTCTAGGGTCACTATGAGTCAGAATCAACTCGATGGCGATGGGTTTTGGGTTTCCCCTGGGATGGTCGTTCCTTGGGAGGCAGCTTCTTGCTCACCTGTCTCATTCACCACTGTAACCCCCCAAAACCAAACCAAACCAGCTGCCATCAAGCTGATTCTATCTCATGGCGACTCCATGTGTTTCACAGTAGGACTGTGCTCCTTAGGGTTTTCAAGACTGTGACTTTTTGGAAGTAGATAGCCAGGCCTTTCTTCTGAGGCACCTCTGGGTGAGTTTGAACTGCAAATCTTTCCATTAGTAGCCGAGCATATTACCCATTTGTGCTACCCACTCTATCTCCAGTCCCTGGGAAAACACTTGATCAATAGCAAGTTTGATAAGCACGAATGAATGAAGGGTTGTGGCCACAGACCCCGGTGTTCAGTGGGATGTGGGCTCCAGAATAAGTTATCTTTGCCAGCTGATCCCTTGCATTGACAGGGCTTCAATCTGCTTTATCCATAAACTGTGAGGATCTCCTGTCTTAACGCTGTGCTGGTATGCCAGCTGAGGGAATGACAGCATCTAGGGTGTAGCATCAGGGCAGCACCCTTCCTCCAGGTAAGAGCAAGCTTAGGACCAGGACTCCAGATGGCTCCTTGACCGAAAGGCACAATGTAATTTACAAAAACGAAAATCTTGTTTTTGTTCTTCAAATCAGAGCTGTACTCTTTTAACCAGCCCTCTTCAAGTTCACGTCCTGAGCAGTTCAACACCCTGGTAGCAGCATCACTGGATAAGAAAGTCAAGGGTGAGGGTGGGGACTGTGTTAAAAAGCTACAGTGATCAAACGATGACTGTGTTCTTGGAATAAACATACATATCCCCTGCCTGATTCTTATTTGTTTTACCAGTATCTCTCTCTATACATATATAAGTGTGTGTTTGTGTATGTATATATTAAAAAACAAAAAACAAAAACCAAACTCATTGCCATCAAGTCGATTCTGACTCATAGTGACCCTACAGGACAGAGTAGAACTGCCCCATAGGGTTTCCAAAGAGTGCCTGGTGGATTTGAACTGCCAACCTTTTGGTTAGCAGCCATAGCAGTTAACCACTATGCCACCAGGGTTTCCACGTGTATATATACATCCCCCCAAAATGTATATAAACCATTGTCATCAAGTCAATTCCCACTCATAGTGACCCTATAGGACAGGGTAGAACTGCCCCATGTGGTTTCCAAGGAGTGCCTGGAGCATTTGAACTGCTGAACTTTTGGTTGGCAGCCGTAGCTCTTAACCACTACGCCACCAGGGTTTTTGTTTCTGTTTTGTTTTTTAGTCATCCTTGGCCTACTTTCCCCCATGGAGGGGCCCTGTGACCCCGCGCTGATCTGCCAAGGGCTGTGCTCATTTGGGACGTGCTGTTGGATAAGATGACCCACGTAGCTTGAAAGACCAAGGAGGCGCTGGATTCTGACAGGCGCATGCCAGTGTCCTGCCATCTCTCAGTTCTCCTCTTGTTTCCGCAGCCTGGCTACTCATGGTGCCTTTGTACCTGGAGTTCCTCGGTAACTCGGTGCTTCAAAGTCAGCTCTGTGCTTGGCTTAGCTCCCACCTCGAGACAGGGAAAGAAAAAGCAGCATTTCATGACCACACACTGGGGACCTGGGCTGCTCTTGAACCTGTGACCTAAGGAAGAAAATTATTCTCCAATTACAAAGTCAGCCAGCGGGAGTGTGAGTGAGCAAACAAATGAGGTCAGGTATGGCTTACCCAAAAAGCAAGGTAAGCACATTTTTAGGGCATCAACAAAACAGGGGCACAAATTGTCCAAAGTAAAGACTCATAGATGCCAAGCAGACAGGACACAAGGAAAAGCCGGTGGCTCAGTGGAAGAAAACAGGCAGGGCACTAAATGAAACTGATACCAGCTCCAGTGCATGAGAATGAGCTGAACGGAAATAAAGTTCATGCAGGGTCATGAGGGAGCCCGCATGCAAGGTCGTTTAAGCTATGAGGCGCCTACCACTTCAACGCCTTCGTTGACATCTGTCTGCTATGGTCTTCTCCTGTGTAATTGAAATTCTTTATCTCAGGGGTTCTCTTGGGAGTATAGTATTTCTTTCTAATAAACAAGAGGTGGGAGTGGGCTGTCAAGTCTAACTCTTGCTACTTTCAGCCAATATACAACTGGATCCAACATGAGCAGTTACTGGGCAAGGATGGATTAATAGGTAACAGGTCTCTGATCCATTTTAAGAAAACCGTCTGTACATCCACATATGCTGATCCAACAACTCCAGCCAGAAGGGCCAGCAATGCTCTTTGTCATGATACAAACACAAGGATATGATTATGTGCACATCCTGGTAAACAACCAATGGGAGCTCCAGTCCTAGATGATGTGCAAAAGTGACAGAACTCCAATAAATCGACTATTGCAATGAATTATATGATCAAGTTAAAAAAATTTTTTTTTTTTAATTTATTTTTTAACTGTATAGCATTTAGGTACAGATACACCATGGGTGACTAAGACAAACACACACACACACACACATATATGCATGTGTATATATGACTCGCGTACCCTGTACCAATGGTTGAGTGAGCAGAGGAGAGAGCACCACTGTTAATCAGTGTCTAGGGCCCTCACATGCCTTAATCCAGCCCTGGATAAGGTGCAGATGTTTGTTCACTTGCAAGGAGAGCTATCTTCCTGGAGCACCACAGGCCTCCGTCTGGAATTTGCACCAAGGGCCTCCTACCTGGGCATCAGTGAGCAAGGTCTTTCAGTCAACGCTCCTGCCCCAAGATGGAAACGAAGTGATGCTCGGAGCATCCTGATCTGAACAGAACCAGGCAGTGCATCTTTGTTTAGCCTCCTGGCCACTGGACTTGGCACTTGAGAAATATCCAACATATGTTGTTGGTGTTATTTGCTGTCCAGTCATCTCTAACTCATGGAGACCTTATGTACAACAGAACAGAACGTTGCCCAGGTTCTGTGCCATCTTCATGATCTTTGGTTGGTACAGTTGAGTGCACTATTGAGTGCCTTCCAACCTGGGGGGCTCATCTCCCAGCACTATATTGAGCAATATTCTGTGTGACCTGGGGGTTTTCACTGGCTGATTTTTGGAAGTAGATCAGCAGGCCTTTCTTCCTAGTCTGTCTTAGACTGGAAGCTCTGCTGTCTACCATGTGCACCACGGGTTGCCCTGCTGGATTTGAAAGTCCAACATTATAAAAACATGCAAGCCACCACAGTACGACAAAATGACAAAAAAAAAAAAAAAGGTGAATTCAGCATGTATGTTTTCATATTTCAAATAGAGGCAACATATACGTATGAATAAAACATAATTAATACCATGCTTTAAGATGAATGGGGCAATGCAAATTTTCAAGTAAAATTTTCTCATGCTATTTAAAAAGTTCTTGTAATGGCAATATCAAAAGTGCAATTTGTAAGGAATTTCTGTAAGACGAGTTTTCATGACACACTGTACTTCCTCTGAAAGGTGAGAACCCTCTGACATTTGATTATCAGAAGTGAACAGAGATAGATAGATTAGATAGATAGGTAGGTAGGTAGGCAGATAGAGAGATAGGTAGATAGGTAGACAGGTAGGTAGGTAGGTAGATAGGTAGATAGGGAAAGGTAGATAGGTAGACAGGTAGGTAGGTAGAGAGAGAGAGATAGGTAGATAGGTAGACAGGTAGGTAGGCAGATAGGTAGGTAGACAGACAGACAGACAAATAGTGGGAGTGAGTCCACTCCACCTCACGACAACCTTGTGTATAACAGAATGAAACGTTGTCCAGCCCTGTGCCATCTTCATGACCATTGGCATGCTGGAGCTCATTGTCGAGTGCCTTCCAACCTGGGGGGCTCATCTCCCACCACTATATCGGACATTGTTCTGTTGTGATCCAGAGTGTTTGCACTGCCTGAGTTTTGTAAGTAGATCACCAAGACTTTCTTCCTGGTCTTATTCTAGAAGCTTCCCTGAAACCTGTCCCTGCTGCTGTTTAAAATACCAGTGGCATAGCTTTCAGCATCATAGCAAGACACAAACCACCCTAGTATGATAGATATGTGGCAGTCCAGAGGTGCATACATCCTCGATAAACACTTGTCAATTAGTTAATTACTTGGATGAAAAATAACATCGCTACTTTCAGTTTATAGCATGCGAACCTGCACCACCATTTCATGCCCAAAGTATTTTCATAGTTGTTTTCCTTCATGCAGAGGACTGCCTCAAGCATGCAGGAGTAGGGAACCCGTAGTTCAAGAAATGGTTTTTGTGGTTAAGAGATGCAGCCACGCCATGGGGTTTCAACACTCACTCAGGCAACATTTAGGGAGGATTTACTGGGTACTGCGCAGTTAGTGCCTAAGCTGGCAAATAAGCTACATGATATGGAACATGAAATGGGTAAATGCCGGTGTAGTGCCAGGCCTCTGCACTACGGGAAAAGAAAGAAAAGGGACGGAAGTGCATAGAGAACACTTAACGGAGGTCTCGTGGTGTTTGTGTTTTTGCTCAATAGGTGAGCTGTTCTCAGCTCTCCTCAAGGTAATAAATGGCCCTGTCTCCCACTGGAGGTGTCAGTTTTCGCCACCACCCCCACTGCCATAGCCAGGAAAAAACCCTGATCTGAAAAAGAGACACTGTTCAAGGAAACCCAGACTCGGAATGCTCCTGTTGGACAAACAGTGGTGGAGTCTCCCTATCCAGCCATTCAGCTGTCATCTCTCACAGTATATCAGTATATCAGACAAAGCAGTGTCTCTGGTAGAAATCAGTTGAAAAGGCCTCAGGGCTTCGGGGCTGTGCTGTGAAAAGCTGATAATCATAGATCATCATAGTTGACTATGGAGTCCAGTAGATTCTGACTCATGGAGACTCCGTGTGTGTGAGAGTAGAACTGTACTTTATTATAGAGTTTTCAATGGCTGATTTTTCTGGTGTAGATCACCAGGCCTTTTATCGTGGATTGAATTGTGTCCCCCCAAAATATGTGTCAGCTTGGTTAGGCCGTGAGTCCCAGTATTGTGGTTGTCCTCCATTTTGTGATTTTAATTTTATGTTAAAGACTCTTACCCAGGTCACATCCCTGATCCAATGTAAAGGGAGTTTCCCTGGGGTGTGGCCTGCACCACCTTTTATCTCTCAAGAAATAAAAAGGAAAGGGAAGAGAGCAGAGAGGGGGACCTTGTATCACCAAGAAAGCAGTGCTGGAGCACAGCGTGTCCTTTGGACCTGAGGTTCCTGCGCTGAGATGCTCCTAGAGCCAACAGAGAGAGAAGGACTTTCCCTGGAGCCAGCATTTGGACTTTTAGCCTACTTTACTGTGAAGAAATAAATTTCTCTTTGTTAAAACCATCCACTTGTGGTATTTCTGTCATAGCAGCACTAAATAACTAGGACACCTGTCTTCCAAGGTGCCTCTGGGTGGACTCCAACATCCAACCTTTAGGTCAGCAGCCAAGTCTGTTAACTGTTTACACCACCTAGGGACTTCAATTATGGACTAAGGGACAAATAAGGATCTTAAAAAAAGAAAAGCGCAGAGAGCACAGACGGTTATGGTTCACCAGGAACAAGAAAAGACAGGAGTTGGGAAACTACGGCCCATGAGCCAGACCATCCATCACATTTTTTAAATGTCCTGTGAACTCAGAATAGTTTTTACATTTTAAAATGGTTGGAAGAGAATGTGAAGTAGAAGAGACTTTGTGACATGTAAAAAAAATACATAAAACTCAAATTTCTGAGCCTGTAAATAAAGTTTTATTGGCACACAGCCACGCTCTTTCATTTACATATTGCCTACGGCTGCTCTCATGCTCAGTGGCAGAGGTAAGCGGGTGTCCACAGAGACTGAGTGGACTGCAAAGCCTAAAATAACTGCTATCTGGCCCTTTACAGGAATAATTTGCTGACCTTTCTTCTAGATCATCAGAGAGGAGAGCTGCAAACGATCTCAATCCACTGTATACTTTTTATAATATGTATGTATTAAATCATATATAGTCCTGGGGGTGTGCTTTACAATATTCCCAAAGTCTAGGGTTAGGAGCATCTGAGGTATTCTCAGGAAGGATATCTGAGCCAGAGGGCCTTAGAGAGGGCATGACCAGAAGAAGCATGCTTTTTGGAAAGGGTGTTGGGATTTTCCCCTCTCTCTCTCAATGGGCTGCATCTACATGGAGGATACAAATAGAAGAAGACAACCCAGAGATGTTAGATAGATATTTAGTGACTAAGAAAGTGTCAGTTTTCCGTGCTGTGGTAGCTTGCATGTTGCTATGATGTTGGAAGGTATGTCGCTGATATTTCGAATACCAGCAGGGTCACCCATGGGGGAGGCGTCAACAGAGCTTTCAGACCAAGACAGACCAGGAAGGAAGGCTTGGATCTACTTCCAAAAGTTAGTCAATGAAAACCTTAGGGATCACAGAGTAGTGTCCGAGACTTGGACTTACTTTGGAAGGACCGATCACTGGAGAAGGACATCATGTTTGGCAAGGTGGAGAGCCAGTGCAGGTTAAGAAAACCCTCAGTGAGATGGATTGACACAACGTCCCCAGCAATGGACTCAACCATACCAACCATCATGAAGATGGCACAGGACTGGGCACCATTTTGTTCTGTTGTGCGCGGGTCGCCATGATTCAGAGCTGACTCAACAGCAACTCACAACAACAAAAAAGAAAGCCTGGCGTGTGATGAAATTGCAATGTAATAGAGTCATTTAGCTCTTTCTTGGATATTCCACCACACTGAAGGCTGGAGTGAACTTGTGTTTAATACGTAAACATTTTTCTTAGTAAACCACTTCCCATTTCTTGTCTAATTCTTAACAGATTTTATACAATTGATGATATAATATTTGAAGTGAGAGAAATAGGGCTGATAAGGGACAGAAAGATTTTCAAATGTCATACTGTCTGGTGGCTGGAATATTTCAAGCAATTTACTATAGCCTGTATGAAAGCTGCGCAGCTGTTTTACTTCAAGCATTAGCCTTTTCCATAGGGAGTGGAAATTTACCACCGGATGTGCTTCTAAAAAAGTTGTTTTTTGTGACAAGTGTTTCAAAAGGAGTTACAAAAGGATTGTCTTTATCTGGAGGAGTTTTTTTCTTTTCAAACTCTTTCCTGCTCACTTGCTCAATTCTTTCCATTTTAGCCTCCACTCACACCTCGGTTTATTGGGCACTTGTTGGACAAATAAAATACACATCCAGAGTTGAACTGATGAGTTTTGTGGAGGTTGTTAAAAATAGCGGAACTGTGGGCAGAGAGGAATGGCGGCAGGAAGTGATTCACTTCCTCTGGTCAGCTTCTCTTATACCTACCCACCAGTGAGAAATGGTAATAAAGAAGTGATGCTGAGGACTGAGACTGGGTCACTGCTAGATCAAAACTCCCCAAAAACCACTGCCGTCAAGTCAATTCCGACTCATAGCGACCCCAGAGGGTTTCCTAGGCTGTAAATCTCTAAGGAAGCAGACTGCCACATCTTTCTCCTGAGGAGCTGCTGGTGGTTTGGAACTGCCAACCTTTCAGTTAGCATTGGGTTGCTTTAACCGCTGTGCCACCAGGGCTCCTCAGATCACACAACAACCACACTGGACGATGAGGAGTGTCTGACACTATTGTAACAGAAATAGCACAAGTGGGTGGCTTTAAGAAATGTAAATTTATTTTCTCACAGGTTCAGGAGGCTGCAAGTCTGAACGCAGGGCCCTGGCTCTAGCAGAAGGCTCTGTCTCTGTTGGCTTTGGGAGAGGGTCCTTGTCTTAGCTTCTCTAGCCCCAGCATTTCTCAGTTCCTTGGTCATTTCCACGAGGCATCCGGCTTTCCCCCATTTAAGCTTGCTTGTCTCTGTGTCAGCATTGTTCTTAGTTGCCAGTTGTCGCTGAGTCGATTCCCTATTCCCTATTTCCAAATGGGATTACACCCACAGGTACAGCAGTTAGGACTCCAACACATGTTTTGGGGACACAATGCAATCCAGAACAAGGAGTTTGCACTCATCGAGCCCAAAGTGACTTGCTCGAGGTCCTACATTCAGGTTCTACCACCATCTCTTGATTACTTGGTTTTGGTCATAGTAAATGCTTGCTTCTTCTAGGCTATGGTATGTCCCCCCCACAAAAGAAAACCAAACCCATTGCCATTGAGTCAATTCTAACTCATAGCAACCCTATAGAATGGAGGAGAACTGCCCCATAGGGTTTCCAAGGAGCGGCTGGTGGATTTGAACTGCCAACCTTTTGGTTAGCAGCCAAGCTCTTAACCACTGCACCACCAGGGCTCCATGGCATGCCCAGGCAAGAATAATTACAATGATCTTGAGCCTTGCCTGATGTTTTCTCCAACATGATCTCATTAATGTGCACTAATTTTGGAGGGTCTCCAATGCCCTTCATTCAATTTGGTGTCTGGGAATTGGAAGGGATTCAAAGGCCCCAAGGACTGGCCATGAATCTCCTATGGCGCCCCTAGCCTGAGAAATGAGGACATAGAAAGGAGGACAAGAAACAGCTGTAGGTCTTCAAATTTCTCTCCACGGAAGTTATTCCAAATTATGCTCCCTCCACTGTTGTATGAAAGTTTCTAATTTACACTTCCTTTGCCAACACTGAATATTATTAACCTTTTTAACTTTGACCCAATCTGACAGATGAAAAATGTTGTCTTTTTTAATATATATTTTTATTATCAGTGAGGGTGAGCGTATTTGTATATGTTAATTAGCTATCCGAGCCCAACTTTCTGTTGGTTGTCTTTTTCTCATTAATGCGTAGGAAAGTTTCAGATGTTATGAGTATTAATACATGCTGTGAATATTTTATCACGGTCAGTTTTCCTGATGATATCATCTCTAGCCAACCAGAAAGTTTACAATTAATGTGGTACAAATTTATTAATCTTGAATAAAAAGAGTCTTGAGTCAAACCTGGAAAGGCCTCCCTTACCCAGGATGATGAAAATGCTGTAGTTTTCTTCTAGCTCTTTTTTTTTTTTTTTTATAACTTTTATTAAGCTTCAAGTGAACGTTTACAAATCCAATCAGTCTGTCACATATAAGTTTACATACATCTCACTCCCTACTCCCACTTGCTCTCCCCCTCTTGAGTCAGCCCTTTCAGTCTCTCCTTTCTTGACAATTTTGCCGGCTTCCCTCTCTCTCTATCCTCCCATCCCCCCTCCAGACAAGAGTTGCCAACACAATCTCAAGTGTCCACCTGATATAATTAGCTCACTCTTCATCAGCATCTCTCTCCCTCCCGCTGACCAGTCCCTTTCATGTCTGATGAGTTGTCTTCGGGGATGGTTCCTGTCCTGTGCCAACAGAAGGTCTGGGGAGCATGGCCGCCGGGATTCCTCCAGTCTCAGTCAGACCATTAAGTCTGGTCTTTTCATGAGAATTTGGGGTCTGTATCCCACTGATCTCCTGCTCCCTCAGGGGTCCTCTGCTGTGCTCCCTGTCAGGGCAGTCATCGATTGTGGCCGGGCACCAACTAGTTCTTCTGGTCTCAGGATGATGTAGGTCTCTGGTTCATGTGGCCCTTTCTGTCTCTGGGGCTCTTAGTTGTCGTGTGGCCTTGGTGTTCTTCATTTTCCTTTGCTCCAGGTGGGTTGAGACCAATTGATGCATCTTAGATGGCCGCTTGTTAGCATTTAAGACCCCAGACGCCACATTTCAAAGTGGGATGCAGAATGATTTCATAATAGAATTATTTTGCCAATTGACTTAGAAGTCCCCGCAAACCATGTTCCCCAGACCCCCGCGCTTGCTCCGCTGACCTTTGAAGCATTCATTTTATCCCGGAAACTTCTTTGCTTTTGGTCCAGTCCAATTGAGCTGACCTTCCATGTATTGAGTGTTGTCTTTCCCTTCACCTAAAGCAGTTCTTATCTACTGATTAATCAGTAAAAAACCCTCTCCCACCCTCCCTCCCCCCTCCCCTCGTAACCACAAAAGTATGTGTTCTTCTCAGGTTTACTATTTCTCAAGATTTTATAATAGTGGTCTTATACAATATTTGTCCTTTTGCCTCTGACTAATTTCGCTCAGCATAATGCCTTCCAGGTTCCTCCATGTTATGAAATGTTTCAGAGATTCGTCACTGTTCTTTATCGATGCGTAGTATTCCATTGTGTGAATATACCACAATTTATTTACCCATTCATCCATTGATGGACACCTTGGTTGCTTCCAACTTTTTGCTATTGTAAACAGAGCTGCAATAAACATGGGTGTGCATATATCTGTTTGTATGAAGGCTCTTGTATCTCTAGGGTATATTCCCAGGAGTGGGATTTCTGGGTTGTATGGTAGTTCTATTTCTAACTGTTTAAGATAACGCCAGATAGATTTCCAAAGTGGTTGTACCATTTTACATTCCCACCAGCAGTGTATGAGAGTTCCAATCTCTCCGCAGCCTCTCCAACATTTATTATTTTGTGTTTTTTGGATTAATGTCAGCCTTGCTGGTGTGAGATGGAATCTCATCGTAGTTTTAATTTGCATTTCTCTAATGGCAAATGATCGAGAGCATTTTCTCATGTATCTGTTGGCTGCCTGAATATCTTCTTTAGTGAAATGTGTGTTCATATCCTTTCCCCACTTCTTGATTGGGTTGTTTGTCTTTTTGTAGTTGAGTTTTGACAGAATCATGTAGATTTTAGAGATCAGGCGCTGGTCGGAGATGTCATAGCTGAAAATTCTTTCTCAATCTGTAGGTGGTCTTTTTACTCTTTTGGAGAAGTCTTTAGATGAGCATAGGTGTTTGATTTTTAGGAGCTCCCAGTTATCGGGTTTCTCTTCATCATTTTTGGTAATGTTTTGTATTCTGTTTATACCTTGTATTAGGGCTCCTAGGGTTGTCCCAATTTTTTCTTCCATGATCTTTATCGTTTTAGTCTTTATGTTTAGGTCTTTGATCCACTTGGAGTTAGTTTTTGAGCATGGTGTGAGGTATGGGTCCTGTTTCATTTTTTTGCAAATGGATATCCAGTTATGCCAGCACCATTTGTTAAAAAGGCTATCTTTTCCCCAATTAACTGACACTGGTCCTTTGTCAAATATCAGCTGCTCATATGTGGATGGATCTATGTCTGGGTTCTCAATTCTGTTCCATTGGTCTATGTGCCTGTTGTTGTACCAGTACCAGGCTGTTTTGACTACTGTGGCTGTATAATAGGTTCTGAAGTCAGGTAAAGTGAGGCCTCCCACTTTCTTCTTCTTTTTCAGTAGTGCTTTGCTTATCTGGGGCTTCTTTCCCTTCCATATGAAATTGGTGATTTGTTTCTCTATCCCCTTAAAATATGACATTGGAATTTGGATCGGAAGTGCGTTAAATGTATAGATGGCTTTTGGTAGAATAGACATTTTTACTATGTTAAGTCTTCCTATCCATGAGCAGGGTATGTTTTTCCACTTAAGTATGTCCTTTTGAATTTCTCGTAGTAGGGCTTTGTAGTTTTCTTTGTATAGGTCTTTTACATCCTTGGTAAGATTTATTCCTAAGTATCTTATCTTCTTGGGGGCTACTGTAAACGGTATTGATTTGGTTATTTCCTCTTCGGTGTTCTTTTTGTTGATGTAGAGGAATCCAAGTGATTTTTGTATGTTTATTTTATAACCTGAGACTCTGCCAAACTCTTCTATTAGTTTCAGTAGTTTTCTGGAGGATTCCTTAGGGTTTTCTGTGTATATAATCATGTCATCTGCAAATAGTGATAACTTTACTTCTTCCTTGCCAATCCGGATACCTTTTATTTCTTTGTCTAGCCTAATTGCCCTGGCTAGGACTTCCAGCACGATGTTGAATAAGAGCGGTGATAAAGGGCATCCTTGTCTGGTTCCCGTTCTCAAGGGAAATGCTTTCAGGTTCTCTCCATTTAGAGTGATATTGGCTGTTGGCTTTGCATAGATGCCCTTTATTATGTTGAGGAATTTTTCTTCAATTCCTATTTTGGTAAGAGTTTTTATCATAAATGGCTGTTGGACTTTGTCAAATGCCTTTTCTGCATCAATTGATAAGATCATGTGGTTTTTGTCTTTTGTTTTATTTATGTGATGGATTACATTAATGGTTTTTCTGATATTAAACCAGCCTTGCATACCTGGAATAAATCCCACTTGATCAGGGTGAATTATTTTTTTGATGTGTTGTTGGATTCTATTGGCTAGAATTTTGTTGAGGATTTTTGCATCAATGTTCATGAGGGATATAGGTCTATAATTTTCTTTTTTTGTGATGTCTTTACCTGGTTTTGGTATCAGGGAGATGGTAGCTTCATAGAATGAGTTGGGTAGTATTCTGTCATTTTCTATGCTTTGGAATACCTTCAGAAGTAGTGGTGTTAACTCTTCTCTGAAAGTTTGGTAGAACTCTGCAGTGAAGCCGTCCGGGCCAGGGCTTTTTTTTGTTGGGAGTTTTTTGATTACCGTTTCAATCTCTTTTTTTGTTATGGTTCTATTTAGTTGTTCTACTTCTGAGTGTGTTAGTTTAGGTAGGTAGTGTTTTTCCAGGAATTCATCCATTTCTTCTAGGTTTTCAAATTTGTTAGAGTACAATTTTTCATAATAATCTGAAATGATTCTTTTAATTTCATTTGGTTCTGTTGTGATGTGGTCCTTCTCGTTTCTTATTTGGATTATTTGTTTCCTTTCCTGTATTTCTTTAGTCAGTCTAGCCAGTGGTTTATCAATTTTGTTAATTTTTTCAAAGAACCAGCTTTTGGCTTTGTTAATTCTTTCAATTGTTTTTCTGTTTTCTAATTCATTTAGTTCAGCTCTAATTTTTATTATTTGTTTTCTTCTGGAGCCTGATGGATTCTTTTGTTGCTCACTTTCTATTTGTTCAAGTTGTAGGGACAGTTCTCGGATTTGGGCTCTTTCTTCTTTTTGTATGTGTGCATTTATCAATATAAATTGGCCTCTGAGCACTGCTTTTGCTGTGTCCCAGAGGTTTTGATAGGAAGTATTTTCATTCTCGTTGCATTCTATGAATTTCCTTATTCCCTCCTTGATGTCTTCTATAACCCAGTCTTTTTTCAGGAGGGTATTGTTCGTTTTCCAAGTATTTGATTTCTTTTCCCTAGTTTTTCTGTTATTGATTTCTAGTTTTATTGCCTTGTGGTCTGAGAAGATGCTTTGTAATATTTCGATGTTTTGGACTCTGCAAAGGATGTTTTATGACCTAATATGTGGTCTATTCTAGAGAATGTTCCATGTGCGCTAGAAAAAAAAGTATATTTTGCAGCAGTTGGGTGGAGAGTTCTGTATAAGTCAATGAGGTCAAGTTGGTTGATTGTTGTAATTAGGTCTTCCGTGTCTCTATTGAGCTTCTTACTGGATGTCCTGTCCTTCTCCGAAAGTGGTGTGTTGAAGTCTCCTACTATAATTGTGGAGGTATCTATCTCACTTTTCAATTCTGTTAAAATTTGATTTATGTATCTTGCAGCCCTGTCATTGGGTGCATATATATTTAATATGGTTATGTCTTCCTGATCAATTGTCCCTTTTTTTTTTTTTTTATAATAACTTTTATTAAGCTTCAAGTGAACGTTTACAAATCCAATCAGTCTGTCACATATAAGTTTACATACATCTCACTCCCTACTCCCACTTACTCTCCCCGTCTTGAGTCAGCCCTTTCAGTCTCTCCTTTCTTGACAATTTTGCCGGCTTCCCTCTCTCTCTATCCTCCCATCCCCCCTCCAGACAAGAGTTGCCAACACAATCTCAAGTGTACACCTGATATAATTAGCTCACTCTTCATCAGCGTCTCTCTCCCACCCGCTGACCTGTCCCTTTCATGTCTGATGAGTTGTCTTCAGGGATGGTTCCTGTCCTGTGTCAACAGAAGGTCTGGAGAGCATGGCCGCCGGGATTCCTCCAGTCTCAGTCAGACCATTAAGTTTGGTCTTCTTATGAGAATTTGGGGTCTGCATCCCACTGCTCTCCTGCTCCCTCAGGGGTCCTCTGCTGAGCTCCCTGTCAGGGCAGTCATCGATTGTGGCCGGGCACCAACTAGTTCTTCTGGTCTCAGGATGATGTAGGTCTCTTGTTCATGTGGCCCTTTCTGTCTCTTGGGCTCTTAGTTGTCATGTGGGCTTGGTGTTCTTCATTTTCCTTTGCTCCAGGTGGGTTGAGACCAATTGCTGCATCTTAGATGGCTGCTTGTTAGCATTTAAGACCCCAGACGCCACATTTCAAAGTGGGATGCAGAATGATTTCATAATAGAATTATTTTGCCAATTGACTTAGAAGTCCCCGCAAACCATGTTCCCCAGACCCCCGCGCTTGCTCCGCTGAGCTTTGAAGCATTCATTTTATCCCGGAAACTTCTTTGCTTTTGGTCCAGTCCAATTGAGCTGACCTTCCATGTATTGAGTGTTGTCTTTCCCTTCACCTAAAGCAGTTCTTATCTACTGATTAATCAATAGAAAAACCCTCTCCCACCCTCCCTCCCTCCCCCCCTCGTAACCACAAAAGTATGTGTTCTTCTCAGGTTTACTATTTCTCAAGATCTTATAATAGTGGTCTTATACAGTATTTGTCCTTTTGCCTCTGACTCATTTCGCTCAGCATAATGCCTTCCAGGTTCCTCCATGTTATGAAATGTTTCAGAGATTCGTCACTGTTCTTTATCGATGCGTAGTATTCCATTGTGTGAATATACCACAATTTATTTACCCATTCATCCGTTGATGGACACCTTGGTTGCTTCCAACTTTTTGCTATTGTAAACAGAGCTGCAATAAACATGGGTGTGCATATATCTGTTTGTATGAAGGCTCTTGTATCTCTAGGGTATATTCCGAGGAGTGGGATTTCTGGGTTGTATGGTAGTTCTATTTCTAACTGTTTAAGATAACGCCAGATAGATTTCCAAAGTGGTTGTACCATTTTACATTCCCACCAGCAGTGTATGAGAGTTCCAATCTCTCCG
This sequence comes from Elephas maximus indicus, assembly GCF_024166365.1. Taxonomy (NCBI): domain Eukaryota; kingdom Metazoa; phylum Chordata; class Mammalia; order Proboscidea; family Elephantidae; genus Elephas; species Elephas maximus. The sequence continues at coordinate 220,990,482 of NC_064820.1, read as the reverse complement.
CAGCCTCTCCAACATTTATTATTTTGTGTTTTTTGGATTAATGCCAGCCTTGCTGGTGTGAGATGGAATCTCATCGTAGTTTTAATTTGCATTTCTCTAATGGCTAATGATCGAGAGCATTTTCTCATGTATCTGTTGGCTGCCTGAATATCTTCTTTAGAGAAATGTGTGTTCATATCCTTTGCCCACTTCTTGATTGGGTTGTTTGTCTTTTTGTGGTTGAGTTTTGACAGAATCATGTAGATTTTAGAGATCAGGCGCTGGTCGGAGATGTCATAGCTGAAAATTCTTTCCCAATCTGTAGGTGGTCTTTTTACTCTTTTGGTGAAGTCTTTAGATGAGCATAGGTGTTTGATTTTTAGGAGCTCCCAGTTATCGGGTTTCTCTTCATCATTTTTGGTAATGTTTTGTATTCTGTTTATACCTTGTATTAGGGCTCCTAGGGTTGTCCCAATTTTTTCTTCCATGATCTTTATCGTTTTAGTCTTTATGTTTAGGTCTTTGATCCACTTGGAGTTAGTTTTTGTGCATGGTGTGAGGTATGGGTCCTGTTTCATTTTTTTGCAAATGGATATCCAGTTATGCCAGCACCATTTGTTAAAAAGGCTGTCTTTTCCCCAGTTAATTGACACTGGTCCTTTGTCAAATATCAGCTGCTCATACGTGGATGGATCTATGTCTGGGTTCTCAATTCTGTTCCATTGGTCTATGTGTCTGTTGTTGTACCAATACCAGGCTGTTTTGACTACTGTGGCTGTATAATAGGTTCTGAAGTCAGGTAAGGTGAGGCCTCCCACTTTCTTCTTCTTTTTCAGTAGTGCTTTGCTTATCCGGGGCTTCTTTCCCTTCCATATGAAATTGGTGATTTGTTTCTCTATCCCCTTAAAATATGACATTGGAATTTGGATCGGAAGTGCGTTAAATGTATAGATGGCTTTTGGTAGAATAGACATTTTTACTATGTTAAGTCTTCCTATCCATGAGCAGGGTATGTTTTTCCACTTAAGTATGTCCTTTTGAATTTCTCGTAGTAGGGCTTTGTAGTTTTCTTTGTATAGGTCTTTTACATCCTTGGTAAGATTTATTCCTAAGTATCTTATCTTCTTGGGGGCTACCGTGAATGGTATTGATTTGGTTATTTCCTCTTCGGTGTTCTTTTTGTTGATGTAGAGGAATCCAAGTGATTTTTGTATGTTTATTTTATAACCTGAGACTCTGCCAAACTCTTCTATTAGTTTCAGTAGTTTTCTGGAGGATTCCTTAGGGTTTTCTGTGTATATAATCATGTCATCTGCAAATAGTGATAACTTTACTTCTTCCTTGCCAATCCGGATACCTTTTATTTCTTTGTCTAGCCTGATTGCCCTGGCTAAGACTTCCAACACGATGTTGAATAAGAGCGGTGATAAAGGGCATCCTTGTCTGGTTCCCGTTCTCAAGGGAAATGCTTTCAGGTTCTCTCCATTTAGAGTGATATTGGCTGTTGGCTTTGCATAGATGCCCTTTATTATGTTGAGGAATTTTCCTTCAATTCCTATTTTGGTAAGAGTTTTTATCATAAATGGGTGTTGGACTTTGTCAAATGCCTTTTCTGCATCAATTGATAAGATCATGTGGTTTTTGTCTTTTGTTTTATTTATGTGATGGATTACATTAATGGTTTTTCTGATATTAAACCAGCCTTGCATACCTGGTATAAATCCCACTTGATCAGGGTGAATTATTTTTTTGATGTGTTGTTGGATTCTATTGGCTAGAATTTTGTTGAGGATTTTTGCATCAATGTTCATGAGGGATATAGGTCTATAATTTTCTTTTTTTGTAATGTCTTTACCTGGTTTTGGTATCAGGGAGATGGTGGCTTCATAGAATGAGTTGGGTAGTATTCCGTCATTTTCTATGCTTTGGAATACCTTTAGTAGTAGTGGTGTTAACTCTTCTCTGAAAATTTGGTAGAACTCTGCAGTGAAGCCGTCCGGGCCAGGACTTTTTTTTGTTGGGAGTTTTTTGATTACCATTTCAATCTCTTTTTTTGTTATGGGTCTATTTAGTTGTTCTGCTTCTGAATGTGTTAGTTTAGGTAGGTAGTGTTTTTCAAGGAATTCATCCATTTCTTCTAGGTTTTCAAATTTGTTAGAGTACAATTTTTCATAATAATCTGAAATGATTCTTTTAATTTCATTTGGTTCTGTTGTGATGTGGTCCTTCTCATTTCTTATTCGGGTTATTTGTTTCCTTTCCTGTATTTCTTTAGTCAGTCTAGCCAATGGTTTATCAATTTTGTTAATTTTTTCAAAGAACCAGCTTTTGGCTTTGTTAATTCTTTCAATTGTTTTTCTGTTCTCTAATTCATTTAGTTCAGCTCTAATTTTTATTATTTGTTTTCTTCTGGTGCCTGATGGATTCTTTTGTTGCTCACTTTCTATTTGTTCAAGTTGTAGGGACAGTTCTCTGATTTTGGCTCTTTCTTCTTTTTGTATGTGTGCATTTATTGATATAAATTGACCTCTGAGCACTGCTTTTGCTGTGTCCCAGAGGTTTTGATAGGAAGTATTTTCATTCTCGTTGCTTTCTATGAATTTCCTTATTCCCTCCTTGATGTCTTCTATAACCCAGTCTTTTTTCAGGAGGGTATTGTTCATTTTCCAAGTATTTGATTTCTTTTCCCTCGTTCTTCTGTTATTGATCTCTAGTTTTATTGCCTTGTGGTCTGAGAAGATGCTTTGTAATATTTCGATGTTTTGGACTCTGCAAAGGTTTGTTTTATGACCTAATATGTGGTCTATTCTAGAGAATGTTCCATGTGCGCTAGAAAAAAAAGTATATTTTGCAGCAGTTGGGTGGAGAGTTCTGTATAAGTCAATGAGGTCAAGTTGGTTGATTGTTGTAATTAGATCTTCCGTGTCTCTATTGAGCTTCTTACTGGATGTCCTGTCCTTCTCCGAAAGGGGTGTGTTGAAGTCTCCTACTATAATTGTGGAGGTATCTATCTCGCTTTTCAGTTCTGTTAAAATTTGATTTATGTATCTTGCAGCCCTGTCATTGGGTGCGTAAATATTTAATATGGTTATGTCTTCCTGATCAATTGTCCCTTTTATCATTATATAGTGTCCTTCTTTATCCTTTGTGGTGGATTTAAGTCTAAAGTCTATTTTGTCAGAAATTAATATTGCTACTCCTCTTCTTTTTTGCTTATTGTTTGCTTGATATACTTTTTTCCATCCTTTGAGTTTTAGTTTGTTTGTGTCTCTAAGTCTAAGGTGTGTCTCTTGTAGGCAGCATATAGATGGATCGTGTTTCTTTATCCAGTCTGTGACTCTCTGTCTCTTTATTGGTGCATTTAGTCCATTTACATTCAGGGTAATTATAGATAAATAAGTTTTTAGTGCTGTCATTTTGATGCCTTTTTATGTGTGTTGTTGACAATTTCATTTTTCCACATACTTTTTTGTGCTGAGGCGTTTTTCTTAGTAAATTGTGAGATCCTCACTTTCATAGTGTTTGACTTTATGTTAGTTGAGTCGTTACGTTTTTCTTGGTTTTTGTCTTGAGTTATAGAGTTGTTATACCTTTTTGTGGTTACCTCATTATATACCCCTATTTTTCTAAGTAAAAACCTAACTTGTATTGTTCTATATCGCCTTGTATCACTCTCCATATGGCAGTTCAATGCCTCCTGTATTTAGTCCCTCTTTTTGATTATTGTGATCTTTTACCTATTGACTTCCATGATTCCCTGTTATGTGTATTTTTTTTTAATTAATCTTAATTTGTTTGTTTTTGTGATTTCCCTATTTGAGTTGATATCAGGGCGTTCTGTTTTGTGACCTTGTGTTGTGCTGTTATCTGATATTATTGGTTCTCTGACCAAACAATATCCTTTAGTATTTCTTGTAGCTTTGGTTTGGTTTTTGCAAATTCTCTAAACTTGTGTTTGTCTGTAAATATCTTAATTTCGCCTTCATATTTCAGAGAGAGTTTTGCTGGATATATGATCCTTGGTTGGCAGTTCTTCTCCTTCAGTGTTCTGTATATGTCGTCCCATTCCCTTCTTGCCTGCATGGTTTCTGCTGAGTAGTCAGAACATATTCTTATTGATTCTCCCTTGAAGGAAACCTTTCTTTTCTCCCTGGCTGCTTTTAAAATTTTCTGTTTATCTTTGGTTTTGGTGAGTTTGATGATAATATGTCTTGGTGTTTTTCTTTTTGGATCAATCTTAAATGGGGTTCGATGAGCATCTTGGATAGATATCCTTTCGTCTTTCATGATGTCAGGGAAGTTTTCTGTCAGAAGTTCTTCAACTATTTTCTCTGTGTTTTCTGTCCCCCCTCCCTGTTCTGGGACTCCAATCACCCGCAGGTTATCCTTCTTGATAGAGTCCCACATAATTCTTAGGGTTTCTTCATTTTTTTTAATTCTTTTATCTGATTTTTTTTCAGCTATGTTGGTGTTGATTCCCTGGTCCTCCAGATGTCCCAGTCTGCATTCTAATTGCTCGAGTCTGCTCCTCTGACTTCCTAGTGTGTTGTCTAATTCTGTTATTTTATTGTTAATCTTTTGGATTTCTACATGTTGTCTCTCTATGGATTCTTGCAACTTATTAATTTTTCCAGTATGTTCTTGAATAATCTTTTTGAGTTCTTCAACAGTTTTATCAGTGTGTTCCTTGGCTTTTTCTGCAGATATCCTAATTTCATTTGTGATATCATTAAGCATTCTGTAAATTAGTTTTTTATATTCTGTATCTGATAATTCCAATATTGTATCTTCATTTGGGAAAGATTTTGATTCTTTTGTTTGGGGAGTTGGAGAAGCTGTCACGGTCTGCTTCTTTAAGTGGTTTGATATGGATTGTTGTCTCCGAGCCATCACTGGGAAACTAGTTTTTCCAGAAAATCCGCTAAAAAAAAACTGCAGTCAGATCCCTATCAGAGTTCTCCCTCTGGCTCAGGCTATTCAGATGTTAATGAAGCCGCCTGGGGAGGGTGGGGGAGGGAACAGAGAGATAGGAGAGTAGCACCTCAGAATATAGCCAGAGTTGCTTGTCTTGCTTGGAATGACTCTTATATCTGAGATTCCCGCGGGCGCGTCGCCTATGTGTGCTGTCTGTGTGGAGATTGCCCCCGGGGGGTCTGGCCCGCTGGAGTCACGGTCAGATCCTCCGCTTCCAGCCCCACGCCCAGCGTCAAGGCTCCCCTACTGGGACGGTGCACTCTCGACTCCAAAATCAGTCGCTGCCTCCCGGGGACTTCCCGTCCCTCCAGCCGCGTGGCCGTGCCGCCCCCGTGAACCAGGTGGGCCCCCTCCCGGGGTTAGTTCAGATGGGTGGAGTAGCTCCCCGTGCTTGTGCCGCGACCGAGTGTCCCGGCTGGAACGCTGTTCTCCCCGCTCCAATACCAGTCGCTGCCTCCCGGGGACTTCTCCTACCGGCTGCGTCCCACTCCGCCCGCGCGACCCGGATGGTCACCTTCCCGGGGTTAGTTCAGGGGGTGGAGCAACTCTCCGTGTTTATGGCGTACCTGCGTGCAGTCCAAATCCCTGTGGGACGGTTCCCCGGCTCGGATGCTACTCTTTCGCTCCAAGCTCAGTCACTGCCTCCCGGGGACTTCTCCTAACGGCTGCGTCCCACGCCGCCCGTGGAACCGGCTAGTCCCCCTCCCGGGGTTAGTTCAGGGGGGTGGAGCAGGTCTCTGTGCTTGTGCCGTACCTGACTGGTATGCTGGCTCCAGGCTCTGGAAACAATCGCTGCTTCCCCGTATTAGTTCGTTCTCCGTCTCTAAATCTGTGTTTGTTGTTCAGGGTTCGTAGATTGTTATGTATGTGATCGATTCACTTGTTTTTCCGTGTCTTTGTTGTAAGAGGGATCCGAGGTAGCGTCTGCCTAGTCCGCCATCTTGGCTCCGCCTCCTCAATTGTCCCTTTTATCATTATATAGCGTCCTTCTTTATCCTTTGTGGTGGATTTAAGTCTAAAGTCTATTTTGTCAGAAATTAATATTGCTACTCCTCTTCCTTTTTGCTTATTGTTTGCTTGATATACTTTTTTCCATCCTTTGAGTTTTAGTTTGTTTGTGTCTCTAAGTCTAAGGTGTGTCTCTTGTAGGCAGCATATAGATGGATCGTGTTTCTTTATCCAGTCTGTGACTCTCTGTCTCTTTATTGGTGCATTTAGTCCATTTACATTCAGGGTAATTATAGATAAATAAGTTTTTAGTGCTGTCATTTTGATGCCTTTTTATGTGTGTTGTTGACAATTTCATTTTTCCACATACTTTTTTGTGCTGAGGCCTTTTTCTTAGTAAATTGTGAGATCCTCATTTTCATAGTGTTTGACTTTATGTTAGTTGAGTCGTTACGTTTTTCTTGGCTTTTATCTTGAGTTATAGAGTTATACCTTTTTGTGGTTACCTTATTATTTACCCCTATTTTTCTAAGTAAAAACCTAACTTGTATTGTTCTATATCGCCTTGTATCACTCTCCATATGGCAGTTCAATGCCTCCTGTATTTAGTCCCTCTTTTTGATTATTGTGATCTTTTACCTATTGACTTCCATGATTCCCTGTTATGTGTATTTTTTTTTTAATTAATCTTAATTTGTTTGTTTTTGTGATTTCCCTATTTGAGTTGATATCTGGATGTTCTGTTTTGTGATCTTGTGTTGTGCTGATATCTGATATTATTGGTTCTCTGACCAAACAATATCCTTTAGTATTTCTTGTAGCTTTGGTTTGGTTTTTGTAAATTCTCTAAACTTGTGTTTGTCTGTAAATATCTTAATTTCGCCTTCATATTTCAGAGAGAGTTTTGCTGGATATATGATCCTTGGCTGGCAGTTTTTCTCCTTCAGTGTTCTGTATATGTCGTCCCATTCCCTTCTTGCCTGCATGGTTTCTGCTGAGTAGTCTGAACTTATTCTTATTGATTCTCCCTTGAAGGAAACCTTTCTTTTCTCCCTGGCAGCTTTTAAAATTTTCTGTTTATCTTTGGTTTTGGTGAGTTTGATGACAATATGTCTCGGTGTTTTTCTTTTTGGATCAATCTTAAATGGGGTTCGATGAGCATCTTGGATAGATATCTTTTCGTCTTTCATGATGTCAGGGAAGTTTTCTGTCAGGAGTTCTTCAACTATTTTCTCTGTGTTTTCTGTCTCCCCTCCCTGTCCTGGGACTCCAATCACCCGCAGGTTATCCTTCTTGAGAGAGTCCCACATAATTCTTAGGGTTTCTTCATTTTTTTAAATTCTTTTATCTGATTTTTTTTCAGCTATGTTGGTATTGATTCCCTAGTCCCCAGATGTCCCAGTCTGCATTCTAATTGCTCGAGTCTGCTCCTCTGACTTCCTATTGCGTTGTCTAATTCTGTAATTTTATTGTTAATCTTTTGGATTTCTACATGTTGTCTCTCTATGGATTCTCGCAACTTACTAATTTTTCCACTATGTTCTTGAGTAATTTTTTTGAGTTCTTCAACAGTTTTATCGGTGTGTTCCTTGGCTTTTTCTGCAGTTATCCTAATTTCATTTGTGATATCTTTAAGCATTGTGTAAATTAGTTTTTTATATTCTGTGTCTGATAATTACAGGATTGTATCTTCATTTGGGAAAGATTTTGATTCTTTTGTTTGGGGGGTTGGAGAAGCTGTCATGGTCTGCTTCTTTAAGTGGTTTGATATGGATTGTTGTCTCCGAGCCATCACTGGGAAACTAGTTTTTCCAGAAAATCCGCTAAAAAAAAAATGCAGTCAGATCCCTATCAGAGTTCTCCCTCTGGCTCAGGCTATTCGGATGTTAATGAAGCCGCCTGGGGAGGGTGGGGGAGGGAACAGAGAGGTAGGAGCGTAGTACCTCAGAATATAGCCAGAGTTGCTTGTCTTGCTTGGAATGACTATTATATCTGAGATTCCCGCGGGCGCGTCGCCTATGTGTGCTGGCTGTGTGGAGATTGCCCCCGGGGGGTCTGGCCCGCTGGAGTCACGGTCAGATCCTTGGCTTCCAGCCCCACGCCCAGCGTCAAGGCTCCCCTACTGGGACGGAGCACTCTCGACTCCAAAATCAGTCGCTGCCTCCCGGGGACTTCTTGTCCCTCCAGCCGCGAGGCCGTGCCGTCCCCGCGAACCAGTTGGGCCTCCTCCCGGGGTTAGTTCAGATGGGTGGAGCAGCTCCCCGTGCTTGTGTAATGATCGAGTGTCCCGGCTGGGACGCTGTTCTCCCCGCTCCAATACCAGTCGCTGCCTCCCGGGGACTTCTCCTATCGGCTGCGTCCCACGCCTCCCGCGCGACCCAACTGGGCCCCCTCCCGGGGTTAGTTCAGAGGGGTGGAGCAGCTCTCCGTGTTTATGCCGTACCTGCATCCAGTCCAAATCCCGGCGGGATGGTTCCCCGGCTGGGACGCTGCTCTCCCCGTTCCAAGACCAGTCACTGCCTCCCGGGGACTTCTCCTACCGGCTGCGTCCCACGCCGCCCGCAGAACCGGCTGGTCCCCCTCCCGGGGTTAGTTCAGGGGGGTGGAGCAGCTCTCTGTGCTTGTGCCGTACCTGACTGGTACGCTGGCTCCAGGCTCTGGAAACAATCGCTGCTTCCCCGTATTAGTTTGTTCTCCGACTCTAAATCTGTGTTTGTTGTTCAGGGTTTGTAGATTGTTATGTATGTGATCGATTCACTAGTTTTTCCGTGTCTTTGTTGTAAGAGGGATCCGAGGTAGCGTCTGCCTAGTCCGCCATCTTGGCTCTGCCTCTTCTCTTCTAGCTCTTTTATAGTTTTGTCTTTCATGTCTGTACATTTAATGATCAGGAATTTACTTTTTGTGTAATGAATCCCTGCCACCCGTCCTTTCTTCAGTGACGTGAACCTCTGCAATCTACTGGTCAGTTTCTGAACTCCCATCCAATCCATTGTGTCCTCTATCCATTTCTGCACCAACACTATCCTGTTTTAATTGCTGTAGCTGACTACCGCATTTTATCATTCTTGCTTTTTAAAATGTTTTGAGTTAGTCTTTAACGTTTATTTCTGGAAGAGTTTCAAATCACTTAAGTATAAGCTTGTGAGGCATTGCTGGTTCAGCCACGGAATTGTCACCTTCCATGAAGGAGACCCAGGTTCAATTCCTGGCCAAAGTACCTCATGCACAGCCACCACTTATCTATCAGTGGAGGCTTACATGTTGCTAAGATGCTGAACAGGTTTCAGCAGAACTTCCAGACTAAGACTAGGAAGAAAGGCCTGGCAATCTACTTCTGAAAAGCAGCTAACGGAAACCCTATTGTCACAATGGTCTGATCCATAATCCGTCATGTGGATGATGCAGGACCAGGCATTGTTTCCTTCAGATGGGCAAGGGGTTGCCACGAATAGCGGACCAATTCTACAGCAGCTAACAAAAATAACGACATATAAATCTTATGTGTGTTGGAATAGATCACAGAGCAGGAAAAAAAAGAAGTAGTTGGCCCATAAGACATCAGCACTGTTAAGATTTATTGAGGGACTGTTGAGGGTCCAAAGAGAGGGCTAGGGGTCTGTTTCTGGCTAAAGATTCCCCCCAGCAAATTTGAGCTCTTCAGCCAATACCTGAAACCTGCAGCCCTAGAGACTTTTTTCCAAGATGGCCACAGGGCTTTTTATCTCAGGCAAAATAGCAAATCAGTCAAGTTTGTCTTCAGCATCCCCAGGTTTCTATGATGCCCTTTCCTCGTCTCCCCTGAGGCTCGGGTGATCGATCCTATTTCCAACTCTCTCTTGGGCACGAACATCTGCTCCTGGGAAAGGCCTGGAATGCAGGCTCACTCTCTCTGTACCTACCGAGAAGAGACACCCCAAGTTCTGGCCCCTTGGTAGCACTCATCAGCATGGCACTCGGAATGCGATATTTCCAGCATCACCATGAAAGCTGCTGCTGTGCAGTGCTTACTACACCCCAGACATTGTACCATCTGTCACCTCAGACTTTCCAATGCCCTATAAGAAAGGTGGCATTCCTGGGTGGCATGATAGCTTAAGCGCTCAACTACTAACTAAAAGGTTGGAGGTTGAAATCTACCCAGTGACACTTTGGAAGAAAGGCCAGGTGATCTACTTCCGAGAAACCAGCCTTTGAAAGCCCTACACGCAGCACAGTCCTGCTCTCACACACATGGGGTTGCCGTGAGTCAGAATCAGCTTGATGGCAACCAGCCTTAGGTGTTAGGGATGTATTGTTATCTCCACTTCACAGACAAGGTGAATCAAGCCCACAGTGCTTAAGGAATTGATCCAAAGTTGCACCCACTGGTGGTGGAGGCAGGATTTGCTCTGGGGTTTCTTGGCCCTTTATACTGCACTGTGCCAACCTGGTGTAGGAGGTACTGGGACTCCGTAATCATATCATGTAGGCCCCAAAGCAGTCACGTCGCCAGAACCCCGCCTGCCAGCTGCCGCTTAGAGGAGGAGCTCCTGGCGGGGGTAGAAGCCTGGGAGGCCCTGAGCTCTCCTGGTGACTTCAAGGAACAACAATGTCTGATAAAGATCCCAGGTCACAGCCTCCATATCATGGACCCACCTCCCCTTCCAGTGAACCTCTGCTCTGGTAACAGAAACGTTTCCTCATTGATGACTTGGACCCTTGAGATTAAAAGTTTGGAATCTAAGATTTTAAAATCTTCTGCCAACCTGGTCCATATACTGCAGGTCTCACTCCTAGTGTGTTTCTTTGTAAACTATCCCCAACTTTTCTTTGAAGGTCAACAGTATTTAAGAAGATATTAGAAGAGTGTAGTAAATTTGGATAGAATTCAGAAAAGAGCAAAAATAATGATTATGAGCATGGAAAACAGGTCTATTACCCACCCACCCACTGCCGTCGAGTCGATTCCGACTCATAGCGACCCTATAGGACAGAGTAGAACTGCCCCATAGAGTTTCCAGGGAGGGCCTCGTGGATTTGAACTGCCAACCTCTTGGTTAGCAGCTGTAGCACTTAACCACTACGCCACCTAGGAAAGGGTAAATTAAAGAAGTATGTTTCCCAGAGGAAAATCGGGGGGTCGGGCTGTTTATTAGAACCGTTGAGGGCATCTCACTGATCTGCTATTCCTATTTCCATGGAGAAAACAGCCCTCCATCTCTAAAGGAGTGTCTTGGCTATCTAGTACTGCTATAACAGAAATACCACAAGTGGATGGCTTTAACAAAGAGAAATTTATTCTCTCTCAGTCTAGTAGGTTACAAGTCCAAATTCAGGGTGTCAGTTCCGGGGGAAGGCTTCTCTCTCTGTTGGCTCTGGAGGAAGGTCCTTGTGCTCAATCTTCCCCTAGCTGAAGAGCTTCTCAGGCGCAGGGACCCCAGGTCCACAGGATGCGCTCTGCTCCTGCTGCTGCTCTCTTGGTGATATGAGGCCCCCAACTCTGCTTGCTTCCCTTTCCTTTTATCTCTTGAGAGATAAAAGGTGCTGCAGGCCACACCCCAGGGAAACTCCCTTTACTTTGGATCAGGGAGGTGACCTGAGTAATGGTGGTGTTACAACCCCACCCTTGTCCTCTTAACATAAAATTATAGTCGCAAAATGGAGGACAACCACACAATACTGGGAATCATGGCCTAACCAAGTTGACACATATTTTTTGGGGGACACAATTCAATCCGTGACAAGGAGGCATTTAGATGAGATGTGGTCACCCCATGTTGGACCAGGCTCTTTGTGATCGTCAGAGCCATTCACATTGGCCTCTTGAGTGGTTCTCGGGATCTTCTTGTGAGGAAAGAAAGCCACATCTCTGCCACCTACTAGTTTATGAGACATTGGCCAACTCTTGCAAACTATCTATGCCCCTGTTTCTTCACTGGGAAAATGAAGATATTAATAAGTTCTATAGGGTTGGCGATTAACGGAATTAATATACGCAAAGTGCTTCTAAGAGTACAGGCATATTGTAAATACTATGTAAGTATTAACTACTACTGTTATTGTTGTTGGTGTTAGTAAATTGTTTTCAGAAGTCCCTGGTATGAGTCAGAATCGATTCGACAGCCACGGGTATGGGAGGTGCAAACAGCTAAGCGTTCAGCTATTAACTGAGAGGTTGGCAGTTTGAATTCACCCAGAGGCACCTCAGAAGAAAGGCCTGGTGATTTGCTTCTGAAAAATCCACCATTTGAAAACCCTGTGGAGCATAGTTCTACTCTGACACACATGGGGTCGCCAGCAGTTGGAGTCAAATCAATGGCTACTGGTTTTTTTTTGTTTTTTTTTTTGGTGGTTGTTTAAATCAGAAACAGGGGACCAGGAAACTTCAGAGACTTTTACAAGGCTTGTACTGGACTCAAAATTTTAAATTAATAAATTTATCAATTATTTAGTTAACTGTGATTTCCATAGAATAAAAGGGTCAAAGGTTAGGTGTGCATGCAGTTGGATGAACTTCCACCAATGGCTGTGCTTGCGTGGTTACCACCCCTACGGTATTCCTTCCAATGGCTGTGTAGTGGCCTGTGGTAGGGGCTCCCGCACTCTCCTCAGCAAGCTGTACTGAAGGACACACAGCCTTTGATGTTAGAATATGCTCTTTGTCTTTTGTGTTTTCCTGCCCCCACCACTATTCCCCCTGGGTCCTGGCATGATGGTAGATTCAGACTCAGGGAAGTGTTTCTTGACACTCCCTCTTTGTGGGCCAAGCCATCAGCATCCCTTGTCGGCATTGTAGTAACAGCTATCCCCAAGTCTCCTGTTGGCACCCCATGGTCTCTGCTTCCCTCAGGGAGCAGGGAGACTTCCTTAAGTTGAGTCAGGCCATGCCCGTGTGTCTGCTCAAATCTCTCCCCTCCCACCTTGTGGCTACTCAGCAAGCCTTTACGGGGCTCACATGGCATTAGGATCTGGCTCCTTTTGCTCACTGTTCACCATGCTCCTCGACCTCACACTGCGCTGGCCTACCTCCCTGCTAGTCCCCAAACCTGCTACGTAAGACCCCCTCCTCTGTTGTGGTTGTCCCTTGCCTTTGATTCAGCTCTGACTCGTGGTGACTTCATGTGAAACAGAACACAACATTGCCAGGTCCTGCACCATCCTCATGATCCTGGGTATGCATGAGCCCATGTTGCAGCCAGTGTGTGGATCCATCTCACTGAGGGTTTCCCCCCTTTTTGCTGACCCTCTACTTTACCTACCATGATGTTCTTTTCTGGTAATTGGTCTTTTCTGATGGCATGTCCAAAGTAAGCAAGTTGAAGTCTTGCCATTCTCATTTCTAAGAAGTATTCTGGTTTTATTTCTTCTAAGACAGATTTGTTCTTTCTTCTGAAAGTCCATGGTATATTCGATATTCTTCCCCAACACCACAACTCAAAAGCATCAAGTTTTCTTCTGTCTTCCTCTTTCTTTGTCCAGCTTTCACAAGCATATGAGGTGATTGAAAAGGCCATGGTTTGGGTCAGGTGCACCTAAAGTGACGTCTTTGCTTTTATAAAATTTTAAAGAGGCAGATTCACCCCAATGCAGTACATCATTTGATTTCTTGACCGGTCCTTCCGTGGTCGTTGATTACTTATCTACGTAGAATGAAATCATTGACAATTACAATTTTTTTCCAGATCATGTATAGCATTATTTTAATAAAACACTTTCCTCTGTTTTGATTCCTTAGTAAAAGCTGGAGAGTGTAGAAAATTAATTTCTGTTTCAATCATAAATGCCACTGTGAGTCCTTGGGAGAATCACTAAGTCTAGTTTCATTTCTTATTTTATAAATCAGTCATTCTCGCTCTCTCTCTGACACACACAACACACACACACACTCACACACACACACAATGGTGTTTCTTTGCTTTCCCTCATGTTAATTAAAAATCTGTTTCTGTATTTCTTCTCTCCTTTTCTTTCTCTATACTAAGTAACATTTTTTCCAGTTGTTGTCAAGTCAGTTCTGACTCATGGTGGTTCCATGTGTTGCAGAGTTGAACTGCACTCCACAGGGTTTTCAAGGCTGTTACCTTTGGGAAGCAAATCACCACGCCTTTCTTCTAAGGACCCTCTGGATGCATTCAAACCAGCAACCTTTTAGTTAGTAGGTCAAGTGCTTAACCATTTGCTCCACTCGGGGACTCCGAGAATACAGGGCTTAGTCCTCCCTAACTATGGAGAACCAGTTACCATTGAATCGACTCCAACTCATGGTGACCCCGTAGGGTTTTCGGTGGCTGTGATCTTTCCGAAGTGGATCACTAGGCCTTTCTTCCAAAGTACCTCTGAGTGGATTCAAACCACCAACCTTTTGGTTAGTAGCCCAGTGCTTAACCGTTTGCGCCACTCAGGGACTCAGAGCACCAAAATCTGTACACTTGCCCAGTCGCGGGTTCAATTCCATCCAACTCCATCTTCTTCTTAGCTCCCAGGAATGCTGTGTGACTGAATGCTAATACCTGTGAAAAATGCTTTGAACTCTTGGAAAAAGACACTATAGACTAAAAAGCCACTGCCGTCGAGTCGATTCCAACTCATAGGGACCCAAGAGGACAGAGTAGAACTGCCCGGTAGAGTTTCCAAGGAGCACCTGGTGGATTCAAACTGCCAACCTCTTGGTTAGCAGCCATAGCACTTAACCACTACGCCACGAGACTTTCCACTATAGACCAAAAAGGAATCTTAAAAAATCATTATCTAGCATCAAATGTTGACAGTAAGAAGTCTATGATTGGCCCAGCAGGTCAAGTTAATGACTGAAAAGTTGTTCTAACAGCGAATGCACTCAAACCATCCATAAGATCCTAAAACAAGCCTGAGGGCCTGTAGTCTTGGTCTTCATATCCCCTGAAGTCTTCACCATAGAAATGCACCTAATTTTATCCGGTTTGCAAACTTCTTTAACATCTAAATATTTTTCGTAAGATATGACTGCTTGCCAAATTTTGAAGACATTTGATTTTATTTCTTTGGGGTGTGCAAGAAACACCTACTTCTTTGAAAAAATAAAGCCACATTGCAAAACGCACAGAGTAAGATAGCCCAGGCCCAGAATATACCACTGGCTCAGTTGCCGCAGCCCGAAAGCGCCATCTGGGCATCTATTTTTCCGAGCAGCCCAGAGAAGTGATGTGTGCATTTTTCATGTGTAATTAGGCCCTGAAAGGCGATCCCTGCTGCTGTCGGCTGCCCCTGCCCTTGCTGGGTGAATGACTTCCAGATTTCAAGCCCATCTCTTCTGTCTAGACTCTACGTTGCTATTTTTTTCCTCCTCGCTTAAAACAGACTCCAATATAAAATGCCAAAAACAGAAGTTTTGTCCCTCTTTCTCATAAAGATGTGGGACAGAGCTCGGTTTGCCGACAAGCCGGGGCCCCAGACTTTCATAAGACACGTGTCGTCTGAAGCTGACATTAAAGATTGTCCAGGCTTTTCAGCTGGCCCTACAAGCTTTTTTTTTTTTTTCTTTTTTTACAAATATGGTTTTCATTAAGAAAGTGAGGGTTTCTATAGAGGTGTGGTTCAGTTCAGAGGCGGGAGAGGCTGGGTAGGAAATCAGGCGGGGAAAGAGTAAAAGAAACGAAAGCAGCCTCCTGAGTTCTCAACATTGCTGTTTATATTGACCTTGAAATGTGCGTTGTCATACAAAGTGGGGTGAAGAAATTATACAACTTCATTACCAGGTACATATCTTACTGAGTGTGTTGATAATTCAGGTTAAACTACAGTCAGTTAATAAAAGAGACTAGAGACCTTTTTATGACATACATGCCTTTTATTAATTTTAATAATTTATAGATGTAATTATAAGACTTGATGTACTTTACCAAGGGGTAAAGTCTCCATTGGTTTTCAAATTTATGCTTAGAAAAAAATATTAGTACGGCTCATTTTAGTTATCTTTCATAATAAGATAAGATTCTAGAAAGATGAGAAAGAGAGTGGAAGGCCCCTGTGATTTGACCAACAAGGGCTGGGGTAGATTGATTTTTGATCATTTAAAGCAGTCTTGTTTAATCTCGTCAAAAACTGCAGTTTCCAAGGACTTTGCTTTCTTCTGCTTTGCAAGCTGTTCCCATATGCGACTGACAAAGAAAAATAATAGTATAGAAAAGTAATTTTCAAAGAAGAAGATGAATAAGACAGTGCTGTGTTTGTTGAATATCAGAAGTAAAATCATTTTCTCAGAAAGGTGAAGGTGGGTAGCAGTTTTCTTTGAGGCACAGCAAGGCCGAAGTAGTTAAAATACAACAGGAGAATAAGCTTCAAATAAGTAAATTATAAGAATATTCAAATTTCACTTTCATGTATTTTCTTTTTCTTTTCCCCCTCTCTATTTTAAAACATGTCCCACTAAGTGACACTTGGAGCCCTGGTGACACGGTGGTTAAGCAATTGGCTTCTAGCAAAAAAGGTCAGCAGTTCAAATCCACCAACTACTCCTTGGAAACCCTCTGGGACAGTTCTACTCTTTCCTATAGGGTCGCTATGAGTTGGAATCAACTCGACAGCAAAGGAAGTGATACTCGTGGGCACATTAACTGGAGATTTAATTGTGGCTTGCATTATAAACTCTTGGTGGTATTACTAGTCATTCACTAAAAGTACCCTATATCATCTTTATATTAAAGAACTCGGGTAGAATTCTTAATTCCTCAGAATTGGTTAATTTGCCCACTCCTTTTTCTGAGTGGCTACTTTAGGTTGTTGTTAGTTGCCTTCGAGTAAGCTGACTCATGGAGACCCATTGTGCAGAGCAGAACTGCTCCTTAGGGTTTTCAAGGCTGTGACTTTCCAAAAGCAGACCACCAGGCCTTTCTTCTCAGGTGCCTCTCGGGGGACTCAAACCTACAATCTGTCATTAGCAGCTAAGCATGTTAACCCTTTGTGCTTCCTAGGGATTTCCTAAATCAGTAAAGATGAGAACAAAAATCCATATATATGTGAAATAAATTGTGTCAAAGACATTGTATTCCTTGACCCCCCCCCCCTTTTAAATTTGTATGTTTGGATTTTATCTGATTCGGATAACAATTAATGTTTTTATAAGGTGGGGTTTCGGTATATTCTATGACTTTTAGATTCTAAGATTTCAACCCCGCTCATTCACACAGCAATCTAATTTATAATGCTGTGTCCAACGGCGCTGTCTGCCTTACTTTGATTTTGCTTGGACATCTAAATATAGCTTCCTAGACAGATAGAGTTTCCAGCGTATTTAAAGTTCAATGGCTCTGCTGAATATACTAAAGCTTATCTACACCTGTATTGCATCTGGGCATGAGGGAGGAAGGCTTGTGAACTGAGACAGTATCTCTCTGTCATTACGCTGTTACACCACTGTGCATACCTCTCTCCTCCAGCAGACCAGGAGTCCCTGGAGGCCAGAAGTCCTCATCTTTTCACCCGTGGTACCTGGAATGGCCCACATATTCGCTGCTCACTAAATGTATACTGAATGCCTGAATGAATGAGCGCATGCTTCTCTACTTGTGGCCTGATTACCTTTCAATAGATTAAAGAGAACACAACAGCAGTAAAGCCCCAGTTCAAACCACTTACAGGAAGCCCACCGTGGTTCTCCATGTTAGAAAAGATCTTTCCTGCAGCTGAACCATATCTTAGTTCTTTGCTTTACTTCTAGGCTGTTGTCGTTAGCTGCCACTGAGTGGGCTCTAACTCATGGGCACCCTCTGCACAACAGAATGAAATGTTACCCAGTCCTGCATCATCCCCATGATCACTTGTGGACCAGACCATTGTGATCTATAGGGTTTTCCTTGGCTGATTTTTGGAAGCAGATCACCAGGCCTTTCTTCCTAGTCTGTCTTAGTCTGGAAGGTCGACTTAAACCTGTTCGGCATCCTAGCAACGTGCAAGCCTTCACTGACAGATGGGTGGTGGCTGCACGTGAGGTGCATTGGCCAGGTCTCCTGCACAGAAGGTGAGATTCTAACACTGAAACCCCAACGTCCCGATAGCCCTTATCTATCCTTTTTATAGATTCTTACGGAGGTGTCTTAACTTCCTTGTAAGGAAATAAGCATCCGAAAACTGGGATTCTTTTGTTCTGCGTCCTTGTATCTCTTACTGCCCTGGCCACAGTACATTGTATGTCATGGGTGCTTAGTAATCTCTCGAATCTCTCTTTTATGAAGATTGAGACAGCCACAAATGGAAAATGTTATGGGTTGAATTGTGTCCATACAAAAGATATGTTGAAGTCCTAACCTCTTGGACATTTGAATGCTACTTTGTTTGGAAATAGGGTCTTCGAAGGTGTTATCAGTTAACATGAGGTCATACTGGAATTAGGAAACTCTATGGGGCAGTTCTACCCTGTCCTATAGGGTCGCTAGAGTCGGAATCAACTCGATGGCAGTGGGTGGGTGGGTAGTCCAATCTGAGTGGTGTCCTTATAAAAAGTGGAGAAGAGACACAGAGAGGGAAGTTGGCCATGTGAAGAAAGAGGCAGAGATTGAGTGTTGCTGCCACAAGCCAAGCAAAGCCTAGGCCCATGAGAAGCTCAGAGAGGCAAGAAAGGAACTTCCCCTAGAGCTTTCAGAGAAAGCATGGCCTTGAGGCCCTGAGGACTCAGTTTGCGGTGCTCTGTTATGGCTCCCTAGGAATCTAATCCGCCATCCGTCTGTCATTTTGTCATTCTGTAGTGGCTTACGTGTTGCTGTGATCCTGAAAGCTGTGCCACCAGTATTTCAAATACCAGCAGGTCACCCATGGTGGTCAGGTTTCAGCAGAGCTTCCAGACTAAGACAGACTGGGGGGAAAGGTCTGATGCTCTAACTCTGGATTTCGGCCTATGAAAACCCTATGGATCACTGACGATTGTCTGAGACTTCAACTCGCTTACTTTGGATGCATTGTCAGCAGGGGCTGATCTCTGGAGAAGGACATCAAGGTTGGTAAAGTGGAGGATCAGCAAAGGTGAGGGAAACCATCAGCGAGATGCACTGACAAATGGCACAACAGTGGACCCACAGTCATGAAGATGGCACAGGACCAAGAGGCATTTTGTTCTGTTATCGGTGGGGTCATATTAGTCAGAGCCAACTCAATGGCCACTAAGCAACAAGGACACTTGTACAGTGGAAAACCTGAGTTGCCTGCTTCTATGTTTCTTTATGCAGTGCTGCGCTCATGGCACAAGAGCGAGGAGGTGTCTCTGTGAATGGCTTGATTAAGCTTTATCTTCCATTGGAAAATATTTAAATGTTCTACTGTTACTTTAAGGGGCCCTGGTGGTGCAATGATTAAGTGTTCAGCTGCTAACTGAAAGGTCGGTGGTTCGAACCCACCAGCTGTTCCTCAGGAGAGAAGACCTGACGATCTGCTCCCACAAAGATTTCAGCCTAGGAAACCCTATGGGGCAGTTCTATACTGTCCTATAGGGTCACTATGAGTTGGAATCAACTCTACGCACACAACAACTCTTTCTTTGGATATCAAATGACCATCACAGAATCTTCTGGAAATGAGGAGACATTTTGGTCAAACAGAGGCTGAGAACCTGGCTCCTAGTTGTAGCTCAATCTCTGAGGTATCTATTTAAGGAGAAATGAAAACCTAGGAAAATCTGTTGCACAACAATGTAACTTAGAGATCTATCCACAAACAAAACCCAGGACCTGAGCTGCCAAACATGCAGCCATGGAAACCCTCTGCCGCTGAGCCAGTCGTACAAACGCTTCTGCCAAAACGGTAACAACAGTCTATGGTGCAAAACATGCCGTCTGCACAAGCTCAAATTCTGCACATTGGTGCATTTTTTTCCTTTTTTTCTGTTCACATCAGAGAACACAGGGTTGGAGTTGTTTTCAGAAGACTTAAGTAGCTCTCATTTAAATTATTCAAAAGTTATATTTGGCTGAATGTTGTGTTTCGTGCCTTCTTAAGCTGGGATCACTTCCAAGGATTGTTAAAAAAGCCCAGTGACTTTGGTAGTGAAAGAATGTAACTACTGTAGTGATAGACCCCATAGAAACAGACAGATAACTCAACAGCAGTGGTCTGGTCCGGGCAATGGGGCCCCCAGTGGGACTTGGGGGTTGGAGGGGTCTGTTGGAACTCATGAAAAGAAGCTCAGTTCCAGAAACAGTCACAGAGCGTGCAGGATGAGGTAACAAAGGGACTATTTCAGGGGGAAAGCCAGAGCTGCAATAGCTTGTTTTGGGGGGA
Source organism: Elephas maximus indicus (assembly GCF_024166365.1). Classification (NCBI taxonomy): domain Eukaryota; kingdom Metazoa; phylum Chordata; class Mammalia; order Proboscidea; family Elephantidae; genus Elephas; species Elephas maximus. The sequence continues at coordinate 220,970,358 of NC_064820.1, read as the reverse complement.
GGATATTATGAAAAGTATGTAGCTTCCATCTGAATAGCCAAGGGTAAATGAATAGCTAAGCCTACCTATTCATTAGCAATTTGGCACCCAATTGTGGGTCCAGAAGTAGTAGACACAAGGGAAACCACTCCTTAAAATTTAACACGTTGGAGAAAAGTTCACATTTTCTTGTCTTTAGAACTGGGCTGCAAGGTCTTGAGTCCTGGAGTTTTTTTTCCACGATGATGGTTTGGAAACATCTGTTAAATATGGTAATAACTCAATAAAGATCTGGATCTGATTGATTAATGAAATGACCATAAATTGATCTGCCACAACTTAGACCAATTTGGAAGAATGAGTGAGTATATGCGTGTATATGTATACACGCAAAAAAAGTGTGTGTGTGTATATATATATATATATATATATATATATATATAAATACATGTATACATAGTATAACCACCTCCTGTCTATCAGTTTGCCATACTGTTGCGGTTTGTGTGTTGCTATGATGCTGAAAGCTATACCGCTGCTATTTCAAATACTAGCAGGGTCACCCATGGTGGACAGGTTTCAGCAGAACTTCCAGACTAAGACAGACTTGGAAGAAAGGCCTGGTCATCTACTTCTGAAAATTTGCCGGTGAAAACCCTATGGGTCACAACATAATATTGTCTGACATAGTGCTGGAAGATGAGCCCTCAGGGTTGGAAGGCACTCAAAATGCACTGTGGCTGCAATAATGGACTCGGGCACAACAACAATTGTGAAGATGGTACAGGACTGGGCAACAGTCACCATGAGCTGCAGTCGGAGCCAACATGATGGCAACTAACAACATAGCGTATATAACATGTGTTATATATGTTTTTTTTTATATATGTAGAATATATACAAAGAGAGTAAGAAATCACAACTCACACAAACCAAACTGCCTTATGCTTTGTTTTTACCCCCAGTGTATTTTAATCCAAGCCAAAGTCGACCCGATTTAATTCATTTCAATTCAATTTAAAAAAACATTTATTCAGTATCTCCCATGTGCCAGGCTCTGAGAGTAGTAAGATAAATAAGGCGAAAACCAAGTGCCAAGAAACGCGCAGGCTGGCCCGAGACAGAGGCGGCCATAATCAGAATCATATGCTGAGTTCCACATGGAAGGGCATGTGAGTTAGAATGGGAACAGAGTGCAGCCCAACATGTGCAAGAGGCCGCCGGAGAAACACCACTGTCTGCGGGGCTGTCACCTTCTCTCTTCCACTCACAGATAAACGTGCCCATATGTATGCTCAGCAGTCAATGGGTCCGTGTCGTCCTGTGTGGTGTGCTGGCCATGGGGGCTTGCTTTTTCCAACCCCACTGGCCTTGCCGTCGTGGTCACCTGTGGACAATGCAGGGTTACACCAAGTGCATTTTACCCTCCTCTCCCAGCACTTCTTTCTGCTTTGTTTTCCTGCCCATTTTGTTTAAAATGACTACTAAGGAGCTGCAAAACCCATTGCCATTGAGTTGATTCTGACTCAATTAGCAACCCTATAGGATAGAGTAGAACTGCCCCCTAGGGTTTCCAGGGAGCGGCTAGCGGACTTGAACTGCCAACCTTTTGGTTAGCAGCCAGACGCTTAACCTCTGTGCCACCAGGGCCCCAGGGACCTGCAAAGGAGAACAAAAATCACATAGCATAGAAGGGGAGAGGGCTGTCCCATCTTTCCGTTGGTGGAGATGGCTGGAAGGGCGTGGGTCTACTGGATAACAGGGAACCTGGAGCACTTTTAGGCAACAAGTGACAGGGCTGCCACCTTCTTGGCCACCAGCTGCATCATTAATCAGGCTGCAAGAGGGTAGGGGCCCCAAAGCTCTCAAGGCCCGATTCTGCACAGAGGTGGGCTTCTAGCTCTTTCTGGGTCTTCGCGTGTGCCTAGGTTCCAAAGGCCAGGCTGGTATGTCATCTGGCTTTGATCCACTCCTGGATCAGGCCCACAGGCTCTTTGACCTGGGAACCAGGTTGCTCCTGTTCTTGGCACTGGCAGGATGAGGGTCTGGGGTATATGGACAACAAATAGCCCACTGTGATGGTGACTTTGGTTCCAGCTGAAACAAAGCTGGAGACAAGGATTTGGGTTCAGGTCTGGGAGGGAGGCCCCGAGTGGTGTAAATGGTTAAGTGCTCCACTACTAGCTGAAAGGTTGGCCGTTGTGAACCTACCCAGAAGCACCCAGAAAGATGGTCCTGGTGATCTGCTTCTAAAGGTCGCAACCATTGAAAACCCTATAGAATGCAGTTTGAGAAAGACCAGTTTTTATTATTATTTTTAATTTATAATACATTGCTAATGAATATTTGTAAAATATAAGAATCACAAATTACTAGAAAAAAATGAAATGAAAAACCACGTACAAAACTCAAGCTGAAATTTCTATTATTTGCTGGAACAGACACAACATTACCCTATTGGCTTGCTAGAGAAGTTTTAACCTGCTTGCTTTCAACATCTGCACTTACCCAGTTGTGACTGGTGAAGCACAGTTCACAGACTGGCTCCAGCCCGGGCCTACACTCAGCGGGACTGCCCTCCTGGAGAAAAAGGGGTCCTTGGGCATGATGCCCTGGGCTTTCTGGGGAAGTTCCCTTATCTGTCTTGTTGCCACTCTCCCTGAGGGTTTGTGGCTGAAGCACAGGTTTGTGTAGAACTCGGTGTCCAGAGCTGTCTTGGCATCTCTTTGATGGCTTGGCCTCCCCTCAGCGCCAGCTGGCTGTCAAACACCGAGGCCCAGCCATACCCTCCACCCAGCCTGCAGGCCCAAAGGCCCCCACTTCCAACATTGACTGTGAGCTTACCTTGCCACAGCGGGCCTTTGGAGGCTTCTGGGATCTCAGCTCAGAATCCACCCCTTAGGGGAACACTCAGGCCTCACTTAGCCAGCTAGGCTCTGCTCTGGGAGGTGGGAGCTTTCCAGGGCCCTCATTAGAGATTGGGTACAACTCTTCCCGGGGTGCTGGCCTCACCTCTCTGAGGCTGCACTGCACCTCTGGGTGGAAGCTGGAGAAGTTTCGCTGTTGTTGCTATTGAGTTGGTGCCAACTCATGGCAACCCCAAGTACAACAGAACAAAACGTCCCCTGGTCCTATGCCATCGTCTTGATTGTTGGTATGCTCCATTGTTGCAGCCGCTCTGTATTTTGAGTGCTTTCCCAGCTAGGGGGCTTATCTTCCAGCACTGTATTGGACTATATCCTGTTGTGATCCACAGGGTTTTCGCTGGCTGATTTTTGGAAGTAGATCGCCAGGCCTTTCTTCCTACTCTGTCTTAGTCTGGAAGCTCTGCTGAAAACTATCCACCATGAGTGACTTTGCTGGTGTTTGAAATACCAGTAGCATAGTTTCCAGCATCACAGCAACATGCAGGCCGCCACAGTACAACACACTGACAGGGGAGAAGTCTTTCAATCTCACCCTGTATCTCTCCCACCAATCGCTGGGCCTCAAAAAGAGCAAGCTTTCCCTTCTATTACATTCTCCTCCTCCTGAATCCAAACTCTTCAGCTAAACCTTAGTGGCAAGAGGACTCTTCTGCTCCATAGGGTCAATCTCTGAGCAGGTGCTTTGGCTTTGTGGAGTGTGAAATAAGTGGAGAGGGTTTTAAAGGAATTTAATTCTTATCCTGCTTCATAACTCTACGTTGCATGCCACCTTGATTTTCTTCTGTAGTAATCTCCCCTTCTCCAGGCAGTTAGACACTGGAGACAGTCTGAGGGTGAAGAGCTTGCCATCAACAAGACTAAAGGGAAGAAGCCGGTTCATAATTTTCAAATTCTTACCTTAAGGCACCTAGCAAATACATCTAGAATCTTCCCAAAGGCAATGAGATGTCCCTGGCCGTTCCTAAACCTGGGTGTGGTGCAATGAGGTGAGAACTCTTTGGACGAGATGGTGCTTAGTATAGAGAGCAGGTGTATTAGCACAAGAAGATGGCAGTGGCCAGGTGGGCAGTTTGGAGACAGTATTAGTTGCCAGGCGTGAGGTTATAAGACCTTGAACTGGAGGGGAGGGCACCAGGATTAGATAAACGCAAGTGTCCATGGGAGCTGTGTTAAGTCATCAGGGCCCATGGGCAAGTGAGGGGCACGGCTCGAAGATCCAATTCTTATTGAGTACCTGTTGTATCCACTACCTGTCTGCCAGTTGGTCATACTGTGGTGGCTGGCATATTGCTGTGATGCTGGAAGCTATGCTACCAGTATTTAAAATACCAGCAGGTTCACCCATGGTGGACAGGTTTCAGCAGAGCTTTCAGACTGAGAGAGACTAGGAAGAAAGGCCTGGCAATCTACTTCAGAAAATCAGCCAATGAAAATCACAATATGATATTGTCTGACACAGTGCTGGAAGAGGAGCCCCTTAGGTCAAAAGTCACTGAAAACTCACAGTGACCACAAAAATGGACTCAAGAATGAAGGCAATGGTGAGGACGGAGCAGGACTGGGTACGGTTTAGTTCTGTTGTACATGGGGTCACCATTAGTTGGAGCCGACTCTTCAACAACTAACAACAACAACAAAGCTTTCGTATACAACATGAAGGGGGCACTAAAGATGCCTTAAGGAGCTTACAGTCTAGCATGAAAGCTAAGCATTCGCAGAGTTACAATGTATAAGGGATGAAGTTACAGGAAATGAGTCCTGCAGGGGAGTTGGGAAGCGCTGTTGGAGGGTAGGAATTAAATTAAGCTCACAGCTGACAAGCAGAGAGGGATCTGCAAGGCCTCACTCAGGAGACCTTGAGTAATGAAGAGTGGCAAGCCAGTGAGGCAGTGAACGCTCCCGAGACCTGGGTGTGAGTCTTGACTAATTTTCTAGCCTCGTGCACTTGGACAGTCTCTGGGTGTCTATGATACTACAGAAGGTGACTGCAGGGCAGGTGATGATAAACCCTTGTGTAAATGCTCCGTAAATAAAGATCCAGACAAAGGAGGGTAAGGACATTCCAGGAAATTGGGCAAAATGAGGAAGAAAGTCTGTTTCAAGACTTCGTGACTGAGGAGACTCAGGATAGAAAGAGGAGGCCCCAGCCAGGCAGCTTTATTGGGGTAGGGAGATTGGTAACTATGAGTTGTTTGTTAAAGTGGAATTTTCTAGAAATATCTGATTAGACATTTGAAGATTCTGGACTTCCATCATCATTCATCTAGTGGCTATGATTTCAACAGCAGGGAGCCTCAACTCTTGTCAGTCATTCCAACCACTTGAGAGATATAAAACACCCATATATCGGTGCCATGTCCCCCTCATCCAGGAGATTCTGATTCATTCATTCAGAGGTGGGGCTCAGATGATGGCATTTTTTTGAAGCTCCCAAGGTGATTTTGGGGGGGCCCTGGCAGCATGGTGGTTAAGTGTTTGGCTGCTAACCAAAAGGTTGGCAATTTGAATCTACCAGCTGCTCCTTGGAAACCCTATGGGATAGTTATACACTGTCCTATAGGGTCGCTAGAGTAGGAATTTACTTGATGGCAACGGATTTGGGTTTTTGGTTTAAAGTGATTTTGATGGAGACCAGTGCTGTTCTCCAGCCATACCAGGTCAGTATAGGGCAGAAAGGTAAGGGAAGCCATGCCAGGAGGGCGCTGCTCTTGTTGTATTGATGACCCAGTGAAACAAGAGGGGCGTGTGTGTAAGAGATTATCATAGAGAAGTAAAATTTCTAGTGTTGTTGTTAGGCGCCAGGTTGGTTCCTACTCATAGCGACCCTATGTACAACAGAATGAAACACTGCCCAGTCCTGCACCATCCTTACAATCATTGTTATGTTTGATCCCATTGTTTCGGCCACTGTGCCAATCTATCTTGTTGAGGGTCTTCCTCTCTTTCACTGACCCTCTACTTTACCAAGCATGATGTCATTCTCCAGGGACAGGTCCCTCCTGGTAACATGTCCAAAGTAAGTGAGATGATGTCTCGCCATCCTTTCTTCTAATGAGCATTCTGGCTGTACTTCTTCCAAGACACACTTGTTCTTCTGGCAGTCCATAGTATATTTAATATTCTTTGCCAACACTGAAATTCAAAGGCATCAGTTATTCTTCTGTTTTCCTTATTCATTGTCCAGCTTTCCCATGCATATGAAACAATTAAAAATACCATGGCTTAAGTCAGGTGTATTCAGTCCTCCATAATTTCTAGTAGGCTCCCCAATTATCAATTGTTAATCACTATGCCAAAGAGTAAGGAGACCTTGTGTGGCACAAGTGGTTAGGCACCTGACTACTAACTGAAAGGTTGGTGGTTTGAACCCACCCTGAGGTGCCTTGAAAGACAGCCTGGTGATCTGCTTCTAAAAGGTTTCAGCTTTGGAAACCCTGTGGAGCATCTCTACTGCACACACATGGTATTGTCACGAGTTGAAATCAACTTGATGGCAACTAACAGCAACGTGCCAATGATGACTGATATGAAGATGATTAACACAGGCCCTTCCCTGGGAGGTCTGGTGGTTAGCCTATTCAAGGTCATCCACTCTGTTATAGATTGAATTGCGTCCCCCCAAAAGGCCTGCTTAAGTTCTAACCCCTGTACCTGTGAATGTGACCTTGTTTAAAAATAGGGTCTTTGAAGATATTATCAGTTAGGTTAACATGGGGTCATACTGGAGTACGGTGGATCCTAGTCCTATACGACTGGTATCCTTATAGAAAGAGGAGAAGATACACAGAGCCAGAGAGAGGGAGGAAGGACGCCATGGGATGCTGCAGCTGCAAGCCAAGGAACATCTGGGGCAACCAGCAGCTAGGAGAGTGGCATGAACAGATTCTCCAGCAAAGCCGAAGAAGGAATCAACATGGCCGACACCCTGATCTCAGACTCCTAGCCTGCAGACTTGTGAGACAATAAATATCTATTGTTTTAAGCTGCCCAGTTTCTAGTCTTTGGTTATTAAGGCCCTAGAAAACTAATGGACATTCCAACAGCCTCAGTTAATAGATAAGAAAACTGAGGCTTCAAGGGGTTGTGACTTGCCCAAGGTCCCAGGGCTGGTAAGTGCTGGATTCCTGCTCTCCTGCATTCCTCGACAATTGTCTATGCTTTACCTTAGATATGGACTTTTTTCTCATTGAAATTATAGCCGGTCATCCATAATCATGATTATGTAGTATTCTAGGGTAGAGATGAAAGTCATTAATATATTGATTTTATTTGTACTGATGTAGTGTGGGTTCTCGTTTAGTGTTATGCTGCTGCTTTTATCAGTGCAAAAAATCACCAAGAAGAATGGAATTGTTGGATTTTGCTAAAAATGCAACCATTTTTGCATTCACAAGGGATCACACTGATGAGAACGTACATGATGAAATTGTTCACTGATAGATTTAGCATCATAGGATATGTAACTCATAGCAAATTGCTGGAGTGTTATTGTCAGAAGCACTGAAGCCAATCTGTTGTACTCTATGTCATTCCATCAAAACCAAAAAATAAAAAAAAACAACAAATATAGTCTCCCTGATCCATTCTGCATAACCTTTGTCACCAAAGCTCGCTGACATGTACAATGTGTTTCATATCATCTTATTTTGTGCATTATGCAAGTTGATAGGAATTATGCATTATGCAATTTTATGGAGCAGTTTGCGGTCACCATGTGTTATTAAGAACTGCTGTGTGTACTGAGGGCCTAAACTCCATCTGAAGAATATTGGAAAAGTGCTTCAGAAGGCAAGGGTTTTGCATGAAATTAATTTGTCTGGAAGGATGAAGAACATCTAAAGCTGACTTTTTAGCAGTTGATAATCAAAAATAATAGTCATTCTTGTATAGTTGGTTTAGGAGTCTACTAAGATTTTCACGTATCTATTCTTTTGTGTTCACTAACAGTCAGTGGGAGCCCTGGTGCCATAGTGGTTAAGAGCTCTGCTGCTAACCAAAAGGTTGGCAGTTCAAATCCACCATCTGCTGCTTGGAAACCCTTTGGAGCAGTTCTACTCTGTCCTATAAGGTCACTACGACTTGGAATTGACTCAAGAGCAACGGATAACAGCCCATGAGAGAAATCAGCCAGTGGGATGAAGTGGTGGTAGGGAGAGGGGGACTCAGGGATGCTACATGTAGAACCCCTAATGCTAGAGTTCTGATGCATATTCCCCTCCCTTCCCTGTCTTGGGTTGCCTGTGTATGTTCTAATGGTGGTTTTGAGGGAAGATGGAGTTTGGAATGGGGAGGGATGGAGAGATTGTATATAATGGCATAGCCTCTGGTGATGCTGCACTAATATATATTTATATCTCCCAGACTATTGGGATGGACACCCAGGGTTAGGTTCACTGCTGTCGAAATTACAGTCATTAAATGATAGATGAAGGAAGTCCAGGATCTCCAACTGTCTAAACAGACATTTCTAGAAAATTCTACTTTATCAATGAAGTCATTACTACCTACCTTCCTAACCCCAATAAAGCTGCCCAAACCATCTCTATGATGAAGAGAAGTCCCATTTTACTGAGTGGAGGCTATGGTGAGGGGCTCAGGATGTGTGGTGGGTAGTGATGGCAGAAGCAACTGGAAAAGCCCACAGCATGCATGCTGGCTTTTCGCTCAAGCCATGCTATACTTCAGAATGGCTCCATGCCAGATTTGAGCTCATCGAAGGTGTGGAGGTGTCAGTGTGGAGAAATCCAGCCCAGTACTTTGTTTAAAACCAGATGGCCTCTCTGAGAAATTTTTCCGGGAGCCTGGCACTGGTCCTTAAGCACAGGCAGGGCTTCTACCAAGTTCATTCCAGTTGGAACCCCTGCTGAGAATTTGCATTTCTAACAAGTTCCCAGGCGGTGCTAATGCTGCTGCTGGCTAGGGACCAGTTCTGAGAACCACTGGAAGAGCAGTGGTTCTCAAAATGTATTATACATAAGAATCACCTGGGGATCTTCTTAAAATGTAGATTCTGATTCAATATATTGGGGGTGGAAATGCTAATTCCCAGCAGGGGGTTGAACCAGACTGAACTGGTTCTAAGGCATGTTTAAAAACAGAATCAGAAACTTCTTGTCTTGTGAGCATTCACTGCACAAGGCTATGCTGCCGTTTCTATATCTAACACATGCATACACAGACCTGCTAAGCTATAAAGTCAGCTCAAAGACGCTCTGTGCAAGGACAACAAAGACCAGACCCTACAAAATGATAACCAGGGTTTTATAACTCATAACACCATGCACACTATATTCAAAGTGGAAGACTTTTTGAACTGCAACCTTTACATCCCAATCCAATAGTTCGTTCAGCTTTGAAATAGCCACAATCTAAATTTTATAGGGATTATTTTTACTGTAGGTAGAGCAATTAAATCTCCGTATTGAAGGATGTAAACCTTTGAAGGTCCTTCTCAGAATATCAAAAGAAAAGGAGGCTTATATTTAACAGGTGTGACAGTCCAATGCAGGACATTTCATTGAAAAAGAGCTTGACATTATCCAGTAACAAATACTAAAATTAATACAAAACATCTTTTGGATAAAAGAGATTTAAAAAAAAAATTTGGTCCACCACAAAATTTTACATAGAAAGATTGTTTCACATATGAGATACTTAAAATACTAATTCTCATGGAATGTGCAAAGTGGTGTTTTATAAAAATTTTCCTTTTAAATGATCTTTTATTAACTTCATTAGAATGACCATAATATTCATCCTGCCATAGGGACTGAAATGAATGTGTCTCTATGAATTGCTTTCTGCTGGCCTCCCTGATGAACTCAAGTGATTTAAGTAGTTGAAACTGATCACCGCCTCCCGTTTGACCTCAGTCAGGGACCTGGAGGGAATGCCATTATAGTAGGCGGGGATTAGATGAGACAACAGAAAGGGCTGGTACAGTTTGGAGACACGATATCCTAGGTTCTAGGTAAAACCCTGGCCTCCTGAGTTCTATGATTCTTTAAAGTTAATGACTCAAGGTTTGTGAATGGACTTAGTGCTTTCCACCTTTTAAGAAATTGTGTGTATGTGTGTGTTTTTCAGAGGCAAATGGGGAAACTGGAGGGGAGTTGTAAGGATAATCACAGACAACATTGTTTCCAATATTGTGGTTTTTCTGAAGTCAATATTTCTGTTCTCAACAGGGGTCATTTGGATTGTCGAAATCACGTTCTTTCTACTATTAAAATGCAGTTATTTACTTGTAGAGTATGTTCTTCTGTCCATTAACACACAGAGTATTATTTCCAGCACAGTATTTCTACGTTCTAACGCTACTCAGAACTAGTGCTTATGTTGGAGAAGCTCTGCCAAGGTAACTTAACATTAACAAGCAGTCCCTGTCCAGTGAGCCGCCGGTCTTATGGGACAGGTGAACCCATCTGCTTACTTCAAAATACTCCCCTAAATGTTAAGGACTTTCTATGGTGATTTTTGAAGATTAGTGGTTAAGAGGAAGTTTTCAAAAATAAAATGAAATATCTTGGATCTGGATTATTTGAAGAATAGAGAGAAGAGGAACCAAAGAATGCATTTGATAGTTAAAGGGAGATGCAGGTTGACTATTTTTTAAGACCACGCGAATTCAGCGTTGTGATCTGTGTTAGCAGTGAACACATCCAATACCTAACGAGAATGGAATCAATCGATTTTGCAAATTATAATTGCAATATAGCGATTGCATATATTGACACGAACACACTAATAAATATGCACCTTTTAACATGCATTCTTTCTGGCTGTAATCTTGAAAAGAAGAGGACTGATGCTGGCCAGAAACTTTAGCTTTCAATATTTTATTTTTTATCCATATAGTCTCTTGGTTACCTGTGGGGAGGCGGGCTTGCATTGGAGCTACCATGGACTGCAAGAAATTCGTTCAAGAAATTTCCCAGGAATGCATTTGTAGTTTCCAGGAAGCTCTCCATCTTAAAGGGAAATACTTCCCCCGTCACTTTGTAGTGGTATAGTCTCAAACGAATGAGGCCACTTTGGCATCGCTAGGGTTAAAGATTCTCTCAGAATCTATAGGTCCTTGAGAAGGCGGTTTCTAAACTCAGCTGCTTAGACCCATTTTATTTTTTTCCCTGCAAACAGGAAATGGAGCCCTGAAGGCGCTTTCTTTTTTGGAAACTGGAAAGTGTATGGGGAGGGGGGCGCACTGTAGCTGCCCACATACAACCCTGATTCTGACCCAGACTTGGGGGTCTCTGTGTGTTTTTTCTTTCCCCCCCTTTTTTTTTTTCTATTATTTTGGCAGACTTTTTGGAATGTCTGGGAGCTAAGGGCTTTGCTTCATGGAGGAGAATTCTGAAGCAAGAAAAAGAGAAAGTTATAGACTAAACCACAGAAATGTAAACACGTCTGCAGCTAAAATAACTCCACTTTCATTGAAAACACTCCTTCTTCACAATCAGGCTTCTGTGTGCTACGGTCAATAAAACTGCATGTTAATAGCGACCAATTAATAGATTATGTTGCTCGGCCTTAAAAGTTGAAGGAGTTTTAATTATTATTTTTCAAATTAAAGGAGTGCTTATTCCCTCCCTTCCCTTGGGGTGAGGGGACTTAGCTTTCTTTCTGGCTGTTTGCTGAAATTCTTGGCTGTTAAAGTTCGCAAAGGGAGGGACGGGGGTAGTTTTCACTTGGTCGGAATGGAGAGAGTGTGCGAGAGGACGGCTCCTGGAGGGGTTTCTAGCCATTGTAAAGGGACGGTCCGGACGGTTCCCGCGGTGTATGTGTGAAGACAGGCAACACCAGGTAAGCACGCCTCTGATACTGGAAGTCCCTTGTAAACTAGAATACCTGGAAGGGGCTTGGCGCAGGGCCCCCAGGCAGCGAAGAAGCTGGACCTCTTGGCCCCACCTTTTGCAGGCTGTTTCTGGCGGACACTATTTTCTCACGAGGGCTGCTGTCACTGCGACCCGACGTCCGCCAGGTGTGTCCTCGGCATCCTCGTAGACAGCATGCCGCTCCTCCCAAACCTCCCTTCGTCAGGTCCCGCGCGCGGGGTTCCAAAAGCACAGGTTGACTCAATTTCTTATTAAAACTGGTGGCACTTTAGCACAGCGTCTCTTCGTCTTTATTAGTCTGAGGGCGACGACTTCTTAATCTGATTTGCATCAAGGGCAGTCGGTGGTCATTTTAAACTTCTGCCGCAGGAACCGGTTTTAATTTGTATTATTTTTTAAAAATGTTTGTAACGGTTTTAACTGAGGCTGGAAAATTATCACTTCTCACTAAAAACGGCACCAAATTACCAGTGGCAAACATCTCTAGGGCTTCCCCCACCCACCCAACCCCATTTTGCCCCACTCCTCATCTCCCTTCCTACAGTAGAATCATGGGTTCCTCTCCCGCAGGAGTCAGGACTCCATTCTCACGTCGTCCGTCCTCCGAGGCTCTGCTCCTCCTCCTCTTCTTCATCTGGGCCGCCAGCTCCGTCCGAAACTCAGAGCAGGGTTTGCAGTGTCCAAACCTGTCCGCGCCGCCCGCGCTCTCGTGCCTCAGTGCGCGCGCGCCCACGGACACACACATTCACACCCGCGCGCACACTCATACTCGCGCGCACACTTACACTCACGCATTCACGTCCGAGCACAGTCACATCCACGCGCACACACTCACGCGCCCACGGACAGGCGCGCACACTCACTTCCGCCACACGGATCCTCGCGCACACTCACGCTCGGGCACGCACCTGGGTCCGCGCGCACACACGCGCCCCGCCCCCAGCGCGCACCCAGAGAGCGAGTTGCGCGTCGGGGCGGACGCCCTGCTCGGCGATTGGCGAGAGCCGGGGCCTCCCCGCGTCCGGCGCCCACACCATGGGCTGAGCCCCCGCCGAAGTGAATCAGTGCGGCCCGGTCGGCGCGCACAGGCAGGCGCGCGCGCGGGCACACGCGGGCCCGGACACGCGCGGACACACGTGCGCGACACGCCCTCCCCCGACGGCGGCGCTACCTCTCGGTAAGTCCGGCTCTCTGCGCTCACTGCCCAGCTTTCTGCCTGCGCTGCGCCTGTTCCTCGGCCCGTGGCGGCGGCAGGGTGGCCTGCGGGACGCACACGCTGCGGAGGGGCGCTGCGGGGCGGTCCTTTCCGACGGCGCCGGGACAGGTGGGGCTTGCGGCGCCGGCGCCAGGAGGGACGGTTTGCCAGTGCCCGGGTCCCCGGGAGGTGTGCCCCCTTCCCTGTCTTTCTCCTCCACGGCCAGGGATGGAGAGGAACGGGTTTCCGAGATCAGCGAGGGCCAGGAGAGCAAACCGCGGGAACTTCATCTGGGGCACGGAGCGAGAGGTTATTTGTTCTTGTCTGGAATGAAATAAGGGCTGAATTAAAGCCCACGCTTGGCGAAAGTAGAGACTCGGTTTGGGGCTTGGCTGCCACTGCCTGCTCCTTAGGTGCGTGGACTTGACCTCCGACGGCAGCGCTCTCACCGCCCACTCCTAAGCCCCTTGCTTCCGCGGACCGACTCTCAAAGCCATCTCTTTGCCCCACTCCATCTGCCTTTTCCAGGGGCGGGTTATCCAACAGGCAAGGTAAGCAAGGTGCTTACCAGATCATCTGTATTGAATAATTTCACATTTTTTCACCACATCAGAGATCCTCCTCCTAGATATGGCTGGCATCTGTCTCTATATAGCATCTTCCTAAAGAAGCAAAGCCACTTTTCAAATTGACAGTCCCTTGAGGGACAGATGACCCAGTAAGAAAGGTAAGCATGGCCTTACTTGTGCTTACTTACTAATCTGTAGTGAACAGTCTCACTATAAAGATCAAAAATGTGAAACCCATGTGAAATTCTTTACTACCGATGATCTGGTGGTAAGCAAGGTAAGCACCGTGCTTACCTTGCCTACTAGGTAATGCGTCAGGGCTTTTCACCTTCTGAAACCTTAGTCTTCAGCTGTTAGGTTTATATGCTTCTAGTTTACCACCTTAATCAGAGAACTTGTCATGTTTAAAAACAAAGCTTGTCCTTTTCATCAACTAGCTGCCTTGGTTTCCCTCTGAAATCCATCACCCGGTTGTCACTGTTATATATTGTTTCACAAAAGGCACAGTGTACAGACTTTGACTATTTTTAGGTATACGACTAAGATGCTGTTATTAATTGCAGACTGGATAAACAGTTTTAGTGCAGGTGTGGATTTAAGACAACTCTTGGTTGATTTAAGGGTAATTCGTTTATCTTTCAAAAGAATGTATCCTTATTTGTTACATATTCACACTCAAACATACACGTTTCTGTGACTTGTGTAGTTTAGAAAACTTTCAGTACTTGGGATGCATTTTCTTCTTCCCCAGGTGACATAGAGAGGGTTTACCATCGGCACTGTTTTTGAGTGTCTTGGATTCTCTCTGTAGTTTAGAATGGTCTCAGCTCCAAGGGTCACCAGACAACTGTCACATTCCTGGGGTTAACCCTTTCTCAGCTGGCATCAGCTGTGGTGTCTCCCAGGCCCGGCCAGCACTCAGAGAATTTATCAGTAAGAGGATCAGGAAATAGAAGTTATTTAAAAGCCCAACCAGATAAATTAATTCCCCATGTGTCAAATTATTAATAAGTTAATCATAGGATTGGAATTACGACTGTAGCAGAAACAGCATGAGCTGTGCAAACTCAGGGCTAGTATAGAAAGTTTTATAATTCTCAGGAAAAGCTTTATGAGTGCTACACACATCACAAATGCTATTTGCTGTTTGCCAATTCCAGCTTCTATTTGTGCCTGTGACTCCTGGAAACGACACTGAACTAACCAATGGGTAATGTGTCTTCTGAGATGCTCGTTCAAGAATCTATAATTCCAATAGCATTTACATTTTCAGTTAACGCTCCATTGTAACGTTATAGTTACATCACTTTATTTTGAAAAATTCAGGGTAGACTTGTGATCCATTATTTCACATTTATCTGGTATTTCATGATGAGCCCTCTGTGAGTTAATCGGATATGCCTTCTTTAGCTAAAATTTTGAAAATTCGGATTTACCTTTGAGTGGGTGAATGGATTGTATGTACATGTCATGTAAGCTTAATTGGACTCCACAGTTAATGCTTTGTTTTTGGTATTAAAGAAAAACTTTGCTAAATTTCTAATCTCATAAAATCAGATATATCTGTATTTTTAAATTTGTGATAAGGACTAAGATTTTACTGGCATATCAGATGTATGAGTAAGATAATAGCTTCTATAATCTATAAGTAAGATGCAGAGCTATATAAATATATGTATAAATTTATATATATACAGATTTATATATATAGATCTTTAACGAAGATTAAAGCATCTGCAAAAATTGCAAAGCAGCTTTTTAACTTCCATCCTTTTCTGAGATCTTACATATTGTGTATAGATTGACCTTATCTGTCTCATATTAGAAAGGAGGTAATTGAACACTTTTGTTCTAAAATTCATATTAGTGCTGATTTTTTTTTCTTGTTAGCTAGACTTGAATTTAAAAAAATAATCAAAAGAGGGGATTTAGTTCTTCACAAGACAGAGAGGCTAATGTTTCGAAAATCTTTTCCTATTCCCCAGTGAAAAATGATAGCAAGTCAGCCAGTCATACGATACGGAGCTGTGGGGAGACATTGTCACATTGAGTAAGTGTCAACGCTGTCTGCAGTTTTATAGAGCTTCACTCAGGAGGTGTTGACATAGAGACACCTACACGTTTCTAATGAGAGGTAGGGAACCTGGGAAGCAACGCGAAGGCCAGGTAACTTAAATAAGTCACTCTGAGCAAAATCCCAGCCTTTTGATGCCTCATGTCCATTCCCAATTTAAGTTGGCCGTTGGTCTCTCCAAGGACAGGTCTCTCTTGGTCACCTCCTTGCTTCATCAGCCTTTGCTTCTGAGGCAGCTTCTTCTGGTAGGGAGAATGCTGAAGGTTTTTTTTTTTTCTTTCCCCAATGTGTAAATGTACTGGGGCTTTCCTGCGGGGGGCCTAGTCCTTCAAACGGCAGCTTTTGTGTATGAACTACACCTTGAATTTGAAACTCTTTGAAACTTTGGGGGTAGCATTTGTAAGAAAAATAAGCTGACGCAACAGAGGAATTCAAACGTTTTAGACACCCTTACAGGTCGTTCTGTGTATCGTAGACAGTGTGTTGTCAGTTCTTTGGGGACTTTGGACATCATTGCAGTAACTGGTGGTATGCACGCATGGGGCTCAACCAGCCACCCTCTTCGTTGGTGATTTTCCTTGCATGATGGCTTCCTTGTGGGTATTTCCTTGTGCAATTAGCTAATTGACTAATTAGCACTCAGTTTATTAGTTCGCATTATGCATTGTCATCGTGCAACTCTGGCATGTATTGATTCAAGGCAGTTAGCCTGCAAATCAACAAGGATAGGAATTTCCACTGGAAAATGTTGACTGGCAGTGCTTCAGAGTTGGCTCTGGACTTCCATCTGAACCGATTTTTCAAAATAGCCAGGGAGGAAATTTCCCCCTTTAACTTTTACCTTTAATTTTGAGCATTTTCATAGTCAGAAAGAGAGAGGATTCCATATTCCACGTTGGAAGCGTTGCACATCAAGTGTAGGTAGTGAAGATGGGTGATCTAAAATTACTTTGCTATATTTAAGTGTAAGTAAAATGTAGGCAACACCAAGAAATTAAAGGGTGCGTCTAAAAATGGAGCTCTAGATCTAACGTTTCGATTTAGGCTAACCTTTAAGTTCTTCTGTTTATATAGCGATATGTCATAATCTGGAAGACCCTGATTGCGTACGAGAAACGGTAATTTAACAGTGAAAGTAAGGGGTTCAGTTATCTTGACTAAAGGCATGTTCAGAGCTGTGTGCAAGGGAAGTTTGGTTATGTGACTGTCCTGTTTAAAAATGGTTGCGTATGAAAACTGACAGATCCTTGAAGTGTGGAAAATTGGCCGTAGGAACTAATTGATCACTTTTCTATTACGGTCCTAGGAAACTAGATGTGAGATTTAATATAAGACCAACTGTTAGCGTGTCTAAAGGTTTTAAAAACCTAGTTCTGTAGGTACCTCTTTTAAAAATGCATCTTAAAATTTGAATTGTAGTGGGAATGAGATTTTCGTATGTGTTGGTGTCTCATATGGGATTCCTTTTAGGAAAACTATCATTCCAATAAGGAAACATATTCCAAGGGGAAAAAAGCATTCCTGCAATGAATTAGAAAAGAAAATAGGCAAACCTAGGATGATTTTTTTAAACAGGTAACCCTTATTTTCACTTGATTTAAGGGTTTGACAGAGGTTCCCAAATCTTTATTTAAAAGCAAAGAAATGTATTTGCACCTGGGTTTTGAGTGCACGAAAGCAGAGGAACGAAGCCATGTCTAACAATGGCGTTACCATCATTGCCATGTTTCCATTAAGTGACTGTCCGCTGTGGATGGAAAAGCCCGTGTTCTTTGTGACTAAGTGGACATGATGGGTTGTGGATTCCTCGTGCTCACTAAAGTATTTAAAGTTGCAAGGTAAAACTTCAGAAGACAGACTGAATTGGAACGTGCATGCTTTTCTGCGTTCTAGTAGGGAGGCGTGTTACCCCTTTGGGGAAATATAAACTGTGTATTGTCCTAAGCTGCATGGTGGAAATGAATTCACAGGGCTTGTGCCCTGGGTTAAGCACAGATGGTTGAGTACCTGGCTGTTCACCGAAAGGTTGGAGCTTTAAGTGTGCTCAGAAGTGCCTTGGAAGAAAGGCCTGGTTATCTAATTCTTTAAGATCACAGCCATGAAAACCCTATGGAGCACAGTTGTACTCCTCTGCGTATGGGTTTGCCATGAGTCGGAATTGACTCAACAGCAACCGTTTTTTTTTTTTTTTTTGGTGCTACTTTCCTTCAGAGTTAAGATGAGCATCAGGCTTTGTAGTCTTTTGAACAACAGAAACAACAAAAAAGTCACAAGGTTTTAGTAAGCCTGTAACTACCTGTTGGCTTAATATATGAAATTGATTGAACTTGGCAATTGAAAAAGTGCCATGGCTTCTTGGTTTGCAGATGTGGGTTCCTGAAATACAGGCAGCCCTTGCTGGCAGCCCACTGACGTGTGACGGCCCCGCTGTGCCCCTCACTGGCCCTGTCACTGAGCTTCCCATCTGTAGGGGCTGCTGCCAGCAGGGGCACCCAAGGCCCCATGTCCCCAGCTTCCCTTCTCCAAGCAGTCAGCTGCAGCTTTGAGCTCTCCCCCTCTCCAGAAACAGCAACACCTTTGGAATGCCCTTCTTTCATCCACAAGCCTTCCCTACAGCCGGGGCCTCTGCAGGCGCAATGGCTCCTCACCACAGGCGGGCGGGCTGGGTGGAAGGGGAGAGTGGAGGGCAGGCAAGGCGGTAGCTCTGGCAACTTGGAACCTTACAAGCTGTCTTTTTTTCATTGTGGTGAAATACGTGTAACAAAACATTCACCAATTCCATCATTTTAACATGTGCAAGTCAGTGACATTGACCATCGTGTACAACCATCACAACTATCCATTTCCAGGTTTTTCCATCACCCTAACAGAAATCCAGTGCCCCTTAGGCAGTAGCTACTTACCGTCCTTCTGTCCTGCCCCTGGTAACCACTAACGAACTTTGGTCTCTATGCATGTGCCTGTTTCTGTCAAGTCAGTTCCTGTACGTGGCAACCCTGCATAGGATTTTCTTTTTTAATCTTTACAGAAGATCGCCAAGCCTTTCTTTCCCAGCACTGCTGAGTGGATTCAAACTGCCAACCTTTAGGTGTTGAGTAAACCCAAAAAACCAAACCCGTTGCTGTTGAGTTGATTCTGACTCATAGGGACCCTATAGGACAGACTTAGAACTGCGCCGCAGGGTTTCCAAGGCTGTAATCTTTCCAGAAGCGGACTGCCTCATCTTTCTCTCACAGAGTGACTGATGGGTTCAAACTGCTGACCTTTTGGTTAGCAGTCAAACTCTTAAGCCCCTGTGCCACCAGGGCTCCTTTAGGTAGTCGAATGAAAATCATTTGCACTGCCAAGGGACCTCAAATAATAATGTCCAGTGGCCAGAATCGTAGCAATAAAATATTTCCAAATAACGAGCACCATGTTTGAGTTTATTTTACTGTGGGGTGGGATGAGAGACGTTAGGGCTTATTCTTGGAGCAGAGGTGGGGCCAGAGGGGAGGCAGTTGTGACATTTACCAACATCTCTCCTGTTTTGCCTGCTCTAGATATTTCGTGTAAGTGGCATCATACACAATTTATCCTTCTGTGTCTGACTTGTTTCCTTTAGTGTATAATGTTTTCCAGATTCATCCACGTCGTAGCATGTGTCAAAACGTCATTTCTCTTTATGACTGAGTAATATTCCACTGTATAGATAGACCACATTTTGTTTATCCATTCATCTGTTGATAGACACTTGGATTGTTTCCACCTTTTGGCTGTTGTGACTAGTGCTGTTACAAGTTGTTTTTAACAGAAACACCATTCTTCAGGGCAGTCAGATTCCAGGGTACAACTCACAGTTTATTCCATTCCACTTACTCATTAAATAAGTTGGGTGGGCTGAGCTGGGTACCAGCCTTTAGTTAGAGCTATGCTACATTGAAACGTGCGTCCTAAGTTCCTGTTAACTAATTTAAGAATTAGATTTTAGCATATAGTCTCTTGGTAAGCTAGGACTTAACGCAATGATTGTATTGTTGACTCTCAGAAAACTTCTTCAGATGATGAACACAGAGCTGCTTTATCATTATAGTAACAGTGTTGCTTATCATTTAAAAAAAAAACACTCGAGCAAAAATACCTCTAAAGAGCATTTTCTCTTCATAAGTGATTTGTGTTAGTTACTCATATTTAGATACAACTCCAGGCATACAATTAATTTTTTTTCCTGCTATTTCTTTTATTGTGGTAAATACATATGTAACAAATCATTTGCTTTTTCAGCATTATTCACGTGTACAGCTTGGTGACATTAGTTACATTTATCAGGTTATTTAACCATTAACATTACCCATTTCCAGATTTTCGCATCATCTTTAACAGAAGCTCAGTATCCTCTATGCACAGAGCCCCCCTTGCCCTTGCCTCCCGCCCACCCCTGGTGACCACTAGTCAACCTCGGTCTCTATACACTTGGTTGCTCTAGACATTTTGTGTAAATGGAATCATACAGTATTTATCCTTTCGTGACCGATGTTTCACTCAGCATGATGTTTTCCAGGTTCATCCATGTGGTGGCATGTATCAGGACTTTGTTTCTCTTTTTTTTTAATGTGTATACCACATTTTATTATCTGTTGATGGACATTTTGGCTGTTGCCACGTTTTGGCTCTTGTGAATAATGCTGCAGTGAAGGTTGGTGTACAAGTATCTGTTTGTGTTCCTGTTTTCAACTCTTTGGGGTATATACCTAGGAGTAGAATTGCTAAGTCATATGGGAACTCTCCTTAACTTTTTGAGGAACCTCCAGATTGTTTTCACAGTGGTTGTACCATTTTGTATTCCTACCAGCAGTGGATGAGGTGTCCAGTTTCCCAGTTTCTCCACATTTTTGTTGTTGTTGTTAGGTGCCATCGAGTTGGTTCTGATTCATAGTGACCCTGTGTACAACAGAACGAAACACTGCCCAATTCTGCACCATTCTCACAATCGTTATGATGCCTGAGGCCATTGTTGCAGCCACTGTGTCAATCCATCTTGTTGAGGGTCTTCCTCTTTTTCACTCACCCTCTACCAAGCATGATGTCATTCTCCAGGGACCAGTCCCTCCTGATACAATGTCCAAAGTTGTGAGACAAGGTCTCACATCCTTATTTCCAAGGAGCACTGTGGCTGTATTTCTTCAAGACGGATTTGTCCTTTCTTTTGACAGTCCCTGGTATATTCAATATTCTTCACCAGGACCACAATTCAAAGGCATCACTTCTTCTTTGGTCTTCCTTATTCATTGTTCAGCTTTCATATGCATATGAGGTGATAGAAAATATCATGGCTTGGGTCAGGCCCACCTTAGTCCTCAAAGTGACATCTTTGCTTTTCAACACTTTAAAGAGATATTTTGTAGCTGATTTGCCCAACACAGTACGTTATTTGATGTCTTGACTGCTGCTTCCATGGGTGTTGATTGTGGATCCAAGTAAAATGAAATCCTTGACAACTTCAGTCTTTTCTCCATTTATCATGATATTGCTTACTGGTCCAGTTGTGAGGATTTTTGTTTTCTTTATGTTGAGGTGTAATCCATACTGAAGGCTGTGGTCTTTGATCTTCATCAAAGTCCCCTTAGCTTTCAGCAAGCAAGGCTGCGTCATCTGCATATCCCGGGTCGTTAATGAGCCTTCCCCCAATCCTGATGCCACATTCTTCTTCACATAGTCCGGCTTCGCAGATTATCCTCATCCTTGCAGATACTTAATTTTTATGTAACCAAGCGCGTCTCGCACATTGTGCTGAAAGCTGAGGAGAGAGGATACCAAGGTGAATTTCCTAGCAATTGAAATGATTATATATTTTCTTTACAATGTATGGGGAAAATGCTGAAAGCAAGCACCATGCAGCTCTCTTAAGATGTGAGGGTGAAGTGGATGGGAAGCTCAGGCACAGGCCAAGCAGGAATTTTGGGAATATGGGGATTCTTCCCCGAAACCTGCCTCTGTGTGCTTCTGATGTTTCAAATTCTGCTTGAAGCTAGAGTAAATGAGGAATCTTAGGTTTTGGAAAGGTCTGAAAGAAGCTAATAAGAGAACTCTCGTCAGAGAGGGCAGGAAGACTATGTACCGCTTGTTGTTGGTTGCCATCAAGTCAGCTCTGACTCACAGTGACCGTATGTGTAACAGAATGAAACATGGCCTGGTCCTGCACCATCTTCACGATTGTTGGTGTATTTGTGGCTGTTGTTGTGTCAGTCCATCTCATTGGGGGTTTCCCTCAATTTTGCTGACCCTTTCCCAAACGTGATGCCCTTATATAGTGTTGGTCTTTCCTGATGACATGTCCAAAATAAGCAAGACGAAGTCTCATCATCCACTCTTCTAAGGAGCATTCTGATTGTATTTCTTCTAAAACAAATGTGTTCCCTCACCTGGCAGTCCAGAGAATAGTTGTCCCTCAGTACCCACGGGGGATTGGTTCCAGAACCCCATCCATGAGCGTGCAAATCTCATATAACATGGAATACTATTTGCGTATAACCTACACACGTCCTACCGTATACTTTAAATCGTCTGTAGATTACTCATAATACCTAATACAACGCAAGTGGTGTGTAAAGAGTTGTTTCATCACAATCGAAGACTTGCTCTGGAAGGTGGCCTTTCTCTTCTGTGAGTTTCTGGAGCTCTTCTGGGAATGCTGATGGTGCCTGGGCCTCAGCCGATGCCAGTTTGCCCGTGATCTTGAAGTTCTGGAGGCTGTAGCGCTTTCCAGAGCTAGCCGCCTATCCCTTAAAAAACCAGTAAGACCCAGTGCCGTCGAGTCGATTCCGACTCGTAGCAACCCTATAGGACAGAGTAGAACTGCCCCATAGAGTTTCCAAGAAGCACCTGGTGGATTCGAACTGCCCTCCCCTTGATTAGCAGCCATAGCATTTAACCACTATGCCGCCAGGGTTTCCACCTATCCCTTACTAGCCTGAAATTCCTTCCTCTCACTCTCCTCAACCTCCTCACACTTAGCCTTTGAGGGGTTGCTTTGACTGCTTCATTGCTGTTTAGGAGCCATTTTTTCACAGAAACAAAGGGTGCTCACAACACAGGTAGTGAACAAACAACACAAAGCGAACAACGCTCAAACGAGTGCTGGAGAGAGACCGAGGATCTGTGAGATGAGGGAGGCTGCAGCGGGGCATGGTTCACGTTATTTCGTTCGCGTAAATTTGGCTTAGTGCTTGGTGTAGCGAATTCAAGTGTTGCTTCCTGGAACTTTTTTTTTTCCTGAATATTTTTGACCCGTGGTTGTCTGAATCCACGGATGCAGAACTTGAGGGTAAGGAGTGCTGACTGTATATTCAGTATTCTTCAGCAACACCATAGTTCAGATGCATTAATTCTTCTGTTTTCTGTTAGAAGGAACCATTTTGGACTCCCCAAACAAATAGTTCTTTTCAGGATTTTTGCATGGGAGATGCATAGATTTAAGCTGAACATAAATAATAATTGAAATAAATGCTAGTAAAATGAAATGTTATGAAACACACACCATTCACACAACCTCAACCTAAAACCTTTTAACTAAATGTATCAGAAACTTGAGATTACTTTTATCAGGATATGAGGTAAAATATTCAGAAAAGAAATCAACTCAATGGCCAGTTTAGTATTATTCTAGGAAGATATCATACTTTGTCTGGATTCTCATTAAAATTATATCTGACCTCACTAAGCCAATGTGAGCCTGCTGCCAGATTTACAAAGCTGGGTCCATAATTACAGAGAATTTAAACTTGTCTTGTGCTTGCTCTTTTTACAGGGCAAGATACAGAAACTGGATGACAGGATAAGCAAAAGTGGAGGAAAAATTTGCTTCTTCAGTATCAAAAAGTACTTTTTCATCTCTTTGACCCTGGCAATAAAATTTACTTCACTACAGAGTTTAAAAATAGAAGTCATGACAATAAACAATAATGATCAAATCCAGGGAATATTTTGAGGCTTTTTTGGAGCAGGCGTGTTAGGTCGGCATAATACCAGTATTTACCCCAAATTTGGAAACCCCACCAAGCCCCTGCCACTACAGCAGAGAAAGATGTTATCGATTGCTGCTTGAGGTATGGAAGTAAAAGATTTTTACAGCTGAAATAGTATCAGTTCTGAAAGTGGCTTATAATTATATCTCACGATAAAATTTATTTTTGCAGTTTTCTAAGACTTGTAAATATAGGTGATTAAATAGAACATCCCATGAGAGCAATTTCTTATAAGGACTCCATTCCAAAATTGCCAAACCAAAGGTAAATCAATAAAATCGCCCCACTAGTCCGTGTCACACACAGTAATTACCATGAAACAAAGAAGAGGTCGCATTCGTGAGCACGTTAAGATCACATTTGTAATATGCATTTAGCATCCATGTACAGGTTTTCATTGTAAGAATGAAGCATTAAATCATGTTAAATTTTCTTAATTCTAAACAACTTGGAAACACTTTTCTTAATAAAACTTTATTGATCACCTGTTAAGTGAGAGCTCTGTTCTAAAAGAGAGATGGGAGCATGGACTAGACAGATAGATACATAAATACATAGACGGCTGCCTTTAAGTCGTCTCTGACTCGTGGTGGCCTTGTGTATAACAGAATGAAACATTGCGCGGTCCTGTGTCATCCTCACAGTCACCAGCGTGCTTGAGTCCATTGTTGCGGTTACTGTGTCAGTCCATCTCATTCAGTGTCTTTCTTGCCTTTGCTGGCCCTCTACTTCACCAAACATGATGTCGTCTTCCGGACATTGATTCCTCCTGATGATGTATCCAGAGCAAGCAAGCTGCATAATATTCTGCTGTGATCTGTTGGTTTTCATTGACTGATTTTCAGAAGTAGATCACCAGGCTTTTCTCCTTAGTCTTTTTTAGTCTGAAAGTCTCCTGAAACCATGGGTGACCCTGCCGACATTTGAAATACTGGTGGCATATCTCCCAGCATTACAGCAACACACAAGGCACCACGGAGCAACAGGTTGACAGATGGGTTGTGGGTGGACTGTATAAGGACTGCTAAGATGCTAAGTGGAGCCCTGGTGGTGCAGCAGTTAAGTGTTCAGCTGGTAACCAAAAGGTCAGCCGTTCGAATCCACCAGCTGCTTCTTGGGAACCCTATGAGGTAGTTCTACCTATAGGGTTGCTCTGAGTTGGAATCAACTCAACAGCAGTGGGGTATGGGTAAGACACTAAGTAGTCCTGGTGGTGCAGTGGTTAGATGCTTGGCTGCTAACCGGAAGGTCGGCAGTTTGAACCCACCAGCCACTCTGCAGAAGACAGATGTGGCAGTCTGCTTCTGCAAAGATTACAGCCTTGGCAACCCTATGAGGCAGTTCTACTCTGTCCTCTAGGGTCGCTATGAGTTGGAATTGACTCAACAGCAATGGGTTTGGTTTGGCTTTTTGCATTAAGACACTGGACTTATCTAGAGATTAGAAAAACAATGTTAATTTAATAGGAAAAGCACAAACATTCCAGTATGATGCATATCTGTCCCCTGTGTGTCTGACTCCAGCACTTAGTGGCTTGCCCGAACTTCTTTTTTTTCAACTCAGTTGTAGGGACAGCATGAACACAACTGCAGCCCTTTCACTTCAGAGCCAAGTTCAGCTGAAGAGCGTTTCCCATGCAAGGATGCTCCAGTTGCAGTGTCCCTAGGATAAGTACCTACAGGTGGGAATTAGTGCAGGGCAAATGGCATGTCCGAGAATGTGGGGAATGCTGAGTGAGCAGAGATTGGTGGGAGGTCAGATTTGTCTGGGGTTGTGAAGGTTCAGGACTTGGCAGAAGGAAGGGGTGCTCCAGGTCATGGGAAACACAGCGCAAGGAAGAGAGGCCAGAGGGGCAGACTATGACAAGCTATCCGTTCAGTCCGTGTTATTGCCTTACCTGCTGTGCAGGTGCCTGTGGAGGTGCTGTGGGGAAGCCTAGGGCCGTGCCTTCAGGGAGGTGGAGTCTAGAAAGGGATGAATGCACATGGCAACAGGAGGGATACACTCAGTGTGCTGCCTGCTCCATTGGGGCGGCATGCTCACAAGCTGGGGCCCTGGACTTGACAGCGATGGAGGCGATGCCCCCTAGAGGGCTTCTGCTGCATTGTGCTTGGATGTACTGAGGGCCGTAGCAGAGTCAGCGGCGTGCAGTGTGCTGGTATTGCTCTTGGGAAAGCTTATTACCTAATGCATCACTCTCCTTTCTTACACATTCATGGGAGAAATTCATTTTATTCTTAGCATTAGGAGTAATTGAGCATTTGTTTGGATTTTGTCATATGGGGCCCTATATGTGACACCCTCCAGCAGATGTGTAAGACTGCTTGATCTCCGTTGGTGGCTCCTGTATTTCCTTGCTTGAGTTTATGTTCTTATCCCTTTTTCTCTTTAGCCTCATCTTTCTTACTTACTTTGCATCTACTTCTGAATTAAAAAAAAAAATCTGGCTGTATATATCCTTCTACAATCACTTTATCAGTCTTCGAAGAGATACAACTGGCATGCTCCTTAGAAACAAGGATAATGTGACTTCAGGTCACTTACTTTGGACATGTCATCAGGAAAGACCGATCGGTAGCAAAGGACATCATGTTTGGTAAAGTGGAGGGTTAATGAAAATTAAGGAAACCCTCAATGAGATGAATTGATGGAACAGCTACAACAGTGGACTCAAAGATACCAACAATCGTGAAGATGGTGCAGGACGAGGCAGCATTTCGTTCTGTTATCCCTAAGGTTGCCCTGAGTTGGAGCTGACACAAGACAACGAGCCACAGCAGCACCATGTTGTATGTTGGGTTTGGACAGGCTGAGGTGGCATAGTGCAGTAACAGGCAATACCAGGGTGAGTATTTAGAGTGTGTGTGTTTTCTGGGAGCCGGGTCACATAATGCGGAACTGCCCAGGTTCTCACGGGTCTTAGAAGGCTCAAGCTAGAAACCTGTTTCAGTAACCCAAGTATGAAGTGAGAGTTGGAAATTAAGTAACCTGGGGAATGAGAAGTAAGGAGTGTGATGCCGCAGAGGATGGCAGCTGACATGGACTTCGCCAGAGAGAACGGCTGTGGGAGCTATTGCCACAGGTCACCCTCACCTGGCTCTTTGAGGTGCTTGTATTGCCCCCACTTTTCAGAATAGCAAAGCGAGGCCAAGGGCATTAAGTAACTTGCTCGGAGTTACACAGAGTGCAAGAACTAGAGCCAGAATTGTAACTCAGGCTGGCGGGCTCTGGAATCTCTGTGTGGACTCAGCTGCGTGTGGAGTTACCTTGGCCAAAGTGGAGGGTCACTGTGGAAGTGACAGGAAGTGAGCATGCACCACAGGGCGAAGTCGGTGGAAGGTCAGAGCAGGGCTATGCGAAGGCAATAGAATGCAAGTCTCGTGTATGGTTTTAAATTTTTCTAGTAGCCAGATTAAAAAAAAAAAACAAACAAGAAATACATTTGTGAATATATTTTATTTAATGTAGTACATCCAGAATATTATTGTATCAAATGTAATAAGTGTACAAATATTGTCGAGGTATTTTATTTTTCTTTCCATGCCAAATCTTTGGAATCTGGTGTGTATTTTACACTTAAAAAAAAAAAAACAAAACCTGTTGCCGTTGAGTCGATTCCAATTCATAGTGACTCTATAGAGCAGAGTACAACTGCCTTGTAGACCTTCCAAGGAGCACCTGGAGGATTCGAACTGCTGACCTTTTGGTTAACAACCGTAGCGCTTAACCACTACCCCACCAGGGTTTTCTTTACCCTTTCAGCACATCTCAATTTGGAGTAACTACGTCCCAAGTGCTCAGTAATCAGATGTGGCTTACCACTTGCTGCTGAGTTGACCCCAACTCATGGTGACCCCGTGTTGTCAGAATAAAACTATGCTCCACAGGGTTTTCAGAGGCTGATTTTTCAGAAGTAGATTGCCAGGCCTTTCTTTGGAGGCACCTCTGGGTGGACTCGAACCTCTAATCCTTCGGTTAGCAGCTGAGCCTATTAACAGTTTGCAGGCTGGTGGCTACTGTGTTGAACAGCATCAGTCTAAAGTGTTCAGCTTAGGAGTTAAAATTTAATGTAATTAACAACCAGGGAATCTATTAGATCACTTGGTCACAGGAGTCGTATTTCTGTGACCTGTGACTCCATTGGTGATATCACCCAAAATATTACTAAGGAACCAGATATGCCCACATCTTGATAGAAACTTTTTTTTTCCCCCTATTATTTCATGTCATATTGTGAGTGGATCAATGTATAACAACACAATTGGGAGAATTCTGCCACTAAAAACAATGTAGTGGGAAACACAGACCTTTTATTTAATAGGAAAGTAGTAAAAACAACTTCTAAAATTTATCTTAAATACAGTGAAAACTGTATTTCCTGGATTCTAAAACATCATTGCTAGTCCTTTATTGGAGAAAATGTGTACTTCCATGCTAGGATGATATACCCGTTGCCGTCAAGTTGATTCCGACTCATAGGGACCCTAAAGGACAGTAGAACTGCCCTATAGGATTTCCAAGGAGTGCCTAGTGGATTCAAACTGCCAACCTTTTGATTAGCAGCCGTAGCTCTTAATCACTACGTCAGCAGGGTTTCCTAGGATGACATGGTCAGTACGAATCCATAGCTTCAAGTTACAGGGAGAATGTACATATTAATTTCCCGTTGACTCACTTTATGCTTTTATAGGGCAAAATAAAATATCTACATTTAGCCTGAAATGTTGTATGCCTGCTAACACATAGGGCTGCATTTATTGGAATCATGGCCTGACAACTTCATGCATAAAAATGTTATTTGAATATTCCATACTTAAAGGTAATCCAGTCTGATGACAGATTTCCTATTTTGCATGTGGGCAGTTTCATGAGAAAACACCATTTATCATTTTGAAGGACAGCATTCTTGAGCCATAAGCACCGCAGTGAGAGAAAGGATGTCAGTCGAATGCATTGTTGCAGAAACAGCTTATAAAAGCAAACAGCCACCCAACTGGTAATGACAGATTGCATATAACGCAGGCCTTTGCCTTTTGAGGTAATGCTGAAGCTCACCCCAACGTCTTGTAAAGTCAGTCCACGTTGATCATATGCTATTTGCTATTATCATGTGGTTTACAGCCACAACAGTGGACTCAGTCATACCCATGATTAAAAAGGAGGTGCAAGACTGGGTAGTACTTCGTTTGTTGTCCCTGGGGTCGCCATGGGTCAGAGCCAACTGGACGGCAACTAACAACAACATAACATATGTAATATGTCATTGAATAACTTAACCCTTTTACTTTCTGCTTGTTTTAAACTTGCAATCTCAATGCATTTTCATACCACCTAAGAAACCTCGCTGGCAGATTCTTCCTCATCAAGTTTGCCTGGGTAACAATTTGTTTTTAGTCCCAGCGTTTGGTTGGCCAGTGAGCGCCTCCCCCCGTGTTCCTTGTGGATAAATTTGTTTTCGTTATTGCTAGTGCATTAGAATGGAATTTCTCTCTCCCAGTGCTAGCTTGTTTTTCGTGAGGAGGAGCATTGCTTACCATGAAAAACTGTTATAAGTGTGTATGGCTTTCTCTCAACTCTTAGTTGTATATTGAATTTTATATCTAATTCAGTGCAGTTATTGGTATCTTAACATGGAGGGAGAAAGAATATTGGGGTTTGTTAATAAAGCAAGACAAGAAACTAGCAAACCTGGCCCTGCGTTGTAGTCTATGTTGTCATGCATCTTGGTTTTTTGGAGTGCTTAATTGTAGGGGGTTTCGTTTCTTATGGCTGCCATAACAAAATGCCACAAAGCCGGTGGCTTGCAAGAACAGAAGTTTATTCTCTTATAGTTCTGGAGGCCAGAAGTCTGAGTTCAGGGTGACAACAGGCCATGCTGTCTCTGCTAGCTCTAGGGGAAGAGCCTTCTTTGTCCCTTTCAGCTTCTGACAGCCCCAGGCATCTCTTGGTGGTCCTTGGTTTATTGGTGTATCTTCACGTGGTGTCTTCCCCTGTCTGTCTTTCTATGCCTCTTTTCCTCTTTGATAAAGTGCTACTCAGAAGAAAGTAGAGCCTACCCTACCCCAGTATGACCTCGAGTTAACCTTACTAATAACGTCTTCAAAGAAAGACCTTATTTCCGAACAGGGTCACATTCAGAAACACTGGGGTTAGGACTTCAGCATATCTTTTAGGAGGACACAATTCAATCCATAATGTAGCAGTATCTACCAGGAAACCAGCTGCAGTAGAATCCATTCTGACTTCTGGCCACTCCAT
Source organism: Elephas maximus indicus (assembly GCF_024166365.1). Classification (NCBI taxonomy): domain Eukaryota; kingdom Metazoa; phylum Chordata; class Mammalia; order Proboscidea; family Elephantidae; genus Elephas; species Elephas maximus. Next base: position 220,940,519 of record NC_064820.1, on the reverse strand, counting down.
GTGTGTCAGAGTAAACTGTGCTCCATAGGGTTTTCCATGGCTGATTTTTTGGAAGGAGAGCTCAGCCTTTTCTTCCAAGGCACCTCTGGGTGGATTTGAACCTCCAACCTTTCTTTCAGTTAGCAGCCAAGTGCTTTAACTGTTTATATCACCCAGGGACAAACAATAAAAACCGAGGATGTTTATCTTGCGTACAGTTGGCTCCACTGCTTTCAAACATAGACGACAAGTTGAGTTCCGTCGTTGAGTCCTGTTCCATGTAGTGCATTGGGCACCAGCTAAAAGCCCTTAGAGGCAGCTGAAAGTCTGTCCCAAGGTCTGCTGTACGTCCACGGGGTGCTGCATGCTGCGTTGAACCACCCCACTTTTCCCATGGGAGTACAAATTTAATTTAAAGTCTAAATTTTATTTGAGAAGGCTGAAGCACATTAAGACTTCTTAAATAATTCACTTGAGGTTACGTTGAGTGAATATGTGTAAACATGAGAATGTGCGAAGCGAGTGGTCCAAACACAGAACTAATACGAGACCACGTTGATGGGAGCCACATGTGTGTACAATCTTGCAGGAAAAACTGGGTCATCCCTGGCAACCAGGCCCTCAGAACAGCAGGGGGGCTCCCCAGGGAAGGGTTAAAGGTCCAGTTGCTTCTGCGCACAGCCTTACAAATTGCCACATACTCAAGGAAGGCCTTTGAGACAGACTGCTGAAGGCAGGGTTGTCAGCTTATGGGGCAGCTCCCAGCTGTGGAGCAAGGAGGTAAAAGGGACCTGATGGGGGCTGCTCCCCCAGCCTGGAATGACCTCCCTACCAGCTTCTCAGCTTGGGGGCTTTGGGTGTGAAATGGCTGAAATGTACTCTTGGAACGGTTACATGAGGTTAAATTTGGATTAATAAAGAGCTGTTGCGTTTATTTATTTTTTTTCCCTGTGCTCTAGGGAAGGGTGGGGAGCCCAGTGACATTATGAGTGACACCCAGCAGAGTCACCTCATAAAGTACCCGTAGCATGGCTAAACATTTCCTTCTTTCTTCTGGCCTCTAAATTTATAGAATCTCTCTCTGCAGCACTCTCCCTAGCCCCCATGCCTTCCCCTCTCCCTCCTGTGCTGGTCTGAGTTCTTTAAACGTTGGGGACCTGCGGGGTTTTGAAGTGTCCGTGTTGGCGAAGTTTCGCCTGCAGTGAACAAGCACAGCGTCCAAAAGAAATAAGCCAGTGAGTCTAATGAAATCAGGCTGCAGCTCTGCAGTGATTTGGGAATATCCTGCCTGTGCTTTCTGTCCTCCGTCTGGTTTTCATGGAAATTTGTGTCTGGGAATGAAGAGGAATCAAGTGGATTTGCTGGAGGCAGGTGCCCAAGCTTTTGGGCCTTGCGGTAGGACTCGGGTCCGGCCCCCCCACTCCACCCCACCCCACCGCACCCCACCCCTCCCTACTGCACCCCTGGAGGCGAGGGTGGCAGAGGCTGTAGAAGATGCGATGAGAACCATGCAATCTTTACAAGGTGGTGGGGATTTTCACAGACTTCCTTGGAAATTATGCATAAGCCTCCACTAGTCTCGGATTTTAAGGATAAAAACCATACCCTACTTACTGTCCACGCTCCATAAATCTACCATTTGAGGTCTTTGCAAAATTGTTATTTCTACATTCTGTGATGCTGGTATACGTAACCTCTGAAATGACGAGGGAAATGATCCCATTTCTTTCCAAGGGCAAGAACACTGCCCCTGCAAGTTATGACAACTTGCAGCATCTTCATGGCACTGTTTGAAAGACAGGCTTCCTCTCCAGAAGGTGGGAAAGAAATTCTAGCCCAACCCAGATAAGAGAAAATTAAAGAAGAAATGGAAATGAGAGTCAGAATTAGTTATCCCTGCTCAAAGGAAGCAAGATTAAACACTTTTTTTTTTATTGTGCTTTACATGAACGTTTACAGAGTAAATTAGTTTCTCATTAAACAGTACACATATCGTTTTGTGACATTAGTCACCAACCCGGTGAAGTCAACACTCTTGCTTTCTTGACCTTGGGTTCCCCATTTCCATTTGTCCAGCCCTTCTGTTGCCTCTACCTTGCTCCTGGGCTAGCGTGCCTATTTAGTCTCAAATACATGCTTGCGCTGCGTGTATTATTGTTTGTTTTATGGGTCTGTCTAATCTTTGGCTGAAGGGTAACCTTAGGAGTGACTTTAGTACTGAGTTAAAAGGGTGTTGGGGGGTAAACACTATTTTTTTAGTCTATGTTTCAAGCAGGTAAATATAAGAATTGCATACCATGTATTTGAGAAAGTTAAATGCATGTTTTCCTTTTGAAAAATAAGCAAGATTGGTGGTAGACTAAGAGCCCTTTGGCAAAGCAAAATTATTTGCTGCATTGGATAATTAATATGGAATGAAAAGATGTCCTGAGAAATCTTCAGTCCACAGACTTTTAAAAAAAATAGGTTGCTGCTTTTGAATAAGTATAATCTTGCCTCATTTGTGTCAAAGAATTAGCCCTTTCTTTCTTTTTTCTTGCTTTGGTTTTGTTTCTTGTGCTTGGTACCTGTTGACTTCTATACGAGGAGGTAACAAGTACTCTTTGCCAAAGGAGCCCTGGTGGCAAAATTGTTAAGCTCTTGGCTGCTAACAAAAAGGTTGGCAGTTCAAACCCACCAGTGACTCCATCGAAGAAAAGACCTGGCAGTCTGCTCCTGTGAAGAAACTCTATAGGGGAGTTCTACTCTGTCCGTGGGGGTCACTCGGAGTCGGATCCACGTGACAGCACACAACAGCAACGTGTACTCTGCTAGTGGAAGAGTGTATGAGTGCAGTCTAACTCTTTCAGTTCCCAGTTTATAGAAATAATTTTGGGGATCCCCAAAACAGATTGGGTTACATTTAGAGTTATTATTTATATATCATTTGAGGTATTGTTTCTAAAAACATTAAAAAAATAGTGATACATTGCGATGCAGGTACCCTTAGGCTTAAATCAGTGTTTTTCGACCTTTTTTCATCGTGAACCTCCCCAGGAGCTTTTTTAGACATTTTTCTCCTGAAATTGCTCCCCTATGAAAATTTAAGACCACGGATACACCGTGTAACTGTCTAGGTATTGTATGTATATCTGTGCTTTAAACATACAAAGAGTCAGACTTTTTTCGCCTCCAACAGTCAACTTTAGCCTCTTTGGGAATGAATAAATACACCGTGCTGCTACTTAACTTTGAAAAATATTCTGTTTAAAGAAGAGGTGGCTGATGCTAGGACCTGATTTTAGATGGAAGCTAGAAAGGATTGAAGGAGTTGAGGAAATTCAGAGTAAGTAAGATCGCAATGCCGGGACTTGCTCTGACCGCTGTCGCATAGAACGTGGCCTGGGTTGGTGGATTTGAACTGTGGATCTTTGGGTTAGCAACAAGCTCTTAACCACTATGCCACCAGGGCTCCGATCGTAATAGTGCAAAAGGCAATTGATGGTTTCCTTGTGTGTTTTCTAAAGGGCACCACTCAACACACAGAAACCCTGACCACACACTTGTTCAGCATGTGAAAAGGTGAGACAGTGCTCATGAAACTTGAGTAAACTTGGTGCACAAGGTCAAATTGCCTGTGAGGTGACACCCACATGGTAAAGTGTAGACGTGCCTAAAAGGACCCAGGGTGGCACAGATGGTTCACAGATGGTTTGCACTCAGCTACCAACTAAAAGGTTGGCTGTTCAGGCCTTCCCAGAGGCACCACGGAAGAAAGCCCTGGCAATCTCCCATAAAGATTATAGTCCAGAAAATGCTATGGAGCAGAGTTCCACTCTATAATCCGTGGTTTTGCCATGAGTCAGAGCTGACAGCAAGGGTTTTTTTTTTTTTTTTTTAAAGAGGACATAGAGGGCAGTGGTGATTCAGTGGTAGAATTGGAGACCCGGTCGATTCCTGGCCAGTGTGGCTCACATGCAGCTGCCACTCACCTGTCAGTGGCGGCTTGCCTGTTTGCTGTCATGCTGAACAGGTTTCAGCGGAGCTCTCAGACTAAGACAGACTATGAAGAAAAGCCTAGTGATCTCCTCCCGAAAACCAGCCAGTGAAAACCCTGTGGATCACAACGGTCCAGTCCAAAACTGATCATGGGGAAGGCGCAAGACTATACAGCATTTCTTTGGGTTGCATGTGGGGTGCCATGAGTGGGGTCTGACTGCACAGCAGCTAACAACAAAGAGGACATAGACACCCAGTGTCCATGTGCGTGTTAGCCAGCTTACTGGAAAAGCTGCCATTTCTTTTCCGCCCGGGCAGGAGCAGCAGTCGGGCTCCTACATACGGCGTTTCCCCCGATCGCCTTGGATGTTATAATGCAAGTCATGTGGCTGATTTGGGGCAGCTGGATCGCATTGACTCTGATGTTTCCCCTCCAGTAAAAATGGAAATATATTAAAAAATAAACAACAAAAAAAAGACATGCTGAGTTTCAACCAAAAATCAATCAGAAGAGAAAAACACTTGGGCCAGTGTCAACAGAAGCAAAACGGTGCCAGCACAAATTTTTATGAAAATGATCAGCGAGTCCTGTTTCCATGAAAAGGCCAGTGACTCACATGTGGAGGGTGAGTGCCGTGTGAGGCAGAGCATGAGTAACCCGCCCACGCCCTACAACTGACAGGATCGCTTAAGAGGAGTTACTAGAAGTGACCCAGTGATACTGAAAATAGAGACCAGAACACAAGGGAGAAAAAACAAACAAGATTCTTAGGAAGGAAGAGAAAAATGTGCCATGGGGCCAGGGCAGCTCGGTATGAGCCTAACATTGCATTTGAGTTTCTCCTTATCACCCACCAGTTGCCATGGAGTTGAGTCCAACCCCTGGTGACCCCATGTGTGTCAGAGTAGAACTGCTCCATAGGATTTTCAGCGGCTGACCTTTCCGGAAGCAGATCACCAGGCCTTTCTTCTGAGGTGCCTCTGGGTGGACTTGAACCTCCAACCTTTCACTTAGCAGCTGAGTGTGTGTAAAAACGGCTTGGGAGAGGTGTCTGACCTCCTACTGCACAAGGGGAAAGGAGAACCAAGATCAACAGCCCAAGGCTGATTCCCCTGAGGCGGAGGCCAGCCATGCCCTCCTCTCTCTGCCGTCTTCACTAATTCTGACACCAGCTGTCCTTCCCAAGGCACTCTCTATTTCTCTGCTGGGTTCCATAATTCATTGCAATGGCCACACAGAACGCACAATCCATCCTCACTATTACGGGGTTTATTATAAGGGAAGTAATAGTTACAATTCAGGCTCAGGAACACTCAGGATAGTTCTTACATCAGAGCCTCTTCCCAGCAGTGCCTGCAGGCACGCCTCTCTCTGACCCTGTCTCTGCCTAAAGGCACTCAGCCTTCTCTCTCTGTGAGCTGGGAAGCCTACCGCATCGACTCCCGTGCTGGGTCTTGCTGCTGGCCTCTTCTTCTGGGCGGCGGTAGTGGTGGTGGGGGCCTCATCTGCTCTGGGCAAAACTGACCAATATCCTTTGGAAGGCCACAATTACCCTATCACACAATCACCTGGGTGGGAGTTAAAAGCCTGCGGCTAGAAGGGCCACACGTAATAGTAATTCATCCACCCAAGCGTGCTAACCCCTGTTTGCCCCATCCAAGGACTCCTCGTCACGAAGAGCCTAACAGATCTTCTAGATCTCATCTCAAAATGAGTAGCAGTGTGTCAATACCCCTTATCTTCCAGGAAAAAGCAAAGGGTAAATCATGTTACTTTGAGTGCAGAGGACACAGAGACAAGGCTTTTGTTTTTGTTGTTAATCGACTATATTTTTAGAGCGGTTTTAGGTTTGCAGAAAGTACAGAGAATTCCCATACACACGCCTCCCCCCGCCCCATACTCTTTCTCCTGTTTTTAACATCTTGCCTGACATTCTTGTGGTGCATTTGTTACAGTTGACAGACTCATGTTATTATTAACTCAAGGCCACCGTTCACATTAGGGTTCACTCTAGGTGTTGTCCAGTCCTGTGGGTTTTGACAAATGCGTATGTCACATGTGCACCATTGCAGTATCATAAAGAATAGTTTCACAGCCCTGAAATCCTGTGTTCCACTTAATTCACCCCTCCGCTTCTCCCCCTAAACCCATGGCAAACATTGACCTTTTTACTAAGACAAGTTTTTTTTGAATGATTGCCTCCAGCTCATATGATTTAAACCCAAAAAACCCAAACCTGTTGCTGTGGACTCCATGCCGGGTCAGGGTGACCCCATGTGCTAGAATAGAACTGCTCCATAGGGTTTTCTCGGCTGTCATCTTTATGGAAGCAGATTGCTAGGCTTTTCTTGTGTGCAGCTGCCGGGTGGGTTCGAACTGCCAACCTTTTGGGTTAGTAGTCAAATGCAAACCTCTCGTGGTATAGGAAATGTATGTTATTTTCTAGTTGTACACTTTTTTTCCCCTGAAACATCACAAGGAAATTTACTACTGTCTGGGGTATGAAATCCCAGTGGTTACCTGGACCTGGGCATCTACAAGCCACTATACAGAGCAGGCTGCTCCTTTTTTCCACCTCCTGTTGCCTTCTGTGGTATGTATTTGGAATGTGAAGGGTCCAGTTTCATCGATTCTTTTAGTCATTGCTGCCTGCAATGTGCTTAATTCAAGCAAATAATGTTCAGTTATAAACGCTCTTTTCCTCAGTCTTTCTTTCAACCTGCTTTCCAGATCGCCTGTTTTTAACTTCTTATAGATAGAAGTCAGTTTGAATCAGCCGCAAGAAACAGTCAGAATTCTGAAAGCATATTGAGCAAGTCCTTTGTTATGGTTCCATGGAGCACAGATTTGGTACTTTATGGATGTTTTCCCTGAAAAATTACTCAAAATACCTCTTCAAAATAGGGCTCCCCTCAGAGTCCGTGTCACAGTAGCAAAATCACATTGTTATTTATTTTTCTGGAAAATTGGGCAGATTAGATGATGTCCCATAGCAATAGCAATGTATGTCTAAAAACTTACTTGTATTAAATTTATATATCTTAAAATTCATGTGTTCTCTGCAGTGATCGTTGACACTTATTCTACCGTTTTCTATGGAATTTCTTTCTGAACTGAATAATTGGGACTGTTAACTATCAAACAGTCTAGGGATGTAGACATCTCCTGGGATCTGAAGATTTGTATTGATGATCCTAACCGTCTTAGTTCCGTGGTGCTGCTGTAACAGAAGTACCACAAATAGGTGACTTTAACTAACAAATTTATTTTCTCACATTTAGGAGGCTAGAAGTCTGAATTCAGAGTGCTGGCTCTAGGGGAACGCTCTTTCTCTTTGTTGGTTCTGGAGAAAGGTCCTTGTCTCTTCAGCTTCTATTCCTTGGCTCCTTGGTGATCTTCATGTGACTTGGCGTCTCTCTTCCCCCATCTCTGCTTGCTCACTTGCATGTTTAATTTCTTTTATATCTGAAAAGAGATTGATTTAAGAAACACCCTACACTAATACTGCCTGATTAGCATAACAAAGAAAACCCATTCCCAAATGGGATTATAACCACAGGTATAAAAACCTGTTGCCTTCAATTCCGACTCACAGTGACCCTATAGGACAGAGTAGAACTGCCCCATAGAGTTTCCAAGGAGTGCCTGGTGGATTCAAACTGCTAACTTTTGGTTAGCAGCGGAGCTCTTAACTACTACAGCACCAGGGTTTCCTACTACAGGTATATAAAAAAATATATATATAGGGGTTAGGATTTACAACACATATTTTTGGGGGAGACAATTCAATATGTAACTCTAACCAACCAGGGGTAATGATGACTTGAAGATCAAGACTGTATCCAGAAAAAGTAATTACCAAGTACCATTTAGTTTTCTAGGCCATTTTCAGAGTTGTTTAATTTTATTTAATATGATTTTTGTGTGTGTCATTTATTCCCCAAAATCTTCTTTTAAAAAAATTTTATTGTGTTTTAGGTAAAAGCTTACAGCACAAATTAGTTTTCTATTCAGAAATTTATACACAACTGTTTTATGACATTGGTTGCAATCCTCCTCGAAATGTGTGAGCACTCTCCCCCTTTCCACCCTGGGTACCCCGCATCCATTCATCCAGTTTTCCTGTCCTTTCCTCCTTCTTGTCTTTGCTTTTAGGCAGGTTTTGCCCATTTGGTCCCATACACTTGATTGAACTAAGAAGCATGTTCATCATGTGTGTTATTGTTTGTTTTATAGGCCTGTCTAATCTTTGGCTGAAAAGTGGACTTTGGAAATGTCTTCAGTTCTAAGTTAGCAGGGTGTTCAGGGGCCATAGTCTCAGGGGCTCCTTCAGTCTCTGTCAGACCAGTAAGCCTGGTCGTTTCCTGTGAATTCGAATTTTGTTCTACATTTTTCTCCTGCTTTGATTGGGACCCCGTATTGTGATCCTTGTCAGAGTGGTCAGTGGTGGTAGCTGGGCACCATCTATTTCTTCTGGGCTCAGACTAGTGGATGCTGTGGTTCATGTGGTCAGTTAGTCCTTTACGCTAGTATTTTTCTTGTGTCTTTCATTTTCTTTATTCTCCTTTGCGCCAAACGTGATGGGAACAATAGATGTATCCTAGATGGGTGCTTGTGAGTTTTTAAGACCCCAGATGCTACTCACCAAAGTAGAATGTAGAACATTTTCTTTATGAACTATGTTATACCAATTGACCTAGATGTCCTCGGAGACCATGGTCCCCAGCCCTCAGCCCCAGAAACTTGGTCCCTCAAGGTGTTCGCATGTGTCTAGGAAGCATCTATGACTTTGCCTTGATCAAGTTGTGCTGACTTCTCCAGTTTTGTGTGTTGTCTTTCCTTCCACCAAAGTTAACGTTTGTCTACTATCTGTTAGTAATTTCCCCTCCCCAACCCTCCCCTCTTTTGTAACGATTAATGATTGTTTTTTCTGTGTGTAAACCTTTTCTTGGGTTTTTATAATAGTGCTCTTATACAATATTTATCTTTTGTGGTTGGCTTATTTCACTCAGGATAATGCCCTCCAGATTCATCCATGTTGTGAGATGTTTCACAGATTAATCATTGTTCTTTATTTTTGCATAATATTCCATTGTGTATACATACCCTAATTTGTTTATTCATCTGTTGATGGGTGCTGTGATGGTTAAGGTTGTATGTCAACTTGGCTGGGCCGTGATTCTCAGTGGTTTGGCAGTTATAATGTAATTTGGCAGTTATGTAATGATGTAATCACTTCCATTATGAGATCTGATGTAATGTAGTCTCTCCATGATGTGATCTGCTAAGCTGCAAATTGGTTGAAAGGGCGTTTCCTAGGGACTATGGCCTGCATCCAAATATATGGACTTTCTGGCAAACCTTGCTGGATTTTGCTCTGTTCTGGATCCTGCATTCAGCTTGTCATATCTGAGCTCAGGTTCTCGGGCCTTGAGCCAGCAACCTACTCTCTCTTACCTGCGGATCTTGGATTCCTCAGCCTCCACAGCCTGCAAGCCAGCAGCCTGCCATGTGACCGGCCAATCTTGGGTTTGCCAGCCCCTGCAGCCACGTGAGTCAGGAGAAGCCTCCAGCCTGACACCTGACCCTCGGACTTGGGACTTTCTTGTCCCTACTACTGAGTGAGCTGTTTACTTGATAAAAATCTGTCTCTCTCTCTGTGTATACATACGTACATACATATGTGTGTGTGTATATACACACACACACACACACACACACACGCACACTCTCCCTCTTTAGTTTCTTCTATTACCTGGTTATTTTTAAGCAAAGAGTTATTCAGTTTCCATGTGTTTGACTTTTTTTTTTTCCCTTGCTCTTCTGTTATTGATTTCTACTTTTATGGTGTTGTGATGAGAGAGAATTCTTTGTATTATTTCAGTGTTTTGGTTTTTATTGAGGGGTGCTTTGTGATCTAGAATGTGGTCTATTAAGACAATGCTCTATGCAAGTTGGAAAAGAGTGTATACTTTGCTGTTGTTGGCTGGAGTGTTCTATATGTCTGTGAGGTCAGGCCGATTGATTTTGGCCTTTATTTCTTTTCTATCTCTGTTGAATTTCTTTTTAGATGTTCTGTTCTTTACCGAGAGTGGTGCTTTGAAGTCTCCTATTATTATTCTGGAACTGTCTGTTTTTCTTTTCAGTGCTGTTAGAGTTTGTTTTATGTATTTTGGAACCCTTTTGTTGGGTGCGTAGATATTTATTGAGGTTATGTCTTTTTGGTGGATTGTCTCTTTAATCATTATATAATGTCCTTCCTTTTCTTTTATGGTTGATTTTGCTTTATAGTCTGTTTTATCTGAGATTAGTATTGCTACTCCTGCCCTTTTTTGGTTGTTGTTTTCTTGAAATATTTTTTCCATTCTTTGATTTTTAATATATTTATGTCCTTGTGTCTCAGGCCTGTCTCTTGTAAACAGCATACTGACAGGTCATGTTTTTTTTAATCCATTCTGCCACTCTGTCTCTTAACAGGTGTGTTTAAGCCATTTACATTCAGTGTGATTATCGATAGGCATGTCATATTGTGTTTTTCTTCTTTTCATTTTGATGAGTAAGTTTGTTAACTTTCTTTGTGGTTACCTTGAAGAATTTATTATTGTCTTCCTAAGTTTGAACCAGTCTTTATTACTTGATATTGCCTTGACTTCCTGTCTATTTGAAAGTTCTGTATCTATACCATTTATCCCCCTTTAATTGTTTTGACATTGTTATCATTTACAGATTGGCAGTTTGAATCCACCAGCTGCTCCTTGGAAGCCCTGTGGGGCAGTTCTACTCTGTCCTAGAGGGTTGCTGTGAGTCGGAATCGACTTGATGGCAGTGGATTTTTTTGGTAGGTAATCAAGAGATTATTTAAAAAAAAAAATTATTTTTTTAATCAGAGATTGGTTTTATTGTTTCATCTTTGTTAATGACTTTTCATTTTTCGCGAGCTCTCAGGATTCTTTCTTTGTCTTTGGTTTTAGCAAGTGTGATTATGATGTCTTCATGACTTTCTATTGGGCTCTGTCTTACATGGGGTTCGTTGGGCTTCTTGGATGGTCAGCTTTTTGTCTTTGATGATGTTTGGGAGGTTTCCTGCCAGCAAATCTTCAACAATCTTCTTTGTGTGTTCTATTTTCTCCCCCTATTCTGGAACTCTGATCATGTACAATATTTGCTGTTGATTGTGTCCCACATAATTATTAGGTTTTCCTTATTGTTTTCTCTAACTTTTCCTCAAACAAAGTGGCATCTATAGATTTATCTTTAATCTTGCTGACTGTCTTCCATTGTTTCAAATTTGCTCCTAAAACCTTCTACTGAGTTATCCATTTCTAAAATTTTGTTGTTTTTGTGTCTGTAGTTGCTGCTTTGGTATGATTTCTAATTATTTATTTTGATGTTTTGTTTTTGTATTATTTTCCTGAATTCTTCTATTGTTTTATCTGTCTTTTCCTTGATTTTGGCTATGTTTTTGTTGTTTTTTTCCTGTGTTTTCAGTGATTTTGTGTATTTTTCCTTGGTTTTATCTTTTTCCTTGATCTCTTTCCTAATCTCTTGCAGAGCCCTAAATATTAGTCTTTTGAATTCCATATCAGGTAGTTCTACTGCCTTTTCTTCTACTGAAAGGTCATATGATTCTTTATTTTGGTCACTTGCTGGTGCCATCGTGCCCTCCTTTTTTTATATATTTTGATATTGTATCCTGTCTCTGAGACATTCAGATGTTATTTTATTTTTTGATTGTATGTTGATTTGTTTCATCCTTCTACTTTGTTTTATTTTGCTATGTCAAGGCGGGTAGGCCAGCCATGCTTTACTGCTTGTTTGTCTGTGGGCATGATAACTCTTCACCGTCTTGTCCAGGTGAGCAAGGCAACAACAGGCAGGGTGAGCCCCCTTTGCTGTACACTGGTTTGGTGCAGTGGCTAAGGGTTGACTGGGTGGGCACTCTCTGCCTCCTGATGTTGGCCCAACAGTGTGGGAGTGTTCACAATCCCTTGTCAGAGGACTGGTTGTTGGATGAGGAGTGGTGTGGGCTTGCATCCCACAGGTGGGACAGGGGTGATGGTGTGTGGGGCTAGGTGGGGGCAGGGGGAGAAAGAAAAGAAAAGAGAGAGAAAGAAAAAAAAAGTAGCCAATGGGTGGAGGCGGGTTGGACTTGGGGGCTAGGGATAAGGGGAGGAGGTGGTATATAGATCTAGGTGAGAGGGAGAAAGAAAGAAAGAAGGAAAAAAAAAGGTGGTACGTATAATGAGCTGCTTAGGGGGTGGGGTGGGCCTGGGGTGCTGGTGGGCCAGTGGCTTTGTAGCCACAGTGGTGTGGCAGGCTCTGGTGGGAAGAGGTGGAGGTAGCTAGGTGGGAGGAGGAAAGAAAACAAAGAGAGTTAAAAAAAAAGTACAAAAAATGGTGTGATGGGACTTCGCGGGGGGTCTGGGTGAACCTAGGTGGTTGCTGGCTGGTGGTTCTCTGTGGTGCTGTGGTATGGCCCATTGGGAAGGTGGTGTAGAGGTGGCATATGGGAATAGGTGGGAGGGAGAAAGAAGAGGAGAAATGGGAAAAAGAGAAGAAAAAAATGGCATGGCATGAGCCAGTGGTGGGGGCGGATGGTTCTGGGCTGCGATGGGTCAGTGGCTCTCTAGCTGCAGCACTGTGGTGTGGCCTGGCAGGAAGGGGGTGGGAAGGTGGTGTGTGTGGCTCAATGGGAGAAAGAAAGAAAAGGAAGAAAGGTAAAAAAAAAAGGATAAAAATGATGCAGTGGGAGCAACTGGGTGGGCGCAGGGCTGACCCAGTGTGATGGTGGGCTGACTGGTCTCTACCAGTGGCAGAGCAGTGTGGCCCAGCAGGAAGGGCTAGAAGGGGTGTCCTGGGCTAGGTGGGAGGGGGGAAGAAAGGGAAAAAAATGGCACGGTGGAGCCAGCAGGTGAGGGCAAGTGGAACCTGGGGTGGTGGTGGGCTTCTGACTCTCTACCCCTGGTAGTACAGCGTGGCCTGGTAGGAAGGTGTAGAGGTGGAGTATGGGGCTAGTTGGGAGGGAGAAGCAAAAGGAAGAAAGAAAAAAATGATGTGATGGGAGGCAGCTAGTAGGGGTGGGACAAACCTGGGTTGGTGGTGGGCCAGTGGCTCCCTAGGCAAGGTGGTGTGGCAAAGCCTGTCTGGAAGGGGTGGAGGTGGTGTATGGGGCTATGTGGGAGGGAAAAAGGGAGGAAAAAAAATTGGTGCCATGGTAGGAGCTAGTGGGTAAGGGCAGGGTAGACCCAGGCTGCTGATGGGCTGGTGGCTCCCTAGCCAAGGTGGCATAGTGTGGCCTGGTGGGAAGGGGTGGAGGTGACATACAGAGCTAGGTGGGAGAGAGAAAGAAAAGGAAGAAAGGGAAAAGAAAATGGCACAGCAGGAACTGGAAGTTGGGAGCCGGTGGACCCAGGCTGGCAGTAGGCCGGTAGAACCCTAGCCAAGGTGGAGCAGCATGACCCATTGGAAAGGAGTGGAGGTGACATACGGGTCAGAAAGGTGAGGGGTGGGAAAGTGTGTTTCTCTGGTTACTGGATGCTTTGTCTCCTGTTGGGAGGTCACTTAAGTTACCTTCTTGTACTCCCTGTCCAGGGTTGTGGCTGGCTGTATTCCAAGATGGCGATACTCTGCTGTGTTAGTTGGCAGTGAATCTCCACTCCATATCTCTCCTCATTCTCTGTTTTCCTTCAGTTTCTTCTTCCATTTGGTGTTTGATCTAGTTCTTTACCCCTTAATTTGATGCTTAGGGTTCCAGGATTGATGTTTGTTTCTGTTTTACTTAGCTTTTCGGGTCTTTGTTGCATTGGGACTGCATGGTGCATCTGTCTACAGCTCCTTGTTGGGTCCCTCTCCCAAAAATCTTTTAATACATACAGTCATGGTAAATAATCTCGTAAATCTTACTATAACCTCTTTGTTACAGCATAGAATTCAGGACCAAGTAGCTTCTCATTGTACCACATCCAAAGACGTCCAAAGAGGACCCAAGTTGTACTGAAGTTCACCCTACTGCTAATGACCCTGGCAGAAAAAGACTTTGCTATAAGCTCATCTCCTCTTGAGGGGTTTCTGTAGGCTAAGGCGCCTCAGGCAGGGTATGGGTAGGCTGCAGTGTACCATGAAACCGCAAGCTAAATAGGAGGCTTCACAAGAATTATGGGACCTAGGAAAAGTGTTTTTATCATTGGAAAGTTAAAATCCTTTTTAAGAAAACAAGATTTTTAAAAGCAGAAAAGAGTTTCCATCTTGTAACACCAAAATGTTATTGTAAATAAGAGTTTCTTGAAAGGGATTCTTTTACTCAGTAAGAATATTGTCACCTTGGGTGGCACCATGTTGCTCACCAAAGTCAGAAAGCAGTCATGGTCTGTGTTTTGCTCACACTCCTCCCTTGCTGACTGGACCTTGATTCAGGCTGGTGTCTCCTATTCCACAATGGATCCAGAGGTACTATCCGGAAAGGAGGAAAAGTGTAGCTGTAGGGACCCCTGTAGGGAAGAGGGCCAAATCTACTACTATTTGTTGAGAGGATGGGAAAGAAAGGAAGGGAAAGTAGTGAGCAGAAGTGACTGCTGCCATTGAAGTCCCTGGGTGGTCCAAATGATTAGTGCAATCATCTGCTAACTGAAAGCTTGGAAGTTCGAGTCCACCTCGAGGGACCTTGGAAGAAAGGCACGGCAATATACTTCCAAAAAATCAGCCATTGAAAACCGTATGAAGCACAATTCTACTCTCACACATGGGGTTTCCGTGAGTCAAAATCAACCCAGTGGCCATGGGTTTTTCTAGGTCCTTGCGACCCCATCTGTCTACGTCTCTGGCAGTGGATGGTCTGTGTGGAGGCATGGCTGAGAGTTCACCCTCCACAGGGGATGGAGAGGACATCACCCCTGTCCCACATCACCAGCCAAGATACAACTCAAGCCTTTTGTTCTTCTTTTCAAGTATCTACTTGAACTCTTTCTGAATACGTCTGCGTTCACTTAAATACAGTTTATTTATTACATTGACAAAAAGTAGTACTGTGAAAATTTTCAGATAACCTTTGTTGTTATTGTTGTTGGCCGCTGTTGTGTTGGCCCCTGAGTCATGGTAATTCCATGCACAATGGAACAAAATGCTGCTTGGTCTGCACCATCCCCAAGATTGGTGTGGATCAAAAAAACCAAACCCAGTGCCGTCGAGTCAATTCCGACTCATAGTGACCCTATAGGACGGAGTAGAACTGCCCCATAGAGTTTCCAAGGAGTGCCTGGCGGTTTCCGTTGTAATCCATAGGGTTGTTATTGGCTGACCTTTGGAAATTGATTGCCTGACCTTGCTTCCTAGTCGGTCTTAGTCTGGAAGCTCTGCTAAAACCTGTTCAGCATCATAGCAGCATACAGACTTCCACTGACAGATGGGTGGTGGCTACACATGAGGTGCGCTGGCAGAAATAAACCCAGGTCTCCAGCGTGGAAGGTGAGAATTCTACCACTGAACCACCACTTCCTCCAAATGACCTGCCAACAGTAAAAATGGCAACAACCAGTGCAGACTCATACGGTAATGGTTGAGTTGACGCTACATTTGACCCTTGGAGTGTTGTCCTTGAGGTTTGGGGTATCAGGAGCCAACTGAATTGAATGGTGTTCTGTTGGAGCACCTGAATTTGTACGTGTAGTCTCAAGACCTCTTCCACAATAAGGAACAATTTTACCTCTGAAATAAAAGGAATGATGAAAAGCATGTTCTTGGCTTTGGCATCTGTCAAAGTTAGAAGGAAGAATCCCATCTTCATTGCAGATGTGCCCCTCCTCTGTGCTTTAGGTGAGGTTGTGGAAGGCAGGCAGGCTCCCTGGGTTTGTCCAGAAAAATGTTTTTGTTCCTTCACTTTGGGACTGAGACTACCAATTAAACCATCCCATAAATCCTCCATTATAGGTAGTAAAAGCTAATTTTAGATTTCCTGCGCACTCCAGCGTCCCGTCTGATTGCTGCCAGTTGGCGAGAGACTGAACGTGCAAAGCAGGGAATTCCTTCTGAGCCACATGTTCAAGCCCTTTGCTCACACATCTGGAGTTTGGTCTTAATCCCCTGACTGCTTTTATCTCAGGCAGAGAGAAAAGATAGCCACTGAGAACTCTACAGCTTACTTGGTTCTTTTTAGTGAGAAACTTTGATGCAGAGAATGGGAGCGGGAGGGTTACTGAAAGGGAGTAGACATAAAAATGTGTACAGCAAGGAAAGAAATGGCAACTCTGCCCTCTTTGCTGTACCTACCGAGGGTTTCATCCTCCATAATGTGTAATTCAGCCCCTTCTTCATTCTGGAGAATAACAGCTCCTTAGGAAAAGACATAAGGAGCCTTGGTGGAGCAAATAGTTAAGCACTCACTGGTAACTGTAAAGTTTGTGATTGGAAACCACTCAGCAGCTCCATGGGAGAAAGACCTGGCAGCCTGCTTCCATAAAGATTACGGCCAACAAAACTATGGGGCAGTTCTGGTCTGTCACTTGGTGTCTCTGTGAATTGAAATTGACTCCATGGCACCTAACAACAACAACAGGAAAACAAATACATGTTTTGAATGTCTATTAGAATTAGTTCATTTTTCCACTCCTCTACGATGCCTCAATACATTCAATCAATGGAGCTAAATGGTTTAGCTGGGCTGGAATTTGGGAAATTGGGAGTTGTGGCTGTGACTTATGGAAACCCTGGTGGTGTAGTGGTTAAATGCTACAGCTGCTAACCAAAGGGTCGGCAGTTCAAATCTGCCAGGCGCTCCTTGGAAACTCTGTGGGGCATTTCTACTCTGTCCTGTAGGGTTGCTATGAGTCGGAATTGACTTGACGGCACTGGGATTGGCTTGGCTGGCTAGCTGTGACTTCCTTATTGTCTTTCTTACAGTCACAAATCCACAAGCTGGATTTCCTGATATTATTTCAGTAATAACTGCCCCCTTCTCATCCTCAGCCCCCACCCATCTGTCAGTTTGCTGTCCTGTGGTGGCTCATGTGTTGCTAGGATGACCAGAAAGGTCACCCATGGTGGACACGTTTTAGTGGACCTTCCAGACTAAGAGTAGGAAGAAAGATCTGCTGATCTACTTCTGAAAATGAGCCAGTGAAAACCTTATGGATCACAACAGAACATTGTTTGACTCACTTGTTTCGGACACACCATCAGGATGGATCTATTGCTAGAGGAGACATCATGTTTGATGAAGCAGAGGGTCAACTAGGGTGAGGGAGACCCTTCCTGAGATGATGGGTGCGATAGTCACAACAAGGGACTAGAACATGCTGGTGATTGTGAGGATGATGCAAGACTGGGCAGTGTTTCGTTCTGCTGTGCGTAAGGTCACTGTCGTGGATTGAATTGTGTCCCCTAAAAACATGTGTATCAATTTGGCTAGGCCATGAATTCCAGTATTTATGTAATTGTCTACTGTTTTGTCATCTGATGTGTTTTTCCTGTGTTGTCAATCCTGCCTGTATAATATTAATGAGGGGGTGGGCGGCAGTTGTGTTGTTGAGGCAGGACTCAATCTACGGGATTGGATGGTGTCTTCAGCAGGTTTCTTTTGAGATAGAAAAAAGAGAAGTGAGCAGAGGGACAGGAGGACCTCATACCACCAAGAAAGCAGTGCCGGGAGCAGAGCATGTCCTTTGGACCTGGGGTTCCTGCATGGAGAAGCTCCTAGTCCAGGGGAAGATTGATGAGAAGGACCTTCCTCCAGAGCCCACAGAGAGAGAAAGCCTTCCCCTGGAGCTGATGCCCTGAATTTGGACTTCTAGCCTACTTTACTGTGAGAAAATAAATTTATTTTTGTTAAAGCCATCCATTTGTGGTATTTCTGTTATAGCAGTACTAGATAACTAAGACAGTCACCATGAGCAGGCTGAATGTCAGCTAGCTATATCTCATCACAGACAACTGCAAAGATGAATTTAGCAGGGCAGTATATGAAACAATGTTACAGGATATTCTGGGTTTAAACTAGACAAAATTTGTTACCTATAAGGGAAAGAGGAAACTTATGGGAAAGTTGCTCTTTTACCTTCCAAATTTGTCAAGAGTATGGATCCCAAAGAATTGTTTGTGAGAATTTAGGTGAGTCTGTATATGTGAATCTGTTGGTAAGGGTGTGTTGTTGTTAGGTGCCCTCCAGTGGGTTCCAACTCATAGCAGCCCTGTGTACAACAGAAAGAAACACTGCTTGGTCCTGCACCATCCTGATGATTGTTGCTATATTTGGGCCTATTGTTGGAGGCACTGTGTCAGTCCATTTCACTGAGGTCTTCCTTTTCTTTGATGACCCCCTACCTTACCAAGCATGATGTCCTTCTCCTGGGACTGATCCCGATCCCTCCTGGTAACATGTCCAATGTATTTGAGATGATGTCTTGCCATCCTTGCTTCTAAGGAGCATTCTGCCTGTATTTTTTTGTTGTTGTTGTTGTGCTTTAAGTGAAAGTTTACAAATCAAGTCAGTTTCTCACTCAAAAACTTATATACACCTTGCTGCTTACTCCCAATTGCTCCCCCCGTAATGAGACAGCCTGCTTCTTCTCTCCACTCTCTCTTTTCATGTCCATTTCGCCAAATTCTAACCCCCTCTTCCTTCTCATCTCCCCTCCAGGCAAGAGATGCCAACATAGTCTCAAGTGTCCACCTGATCCAAGAAGCTCACTCCTCACCAGCATCCCTCTCCAACCCATTGTCCAGTCCAATCCCTGTCTGAAGAGTTGGCTTTGGGAATGGTTCCTGTCCTGGGGCAACAGAAGGTCTGGAGGCCATGACCACTGGGGTCCTTCTAGTCTCAGTCAGACCATTAAGTCTGGTCTTTTTACGAGAATTTGGGGTCTGCATCCCACTGCTTTCCTGCTCCCTCAGGGGTTCTCTGTTGTGTTCCCTGTCAGGGCAGTCATCAGTTACAGCTAGGCACCATCTAGTTCTTCTGGTCTCAGGCTGATGTAGTCTCTGGTTTATGTGGCCCTTTCTGTCTCTTAGGCTCATAATTACCTTGTGTCCTTGGTGTTCTTCATTCTCCTTTGATCCAGGTGTGTTGAGACCAATTGATGCATCTTCGATGGCCGCTTCCTAGTGTTTAAGACCCCAGAAGCCACTCTTCAAAGTGGGATGCAGAATGTTTTCTTAACAGATTTTATTATGCCAGTTGACCTAGATGTCCCCTGAAACCATGGTCCCCAGACCCCTGCCCCTGCCACGCTTGCCTTCGAAGCATTCAGTTTATTCGGGAAACTGCTTTTGGTTTAGTGCAGTTGTGCTAACCTTGCCTGTATTGTATGTTGTCTTTCCCTTCACCTAGAGTAGTTCTTATCTACTATCTAATTAGTGAGTACCCCTCTTCCACCCTCCTTCCCTCCCTCCTCTCATAACCATCGAAGAATATTTTCTTCTCTGTTTCAACTATTTCTTGAGTTCTTGTAATAGTGGTCTTATACAATATTTGTCCTTTTGCAACTGGCTAATTTCACTCAGCATAATGCCTTCCAGATTCCTCCATGTTATGAAATGTTTCACGGGTTCATCACTCTTCTTTATCAGTGTGTAGTATTCCAATTTGTGAATAATTTATCCATTCATCCATTGATGGGCACCTTGGTTGCTTCCATCTTTTTGCTGTTATAAACAGTGCTCCAGTAAACATGGGTACGCATATATCTGTTCGTGTAAAGGCTCTGATTTCTCTAGGATATATTCCAAGCAGTGGCATTGCTGGATCGTATGGTAGTTCTATTTCTAGCTTTTTAAGGAAGCACCAAGTAGATTTCCAAAGTGGTTGTACCATTTGACATTCCCACTAGCAGTGTATAAGTGTTCTGATCTCTTCACAGCCTCTCCAACATTTATTGTTTTGTGTTTTTTGGATTAATGCCAGTCTCGTTGGAGTGAGTTGAAATCTCATTGTAGTTTTGATTTGTATTTCTTTAATGGCTAATGATCGTGAACATTTCCTCATGTATCTGTTAGCTACCTGAATGTCGTCTTTAGTGAAGTGTCTTCATATCTTTTGCCCATTTTTTAATTGGGTTATTTGTCTTTTTGCAGTTGAGTTTTTGCAGTATCATGTAGATTTTGGAAACCCTGGTGGCGTAGTGGTTAAGTGCTACGGCTGCTAACCTAAAGGTTGGCAGTTCAAATCTGCCAGGCGCTCCTTGGAATCTCTATGGGGCAGTTCTGCTCTGTCCTGTAGGGTCACTATGAGTCGGAATCGACCTGATGGCAACGGGTTTGGTTTTTTGGTTTTTTTGTGGATTTTAGAGATCAGGGGCTGATCGGAAATGTCATAGCTAAAAACTTTTTCCCGGTCTGTAGGTAGTCTTTTTACTCTTTTGGTGAAGTCTTTGGAGGAGCATAGGTGTTTGATTTTTTTAGGAGCTCCCAGAAATCTAGTTTTTCTTCTGCATTGTTAGTAATGTTTTGTATAGTGTTTATGCCATGCATAAGGGCTCCTAATATAGTCCCTATTTTTTCTTCCATGATCTTTATTGTTTTAGATTTTATATTTAGGTCTTTGATCCATTTTGAGCTCATTTTTATGCATGGGGTGAGATGTGGGCCTTGTTTCATTTTTTTGCAGATGAATATCCGGTTATGCCAGCACCATTTGTTAAAAAGATTGTCCTTTCCCCATTTAACTGTTTTGGGGCCTTTGTCAAATATCAACTGCTCATATGTAGGTGGATTTATGTCTGGATTCTCAATTCTGTTCTATTGGTCTGTGTATCTGTTGTTGGACCAGTACGAGGCTGTTTTGACTACTGTGGCAGTATAGTAGGTAGAGTAAGGCCTCCCACTTTGTTCTTCTTTTTCAGTAATGCTTTACTTATCCAGGGCCTCTCTCCCTTCCATATGAAGTTGGTGATTTGTTTCTCCATCTCATTAAAAAATGTCATTGGAATTTGGATTGGAATTGCATTAAATCTGTAGCTAGCTTTTGGTAGAATAGACATTTTTATAATGTTAAGTCTTCCTGTCCATGTCTGGCTGTAGGATTTGTTCATTCTTCTGGCAGTCCGTGGTATATTCAGTATTCTTCACCAACACCATAATTCAAAGGTGTCGGTTCCTCTTCATTACTGTTTATTGATTGTCCAGCTTTCTTATGCATATCAGGCAAATGAAAATACCATGGCTTGGGTCAAACATACCTTAGTCCTCAAAGTGATATCTTTTAACACTTTAAAAAGGTCTTTTGCAGCAGATTACTCAATACAATACATTGTTTGATTTCTTGACTGCTGCTTCTGTGGCATTAATTGTGGATCCAGGTAAAATGAAATCCTTGACAACGTCGATCTTTTCTCCATTTATCATGGTGTTGGTTATTGGTCCAGTTGTGAGGATTTTTATTTTCTTCATGTTAAGGTGTAATCCATACTGAAGGCGCTACTTGTCTTTGGTCTTCATCAGTAAGTGCTTCGCGTAGTCTTTACTTTCAGCAAGCAAGGTTGTGCCATCTGCATATTGCAGACTGTTTATGAGTCTTCCTACTTGGATTATTTGCTCAGCATACAGATTGAATAAGTTTGGTGAAAGGATACAACCTTGACACGTACTTTTCCTTATTTTAAACCGCACAGCATCCCTTGTTCTGTTCAGTGACTGCCCCTTAATCTATATATAGGTACTGCATGAGCACAATTAAATATTCTGGAATTCTCATTCTCTGCGGTGGTATCCATAATTTGTTGTGATTCACACAGTTGAATGCCTTTTCATAGCCAATAAAACATAGGGCAAACATCTTTCTGGTATCCTGTGCTTTCAGCCAAGATCCATCTGACATCAGCAGTGATACCCCTAGTCCTGAGTTCTCTTCTGAATCCGGCTTGAATTTCTGGAAGTTCCCTGTCAATGTACTGCTGCAGCCTTTTTTGAATTATCTTCAGCAAAATTTTACTTTCGTGTGATATTAGTGATATTGTTAGATAATTTCTGCATTCTGTTGGATCACCTTCTTTACAATGGCCGCAAATGTGAATCTCTTCTGGTCAGTTGGCCAGGTAACTGTCTTCCAAATTTGTTGGCATGGACGAGTGAGTGCTTCTAGGGTTGCGTCTGTTTGTTGAGACATTTTCAATTGGTATTTCATCAATCCCTGGAGCCTTGTTTTTCACCAGTGCCTTCAGTGCAGCTTAGACTTTTCCTTCAGTACCATCAGTTCTTGATCATATGCTACCTTCTGAAATGGCTGAATGTCAGCAGATTCTTTTTGGTAACTTCATATATTCCTTCCATCTTCTTTTGATGCTTCCTGCATCGCTTGATATTTGCCCATAGAATTCTTCAGTATTGCAACTCAAGGCTTGAATTTTTTCTTCACTTCTTTCAGCTTGAGAAATGCTGAGCCTGTTCTTCCCTTTTAGTTTTCAAACTGCAGGTCTTTGCACATTTCATTATAATACTTTATCTTCTCTAGACTCCCTTTGAAATCCTCTGTTCACCTCTTTTACCTCAGCATTTTTTTTCCATTTGCCTTAGTGGCTCTGCATTCAAGAGCAAGTTTCAGAGACTCTTCTAACATACATTTTGGCCATTTATTTCTCCTGTCTTTTTAATAACCTTTTACTTTCTTCATATATGGTGTTCTTTATGTCATTCCACAGCTCATCTGGTCTTTGATCCTTAGTGTTCAGTGTGTCAAATCTATTCTTGAGATGGTCTCTAAATTCAGGTGGGATATACTCAAGGTTTTATTTTGGCTCCCTTGAACTTGTTTTAATTTTCTTCAGCTTCAGCTTGATCTTGATATGAGCAATTGATGATCTTTTTGGAAGTCGGCCTGTGGCCTTGTTCTGACTGATGATATTGAGTTCTCCAGCATCTTTTTCCACAGATGTAGTCAATTTGATCCCTGTGTATTCCATCCGGCAAGGTCCAAGTGTATAGTTGCCATTTATGTTGTTGAAAAAAAGGTATTTGCAATGAGTAAGTCGTTGGTCATGCAAAATTCTATCATGCAATCTTCAGCATAGTTTGTATCACCAGGGACATATTTTTGAACTGCTGACCCTTCTTCTTTGTTTCCAACTTTTGTATTCGAATCACCAGTAATTATCAATGCATCTTGATTGCATGTTTGATCGATTTCAGATGGATTAGATCAGGGTGTGAGGGTGGGGATCTGAGATGAAATCCGTATGAATAGTGTTAAAATGTTTAAAACTTAAGCATCTGATACCTAAATGACATATCTGAACTTTAGAAAGTGACTTCAGTCATACTTTGTTTTGTGGTAATATTAGAACAGACAGAAACAGTCTTTAAAATAATGACTAAATTGGTTGAAATTGATAAAATAATGGCTAGTGAGACACTGAAACTTGCTCTTGAATGTAGAGTAGCTAAAGCAGAAGGAAAAAATGATGAAGTAAAAGCTGAACAGATTATTTCAAAGGGCAGCTTGAGAAGACCGTAAAATAATATAGTGAAATGTGCAAAGGCCTGGAGTTAGACAACCAAAAGTAAAGAACGCGTTCGGGATTTCTCAAGCTGAAGATAAAGAAAATATTCAGGCATCGAGTTGCGATGTTGAAAGATTCAATAGGCAAAATGTTGAATGAGGCAAGAAGCATAAAAAGATGATGGAAGGAATTACACAGAGTCACTGTACCAAAAAGAATTCAATGATGTTCAGACATTTCAGGAGGTAGCATATGATCAAGAACTGATGATACTGAAGGAAGAATTCCAAGTTTCACTGAAGTTACTGGCAAAAAACAAAACTCTAAGAATTGACGGAATATCAATTGAGATGTTTTAAGAAATGGATATAACACTGGAAGTACTCACTCATCTATGCCAAGAATTTAGAAGGCAGGTGCCTAGCCAAGCAACTGGAAGAGATCCATATATGTGCCTGTTCCAAAGAAAGGTGATCCAACAGAATGCAGAAATTATCAAATAATATCATTAATATCACATGCAAGTAAAATTACCCTGAAGATAATTCAAAAAAAGGTTGCAGCAGTACATGGACAGGGAACTGCCAGAAATTCAAACCAAGTTCAGAAGAGGACATGGAACAAGGGACATCATTGCAGATGTAATACTGATATTGGCTGAAAGCACAGAATACCAAAATTCGTTTACTTGTGTTTTATTTATTGTGCAAATGCATTCGACTGTGTAGATCATAACAAATTATGGATAACATTGCAAAGATTGAGAATTTCGGAACACTTAATTCTGTGCGTGAGGAAGCTGTACATAGACAAAGAGGCAGTCATTTGAACAGATGCTGCATGGTTTAAAAGCAAGAAAGGTATGTGTCATGGTTATATCCTTTCACCATACTTATTCAATCTGTATGCTGAGCAAATAATTCAAGAAACTGGACGATACGAAGAAGAATGGGGCATCAGGATTGGAGGAAGACTCGTTAACAACCTGTGGTATGCAGATAATACAACCTGGCTTGCTGAAAGCGAAGAGGACTTGAAGCACTTACTGATGAAGATCAAAGACTACTGCCTTCAGTATGGATTACACCTTAACGTGAAGAAAACAAGAATCCTCACAACTGGACCAATAAATAATATTGTGATAATTGGAGAAAAGATGGAAATTGGCGAGGATTTTTTGTTACTTGGATCCACAGTCAACACCCATGGAAGCAGCAGTCAGGAAATCAAATGATGTATTACATTGGGCAAATCTGCTGCAGAAGGTCTCTTTTTAAGTGTTAAAAAAGCAAAGATGTCACTTTGAGGACTAAAGTGCACTTGACCCAAGCCATGGTATTTTCATTTGCCTCATATGCAAAAAAAAATTTTTTTTTTTTTCATATGCATGGGAAGGTTGGACATGAATAAGGAAGACCGAAGAAGAATTAACCCCTTTGAATTATGGTGTTGGTTAAGAATATTGAATACACCATGGACTGCCAGAAGAATGAACAAATCTGTCTTGGAAGAAGTACAGCCAGAATGTTCCTTAAAAGCAAGGATGGCGAGATGTCATCTCACATACTTTGGGCATGTTATCAGGAGGGACCAGTCCCTGGAGAAGAACGTTGTGCTTGGTAAGGTAGAGAGGGTCAGTGAAAAAGAGGAAGGCCCTCAATGACGTGGATTGACACAGTGGCTACAACAACAGACTCAAACATAGCAACAATTGTGAGGATGGCACAGGATGAGGCAATGTTTTGTTCTGTTGTACACTGGGTTGCTATTAGTCTGAAAGTACTTAAAGGCACCCAACAACAACAGTGATAAAGGAGCATTCGTGGCACTATGATTAAGCGCTCAGCTGCTAACTGAAAGGTTGGTGGTTCGAACTCACCTGGTGGCTCCATGGGAGAAAGACCTGATGATCTGTTTCCATAGAGATCACAGTTTAGACAACCCTTTGGAACATTCCTGCGTTGTCACATGGGATCGCTATGAGTCAAAATTTACTAGACAGCACTTAACAACAAGAACAATGATAATTTAAATCTTTCTGCACTCAGACGTAATGACTACTGACAACTGGAGCATTTAATTCCAGGATAGTGTCCGTTCTGTGTATATACATTTTTTTCAAAAGTGGATCATATTATGCACATGTTTTTATAACTTTTGTTCACTTAAAAACTCATTGTAAGTATCCATCCATGTCAGTAAGTATGCTGTTGTCAGTTGCCCTCGGGTCAGTTCTGACTCATGGGGACCCCATGTGTGCACAGTAGAACTGCTGCATAGGGTTTTCCAGGCTGTGACCTTTTGGAAGTAGATTGCCAGGCCTTTCTTTCAAAGTGCCTCTGGGTGGATTGAAATTGCCAGCCTTTTGGCTCATAATTGAATGCTTAACCATTTGAACCACTGAGGGCCTACTTGTTGATAAGTGCGCTTATTGAAATATTGTTTTTCTGCCATATTATTTTAAGGACTGTCTATAGGGTCACTATGAGTTGGAATTGACTCAATGGCAGTGGGTTTGTTTTTTTTGGTTTAGTGTCCCATTGTATGGCTCTATTACGGTGGTTTGAACCAGTCCCTTCCTGTTAAGCATTTAGGCTGCTTCCAGTTTTCTTTATTATGAATCAGGAGTTTTCAATCCTAGGTGGAGGAGTGGATGACTTTTAAACAATACTGATGCCCAGGCCCTGTATCAGAACAATTACATTAGAATCTTCTGGGAGTGGGGCCCAGGAATCCATACTCTCATGTGACTCCAGGGTTAAAAATCACTACTATAAGCCATATTCTCATGTTTACACAAGAAGAGGATACATTCTTGAAAGTGGAATTGTGGCATGAAGGGTATGTATAGTTAATTTTTGGTATGTGTTGGCAAATTATCATTCAAAGTTTTTTCTTTTTTTTAAACTAGTACTTTATGCTTGAAGGCTTTTTAAAAGTGAATGTTGAAAAATTTGCTCGTAGCACGTGAGAAAGAGGTTTGTAGAATTTGAAATAACTACACCAATTACTTGTCCTCACTGATCTGTTTGCCTTTTGCTTAGTTTATTTTGTATTATTTGCTGTGACTCACGGTGACCTTACGCATAACAGAATGAAACGTTGCCTGGTCTTGCGCCATCTCCACGATCTTCGGTATGTTGGAGTCTGTTGTTGCAGCTAACGCGTCAGTCCATCTCATTGAGGGTTTCCCTCATTTTCGCTGGCCCTCTACTTTATCAAACATGATGTCTTTTTGTAGCAATTTATTTTTCTCGATGACATGTCCAAAGTAAGCGAGCCAAAATATTGTCATCCTTGCTTCTAAGAAGCATTCTGGTTGTATTTCTTTTAAGACTAATTTGTTCGTTCTTTTGGCAGCCCAAGGTATATTCAGTATTCTTCACCAACACCCACAGTTTGAATGTATCAGTTCTTCTGTTTTCCTTTTTCATTGTCCAGCTTTCTCTTGCATATGAGGTGATCAGAAAGACTGTGGCTTGAGTCAGACGCACCTTAGTTGTCAAAGTGACATCTTTGCTTTTTAAAACTGCAAGGACCTATGGATTTTGTATTGTAACAAGACCTAAATAAATGAATGGCCATGTTAAAATAAGGGAGAAGAGTGTATTTGGTGCCTCTTTCTGCCCGTAGATGCTTTGGCCAGATCATGAGGCAGATGCCACTGTCCTGATGTTGAGCTTGTGATGGTCATGTGGGACCGGGCTTTACGCCTTCTCTCAGTTCATAATTGCTCCTTGGAAATCTGCTGCCCATCCATTCTTCAGTTTTTTTTGTTGCTGTTAGGTGCCGTTGAGTTGATTCCAACTCACGATGACCCCATGTGACAGAGTAGAACTGTCCTATAGGGTTTCCTGAGCTGTAATTGTTACAGGACCAGATTGCCAGGTTTTTCTCCCACGGAGATAGTGCGTGGATTCCAACCACCAACTTTTCCGTTAGCAACAGGGTGCTTAGCCATCTGTGCCACTAGGGCTCCTTCTTCAGTTTATCCACAGTGAAGTTCGTTTACATGTTTTACCAATTTCTCATTTGTTATTTTTCTCAATATGATAAATATACACGATTTTAAAAGTCAAATAGTATTTTTGAATTTGTAATGAAAATTAGCACTTCCCTGCCCTACACCTCTTCAGAGAATACAGTTTCTCAGAGACAACTCTGACCTCTTGACGGTTTCTTCTGCTCTTTACCTCCGTGTTTATAAATCATAGGCTTACACTGCTGTTTCATGAGCTTTCAATTTGGACATTATCTATTGATTTCCCAGTAAGGAAGATCAAAATTTTGCTCCTAGTCCCTCATTCTTCCAATGTAGTTAAATAACGTTGGTTAAATTAATATTGACTTATAACGTTATAACTATGGAAGCATTATTGAGAGTTGAGCTGTATAATGTGCTGTGATTACCTTTTGTTTTTCTCAGAGTTAATTGTTGCCTGGGATTTAAGTGCTGCCTTGGTTTTTGAATGTACTCATCAGTAGGTCCCCTAAACTCCTCAGCTGAACTGGCATCTCCTCTCGGTGTGTTCAGACCCCTTTGGTGATCACTTAGTTTTTCGTTTCCAGGACATCATCCTCAGGAGCCCTCTGCTCCAGGCGCAAGCTGAACTGGCTCCTTCCAGGCACAACTGTTGTCCTGGTACCTTCATTCCCCAACACCCTAGGTATTCCCTTTGCTTTTCTCCAGTGCTGGGCTCTCCATCTTGGGGGGAATACCACGAGCGTCATTCTAGGGGGAGGCCCTCACGTTGACAGTTAGGCTGGGTGTTAAATAATTGTTGAAAATCATTTCTTTCACAATTTGGGAAGTGGTGTTTTGTTGACTTCTGGCTTCCACTGCAATTCCTGAGAAGCCAGATGCCAGCCTGGTTCCCGTTTCTTCTCCCTGAGGTTTTGTGTTTTCCTTCTTACTCCTGGTGCCCTGAAATTTCGTAGTGATGTGCCTTGGGTCATTTTCCTTTTATTGTGTTGGGTGCTTATTGGGCCCTATCATTCTGGAAGTGCATACTCTTCAGTTGTGGGAATTTTGGGTATTTCTTTGATATTTTCTACTTCCATTTTTTTTTTTTTTTAATGTTCCTTCTTGGAGCTCCTATTAGATATTGAGCCTCCTCTCTGATTGTTCCTTTATTATTAAGCTTAGCCCCCCACTCCGTGAATGCTATATTTGTTCCTGTTGCTAAGATATTAATATTAGTTTTTTTAGAGTTATAACTTTTTTTCTACTTGGTGACTTATCTCTTTTTCCCTTTAAGTTTTTTCTTTGTTTCTGTTTGTTGGGTTTTGCCCGTCGTCTTTCATTTTGGAAGTTTTTCTCATAACTCTGGTGGCCCTTGGCTGTTTGTTCATATTAAGAATGAGTCACCACAAGCTGTGTACCCAGGTGGGATTTGTTGGCTGGTGTGTACTGTGATGGGGATGGCGGCCTGATCATTTTATTGGGGACAAATAAGTGTCCATCTCTGTAGTTCTTTATTTTGGGCTGATCAGTTTCTCCAGAGAAGAATCTTGTAGTCTTCTGCCGTGGGGAGAGTGGTGGAATGAGGGAGGGGATGTTCGAGCCTTGCTGCAGTGTTCTGAGTGTTAGGTAGAGAAAATGTTACGGAAGGGAGGGATGTCTCACCATTAATTTAATTCCACTTTTTAGCACAGTGCTTCATCTCCATACTCTATGGAGCTGAGGTCCCTGAGTCTGGTCACTCTTGATTTCTCTGGAGAGGAAACCTCAAAATACCTTTCAGGGCCTGGGTCCCAGAGTTACCTGAATTCAGGGGTCACAAAGGGGATGAGGGGCCTTGAGCTACTCCTTCCATAAACTTTCATACACTCTTCTGTTTTCACTCTTATCACTTGACTCTTTCCGACTCTCTGAGGTACTCAGCTGTGTGCTTTCTGAACCTCTCTGGAGTCTGTGATGCAAATCGACTTTCTTTTTCCTGGACCCTCCTCCGCTGGCATGAAGGTTCCCTACATCAACTGCCACTCCCCTCTGCGTCTTCTGAACTTTGTCAATATCTCCTACAGACTGTTGTCTCCTCTTTCTTCTCTTTGTCTGTGTGGGTTTCTACTTCATGTGATATTATTTTAGAGGTTAGCACGTGGGTTCAATCTGACTTTTTTTTTTAAACCTGGGATCTGTTCTGTTTTAGAGATGAAATAAGTTGTAAGTCTTCCTGGATAAGGGCCGCGTTACCATCGACTAAAACAGCAGTGAGGGGGTAGGACTAGGTCTACTCAATAAAGCTAACATTTATAGAGTGTTTATCATGGCAGGCTTTACCCGTATTAACTCATGTAATCCTCACAACCACTCCATGGGAGAGGACCCGTTATTATCCTCAATTCACAGAGGAGAAAATTGAAGCTTGGAATTACTGAGTGACTTGCCTCAGGTTCCATGGTGAGAAGTGACTCAGCTGGAAATTGTACCCAGGTTGAGCCCTGGACCACAGCACTGTCCTGAAGCAGGGAGGAAGATGGTTTCTTCAAATATCTCAGAACTCTCTTCCCTCTATTGGGCAAGGCCTCAAACTCCACATGGGCCTTTTCTCTGAAAAACTAATGATCCAAAGCTCCCCTCCCCAGGATCCCTTCTGGCATTTCCAAAGATGCATGTGGTGTGTTCCATACTGTAGTGGGTGGAATAGTGTCCTCCAAAAAGGTATATCCAAGTTCTAACCCCTAGTTCCTGTGATTATGACTGTATTTGGAAATAGAGTCTTTGCAGAGGTTAACTTAAGGATCTTGAGATAAGATCATCCTGGATTTAGGGTGAACCCAAAATCTAATGACTATTTTTGTCATTAGGTGCTGTTGAGTTAGTTCTGACTCATAGCAGCCGTACAAACAACAGAATGAAACATTGTCTGGTTCTGTACCATCCTCAAAATCATTGCTATGTTTGAGTACATTGTTGCAGCCCTTGTGTCAATCCATCTCATCGAAGGTCTTCCCCTTTTTTGCTGACCCTCTGTTTTACCAAGCATGATATCATTCTCCAGGGACTTGTCCCTCCTGGTAATACGTCCAAAGTACATGAGATGAAGTCTCACCATCCTTGCTTCTGAGGAGCATTCTGGCTGTACTTCTTCCAAGACAGATTTGTTCGTTCTTCTGGCAGTCCGTGGTATATTCAATGCTCTTGGCCAACACCATAATTCAAAGGTATTAATTCTTCTTTGTTCTTCCTTATTCATTGGCCAGCTTTTGCATGCGTATGGCTTGGGTCAGACACACCTTAGTCCTCTTTGACATCTCTACTTTTGAACACTTTAAAGAGATGTTTTGCAGCAGATTTGACCAATGCAATGGGTCTTTTGATGTCTTGACTCCTGCTTCATGGGTGTTGATTGTGGATCCAAGTAAAATGAAATACTTAACAACTTCAATCTTTACTCCGTTTATCATGGTCCAATTGTGAGGATTTTATTTTCTTTATGTTGAGGTATAAGCCATACTGAAGGCTGTAGTCTTTTTTTTTCTTTTTCTTCTCTTTTTCTTTATCGTACTTTAGATGCAGGTTTATAGAACAAACTAGTTTCTCATTAAACAGTTAGTACACACATTGTTTTATGACATTGGTTAGCAACCCCACGACATGTTAGCACTCTCTCTTCTCAACCTTGGGTTCCCTATTACCAGCTTTCCTATCCCCTTCTGACTTCTAGTCCTTGCCCCAGGGCTGGTGTGCCCCTTTAATTTCATTTTGTTTTATGGGCCCGTCTAATCTTTGGCTGAAGGGTGAACCTCAGGAGTCACTTCATTAATGAGCTGAGAGGGTATCGGGGGGCCATACTCTCAGGGTTTCTCTAGTTTCTATCAGGCCAGCAAGTCTGGCCTTCCTTTTTGAGTTAGAATTTTGTTCTATATTTTCCTCCAGCTCTGTCCAGGACCCTCTATTGTGGTCCCTGACAGGATAGTCAGTGATGGTAGCCAGACACTATTTAGTTGTACTGGACTCAGTCTGGTGGAGGCTGTGGTAGATGTGGTCCATTAGTTCTTTGGATTAATCTTTCCCTTGTATCTTTAGTTTTCTTCATTCTTCCTTGCTCCCAAAAGGGTGACACCAGTGGAGTATCCTAGATGGCTGCTCAAAGGCTTTTAAGACCCCCAGAAGCTACTCACCAAAGTAGAATGTAGAACATTTTCTTTATAAACTGTGTTATGCCAATTGAACTAGATGTTCCCTGAGACCATTGTCTTCTGAAGGCTATAGTCTTTGATCTTCTTCGATAAGTGCCTCAAGTCCTCTTCACTTTAAGCCAGGAAGGTTGTGTCATCTGTGTACCACAGATTGTTAGTGAGTCTTCCTCTAATCTTGATGCTGTGTTCTTCTTCATATCATCCAGCTTCTTAGATTATTTGCTCAGCATACAGATTAAATAAGTATGTGAAAGGATACAACCTTGATACACATCTTTCCTGATTTTAAACCATTCAGTATCCTCTTGTTCTGTGCCAATGACTGCCTCTGGGTCTATGTACAGATTCTGAATGAGCACAATTAAGTGTTCTGAAATTCCCATTTCTCACTATGTTACCCATAATTTGTTATGCTCCACACAGTTGAATGCCTCTGCAGAGTCAATAAAACACAGGTAAACTTTTTTCTGGTATTCTCTGCTTCCATCCAAGATTCATCGGACATCTGCAGTGATATCCCTCATTCCATGTCCTCTTCTGAATCCGACTTAGATTTCTGACAGTTCCCTGTCAATATACTACTGCAACTATTTTTGAATTATCTTCGGCAAAATTTTACTTGCGTGTGATAGTAATGATATTGTTGAATAATTTCTGCATTCTTGTGGATTACGTTTCTTTGGAGTGGGCACATATATGGATCTTTTCGAGTCGGTTGGTCAGGTAGTTCTCTTCCATATTTCTTGGCATAGACGAATGAGCAGTTCCAGCATTGCATCCATTTGCTGAAACATCTCAATTGTAATGCCATCAATTGCCGCAGCCCTTTTTTTTTTTTACAATGCCTTCAGTGCAGCTTGGACTTCTTCCTTCAGTACAATTGGTTCTTGATCATATGTTACCTACTAAGATGGTTGAATGTTGACCGGCTCTTTTTAGTAAGGTGACTCTGTATTCCTTCCATATTCTTTTGATGCTTCCTGCATCATTCAATATTTTGCCCATGGAATCCTTCAAAATTGCAACTCTAGGCTTGAATTTTTCTTCACTTCTTTCAGCTTGGGAAATGCCAAGCATATTCTCCCCTTTTGGTTTTCTAACTCCAGGTCTCTGCACATTTCATTATAGTACTTTGTCTTCTCAGTTTGCCCTTTGAAAAAACCTTTTGTTCAGCTCTTTTACTTCACCATTTCTTCTATTCACTTTAGCTACTCTCAGTTCAAGAGCAAGCTTCAGAGTCTCTTCTGACATTCATTTTGATCTTTCCTGCCTTTTTAATGACCTTTTGCCGTCTTCATGTATGATGCCTTGGATGTCACCCCACAACTGGTGTGGTCTTCTGTCATTGATGTTCAGTGTGTCAAAACTGTTCTTCAGATGGTCTCCGAATTCAGATGGGTTATGCTCAAGGTCGTATCTGGTGTTCTTTTAAGAGGAGAAGAGGACACAGAGAGATGCACACACAGATACAGGGAAGATGACCATGTGAGGACAGAGGCAGAGTTGGGAATGATGCAGCTGTAAACCAAGGAAATGCCAAGGATTGCTGGCAACCACCAGAAGCTGGGACAGAGTTATGGAACAGATTCTCCCTCAGCTTACAAAAGGAACCAACACTAATGACACCTTAATTTTAGACTTCTGGCCTCCAGAACTGTGAGGGAATAAATGTTTGTTATTCCAAGCTGCCAGATTTTTGGTGATTGCTTGCAGCAGCCCTAGGAAACTAATACACATCCCTTAGTGGGTAGGTCTTTGCTTTTTTCTGATATGTCCATGTGATTATCTTAATGGGCATGAATGTGGTGAGAACTCTTCAGGTCTTCAATCCACTCAGTTAAGACTTCTCCAGTCCTGAATATCTTGACTTTATTATATAGACCTCAGAAGTAAATCTCTAATGGGCAGGTGGGAACTCATGTTGGAAGACACACACACACCACACACCCTGTGAAGAGACAGAATGTAAAACTGACAGAGAGAACCACAGATAAGAAGGACGTGTGGATTAGAAAGACCGAGCACAAAACAAGTCAATAAGATACCATGTCAGGTTGATACTGCAATAAGTTAAAAACAATGGAATGATTTCTAAATCTTTTGTCATCATTATTAATAATACTAATTAAAATCATTAATAATATTACCATAGGCATAGCTGTTGCTTCCAGGTTCCCCGTAAACACTAGTATAGTTGTTACAACAACACTGTAAGAAGGACATTTTTTGGTCCTCATTTGATGTTGAAGAACCTGAATCTCAAAGATGTCATCACTTAGTACGGACACATGGTTAGTGCTAGGTCTGATTCCAGTGGTGCCTCTCAAAAAAGTTGCTTCCAAATAAATAGACTTTTTATATGCTCAAGGTTTTATCACAGTAAGAAATTCATGTGATTGTTCTGTAAGCTCTGAATCAAGCGTTCTTCATGATCAGTCAGATCCATCTGCCCATTTTTAAATAGATGGTTTTCTTTGATGATCTTAACAGAAAGGCAACAAAAACATTCTAAACAAAGAACTTCTTTTAAAGCATCAGCACAAAGCTGGTTCCTATGTAACGGAGACTTTTCCAAGCTGCAGTCCCATTCCATCGTCTGTAACATCAGGTACTCTCTCTTGCCTCAGCGTTCTCCTTCCTGTCTTTGGGTTCTCTGATTGTCTGAGATGTCTCACAGAACTCACAAACCCTATAAAGGAAATGGCTCACGTGGTTGTGGAGGCTGGCAAGTCCCAAATTTGTGGGTCAGGCATAGAGTTCTCCCTGGCCCTCAGTTTCTGCCAAAAGGCACTCAGCTTTCTTGCTCTGTGGGCTGCGCCGTCCCCTGAGGGTATCTGCTGCTGGTCTCTGCTGTGAGTCTCTACTTTGGTGGTGGTGGGCTTTCCCTCTCTGCCCTGAAATTGGCTCCCTTTTAAGCAAAACTGACCAGTCTCCTCGGTGGGCCACAATTGTCTTATTTACACAGCCCCACCCAGTCACCTGGGTGGGAGTCACAAGACCATGGCTAGCAAGGCCACACACAAAAGTAAGTAATCGCACCGCACAGACACGCATACAGACTGAACAAACAGGCACGTGTGCGTGTGCACATGCGCGCGCATATTTCAGGAGACTGGGAAGCCTGGGAAGGCAGAGGTCTTGAGATGCTTGTTACAGTGCCTAGAAAACAAAGAGGCAGCCGACTGAGCAGAGCCTTCTTTTAGAATAGATCCTTTCTGGAACAACCAACTTTATTTAGGTCCTGGCTCTGTCTCCCTCTATATAACATTCCACAGCGTCTTCTCCCTCTCTGGGCTTTAGTTTCCCCCTTGTTTAAAGTCACTTATAACCTAAAATTTCATAATTCCTGTAAGTAAACTATAATAGGAATTTGCTTTATTCCTTTTTGATAGTTTGTCTTATTACATAATAATTTTGAATATACATTTACTTCCTTCTAAGAAGGGAGACAATGCAGACAGGTTCTGGGTATCCCTTAGGATGCTGGACCCTGAGAATCCAGGTTGAGAAGATTCTTTTTCCCTTCAGTCCACAGGCCATTGGGAAGGAAGAGGAGGTTTTGGAAAACATCCTGCAGAATTGCAGCCAAGGTGGGAGCCAGACATGTTGGATGGGTTTCCAGGAAACAAAATCTATTCCTCCCTCAATAATCCCTTTAGAAATGAGAAAAAGGCTCCCACAAGTTATTATATTTCCAGCTTTCATGTGCTCTTCACCCACAGGTGCTTCACTCTTTGGCTTAGCAAATACCTTCAGGGAAAAGGAAACAGATGTCACATTATTTTTTAGCTGAGGAACTCTTTGTTCAAATAAAATTATACATGAAAGTCCAAGCAGTGAAACACATAACAGTGAACTCTTTGGGTGAAGACAGTCCCCCATGGTCTTCCTTCTCTCACCACCCTCACCCAACCCAAAATACATCTTCCCTTGGAAACCAGTGTGAAAACCATTGGGTGGTCTACTCTGTTCATTTCTTGTAGGAGAAAATTGAAGCCTGGAAAAGCCAAGTAAATTGCCTAAGATTGCAGATCGAGTGACTGACAAAGCTGGGAACCTTGTCCTATGTCTTATTTCCCATATCCCGTTCCATCCTTACTCATGCAGTCATCAACTGCGTTTGAACATTTACAGTAATAGCCAGTGGGAATCTCTGCCACCCTGATCCCAGATGTCTGCAGCTCAGATTTTAATTCTGCAGTCTGGTTTACCTCAATGCAGACATTATTGCGCAGTTGTGTGTCATCCACATGATGTATATGTATGTGTGTTTAATTTTATTGTGTTTAGGTGAAAGTTACAGCACAAATTAGTTTCTCATTCACAAATTTATGAACGAGTTGTTTGGTGACTTTGGTTGCAGTCCCTGCAGTGTGTCAGCACTCTCCCCCTTTCCTTTTCCTCCTTAGGTTCTCTGTGTCCATTCTTCTAGTTTTCCTGTCCCTTTCTGCCTTCTTGTCTTTGCTTTTGGGGAGGTGTTGCCCATTTGGTCTCGTATACTTGAAGCATGTTCCTCGTGTGTTATTATTTGTTTATAGGCCTGTCTAATCTTGGGCTGAAAGGTGGACTTCGGGAGTAGCTTCAGCTCTGAGTTAACAAGGTGTCTGGGGACATAGTCTCAGGGGTTCTTCTAGTCTCTGTCAGATGAGTAAGCCTGGTCTTTTTTTGTGAATTTGAATTTTGTTCTACATTTATCTCCTGCTCTGTTCAGGACCCTCTATCAGTCAGAGATGTCTGTGGTCGTAGCGGGACACCATCTAGTTCTTCTGGGCTCAGGCTGGTGGAGGCTGTGGTTCATGTGGTCCACCCTGGACTAATTTTCCTTGTGTCTTCGGTTTTCTTCATTTTCCTTTGCTTTGAACATTGAATAGATGTATTTTAGATGGCGTTTCTAGCAAACTTTTAAAACCTCAGATGCTGCTCAACCGAAGGGGGGTGTAGAACATTTTCTTTATGAACTATTCATGCCAACTGACTAGATGTCCCCCAAGATCATGGTCCCAGCCCTCAGCCCAGTAACTTGGTTCCTGAAGGTGTTTGGATGCATTTAGGAAGCTTCTTTGGCTTTGCCTTGGTCAAGTTGTGCTGATTTTTCCTCTCTTGGGTGCAAAGTTAACACTTGTCTACTATCTAGTTGGTAATTTCTCTTTCCCTCTCGTCTACTCTTTAATAACCACCAAAGATTTTTTTTTCATGTGTAAACTTTTTCTTGGATTTTTCAGTTTCCATGTACTTAAAGTTTTCCCTTGATATTCCTGTTATTGATTCTTATTTTTATGGTGTTGTGATCAGAGAGAATGCTTTGTATTATGTCAATATTTTGGATTTTATTGAGGGTTGCTTTGTGGCCTAAAATGTGGTCTATTCTGGAGAATGTTCCGTGTGCATTGGAAAAGTCTGTATACTTTGTTTCTGTTGGGTGTAGTGATCTGTGTATATCTATGAGGTCCAGTTGGTTGATTTTGGCCTTTAGATGTTCAGTATCTTTGTTGAGTTTCTTTTTAGATGTTCTGTCCTCTACCAAGAGTGGTAGGTTGAAGTTACCTGCTATTATTGTGGACCTGCCTGTTTCCCTTTTCAGTGCTGTTAGAATTTGTTTTATGTATTTTGGAGCCCTGTCATTGGGTGCACAGGTGTTTATTAAGGTTATATTTTCTTGGTGGATTATCTCTTTAATAAGTGTGTAATGTCCTTCCTTGCCTTTTATGGTTGATTTTGCCTTTTTTTTTTTTTTGCCTTAAAGTCTACTTTATCTAGGATTAGTATTGCCACTCTGTCCTTTTTTTGGTTACAATTTGCTTGTTTTATTTTTTTCCATCCTTTGATTTTAATATATTTATGTCTTTGTGTCTAAGGTGTGTTTCTTGTAGACAGCATATTGATGGTTCCTGTTCTTTTTTTTTTTTTTCCTTAAATCCATTCTGTCACCCTCTGTCTCTTTACAGGTGCATTTAAGCCATTTATATTCACTGTGAGTATTGATAGGTGTGAGTTCATTGCCGTCATATTGTTGTGTGGTGTTGTTTTTGTTCCTCTTACTTTCCTGTGCTGAGTTCCTTTTGTTTGTGGCTTTTCTTTTCTTTCATTATTATAGATTTTTTGTTTATTGAGTCTTTATGTATTTTTTTTTTATCGTAATGAGTAGGTTTGTTAACGTTCTTTGTGGTTACCTTGAAATTCACCCTTATCTTTCTAAGTTTGAACAAGTCTTTTATTAATTGATGTTTCCTTAGCTGCTTCTCCATTTGAAAGTTCTGTACCTACACCATTTATTTTTATTCCCCCTTTTATTGTTTTGATGTTGTTTTCATTTATAGATTGATGTCTCTGTTTCCCTGTTTTAAGTCTTTTTGCTTTGTTTTATTATTGAGAGTTCTTTACTTAGGTTGGTATCTGGCTGATGCTGTCCTGTGTCTTAGACTCTGGTTGTTGTCTGAGGTTGTTGTGTCTCTAAGCAAAGGACTTCTGTTAATATTTCTTTTAAGTTTGGTTTGATTTTTACTTGTTCCCTCAATTTCTGTTTATCTGGAAATGTCCTAATTTTGCCATCATATTTGAGAGTGAGTTTCTCAGGGTGTGTTATTCTTGGTTGGCAGTTTTTCTTTCAAGGTTTTGTATATGTCATCCCGTTGCCTTCTTACCTGAATACTTTCTGCAGAGTAATCAGAGCTTAGTTTTACTGTTTCCCCTTTATAAATGACTTTTTGTTTTTCTGGAACCTGCTCTCAGGATTCTTTGTCTTTGGTTTTGGTAAGTGTGATTATGATATGTCTTGGTAACTTTATTTTGGTGTCTAGGATCTTTGGTCAGTGTGTTGGGGGCTGGCCAGTGGGGACTAGGGCAGACCTGGGTACCTGTGGGAAGGGAGGGGAGGTGATGTATTGGGCTAGGTGGGAGGGAGAAGGAAAAGAAAGAAAAAATAGAAAGTAAAAAGAAAAAATGGCATGGTGGGAGTTGGGGGGAGCACAGAGTGGATCCAGGGCATTGAAGGGCAAGTGTGCTGGTGGCTTTCTAGCTGCATCAGCATGGTGGGATCTGGTGGGAAAGGGGGGAGGTAGTGTCCAAGGATAAGTGGGAGGGAGAAAGAAAAATGAAAGAAAGAGAAAAAAAAGTAATAAATGAAAATAAATTAAAAAACTGGCTGTGTGGTGGGGCTGGCGAGTTGAGGTGGGGAGGACCCTAGGGGCAGTGGGAAGGGAAAGGAGGTGGCTTACGGGGCTAGGTAGGAGGGGGAGCAGAAAGAAAGAAAATAAAGAGAAAAAAATGGCTGCATAACGGGAGCTGGCTGGTGGGGTGGGGCAGACCTGGAGCGGTGGTGGGCTGGTGGCTTTCTAGCTGCAGTTGCACAGCAGTGTCCAGGGGCAGGAGAATGGTGATGTATGGGGTTTGGTGGGAGGGAGAAAGAAAAGGAAGAAAGAGAGAAAAAAAATTGATAAAAAAAAATGGTGGTGTGGTGGAGACCAGTGAGTGAGGGCAGAGCAGACCCAGGGGCTGGCTGGAAAGGAGGGAAAGTGATGTACAGAGGTTGTTGTGAGGGAGAAAGAAGAGAAAGCAAAAAAAAAAAAAAAATGGGTGATGTGGCGGGAGCTGGCGGGTTGGGGCAGGGCAGACCTGGGTTGGCAGTGAGACGGTGGCTGTCAAGCTGCAATGGGGTAGCTTGGTCTGGCAAGAAGGGGTAGAGGTGGCATACTGGGCTAGGTGGAATGGAAGAAGAAAAAGAAGGGAAAAAAATTACAAAAAAGCCTGGCAGGAGCTGGTTGGTGGGGATGGGGCAGACCTCGGGTGGCAGTGGGCTGGTGGTTCTCTAGCTGTGGCAGTGTGGTGTGGCCCAGTATGAAGGGTAGAGGTGGCATACAGAGCTAGGTGGGCGGAATAAAGGAAAGGAAAAAAAGGGGGAAAAAAAAGTGATGCGGCAGGAGCTGGTGAGTGGGGGTGGGGTGGACTGGGGCTGGCGGCAGGCTGGTGGCTCTCTAGCCAATGTACGGTGTGGCTCAGCGGGAAGGGGTGGAGGTGGTGTACAGGGCTAGGTGGGAGGAAGAAGGGGTAAAAAAGAAAAATATAAAAAATGTGGTTAGACGGCAAGTGGGTGCATGGTTGTCACGGGGCAGTGGCAGGGGTGGGTGACAGTGGGAGAATGGGAGTGCACTTACTGCCACTTGTCAGATGGGCAAGGGTAGTGATGGATGGGGCCGAGTGGGGGGGGGATGAGAAGACTAATGCTATGGTGCCAGGTGGGTGGTGTGGCAGGGGCATGGGGTTCCTGCTACTAATGACCAAGAGGCTGGGGGCATGGGAAGCATGCTCTGTGGCCATCAGATGTGGGTGCCTGGACACTTCCCATTGGCTGCAGCCAGCAATCAGGGCCTGGTCCTGATCCAGTGCGAGGAAGAGGGGGGCTGCCATGAGTCTGATCATGTGGGGGACCTCCCACGGACACTCTATGAATCTGCTATTTGGTGTGTACCACCCACCCCAATGGTCTGGGACCTGTCCCTGGATCCTGGCTCCCTTGCTTTTCTGTGGTTACTAGGATCCCTGGAGCTCTTGCTCTCCTTCCTATACTTTCCATCCTTCAACCTGGATTGTATTCTTCTTACCTTGCTTTAGCCTAGCTTGGTATGTCTACACAGTTTCTCTGTTTCTTACTGGGAATTCTGTGGAGTTGCCTTCCTGTGCTCCTCACACGGGTTTGCTGCTGGCTTTGTCTCAAGATGGCCATGCTGTGTTGAGGCTGGTGGCAGGGTACCTTTGTTTCATATCACTCATTGTTCATTGCCTTCATTCAGTTTCATCTTCCTGTTTGTGTTTGATCTAATTCCTTCCTTTTGATGCTCAGGGTTCCGGGATTGTCATCTGCATCTGTTTCACTTGGTTTCTTGGTCTTTGTGTAGAGGGATGGCATTGTGTGTCTGGCTAAGCCTCCATCTTGGATCCTCCCCTTTTTATCAGATGTTTGGGTTTTAGGAATGGGAACTTTTTTTTTTTTTCCTTTTATTGAAGTCAGATGCCTGTGAAGTTTCTTCATGGTTTTTTCAAAGCTGGAATACAACTTGTGAGAAAAGGATACTGTCTAAGTGAAATGTGCTGTTTTAATCAATATTGAGATTCTCATAATGGATCATCAGTATGCATCCACATAAAAGAGCCGAGTCTTTTTAATGTAATAAAAGTTATAGTTTTAGGGATAATTATGGGGTCACTGGGTGGTGCAAATGATTAAGTACTCAACTACTAACTGAAAGGTTGGTGGTTCAAACCAATCAGAAGAAATACCTGGCAGCCTGCTTCGGAAAGGTCATAGCCTTGAACACCCTACAGAGTGCCTTTCTACTCTGACACTCATGGGGTGCCATGAGTTGGAATCAACTTGATTGCAACGACTTTGGTTTTTTTGGTTTGGGTGGTGAAAACGGTTAAAGTGCTTGGCTGCTAACCAAAAGGCCGACAGTTCAAGCCTAACCAGAGGTGCCTCAGAAGAAAAGCCTGGCAATCTCCTTCCAAAAATCAGAAAACCCTATGGTTCTCAAAACCATATGGAGCGGAGTTCTACTCTGACACACATGGGGCTGCCATGAGTCAGAATTGACCCAACGGCAACTGGAATATAATCTCAAGTCTTCGCGCAGGCTACGCGGAAGTCCACGGTGCAGCTTTTCTAGGCATTCTCTCCGGAAGTCGCGTTGCCCGCACGGGCGTTCGCCCCCACTCAGCATGTTTTACAATGCACTCGTAGAGTTTCTGGTTGGAGGGGAGGTAGATTGCTATTTATGCCAGATACTTAGCGCTGAGTGTATTCTAAATGCTTATATTGCCTCTCCCTGAATAGCTCTAGGGTCGGAGAAATCAGCTCCTCCCAAAATCAGGGTTTCCATCAAAGGACAGTTCTGTTTGTTAGGCTGTCCCGCCTTGTATTGTCCTTCAATATGTCTCCTTCATAGTGTCTGCTTTTACTCTCTGGAATAACACAGCACAGTGGCTGTTTCGCTTGCGATTGAGACTCTTAACACCTAGCATGATGCTGGATTCCTGGAAAGCTTGCAATAAGTATTTATTGAATAATTTAATAACTGAATGAATGAATGAATACTTGGCTGAGCTTTCCATCTTTTTAAGATAGCATTTCCTTCCCTTTTGCAGGTATAACATGACTCTTCTTTTAACTGTATTTCATAAAATACTTTTCTTTTTTTTTTATGCAGTAGAGGTTTTAGTTTTCTGGAC
This sequence comes from Elephas maximus indicus, assembly GCF_024166365.1. Classification (NCBI taxonomy): domain Eukaryota; kingdom Metazoa; phylum Chordata; class Mammalia; order Proboscidea; family Elephantidae; genus Elephas; species Elephas maximus. The sequence continues at coordinate 220,898,777 of NC_064820.1, read as the reverse complement.
TTTTTTTTTTTTTTATCAGCGTTCTTAAAAACTCACGTTCAGAATATCAGCTTTACCAATTGCTGTCGTGTTGATTTTGACTCATGACAACCCCGTATGTGTCAGAGTAGAACTGTACACCGCAGAGTTTTCAGTGGCTGATTTTTTTCCAGAAGTAGATCATCAGGCCTTTCTTCTGAGGCACCGAACTGCCTGCCTTTCTGTTTGTGATCAGGTGCATTAATCATTTCCACCACCCAGGGACTGCCATGTCCAGCATAGTCCCCAAGAGCTCTGGGAATGTTGGGTCTTGTGATCGTGGCTTTATGCTTTTCTAATGCGGCACTAGATGTGTGTTAGCTTCAGGGCAGCCACATCACACCGTCTTTTAAAGCAATCAGATCTTTTTATTTTTAAACATCATTTGCTGCCAAGCTATGTCTCTCTCTCTCTCTCTCTTTTTTTAAATGAGAGGGCCTTTAAAAACCCAAAACAAAACAATCCAAAACTTTAAATTGCATCTTATGAAATTTAGAGTTGCAGGTGATACTTTCTTAAAAAGTTCATTTTATCCTTTCTATTGTTTTCCTCATGATGAATAAATTAAAAATAGAATGTGTAAAGCTTCTAAACAATTTGGCCTTAGAAAACAATACATGGTACAGAAAATAGAGAAAACAAAAGGAAATATGCAAACAAAACACCAGTTACCAAACCAAACATAAAGTAGATCCCACACACTCATGCAGCATAGACCAAGTTTTGTGTATTCATTGATGATCATGACATTTATAAAACATTTTCAGTCTGTGACAGCCAGTGTTCTAAGCTTTTACTCCTATGAATTGATTTAATCCATACAAGTGTTGAAAAGTGAAGATGTCACCTTGAAGACTAAGGTACACCTGACCCAGGTCATGGTGTTTTCAGTCACCTCATATGCATGTGAAAACTGGACAATGAATAAGGAAGACTGAAGAATTGATGCCTTTGAATTGTGGTGTTGGCAAAGAATATGGAATATACCATGGACTTGAAAAAGAACGAACAAATCTGTCCTGGAAGGAGTACAGCCAGAGTGCTCCTTAGAAGCTAGGATGGCGAGACTACGTCTCACATAATTTGGACGTGTTATCAAGAAGGGGAAGGACATTATGCTTGGTGAAGTAGAGGGTCAGTGAAAAAGAGGAAGACCCCCAGTGAGGTGGATTGACATAGTGGCTGGAACAACGGGCTCAAACATAGAAACGATTGTGAGGATGGTACAGGACTGGGTAGTGTTTTGTTCTGTTGTACACAGGGTCACTATGAGTCGGAACTGACTTGATGGCACCTAACAACAATAACAAATCCATACAACAGCTCTGGGAGAAGGCTCTTTTACTATGCCCATTTTATGGATGAAGAAATGGAGGCAAAGAATGGCTAGGCAGCATGCTCAAAGTCCTCTAGACAGTAAGGGCTGGAGTGAGAATTTGAATCTGGTCAGCTGGCTACAGAGTAACCAGTATCCCATATTCCTCCCTGTGGGAGTGAAGGTTGCAATGTGGAAGGAGGCTGTTTCCTTCCAGTGAGTTTTCCTAACAACACTGTTTCTTGTTTTGGGCTCATGACTGGATTTTGAGCAAGAGGAGTAGGGAAAGAGTCATTTCATACATTTATGCCTTCACATATTCATTCAACAGATACCTACTGTCTACCTGCCTGGGTCAGGTGCAGTATGAGGCCCCTTGGGGAATGAGAAGGTGACGAGGAGTTTACAGACCAAATTGAGACATGAGTCCGTGTTGTCATGGAGTTTACAGTCCAAACTGAGACATTAGTTGGTGTCCACATAATTTTTCTTCCATACTGGAAGTGAAAGGGAACACAATGAACAGTTACAGTAGGACAACAGCTAAACTAGACCCGCTCTGGGCAAACCAGTTTGTGATTCCTTAGAGATAAGACATGTATGAAAAGCTGTGATGCAAGATGGGTAGTAAATGCTAAAAATAAGGGAGGATATAAAACTTTTAGTTGTCCTGGTGCTACAATAGTTAAGCGCTGGGCTGCTAACTGGAAGGTTGGTGGTTCGAACCCACCAGCTGCTCCACGGGAAGAAGACCTGATGATCTGCTCCCATAAAGATTACAGCCTAGAAACCCCTTGGGAGAAGTTCTAACCTGTCATGTAGGGCCACTGTGAGTCAGAATTTCAAATTGATGACATATAACAACAACCAGTAAAGTTTTTAGGACCTGAGAGGTGACTTATTGGAAGGGTGTTTATGGAGTGATGATTCAAGCAGAAGCCATTCAAGCTAGGTTTCCAAAACCCAGCAAACCCTCTAGAAATGTGTATGGGATTTTGTTTGCAGGCTTCAGGTCTGATGTGCTTTCTGATCTAAGGAGGTAGACCAGCAGGAGACAGGAAAGAGCAGGAGGGCTGAGTTGGGGTCAGGGCCATGATAACTGGGAAGCCAGAGCTTTTTGCCTCTTTCTACAGGGGTAGGAAAGGCATGGAAGTCAGGTGTACAGGTAAAATTACACGGAATTTTTCTGGTGTTACTGATGGTTACGTGGATTTTGTCCAAAAGGAAGGAGAGTAGTAAAAGGGACATCAAAACCAGAGTCCTGCCATCCCTTAAAAATGATGGAAAGGCTATAAAAGTCTTCCCAGGCCATTAGTTATTTCTTCTCTACTGAAAGAGATGTACATGGCAGCATCAGAGTGTTGTTAACCACTATAAGTAAAACTTCCAGTGATGTGCTTTAAAGAGACAAGACACGTGGGTGTTTGGAATTACTGATTCTTCGTAATTTCATTTTTTTGAATCAAATTTGCTGTGACTCATGAGACCATGACATGATGGAGCAGCTCAATATCATCAGCCAGAACAAGGCCAGGGGCAGACTGCAGAACAGACCATCAATTGCTCATATGCAAGTTCAAGTTGAAGCTAAAGAAAATTAAACAAGTTCATGAGAGCCAAAGTATGACCTTTGAATATATCCCACCTGAATTTAGAAACTGACTGAAGAATAGATTTGATGCATTGAGTCCTAATGACTGAAGACCAGGTGAATTATGGGATGACATCAAGGGCATCATACGTGAAGAAAGCAAAAGGTTATTGAAAAGACAGAAAAGAAAAAAAGACCAAAATGGATTTCAGAAGAGACTTAGAAACTTGCTCTTGAATGTATAGTAGCTAAAATGAAATGAACAAATGATGAAATAAAAGAGCTCAACAGATTTCAAAGGGTAGCTGGAGACAAAGTAAAGTATTATAATGAAATGTGCAAAGACCTGGAGTTAGAAAACCAAGAGGGAAGAACTTGCTGAGCATTTCTCAGGCTGAAAGAACTGAAGAAAATATTCAAGCCTCAAGTTGCAATATTAAAGGATTCTATGGGTAAAAAATTGAATGAATCAAAAGAAGACGGAAGGAATACACAGAGTACTGTACCAAAAAGAACTGGTAGATGTTGAACCATTTCATAATATACGATCAAAAACCAATGATACTGAAGGCATAAGTTCAAGCCGCACTGAAGGCATCGGTGAAAAACAAGGCTCCAGAAATTGACAGAATACCCATTGAGATGTTTCAACAAATGGATGCAGCACTTGTCAGTACTTACATGTCTATGCCAAGGAATTTGGAAGACAGCTACTTGGCCAGCTGACTGCAAGAGATCTATATTTATATGACAACAAGTTAGAAACATAAAAGAGGGAATAAATGGCGTAGGTATAAAACTTTTTAATGGAGAAGGCAAGGTAATGCCAAGTAATAAGAGACTGGTTCAAACTTAGGAAGGTGAGGGTAAATTTCAAGGTAACCTCAAAGAAAGTTAACAAACCTACTCATCACAATAAAGAAGAAAAACATGAATCAGTAAACACAAAATCTACAAAAGGAAAAGAAATGAAAAAAAAATCCACGAAGAAAAGGAATTCAGCGCAAGAGAGTACGAGGAACAAAGAAAACGTCAGCACCACACACATACACATGCTCGCGCGCACACACACATAAAAGCACTAGAAAATGACAGCAATAAACTTGCACCTGTCAACTACTACACTGAACGTAAATGGCCTAAACGCACCCATAGAGAGATGGAGAGTGACAGAATGGATAAAAAAACAGGATCCATCAATATGCTGTTGATAAGAGAGACATCTTAGAAACAAAGATGCAAATTTATTAAAAACCAAAGCATGGAAAAAATACACCAAGCAAATAGCTACCAAAAAACAGCAAGAGTGGCAATACTAATATCAGATAAAATAGACTTTAAAACAAAATCTAACATAAAAGACAAAGAAGGACATTATATAATGATTAAAGGGATGATCCATCATGAAGACTTAACCATAATTAACATCTACACACCCAATGATAGGGCTCCAAAATACATAAAACAGACTCTAACAGCACTGAAAAGAGAAATTGACCAAAACCAAAATCCAGTGCCATCGAGTTGATTCCGACTCATAGCGACCCTATAGGACAGAGTAGAACTGCCCCATAGAGTTTCCAAGGATTGCCTGGTGGATTTGAACTGCCAACCCTTTGGTTTGCAGCCATAGCATTTAACCACTAGGCCACCAGGGTTTCTGAGAAATTGATAGTTCCACGATAATAGTAGGAGACGTTAGCATACTACGCTCAGTAAAGAATGGAATGTATAGAAAGAAACTCAACAAAGATACAGAATATCTAAAGGCCACGATCAGCCAACTTGACCTCACAGACATATACAGAACACTCCACCCAACAGCTGCAAAGTACTTGTTATTTTCCATTGAACATGGAACATTCTCTAGAATAGATCACATCTTAGGCCACAGAGCAACCCTCAACAAAATCCAAAACACTGAAATGATACGAAATATCTTCTCTTATCACAACCCCATCAAAATAGAAATTAACAACAGGAAGAGGAAGGAAAAAAAAATCAAATACATGGAAACTGAATAACACCCTGCTTAAAAGCCACTGGTTAATAGAAGAATAAAAAAATTCCCAGAATGAAATGAGAATGGAAACACATCATACCAAAACCTTTGGGATTCAGCAAAGGCGGTGCTCAGAGGTCAATTAATACCAATAGATGCACACATCAAAAAAGAAGAAAGGGACAAAATCAAAACATTAGCTACACAACTCAGACAAATAGAGAACAGCAAAAGAATCCCGCAGCCACCAGAAGAAAGAAAATAGTAAAGATCAAAGCAGAAATAAATGAAACAGAGAATAGAAAAACAGTAGAAAGAATCAACAAAACCAAAAGTTGGTTCTTTGAAAAGATCAACAAAATCGACAAACCATTGGTCAAATTGACAAAAGAAAAACAAGAGAGGATGCAAATAACCCAAATAAGAAATGAAATGGGGGAACATTACAGCAGACCCAATTGAAGTAAAAGGATCATGACGGAGAACTGTGAAAAACTATACTCCAACAAGTTTGAAAACCTAGAGGAAATAGACAAATTCCTAGAAACACACTACCTGCCCAAACCAACACAAAATGATGCTGAAAATCTGAACAGACCCATAACAAGAGAAGAGATTGAAAAGGTAAACAACCAAACAAACACTGCCAACAAAATAAGTCCTGGCTCAGATGGCTTCACTGGAGAATTCTACCAAACATTCAGAGAATAGCTTACACGAGTATTACTCAAACTATTGCCAAACATAGAAAAGGAAAGTATACTTCCGAATTCATGCTATGAAGCCAGCATAACCCAGATACCAAAACCAGGCAAAGATACCACAAAAAAAGAAAATTACAGACCAATAGCTCTCTCTCATGAATATAGATGCAAAAATTCTCAATAAAATTCTAGCCAATAGAATTCAGCATCATATCAAAAAAATAATACACCACGACCAAGTGAGATTCACACCAGGTATGCAGGAGATGCTTCAACATTAGAAAATTAATGTAATCCACCACAGAAATAAAATAATCACCTGATCATCTAAATTGATGCAGAAAAGGAATTTGGCAAAGTCCAATGCCCATTCCTGATAAAAATTCTCAATAAAGTAGGTATAGAAGGGAAATTCCTCAACAGAATGAAGGACATCTATACAAAACTAATGGCAAACATCATTCTTAACGGAGAGAGGCTGAAAACATTCCCCTTGAGGACAGGAACAAGACAAGGATGCCCTTTATCACCACTCCTGTTTAACATTGTGCTGGAAGCTCTAGCTAGAACAATAAGGCAAGAAAAAGAAATAAAGGGCATCCAAACTGGCAATGAAGTTAAACTCAAGAGAGTCCATGAGAAAACTACTGAAACTAATAGAAAGATTCAGTAGAGTACCAGGATACAAGGTAGACATAGAAAAACCAGTTGGATTCCTATACACCAATAAAGAAAATGATGAAAAGGAAATTACAAAAACAATACCATTTATAATTGCCCCCCCCAAAATAAAATACTTAGGAATAAATCTAACCAGGGAGGTAAAGGACCTGTACAAAGAAAACTACAAAACACTACTTCAAGAAACCAAAAGAGATCTACATAAATGGGAAAACATACCACGCTCATGGATAGGTAGACTCAACATAGTGAAAATGACAATTCTACCCAAAGCAATTTACAAATAACAATCCAGACACCAACAGCATTCTTTAAAGAGATGGAAAAACTTATTATTAACTTTATTTGGAAAGGAAAGAAGCCCTGAATATGTAAAGCACTACTGAAGAATTAAGTAGGAGAACTTGCACTACCTGATCTCAGAACCTACTATACAGCTACGGTAGTCAAAACAGGCTGGTACTGGTACAATGGCAGATAAATTGACCAAGGGAATAGAATTGAGAACGCAGATGTAAATCCATCCAGCTATGGTCACTTGATCTTCGACAAGGGTCCAAAGTCCATCAAATGGGGGAAAAGACAGCCTTTTTTAACAAATGGTACTGGCAAAACTGGATGTCCATCTGCAAAAAAATGAAACAGGACCCGTACCTCACACCATATGCAAAAACTAATTCAAAATGGATCAAAGACCTGAATAGAAAGCCAAAAACTATGAAGTTCATGGAAGAAAAAATAGGACCAATACTAGAGGCCCTAATATATGCATTAACTGGACACAAACCACAACCAACAATACACAAACTGCAGAAGATAAGCTAGATAACTAGGCTCTTCTAAAAATTAAATATTTATGCTCATCAAAAGACTTCATCAAAAGAGTAAAAAGGGAACCTACAGCCTGGGAAAAAAGTTTTGGCTATTACAAATCAGACAAAGGCTAGTCTCTAAAATCTACAAGAAAATCTAACACCTCTTCAACACACAAATAATTGAATTAAAAAATGGGCAAAGGAAATGAACAGACACTTCAGCAAAGAAGACATTCAAGAGGCCAGCAGATACATGAGGCAATTCTTGCAGTCACTAGCCATTAAAAAAAATTAGAGAAATGGAAATCAAAACCACAATGGGATACCATCTCACCCTGGCATTACTGGCATGAATAAAAAAAAAAAACAGGAATTAACAAACGCTGGAGAGGCTGAAGGGTGATCAGAACTCTTATGGCTTGCTGGTGGGAATGCAAAATGATACAACCATTTTGGAAAATCATATATGTTGCTTCTTTAGAAAGCTAGAAATAGAAATACAATATGACCCAGCAATCCCATTCCTAGGAATATATCCTGGAGAAATAAGAGCCACACATGAATAGACATATGCACACCCATGTTCATTGCAGCATTGTTCACAATAGCAAAAAGATGGAAACAATCTAGTTGCCCATCAGCAGATGAATGGATAAACAAAAAACTATGGTACATACACACAATGGAATATTACGCCATGGTAAAGAACAGCGATGAATCTGTGAAGCATCTCATAACAGATGAATCTGGAGGGCTTAACGCTGAATGAAATAAGTCAATCACAAAAGGATGAATATTGTATGAGACCACTACCGTAAAAACTCATGAAAAGGTGTTACACACAAAAAGGAACAATCTTTGATGATTATGAGGGAGGGGAAGGGTAGGAATGGAAGAACACGAAATAGACAATAGATAAGTGATAACTGTGGAGAAGGGTAAGACAGCACACAATACTGGGGAAGCCAGCACAACTTGTACAAGTCATGGTCATGGAAGCTCCATAGACACATCTAAACTCCCTGAGGGATTGAATTGCTGGGCCGGGGGTTGTGGGGACCATGGTCTTGGGGAACATCTAGTTCAATTGGCATAACATAGTTTGTAAAGAAAATGTTCTACGTTCTACTTTGGTGAGTAGCATCTGGGGTCTTAAAAGCCTTTGAGTGGCCTTCTAGGATTCTCCACTGATCTCACCCCTTTGGGAGCAAGGAAGAATGAAAAAAACTAAAGACACAAAGGAAAGATTAGTCCAGCCAACTAATGGATCACAACTACCATGGCCTCCACCAAACTGGGTTCAGTACAACTAGATGGTGCCTGGCTACCACCACTGACTGCTCTGACAGGGATCCAAATAGAGTGTCCTGGACAGAGCTGGAGAAAAATGTAGAACAAAATTCTAACTCAAAAAGAAAGACCAGACTTGCTGGCCTGACAGAGACTGGAGAAACCCTGAGAGTATGGTCCCTGGATACCCTTTTAGCTCAGTAATGAAGTCATTCCTGAGGTTCACCCTTCAGCTAAAGATTGGACAGGCCCATAAAAATAAAACAAGACTAAAGGGGCACACCAGCCCAGGGGCAAGGACTAGAAGGCAGGAGGGGTTAGGAAAGCTGGTAATAGGAAACCCAAGGTTGAAAATGGAGACTTGTTGCCAGGTTGTTAACCAGTGTCATAAAACAACGTGTACTGTTTAATTAGAAGCTAGTGTTTTCTGTAAACCTTTATCTAAAGTAGGATAAAAAAAAAGAATATGTGAAACCATGTATTTGGCCTGTGAAATTGTGCAACTGAAGACATTCTTCATGGGAAACAGGGGTAGGATTTGTTCCGAGTTAAGGGAGGCTTAAGGGGGTGTGTGGTCAGGGACCTGAATAAAGGACATGTTTGTTTTCCACCTGAAATGTTAAGAATGTGCCAGTGGGTACTTCTTGGTTTCTGCCAAAGCCAAATGCAGCCCAGATTATTAGAGCTTTATACATTCAATTATTCCAGGTGCTTTTAATGCCACAAAATGGATGGGAGGAGGCAATAGCAAAGTGACCCTTTATGTTTGTTGGCTTTATTAGTTTCTGGGTTTTTTTTCCTTCTTCTTCTTATTTTTTTTGCCTTGAAGTGCTTTTCACCTTAAGGTCTCTGGGTGGCACAAATGGTTTGTGCTCATCTACTAACCTAAATGTTGGTGGTTCATACCCACCCAGTGGCATCACAGAAGAAAGGCCTGGCAATCTGATTCCGCCAAGAAAACCCTATGGAGCAGTTCTACTCTGTAACACATAGGGTTGGAACAGGTTTGATTTTCGACTTCTCATCTTGGCTGGAGTTCTCCATCAAGGGTGTATGCATCTCTGTATGGTGGGGCTGCATGTCTCTGTGAGCATCTGGGTTCCATGTGTGTTGCAGTGTGACCTTATCAAAGAAGAAGGTAGTCCCTTGCTCATAGCAGTTCTTAAAGCTCCCCCTTTTCTGCAGGTGATCCTGGGAAAACAAAGATTTGCCTCTCTGTGCAAAAAAAAAAAAAAAAAAAAATCATTTGTACTCAAGGTGGTTGTCCACTTGTGCAAAGACGGTTTCTTGTTTCCCAGCAGTCCATCCCTTCTTCAGTAACAGAACTCCTAAATGTTAGCTCAGAGGAGGGTGCCGAGAACAAAGACTTCATTTCCCAGCTAACTTCCCAGCTAAATGTGGCTGTGTGACTATGTTTGGGCCAGTAGAACATGAGCAGAAGGGCGGAGTGGGTTCCTTTGAGTGTGGGCCATGTGACTATGCTTTGAACAGGAGGATTGTTTAGAAATTCCAGCAAGTGTCCCTAAAGAGGGACTCCCAAGTAGAGTCTCTAAATTGAGTGGGCATGCCTTTCTCCTTCCTTTTTGCCCATCTTACCTGCTAGATTGCTTAGAGCATGACTAGGTTTGGAGCAGTCATCTTGAACCCCAAAAAGGAAGCTGCATGCTCAGGTGGCAGATCAAGACAGAGGGAGCCTGGGTTCCTGAGAATCGTACCAACTCTCATCTGACAGTCTTAATCTCGCTTAAGCCACCATTGTTTATTATTGTTATTGTTTTCTGTCACTTGCAACTAAAATGAATCCTAACCAACACACAGCCCTGTTGCTTTGGTTGTGATGAGAACCCTTTTTCATGAAGACCTGACGTATCAATGGTGGAAGCCGGTTAAAAGTGCCTCTAGTCCAGGTGCAGAGAGAATGGGTGATTTGCCTCAAGTGTGCTTGGAACAGGGCTTCAAACCAATTTGACCTGGTTTAGTCATGACCGATTAAGCGAAACCAGGAACAGACCTGAATTTTTACAGCTTGGGTCATCTGGAACGGGAAAAATTACAGGTCGAAGCCTTGGAAGGGACACTTGGAAGAGGCATACTGAGCCATTCAGTAACCTGATGTGTGAGACTGGATTATTGCCAGGATTGTGGAGAGTGATACACACTCAAAGCAGCACAGCAGGCTGCCATCTTTGAGTGGGGCACTTCTTTGTTTCCCACTCTACAAAATCCCACAGGCAGGAGGTTTGCTATGGTTGCAACATGTGTGATGCCTTTGTTTTCTAGAAGGAAGATTAAGTTTTTAGCAGGGCTTCAACCTGTAATTTGTCCCATTCTGGCTACCTTTCTGGTTCACCCAAATTGTAAAAATTCGGGTCTGTGCCTGTGTTGCTTCCTTGGCCGTGAGTGAACTGGGAAGAACCAGGAGGCAGAGTTAGAGAGCTTGAATCTCCTAACTTCTCATCTAGGTGCTTCCATGTCACTGTCTCTTGAAATCCCTACAGACAGGCATTTGTGAACTTTATAGACCCTTGTCCAGGGGTCACAATACATTATGAACTATGTACCTAGTCTGCGAAATGTTGCTATTAAATCTACGTGTTATCTATTTAAAGGTTCCCTGGGTGGTGGAAAGGATTAAGTGCTCTATTACTAGCTGAAAGGTCAGTGGTTTCAACCCAGTCAGAGGCACCTCGGAAGACAGGCCTGGCGATCTTCTGAAAGGTCACAGCCGAGAAAACCCTATGGAGCACAGTTCTACTCTGTACACATGGGGTCACCATGAATCAGAATCGACTTGGTGGCGACTAAACTAACAACAACAGCATCTACTTAAAGCAGGTCATCTCTTACATTAGTAATGATAATAATTAGTATGGAGGGGTTGGGGGGACGGGGGTGCTTTGGATGATCCTAGTCACTTATAAACACAACAGAAGCTGTTTACTGCTGCTTTATCTTTTGATAAAAGAAAAAAACGATAGTAATGCGGATTTTATGAACACTGAGTGTCTAAGGAGGAATTATCTAAAAATGCCTGACTTAGCCTGAGGACTGTGGAGCAGGAGAGGTATTATGTTGACAGCTTGGGACAGGTAGAGGGAAGCTTGATTATAGGATAAAGTATAGGGCAGGAGAGTGGAAGTGTTCCAGCCCCTCCATGGGAAACAGGTCCTGGGAAGGAAGTGACCACCTGGGAAGGAAGCGACAGGTTCTTTGTGCTGCCAGGCTGGCAGACGTCCACTGTGCCTCAGCTTTTCTGTTACAGATACATCTGAGAAGGAACGCTGTACCCATCTCTGCCTTTGCTCAGCCCAGTAGCTATGGGTGTGCAGGTAGCTACTGAACAGGGTGTTCTTTCTGTGTTCTAGATTGGCCCCTTCCTTAGTCCTAAGGTCACTGTGTTTATGATTGATGTGTTTGTGGCTCTGGGTACTGTATGGGGCCCATCTATGATTGATGCCTCTGTGCTAGGAGGAATCCTATTCGGCGAATTGTGTTTATCTGTGGATAGTGAAAAGCTCAAATTTCATTGAAATGAGGGTACATTAGTTTCCTACAGCTGCCGTTTACAAAGTACAACAAGCTGGGTGGCTTATAAGAACAGACACTTATTGTCTCACAGTTCTAGAGGCTGGGAGTCTGAAGTCAGGGTGTTGGCTGTGTTGATTCATTTTGAGAACTCTAAGGGAGAATCTGTTCCATGCTTCTCTCCTGACTTCTGGTGATGGCTGGAGACCCTTGGTGTCTCTTGGCTTGTAGATGCCTCACTCCAGTCTCTGCCTCTGTTTTCACATGGCCATCTCATCTCTTTGTTTCTTTTCTTCTTTTATGAGGACACCACTCAGATTGGTTTAGGACTCATCCTATTTAGTATGACCTTATGTTAACTGATAACACCTTCAAAGACCCTATTTCCAAACATTGTCAAGGTCACAGGTACTGGGGTTAGAACCTCAACGTATCTTTTTTGGGGACACAGTTCAATCCATAACAGAGGGTATATCCACTATCCTTACTGAACTGCTGGCCTGAGACAGGTGTGCCTGATACAGGTATATCCTGAGGTGGCATCTGACAGTGGATCCACCTTTCTTTCCTGTTATCTGGCACACCTGGGACTACACCTGAGCAATCTGGGCATGACCCAAAGTTCCATAGATAACTGGATCAGGCTTACTTACAAAGCACTTCTTTATTTACCTAGAGACTCAAGATGGGTCTCTGCTTCCTGTAACTCTCCAGCTGTGGGGCAGAGGACCTAGCTTTATCCCAAGTAAGGTGGCCTCTGTCCTTGGCTCCAGAGAAATAAGATTAGATTAATGGAGGTACCTTGGTGTGGGACTTCTAGGCCATGCCTGTGGATCTGTGCTGGTGAGTAGGGGCTGGCCAGACCAGAAAAGGCTCACCTGAGAGGCTGATATCAACTAGCCTCAGGAGGCATGCCTTAGCCTATCATGTAGTATTGGCCAATAAAAGCCCAGAACATGAAGGCTCAGAGAGCTTCCTGGTGGACAAAGTGAGGGTGAGTGCCCTCTCTGAGACATGGCAGCTCTGCATTAGGAACCTTTCCAGACCTCTCTTGTGCATCTTTTCTTTATGATGATCCTGATTTATATCCTGTGAGTCAGGATTGACTCAACGGCAATGGATTTACTATAATAAAACTGGTAAGTCATAAGGATAATATCTTCGTTGGGTTCTGTGAGTCATCCCAGTGGATTAACAAACCCAAGGATGAAAGGTCTAACCTAGCCTAACCTAACAGATTGTGATTAATCTCTGCCTTCTTGGAATTGACTTTATATTGATTCTCATCCATGAAGCTGTCTTCATCTAGCCCTACGTACTCAATACATATACTGTATGTCAGGTCACCAAGGGCTGAGATGGTCCATGTTTATCTTTGAATGTAAGCATCTCTCTTGGTGCTCAGGTCTTATCAATCTTGTCAGTATTCATTGAACTGAACTACCTACAATGACTCATATCAGAACTTTTCTATGAGCAGGTTTTCATTGTAGAAAGGCCCTAGTGGGGAGCGGGGTGGAGGGAAACTCAGCAGAGTCTGGGATTTCCAAGGGTGAACTTGGACCATTTCATAGTACTGCCTTAGGCTGACCTTGTATACCTTTCTGGAGCTGTCCTTGGCTTGAGGGCCTGGCATCTTCAGGGTAGACTTACCCTGATTTTTGGAAGCATCTACTGAAGGTGATATGTTACATTCATATATTAGCCTGCTTTTGCTGCAGTAGCAAACAGCCATAAAATCTCAGTTGCTTCAAATAACAAACATTTATTTCTCACTAAGAGGACCACAGGTCAGCTGTCAGTCTGTTGGGCTCAGCTAGGCTCAACTGGGTGGGCTACATGTGTCTTCATTCTGGTGCCCACGCTGAGGGACAGTGGCTCTCTGGGCATGCTCTTCTCCTGGCAGCAGGCAGAGGCTCAAGGGGCAAGCAGAAACCTGGGATTTCTCTTGAAGCTGACACCTGGAACTGCTGCATTTCTCACTTGTGCCTGCATTTATTGGTCAAAGCAAGGTAGATGGCCAAATTCAAAGTTAATGGGGAAGAAAGTATACTCTGCCTACTGGAGGCAAGGATGAGTCTCAAGACAATGAGTGGAGCCGTATAATCCTATTTCAGGGAGGGAGCTGAGAGTTGGGAAGAATAATCCAATCTGTCACAATTCATTGATCACCAAAAGACTTTTTGTCTTACTCCCTGGGTGGCCTCATCCAGTCTCATGGATTTAATGTCACCCATGTGCTGTTGACTCCCAAGTATCTCTTTCCCTGATTTAAGATTCCTATATCCAGCTATCTACTCAACATCTCACTTGGATACTGTTATGGATTGAATTGTGTCCCCCCAAAAATATGTGTTGGAATCCTAACCCCTATATCTGTAGATGTGATCCCATTTGGGAAAAGAGTTCTTTGTTATGTTAATGAGGCCATATCAGTGTAGGATATGTCTTAAAGCGAATGACTTCTGAGTGATTCATAGAGCAACTTAGACACAGGAGCCAGCTGATATGGGGGAAGGAAGATGCCATCTCATGACGACGGAGGCAGATCAATCTATAAGCCCAGAAAATCGAAGGATGGCCAGCCACTAGAAGCTGAAATAGACAAAGAAAGGGCCTCTCCCTAGAGTCACACACTAACTTCAGACTTCTAGCCTCCTGAACTATGAGGAAATAAATTTCTGTTCATTAAAGCCACCCACGTGTGGTGTTTCTGTTGCAGCAGCCCTAGATAACTAAGACAGATACCTAATAGGCATCTTTAAAATCGTTCCCCTACAATTTGCTTCCTCTTGATCAGTGGAATCACTATTCAAGTGAAACCTTTGGTGTCATCAGCACTTTTCTGGAGGGCCAGGGCATAAAATGTGCTAGAATATGTCTCAGGCCCTTGTCACTTAACAAGTCTATGCTTAAGAGCCTATATGCATATATGCAGCTTCCTAACAACAACAACAAAAAACCATTTGGAGCTCTTTAGCCCTGCACTGTGAGTCGGAATCTACTTGATGGCAATGGGTTTGGTTTTTGTTTTTAAGTGGACCTCCCCCCAAAAACCCCAATTCTGTTGAGTCAATTCTAACTCATAGCAAGCCTATAGGACAGAGTAGAACTGCCCCATAGAGTTTCCAAGGAGCACCTAGTGGATTCAAACTGCCGACCTTTTGGTTAGCAGCTACAGTAGTTAACCACTACACCACCAGGGTTTCCTTTAAGTGGGCAGTAGGACAGAAAATCATGTCCTTGGGAATAGGGAAGGGTGGAGCCTGCATTTGAACTCACGTCTTTCTGTTTCCATAATCTGTGCTGTTTTTTTGCTACGCAGACCTGAATTTATAATGTCAGCTACCTGTGGCTGTCTTAAAACCTTGGGGAAAGGAACTTTGTAATGGGTTGGCATCTCCGTTTTTAATCTTTTTAAAAATTCATTTCCTTACCTGTGAGATCTTACAACCTGTACTTCAGAATAAACAAAACCAGTGTTTGGTCTTTTTCAAATAATGACATGGCCCTTTCCTAAGCAGATGGGCCGCCTACAGGCTGCAGAATAGACTGAGGATTTTGTACTTAGAAGCCAAAAACTGGTTTTAACCATCATACAAGGGCAGGAATGCTGAGGTGGCATTGTCTTCTGAACTTGAAGTAATGAACTGTACCAGAAGAACAAGTCACAGCTTTTCCTCTGCACAGCCTTTTCACCCCTCAAATGAAATCCAGCCCAACCCAACCCAACCCAACCCAACCCAGCTCAACCCACTGACCACGTAAAACCAGGCCAGACCAAAGCCCAATAGCAGAAGATACTTGCTGAAGACACTAGATGACTTTGAAGGAATATAATACTAATTTATGGTCTCTCTGTATCTTTTTTTCTGTATCTAACTCTTTGAAGGCTGATTTACGGAGAGAACACACAGCCCAGATATTCCTACAGAGTGCAGTACTTTTGCTTGGCTGGTGTTCTGTGGATTTTTAGTGGGCTTTTCTGTGCATATTTTCCCATTCCAGTGTATAAAAGTTTTTGAATTGGAATAACACTCAGCACATTCAAGACCCATCCAAAGACTGCAGATTTTATGAAGTCCCTCCTTTCCTTCTGGAGTTGATTCAAGCAGTTAGACCATAACCTATATATCTTTTCGTCCTCTTTTGTTTATGTTGGTATTCTCATAATAACCATGATGAATTATACCCCAGGATAAAACTAATGCTCATGGTACTGAAAGTGGTGGCAGTGATGCTACATTAAGCCAGAATACCATAAATTCACAGATACAACAGCTCACTAAGATGTGGCCATAGCTTGACTAGCTAATTTATGAAGCCATAAGGATGGTGATAAATTCTGGCCCCATAAACTGTGTCAAGCAGTGTAGATTGAAATATAATGAATTCACCAAGTACATTATACAGAGCCTGCTGAGCTATCCCCATTAGCTAGTGTCTTAGGCTGGGTTCTCCAGAGAAGCAAAACCAGTGAAATATAGACATAGACATACACACACACATACACATAACACACACACACAGAAAGAGAGAGAGATCTACCTCAAGGAAATGGCTTACATGGTTATAGAGGCTAACAAGTCCCACGTTCCTGGGTCAGGTGTCAGGCTGGAGGCTTCTTCTGACTCACGTAGCTGCAGGAGCTGATGAGCCCAAGATCTGAAGGTCACACGGCAGCCCACTGGCCCACAGGCTGCAGAGGTCAACGAATCCCAAGATCGGTAGGTAAGCTGCTAGCTCAAGTCCCAGAAACAGGAGGTTAGATGATAATGAGCTGGATGCAGGATCCAGAGTGAAAGGCTTGCTGGAATTTCCATTTATATACTGGAGGCAGGCCACACCCCCAAGGAAACTGCCTTTCGGCTGCTTAGAGCAGATCTCATCATGAAGGTGAGTACATCATTATATAACTGCCAAACCACTGAGAATCATGGCCCAGCCAAGTTGACATACAACCTTTATCGTCACAGCTAGACTTTTAGGAAGGTGAGGCTCCTATGTTTGCTAGAAGATGTCATGCACCATTTTGTTTCTTCACATGGAAAATTTAAAACAAAAAACCAGTTACCGGCAAGTTGACTCTTACTCATGGCGACCTCATGTGTGTCAGAGTAGAACTGTTCTCCATAGGATTTTCCATAGCTAATTTTTCAGAAGTAGATCTCCAGGCCTTTCTTCAGAGGACCCTCTGGGTGGACTTGAACCTCCAATTTTTTGGTTAGCAGCAGAATGTGTTAACCACCAAGTGACTCCAGAAAACTAAGGACTACAGTTTTAATTAGCTACGAGGCCAGGGAGGGGAGTATGCTAGATTGTAGGGAGACTAAGTGGGAGAAGGAAAGGGAGGAAGACACAAACAAGCCAGGGAAAGGGGAGGATGAGG
Organism: Elephas maximus indicus; assembly: GCF_024166365.1. Lineage (NCBI taxonomy): Eukaryota > Metazoa > Chordata > Mammalia > Proboscidea > Elephantidae > Elephas > Elephas maximus. The sequence continues at coordinate 220,881,447 of NC_064820.1, read as the reverse complement.
ATATGCCACAGCTTGGAGAAGATATTTGTAAGTGCCCAAGGTTCTTCCCTGGCTGTCTGGATACTGACTGTGTCTACATACCCCACTGACTTATGGAGCTGAAACCCTTGAAATACTTTTGTGGCCTGGCTGAAGCATAAGCGAGAAGCTCGGTCTGCAGGTGGAATCTGTCACTGACGCCATCTTGGAGAGGTTAGGGAAATGGATGGCAGTGGATCACAGTGACTGTATTGGATTTGATAGACATATTTGGCTGACCCAGTGGTCTTCGCATGATCCTTTTTCAGTTACATGTACTGAACGTCCTGGGTCCCTCTTCAGTTTCTTCCTTAGGTAATAGCTTTAATTTATTAAGCACTTGCTAAATGTTCAGTACTGGGTTCCACTCTACACATAGTGACTCACTCAGTTGTCCCAGCAACCCTGGAGGGTAAGTATAATTTTATTCTCATTTGACAGTTGATGAAACTGAGTCACAACGAAGTTGTAACTTGACCAACGTCACGCTGCTAGTAAGTGGTGGAGGAGGGTCAGAACCCATGTCAGTGTGCGTAACCACCGTTCACCCTATCTCCCATCTTGGGGATGATGCAGTATGAATTCAGACTAGAGGCAATGCTGAGTGGTCCTGAATATCACCATTAAATGGCCATTGCCTTTCTCTAGAATAGTCTTCTTCTGAAGGGCCCGGTATAACCCATTTTATTGAGTACTGTTTTAAAGTTTTCTTTTTTCTTTTTGAATGAGGAAACTTGCCTGTTCTTGTCCACTTAGGGACCTTATAGCTACGGCAATTTAAAATGCCATTAACTAAGCTTCTTGTTCGGGGGGCCAAAGAATGTCTGTTAGATTCAGTCACCTGTAAGTTGCTTTATTTTTATTTTATGAGGGGACATTGGTGGTTCAATGGTACAGTTTTTGCCTTCCATGCAGGAGACCCAGTTTGATTCCCCACCAGTGCACTAATGCACAGCCACCACCCTTCTGTTGGTGGAGGCTTGTGAGTTGCTATGGTGCTGAGCAGGTTTCAGCAGAGCTTCTAGACTAAGATGGACGAGGAAGAAAGTCTTGTGATCTACTTCTGAAAAATCAGCCTATGAAAACCCTGTGGATCACAACGGTCTGATCATGTTGTGCATGGGGAAGCCATGAGTCGGGGGCCAACTGGACGGCCACTAATAGTTGCCGTATGATTATCAATCTACCCGTGTTACTGTCTCATTGTCAGTTACTTTAAGAGGCACAGTCAACACCTGTGAAAGCAGCAGTCAAGAAATCAAAAGACGCACTGCGTTGGGCTAATCTGCTGCAAAGGACCTCTTTAAAGTGTTGAAGAGCAGAGATGTCACCCTGAAGACTAAGGTGCACCTGACCCAAGCCATAGTGTTTTCAGTCGCCTCATAGGCATGCTAAGGCTGGACAGTGAATAAGGAAGACCAAAGACAAATTGACACCTTTGAGTTGTGGTGTTGGCAAAGAATATTGACTGCCAGAAGAACGAACAAATCTGTCTTGGAAGAAGCACAACTGGAATGCTCTTTAGAAGCAAGGATGGTATCTTAGTCATCTAGTGCTGCTATAACAGAAATACCACAAGTGGATGGCTTTAACCAAGAGAAATTTATTCTCTCACAGTAAAGTAGTCTAAAAGTCAAATTCATGGCATCAGCTCCAGAGGAAGGGTTTCTCTCTTTGTCAACTCTGGAGGAAGGTCCTTGTCCTCAATCTTCCCATGGTTGAGGAGCTTCTCAGGTACAGGGACCCGGGGTCAAAAGAACATGCTGTGCTCCTGGCACTGCTTTCTTGGTGGTAAGAGGTCCCCCTGTCTCTTTGCTTGCTTCTCTCTTTTATTTCTCAAGAGATTGCCTCAAGAGGCAATCCAATCTTGCAGATTGAGTCCTGCCTCACTAACACAACTGCTGCCCATCCTCCCTCATTAACATTATAGAGGCAGGATTTACAACACGTAGGAAGGTTACACAATACCGAGAATCATGGCCCAGCCAAATCGATACACACATTTTTTGGGGAGACAAAATTCAATCCATGACAGATGGCAAGACTATATCTCATATGCTTCAGGCATTTTATCAGGAGGCATCAGTTCCTGGAGGAGGACATCATGCTAGGTAAAGTAGAGGATCAGCAAAAAAGAGGAAGACCCTGAATGAGATGGATTGACACAATGGTTGCAACAATGGGCTCAAGCATAACAAGGATTGTGAGGATGGCACAGGACCGGGCAGTGTTTCATTCTGTTGTACATAGAGTTGCTATGAGTCGGAATCGACTCGATGCCACCTAAAAACAATAACAACAACAACAGCATTCTTCTACCCATTTATGACCCTAATGTTAGCTATCTCCAGTCTTTTCTTGTAAATGAACCTATTCATCCTGAGATGTTTCTGCCATAGTTTTGCACAGGCTGCACGGTTGTTTTCCTTACTCGAGGCATCTTCCACGATGGGGTCTGACTCCTCATTTGGCCTCTGACTTCTGTTTGGGCTGGGTTGTTGCACAGTATTGTGCAGTTTTCCACATAGGGCTTTACCTTTATTTTCTGGGCTCTTTTCCTTTGTAATAAAACTCCTGATGGCCTGAAGGCTCTATCTAGCCACTTTATGCCCCCCTCCAAACATTGACAATGAACAGGAGTTCTAAATGGTACCCCTCATACCCACTCTTCACTCATTCTTTCAACCACTGAACCAAGCTGGCTCAGTGCCCCCTGCTTGCTGTCCTTTATGTTGGTATCACCAGGGCATAAAATAAGAGTCCTCCTCTCCTCTCTGGTAGCCCTGGTGGCACAGTGGTTAAGAGCTTGACTGCTAACAGAAAGGTCAGCGGTTCAAGTCCATTAGCCACTCCTTGGAAACCCTGTGGGGCAGTTCTACCTTGTCCTATTCAGTCGCTATGCATCAGAGTTGACTCAGTGGCCATAGATTTGTTTTTTTCCTTTCATCTCTACTCTGGATATGTACTCTTCTTTGGACTTTCTCAGCAGTGGACTCCAAACAAATTATTTAGGAAGCAAAGACAACAAATGACATTTTTAAATCTGAATGTGTTGTATCAAATGTTTAGAAAGGAAAGGGAATCATACAACATCTGTAGGGAGTTCCACATCCCCCTAAGTGAGATAGAAACTTTTCAGTGACTTAAGTCAGTATTTGGACTAGAAATGAGTTTGGGACTTGTTCTTTCTCAGTATTCAATGAATATTTATTACTGTATGGGGTGAAGAGGTAAAGAAGGGAAGTTAAGAAAACTATGCCCAGTATATTTATTTCTGCTTTACAAAATTCATCAGATCATTTAAATACAGCATGGATACGTTTATAAAGAAAAGGCTAAATTTATTAAACAGAATATTCTCCTAATGTCAGCCATGGATTATAGCATGTGGGCAATTCCCAGTCCTGGGCAGATCGTCTGCCTGCCCTTTCCATTTGGTTAAGGGAGAGACTGAACATGTGGGCTTGTTTGCCAGATCCTCCTAGAAATCTGTTCCAAATCTGTTACGATCAAAGTAAGGGCTGGAATATGCTCTGAGCCTGAGCCGTGTTGGGTCAGTGTTTCTCCATGAGTAGCTCTTTCCAGAGGAATTCCACATTAAATCTCTCTAAGTCATATTTATGGTACCATCAAATCTTAGAATTGGAAGAACCTTGAGGTCATCTTTGCTAAAACTCATGAGGGAATAAATGACATTTACCAAGAACTAGCTGCATGATTAAGTGTGGGTATGTTATCCCTGGGTGGAGGATGGTCATTCAGAAGCTGGGGTTGGAGAAGCGGAATGTGACATGACCCCTTGGGTCTCTTTGTTGGAAATTCAGGCAGGTAATTTTATGAGATGACATCTCTCTCAGTATATTTGGGTGCGTAGATTAACCTTAGGTGGAAGGGATATCTTGTTAGTTCCTTTAGGAATCTCCAGGGAATTTCTTGGTGTTCATAGTAGTGGTATTGTTGAAATTCTGTGGCGCTAAGAAAATTTTAGGAATAAAAATTGAACTGTATTTATGGTAAAATAAAGAGTAACCCCATTAATGGAGGGACAGCTTAGGCTGCATTTTCATCTTGTAAATCTGAGGGTATTTCTTCATGGCAGCACTTACGATAAAAGTGAAAGAAGGAAGGAAGGATGGACTTCCTTTCCTGTTATAGTTTGGGTGTTTCCTGAGCAGACTTAAACGCATTCTTCTGGGCCTCAATTAAATTCAATTTTCTTGACCATCTCTTGTGTACCTGGAACAGTGCTAGGAATTGGGAAGGTACCGTCCCAGCTCTCAGTTGAGTATGGGCAGCAACCCATGCTCTTAACATCTCCCTTCCCTAATATTTACTAAAGCATTTTTTCTGTGTCTCATTTCAGATTTATGCCAAGTTATTAAAAGATGAAATAGTGTCTTACTAGTAATCAATCATTCTTCATCATTCTTTCACTCACTAAATATTTTCAATGCCCAGGCTATGCCTGGCGTTATTCTACCCACAGTGGAAACCACAACGAACAATAGACACTCTGATAGTCAGCTATGGTTTATTGTATGCGTACCACATACTAGAATCTTTACATACTTTCCCTCGCCTTTACAGCTACTTCCGAGATGGTTTCTGTTGATCAGAAAACTGATGCTCAGGAAATTGAGGCATTTCACTGAGGTCACACCACTAGTAAGTGGCATAGCCAGGATAGGGCTGACTCTGAACTCACGGCCCACCATTCTACCCTTTGTGCCCTACTCCCTCCTTCCCAAACATCTTTGCGAGGCACCACCAAAAACTAACCAACCAACCCCAACCAAAAAACCAGTTGCCATCGAGCCAGTTCCAACTCATGGCAACCCCATGTGTGTCACAGTAGAACTGAGCTCCATCGGGTTTCCAGTGGCTGATTTTCAGAAGTAGATCAATGGGTCTTTCTTCCAAGGCTCTGGTGGGTGGACTCAAACTGGCAACCTTTTGGTTAGTAGCTGAGCACTTGAGCCGTTTGCATATACATTTTAACAGATGTCTTCCAGATGTTCAGTGGTTTAACCTAAAGGAATGTGAACTTGGGAAATTTTAGGCACTATGACAAGACAGGAAACCCTGGTGGCGTAGTAGTTAAGACCTACAGCTGCTAACCAAGAGATCGGCAGTTCGAATCCACCAGGTGTTCCTTGGAAACTCTATGGGGCAGTTCTGCTCTGTTCTATATGGTCGCTGTGAGGTGGAATTGACTCGACGGCAGTGGGTTTTTGGTTTATGACAAGACCGTTTGGAGAACATTTGATCAGATAATGATTGTATTCATCTAAATAATTCAACCCTTCTCAATTTACTTTACATCATCTGACAATTTCCTTGTTGGCAAGGTAGCAGCAGGTTTCATGGGCAGCACTGGTCAATACAGGTATTGCCAATTAAATTCTATTGACAGTTTATTTGCTTTAGAGAGGGAGGAACTAACTGCTTGTTTACCACGGTGGCTCTCTGCTTCTTGGTGTCCTGAGTAACCACATCTCTAAAAATCAATTAATATTTGCCTCTTAATATTTAGAGGCTTACTTGGGTTGGATTTTGGCTACTTCAGGTTGGGCAGTGACATCATCACTGCCATAATAATTAATAAGCTTGCTAATGCACCTTTGAGGTCTCTGGGTGCTGCAAACGGTTTACACTCGGCTACTAACTGAAAGGGTGGAGACTCAAATTCACTCAGTGGCACCATGGTATAAAGGCCTGGCAATCTACTCCCATAAGATTACAGCCATTGAAAACCCCTATAGAACACAGTTCTACTCTGAAACATGTGGGGACTGCCATGAGTCAGAATTGACTCAACGGCAATGAGTTTGGTGGTTTTTTTTTTTTTGTAGTTGTTGGTAGTTATCAGAGGCAGAACTGGGCAACCACAGGACAGCCTCACAGGGGGAGTGTATTCCTGGAAGCTTACCACATAGCAGACTGGAATAACATATATGGACAGGCTGGTTCTCCAGAATGAGACACCCGTGCCAAGGCGGTGCCCAGCACATGCTGAAGCTTTTCCTGACTCACCAGTCAGATAAGTTGGTCTTCCTCCTCTAGTCTGTGTTTGTCTTGTGTAAGGAGGGTTCTGGACAAAAGCTATCCAGCAATGGTCCAGGGCTCAAGGAAGTCATCGCAGACCCGAGCCCTTCTAACTTCTGCTGTGCCACTCTTTGTATATGGTTTTCATCTGTGTGGTCCCGAGACGGCTGCTCTCCCTACAGCCTTGTGTCCATTTTCAATGCAAATACAAGGACTTGGAAAAAGGACCTGGCAACCTGCTTCTGTAAAGATTGTTGTTTTTGTTGTTAGTTGCCTTTGAGTTGATTCCAATGCATGGTGACCTCATGTATACAAAGTACAACTGCTTCATAGAGCTTTCAAGGCTGTGACATTTTGGAGGTGGATCACCAGGCCTGTCTTCTAGGGGTGCCTCTCGGTGGGTTTGAACCACCAACCTTTCAGCTAGAGGTGGAGCACTTGACCATTTGCATCACCCAGGGACTCCTTCTGTAAAGATTACAGCCAAGAAAACCCTATGGAGCTGAGTTCTACTCTATAACACGTGGGGTCTCCATGAGGTATAAATTGACTCAATAGCAACAGATTTGGTTTTAGTTTTTTTTATGAAGGATGGGCCAGGGGATTTGTACATAAGCAGCCAGGATTCTGCCATTGTAGGAGACCAGGGGCCCCATGAGCTACCAAGAAGGGCCACAGTCATCTCACGTAAGCTGTCAACCAGTAGCATCAGCATCACTTGGGAGCAAGTTGGAAATGCAGAATCTTGGGTCCTGCCCCAGACCTACAGAATCCAAATGTACACTTTCACAAAATCCCCAAATTAACGTGCACATTAAAGTTTGAGAAGCACCCATCTAGACCGCCGTTTCTCAGCCTTTTAAAAACCCAGGGCCCCTTATGACCCATACAAAACGATCACTGCTTTCTTTAGTGTGGTTTGAAATTTCAAAAGAAAGTGATTAAAAACAAACCAAATTGATGGTGGGAATGTAAAATGGTACAGCTGCTGTAGAAAACAGTTTGGTGGTTCCTTGAAAAGTTGAATACAGAATTACTGTATGAGCCAGCAATTCCACCCCTAAGAATATACCCAGAAGAATTGAAAGCAGGGACTCAAACAGATACTTGTACACCAGAGTTTATTGCAGCATCATTTACAATCGCCAAAAAGTAGAAACAACCCAAGTATCAATCAACAGGTGAATGGATAAACAAAACGTGGCACATCCATAAAATAGAATATTATTCAGCCATAAAGAGAAATGAAGTTTTGATACATGCTTTTACATGGATGAACCTTGAAAACGTTCTGCTGAGTATATTAAGTCAAACACAAAGGGGTAAATATGCATGATCCGCTTACATGAAGTGTCTGGAATAGGCAAATACATAGAGATAAAAGTTTGTTGTCAGTTACTGGGGCTGGGAGTAGGGGGAATGGGGTGTATTGCTTAGTGGATACTGAGTTTCTATTTGGGGTGATGGAAAAGTTTTTCAAATAGATAGTCGTGATGGTTGTACAACATTATGAATGTAATGCATATCACTGAATTGTACATTTAAAATGGTTAAAATGGCAAATTTTATGTTATATATATTTTACCACGGTTAAAAAAAAAAAAAAAAGAATATGGCCAAGAGGAAGGGCAGGTCTTACCTCAGGATAGTAAGACTTTCCCAGAAATCCAGAGTAGATTTTTGCTTACATCTCCTTGGCCAGAACTCCTACAGTGCACACACTACTTACATGGAGTCCTTGGAAATGTAACATTTATCTGAGGTTATTGCTGCCCCAGACAACATTGGGATTCTGTTGTAAGGATGAGGCAGAGAAGGTATATGGATAGGTGTTCACTTTGTCTCCTGTTTCCCAAACTTTTGTGTCATGCCTCTTCTGTGGACCTGAGGAATGGTAAAAGCCGCTCTGCCTAACTTAAAAGTTATGAATTGTTAAAGGGAGGGAGGAGGGTGCTAGAAAATACCCTGGGTTCTGAGGAAAAACACTTGACTAGTCTCTTCTATAGCTTGTAACCAAAACCAAAAAACCCAGTGCCGTCGAGTTGATTCCAACTCATAGCAACCCTATAGGACAGAGTAGAACTGCCCTGTAGAGTTTCAAGGAGCGCCTGGCGGATTCGAACTGCCGACCCTTTGGTTAGCAGCTGTAGCACTTAACTACTACGCCACCAGGGTTTGTAAGCTTGTAAGGCCTGAGGAAAATCCTTTGTGTTTCCTCAGCTGTCAAGTGAGGAAGTGGGATGGTCTCTAAGGAGCCTGGCAGCTCTGAAAGCCCGGGGTTCTGTTTCTACAGCACCTTAACTCAGACAGCAGCATGCAGGATGATGAAGTCAGTATGTCCTGAGTTGTCCTGGAGTCCTCAGGGGGCTTGGTCAGCAGGACCTGGGCAAGGGCTGGCCATGGAGGTGAACCCCAGGCTGCTGTCAGTGTGTAAGAATATTCCTTTGTCTTTTGGGAACTGACTGCACATGGACACAGTCGCTTCTTCACCCATCCTGATTAGAATGAATATGGCAGTCTCAGGGCCATCTGTCACCCATCCGTGTCACCAGGACTGCTGTATGTCCACTGCTGTGGGTGTTGGCTGGAATGGCAGATAGAGCGAGCGGGAAAAAGCGATAGGAGTGCTTGTCTCCACGTGAGCGAGCCATGAGGAACACCAGTCCACAGGGCATTATCTGCTGCTGTTTGCTGATGGCTGCACTTTGGAGACAGGACTATTTGGGAGAGCATTCGTAGGTTCTCACAAAAATGATGAAAAACTCACTGCATACAGGGAAGGAAAAGAATTTTGTGCCTTCCATTAGGACTGTTTTTCATTCTAGTTCACATGTGGGCCTGGGGCTGCTTGAGTGACTAGTTCTGAGTGAATTAATTCATCCAGCAACATTGATGAGAGCGACATGATCCGGCTTCCTGTTCTGGTCTCTTCTTAGGAGACACACTCCGGCAATAAGACTAGAAAGTAGGCTGCTTGTGCTCACTTTTATTAACTTAATTCATTTTTTATTAAAAATATTTTATAAACCAAGTCCAACCAAAAGACCAGTGGTTTTGATTTGAAACTCACGGCATTTAAACTATGTGGTCTCATTTGTGACTTTACGAAGCGTCCTGAAGCACGTTTATCAATGTCCATTGCTTCCCTTGATGGACGCATGCCTGCTATACCAATCCAATGACATTCTCAGAGTGTAGTTTAAGAGATGACCACTTTATTTACGTTGCGAAGAACCAGCAAGGAAATGAAAATGGATTAGGATTTCATCGGGCCCTCTCTGTTAGAATTGTCCATCTTCTATGAATGAGTCAGCAGCGTTTGCAAATACAATCCACTGCTCAGGAACGTCAAAGAAAACAAGCCTACTGGCGCCCAGCTGCTGTGTTTCCTTTCTTTCTCTGTTCATTCACGAAGACGTAAGGAATTCTTCAGATGAAACGGAGGCTGGAGAAAGGCAAGAGAGAGTTTTCAAAAGGGACATACAGGGTTTTGAATATGTTCAGATGCTGTTGAAGTAAATGGAATCTGCCCATTACACATGATTTTAGTTTTTTAAAAAGTAAACGTGACATGAAGGAGCTATATATAATGGTGGAAATTGGACAATATTTTAAAACCAAATAAAACAGCAAAAAATTTATTAACATGCTTTATTCGAAAAGCTGCTTCTGTTCTTCTTGTATTCCCAAAATATGAATATTTTATTTACCCCCTAAAAAAAGGAAAAAAAAGAGAAGAAAAAAGAAAATTAATTCAAACCTATAACATTTTCAGGAAACAATTTTTGAGAAAACTTTTGAGGTTTCATTTAAATATTTAGTATTTTGAACATTTGTAAATATTGTATGACTGTGATTTTGCAAAATGGAATTCTTCGTGTTAAGGATTTTGTTAGATGTTCAGTACATTTGGTGTGTTTTTTATTTGGCCAATTTTTGCTACACTCTTGGATATATCACCCACATTCTTCCTTCCATTTATGAGCTGGAGTACATACAACTTACTTGAGAAGAATATTTAAAATGTCTCCAATTAAATTCAGTTTATTTTTAAATCAAGGCCATTCATATTTCCACTCAGGAAAGAAGAATCATACAGAACCCCTTTTTTCCTGCCTAGTACTAATTTCGTACACCAGAAAACAGAAGTATAGCCACACTTCTCTTTCTATTTTATTACTAAAAAGAAAAATGAAGTTGCTGTCAAGTCAATTCCGACTCATGACAACTCCTTGTGTTTCAGAGTAGAACTGCACTTTACAGGGTTTTTATTGGCTGATTTTTGGGACATAAATCACCAGACCTTTCTTTCGAGGTGACCCTGGGTAGAGTCATACTGCCAACTGTTTGGTTAGCAGCCGAGAGCTTAACTGTGCCACTTTAGTAATTCAGTTAACGTACGTTTATGGCTTGTTAATTATGTGCCAGTCACCTGATGCTGGCTGCTGAGGATACGACAGTCAGTAAAATAGACAGACACCCTTGTCCTCAGGAGCTTCCATTCTCCTGGGGGAGACAGTAAAAAAAAAAAAAAAAAAAAGGAAACAAGTAAAGACCTGATGGGGTGGAAATAAGTGCGAAGGAGAAAAATAAAACTGGGATGGCAAAAGGAAGTGCTGGGTTAGGATTTTATAGAGTGGCCAGGAAAGGCAAGAGTGAGATTTGAGAAAAGGCTTCTAGGCAGTGAGGGAGGGAACATTAGCTATGTGGGGAAAGAACATTCCAGAAAGAGGGAACAGCCAGTGCCTTCTGAGTTTGAGGAGCAGTAAGGAGGCCAGTGGGGCTGATTAGAGTGAGGGTGGGCAGCACAGCTGGAGTCAGAGAAATACAGGGTATGGAGGGCAGATCAGGAAGGAGCTTTGATTTTTAATCCATGTGAGATGGGACACCCAGCATTGGAGGGTTTTGAGCAACAGGAATGATGTGATATGGTGTTATGTTTTTACAAAGCTATGCCGTTGCTGTGTGGTAAGTGCAGTGTGAGGGGCAAGACTGGGAGCAGAGAAGACAGGAAGCTATTGGAATAACCTTGGTGAGAGATGATGGTGGCTTGGACCACGGTGGTCGGTGTGGAGTGGGGTGATAGGGGGCTTTTGTCTCATGTTCTCGGTCTATTTTGAAGGTAGAGCTGACAGGCTTTGCTCATGGTTTGGATGTGTGGCCCGAGAGGAAGCGAGGCATTAAAAATGAAGCCCATGCTTTTGGTTGGAGCTACTAGAAGGGATTTTTCATCTGTATTCCACCTTCTCCACCACCTCTCTGTCAGTGTGTCATACTGTGGTGGCTCGCATGTTGCTATGATGCTGGAAGCTATGCCACTGGTATTTCAATACCAGCAGGGTCACCCATGGTGGACAGGTTTCAGCAGAGCTTCTGGATTAAGACAGACTAGAAAGAAAAGCCTGGCATCTACTTCTGAAAATTAGCCAGTGAAAACCCTGTGGATCAGAACAGACTATTGTCTGATAGAGTGCTGGAAGATGAGCCGCTAGGTTGGAAGGCACTCAAAACACAGTGACCACAACAATGGACTCATACATGCCAACGATAATGAAGATGGTACAGGACCAGGCAACGTTTCATCCTATTGTGCGTGGGGTCTCCATGAGTGGGAGCCAACTCGACAGGAGCTGACAACAGCATTCCACCCTCTGCCAATCTTGCTGGTTCCTGGGTGGCAAGAACTGCTTCCCTCTGTGGCAGTTTTGGTGGTAGCAACATGAGAAGTGGTCATGAGAGCGCTTTCGTTTGGGTTGTCTCAATAATCTGAGTTTTAAATTTTTTTCCTCCCTCATGTGAAACACTTTCTTCCTCTTTTTCAATCTCAGGCCTTTTTCTCCTTGTTGTCGTTGGCCAGCGCTGTGAAGCAGCTCCTTGTATTGTGTGTAGAATCCAGCCCTGGACAGAGAGATGCAGTGTGGGTCAGTATTGTGTTGCCTTAGAGATTGCCAAGATGTACATTCAAGCCTGTGTGGTCACAGGAAGGAGGGTGTATTATCCTTGAGGTTTCCTTTCTCACACCACAGAACAGAGTGGTTGTGCGGATCAAAAGTTCATTGTCCTTGAGCCCTGGTACAACTGCAATTCAATATCCCGTTTCAGTCTTCAGTCTGTGTTTTCACTGCAACTTCGAGGAATCCAACCCCTTCTCAGTGCCGATACATACTAATACTGATATCAGGTCTACTGATGAAGGAGATGGAAGGCGGAGGACTTAGAGGGATGTGGGCCGAATTGATCTGTGGAGTAGGAAGACTCAAGGCTACAGGCTCTCTGCCATCTTGGGTTATGGATGTTAGCATTTGCACAAAAGCACGCATGAGAGTCAACTGACAGTGACTTTGAAGATGTCTTCAGTCCTGTGCCCTTGACCTTTTTGTGCCCTGAGCTTGGGCATTGCTTTTTGGAATAGAACATCGCTTTAGGAAAACATTTCAGTTCACGTTCCTGAGAAGCTTGCCGTGTAGGTGGGAGAAGCCTGAGATTTAGCTGCTGAGTGTCTGAACTCTGATACAACGCTTCTGTGTTAAATCACAAGATCCCATCATCCTTTCATGGCCTCTAGCCCATCCTCCCACGAAAGGTGTCCGAGAAGCAGAAACTGTGTTAGAAACAACCTAGAGCATTTGAATGGCATTTCATTCCTTTAGTTCTGTTCATTTGAATTATACAAAAGCCTAGTAAAAAGGAAACAAAAACTCATGTAGTCCTCAACCAAATTTTACATATGCTAAAAATTTTTTTTTTTTTTTTAAACACTTACGTAGGTCCCTGGGTGGCACAAATTGTTTACACTTGACTACTAACCTAAAGGTTGGCAGTTCAGACCCACCCAGTGGCACCATGGAAGAAAGGCCTGGCAATCTGCTTCTGCAAAGATGACAGCCAAGAAAACCCTATAGAGCAGTTCAACTCTGTAACACATGAGGTCACCATGAGTCGGAATTGACTCGACGGCGATGCTTTCGCTTGCTGTTTTTAACCCTTAGTTACAGTTTCTTCTGATTCTTTTGAAAGAAATAAGACTTACAAAGAGAGTTGATAATCCATTTGTATCCCTTCCTGTCCCACTGTGTTCCTCTCCATTCCTTATCAGAAATGATTGTGCATTGTTTCTGCTTATTTGTCTCTACTTTTTCTGTGTATATATGGGCCACAGTGTACACTCAACTATACACACACACACATGCAAGCACACGTGTGTTCTATAAATGTGTTTAGTAAGATTTTTACAGAAGTGGTATTATCCTCTACGTAAACCGAAAATAAATAAATAATCAAACCCATAGTTGTCGAATCGATTTCTACTCAAAGGGACCCTACAGTACAGAGTAGAACTACCCCATAGCGTTTCCAAGGAGCAGCTGTTGAGTTCGAACTCCCGACCTTTTTGGTCAGCAGCCAAGTTCTTAATCACTGCACCACCAGGGCTCCATTCTCTACATAGCCTTCAGTTTTCCTTTTCACTCAGCGTTATAGGTTTGGGATTTATCCAGACTGGTATGTATACCAAAAAAATGTATAGATCTAGTTTATATACTGATTTTTGTGGTAGTTTAGTTTTAATTCTTTCATAGGTTTTTTGTTTGACTCAGTTATTTTCATGGCTTTGTTTTAGTTTAAAAGTCTTTTTTTTTTTTTTTTTTTGAGAAGTCTTTCTGTTATTTCTAATTTTATTTCATTGTGTTGAGAGAAGGCGTTCTGTGGATATTCTTTCTTCCGCACTTGTGGATACCTTCCTGGGGACCTGCCTACTATAGAGTCGGTTTTTATCAATCTCCCACATAAGCGTAGAAAGAGTGCATATTTTTCTCCTCTTATCTTTAAGCACTGCCCACCTTTATCCCTGATAAGGAATTTTGTCTTAAGTCCATTTTTGCCTTGTATTAATATTGCTACTGCAGCATTCTTTTTGTTAATAGTTGTTTGGTGTATATTTTTCCATATATTTACATTAAGCTTTTTTGTTTATTCATGTTTTAGAGATGCCAGTCATAAACAGCATATATCTGAATTTTAAAAATCACTCACAATGAGAATATTGAAGTTTCAACAAGTGATTTTAATCTATAAATGTGTATTTATAGTGTTTATGACTATTCTTTAAATACTATTTTCTGCTTTCCATTTTTACTCTTTTTTTTCTGACTTTATCAAATTTCTTTATTCCTGCTCCTTTCACCTACTGTTTCTGAATGTATACATTCTAATTTTTTGTCCTTTTGGGCTCCTCCTACAATTTTACAGTTATTCCTACATAAAAAAGTCTAGAGTTAAGTGATATCTCCATCCTCTTTCCAAACAATGTAAGTCCTCAGAACTCTGACCCTGATCTCCTACTCTGGTCCCCGCTGTTATTGTTGCCTAGTTGCTTAGCTTTACTTTGATTTAAAATCCCTCTCATGATCATTATTATTGTATCTTTAATTGTATCAATATTTACCTAGATTTGTCAACTTGCTTACTACTTTTGTTTCTTGAATCTCAATTTTTTTCTTTCTGAGTTTATGGTAATTTCCTTCTTACAAGATACCCTTTTAGTTTTTTTTTAAGTATCCATGAGTAGTTAAATCTTTTCATTTATACCTCAGAATTTCTTCAGTTTACTCTCATTCTTGAATTACAAATGTGCTTCACACAGAGTTTTAGGTTACCTGTTGTTTTAACTCAGGACTTTGAAGATATTATTTTATTGCCTTACATCTGTTGTTGCTGATGAGAAATCTCATATCCATCAACTTTTTCTTTTTGTAGATAATCTGTTTTCTGTCCTATGGTCACCTTTAGTATATTCTCCTTGTCTTTTATGTTTCACCATGATGTGAATAGATATGGATTTAATTTTATTTTGCCCCGGACTCTTTTTGCTTTTTTTTATTCTGAAATCTCATTTCTTTGTTCAATTCTGGCTGTTACTTCTGCTCAGTTACTTCTTTTGAAGATTTTTTTTTATCCCCCATGTTCACTCTTCATTCTTTTATGAAAATTCTAACAGGCTTTGGGTCATCTCACTCTAGGCTCCATAGTTATTAACACCTCTCTCTCTCTCTCCTCTTCCGTTTAGGTAGTTTTCAGCCTGTTAATTTTTTTCACAGATTTTTGAATTGTCCATTAAATTTTAAATTTCTGTGGTACTTTTCATTTCTGGAAGTTTTCTTCGGTTATTTTAGCTCTGCTGCTTCTTGGTTTATGCTGCAGTGTTTTCCATTATTACTTTAATTAAAAAAAATCATCATATTGTTTATTTTGTAGAGTCTTTAGGTTTGATCTGCAGTGTTTGGGGTGCTAATCTTCCTGCTCGAATTTGCCGGATCCATTGCGTCACGCATTGTAGTTTTTTCTTTGCGTGCTTTCCAATATTTGCTTGTGAGCCCATCTTCAGTGGGAATTGGTTTTTTCTTTGTGAACTTACTGTAACCCAAGATGTGGGAGTGCTCCTACAGAGTAGCTTTTATGTTTGCTTCTTTCAGGATCCTAAGGGTTTTGAGGGCTATGGATCAGTTTTTGTTATCTGTCTGTCTATCTTCTAATCTAATCTCTTCTAATCTGTCTCAATCTGGGCTGGTATAGACTACAGAGGTGGTAGAAATGTGGTTTTGATTTCTGACAGATGACTTTTTTTTCTATACATAGCATAAGGCATACAGCAAGCTTTCTTGCTGGAAAGGATTCCAATTCCTGTTCCCCTGGGCCATAAGCCATGTCCTTTTCCCTACTGGGGCCTTAGAACATTACCCAGGTTCTATTGTGGTAGGTAGAACTCTACCCAGCCCTAGGGCCTATAATTGTGACCCAAATCCCTATGGGTTATTGTCGATTTAGCTAACCTACTACTCTTGTTTCAGTTTCTCTGTTTGATTCTGGACCTTGGGAATATACTTTCCTTTCTTTTGCTCTTGGCTATGCAGGCAAAATCTTTTTTTTTCTTTTGCAGGAGCGGGTGGTGTGGTTAGGTTTTTTTCTAGCACTTCAATGTGTTTATAGTGAAAATACAACTTATCTCAGATGAGTCTACCATGTGGAAGGGTTGCTTTAGATGAAGAATATTTATTGTACTTCTAGTTAAGCACAACTGGACATGGAAGAAGAGGGAGGGAGAAAATCAAAATCATGCCATTCATTTTTTTTTTTTAATTCATAGTGGGAAGAAAAACAGAAAATTCAGAAAGAGTAAGCCTACCACTGTATAGAAGAGGAACTTGGAAGGGAGGACAGATAGAGAAAACTCATTCATCTGTTAAGCATAAAGATTGTTTAAAGGGAAACCAGACAGAATCTACAGCTAGAAGTGAGAAAGAAAAGAGATAAGATGGTATATAATAAGTATATTTTGGTTAATGTTTCAGACTCACAACAAAATAGCAAATGGATTGTGAGTCTTGGTGGCGTGAGGCTAAAACAAATAGCATCAAGATTTCCAAATTGCTCTTACCCAAGCTGACCCTATCAATGAAGGGTCAAGGAAGAGTTGAGTATGGCTGATCCATTCTTTGGCATCTAACCTGGACAAGATATAATAAATTATAATGTACAAATTGTAATAGTGATAAAAGAGCTAACATTTATATGAATTTTTTTGGAAAAAGAAATTTATAGGGAAAAATATGTATGCTTCAGTAGATAATTTTTTTTGTCATTTGACCTTCTGTTCATTGTAGTAATATATATTTACTTGAAATTTCTTTTTACATAAAGACAGTCTACAGGGAACATTAAAAAGAAATATAAAAAAATGAAAATTGCCCAAATTATACCACTATTATGCAATTATTTTCATTTTGCATTTCACATCACATTTATGTATTATTTTTCCTGTTTTTAATCATACTGTGTGTAATATTTTTCATTTCCCCTATTTCTTTTATAGTAATTTTTTCATATGTATAATCACATTCTCATAATTTTGTGGACATTTTAGAACGAACAGTTGCAATTAAGACATGGGACTTGTAAAATAAAAAAAAGAAACAGGACTGCCAATTTTTTTTCCCCCCCTAAGGAAGGACATTTAAAAAGGAAAAAAGGAAAAAAAAACTTGTTCTTTCATTTCATAAACATTTCAACAAATAAAGAACATTTTAACACCAAAAAAGGCAGGAAAGCCATAATCTCATAAGATAGGAAAGTGCTTTCAATTAATTTAGCTTTATGAATAAAGTTACTATTTCCCTTTCCCCCTAATTTCTTGGATGATTGAACACCTCATCATGCTCCTTTACTGATGCAAGAACTGGGTCAAGAAATCCCTGGATTGGGTGATCTTGATGAACTGACTGATGTCTGCTTGCAAACTAGCCCTCGGGTAGCGCAAATGGTTAACTAACATGTTTGGCTGCTAACTAAAAAGTTGGAGGTTCAAGTCTACCCAGGGGCACCTTGGAAGAAAGGCCAGGCAATCTACTTCTGAAGAATCAACCACTGAAAATCCTATAGGTTCTACTGTGGCACACGTGGAGTTGCCATTAGTCGGAATTGATTCCGTGGCAACTGATTTATCATTCTGTTTTTTTTTAAAGTGGTAAAGCTGAGTGTTTCAAGTGACTAACCTCAAAGCCACACTTCCCTGTGCATTCCCAGAAAAGAACCCAAAGTATAGTTCCAATATTTGTCTGCTTCTCTTAATAGAATTTTGTCTAAAAATACTGAAAAATGTTCAAATGAAGCCCATTGTCATAGACCTTGATATCATTTGCCATAGAAATTTTTGTTGAAATAGGATTTGACCCAGGCACGAGACATGTTTCAGATTTCTTCCTATAGACTCTTTGAACAAACTTTACTTCAACAGTAATTATGTTTTGTAATATATAGGTTTAAATTAATTTCCAAGATTTTTAGGTAACTTGATGGTATCAAATTGAGTTAATAGATATTCATTGTAATTGACATTTATAGGTTTTAACTTTTTATGTTAGAGAAAAAATATTCTAACATTTAGGTCTGGTGATGAGTGTGTTCATTTGTGCACTTAAAGGGTTGCATTAAAAAAATGTGCAATGATGACAAGAAATTTTAAAACGTTAAAAGGGAATTTACTTGGTATATTCCAAGTTCTTATTTGCTGCAGCTGAAAGTTTAATAGGTTAATTTATGAGAATTTATAAGAGCTTTAACAAAAAGAAAAAGAGGAGCCCTGGTGATGCACTGGGTAAGCAGTTGGCTGCTAACCAAAAGGTCAGTGAATTGAACCCAACAGCCACTCCACGGGAGAAAGATCTGGCAGTTTGCTTCCATAAAGATTACAGTCTAGGAAAATATGGGGCAGTTCTTCTTTGTGCTATAGGGTCACTATGAGTTGGAATTAACTTGACAGTAATGGGCTTTGTTTTTGAAAGTCAAAAAACAAAGAATTGAGGTTCTTGCTGTTAAGATAACAAAATTTCTTTAAATACTAGGTTCAAGAGTTAATTTTATTTTTTGTGCAATCTACCTTGAAAGGAAAAATTCAGCAGAATAAATTCCTGAGTCTGAAAAACTGTGTATGTTAAAAAAAATCTCAAAGTTTGCTTAATTTCGATAGTCTTGTTTCCTTGGTTTACTATTTATTGCTTTCACCTATAATATAAAAAGTTATTTTTCTGTAATTTGCCTAGAAGACAAAAGTTGTGTATGTCTAAGTTTATTTAAACTTTTATGTCCTTGACTAAGAAACCAAGCCGTTTGGCTTTGGAAAAAACGAAGGTTTTTTTTTTTTTTGCCTTTAAGATCTTTAGTTAAATAGATCAAGTATTGTTTCTCAGTGACCTATGATAAACTCCTGACAACTCTGAAACTTCTGAAGAAGCCACAAAAGATACGTTTCTGTTTTATAAAGAAAATACTAGAAAGGTTTATTTAATATGTTATGAATTACATGAAACATGTCGAATCAGGAGAAATACCAAATTTGCTTTACGTTAACATTATATGTCAGTAAGGTTTCCCTGATACTAAATAATAACCATACAATACTATGTCATAATTTTATTATTTTATTTGCTAATTTAATCACAACTTTGTTTCTTTTGAATCTAGCATCATTAAGGATAATGGTTTTTAACTAGGGAATACACATCCTTTGCCCATGGAGTTTTCTTAATTACTATTCAAATTTGTACAGACTTGATAATTTTAGTATATTCTTGGTATAACCTGACTATTAATACTGGTTTCATGATTATTATGTGTTATATCTAAAGCTGTTTAAAAATAAGGTTAATCATTATATTCAGAAATATTTTTGTCTATAGTTTCTTTTTAATGAACTGTTTGGCTTCGTATTACTTTGGCAGTTAATTGCCATCAAGTCTTTCACTTTTAAGAACTATTATTAAACACAGACATTTTAAAGTTGTCATTTGCATATAAGTTCTACTTTGCTGACTTACTGAAAACACTTAACCTCCTTAAAAACTAAATTGGAAGTTTTAGTATGTTCTGAAAAGCAAGGAAAAAAAAGACTGGTAATAAGTTTTTTTTTTTTGAGAGAGAAAGAAACTTGAGAAAGATCAAAGGAAGGAGACTCCATGAGAAAAGATTTATAGAAAAACAGAAAGATTAAGAAGAATGAATGAGAAAAAGACAGAAAGATAGTTTGAAAAAGGAGGTCTATGTGAGTAGCTGAAAATCTGTAAGTAGCAGAAGGTCTGTGTAAGTAGCCAAAAGTCTGTGTAACTAAAGAAAAGAAAGTATGTAAGTGAGGAAAAAAATGAAATATAGCTGAAATAAAAATTAAGAAAAAAAGCCATGAAAATTGATAAGATCCTAGTGTAAAAGCAGTAAAGTGGATGGCAAATCTAAGGATAATTTAAAAATTTAATAATGTATAAAAAATCGGAATGTAGATTCTAAATCCATTGCCATTGAATTGATTCCCATTTGTAGCAACCCTGTAAAACAGAGTAGAAGTGCTCCATAGGGTTTCCAAGGCTGAAATCTTTATGGAAGCAGGCTGTCATACCTTTCTCCTGTGGAGCAGTCGTTGGGTTCGAACTGCCGACCTTCCGGTTAACAGCCAAGTGCTTTAACCATTTCACCACAGGGCTCCTTATTTAGATTCTACCTCAGAAAATAAAGGAATATCTAAGATATGAAATTAAAAGCTAATGAAGTTAACTTTACCATAGTAGCGTCAGATTGTTTATAAAATTAAGCTCAAAGTGACTATAAACAATGTAATAGAGAAAAGTCATGAAAACAGAGGATATTGTATGTAGAACACTCCTTTTTAATACATCTTTCCATTATGTTATGCAAAATATAGACATATTTTAAGTTTTCTTGTGGATACTTGAACATTTTTAAAGAAACATGTTGATGCACTGCAGAACCTGGAAATTTTTCTCTATTGGCTCAACCACTATATAAATATTTAAAGACTTCAAAGCCTGATCCTTTTCAATTATCGGAAGACAGCAAGGAGGCTGTCACAACATTAAAAGAGTCATTAATAAATACACCAGCTTTAGAATTCTCCAATTATAATTTAGATTTTTGTCTGTTTATTCATGAAATGCCTGGCAATGCTTTAGGAATCTTCACAAAAACACGGAGGACAACAAAGATCAGTTGGAGACTACTGTTTGCAACCAAATTAAGTTTCCAGTTCTCCTCCTTGCCTTAAGGCAGTAGCTGCTGCTTTAAGGCTGATGAAAACAACAGCAGACATAGTTTTAGGAAATTTTCTTGACATGTTTGTGCCCTATGAATGTCTGCTATTTTAAATTCCACCCTGACTCAACATCTTTCAGCTAACAAATTGACTTCTTATGAAGTCCTTCTTTCAGAAGCCTCCAATATTCAATTGCACACCATGGCGTGCTTGAATCCAGCTGTCAATTAAAGAAAGCCAGCATCGACTCTGCTTGGACTATTGAACCCACAGAAGGACTAAAATTAAAATTCAAATGCTCTAGTGGCCAGAAGCAGACTACATCAGTAACAAACAGCTTCCCCAAGATCATGGAACAAGACACTGTACAGACTTCCCTTAATGCAGGCTCTTGAAATTGTTGGACTTTGCTTGCTACTTATTTTAAAGTTGTTCTGTTTTACCAGCTTAGGTTCATCGACTGGTAAGAATGTTTATACAGACCATTGATAGTTTTGCCATTTGTTTTATACTTGTATTTATATTCCTATTAATTGTCCTACTCCTTAAGTCGTGCTGGTATTATCCCTTACTTTAATAACTCATAAAAAACATACTGTTAATTTCCTTGGATTTTATTTTGCACTTATAGGAATTTCCTTGTTAATTTTAGACAATAGAATTGCCCTTGATTTCATTTTAACCCAACTAGGAGGAATATGTGCAATTGCTAACACTTCCTGTTATACTTAGATAACTTCAATAGAAATAAAACAAAATCTTAGGCAGGTATGCCAAAAGGCAGCCTGGCTTCATGTATCCCCTATGTCTGATTCACCCTTCCTTGACCTCTTTAGCTGGTTACCTAACGATGCTGGATCATGGATCTGATCCATACTGTTCACTGGTTTACTAATACTTCTTGCTATAACAATTGTTATTAATCAAATGTTATATAAAATGTATTGCAAATTTTGCTACTCAGAGAGAAGCAATTTGATGCTAATAAAGGTAATTATGTATATAGGTAAGACCCACTTTACTGATGGAACAGAACTTACTCCTTAGGTCAGCCCTCTTTTCGATTGTCAAGTTGTTCCTCCAAATTGATCTGACTCCACATTTCTACTAAAAAGGAACACTGAAGGAGAGTGTCTTAGATAGGCATGGTGAAGATGACTGAATGGTGCCCAGCTACCATAAGTGTAGTGTCCAGGGTCTTAAAAATTTGCAAAAAGGCAAGGAGCCATTTGAAGGAACATAAAAATCCATGCAGAAGAAAGCACCCTTAAGTGTGATCAAAGAATTTCGTTGCAAATCCTTGATCGAAAGGAGGGAATGTATTTGAGTCGCAAAACTGAGGTATTTGGCATAATGAGAAGTGGTTGCCATAACTGTTCTAATCCTAAAACACTCTAAAATAAAAGTTACTCTTTTGTCATAGCAGCCGGTAGCCTTTACACAGACTTAATTCTTTAAGAAAGTGTTTATTCTTTGTAGTTCACTGAAAAAGTATGTATCAGCGCATTATCAGGAGATCTTGATGCAAGCTGTTATCAGCAACCTCCTGCGTAAAATGTCTCCCAAAACTGTGCTGCCTTGAACAAATTATTTAAATATTGTATTCTCAGAAAGAAATGCTCTGTAATTAACTTGTAACCTCCCCTTATGTTACATATTCTTGCAATTATCATGCTGTAACCAATCTGAAAAAAACACACATGTACCTTAAACCAATCCCTCTCAAGCTTCTGCTTCTGGTAAGCCTACCTCACAGTGATTTATGTTTGTAACTTCTAATCAAAATAATGTACCTGAAGTTCTTTGTTCTCACCCTTTAAATATGTTTCTGCAGCTTCCCACCGCAGAGCGTGTATTTCACTTTGTGAGATTCAATGTCTGTCAGGCTCAAGCTGCCTCTTTACTTTCAATAAATCTCTTTGCTTTTATTTTAACAGAGTATGAGTTATTACTCTTTGACATGTGTTTGTATGTATACAGACATACACACACAAACATATTTTTTTTCCTATTGAGTGTGTTTATTACAATATGGGGGCAATGGTGGTTCAGTGGTAGAATTCTCACCTGAGTTTGATTCTTGGCTAGTGCACTCATGTGTAGCCACCACCTGTCTGTCAGTGAGGCTTATTGGTTGCGATGATGCTGAACAGGTTTCAGTGGAGCTTCCAGACTAAGATGGCCTAGGAAGAAAGGCCTGATGATCTACTTCCAAAGACCAGCCAATGAATACCCTATAGATCACAATGGTCTGATTTGAATCTGATCATGGGGTTGGCGCACGACTGGGCAGCGTTTTGTTCCATCGTGCATGGGGTTGCCATGAGTTGGGCGCTGACTCGATGGCAGCTAACAACAACAACATTGCGATAATGTGGTATTGGGTTGTTTCACATGTTAGCTCAGTGCATTGGCCTTGCCCCAGAATAATTTGCCTTGATTTTCTTTAGGTTTTACAAAACTTTGTAGGTATTTTGGGACCACTGTACCTTCAAAAATGAGCCTTCAGTTATGAGTCGCATCACTGATACTATCTAAACAATTAGGTTGGATTCCTGCCTGCTGAATTGGTGGTGGTGGTGGTAGGCTGGTGGTCCTGCTGACCTTCAACTTCCCTCCCAATCTTGGAATCCAGGGATTTTCTAAATCCTATTGTATTTGTCCAGTCAGTCCAACAATCAAAGCTGGTGAACCCTGTGCCCAACGGTGGAGGGTCAGTTCTAGCTGGCACTTGTTCCCCTGTAAAACAGATTGCAGTAATCAGAGAGGAAGAAAAACCAATAACCACCAGCACGGGACTCTTGGAGCCAAGGGTTGCCAGGTGGGGATAGACATATAGGTAGTTTGGAATCCCAGGCCTGACTTTCATTTTTAAAGAGCTCCATCAAAGTTAGAAAGGAGCCCTGGTGGCACAGTGGCTAAGCACTTGGCCACTAATCAAAATGTTGATGGTTTGAACCTGCCAACTACTCCAAGGGAGAAAAGACCTGATGATATGCTAGATTTCAGCCTAGGAAATCCTATGTGGCAGTTAAAGTCTGTCCTGTATGGTCACTATGGGTCAGAATAGACTCAATGGCATACAGCAGCAACATCAGAGTTGGAAACTGTCTTAACTACGCTACTCCAAGTGAAAACAGGAACCCAGCTATGAGCTTGAAAATCTATATATAGGTGGACGTTTCTTCCGTCAACTGGCCTAGAGGCACCTACTTTTTTTTAGAGTCTGTCAAACTGTCTGATTCCTTACCATTCTCATAGCCAGGTGTTTTTTACTAATTACTTTCTGCCAGCCCCAGGTGAGCCAAAGCTGAGGATTGGTTTGGAGCCAACCTGGATCGTTGACTCTAAACCACTCAGCCTTTTAGTATTTGTCTGTCTTGCCCTTCTCACTCTTGTAGACTTCTTGGCCCTTTCTCTGATGTCAGACCCCACTGCTCATTTGATTTTTACCTCTCATTTCCCCAGCTCTTGCAGAAACCAGGTGTTGCTAACTCTTGGTCTTACTGGTCTTTGACACCTACCTACTTCCACCTGGCTTTGTTACAGATTTTCCTACCATGGCCATGCACTATACAGTTGAGAAACCTGTTTTTGGATTTTTTTTTTTTTTTTAATGTGCTGGACTAAAGGGTATGATGAAGGATGCAAATTTATTTTTCCCCAAATTCACTGCTCAAGTCCAAGAGCACTTTCCCATCCCTGTTCCAAGTCTCTTTCAGGTCCCCGAATTTCCCCATCGCTTCCAGATACTGATTAACAGTCTAACCTTCAAGTGTTGCAAAGTCCAGATAAGTCTAATAAAAACAAAACAAAACAAAAACTCATTTTTCATGCTGTTTAAAGAGTCTTTTTTTATCTTGAACCTGTCTCAGAATCAATCTAAATGCTGTCTGTCTTTCATGGGTGGCATTGGAAGGTTCCTGAGGGTTTTTGCTAGGGTCATTTTATAATAGTTCTCCATGGCTGGTGATGTCCACCCTGTCTGCTATCATACCCTCCCCCTAGCTTCTTCACCTTCTGATACACCTACATCCTCTTTCTGTCAGGGTTGACTCACCTCTGGAAGCTCAGCAACCTTCCATAGGCCCTTGGCAGAAGACACTCAGGCCATCTTAGCTCTCCATTGATGGAAGCTCAGTATTCTCCCATCATGGCACTTTTTCCTTACCTGCTTTCAGGGGCACCAGATAGGCTCTCTGAGAAATTTGTCTTCTGGAGCCAAGCACCAGTCTTTTTGCACGTGCAGGGCTTTGACCTGGTTTGTTCTGGTTGGAACCCCTGCTGACAATTTGCATTTCTAACAAGCTCCTAGGTGATGCCAATACGGCTGGTTAGGGACCAATTCTGAGAACCACTAGTAGAGCAGTCGTTCTCAAAATTTATGATACATAAGAGTCACCTGAGGATCTTGTTAAACTGTAGATTCTGATTCAGTATATGGTGGAAACACAAATTATCCACAGGGGTTCAAACCAGAATGAACAGATTCAAAGCCCTGTGCACAGGCAACTCAGAACCCTAGGGGACACCTGTGAGGTTCCCTAACTGGTTCTTTTGAAGCTTTCCTCACTTACCTTGTGGTTGGGATGTTTGTATTATTTCGCATTTATTAATGATTTCTAAGTTTTCTTCCAACTCAAAACCCATGGCTTTTACTTACTAGTTCTGGTGCTTTACTCTGTGCATGTCCAGTGTACCCAGTTGGGGTGGACTCAGCAATGTGCTGCCCAGACCCCCTCAGGAATGGAGGGCGTACTCCCTCAAATGCTGAAGTGTGGTTGGAAGGTGCCCTCAGCCACTCCTCTTTGAGGATTGACAGCCAAGAATGACTGCCCTGCTGAAGGTCATGCCTCCTTTGCGCAGCCCACAACCAGTGACAAATCAATATGGGGATATAAAGGCTTGGCCCCCTTACCCCTGACTCCCAGCTCTGAATGGTGTGTAGCGCTATGAGGCCTGTGAGGTCTTTGCTAGCACTGTACCAGAGTCAGCTTTCCGCTCCGCCTGATCCTGCTTTCTTTCCGTGCTTCCACAGGTGTGTACCCAGGAAAACATCCTCACAAATGCCCTGCTCACTTATCACCAGGGTCCCTGGGTGACATGGACAGTTAAGTGCTCTGCTACTAACTAAAGTTTTACAGTTCAAATCTACCCAGGGTTATCTGGGAAGATAAGGCCTGATGATCTATTTCTGAAAGATCACAGTCATTGAAAATCCTCTGGAACACAGTTTTACTCTGACATGCATTGGAGTCAACTCGAGCGCAACTGCTCTGTTTTTTTAATCTCCATCTCAGGCCTGGCTTCCTGGGGAACCATCCTGAAAATCCAGTTAATTGACAAAGCCTGATCACTGTTGGTGCTTAATTCATGCTCACTGGAATGAGTCACCTTCACATGACCTCTAATCATGAGAAATAGGACTCTAGCAGATAAAATATTTAGAATCCACACCTAATCCACCCACATTTATTATAATTTCTTCTCCATAAACCATTGTATGCAACATGAGTAACTAACATTTAATGAGCACTTGTTATTTTCAAGGGCTCTTCCAAGTTGTGATGGTTAGGGTTGTGTGTCAAGTTGACCGGGCCATGATTCTCAGTAGTTTGGAAGTTATGATATAGTTTGGCAACAGTGTAATGATGTCATCTCCTCCATCATGAGATCTGATATAATGGAATTACTTCAGTGATGACTTCTGTTATGAGCAGCCAATCAGTTGAAAAAGAGTTTCCTTGGGGGCGTGGCCTGCATGCAGTATAGGTGGATTTTCTGGCTAGGATTGCTGGCCTTTGATTGCTCTGTATCCTGCAACTGGCTCCTGTTCATCTGACCTCTGGTTCTTGAGACTTGAGCTAGCAGCTTACGTGCCAGTCTTGGGATTCGTTAGCCTCCACAGCCTGTGAGCTAGAAGCCTGCTGTCTGACCTGCTGATCTTTGGTATGCCAGCCCATGCAGCTGTGTAAGTCAGGAGAAGCCTACAGTCTCACCCATGAATTTGGGACTTCCCAGCCTCTACAACTGTGTGAGCCATTTCCTTGATATAAATCTCTATATATGCATTTATATGCTTCACTGGTTTTGCTTCTCTAGAGAACCCAGCCTAGGACATTTGATACCAAGAGTGGTTCTAGAGAAAAAAAAGTTATAAGGAAGAGTTTTCTAAACTGGCTCTCACGTCTGGTTAGTCTTAAAGATGTTGATGACTCTGCTTCCAGTAGTAAAGAGGGCACTGCTAATCCATGGTGTGAGGTGGCAATAGAAATACACAAGATATTACCACCAGTAGATCAGGTATTGGTGAGAGGCGAGGCTCTCGGTAATAACATGTTTGGTACCTTTTTACAGTTTTTTCATGAGAAGTGTAAGGAAGCTGGTTGGTTGGTTCTACTTTTGCTAGACAGACTGGTGAAAGAAAGAGATGAGTTCAGGGCTTCAGAGTCACAGCTCAAGTGCTGCATAAATGACCTTAAAGTTTCCACTTGTGCCTTGAAAGAAAGCCTTATTTCTTATAGTAACAGAGCTGATGTTGCTGAAAACCAAACCCAGAGTCTTATTGTAAGAGTGGCTGAATTACAATGCCAGCTCAATTCCCAGCCTCGAGTGGTGTCTGAAGTTAAAGTGAGGGCATAGATTGGGAAGAAATGGGATCCTGAAACTTGGGATGGGGGCATATGGGCATATAATCAGGAATCTGGAGACATCAAGCCCCTAAATTCCATTTAATCATTCCTGCCAATAGAACTAACCCTCTCACTCCCATCTGAAGAGATTACTCCATCTTTGTCTGTGAAGCCACCCTTCTCAGTAAAACCATTAACCCTTCCACCCCCATCTGATGAGATTAACCCAGCTGTTTCTGAAGAGCCTTTGTCTGAGTCATTGCCTGGAGCATTGCCTAAGGCAGATTCTTTATAAGACCTTGCTAAATGTTATAAGAACACATCCCCCACCACCCATTTTTGCTTCTAGACCTATAACTAGACTTAAGTCCCAGTGACCCCCAAAAGGTGAAGTATAAAGTGTGACCCAGGAGGAGGTACGCTACACTACAAAAGAACTGCTTGACTTTTCTAATATGTACAAACAGAAACCTGGGGAATATGTGTGGGAATGGCTATTAAGGGTAATGGGATAATGGTGCAAGAAACCTAAAGTTGGAGCAGTCTGAGTTTATTGATATGGGCCCACTAAGTACAGATCCTTTATTCAGTGTTTCAGCTTGAAAGGTTATGAAAGGATCTAAGAGTTTATTTGGTTGATTCACTGAAGCATGGGTCATGTGGTGGCCCACACTAAATCAAGTTGAGGTGCCAGACCTACCTTGGTAAACTTTAGAAGAAGGAATCCAAAGGCTTAGGGATATTGGCGTGTTAGAGTGGATTTATCAGGTTAGACCCACAGACCCACACATGGAGTACCCAGAGGACACATCTTTTACCACAATGGTGAGGAACAAATCCGTGAAGGGAGCCCTAGCATTATTGAAGACTGCTGTGATTGCTATTTTATGTAAGTGAGATTTGACAGTGGGAACTACTGTAACTGAATTAAGATAGCTTTTTTTTTTTTTTTTTTTTGGTAACTACAGTGGGGCTGCTTGGACCCTGTGGTAGTAGGGGCAAAGTGGCAGCACTCAATCAACAAAGAAAAGGTGGTCATGGTTACCATAATGGACAGCAAAGTCAAAGCAGTAGTCGAAATAGTTGGACTTGTATGGATTTATGGCAGTGGCACTTAGTCATGGTGTCCCTAGGAGTGAAATAGATAGGAAATCTACTAAATATTTACCTAATTTGTACACATAAGAAGAATTTTAGCTGAAGTGTATGGCAGTCTAACTTGAATCACCAGATTAGACAGTCATAACCCCTCAAACAAAGCCCAGACTTGAGCCAGCTTACAGACTCACAACCCCTTTAATGAAGGGGAGGCCAGGTCCCCTTGAGGAAGGACTCCCATACACTGCCAAAAATTAATTTTTAATCTTTCTCCCAGCCTTCCCCAAAAGAATCTAAGGCCTTTTACAAGAGCGACTCTTCACTGGGGCAAAAATAATCAGACTTTTTGGGAATTACTGGACAGTGGCTCTGAACTGATACTAATTCCAGGAAACACAAAACACCACTGTGGCCCACCAGACAGAGTGTGTCAGGTTATTAATGGAGAATCTTAGCTCAGGTTCAGCTCACAGTGGCTCTGGTGGGTCCCCAAACTCATTCTGTAGTGACTTCGACAGTTCCAAAATGCGTAACTGGAATAGATATACTCAGCAACTGGTAGATCCCCTACATGGGATCCCTGACAAGTGGAGTAAGGGCTATTATGGTTGGAAAAGCCAAGTGAAAGCCATTAGAACTGCCTCTACCTAGGAAAATAGTGAACCAAAAGCAATACCACATTCCTGGAGGGATGGCAGAGATAAGTACTACTATCAAGGAATTGAAGAATGCAGGGATGGTGATTTCCACCACTTCCCCATTCAACTCACCTATTTGGCTAGTGCAAAAAAAAAAAAGGGATCTTGGAAAATAATAGTGGATTATTGAAAACTTAACTGGGTGGTGATTCCAGTTGCAGCTACTGTTCCAGATGTGGTTTCATTTCTTGAGAAAATTAATACATCTCCTGGCACGTGGTATGCAGCTATTGATCTGGCTAATGCTTTGAAGGACCACCAGAAGTGGTTTGCCTTCAGCTGGCAAGGCCAGCAGTACACCTTTAGTGTCCTACCTCAGGGCTATATCAACTCTCCAGGCCTAAGTCAAAATTTAGTCTGCAGGGACCTTGATCACCATTCTTTTCCATAAGACATCACACTGGTCCATCACATTGATGAAATTATTCTCATTGAACCTAGTAAGGAAGAAGCGATTCTGGGCTTACTGGTAAAACATTTGCCTGCTAGAAGGTAGAAAATTAATCTGACAGAAATTCAGGCTGCCTTCCACCTCAGTGAAATTTCTAGGGGTCTGGTGATGTTGAGATACTCTTTCTATGGTGAAGAATAAGTTACTGCATCTGGTCCCTCCACAACTAAAAAGGAGGCACAATGCCTGTCGGGCCTTTTTGGATTTTGGAGGCAACATATCCTTCATATCCCTTGTTTGGGTATGCTGTTGTTGTTGTTCTTAGGTGCTGTCCAATCAGTTCCAATTCATAGTTAGTGCGTACAACAGAACGAAACACTGCCCGGTCCTGCGCCATCCTCATGATCATTGTTATGCTTGAGCTCATTGTTGCAGCCACTTTGTCAATCCATCTTGTCGAGGGTCTTCCTCTTTTTCGCTGATGCTCTACTTTACCAAGTATGTTGTCCTTCTCCAGGGACTGATCCCTCATGATAACATGTCCAGAGTATGTGAGATAAAGTTTTCCATCCCTGCTACTAAGGAGCTTTCTGGCTGTACTTCTTCCGAGACAAATTTGTTTGTTCTTTTGGCAGTCCATGGAATATTCAACATTCTCTGCCAACACCATAATTTAAAGGTGTCAGTTCTTCGTTGTTCTTCCTTATTTATTGCCCAGCTTTCACGTGCATACGAGGTGATTGAAAACAGTATGGCTTGGGTCAGGCACACCTTGATCTTTAAAGTGACATCTTTGCTTTTTAAAACTTTAAAGAGGTCTTTTGCAGCAGACTTGCCCAATGCAATGTGTCATCTGATTTGGGTTTACTAAAAAAAAAAAAATTTTTTTTTTTTTTTTTTTTTACTCTGGCTTATTTATCAAGTGATTCCAATTTTGAGTGAGGCTTAGACCATCAGAAGGCTCTGAAACAAGTTCAGGCTGCTGTAAAAGCAGCTCTGCCACTTGGGCCGTATGACCCGGAATATCTAAAAGTGCTTGACATATCAGTGGCAGAGAGAGATGCTGTTTGGAGTCTTTGGCAGGCCCATAATGGTGAATCACAGGGCAGACCCTTAGGATTTTGGAGCAAAGCCCTGCTATCCTCTGCAGATAAATACTCTCCTTTTGAGAAACAGCATTTGGCTTGTTACTGGGCCTTAGTAGAGACCGAATGCTTAGACTTGGGCCACTGAGTCACCATGTGGCCTGAGCTGCCTTTCATAAATTGTGTGTTGTCTGACCCACAGTCATAAAGTTGGACGTACACAGCAGGACTCCATCATTAAATGGAAGTGGTATACAGGAGACCGGGCCTGAGCAGGACCTGAAGGCAGAAGTCAGTTGCATGAGGAAGTGGCCCAAATGCCTAAATGGTCTCCACTCTTGTCCTGTTACCTGCCCTCTCTCAGTCTGCACCAATGGCCTCAATGGGAGTTCCTTATGATCCAGTTAACTGAGGAAGAGAAAACTTGTGCCTGGTTTACCAGATGGTTCTGCATGGTATGCAGAAGCCACACAAAAGTGAACAGCAGCAGGACTATAACCCATTTCTGGGACCTCCCTGAAGGACCGTGATGAAGGGAAATCCAATGGGCAAAACTTCAGGCAGTGCATCGGTTGTTCACTAGGCTTGGAAGGAGAAATGGCCATATGTGCGATTGTATACTGATTCATGGGCTGTGGCCAATGGTTTGGCTGGATAGTCAGGGACTTGGAAGGAACATGATTAGGAGATTGGAGGCAAAGAGGTATGGAGAAGAGGTATGTGGATAGACTTCTCCGAATGGGCTGAAAAAGTGAAGATATTCATGTCTCGTGTGATGCTAACAAATGGGTGACCTCAGCAGAGGAGGATTTTAACAAGTGGTTTTTTTTTAGGATGATGCATCCTGTGGAAACCAGTCATCCTTTTTCCCCAGCCACTCCCACCATTGCCCAATGGGCTCATGAACAAAGTGACCATGGCAACAGGGATGGAAGTTATGCATGAGCTCAGTAACATAGACTTCCACTCACCAAGGCCAACTTGGCTATAGCCACTACTGAGTGCCCTGCCAGCAGAAGAGATCAACACTGAGCCACCGTTATGGCATCATTCCTCTAGGTGAGCAGCCAGCAAGCTGGTGGCAGGTTGATTACATTGGACCCTTTCTGTCATGGATAGGACATCATTTTGTTCTTACTGGAGTAGACACTTAATCTGGATATGGATTTGCCTTCCCTGCATGCAATGCTTCTGCCAAAACTACCACCTGTGGACTTATCCATTGTCATGGTATCCCACACAGCATTGCCTCGGATCAAGGGACTCACTTCACAGCAAATGAAGTGTGGCAATGGCCCATGTTCATGGAATTCACTGTTCTTCTCTTGTTCCCCATCGTCCTGAAAGAGCTAGCTTGATTAAAAAAAAAAAAAAAAAATTTTTTTTTTTTTTTAAAGACACAATTAGGGCACCAGCTAGGTGGCAGTACTTCGCAGGTTGGGGTTGGGGCATTGTTTTCTGTGTATGCTCTAAATCAGCATCTAATATATGATGCTGCTTCTCCCTTAGCCAGGATTCATGGTTCCAGGGATCAATGTGTGGAAATGGAAGTGGCAGCACTCACTGTTACACTCAGTGACCCACTCAGAAAATTTTTGCTTCCTGTTTGCTGCAACCCTATGTTCTTTGGGTCTAGAGGTCTTAGTTCCAAAGGGAGGAATACTTCCACCAGGAGCTCATTCCACTGAACTAGAAGTTAAAAATGCTACCCGGCCACTTTAGCCTCCTCATGCCTATGGATCAACAGGCAAAGAAGGGAGTTACTGTTTTGGCTGGTGTGATTATTCCTGATTACCAAGAGGAAATAGGATTGATATTACATAGTGGAGGTAAAGAAGATATGTCTGGAATACAGGAGATCTCTTAGGACATCTCTTAGTACTACCATGCCTTGTGATTAAAGTCAGTGGAAAACTACAGCAACCCAATTCTGACATGACTACTAATGGCCCAGACCCTTCAGGAATAAAGCTTTGGGTCACCCTGGCAGGCAAAGTACCATGACCAGCTGAGGTGCTTGCTGAGGGTAAAGAGAATATGGAATGGGTGGTGGAAGAAGGTAGTTTTAAATACAAGCTACAACCATGTGACCAGTTGTAGAAATGAGGACTGTAATTGTTATATAAGTATTTCTTCCTTGTATGTGTGCATCAAATATTTTTGTTTTATTCACTTATAAAAGTTGTAAACAGGGCTAGTACATTTTTAGTTGTACATGTTAGTTGTATCATGTTAGGCGCAAATATAACTTTATAATTGTCTTCATTTTGAGATGTGTACGTGTGCCAAGCTTACAAAGGGTGGACTGTGATGGTAAGGTTGTGTGTCACCTTGCCTGGCCATGATTCTCAGTTATGATGTAGTTTGACATCTATGTAATGGTATAATAACCTCCATAGTGAGACCTGATATAATGGAGTCACCTCTGTGATGACATCTGTTAGGAGCAGCCAGTCATTTGAAAGGGATTTTCCTTGGGGGTGTTGCCTGCATACAGTATACGTGGACTTCCTGGCCAAGTTTATTGGCTTTTGCTCTGGATCCTGCAACTAGCTCCTGTTATCTGACCTCTGGTTCTTGATACTTTAGCTAGCAGCTTACCTGCCCATTTTGGGATTCACCAGCCTCCACTGTCTGTCTGTCCTGCCGGTCTTGGCTTCCCCAGCCCCAGCAGCTACATGAGTCAGGAGAAGCCTCCAGTCTCACTTATGGACTTGCGACTTTCTAGCCTCTACAACCATGTGAGCTATTTCCTTGATATAAATCTCTCTGTCTCTCTCTCTGTACATATATATACACTTCACTGGTTTTGCTTCTCTAAAGCACCCAGCCTAAGACACAAGCTCTTTAAATATATTAGCTAATTTAATCCTTGTAACAAACATATCTATTGCTGTTACATCCATTTTATAGCTATGAACATGGAGGCACAGAGAGTTTAAGTAACTTGCCCAGGTTCACACAGCTTATCAGTGACTCTAAAGCCTCTCTTGTACTCTTGATGTTGCATGGTCTTTGTAAATGTGAAGTGGGATTGCATGGTTTGGAGTGATGAGGTTATCCTGGGTTCACACATCCTCCTCGGTACAAGGACAGCTGGAGTATTTTCCAAGGCCACAGGCCTCAGATAGGTTGAGAGCAGTGAGTCTGAGTGTAA
The DNA here is from genome assembly GCF_024166365.1 of Elephas maximus indicus. Taxonomy (NCBI): domain Eukaryota; kingdom Metazoa; phylum Chordata; class Mammalia; order Proboscidea; family Elephantidae; genus Elephas; species Elephas maximus. The sequence continues at coordinate 220,847,733 of NC_064820.1, read as the reverse complement.
CCAGGGTGTCATTGAGAGGGAAATTCTTCAGAGCAGCACAGTGGCCAGCAGGCTAGTGGTCTCAGGAAAATAAATAAATAAAAAGAAGACAACATTAAAGAGAATAGCAAAGTTCCCCTCTCAAAAGTTGATAAATTGGTGTCTGATTATATTTCCTGTATGAGGGTTTCGACGCTTTTTGTTTTGCGAAAGCTACCTTTTTTTTTTTTTTAGTGAATACAGATGGGCATAATTGGATCAAGGACAGGTAGGGTGAGTTCTGAGTCTGCCTAGGGGTGTCCACCACTATGTCTCAGACACCAATGTGGGAAAAACTTCCTGGAAGGGTAACCACTTCCAGCTCAGCATGACATAAACAACATTCTTGAGCTTTCTCAAGAAGACCATTTTGGCTGGGTGAGATTTTTCACAGTGAATTCAGAGAATCATTTGCCAGAGCTTAGCATTTTAGAAACTTCCAGTAAACTAAGGGGCTTTTTCTGGAGAAACTGAGAGGCAATAAAGCAGTGATTAGCTTGCGTTTGTCCATGATGTGGATTTTTGTCTTTGCGACCAGTGCATTTATTGTGTCATGTAATCCATCTGGATTTAATACTGCGTGGCTCACTATGATAAGTCATTCTGGTCTCATGAGTTTTAACTGAAAGAGCATCGCTGGGTCTTGAGAGAGGACCCCATGGTGGGAATGGCACACGGATTGGTTTCTCTGCTATCAAACCAGCTTGTGATTTCTACACTCAGGAGACAGCAAGGTCCCCAGGAATCAGCATAGTCTGGGTTGGAGTCCTGAGTTCAAATCCCTGCTCATCTGCTACCAGATCTCTGATCTTCGGAAGCCTCAGTTTTGTTAGTTTTGTTACCTGAGAGGTGAGGATAGTCATAATCACCTATCAGACTCTCTCAGTTAATGAACCCTATGATTAGCGTGGCAGCCAAAGGCTCTGTAGTTTGTGATGACAAACGATGCCATTACGAACACCCAGACAAATAGCAGCAGCCTTACTGGGTTAACTGGACTCATGATATACAGGCAGGCCCCGGGTTATGAACAAGATCTGTTCCTAGCTGTGCCTTTAAGTCGAATGTAAGTCACAACAGGTGCACATGGTTTTTATTTAGCCTTACATTAGTGCAAGAAAAACCTTGAAGCCTTTTCAGTGATTTAAAAGCTGCACGTGCAGCAAGGTAACTGATGAAGAATTTGTTTCCAGTAGGGGTTGGTTCAGTCATTTCAGAGTGAGGGCAAATTTACATAACATGAAAGTGCAAGTATGAGTTGTCCGTAAGCCAGACGTTGGTAACCCGGGCACTGCCTGTATTTGTTTTTTTAACCAAAGCTTATTGCTGTTATTCACTGCTGTCGAGTTGGCCCACGACTCATGGTGACCCCGTGCACAGTGGAATGAAATAGTGCCTGGCCCTGCTGCATTCCTACGGTCAGTTGCAGATCAGACCATTGTGGTACATAAGATTTTCACTGGCTGATTTTTGGAAGTAGATCGGCAGGCCTTTCTTCCTAGTCCATCTTAGACTGGAAGCTCCTTTGAAAATTATTCAGCATCATAGCAACATGCAAGCCTTCACTGACAGATGGGTCGTGGCTATGCGTGAAGTGCATCGGCCGGGAATCGAACCCTCATCTCCCTCATGGAAAGCAAGAATTCTACCACTGAACCACCAATGTTCCACTATGTAAGGATTAAGATGTGCTCTCTACTATAAGGAAACCCTGGTGGTGTAGCGGTTAAGTGTTGTGGCTGCTAATCAAAGGGTTGGCAGTTTGAATCTACTAGGCGCTCCTTGGGAACTCTATGGGGCAGTTCTACTTTGTCCTATAAGGCTGCTGTGAGTTGGAATTGACTCACGGCAATGGGTTTGGGTTTTTTTTTTTTACTATAAAAACAGGAACTTCTCCTTCCTTTTAAGAGACAGCTGTATTGAGGGTCTGGTCTTGGGCATTGCAAAACCTGGTCAGATTTCAGAGGGTTAGACCAGCAAAGAAAAGTCTGGTACTTAACAGCTGCTTTCCCAGCAAGAGAAAAAAGAAGTCCCAAATAAACTTTGTCATTGTATCTTGTGGATGCTGCAAATTGAAAACCCAAAGACACATTTCAAGGATAAAAAGAATGCCTGAGTGCCTAGAAGCAGAGGCCTATCTGAGGGATGGGGGGGCGTGTGCCTGGGTGCTGCGTGAGGCGGGGTGCCAGTGAGCAGTTTCTATCGGCCATCACAGTTTCCATCGCCAGTTGTGAGATCACCCAGCAATTTAACACTAATTGCCCCAGGTGCTATTTCTGTAGATAGGCCCCTGCCTAGAAACATGGTGGTCCCACAGCCACGTGTGTTGGAGGCCAGCGTGGGTCAGGTCCTTCACTCCAGAAGGTTCTGGCCTCCAGGCAGTGCCTCCCCCACCATTTTGCTAGGCTGCTCGTTTACATCTCTCTGCAATCCCTCTCATGGCTCCATCTCAAACACACAGCCCCTGACTCTGGACACTCCATTAAAGCTCTTCTTTAAGTGCAGAACATCTCAGAACTCAGCTTCTGCCATTTTTCTGCTCTGAGCTGGCTCCAGCAGAAGTTGGGGTTTTAGACCCTGACAAGACAGAGCTCGGAGTTTACCTTCACTTTGATCTCATGGGACTGGGGGCCTGAGGATGACGTTCCTTGTTCTTGGGGCTGAAAGAGAACTCCGCTTCTGTGTTGGCTTGACACAACCGGGTGGCTTAAAACAGAAATTTATTCACTTATAGCTGTGGAGGCTTTAAATCCAAAATTAAGATGTTTGCAAGATTGGTTCCTTCTGGAGGCTCTTAGGGAGAATCTGCTTCATGCCTTTGTCATAGCTTCTGGTGTCTGGCAATCCTTGGCATTCCTTGACTTGTAGATACATCACTCTAGTCTCTGCCTCCGTCTTCACATGGTCTTCTGTTTCTCTCCCAATGTGCCTTCGCATCTTTTGTCTCTTAGAAGGACACCTATTACTGGATTTGGGACCCACCCTAATCCAGGATGATCTTATCTTGAGATCCTTACCTTAGTAACATTTGCAAAGACCCTTCTAAATAAGGTCACACTCTGAAGTTGTGTGAATGTGTCTTTTGGGGGGACACCATACAACCCAGAACACTATTTTCTTCAAGACCCTGTTTCCCTTGTTTTCCAATCTCCCCTCTCCTCTCACCTTCTGCTTCTAATTGGCCACCAGGTTCTGGCATTTTTTCTTACCTGCGTTCTGTCTTCTGCTGCCCTCCACCATTATTGCCTCCTCCTGGACCATAGAAGCAACCTTTGAACTCACCTCCCTGCCTCTGGCTGTTGCCTCCCTTCAGTCTGCTGCCTACAAATCTTCCCAAAAGCCACTTTGGCTTTCCACACATGCTCAAAAAACTTTAGTCACTGTTTTCAGAATACTGTTCAAGCTTAATAGCCTGTAGTTTTACGCACTCCATATGGTCTTGTTCTAGCACTTGGTGATCCACACAAGTCTTCATAATCCAGCTAACATGTCCACCGTCTCCTGCACACCATGGGCCCTCCCACTTCACTGCTTTTGATGTGGCTGGAACATCCACCTGAGAGATTTGTCCAGCTTCTCTCTATGTCCTCTGTTCAGGGCCATTGTCCCAGACCCCTCACATCTTCCCTCCTGCTTTGCTGAGCTCTCCACCTCAGGAGATGGCAGAGATGATCAAAATATTTCCATACTGCTTCCTGGGCAGCAGAAGACATCTTCTGTCTCCATGAAACACTTTATTGCCTCTTTTTTGCTTAAATAATAATTCTTGTTCAGGTTGGTAGTCCAGTGGTTAAGTGTTTGCCTGTTAACCGAAAGGCTGGTTGTTTGAATCCACCAACCACTCCTTGGAAACCCAGTGGGGCAGTTCTCCTCTGTCCTATATGGTTGCTATGAGTCAGAATCGACTCCATGGCAATGTTTTTTTTTTTTTCCCTTCAGCCTTCCTGGTGCGTATATAAATTCTTTGTATTTTTCATGATCTAGTTTAAATGTCATGAGTCCCTGGGTGGTGCAAACAATAATGTGCTCGCTACTAACCAAAAAGTTGGAGACTTGAGTCCACTCAAAGGCACCTCGGAAGAAAGGCCTGATGACCTTCTTCCAAAAAAGTCAGCCATTGAGAACCCTACGGAGCACAGTTCTATTCTGACACGCCTGGGGTCGCTGTGAGTCAGAATTGACTGGACGGCAACTGGTTTAGTTTAAATGCTAAAACTGGAGACTGAAGTCCTCTTTCCCTGTCTCCTGAACCATCCCAGTGCTTGTTATCTGAGCTCCTGAGTTGCTCAGATAATGTGAAGCCTTGTAGGGGTGGTAACATTTTGTTGACTGTGTGTCTACTCTCCTTAAAGGGCGTGTAGGCTCTTTGGGAGTGAGAAACACGCCTTGGAACTTGTCCAGCCCACACGGCCCGCCCGGTACGCAGTGCTTTGCATGGGTTGGGTGCTCAGTTCGTGTTGAGTTGGATAATGGAGTTTGTGGAAAATCCTCTATAGATGCCATGCAGACCTGTAAAGCCAGAGCACATTATATACCCTGAGTGTGAGTGGGGGACAGCTGGGGCCAGGCACATAGTTTTGCTTTTAAATATTGAGGAGGATTTTTCAATCTTTATTTCCAAATTGTGCCGGGTACAAATGAGGCGGTCTTATGCAATCCACTTGAACTTGTCAAAACCCAGTGGAAATGGACAAGCTGGGTTCAGTGTTCCTGGTGGTTAAATACCCATCCCCAGTTTAAAATCTTAGCAAAGCCAGTAGGTTTCCAAAACCAAACCCATCGCCCCAAAGTCAGTTCTGACTCCTGGTCACCCTGTAGGACAGAGTAGAACTGCCCCATAGAGTTTCCAAGGCTGGTAACCTTTACAGAAGCAGACTGCCACGTCTTTCTCCTGTGGAGTGGCTGGTGGGTTCTAACTACCAACCTTTCAATTAGGAGCCGAGCGCTTTAAGCCTAACAAGTAGGCTTAAATCTCCTTTAATGATGAGTTAAGTTTCTTTAACATCCTTCACTCTTAACGAGTGCAAAGGAAGCTTCCTCTGTTGGTAGTTTGTAAATATTTTTCTCCTTTTTTTCTTTCTTTTTTTTAACAGCAGAGCAATATTGGGGGATATTGTCAATAAGAGTCTCAAGTATTTTTTTCTTTTTCTTTTCCTTTCTGCCTTTAATACACTTTGATTTTTTTTGGAAAGTTTCTAAACTCTCCCTCTCTGCCTCTCTGTATTGTATTAAAAATGAAGATATCAGCCTTCCTATAAGTATCAAAGTGATACTGAAAGAAGGAATTTCATCTAGAAAGTTATTCTCTGGCCCCTCACACGTGGCCTTTCTATTAATGCAAGTGGTTATCATTTTTGCTCTATTATAGGTTATCTTGCCCCTCAAGACTTTTGCATTTCTTATCTGTGATATTGAGATGTTAATATTGATTAATTTAACTGGCAATCAGTTATTTTTATAAACAACTTCAAAGGCAACTATGTATTATTAACAGTGTTTGAATCTTTTCTGTCTAGGGTTATTAATTTGCAAATATGAAACAGATCTCTGTTTGCAAAGATGGCTGTGAATTCAGATCCTTAAGATTTGACCTTGTGATTATATCAGAGCACATGTCATTTTGCAGGCCAAATGTTGCTTCTAAAACAGGCTTCAGGGTTCCGTTCTTAAAGATATGTTAGTTTGATGAATTTTTTAAGAAATAGAAAATACTTCTTTAATCAGTGGCTTGTTTTTCAGTTGTCTGCTACTATTAGAAAATGGTGATTTATGTTTTTCTACTTGAACTTAGAAAAAAAAGTGAGGTAAATTTGTTTCCTTTGACAGAGGGCTCACATTTTACGTGTGAGACAAGTGGTAATTATAGTTGCTTTCCCATTCATAATGCCACCCGCCCTTCCAACGCAGCCTGTTTTCCTTCAGATGTCTCATTTCTACAGGGGACTAGAAGGCAGATCGAGCCTCCATGCTGAGGGACGCGGGGCTGTTTTGCTTCTGTGTGTTTTGTTCTGGTGGAAGCTGGCCACACCTTTGACTCTGAGATTAGCCTGAATGTTTTCATGTGAAAAACGACAAGGCTGGGAAGGAGAGAAAGAACCTGGAAGTTTCCTTCAATGCAGAGAGTCTTGGGCTTTACCAGTTTGAGCATGAAGATGCGGTAATGTTTGCTGTCTCTTGATGAAAAAGGAACTGGAGGAAGCTCTGGGATTGCAGACTAGTTTAGTGTTGTGAATGGCAAAAGACTGACCCTAACAAACAATGAAACCAAATTCAACCAACCAACCAATCAAACAAAACTCCAAATCAAACCAACCAAACAAACATAACTATAGTCATAGCTTTAGATGGATCAGAAGTGGTTTACAGAGACTTTTGCACGTTTCTTCGAGCAAAACTGCCCTTGTTTATTTTAGAAACATTTATCTATGATTTAGGGTGAAGAGAGACTCTTTGGAGAATTCTATAAGTTTCTAAGAATTGCCTCACAGAGTTTCAAGCTACACCATGTTACCAAGGGCCTCTTCCTTGGTTGAACCCAACCGGATCCATGCCACCAAAAAAGACTATTGAGGCAGCCTGAAGTCACACAAGCAAATTTATTTTGCCAGCAGCTAGCACAAGCAGACAGTAAGGGCTAGAACCTTCAGAGAGACTGTCTCACTGATTTGCTTATGAGCCAAGTATTTCAGGTTTTCAACAAGGGGGGGGAGGGGTTTTGATGTTTATTCATGAGGTTCTTGGGGGCAAGGGCGGAGATTTCTAAGGAGGGGTTGGGTTATGCAAATGCAGGTGCATATGCAGGATTTCTTCAAGATGGAAGTCCTTTTGTTCCCCTTGACATAACTCATTATGGGATGTGACACAGGCATACTGGTTCCCTTTGTAACATCGCCCCCTTTGGCGGGTACGGGAAGGTCAAACAGTGGTTGCTCTTGCTTGTTTTGCACACACTCTGCTCCTGTGGAGTTCTGCAAGAGCTATATTAACAATTTATTTGTAACATTTCAGTTTGTTCCCCCCCTCAGCTGGAACATTTCACCCCACAGGGCCTGTGTGTTCTGTTCTACTCTTCAGGAGGTAGGTTATGGTTGTACCAGGTTGTTTATTCCCACTCTCAGTCCTGCTCACCTTTTTCCCGGCTTATGCGCAAAAGAGGCAGAGGGGGCCCAACTGACCCTGCTCCAGCCTAGTCCTGTCTCACCCATCTTAGCAGCACAGTGATTTACAAGGGGAAGCACACCCACAGACAAGTGTGCACGTATGCGTACGTGTGCACACACAGTAATACTGTCAGATTGAAGGAAGACAACAATAAGCAACATTTTGGGCTCCTAACCAGGTTCAGGAAACAGAAGAGCTTACATGAACGCAATTCAAGAACACCTGGCCTCCCTGCTCTCTGGCATCCCCTCTTCAGCCCTGAGAACTGTGATGGAACCCAGTCCCTGCCTGGCTATTGCCTCCCCCCTAAGTGGTTTGTCACAGGGACTCGGGAGAGCAGATGTTTGTCTGGTCTTACCAGATTGCCCTCACCATTGCCCTCTTTCCTTTACAGCCATGTCAGATCTCTCTCCTCTCTGATTGGCTGCTGGAGCACAGGTGTGGTAGCTCCACATTCAGGGACCTCTCCTTGGTTCCTGGAAATAGGTTATGATGGGAATTTCCTCCACAAAAATTGCCAAATGGTTCAAATCAGGTCACCCCCCCCCCCAGCCCAATCCTGGGAGTCTGTTGTTAAACATTTACCGGCACACCACATTATGCTGTTGAGCCTTGGCCTTTCCTTTGTGTCCTCCCCAGGCCAGGCTGTTCCTGGTTCCCCTGTCTCTAGAATCTCATTCTCTACTACGCCTCTGATTCCCGCTTGCCTGCTCTTTTCCCATGTTTAACAAACAAAACTAAACAAATTTCTAGCTTTTTTTTTTTAAATAGAACTGGAGGGCGTATTTAGCATGTCTGTTTGTGTGTGAATGTTGTTGTTAGTTGCCATCAAGTTGGCTCCAACTTGTGGTGACCCCATGTACAACAGAACCAGACATTGCCTGGTTCTGTGCCAGTACATATGGGAAAAGATCTGAAAGCAATTCTTTTGAGTATAGATACTATATTGAATTAGATGCTTTTGCTGCCAGTGACAAAAAGTGATCCAATTCAAAATGGTTTCATTACACATGGAAAATTTATCTGGTATAACGAGAAGTCCCAAAATAGATGACTTCAGGATTGGTTAATTCTGCTTTTCAGCACCGTAAGTAGAAACCCAGGGCTTTCCTTCCTTTCCCCCAATGTCTCCGCGTGTAGATTTGGCTGCCAGGCTACCTTTTCTTGTGGCCCTGAGATGCTTGTCACAGTTCCAGGTGTCATACAGGCAGGACAGTATCTTGTGGCCTTTCATTATCAGTACCTGGAGTTTGGTCAGACTGCTCAGTCTGGGCTTAGTCTCCACGAGACTCTTCTCATCTCAGATACCAGCCACAAACATGGGGGTCTCCAGGGCCACCCTCACTTAGAGCAGCTGGCTAAGAATTGGAGAGCTTGTACAACCACCCTCAGGTTCAGTAATTCACTGGAAAAGCTCATAGGACTCACTGAAAGCTGTTATACTCACGCTCAAATTTATTACAGAAAGAGGCTACGTTAGAACGAGCCACAGGAAGAGACGCATACGATGAAGTCAGGGAAGGTTCCAAACGTGAAGTTTTCATCTTCCTCGGGCAGGAGTTACCCTACAGGTTCTCAAACTGTGACAATACTTAAAGGGAATTGCCAACCAAGGAGGCTCATCTGAGCTTCAGTATCTAGAGCTCTTATTAGGGTTTGTAGTGAAATGAGTTCCTTTATGTGGCCTTTGGTCTTGGCTTTTTGGAAAAACTGCTCACGAGATTTTCCCCCTAAGCCCTGAAGAGTTACCTTTGCTCTAGCTTTCTACCCCTTAGGGTTTGTTACTTTTGTCCAGATTGACATTTCCTGGGTAAGCTGTAAACAACTTTTGGTTTGATACATTTTGTCTGGTCCTGGGCTGCAGCCTGCCCTCTGATTGGTACACACCTTGCAGGGATTGGTTCATAGACTATGCAAATGAGGTGAGTTGTAGCCTTCTATGCAAATGAAGTATCTGTGGCATACTGAGAGGGGATTGGTTAGTTTGTGGCCCCTCCACTGGGAGGGGCTATGTGTTGAAATTGGTAAGGAGTTGTGTATGAAAGCAGCCAATCCCACAGAGGTTTTTCTGATAGAAAGCAGGAAAAGAAGCAGCAGGAAGAAGCAGAGGAAGAAAGAAGAGGGAAAAAGTGCAGAGAGAGAGGAGGCAAGGAACCTCCTAGAAGAGTTATAACATGGGTCAGGGCCTATAATGCTGAAGACAGCGAGAGGCCCAGAAGGGCCCAGTGGCAGAGATGGTGGTGACACACAACAGGGCCAAGAGGACCCTGTTCTGAGGGGGTTAAGGGGACCCTGTCCTGAGGGGGCCATGAGGAGCCTGACCTGAGGAGGCTGAGAGGAGGTCTGCCCAGTTGAGCTGAGAGAGCTGTCCTGCACACTAAGAAGGGAGACTGCCCACGTGCTTCCTGATCTTGATCCTGAGTTGTAGCCTGTTCTTTAATAAACCACTTAACTGTAAGTATGGTCTTTGAGCTCTATGTGGCCGTTACAACGCAATAGATTATTGAACCCAGAAGAGAAGAATACCATGGGAGGGATGGCTGGTGTCAGAATTGGAAAAAGAGTTGGAGGGTAGAGTTATGTCTGACCTCCACCTCGTAGGGATCAGGTTTGGGGTGATTTTGATTCCCATTATCTACCCTGAAGTTAGGTTCTGACACTTACTACTACATTACCCATTTTACAGGGTTTCATTAAGTAGGCACGATTAATGGAATCATCGCCTATGTGGTTGAAATTAATCTCTGGGCCCTCTCCCGTTATTCTCCCCAGAGGTCAGGATGATGTCACGTGGCTCAAAACCCCAATCCTCAAATATCGTGATTGGTCTTTCTGGCATGGCCGTCCCCCATCCTGAGTCATCTCCTTAGCCAACAACGATCAGGTGTGGTCAGAAGGGCTCACCATGAATAACAGAGACACTTCAATCACAGGAAATTGTAAGAGTTTAGATGTTACCTCCCAGGAACTGGGGATGAAGGCCAGACCTCTCTTTGGAATGAGACCAAATTCTTTATTACACAATCATCTAAGAGACTTTTTCCAGAAGGCCTCTAGCTAGTTCTCCCAGTGTTAAATTGGCCAGAATCACATCCTATGTTCATTCCTAAACTGATCAGTGGCAAGAAGAATGGGTGCCCTGGATAGGATTTACCCCTGGAGTTGGGGCGGAGTCAGTTTTCTCTGACTCACGTTGGGGTGGGTTGCTCACCCAAACAAAACCGTGGTTCCTTCTTAAAGGGAGAAGGGGGAAACCAGTTGTATCTGTTGCTGTTGCTGCCTGTGGGGAGGCGTTGTTGTTGAATTTGCTCCAACTCATAGAGGCTTTATATATAACAGAACAAAACGTTGCCTTGTCCTACACAATCTTCATGAACTTCGGTATGTTTGAGCCCATTGTTATGGCTATTGTGTCAATCCATCTCAGTGAGGTTTTCCCTCATTTTCACTGGCCTTCTACTTCACCAAGCATGATGTCCTTTCCTAGCAATTGGACTTCTCTGATGATGTGTCCAAAATAAACCAGCCAAAGTCTCGCCATCCTGGCTTCTAAGGAGAATTCTGGTTGTATTTCTTATCATGGCTTTGAACCAGTTCATTCCAGTTTGAACCTCTGCTGATAATTTGCATTTCAACCCCAGATATACTGAATAAGAATCTACATTTTAACAAGATCCGTAGCTGATTCTTATGTATATAAAAGTTAAAAAAATTTTATTATGGTTACGTGGAACTTTATAGCACAAATTCGTTTCTCGTTCAAAAATTTCTAGGCAATGTTTTTGTGACATTGGTTGCAATCCCCACAATGTGTCAGCACTGCTCCTTTTCATCCCAGGTTCCTTGTGTCCATTTGTCCAGTTTCCCTGTCCCTGCCTGCCTTCTCATCTTTGCTTGTAAGCATGTATTGCCCATTTGGTCTCATATGGAACTAAGAAGCATGTTCCTCATGCATGTTATTGTTTGTTTTATAGGCCTATCTAATTTTTGGCTGAAAGGTAGCCTCTGGCGGTGGCTTCAATTCCAGATTAGCAGAGTATATGGGGGCCATAGTCTCGGCGGTTCCTCCAGTCAGTTCCTTGTGAGACCATCAAACTGGGTCTTTTTTTGTGAATTTGAATTTTGTTCTACTTTTTTTTCCTGCTCTGTCCAGGACCCTCTGTGGTGATCCCTGTCAGAGTGGTCAGTGGTAGTAGCTGGACACCATCTAGTTCTTCTGGGCTCAGGCCGGTGGAGGCTGTGGTTTATGTGGTCCATTATTTTAGACTAATATTTTCATGGTGTGTGTGTGTTTTTCCTTTTTTTTAAGTTCTCCTTTGTTCCAGATGGGATGGAACCAATAAATGTACCTTAGATGGCAGCTTGCAAGCTTTTAAGACCCCAGATACAACTCACCAAAGAAGGATGTAGAACATTTTCTTTATAAGCCATGTTATGCCAATTTGACTTAGATGTCCTCTGAGACCATGGTCCCCAGCCCTCAGCCTCAGTCCTTCAAGGTGTTTGGATGTGTCTGGGAACCTTCTATGACTTTGTCTTGGTCAAGCTGTGCTGACTTCCCCTGTATTGTGTGTTGTCTTTCCCTTCACCAAAGTTAACACTTGTCTACTATCTAGTTAGTGATTTCCCTTGCCAACCCCAGCCTTCCTTGTAATCATCAAAGATTGTGTGTGTGTGTAAACCTTTTCTTGAGTTTTTATAATAGTATTGTTGTTGTTAGGTGCCGTCCCAACTCATAGCTACTCTGTGCGCAACAGAACGAAACACTGCCCGGTCATGCGCCACCCTTACAATCGTTATGCTTGAGCTCATTGTTGCAGCCACTGTGTCAATCCACCTCTTTGAGGGTCTTCCTCTTTTCCGCTGACCCTGTACTTTGCCAAGCATGATATCGTTTTCCAGGGACTGATCCCTCCTGATAACATGTCCAAAGAATGCAAGATGCAGTCTCGCCATACTTGCTTCTAAGGAACATTCTGGTTGCACTTCTTCCAAGACAGGTTTATTCCTTCTTTTGGCAGTCCATGGTATATTCGATATTCTTTGCCAACACAGCAATTCAAAGGCATCAGTTTTTCTTTGGTCTTCCTTATTTGTTGTCTAGCTTTCACATGCATGCGATGCGACTGAAAATACCATGGCTTGGGTCAGGCGCACCTTAGTCTTCAAGGTGACATCTTGCCTTTTTAACACTTTAAAGAGGTCCTTTGCAGCAGATTTAGCCAGTGCAATGTGTCATTTCATTTCTTGACTGCTGCTTCCATGGCTGTTGATTGTGGATCCAAATAAAATGAAATCCTTGACAACTTCAGTTTTTTTCTCTGTTTATCATGATGTTGCTTATTGGTCCAGTTGTGAGGATTTTTGTTTTCTTTATGTTGAGGTGCAATCCATATTGAAAGCTGTGGTCTCTGATCTTCATCAGTAAGTGCTTCAAGTCTTTTTCACTTTCAGCAAGCAAGGTTGTATCATTTGCGTAACGCAGGTTGTTAATGTTAATCCAATCCTGATGCCCCGTTCTTCATATAGTCCAGCTTCTTGGATTATTTGCTCAGCATACAGACTGAATAGGTATGGTGAAAGGATACAACCCTGACGCACCTTTGCTGGCTTTAAACCATGCAGTATTCCCTTGTTCTGTCTGAAAAACTGCCTCTTGATCTATGTCCTCATGAGCACAATTAAGTGTTCTGGAGTTCCCATTCTTTGCAATGTTATCCGTAATTTGTTATGATCCATACAGTCAAATACCTTTGTGTAGTCAATAAAACACAGGTAAACATCCTTCTGGTATTCTCTGCTTTCAGCCAGGATCTATCTGACATTAACAGTGATATCCCTGGTTCCACGTCCTCTTCTGAAACCACCCTGAATTTCTGGCAGTTCCCTGTTGATATACTGCTGTAGCCGTTTTTGAATGATCTTCAGCAAAATTTTGCTTGCATGTGATGTTAATGATATTGTTCTATAATTTCCGCATTCAGTTGGATCACCTTTCTTGGGAATAGGCATAAATATGGATCTCTTCCAGTTAGTTGGCCAGGAAGCTGTCTACCATGTTTCTTGGCATAGATGAGTGAGCACCTCCAGCACTGCATCTGTTTGTTGAAACATCTCACTTGATATTCCGTCAATTCCTGGAGCTTTGTTTTTTGCCAATGCCTTCAAAGCAGCTTGGACTTCTTCCTTTAGTAACATCGGTTCCTGATCATATGCTGCCTCTTGAGATGGTTGAACATCGACTAATTCCTTTTGGTATAATGACTCTGTGTATTCCTTCCATCTTCTTTTGATGCTTCCTGCATCGTTTAATATTTTCCCCATAGAATCATTCACTATTGCAACTTGAGGCTTGAATTTTTTTCCTAAGTTCTTTCAGCTTGAGAAATGGTGAGCATGTTCTTCCCTTTTGGTTTTCTATCTCCAGCTCTTTGCATGTGTAATTATAATACTTAACTTTGTTTTATCGAGCCACCCTTTGAAATCTTCTGTTCAGTTCTTTTACTTCATCATTTCTTCCTTTTGCTTTAGCTGCTTGACTTTCGTCAGAAAGTTTCAAAGTCTCCTCTGACATCCATCTTGGTCTTTTCTTTCTTTCTTGTCTTTTCAGTGACCTCTTGGTTTCTTCATGTATGATGTCCATGATGTCATTCCACAACTCGTCTGGTCTTTGGTCACTAGTGTTCAGTGCGTCAAATCTATTCTTGAGACGGTCTCTAAATTCAGGTGGGATATACTGAAGGTCATATGTTGGCTCTTGTGGACTTGCTCTGATTTTCTTCAGTTTCAACTTGAGCAATTGATGGTCTGTTCCATGGTCGGCCCTTGGTCTTGCATTAGCCGGTGACAACCTTATGAATAGCAGCAAAACATTGTCTGATGTAGTGCTGGAAGATGAGCCCCCCAGGTTGGAAGGCACTCAAAAGATGACTGGGGAATAGCTGGTCCTCAAAGTAGAGTCAACCTTAATGATCTAGATGGAGTAAAGCTTTTGGGACCTTCATTTGCTGATGTGGCACAACTTGAGATGAGAAGAAACAGCTGCAAACATATATTAATAATCGGAACCTGGAATGTCCGAAGTATGAATCTAGGAGAATTGGAGATTGTCAGAAATGAAATGGACACATAAAAATCAACATCCTAGGCATTAGTGAGCTGAAATGGACTGGTATTGGCCATTTTGAATGGGACAATCATATAGTCTACTATGCTGGGAATGGCAACTTGAAGAGGAATGGTGTTGCATTCATCGTCAAAAATAACACTTCAAGATCTATCCTGAGGTACAGTGCTGTCAGTGGTAGGATAATATCCATATGCCTACAAGGAAGACCAGTTAATACGACATTATCAAAATTTACGCGCCAACCATTAAGGCCAAAGATGAAGAAATAGAAGATTTTTATCAGCTGCTGCAGTCTGAAATTGGTTGAACGTGCAATCAGGATGCATTGATAATTACTGGTGATTGGAATGTGAAAGTTGGAAACAAAAAAGAAGGATCAGTAGTTGGAAAATACGGCCTTGGTGATAGAAAAAATGCCAGAGATCGAATGATAGAATTTTGCAAGACCAACGACTTCTTCATTGCAAGTACCTTCTTTCACCAGTATGAACGGTGACTATGCACATGGACCTCGCCAGATGGAACACACAGGAGTCAATTTATAATAGTGGTCTCATATAATATTTGTTTTTTGTGATTGTAACTCTTCTGCATTGCTGGTGGGAGTGTAAAATGGTACAGCTAGTATAGAAAACAATATCGTGCCTCCTTAAAAAGCTAGCACTAGAAATACCATATGATCTAGCAGTCCCGCTGCTAGGAATATATCCTAGAGAATTAAGAGCCATCACACAAATAGACATATGCCCATTCATGTTCATTGCAGCATTATTCACAATAGCAAAAGGATGGAAACAACCTAAGTGCCCAGCATTGGATGAGTGGATAAGCAAATTATGTATAATAGTGGTTCTCAGAATTGGTCCCTAACCAGCAGCATTAGCATCGCCTAGTAACTTGTTAGAAATATACATTCTTAGCAGGGGTTTGAACTGGAATGACTGATTTGTTCTTTCTTTTGGTATTCCACAGTACAGTCAGTATTCTTTGCCAGCACAATTCAAATGAATCAGTTCTTCTTCTGCCATCTTTTTTCATTGTCCAGCTTTCACATGCACATGAGGCAATTGAGTGAAAAATACTGCCTTCTGAGTGATGGTATCCACCATGACTGTAGAGATGAGAGCTGTCCTTTGTTCCTGGCATTCACAGTGGGGATGCAGACTCCCAAAATGCTCTGTTGTTCACCCAAGGTCCAGGCTGTTTTCTGGCACCACAGGTGTTTCTCCTGGGCATCTTGTTTTCTTTCTTCCCAGCAGCTGACCTCAGCTTACAAAACATTTGCTGTTGCTGACACAGGGTGGCCAGGAATGCCTGTGCATAGGGAATGGCTGTCTTACCCAGCATTTATGACAACCTCTTGAGTTTATTTGCTTGGCATTTTCGTGGATGCTGGCTCATTTGACTTTTAGTACATCTCTGCAAGTTAGGGTCTCTTACCCAGTTTCCAGATGAGCAAACTGAGGTTGAGAGAGACTTTCTTGGCAGCTAATGTATCAACACAAATGGCCAGCTCCAAGGCCGATGTTCTTTCCACAGATTAAGCTTACCCTTCAGATGCTTGGTTTTCCCATTTTCAATGGGAAATTTTTAACCATCACATGCGTTGTTTTACCTCTGGAAACACGGAATATGGAACATAATTGAATCTCAGGGACAAAGTGTTTTGCACACCTCACCAATGGGAGAGCTGGGGAGGGGGTTCCTCATGCAGATGATGTGAGTCCTGGCCCTCTGCTTTCTTTACTTGCTGGACCAGAGTGTCCAGGGTCTGTCAAGCTGGGCTGAGCAGTTTGTTCTTACACCACAGTTCTCAAACAGCTGTATTTTTTTTTTCTTTTTTTTGAGTTCTTCAGTCTGGTTTGCATGATATTCTGACTTTTTGGCTTTGATGAGGCCAGCTGTGACCTCACGCAGCTGGTTGTATGCCTTTCTCTGGCAAATCCTCTCTTCCCGGACTTCATGACATCTCTTTGGATTCTTTGTGGCTTCTCAGCTGTGTTATGGACAATTGAAGTTGTCAGATAAATGCCCTTTGGATGAATGAAACATTAATAATTCTCTAACACTCATTTAAAAAGGCCCATTGTATATATTTAGTAGAATCCTCCCTGGGCTTTGTTCTTGTCTTCAAGTCGGGTCCAACAATGTCTCAATTGTAAATCAAGTTATTCTTTCAGCATAAATTTAGTAGAGATTTTGGCACAAAAATGTGCTATAAGATGACATACTGTAGGAAATCTTAGCCTGTGCTTTTAAAACTCTTACTCACTTTTCAGCAATTGGAAACCAAATACTGTTTTAACCGCTTGTCCTTAGACAGAGTTTGACCAAATCATAATCTGTATTGGCTTTAGAGAAAAAGAAATTTGGAAGCACCTTCTTTTATTGGAATTCGTGTGGCCTTGCAGAACGATGTAATTTGCCAATTTCCCTCCCCTTTCCTGTTGAACAAACCCTGGTGGTGTAGTGGTTAAGTGCTACGGCTGCTAACCAAGAGGTCAGCAGTTGGAATCCACCAGGCGCTCCTTGAAAACTCTGTGGGGAAGTTCTACTCTGTTCTATAAGGTGGCTATGAGTCGGAATCGACTCGACAGCAGTGGGTTTGTTTTTTTGGATTTTCCTGTTGAACATCATTTTGTTGAATATGGGGGGGGGGTCATCATTCCCCCTCTGAAGCTGGATGCTAAAAGTAATACATGATTGTGAAGAAAAAACAACCCAAACCAAACCAGCTGCTGTGGAAGCGATTCTGACTCAGTAGAGACGCCTGCATGCAGAGTTGAACTGCACTCTCTAGAGTTTTCATGGCTGTGACCTTTTGCAAACAGATCACCAGGCCTTTCTTCTGAGGCACCTCCGAGTGGGTTTGAACTGCCAACATTTGTTAGTAGCCCAGAAAATATGTTCAGGATTATACAATTACTATTATTTAGTTTTTTTTTTTCCCCGACCATGTGAATAAGCATTCTTGGTTTTGAAAGTTTGGAAAATACAAGAACTATAAAGAAGAAAATAAGAATCCCTGTAAATCTCACTGGCAGCCCAAAGACCACTCCTCTGAGCATTTTGATGCACTTGGCTTTGAATCATCCTGCTTCCCTTGCTCTCTTCCCTCCTTTCGTTCCTTAACTTTTCTTTTTCCCTTTTTGCAATATTGGAATCCTATTATGTATGTGTTTCCTCAATAATTTGCTGTTGTGTTTTGCATATCATAATAAATGCTTTACTATGACAGTTGAGTAGTTTGGATGAAATGCCTCTGTGGTGCAGTGGTTAAGAGCTACGGCTGCTAACCAAGAGGTTGGCAGTTCGAATCCACCAGGTGCTTCTTGGAAACTGTATGGGGCACTTCTAGTCTGTCCTGTAATCGACTCCACATCAATGGGTTTCTGTGTACAGGCACTGCAGACTCCAGGTGGAGTTGGCTGGAGGCATCTTACTGGAACGAGAGTGTGCCTGCTGGCCTGTGCAGCCATTTAAAAATAATTTTGCCCCTTACAAATATTGATTTTGACGCAATCCTTGAAACATTTTCTAATTTGAAATATTTTCAACTGACACAGCTGTCATTTGAAATGTGTCACCTTGTGAGCATTCTACTAGGTATAATATTTGCGGATTGGACATTTTCCTTGGAAAGTTGCATAAGTTCAGAAATTCCCCTATCTGCAAGAAAGAAATTGGGTTTTAGTTAGAGCTAGGTTAACGGGTATGTTCTAAGAATTTTTTTTTTTTTTTTTTAGTTTGTTAGTGTTCTAATATTTTAAAAGTACCGATTCTCCTAGCATTTACAAATTAAAGGGAATGTTTACGTCCCAGGGACTAAAACAATTGTTTAATTACAGTTCTTAGGATCTTTTATAAACATCTCTACTCTTTGTTTTGAGCAGGAAAAAGTGTTAAAAGAATCATCTGGGAAGCCAGTATTACTCAAGCTGGGACTGGAAAGAAAGGAACAACACATTTTCAGATTTTTTCTTTGCAAAAGTATACATGTGTTCCACTCTGCCAGTTCAGGCTTGGCCTTCATTTCTTCCCTAATGTTTGCTTCATGATACTGTGTTTCCGTGGGATGAGCGGAGTGCTTTTCAAGGGAAGGATTTTAAGTTCTTTCCCCTTTTAGAATAGAAGTTAAAATGTGTAAGAAATGGGCTAAATGTACAGTTGATCCTTGGTATTGATATTTAGAAAAAATAAGATTTCATATATTTAAATTCTCTTTCAGGTTGTTCCAGGATCTTCAGAGACCTAAGAAAAGCCCTGTTGACCAAAAGTGAGACAGATGACTCACAGAGAAAAAAAAGATGGTGGAACCAAGGGCAATTAAAGGTAAAAGAAAAAAAAAAAAAATCAACCTATTCAGTGCTTGTCAAGAATTAAAAAAAAAAAATGTGTATATATAAATATTTTGCATTTGTATTACTGGATATCTGTGATCCCATCCCTTTAATACCCATTTCTTGGGTCCCTTGTGAGACTTGGCAGAATTAAAGTTGGTTTCACAAGACTTTCTTTCTCAAATAAGATTTCCCTTGTTCCTGCCCCCAACACTGTTAGAAAAAAAAAAAAAAAGCAAAAACCTGTTGCCGTCAAGTCGATTCCAACTCGTAGCAACCCTATAGGACAGGGTAGAACTGCCCCATAGAGTTTCCAAAGAGCACCTGGTGGATTCAAACTGCAGACCTTTTGATTGGCAGCCATAGCTCTTAACTACTACATTGCCAGGATTCCCAACACTATATAATTTTACCACTTGCGAAAATGTCATGGGAGCAGTGTCTGACCTCCTCCAACCCCACAAGGGGAAAGGAGAACCAAGATCAACAGCACAAGACTGACTCCCATGAGGCAGAGGCCAGACATGCCTCCTCTCTCTGCCATCTTTACCAATTCTGACACCTACTGTCCCTCGACGGCACTGGGTTTGTTTTGTTTTACTGTCCCTCCCAAGGCACTTACTACCTCTCTGCTGGGTTTGATAATTCATTGCAGTGGCCACATAGAACTCAAAAGACCATACTCATGACTATGAGGTTTATTAGGGAAATAACAGGCTACAATTCAGGCTCAGGAACACTCAGGATACAGTTCTTCCATCAGGATAGTCTCTTCCCAGCTGTGCTCACACTGCCCCAGTTTATAAGTACTGTAGTCCTCACAGCTCCTCCTTCTCTGCTGCTGTCTCTGTCTACCCCGTTCTGCTTCTTCCCAAAGAACCAGAGAGCCATGGCCATTGACAACAGACATGTGCTTTTATGATATTCGTAGTTTTCTGTCATAGTACTAAATTCTGTCATTGTACTAAACGCCTCTCCCTGACCCTCAGTCTCTGTCCAAAGTTACTCAGCTTTCTCTCTCTGTGGGCTGGGAAGACCACTGTGCCGTCTCCTGCTGCCGGGTCTCTGCTGCTGGTCTCTCCTCCCTTGGTGATTGTGGGCTCCTTCTCTGCTCTGGAATTGGCTCTCTTTTAAGGCAAAACTGACCAATCCCCTTGGTGGGCCACAGTTACCCTATCACACAGTCACCTGGGTGGGAGTTACAAGCCCATGGCTAGAAAGGCCACACACAATAGTAATGAATCACACTGCCCCAGTTTATAAGTACTGTAGTCCTCACAGCTCCTTCTCCTCTGCTGCTGTCTCTGTCTACCCCGTTCTGCTTTTTTCCAAAGAACCAGAGAGCCATGGCCATTGACGACAGACATGTGCTTTTATGATATTCGTAGTTTTCTGTCATAGTACTAAATTCGGTTTAAAGTTATTTTACCTGAATTCAATTGAAACCTCATTTCAAGATGCACAGAGAATGAATGCGTGTCTCTATAGGGTGTACAGAATGACCAGCCATGACTAATTAAAAAAGAAAATTATATTGGATGATTTTAATACTTTATCTCCAAAATACTCTGCTCCGGTGTTGTGGACTGAACTCTGTCCACCCAAAAGAAATGCTGAAGTCCTAACCCCAGTACCTGTGAACGTGACGTTGTTTGGAATTAAGGTCTTTGAAGGCGTTAATCAGTTAAGCTAACACGGGGTCATACTGGAATAGGAGGGGCCCTAAGCCGATCTGAGTGGTATCCTTGTCAGAGGAGAGACACAGACAGAGAAACAAACAGGGAAGACGGCTGCGTGAAGATGTCAAGGCGCACCTGGGCCTACCAAAGCTGGAAGAGAGAAGAAAGGACCTTTCCCTAGAGACTTCAGAGAAGCAAGGCCTGGCCAACATGCCGATGTGGACTTTCAGCCTCCAGAACTAGGAGAGAATGCATTTCTGTTCTTACAAGCCACTCAGTTTGTGGTATTTTGTTACGGTAGCCACAGGAAGCTAATGCATCAGGGCTGTCAGACTTCTCCAAGAAAAGCATTCCAGGGCTTGGCAGAGGTTACGGTGGGTGGCACGGAACACTCGTTTAGACCGTAGAACCTGAAAGAGTCCTTGCTGGAGTTAAACCAGAAGTGACAGGTAAAGGGGTAGTAATACCTATGTCTTTTGTGAAGGGGCCGCCACTAGTGAACACGGTCCCCTCCGTTAGATAAGAAATAAAAAAAAAAAAAATAGTCACGTAAAATTGTATGTCGCTTGTGAGGCCACAGCCCCATCAGTGAGCTCCCATCTTCATCAGTTAAGACCTCTGAGCAATTCCTTCAATTCAAAAACAAAACTAAAGCTAAATCAGTTGCTGTCTCATGGCGACCTGGTGTGTGTCAGAGTAGAACTGCGGTCTGTAGGGTTTTCAATGGTTGTGACCTCTGGGAAGCAGGTTGCTAGGCCTTTCTTCCAAGGCATCTCTTCGGGGACTCAAACCACCAACCTCTTGGTTAGTAGCCAAGCATTTAACCATATGTGCCACCCAGGGACTCCTAATTCCTTTAATATAGGTTTTTTTTTTTTTTTTAAATTGATTTGGAAAGAGGAAACATATACTACTGAGGATGTTAAGTTTCTTAAAAAAAAAAAAAAAACTTTTTTTTTTTTTTGGAAAAATATAAAGGTGCATTTAATTTTCCATACTTTTCTCCTACTCCTCTTTGGCCTGTCCTATTTACCTCTGGTGTGTAGGTACCAGGGCCAGAATTAGGGTGAGGCAAGCAGGGCAAAACCTTTTAAGGATGTTCTATGTTCTACTGTGGTGAGTGGCGTCTGGGGTTTTAAAAGCCCGTGAGCTGCCATCTAAGATACTCCACTGGTTTCACCCCTGTGGGAGCAAGGAATAATGAAGAAAACTAAAGACACAAGAGAAAGATTAGTCCAAAGGACTAGTGGACCACAACTACCACAGCCTCCACCAGACTGAGTCCAGTACAACTAGACGGTGTTGGGCTACCACCGCTGACTGCTCTGACAGGGATCACAATAGAGGGTCCCGGACAGAGCCAGAGAAAAATGTAGAACAAAATTCTAACTCAGAAAGAAAGACCAGACTTGCTGGCCTGACAGATTGGAGAAACCCTGTGAGTATGGCACCTGGATACCCTTTTAGCTCAGTAATGAAGTCACTTCTGAGGTTCACCGTTCAGCCACAGATTAGACAGGCCCATAAAACAGAATGAGACTAAAGGGGTACACCAGCCTAGGGGCAAGGACTGGAAGGCAGGAGCGGATAGGAAGGCTGGTAATAGAGAACCCAAGATTGAGAAGGGAGAGTGTTGACGTGTCGTGAGGTTGTTTACCAGTGTCATAAAACAATGTATGTACTGTTTAATGAGAAACTAGCTAGTTCTGTAAACCTTCGTCTAAAGTACAATAAAAATTAAAAAAAAAAAAAAATTTTAAGAAGGCTGTGACCCTGAGGGACCAACCCTGCATTTGCTCAAGCCTGAGAGGGAGTGCTTCCTTAAATTGTGTTCCCAGGCTGCCTCACTTGGCCTCCCCCTCATTTGGCCCGCTGGTGAGCAGTCCACTGAGAAGACCCTGCTCAAGTCACAGAGCCCCTGGGTGGTGCAAACAGGATGTTCAGCTGCTCACCTAAAGGTTGGTGGTTCGAGTCTGCCCAGAGGTGTCTTGGAAGAAAGTCCGGGCAGTCTGTTTCTGAAAAGTCAGCCATTGAAGACTCCATGGAGCACAGTTCCATCCTGACACACATGTGGTCACCATGAGTTGAATCAACTTGAGGCAACTGGTACTATTATTCTCATTTTACAGACGTGTCACTAAGGATTCGAGAGGGTAAAGTAGCCTTTTCTAGGTTTCTGAGGAGGGAAATGGCAGATCTGGCTTCCACCCAGATCTGATTCGGCGCTTGTGGTTGGATTCGGCACTGCCCTGGACTTTAAGCAGCTAGAGCCCTGCCTTCATCCAGTGTCTCCCAGGGCCTGCTCTTGCCCTCTCCAGCTGCACCCCCTCCCATTTCAGACCACACCCCAGGTGCCCGGAAACCAGGAGCTCCTGCTCCAACTGACCTGAGCCTTTGCTGGTCCGCCACAGGCCTCATTTCCTGAGTCCACCCCCTTGGGCAGATCTTGAGTGTGGGTTCCCCTAGGACTGAGGGGTGATCAGGGGGCAGCCGCTTGATGGAGTGAGGCTGTATGGACTGGGGTGTCTACATGACTGTGCAGAGGGCCCCTTACGTACAGGACAGACCTGGGTTTGGGAAGAGAAGAGAGTTGGCGGCTGTAGGATGAAAACCTTCCTTTATTTGCTTGTCCCTAAACCAAAACCAGTTGCCGTGGGGTCAGTTCCGATGCATGACGACCCCATGTGTGGCAGAGTAGGGTTTTCAATGGCTGATTTTTTGGAAGTAGATTGGCCGGCCTTTCTTCTGAGGAGGGAGCCCTGGTGGCGCAGTGGTTAAGAGCTTGTCTGCTAACCAAAAGGCCGGCAGTTCAAATCCACCAGCTGCTCCTTGAAACCTTGGGAACCCTGGTGGTATAGTGGCTAAGTGCTATGGCTGCTAACCATAAAGGCCGGCAGTTCAGATCCACCAGGTGCTCCTTGATGGGGCAGTTCTACTCTGTCCTATAGGTTTGCTATGAGTTGGAATCAACTCGACAGCAACGGGTTGGTTTTTTGTTGGCTCTTCTGAGGTGACCCTAGGTGGATTCTAACCTCCAACTTTTCAGTTAGAGCTGAGCATGTTAACTGTTTGTACCACCCAGGGATGCCACTCTTACTCCAGCCCTGCAAATATTAGGGTCTTCTCTCAACCCTTTTGGAGTACTGTCTCCCTGAATACTAAATATGTCTTGCCTTTGGCACTACGTGCCAGTTCACACACATGTGCAATTATAGCTAAATAACTGAAATCAAATATCTGTTTCTGTTTAGTTATGAAATTGGAGTTTTGAAAACAAGAACGAAGAAGGGAGACAAGTAGAATTCTGTTGAATGCCAATCCATCTTATTTTTCAAGATACCCAATAATAAAATAATGCTGGATCATGAAACACAAAATTACAAACATATGCATTACCAAATGAATTTATTGCAAGGAACAAATATTAAAGAAAGGGTTTTTTAGACAACTTAGATTAAAGCTCTGCAAGGAAGTACAGCCAGAATGCTCTTTAGAAGCGAGGAAGGCAAGACTTTGTCTTGCTTATTTTGGACATGTCATAAGGAGACACCAGTCACTGGAGAAAGACATCATGCTTGGTAAAGTAGAGGGTCAGCAAAAAAGAGAGAAACCCTCAATGAGATGGATTAACAGTGGCTATGGGCTCAAACATAGCAATTGTGAGGATGTACAGGACCGGCAACGTCTCGTTCTGTTGTTCATAGGGTCACTGTGCGTCAGACCCGACCTGACGGGACCTAAACACTACAACAACAACAATAAGGATTCAGAGGCAGGCAAAATAGAAAATAAGAAGCAACTAAATGCTTGAGAAATGATGATTAGAAACAGAAAAGTAAATTAGACATGTCCTTACAAATCTATAAAAAGCCTCCCAAATGGTAAAAAAGAAGAGGGCACCCAAAGGGACTGCAGATGTGCTCAGTGATGTTGGTGAGGAGAGAGGGCATGGGAGAGGGTGGTTGAACTTTCATTTTCCAGGTCTTTTGTTCTACTGGCTTTTAACTGGTTTGGGGGGATGTCAGTGCCCTTCACCTTGAATGTTTCATCAATCCCTTTAGTCGATCCTGATCCTGGTGGTCGTGGTTTAGAGGATCATACACCCTTGGTCCTTAATGTGGGGGAGCTGAGAGAAATTTTTGTTCTCCAGCTTCCCACCTTTCTGCCAGTCCACAAACTTCTTGTTCTCCAAGGTTGAGCTTCCCCATCCTTGGTGGCATCTCCTCAGCCCTCAGAGTGAATCAGCTTTCTCTCTCCTCTGGCCTTTGTTCTGTGGGTTACCCATGCCCCTTCTTTTACCTTTCCACTGTCTACCTGCTGTCAGGATGGACCTCTTTGTATCTGCCTAAACTCTTTCCCTGTCATGATCTCTTGAGGAGAGGGACTGTGGGTAGGTAATATGCTGTGTCTGGTATCTATATATTCTCTTCCGTATCATATTATCCTTGATGCATTGACAGCACCCAAAATGTCCCCATGAAAAACATGAGACACAATGTTGTTTATGAAACTGATGTCCTCATTGGTGACAGACTGAGTGGCCGCTGTAACTTCTTTGATGCTACTTGGCCTTGAGTCCTATGAAGGGATGTCCAGAATGCTGATGCTCTTTCAGTATATTAGGAGCCCTGAGAGTTTGGCAGGGTTCCCCATGTGAAGTGAAAATTCACTGCTCCTGGGGAGGACTCTGAGAATTCTACAGTCTTCTGGTGGAGGAGTTACTTGGTTACCCCTCAGTTTCCAAAGCCTGAGGGTAGAATTAGGTTTTGAGCTCATCTGCCTTCACCGGATGAAAATAGTATGTGTGTGTTTTGAGATGGAATTAGTTTCCTTTGAAATTCTGGTTTGAGTCTCCTTTGATCTCTTTGGCTGGAAGAAGTCTAAGGAGATCTTGGTAACCAGGTCTATTTGGAGCGTAGGCCATGTGTAGCATTTATTGCCACAAAAATACTGTGTAAGGAAGTAACCCAAATCTCAGTGGCTTAAAACAATAAGCACTTATTTGGCTAATGGGCCCGGAGGTTGGCCATTCAGGCTAGCTGTGGCTGGGCAGTTCTTCTGGTCTCACTGAGCTAACTCACAGGTCTCACGTTTAAGTTGTCTGACAGATGATCCAGGATAGTCCTGGCTGGGGTAATTGCAGAGACTTGGCTCTGCTCCGTGTGCCTCTCATCCTCCAGCAGGCTAGCCTGGGCGTGTTCCCATGGTGGAGAGTTACAAGAACACAAGTGGAAGCTCATCATACCTACTGAGACGTCGTCTGGGAACTGGCACCCTGTCATGCTGTATTTTGTTGACAGAAGCAAGTCACATAGTGTATGACTGTTCTGTGGCTGCCATAACAAATTAGCACACACTGGGTGGCTTAAAACAACAAACATGTATCCTGTCACAGCTCTGGAGGCTAGTGTACAAAATCAAGGCATCAGCAGGACCATGCTCCCTCTGAAGGCTCTAGGGACGAATCCTTTCATGCCTTTCTCTTAGCTTCTGGTGGTCCCTGGCAATCTTTTGTGTCCCTTGACTTGTAGCTACATCACTCCAATCTCCGCCTCTGTCTTCACATGGTGGTGTCCCCTCTGTGTCTGTTTGTCTGTGTTTCTGTTTCCTCTTCTTATAAGGACACCATTCATTGGATTTAGGGCCCACTGTAATCCAGGATGATCTCATCATAACTAATTATACCTTGAAATACCCTATCTCCAATGAGGTCACATTTCTGGTAGGTGTGAAGTTTTGAGGGGCACTGTTCAACCCAGTGGAGAAAATATTGAAGCTATAAATGATTTCATTCTACTTGGTTCAACAGTCAATGTCCGTGGAAGCAGCGATCAGGAAATCAAGGAGTGTATTACATTGGTCGAATTTGCTGCAAAAGACCTCTTTAAAGTTGTAAAAAGCAAAGATGTCACTTCGATGACAAAGGTGTACCTGGTCCAAGCCATGTCTTTTCAGTCCCCTCATATGCATGTGAAACCTGGACAATGAAAAAGGAAGACAGAAGAATTGATGCATTTTGTGTTAGTTATCTAGTGCTGCTGTAACAGAAATACCACAAATGGATGGCTTTAACAGACAGAAATTTATTCTCTCACAATTTAGGAGGCTAGAAGTCTAAATTCAGGTCACCAGTTCCAGGGGAAGGCTCTCTCTCTCGGCTCTCAGGGAAGGTCCTTGCCTTATTTCAACACCTGTGGTCCCAGCATTCCTTGAAGATTTTCATGTGTCATCAATCATCCCCTGAGTCTAGGAGGTTCTCAGTGCAAGGACCCCAGGTCCAAAAGATGCACTTTACTTCTGGCTGTTCTGTCTTGGTGGTGGTGAGTTCTCTGTCTTATCTGCTGGCTTCTCTCTCCTTTGATCTCTTGTAAGATAAAAGGTATGACTCAATCAAGGGTGTGACTTGAGGAAGTGTGACTTGAGTCATGCGCTCTTGTAAGGCGGTAACTCAGGAAACACCCCACACTGATGCTGCCTCATTAACATGTAGAGGTGAGGTTTCACAATATATCACAAAGTGGAGGATAATTATATCAGATCACAAAATGGAGGACAACTGCACAATACTGGGAATCATGGCCTAGCCAAGTGGACTTATTTTTTGGGGACACAGTTCAATCCATGACACATTTGGATTGTGATGTTGACAAAGAATATTGAATATATCTTGGGCTGCCAGAAGAATGAGCAAATCAGTCTTCGAAGAAATGCAACCAGAATGCTCTTTAGAAGTGAGAATGGTGAGACTTTGACTTACTTACTTTGGCTATCTCATCAGGAAAGACCAATGGCTAGAAAAGGACATCGTATTTGGTAAAATACAAGGCCAAAAAAGCTGAGGGAAACCCTCAATGAGATGGATTGAATCAATAGCCACAACAGTGGACACAGACATACCAGCAATCTTGAAGGTACACAGGATCAGGCAACGTTTTGTTCCGTTATACGTGGGGCTACCATGAGTTAGAGCCAACTCGATGGTAACTAACAATAAGAATAACATTCAACTCAGTACACTTGGGCAGCCTAAGTTTGTAGGTTGGAGAAGCCGATTCTACTTATTTAGTGAAAGGAAATGCAAAGTCACACGGCAAAAGGTGGGATACAAGGAGGAGTAGAGAATTGCAGCCATCTTTGTGTTCTACTGTAGTGTGACAATAAAACACAAGCCATTTAGTCTCTATTCTCTCTGTGTATCTAAAACACTTCCAGCGTGCTTCAGTTATCTATATGTGTAATAACTACCCCAAAGCTGCTGTCTTAAAGCAGCAGCTAGTGTATTAATTCTGTGAATTGACTGGATGCAGCCAGACAATTGTGCTTTCCAGATGTTGGCAGGGGCTGCAGTTATCCAGAAGATGACTAGTCTGGGATTCCAAGAGGGCTCCCTCACAGGCTGGCTCTTGGTGCTGGCTGTCAACCAGAGTACCTGCTTTTCTGTCATGTTCCCGTGCTTCTCATGGAGTAGTGCTTGGGTTCCAAGAGGCAGGAAGTGGAAGCTTCTGGTCCTCTGGGGGCTGGGGCTCTGGACTTCTAGAACGTCCCTTCTGTTGAGTTTCTAGATCCAGGCAGTCACAGGCCAGCTGAGATTTGTGGGGAAGGAGACAGGCTCCAACTTTTGATGTGTGTGCCGGGGGAGGAATTGTGTGTGATGAGCTACCCCAGGGGGCTGCCAAACCATATAGAAAGAACAGCATGTTCCTGCCAGTGGGAATCATGCAGAGTTGCCCGTTCCTTCTGACAGGAAGGCTCCAGGATGAACCTCTTGGGCTCAGTGACCCTTGGAGTAGAAAAGGGTGTTATTTCCCTGGGGTGCCTGCTGCTTGCCCCAGGAGGCCATCTTGGGGTGAGGAGTTTGAAGGATACCTGTGCAGGAGCCAAGAGACACTGTCCCCCAGGCCCCACCCTCCCCAGGCTCCTCTCGCAGCATGGATTACCTTCAACAGTTACCACATTTAATTTCAAGTCAGCTCTTCATTCCTTTTGTGTTTTTAGCAGCTATTATCCCCAAAAGGGACTCACTTTAGGCCTGAGGAAAAAAAAAAAATTGCATACGTTCCAAGACCAAGAAATTTGGCTACAGTAAAGAATAATGCCTGAATCTCCGAGCTTGTCATCTTCTTGGCCAGCCAAGCTCACCCTGAGCCCTGGAGGACACTAGGAGCATTTGTAGGAGGACAGACGCTGAGCAGGGCAGACCTGGAGGTGAGCGCTTCCCAGGAGGAATCCGTCTGTGGTGGAAGTGGCTGTGTTTGTATGGGGGAGGGTGGGAAGGGCTGGAATAGAACTGCAGTGGGGACTTCTCCGAATGCTTTGGAGCCTCCTGGGAAGAATATGTTTAGCAACAGACTTCAAAGGCAGCTTTTGTGTCTATAGCTCTGTAATCAAACTGTTTATTTTTTATATTGTGATTTACTACTGCAAAGAGCCATAGGCTAGCTTTGTAAAGGAGAAAATAAAAGAATAGTTCACTTAAAAAAAAGCAATAGCACTAAAAATATAAATTAGAAAAAGTATATTTAGTGCCAGGGTCCTTGGGGGCACAGTTTACATTTGACTACTAACCTGAAAGAGCCCTGGTTGTGCAGTGGTTAAGAGCTTGGTTGCTAACCAAAAGGTTGACAGTTCGAATCCACCAGCTGCTCCGCTCCTTGGAAACTCTATGGGGCAGTTCTGGTCTGTCCTATAGGGTTGCTATGAGTCGGAATTGACTCAGTGGCAATGGGTTTGTTTGTTTGTTTACTAACCTAAAAAAAAAAAAAAGAGGGAAACTGTAGTGGTTCGTGCTACAGCTGCTAACCAAAAGGTCGGCAGTTTGAATCCACCAGGTGCTCCTTGGAAATTCTATGGGGCAGTTCTACTCTGTCCTATAGGGTTGCTCTAGGTTGGAATCGACTCAACAGCAACAGGTTTGTTTTGTTTTTTTTTTTAACCTAAAAAGGAACATGGTGGTGCAGTGGTCAATTGACTGGTCACTAACCGGAAGGTTGGCAGTTCACACCTACCGGTGGCTCTGTGGGAAAAAAGACCTGGCGATTTGCTCCCATAAATAATTCGGCTTAGGAAACCCTGTTGGGCAGTTCTCCTCTGTCCTGTATGGTTATTATGAGTTGGAATCAACTCGAGGGCACACAACAACAACCACAACTAACCTAAAGGTTAGTGATTCAGACTCATCTAGCACTGCTGTGGAAGAAAGGCCTGGTGATCTACTTCCATAAAGATTACAGCCTAGAAAACCCTATGGAGCACAGTTCTACTCTGTAACACATGGAGTCACCATGAGTCAGAATCAACTCCATGGCAAAGTGTTACTTTTAATGCCAGAAAATAATAGAACCAAAGACAGGGTGGGGAGGAGTTCCTGGAGCCCGGGGCCCTGTAAAAGGGGCGCCTGACAATGGGAGAGGTCTCTATAGCACCCATCTTTTGCCAGAACTATGGCCAAGCAGGGAGGGAGCCTTGAGTGGGCAGGTGCTGAAGGTGTGAGGGTGTGGGGAAGAAATACCCCAGCCCTTCTCCTCTTGCTCTCTGATCTCTGGTTAGTTGGTTGCCACGTTGACCAAACTTCACAGGTGGCCAGGGACAAAGGAGCCCCCAGAGGCAGTCTGTAGTGGTCAGCCCTGGGCATAGCCAGGACAGGGGCTCTGGGGATCGGGGAGGGGAAAGACAGAGACCAACCAGAACGTGTTGCTTTGTCATCAGAATAAAGAAAAATATTAGTTAAAGAGTTTATTTCTAGAAAAATCACCTTTAAATTTCATTCATTTTAAAAATTTAAGAAATGGATTAAAAAATCTTCAAAGGGTAGACTCAAACCTGTTAATCATGTCAGATCCTAACCTCTCATGGGTCCTGGGGGTCAGGTAGACTGGCCTGATCTGAGTCCTAGCTCTGTTGCTTATTAACTGGTGGTTCTGGACAAACTAGTGACCTCCCTGAGTCTCGATGTTTTCATCTGGACAAGGGAATGATAATTTCTCAGAGTTGGGGTCAAGATTAAAGGAGAAAAGGAACATGGAGCCCTTGCCCCAGAGGCTGGCACATAGGCACTCAATGAACAGTAGCTGTGCTTTTCATTAAGAATCTGACTTTGGAGCTTAAAAAGATGTATGTTGTTGTTAATTGCCCTAAAGTTGGCACCAACTCATGGTGACCTTATGTGCAACAGAATGAAACATCACCGATCCTGTGCCATCTTCACGATCATTGGTATGCTTGAGATCATTGTTGCGGCCATTGCAGATTTTGAGTGCCTTTTTTTTTTTTCCAACCTAGGGGCTCATCTTCCAGCACTATGTCAGACAGTGTTCTGTTGTGATCCGTAGGGTTTTCATTAGCTCATTTTTGGAAGTAGATCACCAAGCCTTTCTCTCTAGTCTGTCTTAGTCTGGAAGCTCCACTGAAACCTGTTCACTATGGGTGACCCTGCTGGTATTTGAAATACTGGTGACATAGCTTCCAGCATCATACTGTTGTTGGCAGGTACCATCGAGTCGGCTCTGACTCATAGCAACCTTATGTACAACAGGTCAAAGCGTTTCCCAGTCCTGTGCCTCCTCAGTCATTGATGTGTTTGAGCCCATTGTTGCAGCCGCGGTGTCAGTGCATCTTATTGAGAGTCTCCCTCTTTTCTGATGACCCTCTACTTTACCATCCAGCATCATAGCAACACGCAAGCCGCCATAGTATGGCAAACTGACAGACGGGTGGTGGAAAGATGGGTAGATGGCTTTGATTTTGGTGAGAACTTCAAAATCCAAATTTCTCAATATAAAAGAGAAAATGTCTCATTTCTTAGTTCTTCGTTTAGACGATGTTCATAGATGCTTCCCATGTGAAATGATGAATGTAAAGTGCCTATGACGTGTGTCAGCATGAGGCAAAGGCTGGACAGCTTCCTGTAGCTGTCATACTGGGATTCTGGTAAAGTTAGAAATAAGTGACATTCCCAACTGACGAGAAGTGACTTCTCCAGGCACTTCATCTACCACACCTATCTGAAGGATGCTTTTTGGAAAACATATTTATTATAAAGCTGTGCGTCTTTTACCATTGGTAAATTGTTTTCAGTCCTAATGGAAAATAAAACACAAAAATGTGGTTGCTTATTATGGTTTGTGTTGCCCTCTTTGTCTTCTAGCTGCCTCAGGTTCTGAACGGCTGGTAGATGAGTTGGCCTATTGAAGGACATGATTCAGACTGTCCCGGACCCAGCAGCTCATATCAAGGTAAACTCCGTGTTGGCCAAGAAGCCGGCTCTGGCTTCCTCCTTGGAGGATTTCTGTGCATGGCTGCGCACATGTCAGTTAATTCAGGGGTCAGCAGACTACAGGACCTTGGAGTCTGTAGACCAGCCTGACTTGAATACTGGTTCTGTTGCTTATTAACCAGGTTCTGGACAAACCAATGACATCTGGATAAATCCAGCCCACCACATCTCTTTGGACAGCCCATGAGCTAAGAATGGGTTTTGCATTTTGAAAACGTTAAAAAAAAAAAATTCAGAAGGCCAGTAAGATTTCATGATGTGTGAAAATTATATGAAATTTAAATTTGAGTGTCTGTAAATAAAGTTTTATTGGCACACAGCCACCTTCATTCATTTGCATATTGTCTATGGCTGCTTTCCTGCTACAGCAGCAAAGTTGAGTAGTTGCAACAAAGACTGAATGGCTCCCAAAGTATTTACTATCTGGCCCTTTACAGAAAAAAGTTTGCTGACCCCTAAGTTAATATATAAAACCACATCCAAATTCTTCTAACTTGTGTTTTAATTCTGTCTCCATTACTCACCTAAGATTACCTAGTGAGAGACTAGAAGGTAAATGCTTAGATTTCCAATGTTCAAACTTTGTTTTATCTGGGCATGCCAACACTTCAACAGCTCATCACCTGACACCTACCCTGACTACTCGCTTACAGGCACTTAACAGCCGTTCTTGAGCTGAGAGAGTCAGGAGCAAGACTTGCGCCAAGACAACTCTGTGAAAGGAAGCTAACCCATTTATTTCAGTACTACACATACAGCTAGGGTATAGCCACAGAGAGGAAATGAAGTGATGGTTTTAATATATTTGACACATATAAAGTGGTAGAAAAAAAGTTGGGGCTTGAACTACATTATCCAGCTAGGCTGTCTGCACCTGTACTGGTTGGTTCAGCTGTCTACACTGGGCAAAGTAATTGATTTTATGGCCAGTTCTTCACTTTTCCCCATGTAAATTCATTTTTCCGTACGTGTCCTGGTATGTTTTACTAAGTTATATTCTGTGTCTTAAACATTTACTGAAAATGGAATGGGCTTATAACTGAGAAGACAGTTCATGGTATCGGAAATTTCTTTTTTTTAAACTGAAATATGAAATACTCCCCAAAATCAATCTCTCTCTTTTTTCTTACACACATGCACACACACACACACGCTAATTTTAAAAGCAATACATTTGGGCGGTGTTGTGTACCGTGTACAACTCACTCTCATGGTGTTGTTCTGTGCCATTGTATTGATTTCAACTCATAGCAACCCATGTGACAGAGTAGAACTGCCCCATAGAATTTTCTAGGCTGTAAGCTTTATGGGTGTAGATCGCCAGGTCTTTTCTTCCGCGGAGCTGCTGGGTGAGTTAGAATTGCTGACCTTTCAGTTAGCAGCTGAGGGTTTAATCGTTGTGCCACCGGGGCTCCTTCTCACTCTCATACACATTAAAAAAAAATTTTTTTTTTAATGGAATCAGAAGTACTAGGCATTTAAATGCATCCTTTGAGCTGTATGGATGCCCCTGAAGTTTCAGTAATAGAGGCAACTCTGAGGTGTTGAAAATTCTGAATTTCTCCAAGGGACGTAGAAGAGCAGCTCCTTCTAGGAACTATCATTTGATTTTTGTGGGATATTTTATTGGGGTATGGCAGTTATGTCTGCAAAAATGCAAGTGGGAAATCTCTTGTGGATGTGACAAGGTTTTTCCAGAAACATTTGGAATCTATTTGGCAAGTGTGCCTGGCTGAGGAAAGACTTCCTTCTTTCTGTCCCTTTTAGACCCCTGGAAACCCTGGGGGTGTAGTGGTTAAAAGCTATGGCTGCTAAAGAAAAAGTTGGCAGTTCAAATCCACCAGGAGCTTCTTGGAAACCCTATGGGACAGTTCTACTCTGTCCTTTAGGGTTGCTATGAGTCAGAATGGACTTGATGGCAATGGCTTTGGATTTTTTGGTTTTAGACCCCCAGGAAGCATGGTGGGTATAAATGTGTGTGAAGAAGTGATATACCAAATATCGTCAGTAGCTCAGGCAACTGAAATTCATCTTGATTGACTTTTTCTTTCTAAATAGTCGGGAGGAAAAGATGAAGTCAGCAAGCAATTATTGCAGATTTTTAAGTTGAATTCATTAAGCAAAGAAAACCAGAATACCAAACCCATTGCCGTTGAGTTGATTCTGACTTGTAGCGACCCTATAGGACAGAGTAGAACTGTTCCATAGGATTTTCAAGGCTGAAGTCTTTACAGAAGCAGACTGCCACATCTCTCTCCTGCAGGCCAACTGGTGAGTTCGAAGCATTGACCTTTCGGTTAGCATGCACCACCTGGGCTCCTTCATTAAACAAACAGTCACGTATAGATTTAAGAATCAAGGTCTTTGAAAATGGGCTTTAGTGGAAATGCTCTGTATTTGGTATCATAAATGAACTGTGCTTTTAGCTCTGCTTTATCCTATCATCATCATATTGGCTGACATAAATGTAAAGTGAAAGATATGAGAAGTGGTAACCCTGAGAGTTTCTTAAAAATAAATTGCAACTCGAATTGCTTCTGTGTTTTTTGAGGATGACCTGGTGATTTAGAATTGCAGTTACTAATAGCCGATATTGGCTGTGAGGGAGAGATGTTTCCTCTGTAAACCTGTCAACGTCCACCTAGTGGCATTTGAATAATCCTCAATTAATTTTGTATATGAAATTAATGTTCGTGACCACAAAGTCAGGAAAATAGATTTTCTTCTCCTGTTGCCTTCAAGTGCTTGATCTGGGTGTTTTAGTACAATTTTATGTGTGGAGAAGTTTCTGGTTCTGCTGAGGCGTGCGGATTTTATTTATTCCTGGGGGAGGAAGTTCTTATAAATGTCACGAGTGTTCCACTTGGTGTGTTAATGTAAATAGTGGAAGGTTTTGTCTTCGGCTCATTGCTACTGAAACATTTTTGTCATCTGTAAAGGACCTGAATGCTCAACAGGAGTGATGTAGCATTGTAGGTGCCCAGAGAGAGACCCACAATGCCTTCGCGTGTCCTTAAGTTACTTTCTGTAGGCTGTACTGGAAAAGAGACACCCATCTTTGGTTTTTAAGGAATTTATTCTATATAATGTACTAATAGTTCTTTTCTGCCCGAACAAATGGCTTTTACCTTTTACCTTATAGCTAAGGAGCTGGAAATAATAAAAAACAAGGAGGCGTGGGAATACCTGTGGAATATAAAATATTATTGGTTTAAATAATGCACATAAACAGTTGTGGCACTTTGTTGAGAACTACAATGAGCATTACATTTCATTTTTTTTAGCGTATTCTCTGCGGTTGACTATATTAACAGTCACTGAAGCACATTTCGGTTTGTCTTTCTCTGTGGACCCTTCCAAGTACTTTTTTATAATACAAATAATAGTATCGTGTCACACAGCTGTGCTTTTATCATGGTAGGCCCAAGTTCCCATAGGTCTACTGCACAAGACATAGAGTCTGTAGTTGCCAAAAATAGGCCCAGACTGTTATCTCAGTAGAGAAAAATGATTGGCAAAACTATTTTATTGAGATTCTGCAAGTATTGCTCTTATTAATTCTAATTCTGATATGAGATTTTTCATTTTACATGGTGGAATTTTCTAACAAGAGTTCTATCTTCCTGTTGTCATCATTGTTTTAGGTGCTGCTGAGTTGATTCTGACTCATAGCGACCCCATAGGGGTGGTAGAACTGCCCCATAGAGTTTCCTAGGGACAGTATAGAACTGCTCATAGGGTTTCCTAGGCTGTAATCTTTACCGAAGCAGATCACCAGGTCTTTTCTCCTGTGGAGTGGCTGGGTAGGTTCAAACCGTCAACCTTTGGGTTAGCAGCCGAGATCTTAACTGTTGTGCCACCAGGCCATCTTTCCGTCTTCCTAATAGTCTAATTTACTAACTCTTATTGAAAGGATTAGCATATTAATAAAGTTTACACCTGATCGGTGCATTTAGTTCACTTTACTGTTCACAAGCTACTCATATAGAATACCTCTATTTTGGAGCTGATGGAGCAAGGATGGACTAAGAAGGGAAGATCCGAAATTCAGCTCTGCTCCATGGTTCACCAGCCGTGTAAGCTAGAAACACTGGTGATGAAAACTCTCTGAGCCACATGTTCTTAGCCTAGTGTCGAGGATAAGCACAAGGGCTCTGGAGTCAGCCAACTTGATCCAAATCCTGCCCCATCATTTACTAACTCGATTTGTACAAAATCCTTAATTTCTTTGTGCCTCAGCTTCCTCTTTTATGAAATGGAAGAATGTACTTTATAGGGTTAGTGTGGGGATTAAATGAGTTACCCAAAACCCAGTGTGGGAATTAAATGAGTTAGTACATGTAAAATACTTAGAGAACGTTAACTGCAGACATATTCTGAGCTATTACTATTAAAGGAGGGTAATTGTACATGCCTTAAAGATCCAGAATCACTGTGTCTATAATAAGGAACAACATGGATATGTCTTACTAAACATCATTGAGTGAAAAAACGAAAACAAAACAAAACAAAAAAAACGGCATGAACTTTATATATAGCACAGTGCCACTTATATACTTGAAAATGTGTACACGCCCCAAACAACATCATGTAATTTTCAAGAATACGTACATATCTCTGATATATAGTGAGCACATCAGAGTGGGTGGGTATATATGTGGGACACCTTGGCTAGTTGCTTTGAAACGTGTTTAGGATATAAGAGAGAGAGTCATAATATCAAAGTAAAGCAAGTTAATAACAGTGAGATTTGGTTGTGGCCCAGAGGGTCCTCTCCTCCAAGACTGGTCTGTTTGTTCTTCTGGTGGCCCATAGTATACCTAATATCCTTCACCAACACCACCATTCGAATGTATCAATTCTTCCTTGGTCGTTCTTTTTCTTTGTCCAGCTTTCCCATGCATATGAGATGATTGAAAAGACCATGGCTTGGGTCAAATATATTACATACACTATTTTGTAAGCATGATATTTGTAATAAAAAAATAAGAAGAGAGAATGGGAGAATTAAGCTGGGTCTAAAATCCAAACCTGTTGCTGTTGAGTCAGTTCTGACTATAGCGACCCTATCAGACAGAGTAGAACTGCCCCATCGAGTTTCCAAGGAGCACCTAGTGGATTCGAACTGCCGACCCTTTGGTTGGTAACCGTAGCTGTGAAACCACTACGTCACCAGGGTTTTCTAAGTTGGGTAGCTCAAGGTGCAATCATATTTGGGAAGGTTCTTTCTAATTGTAAGCCACTTTGCACTGTAGCAAATGGTTAACGTTAGTGACCAGTTGGTCCAACGCTGATTTATCTCCTAAGGGAGATAGGAGCCAGCTCAGGTCAAGGGACTTCTCCCACGAGACTGTTAGAGGCTGTGCCTGGTCTAGGCTGAGGGCAAGGTTCTCAGGGAAATTCATACTTACTACTAAGTTATTTACTAAGTGGAGTGAGTACATCTGCTTTGTCTTTGTGACTGGTTCCATTGCCCTTTTGCAGGCAGGAATGACTTGGAACCTACCCCTAACTTGTTCACTCATTCATTCATTTGTTGTCAGCACACACGAATCAAAGCCTTCCATGTATGAGACCAGAAAGACACAGATCTGCTATCCCAGGCAGACATCGCATATTCAAACGCCTGGCATGGGGGGCTCTGGGAGCTGCTGGCCAGGGGATTGGGAAGGCGTCTGATGCTGGCTTCCCTTAGTCTGCACCATGGGGTGTTCCATCTGCTCGTCTATCACCACCCACATCCTGCCCGTAGGAGCTCAGCCAGCCTTGCTTTAGCTTTTAGACAGACTGGCAGCCCTCTGAGATCTTCTTGGGGCTCTAACCTTGCTGTTTATTTTAGGCAAAGGATGCAGGTGATTATTTGAGCGTGCTCCAGGAGACTGGTGGTGTACATTCAGCTCAGGGAAACCACCACGACCATAAACACCTAGAGCCTGTCATAGAACTTGACGCTGCATTGACCCCTTCTGTCTTCCTGAGTCATGAAAGATTGTTGGCTCAATTCTCTTGGGTGCATCTAGCAATCTCTAGATACCGCTCCTCAAGATTTTGTGTGAGGATTAGTTACAGACCATTGACCACAGGATAAACAAGGTCTCCGTTCAGGTTTCTACTTGTTTCCACATGTGGAAAAGGACTGAAAAACAGCTTATTCAGGATTTGTTTCTAATTATTTTTTTTTCCCCTCACGCACCTTTTCTCTTTTTATATTTTTGCTAATTTTTTTCTGAGTCTTGGGGCCAGATGATCTAGAGTTAAAGCTTGCCTTCATCATTTACTAGCTGTCTCAGTTTCCTCCTCTGTACCATGGAGATGATAATAGTCCAACTGCCTCGTAGAATCATGAGGATTAAATTATTGAGTGCATTTAAAACATTCAGAGCACACAGCCTGGCATGCAATAAGCACTTAGTATTATTTTAAAAAATTACATGTTATTATTAGTATAATACGATAGGATATATTTTAATATATAAAATATAACATATAATTATATGTATTAAGTAATATATAATCATATGGATCATATATAATATATAAATCAATTATATATTTATAATATAAATAATAGAATACTAAAACACCCACCCACTGCCATCGAGTTGATTCCAACTCATAGCGATACTAAAATAGGAAACAATCCAATGTAATTTAACATAAAAATGCCAGTTGCTGTCCAGTTGATTCCCACTCATGGCAACCTCTTGTGTATTTGAGTAGAACTGTGCTCCATAGGGTTTTCAATGGCTGTTCTTTCGAAAGTAGATTGCCAGGCCTTTCTTCTTAGGTACCTCTGGGTAGACTTGAACCTCCAACCTTTCAGTTGGCAGCCAAGTGTGTTAACTGTTTGCACCACCCAGGGAAGTTAGAATAAAATATTTGGTATGATATTAACCTCATTAATATATTAACCATATAATCTATTACTGTGACATTAATATGTTATATGTTAGCATTATTCTTATATAAGAGCAGCAGAAGAGAAGAAGGAAGAAGAGGAATATTCTGGAAAGAACTGAACAGATGCAGGGTCAGTACTTCCCAAGAAGTGAACTTTTTTCTCACATAATTCCATGGCTGCTGCCCTGGAAGTAACGCTAAATATTCTGACCATAAAAGATGCTAATGTGAACTCTGTTTCTGTGTTAGAGAAGGAAGAGTCTAAGACGGTGTCACAAAGTAGCTACTATAAAGTGGAGGGTTCCAGGGAAGCCTGAGAGCTCAGCAGATGAATATAACTCTTGTAAAATAACACCAAGCAGATGCAAAAAGTGCCCAATCTGAATCCCGTGTATGGGATTAGGTCACGCGTGTTGGGGTTGCCTGTGATTTAGTCCATCGCCCTAGGAAGGGTGGGTTTCACTCCCCAGCTCCCGCCTGGCTGACAAAAGACTCGTTGAGTCGGCAGCATTTTGCACACATTTGCAAATCTGATTTATAGCTGCAGCTTCACAGGAAGGTGGGAAGTTTATCCTTTTGAGGATACATTCAGCAAAGATGAGTTTTCCCCCTGAAGTCTGTGTACTATGCAGATGATGTAAGCCTTTGATATGCAGCCTATTTCTTCTCTATCAATCAGCTTTGATCAGATTCCAGTGGGGTTAGCGCATCCAGATGAGCCTGGTGACTTTGCTGCTATTTATAGCTGCACTTTCATTTTTGGCATTTTTTTTTTTTTTAATTTTTGTTTTTGCAGGATGATAGCACTTAATTGAAAATAGAAGGGCAAATTTCCTAAAATTTCTTCAATGACTGTGTATTACTTTTATAGTGAGAAAAATAATATTGGTTAAAGAGGAATCAAGATATTTAATAGGGCAAAAAAATGGAGGCTTCTAATGTCTGGGGAGTCCTGCGGTGGGATGAACAGTTAACACGCTTGGCTGCTAACCGAAAGGATGGAAGCCTGGTGACCTACATCCTAAAACTCAGCCATTGAAGACTCTGTGGAGCAGTTCTGCTCTGGCACATATGGGGCTGTCGTGAATAGGAATCGACTTGACGAAAGTTGGCCTAACGTCTGTGGGCCCTGTCATTTCCTTTATGTGAGTTTGCTCTAGTGGCCTGTGCTTTCTGTCTCTCCCTCTTGCCTGCTTTCTGCGACCCTCAGCATAGTGGGTTGGGACATGCTCTAGGGTCAGATGCTGTAGCTTCAGTCCCTCCACCTGTTTGGCGCTGTGCTCAGATGTGTGCACTGGGGTTTAATGGAGTGATCCCTGGGTGTTACACAGTGGTCACAAACTTGGTGACTCCTTTTCAAGGTTTAGTGACAGGGGCCTTCAGTGAGGGACACGGGCTTAACCAGCAGGTGTAGACAGGTTGAGAAGAAAATTAAATCGCTTCCCAGGAGAAGGGTTAGTAGTTGTGTACAGTTGGCCTAGAGTGGTTCTCAAATGTACCCTGGGGAGCTTATTAAAATGCAGATTCCTGGGCTCTACCCCACACATGCTTCTCCAATTAGTTTGGGTCTGGGCCCAGGGAACTGCATATTGACAAGCAGCCCAGGTGCTTCTGAAAGGCTTAGATGAGTAATAGACCAATATTTATCAGATGAACTGGCCTGTCTACACTGGAGTCCGTGCTGTTCTGCACAGCCGCTCTGGATATCCTAGTCACACCTCTGAGGGTTTACGCAAACCAGTCACCATTGAGTCAACTCCGACTGATGGCAGCCCCACCTGTGTGGGAGAACTGTTCTCCACAGGAATTTCAATGGCTGTCATCTTTGGATTGAGTCGGAATCCACTCCACGGCACTGGGTTTTTTTTTTTTTTTTTTTGTCATCTTTGGGAAGTAGATTGCCAGGCCCTGCTTCTCAGGTATCTCTGGATGGATTTGAACCTCCACCCTTTCAGTTGGTAGCTGAGCATGTTAACCATTTGTACCACCCAGGGACTCTCTCTAAGGGTGTAAAAGTTGTTATTTGGATTTGGGTTTGAAAACATCATCTCTGCCATTGCGCATGATGGAGTCCAGAAGACAAGTGACATTCCTTGCTTCTTTTGTCTTATAGGAAATGAGCTTCTCAGGAATTGGAATCAAGAATTTTTAAGGTTAGCACCCCAAAATTGAGAGTTTTAGCAACATTGGCATGGTTGACACCATCACTAATGCAGTCCTTCTTTGTGCAGTTTTGGTGTGAGGATTGTCCTCATTGCATGACTTAGCATTTGGACCACTTAAAGTGGGGGAGGCATGGAATGGAGGTTAACTCAGGCTATGATAAGTTCAGGCCGCTCTTGTTGCTAGGTGCTGCTGAGTCAGTTCCCACACATAGCGACCCTGTGTACAACAGACCGAAACTCTGCCTGGTCCTTTGCCATCCTCACAGTCATTGTTATGCTTGAGCCCATTGTTGCAGCCACTGTGTCAGTCCATCTCATTGAGGGCCTTCCTCCTTTTCACTGACCCTCCACTTTACCAAGCATGATGTCCTTCTCCAGGGACTGATCCCTCCTGATAACATGTCCAAAGTATGTGAGATGAAGTCTAGCCATCCTTGCTCCTAAGGAGCATTCTGGTTGTCCTTTTCTCCGAAACAGATCTGTTTGTTCTTCTGGCAGTCCATGCCATATTCAATATTTTTCACCAACACCATAATTCAAAGGCATCAATTCTTCTTCAGTCTTCCTTATTTATTGCCCAGCTTTCACATGCATATGAAAAAAAAAATTTTTTTTTTTTTCATGAAAACACCATGGCTTGGGACAGGTGCACCTTAGTCCTTAATGTGACATCTTTGATTTTTAAAACTTTAAAGAGATCTTTTGCAGCAGATTTGCCCAATGCAATACATCATTCCATTTCTTGATTGCTGCTTCCATGGGCATTGATTGTGGATCCAAGTAAAATGAAATCCTTGACAACTTCAATCTTTTCTCCGTTTATCATGATGTTGCTTATTAATCCAGTTGTGAGGATTTTTGTTTTCTTTATGTTGAGGTACAATCCATACTGAAGGCTGTAGTCTTTGATCTTCATCAGTAAGTGCTTCAAGACTTCTTTACTTTCAGCAAGCAAAGTTATGTCATCTGTGTAACGCAGGTTGTTAATGAGTCCTCCTCTGATCCTGATGCTCCATTCTTCTTCATATAGTCCAGCTTCTCGTATTATTTGTTCATCATACAGATTGAATAAGTATGGTGAAAGGATACAACCCTGACATACTCCTTTCCTGATGTTAAATCACTCAGTATCCCCTTGTTGTGTTGGAACAACTGCCTCTTGGTCTGTGTACAGGTTCCACATGAGCGCAATTAAGTGTTCTGGAATTCCCAGTCTTCGCAGTGTTATCCGTAATTTGTTAGGATTCACACAGTCAGATGCCTTTGCGTAGTCAATAAAATACAGATGTATACCTTTCTGTTATTCTCTGCTTTCAGCCAAGATCCATCTAATAATCAGCAGTGATATCCCTAATTGCACATCCGTTTCTGAATCCGGCTTGAATTTCTGGCATTCCTTGTTGATGTACTGCTGCAATTGCATTTGAATGATCTTCAGCAAAATTTTAGTTACCCGTGACGTTAATGATGCTGTTCAGTAATTTGCGCATTCTGTTGGATCACCTTTCATTGGAATGGGCACAAACATGGATCTCTTCTAGTCCGTTGGCCAGGTAGCTGTCTTCCAGATTTTTTTG
This sequence comes from Elephas maximus indicus, assembly GCF_024166365.1. Lineage (NCBI taxonomy): Eukaryota > Metazoa > Chordata > Mammalia > Proboscidea > Elephantidae > Elephas > Elephas maximus. The sequence continues at coordinate 220,805,492 of NC_064820.1, read as the reverse complement.
CGTAGACGAATGAGCATTTCCAGCATTGTGTCCCTCTGTTGAAACAACTCAGTTGGTGTTCCGTCAACTCCTGGAGCCTTGTTTTTCACCAGTGCCTTCAGTGCAGGTTGGGCTGCTTCCTCGGTGCCATGGGTTCTTGATTCTGTGCTCCCTCCTGAAATGGTTGAACATTGAACTGTTCTTTTTGGTACAGTGACTCTGTGTATTCCTTGATGCTTCCTGCATAGTTTAATATTTTCCCTGTAGAATCTTTCAGTATTGCAACTCGAGGCTTGAATTTTTTCTTCAATTCTTTCAGCTTGAGGAATGCCAAGCACGTTCTTCCCTTTTGGTTTTCTAACTCCATGTCTTTGCACATTGCATTATAATATTTTGTCTTCTTGAGCTGCCCTCTGAAATCTTCTCTTCAGCTCTTTTACTTCATCATTTCTTCCTTTCACTTTAGCTCCTGTACCATCAAGAACAAATTTCATAGTCTCTCTTTTTTTTTTTAGGATGCAGGGAAGTTTTATCATAGTTCCATTGGCATTTTGATGCTCTCAATACGTCCATGTTTATAGAGGAGAAACACAAATCCCAGGAAGGATGGAAAATGTATGCAGTGTCCAGCAGTGAGCCTGTGTGATATAGCAGAGTGCATGGGCTTTAGTGCAAGCTTGCAATAAAATCCCAGTTATTCTCATGATCTATGACATGAAGCCCATATCATTTCAGTAACACAAGCATCTATGGAATGGAAAGAATAATGCCTTCTTATGTTCTTTTTTAAATTGTACTTCAGATGAAGAACAAACCAGCTTCTCATTAGACAGTGCACATATTGTTTAATGACATTGGTTAACAACCGCACCACACAACACTGTCCCTTCTCGACCTTGGGTTCCCAATCATGAGCTTTCCTGTTCCCTCTTGCCTTCTAGTCCTTGTCCCTGGGTGGGTGTGTCCCTTTAGTCTCATTTTGTTTTATGGGCCTGTCCAATTGCATTTGGCTGAAGGGTGAACCTCAGGAGTAACTTCATTACTGAGCTAAAAGGGTGTCCTGGGACCATACTCTCAGGGTTTCTCCAGTTTCTGTCAGGCCAGTTTTGTGAGTTATAATTTTGTTCTACATTTTTCTCTGACTCTGTCCGGGACCTTCTATTGTGTCCATGTCAGAGCAGCCAGTGGTGGTAGCTGGGCACCGTCTAGTTGTAATGGACAGTCTGGTGGAGGCTGTGATAGTTGTGGTCCATAAGTCCTTTGGACTAATTTTGCCCTTGTGTCTTTCACTTTCTTCATTTTCCCTTGCTCCTGACAGAGTTAGACCAGTGGAGTCTCTTAGATGGCTGCTCACAAGCTTTTAAGATCCCAGACGCTACACAGCAAAGTAGAATATAGAACATTTTCTTTATAAACTATGTTATGCCAGTTGAGCTAGATGTTTTCCTAGACCGTGGTCCCTGTAGCCCCAGCCTAGTAATTCAGTCCCTTGGGGAGTTTGGATGTGTCTATGGAACTTACATGACCTTGCCTTGGACAAGTTGTGCTGGCTTCCCCAGTATTGTGTACGGTCTTACCCTTTACCAAAGTTACCACTGATCTATAGTCTATTTTGTGTTTTTCCATCCTCACGCCTCCCCTCCTTCTTAACCATCAAAGATTGTTTCTTTTTGTGTGTAAACCTTTTGATAACTTTTTATACTACTGGTCTCATACAGTATTTGTCCTTTTGTGATTGACTTATTTCACTCAGCATAATGCCCTCCAGATTCATCCATGTTGTGAGATGCTTCACAGATTTATCATTGTTCTTTATCATTGCATAATACTCCATTGTGTGTATGTACCATAGTTTGTTTATCCATTCATCTGTTGTTGGGCATCTAGGTTGTTTTCATCTTTTTGCTTTTGTGAACAATGTTGCAGTGAACATGGGTGTGCATATGTTTATTTGTGTGACAACTCTTACTTCTAGGAGTAGGATTGCTGGATCTTATGGTATTTCTATTTCTAGCTTTCTAAGAAAGCTCCATATCATTTTCCAAAATGGCGGCACCATTTTGCATTCCCACAAGCAGTGCATGAGTTTCAGTCTTCCCACAGCCTCTCTATCATTTGTTATTTTCTCCTTTTTTGATTCATGCCAGTAATGCCAGGGTGATATGGTATTTCACTGTGGTGGTCATCTGCATTTCTCTAATGGCTAGTAATTGCAAGCATTTCTTCATGTGTCTGTTAGCTTTTTGAATGTCTTCTCCGGTGAAGTGTCTGTTCATTTCTTTTGCCCATGATTTAATTGGATTATTTATCTTTTTGTTGTAGAGGTGTTGGATTTTCCTGTAGATTTTAGAGATTAGACCTTTGTCGGATTTGTCATAGTCAAAATTTTTTTCCCAGTCTATAGTTTCCCTTTTTACTCTTTTGGTGAAGTCTTTTGATGAGTGTATGTGTTTAATTTTTAGAAGATCCCAGTTATCCAGCTTATCTTCTGGAGTTTGTGTGTTGTTAGTTATGGTTTATATCCTGTTAATATTGTATTGTTAGGGCCTCTAACGTTGATCCTACTTTTTCTTCTGTGATCTTTATAATTTTTGGTTTTATATTTAGGTCTTTGACCCATTTTGAATTAGTTTTTGGGTATGGTGTGAGGTATGGGTCCTGTTTCACTTTTTTTTGGAAGATAGACATCCAGTTTTGCCAGCACCATTTGTTAAAAAGACTGTCTTTTCCCCATTTGGTGGACTTCGGGTGCTTGTCAAAGGTCAAGTGATCATAAAACCAAAAACAAACCCGTTGCCGTTGAATCGATTCCAACTCATAGTGACTCTATAGAACAGAGTAGAACTGTCCTGTAGCATTTCCAAGGAGTGCCTGCCAACCTTTTGGTTAGCAGATGTAGCTCTTAACCACAATGCCACCAGGGTTTCCAGGTGATCATAAGTGGATGGATTTACATCTGGGTTCTCAATTCTGTTTCAGTGGTCAATGTATCTGTCTTTGTACCAGTACCAGGCTATTTTGACTACTCTTGTGGTATATAGTAGGTTCTGAGGTCAGGTAGTGAGAGTCCTCCTACTTTATTCTTTTCCAACAGTGCTTTACTTCTCTGGGGCTTCTTCCTTTCCCATATAAAGTTAATGACTAGTTTTTCCATCTCTTTAAAGAATGTTGTTGGTATTTCTATTGGGATTGCATTGTATTTGTAGATTGTTTTGGGTAGAATTGTCACTTTCACAATGTCTGCTTATCCTTGAGCATGGTATGTTTTTCCATTTGTGTAGATCTCTTTTAGTATCTCGCAGTAGTGTTTTGTAGTTTTCTTTGTATAGGTCTTTTGCATCTCTGGTTAGATTTATTGCTAGGTATTTTATTTTTATTTTTTAGGGGCTGTTTTAAATGGTGTCTTTTTCCTGATTTCCTTTTCATTGTTGTCTTTATTGGTGTATAGGAATCCAACTGATTTTTGTATGCTTGTCTTGTATCGTGCTAGTCTGCTGAATCTTTCTGTTAGTTCCAGTAGTTTTCTCATGGAGTCTTTTGGGTTTTCTATGTATAGGATTATATCATCCACAAATAAGGGCAGTTTTGCTTCTTCATTACCATTTTGGATGCCCTTTATTTCTTTTTCTTGCTTTAATGGTCTAGCTAGGACTTCCAGTACCATGTTAAATAGGACTGGTTATAAATGGCATTCTTGTCTTGTTCCTTTTCTCAAGGGGAATGTTTTTAGCTTCTCTCCATTAAGAATGATGTTGGCTGTTGCTTTTGTATAGATGCTTTTTTTTATGTTGAGGAATTTCCCTTCTATGCTTTATTGAGAGTTTCTATCAGAAATAGGCATTGGACCTTGTCAAATGCCTTTTCTACATTGATTGAGATGATCATGTGACTTTTTTTTTATGTGGTGGATTACATTGATTCATTTTCTAATGTCAAACCATCCTTACATACCTGGTATGAATTCCACTTGGCCATGGTGTATTATTTTTTTGATATGATGCTAAATTCTATTGGCTAGAATTTTGTTGAGAATTTTTACATCTATATTCATGAGAGATACTGGTCTTTAATTTTCTTGTGTCGTGGTGTCATTGCCTGGTTTTTGCATCAGGTTTTTGCTGGCTTCCTAGAATGAATTGGGAAGTATTCCTTCCTTTCCTATGTTATGAAATAGCTTGAGTAGTAGTGGTGTAAGCTGTTCTGTGAATGTTTGGTAGAATTCTCCAGTGAAGCCATCTGGACCAGGGCTTTTTTTTGTTGGGAGTTTCTTCATAATCTTTTCTTTTGCTATGAGTCTGTTCAAATTTTCAACATCATTTTGTGTTAGTTTGTGTAGGTGTGTGTTTCTGGAAATCTGTCCATTTCCTCTAGTTTTTCAAATTTGTTGGAGTACAGTTTTTCATAGTATTCTATTATGGTCCTTTTTATTTCAGTTATACCTGTTGTGATGTCCCCCATTTCATTTCTTATTTGGGTTATTTGTGTTCTCTCCTGTTTTGTCAGTTTGGCCGGCGGCTTGTCGATTTTGTTGATTCTTTCAAAGAACAAACTTTTGGTTTTGTTGATTCTTTCTATTGTTTTTCTATTCTCTGTTTCATTTATGCTCTGATTTTTATTATTTCCTTTCTTCTGGTGGCTGTGGGCTTCTTTTGCTGTTCTCTTTCTATTTGTCAGAGTAGTGTAGCTAATGTTTTGATTTTGTTTTTTTCTTCTTCTTTGATGTGTGCATCTATTGGTATAAAGTGATCTCTGAGCACTGCCTTCACTGTGTCCCAAAGGTTTTGGTATGATCTGTTTTTATTCTCTTTTGATTCTAGGAATTTTTCGATTCCATCTTTGATTTCTTCTATTACCCAGTGGTTTTTAAGCAAGGTGTTATTCCATTTTTTTTTTCCTTTCTTTTCCTGTTGTTAATTCTGCTTTGATGGCGTTGTGATCGGAGAAGATACTTTGTATTATCTCACTGTTTTGTGTGTTCTGTGTAGCCTAAGATGTGGTCTATCCTGGAAAACGTTCCACGTGTGTTGAAAAAGAATAAATACCTTGCAGCTGTTGGGTGAAGTGTTCCGTATATGTCTATGAGATCAAGTAGGCTGATCGTGGCCTTTAGATCTTCTGTATCTTTGTCAAGTTTCTTTCTAGATGTTCTGTCCTTTACCGAGAGTGGTGTGTTGAAGTCTCCTACTATTATTGTGGAACTGTCAGTTTCTCTTTTCAGTGCTGTTAGAGTTTATGTATTTTGGAGCCCTGTCATTGGTTTTGTAGATAGTTATTATGGTTATGTCTTCATGATGGATTGTCCCTTTAATCATTATGTAACGCCCATCTTTGTCTTTTATGGTGTATTTGTTTTAAAGTCTATTTTATCGGAAATTTGTATTGCCACTTCTGCTGTCTTTTGGTAGCTGTTTGCTTGATAAAAATTTTCCGTCCTTTGATTTTTAATAAATTTGTGTTTTTGTTTCTAAGGTCTATCTCTTATAAACAGCATATTGATGGATCCTGTTTTTTAATCCATTCTATCACTCTCTGTCTCTACAGGTGCATTTAGGCCATTTACATTCAGTGTAATTGTTGATAGGTGTGAGTTTATTGCTGCCATATTGTAGTTTTTGTGTGTGTGTGTGTGTGTGTGTGGTGTTGATGTTTTCTTTGTTCCCCGTACTCTCCTGTGCTGAATTCCTTTTGTTTGTGGATTTTTTTTCATTTCTTTTGTTTTGTAGATTTTATGTTTATTGAGTCTTTATGTTTTTCTTCTTTATTTTGATGAGTAGTTTTGTTAACTTCTTTGTAGTTACCTTGAAATTTACCCTCATCTTGCTAGGTTTGAACTATTCTTTTTTTACTTGGTATTACCTTGCCTTCCTCTGCCTTAGAAAGTTTTATACCTACATCTTCTATTCCTTCTTTTATTGTTCTGATGTTGTCATTTACAGATTAACCTCTCTGGTTCACTGTTGTAAATCTTAGTTTTGATTAATCCTTGAGAGTTCATTTTCTAGGTTGGTATCTGGCTTGTGCGGTCTTGCATCCTAGATTCAAGCTGTTGTCTGTTGTTTATTCTCAAACTGAAGGGTTAACTTTAATAATTCTTGTAAGCCTGGTTTGGTTTTTACATATTCCCTTAATTTCTCTTCACCTGGACATGTCCTAATTTCACCATCATATATGAACGAGAGCTTTACATGATATATTATTTTTGGTTGGCAATTTTTATTTTTTCAAGGTTTTATATATGTCACCCCATTGCCATCTTGCCTGCATGGTGTCTGCCGAGTAATCAGAGCTTAGCCTTATTGTTTCCTGTCTGTTTTTGACTTTTTGTTTTTCTGGTGCTGCTTTCAGGATTCTTTCTTTGTCTTTGGTTTTAGCAAGTGTGATTATTATATGCCTTGATGATTTTCTTTTGGGGTCTGTCCTCTGTGGGGTTCATTGAGCTTCTTGGATAGTCAGCTTTTCATCTTTCATGGTATTAGGGGAGTTTTCTGTCAGCAGTTCTTCAGTGATCCTCTCTGTGTTTTCTGTTTTCTCCATCTGTTCTGGAACTCCAATTGTGAATAAATTTTGGCTTTTGATCATATCCCACATCATTCTCAGGGTTCCTTCATTTTTTTGTCATTCTTTTTTTCTGATTTTTCCTGAAACAAAGCGGTATCCAAGGATTTGTCTTCAGTTTCACTGATTCTGTCTCCCATTGTTTCAAGCCTGTTCCTTAGACCTTCTATGACACTGTCCATTTCGGAAATCTTGCTGTTTATCTTTTGGATTTCTAGCTGTTGTTTTTGTGCGATTTCTAGTTGTGAATTTATTTTGACATTTTGTTCCTGTATTCTTTTTCTGAATTCTTCCATGTTTTGTCTCCCTTTTCCATGATTTTGTCCGCCTTTTCCATGAATTTGTCTACTTTTTCTCATTTTTATCTGCTTTTTCCTTCAACTCTTGGATAGCTCTCAATGTTAGAGATTTGAATTCTGTATCAGTTAGTTCTAGTACCTTTTCTTCTACTGGGAAGTCATGTGGTGTTTTATTTTGGATGCCTACTGGAACCATCGTGTGCTTTTTATTTTTTAAATATGTTTTGCTATTGTGTGCTATCTTTGGGACATTCAGTAGTTATTTTCTTCATTTATTGATTGTAGATTTGTTTCATCCTGATTTTTTGTTTTATTTGGCTATGTGTGAGCAGGCAGGCTGTGTGTTCTTTGTTGTTTGCTTGTCCAATGGGCAGGGCCAGTCACACAGCTATGGTGCAGCAGGGAAGGGTCAGCTGAAGGGGAGGGGCTAGGGTGGGTTGTTTCTTGGCATGTACTGGGGCCAGCAGGGTGGGGGCCAAGGGTCAGTGCAGGGCAGGTTCCAGTAGATCATGCCTGTGTTGCTCAGGGTGTGATGTTCAATGCATGGTGCATATAGGCAGGAGAAAGGGAGGTAGGAGGTTGTGATGTGTGGAGCTAAGTAGGTATGGGAAGGAAGAGAAAGAGAAGAGAGAAGCAGGAGCCCAAAAAAAAAAAAAAAGTGCTGAGGAAATGTGCTGTTAGAGTGGCGCAGACCTGAGGAATCCATGTGCCAGTGGCTTTCTAGCCTGGCAGGGAGGCACAGCCTATCAAGAAGGGACAGATAGGGCACATGTAGCTAAACAGACAGGAGAAAAGAAAAGAAGGAAGGGAGAGAGAGATAAACTAGATTAAAGAAGAAAATAGGAGAGAGAGAAGCACATGAGGCTAGGTGGTTGGGTGAAAGGAATGGAAGGAATGTAGAGAGAGACAAAAAAACCTAGAGAGAGAGAAAAAAAAAGCAAGGGATGCCAGATGGTTGGAAGGGAGGTAGAGAAAGTAGAGAGAAATGAGAAACTGGGAAATGAAGGAAAAAAAAAAAAAGACTCCCAGGGATCCCACTGGCAACTGAGGAAGTGGCTCCCAGGTCTCGGGGCACAGCCTGTCTCAGAGATGGAGATGGCACACAGCACCAGGCATTCAGGAGACAGGAAAAAAAGGTAAGTAGGGTGAGATGAGAAACCAATAAATGAAGAAAAACAAAAAGGAAAAAAGATAATGAAAAAGAAGAAAATAATAATGTCCCCAGGAATCCCACCAGCTTGGCTGTGCAGACCGGGGATGCAGTTTCCCAACTGAGCAGCCCTTCACAGCCTGTCAAGAAGCAGCAGAGATGGCACATGGAGCCAGGTGTTTGAGAAAAAGGAAGGGAAGGAGGTGAGAGAGAGGGAAGAAGCTAAAAGAAGTAAAAAAAACACAAGTACAGTAACAAAGAAATGGCACTGAAGGAGCCAGTTGGTGTGGATGGAGTGAATCCAAGTGGCCCAGAGCTGGTGCTTCCCTGGCCAAATGACTGTGGTCCCCCAGGAAGTGGCGGAGGCTGAGAAGAGTAGGGGGTAGGAAAGTGCATATCACTGGTAAGCAGTGCTCTATCTCCTTCTAGGAGCTCCATGAAGCTGCTTTCCCATACTCCCTTTCTGCCGATCTCCAACAGGAGTCCAAGGTGGCGAATCCATGTTGAGTTAGCTGATAGGGGACCTCCAGTGTATATCTCTCCTCACTCTGTTCTTTGTCAGTTTCTTATCCTATCCAGTGCTTGGTTGAGTTCTTTATCTCTTCATTTGACTGTTAGGCCTTCAGGATTGATGTTTGTCTCTGTTTTACTTATTTTTTCAGGTCTTTGTTGTGGAGGAATGGCATGGTGCTTCTTTCTATAGCACCATATTGGCTCCACCTCCCTCTTACTTTCTTCATGTATGATGTCCTTGATGTCAGTCTTGTCTGGTCTTTGGTCAATGAGTCAAATCCTTCCTTGAGATGATCTCTAAATTCAGGTGAGATACACTCAAGGCCATACTTTGGCTAAAGTGAATAGAAGAAAAAAATGACATAAAAGATCTGAACAGAAGATTTAAAAGGGCGGCTAAAGGAGACAAAGTAAAATATTATAACAAAATATGCAAAGACCTGGAATTAGAAAACTAAAAGGGAAGAACATGCTTGGCATTTCTCAAGCTGAGAGAACTGAAGAAAAAATTCAGGCCTAGAGTTGGAATTCTGAAGGATTCTGTGGGCAAGATATTGGAGGATGCAGGAAGCATCAAAGAAGTTAGAAGGAATACACAGAGTCAGTGTACCAAAAAGGACTTCAATGTTCAACCATTTCATTAGGTAGCATATGATCAATAACTGATGGTATTGAAGAAAGAAGTCCAGGCTTCACTGAAAGCATTAGCAAAAAAAGCCCTCAGGAATTGGTAGAATTCCAATTGAGATGTTTCAACAAACGGATGCAAGAAATTTGGAAGACAGCTACCTGGCCAACTGACTGGAAGAGATCCATATTTGTGGCCATTACAAAGAATGGTGATCCAACAGAATGCGGAAATTATTGAGCATCATCATTAATATCACACACAAGTAAAATTTTGCGGAAGATCATTCAAAAGCAGCAGCAGCAGTACCTCAGCAGGGAACTGCCAGAAATTCAAGCCTGACTTAGAAGTGAATGTGGAATGAGCGATATTATTGCAGATGTCAGATGGATCTTGGCTGAAAGTAGAAAATACCAGAAAGATGTTTGCTTGTCTTTATTGAGTATGCAAAGGCATTGGACTGTGTGGATCATAACAAATTATGGATAACATTGTGAAGAATGGAAATTCTAGAGCACTTAATTGCGTTCATGAGGAACCCGTACATGAACCAAGAAGGAGTCATTCAAGCAGAACAATGGGATACTGAGTGGTTTAAAATCAGGAAAGGTGTGTGTCAGTGTTGTATCCTTTCACTGTACTTATTTAATCTGTGTGATTAACAAATAACCTGAAAAGTTAGACTGTATGAAGAAGAGTGGGGCATCAAGATTGGAAGAAGACTCATTAATAATCTGTGTTATGCAGATGACATAAACTTGCTTGCTGGAAGTGAAGAGGTCTTGAAGCATTTACTGATGAAGTTCAAAGATTACGGCCTCAGGTATGGATTACACTTCAACATAAAGAAAACAAGAATCCTCACAACTGGACCAATAAAGAACATCATGATAAATGGAGAAAATATTGATGTTGTCAAGATTTCGTTTTACTTGGATCCACAATCAACACCCAAGCAGCAGTCAAGAAATTAAAGGAGGTATTGCAGTGGGCAAATCTGCTATAAAAGACCTCTTTAAAATGCTAAAAAGCAATGATAACACTTGAGGACTAAGGTGTGCTTGATCCAAGCCATGGCATTTTTAGTCGCCTCATACGTGTGTGAGAGCTGGACAATGACTAAGGAAGACCAAAGAAGAATTGATGCCTTTGAATTATGGTGTTGGCAAAGAATATTGAATATATCATGGACTTTTCCAGAAGAGTGAACAAATCTGTCTTGGAAGAGGTACAGCCAGAATGCTCCTTAGAAGCAAGGATGGCAAGAATTCATCTCACATACTTCGGACCAGTCCCTGGAGAAGTACATCAGAGGGTCACGAAAAAGAGGAAGACCCCGATGATATGTATTGACACAGTGGCTGCAACAATGGGCTCAACCACAGCAACGATTTTGAGGATGGTGCAAGATCAGGCAGTGCTTCGTTCTTTTGTACATAGGGTCTGTATGAGTTGAGTCAGGCTCAGTGGCACCTAACAACAACCACAGATGCATCTTAAGGGGCCCTAATGGTGTAGTGGTTAAGCATTTGGCTACCAACCAAAAGGTAGGTGGTTTTAATCTACCAGCAGCTCTGTGAGAGAAAAAACCTGACAATCTGCTCCCGTAAAGTTTACAGCCTAGGAAATCTTACGGTGCAGTTCTACTCTGTCATGTAGGGTCACTATGAGTTGGAATTGACTGGATGACACACAACAACGACGACAGAGGCACCTTGGGAGAAAGGTCTGGAAATCTACTTTCGAAAGGTCGCAACCATGAAAACCCTATGGAGGACAGTTTAATCTGCAACATGGGGATGTCATGAGTTGGAATCAATTCAATGGCAACTGGTACTAATACTGGGATACCGTAACTGGTACTAGTACTGGTACACCTCAAGAAATATTTGAGAGTATCATTTTTATCACATCCACTTGTGATTTTTTAACCTTTACTGATTTGATGGGTAGAAAATTGAGTTTTATATATGTTATTTCATTTGGAAACTTGTGGGCTTGGTTATCTTTTCATGTACTTACCAATAAGTGTATTTTGTGATTTTTTTTTTAAACCCTGTCTTAGTCATCTAGTCCTGCTAAGACAGAAGTACCACATGTGGATGGCTTTAACTAACAGAAGTTTATTCTCCCACAGTCTAGTGGGCTAGAAGTCCAAATTCAGGGCGTCAGCTCCAGGGGAAGGCTTTCTCTGTCCACTCTGGAGCAAGGTCTTTGTCATCAGTCTTCCCTTGGGCTAGGAGCTTCTCTGCAAGGAGCCCCAGGTCTAAAAGATGCACTCTGCTCCTGGCACTACTTTCTTGGTGGTATGAGGTCCTCCTTTCTTTGCTCACTTCTCTTTCCTTTCATCTTTTGTGAGATAAAAGGTGGTGCAGGCCACACCCCAGGGAAACTCCCTTTACATTGGATCAGGGATGTGACCTGAGCAAGGGTGTTATATCCTACCCTAATCCTCTTTAACCTAATCTAACCTTGCCTTATTAACCACAGGCAGAGATTAGGATTTACAGCACATAGGAAAATTATATCCATCACAAAATGGAGGACAACCACACAATACTGGGAATCATGACCTAACCATGTTGCCCCATATCTTCAGGGGACACAATTCAATCTATGATAAACCCATTTCAATGAGATCATTCAACATTGGTGGGGACACAGGATGAACCAAGCTGACATGGTCCCTGCTGGCATCTAGAGGTTGAGATAGTATATGCCCATATAAACATTGAATGTAATGCTTATTGGTATTCTCCAGAACAAAAGTGGAGTAGGCAGAAGAATGATGGAGGAGAGGGGTGCATTTTACACAGGAAGTAAGGGAAGGTTGTTGTGAGGAGGTGACGTTTGAGCATAGACCTAAGGAAGTGAGAGAACGAGTCCTATGCTCACCTAGAGGAAGAGCTTCCCAGAGAGAGAAAAGCAGGTGCAGGAGCTTGCTTGTCATGATCAAGGAATAGAAAGGAGACCAGGGAGCTGGTGTGGAGTCAGGGTAGAACTCTAGAATGCAGGACCAGCGATCAGTGGTGGGGCCTTATCATGGATTCCTGATAATCAGAGATAAACCCAGAAACCCAAACCCATTGCTGTCAAGTTGATTCCAACTCATAGCAACCCTATAGGACAGAGTAGAACTGCCCCATAGAGTTTCCAAGGAGCACCTGGTAGATTCGAGCTGCCAACCTTTTGGCTAGCAGTGTGGCTCTTAACCACTATGCCACCAGGGTTTCCAACCAGAGATAAGAACATTCTAATTTTATTCTGCATGAGAGGCGGGCCATTGGAGGCTTTTAAGCAGAAGGTAACATTATCTTATTGAAGTTTTGTTTAAACAACTTTCTTGAAGTATAATTTACATTAATCAAAGTTTTCAAAGGATCACGTTGGCTGCTGTGTAAAGAATAAGCTGGGAGGCTGGTTAGGAGACCACTGTCAGAGACTAGGGTGATGGTAGTGGATATGGTGAGACATGATCAGATCGGGGGGACCTGTTTTGAAGGTAGAAGAGACAGAATTTGCTGATGGATTGGCTATGGAATGTGGGAGAGTCAGGGATAAATGCAGAATTTTTTTTTTGTGAGCGATCGCCTGGAAAGTCTACAGAACAAACACATTGCAGTGGGCAGGGAAGTCAGGAGTTTAGTTTTGGCCACGTTCATTTGGAGATGCCTGTTATGCCAGGAGGTCCATATGAGTGCAGAGTTCATGTGAGATATTAGATTGGAGATAGAAACTGAGTCATGAGCCTAAAGACAGACTGTATTGGAGGATGAGTGACCTAGGAACCAAGATGAGATCACCTAGGAACCAAGATGCAAAAGGATTCCATTGAACCACCAATGTCCTCTACCTTGTGAATAGTAAATCAGCAATGGTCACAATGAAGGACCTTGTATTTACAGACTCTTTACACTTCTCTGTCCTTTTCTGTAGATGACTGTGACCACACACCCAGTTTATAGCAGAAAGATCATGTTCCCAAGGCAGTGTGTCTTAACCTTTTTGAATCAGGGAACTCTAAAAAATTGGCAAATATTATAAATTTTCTTCCCAGAAAAAGCGTGTGTGTGCGCACATGCACACAGACTTTTCAATAGAATATGTAGGGCTCTGAGGGTTGAGCTTTGGGTCTCTCCAACACGTAGAGTTAGGTAAGAGGAGAAGGAACCCACAGAGGAGCCTGCGTGGAAGAGCCAGTGAGGTAGGAGAAGAACCAAGAGAGCGTTGGGTCCATTAAGACAAGGACTGAGGATCAACCATTTGGTTTGGCCAAATGGAAGTCATTGGTGACCTTGATAAGAGTGATTTGCATGGAGTGGACAGAAGTTCCATTGGGACTGGTTTAAGCAAGAGTGGGAGGAGAGAAGTGGAGACAGCTCAGGCAGCAACTTTTTACAGACTTTGGCTTTAGAAGATTTAGTGCTTTTCTCAACAGTTTATGTATATTACATTCTAACGATACTTAAACATCAACTAGGTCGTATTTGTTCTATTGATTTTTTTTTTTTTTTGCCGTTTAGTTTTCATTACGTTCATTTTCAAGACCCCTGTGAGATAATACTTTGATTTGCTCAAAGCTGTTAATATTTCCCTCTGTGGGATTTTCCCTTTAGCTTTTAAATTTAGAAAGTTCTATTTTTTCTTCATGTTACTTTTGTGTATTTCCCAGTGTTCTTTGTAACTTGTTTAGTAGAAATAAAAGAAAATATATTTTATTTTAAAAGCCACCAACAAAGACTTTCAGAAGACATACAGAATTTCTTACGGCACTGAATCCAGGTTCTCTCACCTGGAGCTCTGAGTTCTGTGTATAATGACTCCAGCATAACTTTGCAGCAGTCCCCCCACAGGGCTGGTAACCAAAATATTTGACAACTAGATGGGCACGAACCAATTAGAACAGACGGAGGTTGGAAACTGGTGGTGCCCCCGTCAAGGTGTGTTCAACCCTTCCTCCCAGTACCCTACTCGCCGGTGATCTGAATGTCTTAATGTCTTGCTCTGTGCTCCTCTGACCTTGCTTTTGCCTATCCTCCAAATCTTGTCATTTGGCTCCTTGCCATTTTTGGGAGGGGGCGCATTTGATTATTTTTGTGCCTGTTTTATCTGCCTTGTTAGATGATAAGTCACATAAAAGAATCATAATATCATATTTATGTCTCCCATTGTACCTTCTGCATGCTGTTGGTTGTCCTTGAATTGTTCCCTGCCTCATGGTGATTCCATGCATAAGGGAACGAAATGTTGCCCAGTCATGCACCATCCCCATGATTGATTGTTTGATTAAACTGTTGTGAGCCAAAGGGTTTTCACTGGCTGATTTTTGGAAGTAGATTTCCAGGCCTTTCTTCTTAGGCTGTCTTAGTCTGGAAACTGTGCTGAAAACTGTTCAGCATCATAGCAACATGCAATCCTCCACCGGACACAGATGAGGGGAGCTGTGCATGAGTGCATTGGCTGGGAATCAAACCCAGGTCTCTTGCCTAGAAGGCAAGAATTCTACCACTGAACCATCAATGTTGCCTACCTTGTGAATAGTAGATACTTGACTTGAGGGCACTGGGTTCTGGGTAATACATATTTGTTGAATGAATTAAATAAGCAGTGGTCACAGTCAAGGACCTGTCTTGTATTCCCTGACTCTTTACACTTCTCTGACTGCCTCTGTAGGTTATGATTGTGACCACACGGCCAATTTATAGCAGAGAGAGCATGTTCTCAAGGGCCGTGTGTCTTAACTTTTCTGAATCATGGAGCTCTGTAGAACTTTGGCGAATACTATGAATTTTCTCCCCCAGAAAAAGCTCACGTATGCAAACACACACACACACACACACACACACACACACACACACTTTGATATGCAGTGTGTGGGGCTTGAAGATCTGCTGCAGTCAACCTACTCCTCCATCTCTCCAGAGGCCCAGGAATCCCAGGTTAGGAAACTCCCTGCTGGCAATGGAAGCCCATTGAATGAATTGATGAAACTGAAAATGAATTTTCATTTGCACATTACTTTCCTGTCAGAAAATATGTTGCCTCTTGAACTCAGTGGAATGATGGAGCTTCTTTGAACAAAGATTGTTTAGAGGCACTGTTTCAATTTAAAGAGCCCCGGTGGTGCAGTGCTTAAGAGCTCGGCGGCTAACCAAAGTGTCGGCATTTCGAATCCACCAGCCGTTCCTTGGAAACCCTACGGAGCAGTTCTCCTCTAGGGTCACTGTGAGCTGGAATTGACTCAGTGACAATCGGTATTTGATTTAAATTCAGTTCAGACAACAGTTGTGAATGACCTCGTTCTGTGTTTTAGAGCAGACCTCCTCAAACTTCAGTGTGCACACAAGTCACCTGGGACCTGTTAACGCAGATCCTGATGCAGCAGGTCCAGGGTGGGCCTTGAGAGCTTGCATTTCTCCTAGGTCCCCGGGTGATGCTGGTGATGTGGGTCTGAGCACCGGCCTTTTTATAGGAAGACTTTTAAGCGCTGGTTTCCAAACCACAGGTCACGACCCATTTGTGAGATGTGAAATCAGTTTAGTGGGTCGAGGTCAGTATTTTTAAACAGAAGGAAATGAGATGGAATGGAATGGAGTGGAAACTGTCAGAGCGTATCACATATAGAAAGGGAAAGTATTAACTCAGAAAACTTTTGCTTTAGTTATACGTGTGTGTGTGTGTATGCCAAGTTGTGGTATAGAACATATTGTTTCTTAACCCTGGATATGTTTGGAAAACACTCCTCAAGATTTCTGTGGAGTAAGAAAAGAGGCAAGAAGCACCATAGTGGTTTTACCCTAAAAAATAGTGGGTTTGCAGGCATGAAATTACACATGTGTGTCTCTGTGGGTTTTGCTTCTCAGATTCTGGCATCCAGATGTTGGGATGGATCCCAAAGCAGGAACTGTAAATAGCAGGGAAAATTTTTTTTTTTTTAATTTTAAGGATCAAATTCCAGGGTTAGATTAAAATCCTGGTTGTGTTTTGCTTAATTGAGAGTCTAGGTTATTTCTGAGAATGTACTTTTAAAAAAGTAAACAAATATAACTGAAGCGTAGCTATTAATTTGTTAGTGAGTCCTTGTGGATTTCCCTCCAAGTACTTTTCATCTGCTTTAAGCATTAACCATACTTTTTCTTCACTGCTCTTTTATCAATATCCAAAAATAAACAATAACACCAATTGATATGGCCCCTCCAATTAGTCCTATAAAATTTTACACTTCTGGTATTATTGGGCCAACTGAAGTTGAGACTGGCAAAATATATACTTCTAACCATGTGATTTCTGTATCCTTTGTTTTAAGACCCCGGTTTAAAATGTCTTTCTATTTAAGTTTAATTGTCACTAATCAAAAGTCTGTGCCTAAAGCCACCAGTCAAAAAGCAAGTCAAAATTCTCATGACTTGTGTTGTTTTGAAAAAGCCCTAAATTCAAATACTTCCCATCCTTTTTTTAGTAAAAAAAAAAAAAAAAAGAAACATAGGTAAAATTTCCTCATTTCATTATACATTGCCAAGGTGATACAGCATCTCATTGTGACAGAACAGGCTTTTTACCTGTCTTATTTGACTGCCAAGAGAAATAATCGTATGGGAAACAGGCAGTGTTAACAATAACTACATCACGAAAGGAAACAGACCCAAAGAAAGCAGGTATTTTTATCTTATGAATAATTTTGACAATATGCTGCTATGCTTGTTCCTTAATCTTCTGTGGGAATTTAGGAATGGAAAATTCACATATATCCCATAAAAGGATTTCGAAAGACCGTTGTTCTATGCTTCAAACCTGAAATTAAAAATAATAATAATAAATAAAAAAGTCTTCAGTGACATAAGTCATAATACCTTGTACAAAAGTGTGGCTGTGAACAGGAAAAAAATGACACAGGGTTTAATTTTATCTTTTATACATTTTACCGTATGAAAAGTATATATCTTAGAGAGCCTTTCAATTGATATTAACCGATGATGTAACTAGACCGAAGGTTGGATTGAGCCTCCACTATAATTTTTGCATCAACGATAAGTATCAAGACTTCACGGAAAATGTAAAAATAATGTTACATACAACCTGAATTATTTTGTGTCGTAATAACAATAATGATAAAACATGTAAAAAAGTGTAAAACATTTTTGACAGTAAAACTTCGGCAGTTCACTTGCTGAGGCTTAAAATTTGTGATACTTGCTCATCTCCTTTGAAATGGCCAAATAACGTAGTGGGTTATTGGAAACATGAAATTTTGGTTACAGAAAGCGGATCTTCATACTGAGGTGTGGAAAGTCACTTTTCACTAGCATGGGTTTTAGGAGCATTGTGTTAGTGGGGTTCCTTGTGAAACAGGTGTCGAGACAGAATTAGGAACGTGGAAGGTTTATTGGAGGGGAGGGAGGTGCACTTGGGAAGGATAAAATTCGGTCTAAGCAGGATTGGGCCTGGAGAGCCTTAGATGGCCATATAGATTTGACAGTTTTAACCAAGCCAGTAGGGAGCTCTGGAGCAGAGGTTGCCTGTGGAGGGGTGCAGGGTTGGGCAGAAGCGACCATGCTCTAGTATGGCGCCATGTTCAGTTTTTGGCTGGGGGCTGTCTTGGGTGACATGGTGTCTTGGAGCCTGCGGTGTGAATAGCTGGAGGCTGCTCAGGTGAATGTCAGTTTTTTTTCTGAAGTATTTGTGGCAAGTATCTGTGCCAAGCTCCGTTGAAAAGTCTGTTAGGGTCATTTGCTTGATAGTGCCACCCCATTCTTTTTTGTGGGGGGAGGGGGGGAGGGGGGGTGGGCGGGAGGGAGGTTTACCTTTCACAGGATTATCTTCTGCTTAACAATAAATGCCCTTTGTCGAGGAAACCTATGGGATTTTCACAGCATGAAATAGCCTCTGTCCTTATTGCTTGGATTGGGTCCCTGTTTGTTGGACATTTCCACCATTTTGAAGTGCCACCATGATGGAAAACTAGAATTTTTTTTTTAACATTATTTTTTATACCCTTTTAGACCGATTCTATTGTTTGGATGTTTCTTAGGTTTAAACGCTGGGTAAACAATTATTTTCCTCCATTTGTTATATTTTACTGTTATTTAAGGTTGACATTACATTTTTCTTTGGGCTTTTGGTTAAGTCTGTCATTGCTTAGTCAGATCCCCATCTAAACACCTAACTCACGTTGGTCATTACAGCCTTCGGCCTCTAAGAATTTTAGCTTTGGGGGCTTTACTTTAGTGCTGCTTTGGGCCTATGTTATGCCACTGAGGTTTTTAGTCCCTGGAAATGAAAGGGGGCCCAAGAAAAGGGAATCTGTTTTTTACCAAGTGTGTGCAGTACCGGAAAGCAGGAAGTCTTCCATCTCATGTAGCTCACCAGAAGGCAGCTCTGCCCAGGGCTTCTGGTGGCCTCTTGCTCCAACCTCCTTCTTCAGTCAGATTTTGGAATTTCAAGACCAGAAAAAAATGGAGGGGGTACCCTCATAGGGCTTCCTGTTCTACTCCTGATGTTTCTATATCTGGCCTCCTTCTAGGCTTTGAGAAGCACGGCCTGTGGCTTCAATGCCAGGTGATGCTTATCTCCACTGTTGGGAGTTATTATTTTTTGTAATTCTGATAACCAGGTGCCATCGAGTCGACTCCCAACTCATAGTGACCCCATGTGTGTCAGAGTAGAACTGAGCTCCATAGGGTTTTCAATGGCTGATTTTTTTGGAAGTAAATCGCCAAGCCTTTCTTCTAAGGCACCTCTGGGTGATGGCGAACCCCCAACCTTTCAGTTAGTGGTTAAGTGTGTTAACTGTTTGTACCCCCCAGGGACTTGGGATTGGCATGAGTTGCAGTTGACTCAATGGCAACTAGTTATACTCTTGATAGGCGTTTGTTTAGCACATTTCATCAGTGTAGTCTTTGACTGGCTTTTAAAATAAAGGTAGGTTTGTTATTCCAGCATGCTTGACATATTGTATAAGTACAGAAAGCATCTCTCACAGATTTTTAAAATGAGGCAACACTGATCAGCATTTGGTACCTGAATATAACACAGCTACAGGCAGTCACCAGGTCACCAATGTCTGACTTATGGACAACTACTAGTTAAGACTGGGCTGCCATAAAGCCTGTTATATTAAAAATGTGAGTCAAATACAATGGTTCATAATGATGAATGCACACAGCACTTTGTGACCCTCATGAAAAAATTTCGTGGTTTGCAAGTGATTGTCTTATATGCATAAACCAAAAAAAAAACAAAAACAAAAACTAGTTGTCTTCCAGTCAGTTCTGACTCATAGCAACCCTACAGGATGGAGTAGAACTGCCCCATAGGGTTTCCAAGAAGCAACTGGTGGATTCCAACTGCCAACCTTTTGGTTAGCAGCCAAGCTCTTGACCACTGTGCCAACCAGGGCTCCTGTGCCAACCAGGGCTCCTGTGCCAACCAGGGCTCCATAGAAAGGTGAAATGTATGCTGTATACTAAGACAAACATTTGACTCAGTGACGCTGAATAAGAACCACGTGTACCTGTTCCGATTTACCTACAAATTTAACTTAAATATAGACTTAGGAAAGGATTTCGTTTGTAACCCGGGAACTGCCTGTATTGAAAATCTTCCCATATATCATGAAAACTTGCAGGTAATTTTTATATCTTGAAATGTCTTCATTTTAGAATGTTATGCGTAAGAAGGGCCTTGTCATTAAGAATAGAAAAATAGCATTTTCTGTGTTCAGACTACAATTTATGACAAAACTGGCTTTTCATGTGGCATTAAGTAAATTATACTTCAAGGTCCAGAGTATGTGAGGCATAAAACTTGGTCAAAGTTTTACTAACAAAAATCCCGATAATTTTTTTTTTTTTTAAATAAATGGTATGTGGTATTCTCAGATTCACTCTAATCATCCAAGAAAAAGTTCTTGTTGTGAATACATTCTCCTACCTTGCCAGTATTTTCTTTATGTTCCCAGTATATGGAGTCCCTGGGTGGTACAAATGGTAAATGTGCTCGGCTGCTAACCAAAGGGTAGGAGGTTCTAGCCCGCCCACAGGCACTGTGGAAGACAGGACTGGTGGTCTACTTCCAAAAATTCAGCCATTGAAAACCGTGCAGAGCACAGTTCTACTCTGATACACATGGGGTCGCCACGAGTCAAAGTGAATCAAGTCGATGACAACTGTTTTTTCTTTTTATTCTGATCATATAGTTAATCTCTTTTAAAAATAATTTTTATTGTGCTTTAAGTGATAGTTAATCATTTTAATGTTATTTTATGTATTTCCCTCCACCTTATGAAAGACATTGTACATCACTCATCTTTTTGTGTTCATGGCTCATCTGTTTACAGATGTTGCCATCATAACTTCCTTTCTTTTAAATGTGCTTTGATGTTTTGGGCTTATTTATTGAGATTATTTACTTTCCCCTCATTTTGCACTGTAATTTTTCTCCCCTTCATGTGTGGTGAGTATATTTGGGAGATTTCTCCTCTTCATACTTTTGACTCACTTAAAGCCATGGTTTTTTTTTGTGGATATATGATGAAAATAATTCCCAAGGAAAAGCTATTCCAGATTTGTAGGAATGCTGTGGTGATATTAAACACTGTTCTGTCTTGCATTTCCACTTTTGCTAGCTTTTGCCTTTTAGACTAGAAGTTTTTGAATGCTTTAGGAAAAAAATAATATGCCTAATAGGGCCTAGGTAGAAGGGACTGTACTTTATCGTTTTTTGGAGAATGAAATATAAGACTCTTACCAGTATAACCTTTTATAAACAGTAGCATCATTTTTTAACCCAAATAGCACGCACCTTCTACATTTATTTGCCAACTGCTCCCTCGCCCCCTTGAGGTATTTTTCTCAGCACTGTATGCTAATTTTTTACAGCAACATAAAAAAAAATCGGTATAGCGGTACTTGTGAAAACACCTCATGGGGGGAGGAGCAGTTGGCAAACAAATGTAGAAGGTGCACGTTATTTGTGTAAAAATATAGTGTTCATCTTCTTATTGATTAGAGCCCCAGAGTCCCATGATACATTTATGTGAGGAGTTTATTGAATGAACTGGACTGAGTTAGATGCATGTAGAGCCTTATTTATTTTCTTACAAACTGCATCTTTCCACATGCTTAGAGGAAGTATTTTCTTCTACTTCCAAATGGTCTCTCCGGTTCTGTTCACTTGCTGTTGTTAATGCACAATTTTATTTTCAGGTATTGGAAAGTTCAGTCCATTCTTAAACAAAACCTTCAGTCTCATATCCAATTTAAAGTTCTTGTCTCCCTCAGTTCTGGCCTATTTCAACTTCAGTGTGGAATAAAGCTGTGGTCAGCATCTCCTCTTTCTCCTCACCTTATTTATCCTCTTCTCCAGCCAATCTCTTGCCTCCTTTCTCTACCCTTGAAATGGCTTATGGCGCGAGGCTCACCAGACAGATGGAGGTCAGCCCTGTAGCATCACCTACCTCTATAGCCTAGTATCTCTCTCAAGACTGTGGGCCTCTGCTGAAACTCTGAGACCACCCGGAAAGTCTGACTTAATATCCCACTACAAATAAAATAAAATAGAAATGAAAATGTTAATTATAAAATGTCAGTAGCCATGACACTCTACTGAATAATAAAATAGTTCCAGATCATACATAATTTTAACAAGTTTTGTTCACTTATTGACACCTGTCTTATTTACCGAGTGCTACTGTGATACAGATATCACAAGTAGGTGGCCTTAACGAACAGAAATATATTTTCTCATAGTTCTGGAAGCTCAAAGTCCAAATCAGGGTCTTGGTTGAGTTGATTTCCTCTTCATCTGTACCCCGAGGTATTCCTTGGTTCCTGAGCTTTAGGTGATCTTCCCATGGCACCTGTCTTCCTGTGTGTACTTGTTTCTATGTCTAATCTGCTCTTTTTATAACTCAGAAATGACTAGATTTAGGACCCATCCTACTCAGGTATGATCTAATTAACGTAACAAAGAAAATCCTATTTCCAAACAGGATCACACCCCTAGGTATAGGGATTAGGATTTCAACACATAGTTTGGGGGACACAGTTTATTCCATAACAATACCTGAAGAGAAACTTTACATGTTGCCTCAAATATCAGTTAGCTCCGTATCTTCAGGAGCAAATAAGAAAGGCAAGTATCAGGTAGTGCTAGGGTGAGGCATGCCTCTTTAGTCACCCCAAAAGACGTATTTAGAACAGTCTCAGAGTCCTCTCAGAAATCATCCACAAAGCACATTGTTTTCCCACATGGTTACATTTTAATCTGCACCTTTAAGAGGTTTTACATCTAAATTGTCAGTTTTTTTCTTTATTTAAATTTATCCTCAGATGAATCCCCAAGACCCTCTAACTTATTAAACATTTAACTATTTTTGTTTTAAATACATGATTCTCTTTCTCAAGCTACTGTATCTTTGGTCATTAATCCTCACAGATCCCCAGAACCCCAGTTGACAGATTATACAACTTTAACCGATTCTTTATGTACCAGATCTTTTCATTTTTATTCTAAAACAGCATATTGCTTTATTGAAATTCAATATGGAAATATTCCCTTTCAGCTTTAAATTAAGCTTTTGGGAATGCATATGTTAAAAACTAAAAATAGACAAAGTTCCAGATTTCTCATATTTCTGTGTTCATTGGGGATATTTAGAACTTTTCTCTGAACGCTGAGAAATGTAATCTTTACCATCATTGGTACCAAACTAAAAAAAAACCAAACCTATTGCCATTGAGTCGATTCTGACTCATAGTGACCCTGTAGGACAGAATAGAACTGCCCCATAGAGTTTCCAAGGAGCACCTGGTGGATTCAAACTACCAACCTTTTGGTTAGCAGCCATAGCTCTTAACCACCACACCACCAGGGTCTCCTCATTGATACCAGGTCACAGAAATGTTTAGAACTCTCTCCTTGTGGACACCTGTAGCTTTGCAGTCACTGAATGATGAGAACTCAGCAGAGTCCCACAAAATATGGGGTTGGGTCACAGGTGAAGAAAGGCCTAGTAACTCTAACTGAATGGCAGCGCTAGTGGAGACTTGAGTTCTGTACATGGTAACTTCCGATTATGGGATGAGGCTCTCCTGGCTCCAGGATGTGAGGGGCTCCCATAGTGTTAGTCAGGATAGGCTGATTTTTCTAACAATCCCCCAAATTTTAGTGGTTCAACAAAACAGAATTTTCTTCCTTACTCACATAATAGTCCAGTGCAGGTGTTCTGGTAGAAGTGGTTCTCCTGAGTGGCTCTCTCATGAACAGAGACTCAGGCACCCTACCCAGCCTTCCTACTGAACCTCTGCCCTTCTCCTCATCCCCAGAGGCCTTTCCGTTCAGCCATTGGGTGGGAGAGTGGATGATTATGCATGACAGTGTTTTCAACAGTCTTTTCTACCTACTTTCTATTGGCCAGAACTCAGTCACATGGTTCACCCACTTTCCATTGGCCAGAGCTCAGTCACATGGGCTCACACACTTTCCATTTGCAGAACTCAATCACATGGCTCACTGGTCAGAACTCTGTCCACTGCTCAGAACTCTGTCACATGGGCTCACCTGCTTTCCATTGGCCAGAACTCAGTTACATGGCTCCCCCATATTCCACTGGCCAGAACTCAGTCACATGGCTTACCCACATTCCATTGGTCAAAACATTGTCACATGGGCTCACTCACAGTCCATTGGCCAGAACTCTGTCAAATGGGCCCACTTAACTGCAAGGGAGGCTGGGAAATAGAATCCCACCTGTATGCCCAGGAGGTAAATGGGTATTGTTTGATGAATGTCTAGTTAGTCTCAGTTGTACCCACAAAGTGTTGCCAAAATCTGATCCAATCAAAAAGGAGGAGCTGTAGGTCTACTCTAATCTGGAGCTTTCCCTCCGTATCTGACTTGGGCATCTCTTCTTCCTTTACCTGCAGCCCTTCCAGTCTCCTAATACTCAGCTCCCTCCCTCCTTGGGTCAGTTGCAGCACCATCCCGAGCTGGTCTCCTGGTTCTTTTGCGGCTGTTTCTGTGCTGGTGCTTCTTGCTGTCTGTGCTGTCTCTGGTGTTACAGCTCTCCTCCCTTCTTCTGAGTCCTCATCAGAATTGTCTTTGATGTCCATAATTCCACCAACAGTCTCTTCAAGGAAATCTAGGCTTTTACTATTAGGTATTTTAAAACTCTTCCAGCCTCTACCTGTTCACAGTTTCAAAACCACTTCCACATTTTTCGTATCTGTTAGAGCAGCACCACTCTATCGGTACCAAATTCTGTCTTAGCTGTTTAGTGCTACTATAACAAATACCACAAATGGATGGATTTAAAGAGCAGAAATTTATTCTCTCACATTTTAGGAGGCTAGAAATCTGAATTCTGGGTGCCGGTTTCCAGGGGAGACTTTCTCTCTCTGTCACCTTTGGGGGGAAGGTCTTTGCCATCAATCTCCCTGTGGTCTAGGAGCTTCTCAGGTGCAGGGACCCCAGGTCCAAAAGACACACTCTGCTCCTGGTGCTGCTTTTTTGGAGGTGTGAGATCCCCGTGTCTCTCTGCTTCCCTCTCCCTTTTATATCTTAAAAGAGATTGACTTAAGACAAAGGTCAATCTTATAGATTGACGCCTGCCTCATTAACAGAACTGTCTCTAATCCTGCCTCATTAACAGAACTGTCTCTAATCCCACCTCGTTAACATCATAGAGGCAGGATTTACAACACAGAGGAAAATCACATCAGATGACAAAATGGAGGACAATCACATAATACTGGGAATCATGGCCTAGCCAAGTTGACACATTTCTGGGGGACACAATTCAATCCATTACAGACTCTTTATATTTTATGGATGTTAAAAGTGCTTCAAATTCTTTCTCTATGTTGTTGAAGATTCTCTAATTTTTTTTCGTAATGAATAGAGATAGATCTTTTGTCACTGTGGAAAAAAAAACTACTTATTTATCTTTCAATTTTACTTATAGTTTTTCAACAAATAATCCTCAGCAGTCACTATACTGTGTGTTACTGTGAGTTTGTATGTGTGTGTGTGTCATTCTTAACAGCAAACCACAGGAAGGTTCATTAAACACCTATGTTAGCGAAATCTGAGCTGTTAATAGATGGATAAATGTTTTTTAGGTGTCTGTTTTTATAAAGCAGCTAAACTAGCCATTTGGAAATATCCCTGTTTAGGGTGCACAGCTAGTTCATGTCAGGATCTTCAGTAGATCCGCCCACTGCCGTTAAGTTGATTCTGATTCGTAGAGACCCCATAGGGCAGAATAGAATTGCCGCATAGGGTTTCCAAGGCTGTAAGTCTTTCTGGAAGCGGACTTCTGCGTCTTTCTCCTGCAGAGCAGTTGGTGGGTTTGAATTGGTGACCTTTTGGTGAGCAGCTGAGTGCTGTAACCGCTGCACCACCAGGGCTCCTTCTCTTCAGTGGAAGGGATCTTGATTTAGAACTTCTCCAAACCCCGGTGGCATAGTGGTTAAGTGCTACAGCTGCTAACCAAAAGGTCAGCGGTTGGACTCCACCAGGTGCTCTTTAGAAACTCCGTGGGGCAGTTCTCCTCTGTCCTGTACGGTTGCTATGAGTTGGAATCAACTCGATGGCAATGGGTTTGGTTTTGGTTTTTGGTTTCTGTTACTCTAAGGATCCTTCAGATAACGCTTCTAAGGCACTGGTTTTCAAGCCTAGTTGCAAGGACTGACCTAAACCAAAAAATCCAAACCCG
Source organism: Elephas maximus indicus (assembly GCF_024166365.1). Classification (NCBI taxonomy): domain Eukaryota; kingdom Metazoa; phylum Chordata; class Mammalia; order Proboscidea; family Elephantidae; genus Elephas; species Elephas maximus. The sequence continues at coordinate 220,779,654 of NC_064820.1, read as the reverse complement.
TTGCTGTTGAGTCGATTCTGACTCATAGCGACCCTATAGCACAGGGTAGAACTACCGCATAGGGTTTCCGAGGAGTGGCTGGTGGGTTCAAACTGCCGACCTTTTGGTTAGAAGCTTGAGTGCCTAACCACTGCGCTACCAGGGCTCCACAGGACTGGCCTAAAACCAAAAACCCACTGCCACTGAGTCAATTCTGACTCATAGTGACCCTACAGGACAGGGCAGAACTGCCCCTTAGGATTTCCTAGGAGCAGCTGGTAGATTCAAACTGCTGACCTGTTGGTTAGAAACTTGAGCTCTTAACCACTGTGCTACCAGGGCTCCACAGGACTAACCTAGGGAAGATTAAAAAAAAAAAAAATTACCCATGCCTGGACCCCACCCCAGAGAGTCTAATTGGTCAGGGGTAGGGCTTGGGCGTGGCTATTTTTTAAAAGCCTCTGGGTGATTTTAATGTGCTGCCAGGGATTTGCACACCACTGTTCTAAATAATACCAATTTAAAAAAAAAAAAAAATCTGTTGTAGAGTTTCTAAAAATTGTTTCGTTGCCATTTAAAAAGCATATGAGAATGGTCTCTGTTCAAGGGGAGCAAACCTGAAGAAACTTGGAATGCTGCTCTTACACTGCTTTAAGGAGCTTCCTTTTTAGAACCTAATTTTAAAATGGAACTAATAACCAATAACCATCAATTTATGTCTGCTGTCACACACACACACGTTGTAGATCTCCTGATGGCTTGGAGTTGGATACAGTCCTCACCCTCACATACTCAGGGATGACCCAGGGAGACTTAGGGAGCTGTAATTACTGCCCCCATTGAACTGCCAAGCTGTGTAATTCGCATCTCTACAGCTATTCCTTTTTGCTAGACGTTAACGACTGGGAGAAAGACCGAGAGAGTGAAATACTGAGATTTATTTTTGGAGGAAAATATTACCATATCACCAAATTAGTTCTGATGTAGAGCAATTATGATTAGGTTGTTTCTAGGTATCTTAAAGCAGTTTTCTGCTTAGCATCTATGTTATTTTATTTAATTATACAGGAAGTAAAGGCTGAAGTAATATTTCGTGCATTTTGTGCCTTTTATTACATGTTGTTTTACTTTAGGTACTAAAATTTGCCTCTAATTATCAATGGTGCATTCTTATAAATTCTGGCTGTGGTAAGAAAGGTTCTGGTGTTGGAATATTGTTAGCCTTTTAGATACAGCAGAATATTGTAATGGCTAAGGGTACAGCATGTAGTCCCTGGGTGGTAGGAATGGCTGAGCACTCAACTACTAACCAAAAGGTTGGAGTTCGAACCCACCCAGAGGCACTTTGGAAGAAAGGCCTGGTGATCTGCTTCTGAAAGGCCGCAGCCATGAAAACCCTACGGAGTGCAGTTCTACTCTGAAATACCTGGGGTCGCCATGGGTCGGAATCGACTTGGTGGGAACTGGTAGTAGTAAGAGTATAGCTGACTGGGTTAAGAGCTTCATCTTATCTTTCTTTTATAGTTTTAGGTGGTTGTAACTGCACAGCTATTTTGCCTATGGAATGCAAATCGGTTTCCACAAGGTAAATAACAGAGCAAAACAAAACCAATACATTCATAAGCCAGCAAAATTTGAAGTGGGGTTTTGGCACCAAGGGTAGATGTTGCTTATGATTTGGTTGCCCTCTTTGGTGGTTAAGAGTTCACTGCTCACCTTTGGTTGTTTTTTTTTTTTTTGGTTCAGTGTTAGGAGACTGTCTTCCGCATACTCCAGATGGACTCCTTGGGGGCAGCGTTCCCTTTTGCCTTGCAGGAATATGTTTGATACTTTCTTGATTTTGGTGAGCAGTAGTGGGATTTGTACATTTCATGTGCAGTTAATCATGTATGGATTGGCAATCATGCAGATCTTAGGCAATGCAGAACGTTCCCCCTCCTGCTACTAACCCAACTCCACGTACTTTGGCAAGAAGAAACCCATAGCTGTATATACTTAAAGTTGGAAATTAATGCCAGATTGAGGACATCTGAAGTCAAGAAGATAGTAGGAAATCCATGGCCTGCCATTTAACCCTGTGAACTGACTCAGAAGGTTTCCAGGGCAGACTAAGCCAATGGCGATGGAAAATTTCATGTGACTTTTCCCTTAGACTTTTCCTTCTCCCAACACCCTAGCTCATGCCCCAAATGAAGGAAATTACAAGAAGTAATTCTACAGACAGGTATTTCAAAATCTCCTTCCATGCCTGCGGGAAGAAGATTATTCCTAATGATTGTCAGCTGGCTTGAGGACCGCTTCATTCATTCACTCCATTAGCATGAATAAGTCATACTTGAATCATGCTTCCAGGCATCAAGAATCCTTGGGTTAACTGGCCACCATTCCGGCCTCACCATTATGAAGCATTCAGCTTTGGGAGGCAGATAAGCGAGGTGACCAATGACAAAGTTCTAGGAGAAACTCTGCCTTGGTATTCTGTAGTTCCCACCCTAAGTTTTCCCATAATAAAGGTAATTGTTTCTCGGAAGCTTGATCCTAGGAGTAGATATGTCTAACAAACATTTTCCAAGCGTTCTCTATAGCGGCCAAGGCTGGACTGGGTTGTTTCTTGGCGCCACCTCCAGCTCCTCTCATTGTGTTTCTCTTGATGTTGACACAACAATTAGAAGGAGAAATGCACTGGCCCTGTTGTGATCACCTCCTATCCACCCTGTTGATGAGTGTCTTAGTTATCTAGTGCTGCTGTAACAGAGGGCGCCCTGATGGTGCAATGGTTAAGAGGTCAGCTGCTAACCAAAAGGTTGGCAGTTGGAATCTACCAGATGCTCCTTGGAAACCCTATGGGGCAGTTCTACTCTGTCCTTTAGGGTTGCTGTGAGTTGGAATCGACTGGACAGCAATGGGTTTTGGTTTTGGCTATAACAGAAATACCGGAAGTGGGTGGCTTTAAAAAACAGACATTTATTTTCTCACAGTTTAGAAGGCTAGAAGTTCAAATTCAGGGTGCTGGCTCTAGGGGAAGGCTTTCTCTGTCTGCTGTGGAGGAAGGTCCTTGCTCCTTGAGCTTCTGCTCCTGGGAGGTCTTCATGTGGCTTGGCATCTCTCTTCCCCATCTCTGCTTGCCAGCTTGCATTTAATCTCTTTAATATCTTTTAAGATACACCCTTCACTAATCCTGCCTCATTAACATAACAAAGATAACCCATTCCGAAATGAGATTGTAACCACAGGCTTAGATGTTAGGATTTACAACACATGTTTTTGGGGGACACAATTCCATGCAAACACTGAGAGAGGGATTCTTGCCCTAGGCTTATGGGGATGGCCAAACACAGGCGACCCAACACTGGACAGATGAAGTTAACAGCAGTTTATTAGTCAGATATACTCCCAGCGGGGGGAGGACACACTGCACGCCATGCAGGGCCACATGGGGGTTGTATTTGGGAAGGGAGTAAATAAGCAAGAGCTGTGGGAGGCAGGCTTTGTAATAATAAGAGGGTGGGATGACTCCTGGTCCCATGGGAGGATGTAATTGACATGTTAGTTTCGTGGGCTAGCAGGGAGGTGAAATATGTTAGATTGAGGACTGGGCGTGGTGCCACTCATTTGACTGATAGGTGAACTAGCCAGCAGGGGAAACTCAGGCATTTTGGGGGCCCCGTGAAGCCCAAAGATGTCTAGACATCACTTGTCCCCAGAATAAAAAAAAAAAAAAAGACCAAACTCATTGCCATCGAGTCGATTCTGACGCATAGCAACCCTATAGGGCAGAGTAGAACTGCTCCATAGGGTTTCCAAAGAGCGCCTGGTGGATTCGAACTACCGACCTTTTGGTTAGGAGCCTTAGCTCTTAACCACTACACCACCAGGGTTTCCATCCCCAGAAGAGAGTAGTTAAAAAACTATGTGTCCTAAAAGGGAAATGAATTCTCTTGAGGGTGTGGGCACTTGTATCAAAGCCTAAAAAATGAGCTCCTATCACAGTATTCCTGGGTGGTGGAAATGGTTGGACTTGACTGCCAACCGACAGGTTTGTGGTTCAAATCCACCCAGCGACACTGTGGAAGAAAGACCTGGTAATCTACTTCCATAAGATTACAACCATTGAAAACCCTATGGAGTGCAGTTCCTCTTGGAAACACATGGGGTCACCATGAGTCAGAATCGACTCTAATGACAACAGGAACAACCACAATATGGAGATCATGGCAAAAAAGATACTATATATGAAGCACTACCCATGATGGTATCACATGAGCACACACCTAGACAAGGAGGGCATGCTAGAATGGGGCTGAAGAAAGCATACTGCAGCCCCTTCACTTAATAAACCCTTGTTCATAGTGTGCATGGTTCTGTAGGAATAGGATAAAGCTGTTGAAGTCGAGTTGATTCTGACTCATAGCAACCCTATAAGATAGAGTACAACTTCCCCATAGGGTTTCCAATGCTGTAATCTTTATGGAAGCAGACTGCCACATCTTTCTCCCATGGAGTGGCTGGTGGGTTTGAACTGCTGACCTTTCAGTTAGCAGTCCAGCGCTTAACCCCTGCACCAACCACCAGGGTTCCTTAGGAATGGGATAGGGTCCTTGTAATTGGAGCACTTTTGTGTGAGCCAAGGAAGGTCAGATGTGGCTTAAAAGGTTTCAGTATGAGTGGATGTGGTAACTGGAAACAATCAAAACTGCTATGGGATTTTAGAGGGAGAGCACTCAGCTGGGAAATCACTTACGGAAAAAGATAGGGCCATGGAAGATGGAGTCATTGAGACGCAACCAGAAGAGGAGAACCCTACAAAACTGACTGGGTGCAGGGGATCAGTGTGAGCGAAGAGTTAAAGATAACTGAAGGCTGCAAGATGGTGGTACCATTTTCAGAAAGAGGAAGGTTCATGAGGAGGAGAAGGGTGGAGATGGACAGAAAAGTGAAGACGGACAGAAGTTTGGAGTTTTTTTTTTTTTTTTGGTCTTTTTTTTATTGTGCTGTAAGTGAAAGTTTACAATTCAAGTCAGTTTCTCATACAAAAACTTACACACACATTGTTCTGTGACCCTAGTTGCTCCCCCTACAATGTGATAGCACACTCCTCTCCACCCTGTGTTTCCTGAGTGCATTCAACCAACTTCTGCCCCTTCTGCCTTCTCGTCTTGCCTCTGGACAGGAACTGCCCATCTAGTCTCATGTATCTACTTGAACTAAGAAGCACACTTCTCATGAGTATCGTTTGATGTCTTATAGTCCGGGCTAATCTTTGTCTGAAGAGTTGGCTTCGGGTATGATTCAGTTCTGGGTCAACAGAGTCAGGGGGACGTGTCTTTCAGGGTTCCTCCAGTCTCAGACCACCAAGTCTGGTCTTTTTGCTAGAATTTGAGTTCTGCACCCCACTTCTCTCCTGCTCCATCAGGGGCTCTCTGTTGTGTTCCCTGTCAGGGCATTCATTGGTGGTAACCGGGCACCATCTAGTTCTTCCGTTCTCTGGCTGATGGAGTCTCTGGTTTCTGTGGCCCTTTCTGTCTCTTGGGCTCATATTTTCCTCATATCTTTGGTGTTCCTCATTCTCCTTTGCTCCAGATGGGTTGGGACAAATTGATGCATCTTGGATGGCCGCTTGCTAGCCTTTAAGATGCCAAATGGTACTCACCAAAGTGGGATGCAGAACATTTTCTTGATAAACTTTGTTATGCCACTTGACATAGATGTCCCCTGAAACTGTGCACCCCAGACCTCCGCCCCTGGTACTCTGTCCTTCAAAGTGTTTGGTTGTATTCAGCAAACTTCTTAGCTTTTGGTTTAGTGCAGTTGTACTGACTTCCTCTGTATTGTCTTTCCCTTCCCCTAAAATAATTCTTGCCTACTATCCAGTTGATGAATACCCCTCTCCCTCCCTCACAACCCTCATAACTATCAAAGAATGTTTTCTTCTGTGTTTAAACCTTTTCTTGAGTTCCTATAATAGTGCTCTCATGCAATATTTGTCCTTTTGTGACTGACTAATTTCACTCAGCATAATGCCTTCCAGATTCATCCATGTTATGAGATGTTTCATGGATTCATTGTTGTTCTTTATCCTTGCGTAGTATTCCATTGTGTGAATATACCATAATTTGTTTATCCATTCATCCATTGAAGGACACCTAGGTTGTTTCCATCTTTTTGCTATTGTGAACAGTGCTGCAAGGAACATGGGTGTGCGTATATCTATTTGTGTGACAGCCCTTATTTCTCTAGGATATATTCCAAGGAGCAGGATTGCTGGATCATTTGGTACTTCTATTTTTAGCTTTTTAAGGAAGTTTTTTTTTTTTTTAAGGAAGTGTCAAATCGATTTCCAAAGTGGTTGTACCATTTGACATTCCCACCAGCAGTGTATAAGTGTTCCAGCCTCTCCCCAGCCTTTCCAATATTTATTATTTTGTGCGTTTTGGATTAAAGCTAGCCTGGTTGGGGTGAGATGGTATCTCATTGTAGTTTTGATTTGCATTTCTCTAGCGATTAATGATCGTGAGCATTTCCTCAGGCATCTGTTAGCCGCCTGAATGTCTTCTTTGGTAAAGTGCCTGTTCATATCCTTTGCCCATTTTTTATTCGAGTTATTTGTCTTTTTGTTGTTGAGGTTTTGCAGTATCTTGTAGATTTTAGAGAATAGACACTGATCAGATTTGGCATAGCCAAAAATTTGTTCCCAGTCTGTAGGTAATCTTTTTACTCTTGTGATGAAGTCTTTGGATGAACCTAAGTGTTTGATTTTTAGGAGCTCCCAATTATCTAGTTTTTCTTCTGGTGTTTGTGCATTGTTAGCAGTGTCCTGTATTCTGTTTATGCCATGTATTTGGGCTTCTAACATTGTTCCTATTTTTTCTTCCATGATATTTATCATTTTAGATTTTATATTTAGGTCTTTTATCCATTTTGAGTTAGTTTTTGTGCATGGTGTTAGGTATGGGTCTTGTTTCATTTTTTTCAGATGGATATCCAGTTATGCCAGCACCATTTGTTAAAGAGGCTATCTTTTTCCCAGTTAATGGACTTTGGGCTTTTGTCAAATATCAGCTGCTCATAGGCGGATGATTTTATGTCTGGATTCTCCGTTCTGTTCCATGGGTCTATGTATCTTTTGTTGTACCAGTACCAGGCTGTTTTGACTACTGTGGCGGTATAATAGGTTCTAAAATCAGGTGGTGTGAGGCCTCCCACTTTGTTCTTCTTCTTCAGTAATGCTTTTCTTATCTGAGGCTCTTCGCTTTCCATGTGAAGTTGGTGATTTCTTTCTCCGTCTCATTAAAATTGTCATTGGAATTTGGATCGGGATTGCATTGTATCTATAGATTGCTTTGGGTAGAATAGACATTTTCACTATATTGAGTCTTATCCATGAGCAAGGTGTGTTTTTCTACTTATGTAGGTCTTTTTTGGTTTCTTGCAGTAGTGTCTGGTAGTTTTCTTTGTATAGTTCTTTTACATCTCTGGTTAGATTTATTCCTAAGTATTTATTTTCTTGGGGGCTATTGTAAATGGTATTGATTTGGTGATTTCCTTTTTAACGTTCTCTTTGTTGGTGTAGAGGAGTCCAACTGATTTTTATATGTTTATTTTGTATCCTGATACTTTGCTGAACTCTTTTATTAGTTCGAGTAGTTTTCTTGTGGATTCTTTAGGGTTTTCTGTGTATAAGATCATATCATTTGCAAATGGAGACACTTTTACTTCTTCCTTACCAATTTGGATGCCCTTTGTTTCTTTTCTTGCCCAATTGCTCTGGCTAGGACCTCCAGCACAATGTTGAATAAGAGTGGTGATAAAGGGCATCCTTGTCTGGTTCCCGTTCTCAAGGGAAATGCTTTCAGACTCTCTCCATTTAGTGATTTTGGCTTTGTATAGATGCCCTTTATTATGTTGAGGAATTTTCCTTCAATTCCTATTTTGCTGCGAGTTTTTATCATGAATGGGTGTTGGACTTTGTCAAATGCCTTTTCTGCATCAATTGATAAGATCATGTGGTTTGTGTCTTTTGTTTTATTTATATGATGGATTACATTGATTGTGTTTCTAATATTGAACCATCCCTGCATACCTGGTATGAATCCCACTTGGTCATGATGAATTATTTTTTTGATATGGTTTTGAATTCTCTTGGCTAGAATTTTGTTGAGGATTTTTGTGCCTAAGTTCATGAGGGTTATTGGTCTGTAATTTTTTCTTCATGTGGTATCTTTACCTGGTTTTAGTATCAGGGTTATGCTAGCTTCATAGAATGAGTTTGGGAGCATTCCATCCTTTCCTGTGCTCTGAAATACCTTTAGTAGTAGTGGTGTTAACTCCTCTCTGAAGGTTTGGTAGAGTTCTCTAGTGAAGCTGTCGGGGCCAGGACTTTTTCTTGAGAGTTTTTAAATTACCTTTTTAATCTCTTCTTTTGTTATAGGCTTTTTTAGTTATTCTACCTCTGTTTGTGTTAGTTTAGATAGGTAGTGTGTTTCTAGAAATTTGTCTATTTTCTCTAGGTTTTCAAATTTGTTAGAGTATAATTTTTCGTAGTATTCTGTTATGATTCTTTTAATTTCAGTTGGGTCTGTTGTGATGTTCCCCATCTCATTTCTTATTCAGGTTATTTGCTTCCTCTCCTGTCTTTCTTTTGTCAGTTTGGCCAATGGTTTATTGATTTTATTGACCTTCTCAAAGAACCAGCTTTTGGTCTTGTTAACTCTTAAAACTGTTTTTCTATTCTCTCTTTCGTTTAATTCTGCTCTAATTTTCATTGTTTGCTTTCTTCTTCTGCTCTCTGTTTGAGTAGTAGGGTTAACACTTTGATTTTGGCCCTTCCCTCTTTTTGAATGTGTGCATTTATTGCTGTAAATTGACCTTTGAGCACTGCTTTTTCTGTGTCCCAAAGGTTCTGGTAGGGTGTGTTTTCATTCTCATTTGATTCTGTGAATTTCTTTATTGTGTCCTTAATTTCTTATATAACCCAGTAGTTTTTGAGCAGGTGTTGTTCAGTTTCCATGTGTTTAATTTTTTTTCCCCTTGGTTTTTCTGTTATTAATTTCTACTTTTATGGCTTTGTGGTCAGAAAAGATGCTTTGTAACATTTCAATGCATTGGATTCTGTTAAGGCTTGCTTTATGGTCTAATACATGGTCTGTTCTGGAGAACGTTCCATGTGCATTGGAAAAGAAAGTTTGGTGCAGTGTTCTGTATATGTCTATGAGGTCAAGTTGGTTGATTATGGCATTTAGATCTCCCGTGTTTTTACTGAGCTTCTTTCTGAATGTTCTGCCCTTCAGCGAAAGTGGTGTGTTGAAGTCTCCTGCTATTATCGTGGAACTCTCCATCTCACTTTTCAATGCTGTTAGAGTTTGTTTTATGTATTTTGGAGCCCTGTCGTTGGGTCTGTAAACATTTGATATGTTCTCCTGGTGTATTAACCCTTAAATCATTATGTAGTGTCCTTCCTTATCTTTTGGTGGATTTTACTTTAAAATCTATTTTGTCAGAAATTAATATTGCCACTCCTGTTCTTTTTGGATTGTTGGTTGGTTGATATATTTTTTTCTATTCTTTGACTTTTAGTTTGTTGTGTCTTTAAGGTGTGTCCCTTGTTGGCAACATATAGATGGATTGTATTTTTTAATACATTCTGCCATTCTCTGTCTCTTTATTGGTACATTTAGTCCATTTACATTCAGCGTAATTATTGATAGGTACAAGTTTAGTGTTGTCATTTTGATGCCTTTGTGTGTGTGTGTGTTGTTGACGGTTTCTTTGTTCTACCTAATTTCTGTGCTGAGTTGTTTTTCTTTATGTATTTTCTTTTCATCTTTTTCATTGTTGATTTTGTTTTTGCTGAGTCTTTATGTTTTTCTTGTTTTTTATTTTGATGTGTAGGATTGTTAGATTCCTTTGTGGTTACCTTAATATTTACCCCTATTTTTCTAAGTTTAAACCAATCTTTTAATTCTTTATATTGCCTTGACTTCCTCTTCATATGAGAGATCTATGACTATATTTTTTAGTCCCTCTTTTTTGGTTTAATGTAGTCATCTTTCACTTAATGACGAAGTTTGGAGAATTTCATTACTGACTTTTTGAATCTGAAGAGCTGGGTAGAGATGTTTAGTAGGATTTGTGTTGGAGCTAAGGAGCCTGTGGACCTGGAGGGAGCTGGAATGTTCCAAAGATCACCAAGTTAGTGGAGAGTTGGGAATGGATGTGGTCGCATCAACACAGCTCTTTCAGTGGTGCTCAGTAGACGCCATCTTGCAAGTAATCAAAGAGGAAGGAAGCAAAAGGGTAGATGTGCTGACAGTCCTTTTGAGAAGCATGGTCACGGTGGCCAGGGCTATATCATGTTTGTCTTTGCTGCACCATACTGGCTAAATTATCTTTTGTTGACACAAGGGAAAAGGAGATAATTGAATGTTAGCTTAAGTGGAGTCAAGAGATGTTTTGGATTATTTATCTTAGAAAAGGAGAAATTTCTCTTGCACAGTGGAAAAAAAAATCCATTGCTGAAATAAAGACAGAAAATACAACAGGAAAAAGATGATGGATGGGACCGTGTGGATGTAGTAGGCTGCGCCTACATCAAGGGTACAGATGGAGGGGTTAAATTTAGAGAGGAGTAAGGGTGCCTTAAGATCCCTGGTGGTGCAATGGCTAAGCGCTTGGCTGCTAACCGAAAGGTCAGTGGTTTGAACCCACCAGCAGCCCAATGGGAGAAAAGACCTGACAATCTGTTCCCATAAATATTACAGCCTAGGAAATCCTGTGGGGCAGTTCTGCTCTGTCCCATAGGGTTTCTGTGAGTCAGAATTGACCCAACAGCACAGAACAACAACAAGGGTGATTCTGTCTCTAATACAACACAAGGGGAATGGATATGGGTGAAGCTGCTAAGAAACCTTAAAGATGAGAGGCCCATGATGAAATAATTTACATTGTATAGCTTTATTCTTCTCAACAAAGCTGAAAGCAAGATCAGCCTCTAAGAGTGAAGTGTGAGTGTTAGGGGTGAGGGGTGGGAGAATGAAAGGTTTCAAACGGCTGTGTAGGGAATTATATAAATTATATAGGAAGTGAATTGTTGTTGTTAGCTGTCATTGAGTAGGCCCCCAACTCATGGTGACTCCATGCACAGCAGAACTAAACGCTGCCCAGTCCTGCACCATTGCCATGATCAGTCTCAGTCAGACCATTGTAATCCATAGAGTTTTCATGGGCTGAGTTTCGGAAGTAGCTCACCAGACCTTTCTTCCTAGTCTGTCTTAGTCTAGAGGCTCCAGACTAAGCGTCATAGCAACATGGAAGCCTCCACTGATAGACGAGTGGTGGCTGCACATGAGTTGCATTGGCTGGGAATTGAACCCAGGTCTCCCACATGGGAGCCGAGAATTCTACAATTGAACCACCAATACCCTCAGGAGGTAAATTATAGATGTAAAAAACGTTAAGGAGTAGAATCCAAATGAATTAAAAAAAAAATACAGATACATACCCACACATATATGATTTGTGGTAGACCCACAGCAAAGTCATGATTTTCTCTAGCAATTCTTTGCTTTTGGGGACTAGAATTGAGAAAGAAGACCTAGAGGGGATGTCCAACCTCTACTTAGCAAGGGGTCAAGGGATTCTACGGTGTCCGTTAAGAGCACAGTGAGCTGACCACAGGGAGGTTAGTGAAACCAGGAGTTGATAAAGACCTGGAAACATAGGAACTAGACAAGGAAGAGCGGTCTTAATGAGGATACAGGGAGGGTTCAGAATGAGCGAGAGAGATGGAAAGATGGAAGGAGAGAAGCCTGTGGTTAGCAAGAGGAATTTTCAGTTAGAAATTTTTTTCCTTCATCAGTTCAGAGCCTACAAAAGCTATGTACCTTATTTAATCATTGATTGCGCAAATGGTTGGCTTGTCCTTGAGGTTTCTGTGTTTGATAGAACAGGATACCCTGGGAAAGGAAGCGTAAAATCGTATCTCGTCTGCCATAGCAAGACCACATTCGGAGTGTTATGCTTAGTTCCAGACATTTCTTTAAACTGTGTTTTCATCTGCAAATCCTGTTGGCTCAGCCTTGGAAATCCAGAGCAGGACCACTTCTCCCCATGTCTGCTGCCCTTTCTGGTCCAAGCCACCATTGTCTTGGTGTGGATTGTGACTTAGCTTTCTTGACTGGTCTCTCTCCTTCTGCTGCAGCCTTTTGTGGGTCTGTTCTCAACAGGCAGCCGGAAGAATCTGTTAAAACATTAAGTTAGAGCATATACATCACTCCACTGCTCCAGCTCTTCAGTGCAGTGAGCATAAAGGCCTAGGTCTTCACAATGACCCATGAGCCCCTACACAACATGACCCTGGATACAGTCACTTTTTGGACCTCATCTCTTACTACTTGACCCTTTGGTCCCTGCACTTCATCCACACAGGCATTCTTGGTGTTTCTCAAGCATGCCTGGCATGCTCACCACACCCAAGGGCCGGCTTGCAGTTCCTCTAGTCTGGAATGTTCTGTCCAACATTTACATAGTTTTTTCTCTCTCTTCCTGAGGTGTTTAATCAGATATCACTTTCATACTAAGTCTTTCCCTGATTACTCTATTTAGCATTGCTCCCTGCATTTCACCCCTGCTCCCCTTCCCAGTTGTATATTACCTCTGACATGCTATGAAGGAGCCCGTGCATGGTGCAAACAGTTAATGCACTCAGCTGCTAACCAAAAAGTTGGAGGTCCGAGTCCACCCAGAAGTGCTTTGGAAGAAAGGCCTGGCGATCTACTGCCAAAAAATCAGCCATTGAAAATCCTATGGCGCACAGTTCTACTCGGACACACATAGGTTTGCTACAAGTTGAGATCAACTCAATGGCAGCTTTTTTTAACAAAAGATAAATTATGCTTACTCTAAATAAGTCTAAGGAAGAACTTGCAGTAATGGGGAAAACTACAAAAAGGGCAATTTCAGCTCCATGGAAAGGACACTTCTCTCCAGTTGGCTACACACCAGTGGGGCTATGTTTTTAAAGAACACAACTTGGTGCTACCAGAAGTTCAAATAGTACCTCTATGACCACATGTCACCTTTGTGCTCCTTGGTGGCCGCCAGGGTACTTTCCTAGGCTTCCATCCTAAGAATCCAAGTCGCAGAAACACATTTAAACAACTCTTAACACTGTTAAGCAGGTAATATTTGCTAATAGTAATAGGAAATTTCCTACACCCCGTGGATATTTTCCCTTTTCTATAAAACATCCTTTCCTGCCCTGACAGGGAACACAACGGAGAGTCCCTGATGGAGCAGGAGAGGAGTGGGATGCAGACCTCAAATTCTAGTAAAAAGGCCTTAATGGTCTGATTGAGACTGGAGGGGACCCCAGAGGTTACAGTCCCTGGGCTCTCTGTTAGCCCAAAACTAAAGCCATTCCTGATGCCAAGTCTTCAGATAAAGATTAGACCATAAGACATAAAATGAGGAGTGTGGTTCTTAGCTTAAGTAGACACATGAGGCTATGTGGACAGCTCCTGTCTGGAGGTGAGATGAGAAGGCAGAGGGGGGACAGGAGCTGGTTGAATGGACACGGGGAACAGGGTGGAGAGAAGGAGTGTGCTGTCACGTTGTAGGGAGAGCAACTAGGGTCACATAACAATGTGTGTGTAAGTTTTTGTATGAGAAACTGATGTGAATTGTAAATTTTCACTTAAAGTACAATAAAAGAAAACCTTTCCATTTCTTCTATAGTAGTGAATTGTATGGAATACCGCTGTAGTGTTCCCCCTCCATATACAACCCATTGTTTCAGAGTTAAGCGTTATATTATCTTGCAAGAGTGTGCAAGTGCATTTAATTAGTCAGGCGTAAGATAGATCAGACAAGTAAGATAGGTGTAAGATAGATCAGACAAGTAGTTCATTTTATTTAAAAAAATCTATTTCTCTATTTTTAGAAATAGGTTATTCCAGAAACATCAGGAACACATTAAACTATGTAATAGCTAAGAATTTAAAGCAGTGTTTTGAAGACCCTCTAAACCCCATGGTATAAACATCGCTAAGCCTGTCGTAGCAAAATGATGTCATTTGTCCTGTAAACATCTTCTAGCCTTCGGAGAAATCGTAGCGGATGCACTAGTAGAATTCATAAACAAACCACTGGAAAATACGTACAAAGAAAAGTTGATAATTTGAGTAATTTATGTTGAAAAGTCACAGGGCATCTCGAGGAATTTATAAATGAAGTGATAGAATTAACAGTGTACTGGGTTTCTGGGTTTTTTTTAATAGTATTTTTACTTTGAAGCTGTTGACATTGCCCAAATATCTGTTTTTTAGAAAAGCATTATGAATTCTATTTGAATTGCTAAATTCTGATGCTGAATACACTACAAATCATTTAAATTATTCTATCTCTATTGTCAATGAGTTTGAAGTCAGATATTTAAAAAAAATTAATTTGGTGGTGTTTCAGTCTCAGTCATTCACAAGAAACATTTAATCGTCCAAGATTCTGTTTACGCTGCCATATTGCCTTAACATTCATGATAGTGATATGCCACCCATTAAGGTTTATCTTGCACTGCAGCATATCACAGTATATAGCATAAAATAAGGGTTTCCCATTATTTTAAACTGCAACTAAGTGTATTATAATAATATAAGAGGAAATGGGAGGCAGAGCAATTCTTAGCCAGAACTATCTAGGCAACTTGCCTTCATGCTCTGAATTTATTTGAATTACCAAGATGATTGAGAGAGTTTTTACTCAGATAATTATGGTTGGGGAATCTGGACTTTTCTTCAACTTCTACTTGAATGAAGAGTCTTAAACAGAAACATATGGGTGTGCAAAAGCAAGCCTGAGAACTCTTACAAGACAATAAAAAGAGTAATAAGAATTTATAATTAGCTGGCATCTTTCATCCAGATGGGCTTTACAGCATTTTAAAACCTTGTAAAGATAGGCAAGATATACATACAATGGTATACCCTACGCACAGTTATTAAGTACAGTCTGAAGGATACAAATTCTCTGCTTTCCACTCCAACCCCAACCCTTTCACAACCGCCAAAATGTTTGAAGGTAGAGCTGAAGAAACGTGCTGTAGCCATAGTACCTGAAGAGCCCAGGCGATTTCTTTATGAATTCTGTTGTTTGCAGATTGCTCGATGATATGGATGGCGGGGACTCCCTGTCCTGGCTTCTTCAGGAACCTTCTTAATCCTCACCAATGTGCAGTCCACCATTGTTAACCACCAAAATATTCTCTTACTTAGAGCTTGAAAGCTGATGGGTTACCTGATGTGAAAAGATTCTGTGGAAGCCGATGGAAGTGTTTACACCCAGAAGAAAAACTTAATTTCTATTAAGAGTTAGAATGAGATAGCCTGGGCCTGGGTTACCTTCATGATCATTGTTGGCATGCTCAAGTCCATTGTTGCAGGCTTTATGTACTTTCAGTGTCTTCCAACGTAGCGGGCTCATCTTCCAGCACTATATCAGACAATGGCTTTTTTTGGCTGATTTTCAGATGTGGATCTCCACGCCTTTCTTTCCTGTCTGTCTTAGTCTGGAAGCTCTGCTGAAACCTGTCCACTATGGGTGTCCCTGATGGTAACTGAAATATGGGTGGCATAGCTTCCAGCATCACAGCAACGCACAAGCCACCACAGTAGGACAAACTGACAGGTGGTGGAGAATGAGATAACGGGGACATTGGAAAGCTCTGGTAAGCTTGGCACCTGCATGTTTGTCGATGATTGAGACTCACTGATAATCACAGGCCTCTCTCTTGCTGTCAACTTCATTCTATTGGAATAGAGAGAAGTAGGGGATTTCTTGTCAGCATCTTTTCTTGCTTTCTCGGTAGATCGTTCAGTGTCAGGATATTGAGAGAGATTAAATAATTCACTCACCATGGGCTTGTAGTTTATTAATAACTTTATTTAAATTTTAACTCATAACAATTGTGCGGGAGACTGGTGCACAAAACATAACTAAATAAAACATATGTTAAAAAGTGGATGACAAAGATGAATTTTTTTTAAAAAATTTTTATTGTGTTTTAAGTGAAAGTTTACAGATCAAGTCAGTCTCTCACACAAAAACTTATATACACCTTGCTACCTACCCTTAATTGCTCTCCGCCTGATGAGGCAGCCCGGTCCCTCTCTCCACGCTCGCTTTTCGTGTCCGTTTTGCCCACTCTAACCCACTCTACCCTCTCGTCTCCCCTCCAGGGAGGAGATGCCCATATAGTCTCAAGTGTCCACCTGATGCAAGAAGCTCACTCCTCACCAGCATCCCTGTCTAACCCATTGTCCAGTCCAATCCCTGTCTGAAGAGTTGGCTTTGGGAATGGTTCCTGTCCTGGACTAACACAAGGTCTGGGGGCCATGACCTCCAGGGTCCTTCTAGTCTCAGTCAGACCCTTAAGTCTGGTCTTTTTACGAGAATTTGGGGTCTACATCCCACTGCTCTCCTGCTCCCTCAGGAGTTCTCTGTTGTGTTCTCTGTCAGGGCAGTCATTGGTTGTAGCCGGGCACCATCTAGTTCTTCTGGTCTCAGGCTGATGTAGCCTCTGGTTTATGTGGCTCTTTCTGTCTCTTGGGCTTATAATTACCTTGTGCCCTTGATGTTCTTCATTCTCCTTTGATCCAGGCGTGTTGAGACCAGTTGATGCATCTTAGATGGCTGCTTGCTAGTGTTTAAGACCCCAGATGCCTCTCCCAAAGGTGGGATGCAGAATGTTTTCTTAATAGATTTTATTATGCCAATTGACCTAGGTGTCCTCTGAAACCATGGTCCCCAAACCCCTGTCCCTGCTATGCTGGCCTTCGAAGCATTCAGTTTATTCAGGGAACTTCTTAGCTTTTGGTTTAGTCCAGTTGTGCTGACCTCCCCTGTATTGTGTGTTGCCTCTCCCATCACCTAAAGTAGTTCTTTGTACTAATTAGTGAATACCCCTTTCCCATCTACCCTCCCTCCCCCCTCTTGTAACCATCAAAGAATATTTTCTTCTCTGTTTAAACTATTTCTTGAGTCCTTATAATAGTGGTCTTATACAATATTTGTCCTTTGCAACTGACTAATTTCATTTAGTATAATGCCTTCCAGATTCCTCCATGTTATGAAATGTTTCACAGATTCCTCACAGTTCTTTATCGACACGTAGCATTCCATTGTGTGAATATACCATAATTTATTTATCCATTCATCCGTTGATGGGCACCTTGGTTGCTTCCATCTTTTTACTATTGTAAACAGTGCTGCAGTGAACATGGGTGTGCATATATCTGTTCGTGTAAAGGCTCTTATTTCTCTAGGATGTATTCCAAGGAATGGGATTGCTGGATCGTATGTTAGTTCTATTTCTAGCTTTTTAAAGAAGCGCCAAATCAATTTCCAGAGTGGTTGTACCATTTGACATTCCCACCAGCGGTGATTAAGTGTTCCAATCTCTCCACAGCCTCTCCAACATTTATTGTTTTGTGTTTTTTGGATTAATGCCAGCCTTACCGGAGCAAGGTGAAATCTCATCGTAGTTTCGATTTGCATTTCTCTAATGGCTAATGGTCGTGAGCATTTCCTCATGTATTTGTTAGCTACCTGAATGTCTTCTTTAGTGAAGTGTCTGTTCATATCTTTTGCTATTTTTTAATTGGAATATTTGTCTTTTTGCAGTTGAGTTTTTGAAGTATCATGTAGATTTTAGAGATCAGGTGCTGATCGGAAATGTCATAGCTAAAAACCTTTTCCCACTCTGTAGGTAGTCTTTCTACTCTTTTGGTGAAGTATTTGGATGAGCATAGGTGTTTGATTTTGAGGAGCTCCCAGTTAGCTAGTTTTCCTTCTGTATCGTAATGTTTTGTATACTGTTTCTGCCATGTATTAGGGCTCCTAACGTTGTCCCTGTCTTTTCTTCCATGGTCTTTATTGCTTTAGATTTTATATTTAGGTCTTTGATCCATTTTGAGCTCATTTTTGTGCATGGAGTGAGGTATGGGTCTTGTTTCATTTTTTTGCAGACGGATATCCAGTTATGCCAGCACCATTTGTTAGAAAGACTGTCTTTTCCCCATTTAACTGTTTTGGGGCCTTTGTCAAATATCAAGTACTCATATGTGGGTGGATTTATGTCTGGATTCTCAGTTCTGTTCCATTGGTCTATGTATCTGTTGTTGTACCAGTACCAGGTTGTTTTGACTACTGTGGCCGTATAATAGGTCCTAAAATCAGGTAGAGTGAGGCCTCCCACTTTGTTCTTCTTTTTCAGTAATGCTTTACTTATCTAGGGCCTCTTTCCCTTCAATATAAAGTTGGTGATTTGTTTCTCCATCTCATTAAAGAATGTCGTTGGAATTTGGATCGGAATTGCATTAAATGTATAGATTGTTCTTGGTAGAATAGAGATTTTTATAATGTTACGTCTTCCTATCCATGAGCAAGGTATGTTCTTCCACTTACGTAAGTCTCTTTTGGTTTCTTGCAGAAGTGTTTTGTAGTTTTCTTTGTGTAAGTCTTTTACATCTCTGGTAAGATTTATTCCCAAGTATTTTATCTTCTTGGGGCTACTGTAAATGGTATTGATTTGGTGATTCCTTCTTCGATGTTCTTTTTTTGGTGTAGAGGAATCCAACTGATTTTTGTATGTTTATCTTGTATTCTGATGCTCTGCTGAACTCTTCTATTAGTTTCAGTAGTTTTCTGGAGGATTCCTTAGGGTTTTCTGTGTGTAGGATCGTGTCATCTGCAAATAGAGATAATTTTACTTCTTCCTTGCGAAAACGGATGCCCTTTATTTCTTTATCTAGCCTAATTGCTCCGGGTAGGACCTCCAACACAATGTTGAATAAGAGTGGTGATAAAGGGCATCCTTGTCTGGTTCCCAATGTCAAGGGGGAATGCTTTCAGGCTTTCTTCATTTAGGATGATGTTGACTATTGGCTTTGTATAAATGCCCTTTATTATGTTGAGGAATTTTCCTTCTATTCCTATTTTGCTGAGAGTTTTAATCATGAATGGTTGCTGATCTTTGTCAAATGCCTTTTCTGTATCAATTGATAAAATCATGGGATTCTTGTCTTTTGTTTTATTTATGTGGTGGATTACATGAATTGCTTTTCTAATGTTGAACCATCCCTGCATACTTGGTATGAATCTCACTTGGTCACGGTGAATTATTTTTTTGATATGTTGTTGAATTCTTTTGGCTAATATTTTGTTGAGGATTTTTGCATCTAAGTTCATGAGGGATATAGGTCTGTAATTTTCTTTTCTTGTGGTGTCTTTACCTGGTTTTTGTATCAGGGATATGGTGGCTTCATAGAATTAGTTTGGGAGTATTCCATTCTTTTCTATGCTCTGAAATACCTTTAGTGGTAGTGGTGTTAACTCTTCTCTGAAAGTTTGGTAGAACTCTGCAGTGAAGCTGTCAGGACCAGGGCTTTTTTTTTGTTGGGAGTGTTTTGATTACCTTTCATTCTCTTCTTTTGTTATGGGTCTATTTAGTTGTTCTACCTCTGTTTGTGTTAGTTTAGGTAGGTAGTGTGCTTCTAGGAAATCATCCCTTTCTTCTAGGTTTTCATATTTGTTAGAGTACAATTTTTCATAGTAATCTGATATGATTCTTTTAATTTCAGTTGGGTCTGTTGTAATATTGCCCATCTCATCTCTTATTCTGGTTATTTGATTTCTCTCCTGTTTTTTTGTTTTTTTTTTTCTTAGTTTGGCCAGTGGTTTATCAATTTTGCTGATTTTTTTCAAAGAACCAGCTTTTGGTCTTGTTAATTCTTTCAGTTTTTCTGTTTCATTTAGTTCTACTCTAATTTTTATTATTTGTTTTCTTCTGGTGCCTGAGGGCTTCTTTTGTTGCTCTCTTTGTATTTGTTCAAGTTGTAGGGATAATTCTTTGATTTTGGCCCTTTCTTCTTTTTGTATGTGTGCATTTATTGATATAAATTGACCTCTGAGCACTGCCTTCACTGTGTCCCAAAGGTTCTGATAGAAAGTGTTTTCATTCTCATTGGATTCTATGAATTTCTTTATTCCCTACTTAATGTCTTCTATAATCCAGTCTTTTTTGAGCAGGATATAGTTCAGTTTCCAAGTGTTTGATTTCTTTTCCCTGCTTTTTCTGTTATCGATTTCCACTTTTATGGCCTTATGATCTGAGAAGATGCTTTGTAACATTTCAGTGTTTTGGATTCTGCTAAGGCTTGCTTTATGACCTAATATGTGGTCTATTCTAGAGAATGTTCCATGTGCAGTGGAAAAGAAAGTATAGTTGGTTGCTCTTGCGTGGAGTGTTCTGTATACGTCTATGAGGTCAAGTTGGTTGATTGTGGCATTTAGATCTTCCGTGTCTCTATTGAGCTTCTTTCTGGATGCTCTGTCGTTCACTGCAGGTGGTGTGTTGAAGTGTCCTAGTATTATTGTGGAGCTGTCTATCTCACTTTTCAATGCTGATAGAGTTTGTTTTATGTATCTTGCAGCCCTTTCATTGGGTGCATAAATATTTAATATGGTTATAGCTTCTTGGTAATTGTCCCTTTAATCATTATATAGTGTCCTTCCTTATCCTTTCTAATGGATTTAACTTTAAAGTCTATTTTGTCAGAAATTAATATTGCCACTCCTGCTCTTTTTTGATTGTTGTTTGCTTGATATATTTGTTTCCATCCTTTGAGTTTTAGTTTGTTTGTGTCTCTGAGTCTAGGGTGTGTCTCTTGTAGGCAGTATATAGATGGATCATGTTTTTTAATCCATTCTGCCACTCTCTGTCTCTTTTTTGGTGCATTTAGTCCATTTACATTCAGCGTAATTATGGATAGGTATGAATTTAGTGCTATCATTTTGATGTCTTTTTTTGTGTGTATTGTTGACAGTTTCTTTTTTCCACTTAATTTTATGTGCTGAGTAAAAAAAAAAAAATTTATCGTTATATATTGTCCTTTCCTCATATTCATTGTTGATTTTGTTTCTGCTGAGTCTCTATTTTTTTCCTGTATTTTATTTTGATGAGTAGGATACTTCATCTCCTTTGTGGTTATCTTATTATTTACCCTTATTTTTCTAAATTTAAACCTAACTTTTATTTCTTTCTACTTCCATATCTTCCTCTCCAGATGGAGGATCTACGATTACATTTCTTAGTCCAATCACTCGTAGGTTATTTGTCTTGATAGAGTCCCACATGATTCTCAAGTTTTCTTCATTTTTTAAAATTCTTTTTATCTGATTTTTCTTCAAATGTATTAATGCCAAGTGCTTTATCTTCAAGTTCCAAAATTCTGCCTTCTACTTGCTCAGCTTTGCTCCTCTGACTTTCTATCGAGTTGTCTACTTCTATAATTTTATGGTTAATCTTCTGAATTTCTGATGGCTGTCTATGGATTTTTCTATAATTTTCATTTTCCATAATGAAAATTATTAAATTTTTCATTATGTTCTTGAATTATCTTCCTAATTTCTTTAATTGCTTTATCCGTGTGTTCCTTGGCTTGTTCTGTGTATCGCCTCATTTCCTTCCTGATGTCTTGAAGGGTTCTGTATATTAATCTTTTGTATTCTGCCTCTGGTATTTCCAGGAATGCACTTTCATCTAGAAGATCCCTGGATTCTTTGAGAGTTTGTTGAGGTGATCATGGTCTGACTCTTTATGTGACTTGATATTGACTGTTGCCTCTGAGCCATCTGTAAGCTATTGTATTAGTTTATGCTTGCTTACTGTGTCGTAGCTTCTTCCTTTGTTTTGTTTTAATATGCCCAGATGGCTTAGCTTGAGTGAGCTAGCTTGATTATTTTAGCCTTTGGAGCTCTGACGTCCTGTCCCCAGATGGCTAGAGCTGTTACCAGGTATATCAGTCTAGGAGTCCATTCACTTTTCTTGTATGAATGCAGCTCAGGTATCCAGGTAGCTGATCATCAAGTGTGTGGTACAGGCTCTGTCCTACAGTCTTAGAGGGGCAGGATTGGTGTTTGTACCAGTATCTGATTGCCGTAGGTGGTCACACTCGGAACAAGGCAGGGGGCTGAGAACCAACCTGAGTGTCTCTGAGGAAAGTGCGTCCCTGTTCTCTAGAGCATGCAGGTGGGCAGGTTCTGAAGACAGACCATGGGTACCCAATGTTTTTGGTTGTAAGGACTGGGAGGTACCAGTTATCCTTGGTCCCCTGTTGTGGGTGGTCGTGTGACCTGAGTGGAGCTACCAGTCCTCAGGCCCCTGATGTGGGTAGGTGATGACCCTGTTTAATAGGCAAAGCAATATCAAACATCAAACACCCACCTCTCCACTGCACAGCTGAAAAAGTTGGAGTCGCCAACAAGGGCCTATTCTCCTGAAATAGGCCCACACATGTCCATGCATAGGGGAAAGGTGCTCAAAGTCCATGGACTGTTTATTCCTGGACAGGAGCTGCTTCTGTCCTGAGCTCCCCTGGTTAGTGGAGCTGGCAAATTTTCTTTTTCCTCAAATGCAAATTTTTTCCTTCTCCAAGGCCGAAAAGATGGCTCTAGGTGCTCGACTGTGCCTATTTCAGGCCCAGAGAATTCAGCCATTGAAGCCGGCTTGGGGGTGGACGGGCGTGGTAAAATATACGCAAGTACTTAGCCTTTGCTGAGAGTGCCGTTGTTCTCTGGTTCCAGAGGTTTGAGTAGGCTGTGTGGCTAGCTGCTTCTCCCTGAGGAAACGGTGGCTGAACGCTAGTACTAGCCCACTGCTGCCGCTCTGGGAATGGTGCCTGAGGGCTCTCCACGATTCAGGCCCAGTAACTCCTCTCTGCTTCTGAACCATCTCTTCCTCCCCCTGCCCCTCAGTTCATTTTCTAGGCTTGCCTTAGATGCTCAGGGCTCCTAGCTTGTCATAAATATACTTGTTTCACTTGTTTTTTGGGGTCTTTGTTGTAAAGAGGGCTTGCTGGAAGTGTCTGTCTCTTCCACCATCTTTGCTCCGCCTCCGAGATGAAAAATTTTTGAATGCTGTTAAAAATTGCAAGATTGAATTTTTGAAATATTCATTCATTCATTCATTTTTACTTATTATATCTCAAATAAAGAAGAACAGGGAAAAATACTGCTCCTTGAGGTAACTATTCCAGGACAAGTGCATGCGTCCTCATTGTTGGCTTTCTGGGTCTTGATTAGTGTAGGCGGTCAGTTCCAATAACTCCCAGTCCCTTCCTGAGCGTAGATGGTAACATGACGCATTCTCCAAAACCAAAATGTGGGGAGATGGGGAGCAAGGCAGCCCAACTCAGTGGCTTAAACGGTTAGGAACATGCTCTAGAATTACCTCATCACAAAATACAGTAATGATTTCTACATATCTTTAATTATTAACATTTTGGCTTTACAAGAAGTCTCTGGGTTATGGACGTCTGACTTATGGACAGCTGGTACTTGCTCTTTAATTTATGTAAATTTCCCTCACTTTGAAAACGACTGAACCAACCCATACTGGCAACAAATTCTTTATCACAGGCACCTTCACTTGCTGCATGTGCAGCTTTTACATCACTGAAAAAGGCTTCGAGCCTTTTCTTGCACTAAGGTTAGGCTAACTAAGATGTGCACCTGTTACCGACTTACCTACAAACTTGACTTAAAGGCACAGTTAGGAACAGATCTTGTTTGTAAGCCTGTATTTCATGAATTTCTTTGTATCTGCTCACACTCAAAAATACCTCAAAAGTTATACTCATCAGTCTAGGGTTGTCCAGTAGAAATCGAATGTGAGCCTCATATGTGGTTTTACATTTTCTAGTAGCCATGCTGGAAAACCTGGTGGTGGTGTGGTTAAGTGCTATGGCTGCTAACCAAAGGGTCGGCAGTTCGAATCCGACAGGTGCTCCTTGGAAACTCTGTGGGGCGGTTCTTCTCTGTCCTATAGGGTCACTATGAGTCGGAATCGACTCGACAGCACTGGGTTTTTTTTTTTTTAGTAGCCATGTTAAAACCAAAGTAAAAAGAAATGGGTGAAATTAGTTTTAATAATACAGCCGATCCTTATTATTCATGGATTCCCTTATTGTTCATAGATTCTGTGTTTGACAATTCACCTGCGGGCTAAAATTTATTTGTAACTCCTAAATCAATATTGCAGTGTGTTTGTGGTCATTTGCAGACAAGTGCAGAGTGGTGAAAAGCTTCAGTCCCCGGACATGCACATTCCCTGCTGGAGTTGAATAGGGCTAAATTCAGTCTTCATGGTGACTTTGTAGAATATAACTGCTGTGAATAGCAACAATCAACTATATTTTCTTTACTCCAGAATATCCAAATATTTCAAAATGTAATCAATAGAAAAAATTATTAATGAGATATTTTACCTTCCATTTTTTGTAATAAGTTTTCAAAATCCACTGTGTATTTTACATTTGAAGCACATCTCAATTTAGACTAGTTATCTTTATGTGCTTAAGAAGCCCTGGTCACGCAGTGGTTAAAGCACTCGGCTGCTAACTGAAAGTTCAGTGGTTTGAGCCCACCAGCTGTTCCGCGGGAGGAAGATGTGGTGGTCTGCTTCTGTAAAGATTTACAGCCTTAGAAACCTATGTGGCAGTTCTACTCTGTCCTATAGGGTTGTTATGAGTCGAAATCAACTCGATGGCAGTGAGTTATCGTCACATGCTTGGTATCCACATGAAGCTAGTGACTACCATATGGGACAATGGGTCTAGAAGTTACTACAGGGAGTCCTTTAAGTGCATCTTTAAGTCAAATTTGTAGGTAAGTCAGAACAAGTGCATACAATGCAGTGATTAAGAGCTCATCTGTTAACGAAAAGGCCAGGGGTTCAAATCTACCAGCCGCTCCTTTTACATCTATGGGGCAGTTCTACTCTGTCATATAGGGTTGCTATGAGTCAGAATTGACTTGACAGCAAAGGGTTTGTTTTTTTTTGTTGTTTTTTGGTTTTAGTGCAGGAAAAGGCTTGAAGTCTTACCAATGATTTAAAAGCTGCACGTCCAACAGGTGAAGGTGATTGTGATGAAGAACTTGTTGTGAGTAGGGTAGGGGTGGAAACCCTGGTAGCATAGTGGTTAAGTGCTGTGGCTGCTAACCAAAGGTTGGCCGTTGAATCCACCAGGCGCTCCTTGGAAACTCCATGGAGCAGTTCTACTCTATCATATAAGGTCACTACAAGTTGGAATTGACTCGATGGCAACAGGTTTGGTTTTTGGCTTTTTAGGGTAGGAGTTGTTTCAGTAGTTTCAAAATGAGGGCAAATTTACATAACACTAAAGTGCACGTGCACGTTGTCATAAGTTAGAGGGGTGTAACCCAGGGACTGTCTGTATTTGTACTGAGTTCTCTGTGGGCCCAGGGGTGCTCAATGAGCTAATATGCAGATAGAGCGTGGTAAGCATCACACTGCACATTCGTATAGAACCTCATCAGCCTTAAAGTGCCTTTACACATAGGTCAGCCCCTGCCTCAGAATATTGTGTGAGTGAGATAAAAGAAGCATTATCTTTTTCATTTTAGAGAGGAGAAAACTGAGATTCTGTAAGCTTAATGTGCTTACTTATCCCGCCTTTTACAGTTAACCGTTGCCTCTACTCCGACTCATGGCAACTCCGCGTGTGTCAGAGTAGAACTGTGCTGTGTAGGGTTTTCAGTGGAGGATTTTTCAGAAGTAGATGGCCAGGTCTTTCTTCTGAGGCACCTCTGGGCGGACTAGAACCTCCAACCTTTTGGTTAACTGCCCAGTGTGTTAACCATTTGCACCACCCAGGGACTCTGAGTCCTGCTTAGGAAGGCTTAACTACTGTCCTGGTTCCCCAATTGTCCTGAAATGATTCTGGACAGGAGAAAAGGTTTCCCCCTGGGGAAAGAACTTATGCAATTGTGAAAGGAACTCAGTCTCATTTTACAGCCTAGAAAATGCAAGAGAAGTGAAATAGCTTTCCTGGTGGTCACTTGCTAGTCAGCAGCAGGGCTTGAAAAAGAGCCACATCAAGATCTTCTTGTTCTCCTAGGTTACGACGACAAACCCAGGGCACCTCCTGTTCCACAGTCTCCCAGATATTATAAGTCATTCCTGGGCATGCAGCTGAAACAAATAGTTGTGAGTCCCTTGTGAAATTTATTGTTGTTTTTGTTAGCTGCTCTTGGGTTGATTCCAACCCATGGTGACCCCATGTTTGCAGAGTAAACTACTCCATAAGGTTTTCAAAGCTGTGAGCTTTTGGAAACAGATTGCCAGGCCTATATTCTGAGGTGCCCCTGGGTGGGTTCAAACTGCCAACCTCTTGGTTAGTAAACGAGCGCTTATCTCCTTGTGCTACCCGACACCAGAAACCAAACCTGTTGCTGTCAAGTTGATTTCAACTCATAGCAACCTTAGAGCACAGAGTAGAACTGCCCCAAAGGGTCTCCAAGGCTGTAAATATTTATGGAAGCAGACTACCACATCTCTTTCCCACAGAGCGGCTGGTGGGTTTAAACCGCTGACCTTTCAGTTAGCAGCCGAGCACTTAACCACTGTACCACCGGGGTGCTACCCAGGGACCTCTATTATGAAATTACGCCCCTCCAATTAAACCATGGGCTCTGACAGAGTGGTTCCCAGCCTTAGCCACTTGGTGCCTCAGGACAAGCTCCAGCCAGGTACCAATTCCAGAAAACTGGGATTGCTCACCGCCAGTGCCTCTGTCTCGGCACCTCAGTGGTAGAGTATACAGTGACTGGACAGAACCTCTTTCTCATTAGAACCACGTTGGCCACCGTGGACACATTTCTGTCTCCATGGTCTAAGGGTGGAGAAGGAAGGAGAACCACTGAGACCCAGGAACTCTCAAGGATACATTTTCTTCCTGTAACACAAAACCCTGCAATTTTATAGACCTGCCCCTCCCCCAAAAAATACATCCATTAAATCCATTGTTGTGTTGTTGTTTTTTTCTATTTCGAGTAAGCAAAAACTTAACTTGCAAAAAAAAAATTCAGAGTTGAAATAAGTTCAGCCAGATCAATTTGACATTTTAAAATACTTATTGATCATGGCTAATTGCACACTTTCCATCTAGCACTTTAAAATATGAATACCGATGATGAGTGGTAGGCCAAAAATTTAAAAAAAATTATGTTTTCCTGTTGGTTGAAGATGTGAATTTAACAGGAAGTGCCCTCTCCCCCCGAAATTTCATTCCGTTCTATCTGTATCCCTCTTATGAAAAGAGAGCGTATATGAATATCAAGTGCATTCACTTATAAACACAAGGGAATTTATAGGGCCCATGTAGCAGAAAATTTTTTTTTTTTTTTATGTAGCAGAATATTTGAAATTGCGATCATCTTTAAAAATCTAGAAATGTAGGCACTTTCAGCACACTCTGTATTACTGTATATATGTCCACATAAGATCTTTTTTATCATCTATAATTTGTCTCTTCTGACGTCAGTTCTAAGTGTCTTCTTTGACACCAACTGCAAATGTAGTTCTTTTGATCCTAACCACCCAGAGCTAGGACGGATCTCACAGGTTAAAAGGCACAGCCTCTGGACTGCCAGCCTGCCTAAGGCTTCAGACACCAGCCAGTTTGGGGTCTCCAGACAACTTGTGCATATGACCTGTTCACCCCAAATTCAGGGGTTCTTCTTAACCCTCTCAGAACAGCAGCCACACCAGCCACAAGCTCAGAGGTCCCCAGGACATCTGCATTCCTGACTTGCTGACTAGAAATTCAGGGGTTCCCACTATCCCCCCGGGGTCAGTAATTCACTAGAACAACTCAAAGAACTCAGTTTAGCACTATATTTTTATTAGAGTTTTCTTATAAAGGATGCAAGTCAAGACCAGCATGAAAAAGATATGTATAGGGTGAGGTCTGGGAGGGTCCCCGAGGTGAAGTTTTCATGTCCCAAGGAATGCGCCACCCTCCTGAGCATTAGTCTTTGACCAACCTGGAAGCTCACTGAGCTTCAGTGTCCAGTGTTTTTATTGGGGTTTCCCTACATAGGCAAGAGTGATTGACTCAGGAGCTCTTGAGTGTGATTGAACTCAATCTCTAGTCCCTTCCCTTGCCTCCCCTCCCAATAGGTTGGCAGATATCATAGGGAGGATCTTCTGAGGCCCATACCCAGAGTCGCCTCATTAATACACAGTATCAAGTGTGGTCTGGAATCCCCCAGGAATGACTAAGACCCTACAGTCACTCAGGAAACCCCAGCTTCACCTCCCAGGAACCAAGGACAAAGACCATATTCTTTGAGTGAAGTGATTCTCCACTACACACACCTCTGATTCATCTTGAGCCTTCCAGGTTGCTGGGCACAGAGCCTTACACACTGTGAGTGCATTGCGCGTACTGTATTTTTACACCAATAACACTTCTATGCCTGCCTTCTATGTCTGTTTGCCAACCGCTCCCTCCTCCTGCAAGGTATTTTTGTAAGTGCCGCTATACCAATTTTTTTTTACATGTGACGAACAAATGTGGAAGGCATGTGCTATTTGCATAAAAATATGGTACCTCTATATGAATGAATGAATGTGGGAATGGGCAAAAAGCACCTTCATAATCATGAAATACCTGCCAGTGTAAGATAGAAAATCGTTTTTTTTATGTTGTTAGTTGCTGTCGAGTCAGTTCCGACTAATGGCAACTCCATGTGTGCAGAGTTGAACTGCTCCGTAGGGTTTTCAAGGCTGTGACCTTTCGGAAGCAGACTGTCAGGCCTTTCTTCTGAAGTGCTTCTGGGTGGGTATGAACTGCCAACCTTTTGGCTAGTAGTTAAGCATTTAACCATTTGCACCATCCAGGACCCTCTGTGTCTCTCTAATGGGGGCTGCCAAAAAAAAAAAAAAAAAAGAAATACGTATACACACACACACACAGATTAATGTCTGAGGCTATTGAGTGCCACTTGCTTATCTTCAGTCAGCTGATACTTTTTAAAAAAAATCATTCTTCAAAACAAACAATATATTTTGACAGCTGAAGCTTCTTATAAGTGATTTTCGAGAACCCTTTGAATCAAGTGTTCTTTTTGCAATAGAAACTTTGTTGAGAACACCCAGACCACCTCCTCCCCAAACCTTAAAACCAAAATAGTAGAACAAATTTTAAACACCACAATTTGATCTTTTATCAGCAGTGACTTAGTAGCTTGTACAGAGAGTAATTAACGGGTAAGCAATCCCAGGATTGTACGCTGAACCTCGAAAGAGGCACTTCTGGTAGTGTCTGTATTGGGAATACTTAAGTGAGGGAGCTGTCCAGCAGTAGAGGCAAACGATAAAAGCTTTATTTGCAGATAATGTACTACGACTCTTTGTGGCAAGGTGAGTATCAGTGAATGTGTTTGGTGTGTGTGTGTGGAGAAGGGAGAGGTGGAGATATTTCCTGAGTAGGAAAAAATGCCTCTGTTGACAAGTATAACTCCTTCTTGCTTATTGCATAAGAAAAAAAATACATACTTTCTGAAGGTGGGCAACTTTTAAGAGCATGGATACTCTGACCTCATCCAACAGAGCTAAATATCAGCTGACCAGCTGGTAGAAGAGGTTTTCAATGAGTTACAAGGCTCTGAAACATTCTAGGTTCATTTATGCCCTTTGTGGCATGATATGGAGACTTTCGTTTAGTCTAAGTGTTTGTTTTAATGAGGTATTGCAGTGGAGCTCACTCCGATGAAAACCACATGATGTACCCCAAGGCAAGAGAGAAGCAATAACTATACAGATTTTTTTGATGGAGACTCGTCATACCACAGACTACCATTATAACAGAAAAAATAACAGGAATTTTAATATAGTTGTCTGGCCAAATATATTAATTTAAACTGAATGCCTTTAAAAAAAAAACATAGCTGTGAGGCACAGCGTTCCATTGGCAAGCGTCTTCAAAACCTTCATTTTAGAGGACTCTCTGAAAAGTATTCCATTGCAGCAGCCCTTGCCGGTATGTGCATTTGGAAGAATCGCTAAGAAGTCTTTGATCATTTATTTGAGTCTTCTTTGTGCTTGACCCAGAGAAGCTAAGAAAAAAAGGGTGCATCTTCAAATTGGTTGACTTCTTTGTATGGACATAAGAGAAGGGCTAATTTATGGATAATAGAAATACATTTCTAGAATATTAGGGAAGGAACACTACCCTGGTTTCATGCTGATACAGAGTTCAAATTAAAAACCATTTGCCGTCGAGTCGATTTTGGCTCTTGGTAACCCCACATTTGTCACAATGGAACTGCGCTGCATATGCTTTTCAATGGCTGGCTTGTCGGAAGTAGATTGCCAGGACTTTCTTTCACATTGCCTCTGGGTAGGTTCGAACCTCCAACCTTTCGGTTAGCAGCTGAGTGTGTTCACTGTTTGCACCACCCAGGGACTCCAAGAATTCAAATTACTGAGACAGATTTTATTGATCTTGTCTGGAAATATTTTCAGAAAAGGTGATTCTGTGACTTTCCTTGGATATTAGCAGTGGATTTTCATAATTCTTGTCCTAGAAGGTACTCGATTTTGTGTATCCTCAAAGTACGCTACTTTATTTTATTTCAGCAGCCATTTTGCTGACTTCTGGGCCAGGGGGTACTGAGGTGAGAAAGCAATAGTACTCTTAGAACACTCTGTAGCTTTCTAAGTAGTTAATTTTTACTAAATGTCTCTAAAGTTAAGTGATGGCTGGTAAAGCACTGGGAGGTCAGTTGGATCAACTCATGTCATTTTGTTATTTGATTTCTTTCAATTCTTCCTCACGCATAAGTCAGCAATTTTAACATGAGGTTGACAGTTACTTCTACTGACCATAGGGATCGTTGAACTATAGCTACTATTGAGTTGGAAGGGAGCCGAGAGTGGCTGATGAAGACTAATGTCATCAAAGCCCCTTCCTTTCCAGACTATCTCAGATGACCTGGACCCTCACTTCTCAGCATGAGCATATCCAGGCATGGGACCAACCTCAGAAACCGTTGCTTTTAGCAGCTCCCTTCAGTCGACTTCCCCAGCTCCTTGTGCTGATCCTCCAGCCTTTCACATAAAGCTCCTCAGAGGATCATCTGTTTCCAGACAAGAATTGTTGAGGTCTGTTTCTGTGAAATAACCTTTAGTAGCAGCTTCAGAAATCCTTTTCCACCGGTTGAAATGGAAGTCTATGAACACATTTCTCCATAAGTGTACTGTCTATCTCTAGGTCTTGTGTCTTTGTTATGTGATTTTTTTCCAGCAGCTCAAATGAAGCCAGAAATGAGCACCCATGACTCATATAACAGTTTTGCTTGTTGGAACCTGCAGGTGCCCAGTTATCATCAGTTGTCCATCTGTTCCTGTGAACAATGGGAGGAAGGTCTCACCCACTGGTACTTCAGATTGTCTAACGGAGAGCTGAGCCCTCCTCTCCTGCTTTTATTCTCTTTGTGACCCTACTATTGTTCTGAAAACAGCCAAGAAAATTTACAATAGTAATTCTTACACGAACTTTGTGTCGGGAGGGAATGTAATACTATCCCCTATCATACTATTTTTAGTATCATTCTAAAAATTCTATAATATTTTATATAGTAAATACTATACTTTCATGTAATATTGTACTGTATAAAAAATAGTAATAATACCATTTTTCTTCTTCACATCTGCTTTTCTTTCTTGAGATGAGCTGTATTGTCTACACAGTGGTTTCCATGGAAAGGCAGACTTTGGGAAGATTTTTCTAAACTAGGTTCTATGTAGCACCCTGCACCCTGGTTCTGGGTGTCTCCTTGAGCTTGTTGAGCTGTAATACGTAATGGGAAACATGTGCATCACGATACCACTTGACTCTGTAGAATAGTAAGAAAATCTTTCCCATCTTTGTTCATTCTTCTTTTGTTACCATGCCATGGTATCTTTCAATTGGATTCAAATTTGCAGCTTTTAAATGAAAACCACAAGAACATGGTTTCTAATCTCTTGAGATTGCTTTACCCCTGTTTTACATAAAAATAACATTTTCCTTAATAGATCCAGGCCAGTGTTGTAGAACAATTAAAAAATTGCATCTCTTTCTTTCTTTCTTTAAAAAGCCTTTTATCAGTTAAGGAAAATCAGATTCTGCAACCACCAAAGCAAAGGTTTCCTTTCTTTATTGTTGTTATTCCTCTGCTCGGACTGAGGCGTAAGGCTAGTTATTTATACAGACCCTTCTTCAAAGTGTCAAAGAGAGGGCAATCTGTGTTATAAGTGGTAATTTTAGCCGTCAGCTGGATTCCAATCTTAAAAAAAAAAAAAAAAAGAAAGTTCTGGAAATATCATGTCCCCACATATGGAGTGATCTCATCAGGTGTGGGAGTTACCTAGAGAAGATGAAGAATCTTAGGGCTTCTTTTATTTGTGAACTGTTTCTGATTATCCTGACTGAGGGAGGGTCACTTTGAACAACGATGCCTCAACATCCCCACCATGGGGAACCTGCTACTGGTCACCAGACGCACTGGGACAGCCACACCAAGCTCTCTCACTGTCCTGGGACCTACATGTTTCAGTACTGATGTTCCATGCTCATCCTTGCTGGTGGAAGGCTGCATTTAAAGCCCCCTCTCCTGCCCACCAGCCCGATTAAAGAAAGTTGTAGTTTATGATGACTTCTTATTAATATCCATATCTGTGAGTCTGATCATTGTTCTTTGGGCATGAGTGTTGGGCATGGGCTAATGTTCAGCTCCTTCATGGAAGGCAAGAATTCTCCGCCTGAACCACTACTGCCCCCAGCCGAGCACCTCAAGTACAACCACTGCCTGTCAGTGGATGGTTGAGTGTTGCTATGATGATGACCAGGTTTCAGCAGAGCTTCGAAACTAAGATAGACTAAGAATAAAGGCCTGGCAGTCTACTTCTGGAGCCCTGGTGGTGCAGTGGTTAAGAGCTTGGCTGCCAACCAAAAAGTCGGCAGTTCTAATCCACCCGCCATTCCTTGGAAACCCTATGGGGCGGTTCTACTCTGTCCTATAGGGTTGCTAATAGTCGGAAGCAACTCGACGGCACCTAACAACAACAGTAGTCTACTTCTGAAAAATCATTCAGTAAAAGCCCTGTGGATGACAACGGTCCAATCCTGTTATTCATGGGGTTGGCATGAGTTGGGGTTGACTTGATGGCAGCTAAGAACAACAGCAATGTACAGCTGTTAGCCAAGTAGGTCTGTTAGTAGCCAAGTCGGTCCTTGTGAACTAAGTGGTCTGCTGAGCATTTTCTAAGGTGGGAATTTCTATGTTTAGATGTAACTACAGAATCATACATTGTAAACCTGGTTGGGACTTTGGAAGATCATTTGCTGTTCCGGATCTTTAAATTTTCGACTTTTCCTTTAAACTCTTGGAAATTATAAAACAAGTACTTGAGTAGTCAAATTCACTGTTTAGACAAAGCTGGCTTCTACATCCTTTCATTATTGTTATCAGGACAAGCCAGCAACTAGTTTAGTATGTAACTGTCCATGTATAGAGTTTTAAGGAAATGAAGATGTCTTCTTTCCGGGAAACCTAACAATGTAGAACTCTGTATTGAGAGACATTTAGAGTTACTTGCTCCAGTCCTTCACTGAATCGAGAAACTTCCTCTGCACGATGCTGACAGATGGCTATGTAGCCGTTCCTTGCCTCTTTCTTCCACTGGAGGAGACTTACTGGCTTTCTGCAATGTTCGCCTATTATTCTTAGATTGAGATTGACCCTCTGGAACTACTTGAACCACAAAGAATAAGTAAATCCCTTTTCCAAATGGAACTTAAAAATATTTGAAGGCAGCACTCAGACCTTCCTCGAACCTTCATTGTTTTATTTCCCAGGACAGCTCCCTCAGCTACTTTAGCCTTTCTTTCTCATGATTTTTATTTCTTACACCGTGTTGGGAGCCCTAGTAGCTCAGTGGTTAAGCACTTGGCTGCTAGCCGAAAGGTTGGCAGTTGGAATTCACCGGCTGCTCTGGGGAAGAAAGATGTGGCAGTCTGCTTCCGTAAATAATACAGCCTTGGAAGCCCTATGGGGCAGTTCTGTTCTGTCCTGTAGCGTTGCTATGAGTCAGAATCAACTTGATGGCAGTGGTTTTTAATACCATTTTGGCCATTCTCCAATGGATATATTCCCAGTGTCAGTGTCACTTTTTAAAATGCTGTCATTTCATTCTGTGCTGCTCAGGCTACAACTAAAAGTAAACATAATATTTCAGATTTGACCAAGCAGCAGGGGGCAGTTGCTTCAACTGCTAGAGGGCTCCCCCTGAGTCCCCTGCCATGTGTAATAAGAGCCCATTGTTCCTTATTCTGACTTTCTTTATTCTCAAATGAAAAGAGCTTTGCTGAAGAGCTTTACTGGGTTTGTATGTGTATTATTACATAAATGTTATTTGCTCATTTAAAAAAATGCAAACAATGCATAAAAATATAAAGAATAAAATTTAAAAATACAGTCTGAAATCCCACCCTATGGAAATAACAATGATAAAATATGCCACTCAAATTAAAATCTGTAATATATGATACTGCATATGTAAAATTATAAGTGTGTATATTTTTGTATTTGGAGAGAGTTACGAAAGGATAGGCACCAAAATGTTAATGGTCATTTGACTTTTTTATAAGAAGGATGTAGTGCTTCTATGCCTATGTCTGTCTATCTATTGCTGTTGTTAGTTGCTGTCGAGTCAGCTCCAACTTGTGACGACTTTATGTTGCCTGGGCCTGTGCCATCTTCATAACTGTTGGTACTTTGAGTCCATTATTGTGGTTTTTGTCTCATTTTTCATAACCTACCTTACCAAACATTATGTCCTTTTCTAACAGTTGGTCTTATCTAATGACATGTCCAAAGTAAGCAAGCCAAAGCCTTGCCATCCTTGCTTCTAAGGGGCATTTAGTTTTATTTCTTCTAAAACTGATTTGTTTGTTCTTTTGGCAGTCAACAGCATATTCAGTATTCTTGGTCAACACTACAAATCGAATGCATCAATTCTTCTGTCTTTTTCATTGTCCAGCTTTCGTGTGCATGGATTGTTGTTGTAGGTGCTGTCAAGTCAGCTCCAAGTTACAGAGAACTTATATTTAATAGAATGAAACATTGCCTGGTCCCGTGCCATCCTCACAATCATTGCTATATTTGAACCCACTGTTGCAGCCACTGTGTCAGTCCATCTGTTTGAGAGTCTACCTCTTTTTCTTTAACCCTCTACTTACCAAGCATGATGTCTTTCTCCAGAGATTGGTCCCTCCCGATGATGTATACAAAGTTAGCGAGATGAAGTCTTACCATCCTCGCTTCTAAGGAGCATTCTGGCTGTACTTCCTCTAAGACTGATAAGTTTCTTCCTCTGGTAGTCCATGGTATATTCAATATTCTTTGCTAACACCACAGTTTGAACGCATCAATTCTTCTTCAGTCTTTCTTTCATCCTTGTCCAGTTTTTTATGCTTATGAGGTGATTAAAAAGACCATGGCTTGGGTCAGGTGAACCTTTGTCATCCAAGTGGCATGTTTACTTTTTAAGATTTTAGAGAGGTCTTTTGCTGTAGATCTGCCCAGTGCAGTGCATGCTTTGATTTCCTGACTGCTGCTTCCATGGGCAACAATCGTTGATCCAATTACTGTGAGGTCTTTGACAACTTCAGTTTCTTCGCCATTTATCCATGATGTTGTTTATGAACCTAGTTGCGAGCATTTTCATTTTCTTCACATTCAGATGTAATTCAAACTGAAGGCTGTAGTCTTTTACCTTCACCAGTTGGTGCTTCAAGTCCTTTACATGTTCAGCAAACAAGGTTGTGTCATCTGCATATCATAGGTTGTTAATGAG
Source organism: Elephas maximus indicus (assembly GCF_024166365.1). Lineage (NCBI taxonomy): Eukaryota > Metazoa > Chordata > Mammalia > Proboscidea > Elephantidae > Elephas > Elephas maximus. The sequence continues at coordinate 220,743,920 of NC_064820.1, read as the reverse complement.
TCTTCCTCCAGTCCTGATGCTGCATTCCTTATATAGTCTAGTTTCTCGAATTATTTGCTCAGCATAAAGACTGAATAAGTAAGACAAAAAAATACAACCCTGCCACACATTTTTTCCAATTTTAAACCATGGAGCATCCCCTTGTTCTGTTTGAATGACTGCCTCTTGATCTATGTACAGGTTCTACATGAGTACAATTAAGTGTGCTGGAATTCCCATTTTTGTAACATCATTCATACTTTGTTATGATCCACACCGTTGAATGCTTTTGTGTAGTGGATAAAATACAGGCATGTATATGAGGCATATCTAAGTCATGCCTTATCGTAAGCACCAATAGCTAAGGTAGTGATATGTGTCTTGACCGAAGGAATAAAGACAGACATCAATACATTAGATATTTGGTCCTAACTTGATACTCTTTTTGAACCTCATATAGTTAAAATAGCTTTTGTCTCAAAGCTTAATTGATCACACTGCAAAGGCTCCTCCTTCCCAGGTGCTACCCATCTCAGTAAATGGAATAACCATTCACACATTTGTTTAGGCTCTAACCCTTGGTATCATTGTTTACTCTTCTTCGCCTCACATCCAAATCATCAGCAAATTCTGTAGGCTCTACCTGCAAAATATATCCTAGTCTGACTCCATCTCACCTCCTCCACCACCAGCACCTTAGTTCAGGTCATTAGTATCCCTTTCCTGGGTACTAAAATAGCCCCTCACTCATCTCTCTGCCTCCACTCTAACCTTATAGACTTTTTCCACGCAGAAGTCAGAGTGCTCTCCTCCAAGCATGAATCAGATGATTTTATAATCCTACTTAACTTCATCCCATACTTCTCATGGCAATTTGAAGGTAATCTAAATTCCTTCTCTACTTCCCAAGGCCCTACATGATCTACCCTGCCTCCCGCTGCTGCTTGTGAAGTCTGCCCCAACCACACTGGCTTCTTGCTGGTTTTAGAACATTCTAGAACACCAGAGCTCATTCCCACCCCAGAGCCCTTGTGCTCACTGCTCCTGCTCCCACAAATCCTCATGGCTTTCCCTTCACATTAGTCAGCTCTCTGTTCAGAAGTCATCCCAGAGAGTCTTGACCACACTGTCCAAAAATAGCCATCTCTTATTCCCTGGCTGTTTTTAGTTTTTCCAAAGTATCTTTCTTTACTTGACATTATGTTGTAAATTTATTTGTAGATTTTTTTACTGCCTGTTTCTTTCACTAGATGTAAGTGCCATGGGGGCGGGACTTTGTCTTATTCGTTACTGTATCTCCAGTGCCTAGAACAGTGCATGGCATATTTACTCAAAAATTTTTATGGATGAATGAATGATTGAATGAATGAATCCAGGTGGCTTGAATATAGAATTGGGAATGACTCAGGCAAAAGCATTAGTTCATGGCCAGTCATAATCTGATTAGGGAGATTGTCCTCCCGTGGACCACAAACCAAAATCCAAACCCATTGCATTGATTCTGACTCATAGCGACCCTACAGGACAGAGTGGAGCTGCCCCACAGGGTTTCCAAGGAGTGGCTGCTGGATTTGAACTGCCAACCTTTTGGTTAGCAGCCGAGCTCTTAACCACTGAGTCACCACAGCTCTAGAGATAGCTATTTTAATCTTACTTTAACAGAAACATAATGAAAGTCATCTATAATCGTGATTCATTTCTCTTTAATAGGAGCATATGGGATACATTTTGGAAGAACAAAGAGGTCTTTTAATCTTAACCCTATTGGACTTTCCACCACTGTCAGTTTGTCATACTGTGGTGACCTGTGTGCTGCTGTGATGCTGAAAGCTTTGCCACTGGTATTTCAAATACCAGCAGGGTCACCCGTGGTGGATAGGTTTCCGCTGAGCTTCTAGACCAAGACGGACTAGGAAGAAGGTCCTGGTGGTCTGCTCCCAAAAATCAGCCAGTGACAACGTTGTGGATGACAACAGAACGTTGTCCAGCACTCTTGCTTTGGACACATCATCAGCCACTACAGGAGGACATCATGTTTCGTAAAGTAGTGAGCCAGCGAGGGTAAGGGAGACCCTCAGTGAGATGGATTGGCACAGTAGCTGCAGTAATGGACTCAAACATGGTGGCAATTGTGAGGATGATGCAGGACTGGGCAACATTGCCTTCTGTTGTCCATAAGGTCACTATGAATTGGAGTCGATTTAGACAGTGGCTGTCTATTGATGTTTATATGGTATTGATTTATGTAGCAGATATTTCACCCTTAAATCCCCTCTGAGAATAACATTTTCTACTTGATGTTACCCATTTTGTATAAGTGAAAAGATAAACATGAGAAGGAAAAGAACTAGCCAGGTACCATCAGCAACTTTCATCGTATGAGAACTGACCGAGGCTCCGCCATCTTGTAACACTGTCATAGCAACACATGGCTTCTAGGCTTACCTTAGCAGCAGAGAACAGAGCACATAGAACTCATTCCTGTTCCTAATACTGGAACATAAGTGACACCCTTCACATCTCTTTACAGGCCAATGGCCAGAGCCTATCACATGGCCCCACATAACTGGGAATCTTCGAGTGTGTACAGGAAGTTACTAAGAATTTCATTAAACTTGAAAATTTCTGCAAGCTGCTCAATTCCTAAACAGACAAACACAGGGGGAGCTGAAGATGGTAGTGCTGTGATTGTTACGGTTGTGTGTAAACTTGGCTGGGCCATGATCCTCAGTGGTTTGGCAGTAAGTGATGTAGTTGGGCAGTCGTATGATGATGTAATCATTTCCATGATGAGATCTGATATAATGTGATCACCTCCATGATGGGATCTGCTGTGAGTAGCCAATCAGTTGAAAGGGAGTTTCCTTGGAGGTATGTTCTGCATCCAATATACGTGGACTTTCTGGCAAGGCTTGGGGGCTTTTGCTTGCCCTGGATCCTGCAGCTGGCTCCTGTTCATCTGACCTCCAGTTCTTCGGACTTGATCTAGCAGCCTGCCAGTCTTGGGATTTGTCAGCCTCTGCAGCCTTTGAGCCAGAGCCCTGCTGTTTGACCTGCTGATCTATTGACTTTTCCAGCCTCTGCGGCTACGTGAGTCAGGAGAAGCCTCCAGCCTGGCCCACAGACTTGGGATATTCCAGCCTCTACAACCTCATGAGCCATTTCCTTGATATAAATCTCTCTTTTTATATATTTATACGCTTTAGTGGTTTTGCTTTTCTAGAGAACCCAGCGTAAGACAAGTGCGAATCCCTGAACTGAGACCCTCAGACATGGGTTTGTCTGTAGCAGAGGATGAGAAAAGACCCCCATTGCTCCTTTGTTTTGTTAACCCCAGGACCTAGTGTGACCTAGCCATAACCTGTTTAGGTGACATGTAATTGTATTAAGCTGAAGAAAGACTCCCTGAAAGATTTTTTTCAATTCAGAATTTTTTTAAACTATGTTCTAACTGGAGGGCCCCAAATCTTGTAAAACTGCTTAACCTAACTTCTTGGACATAATCTCCATAGGATGGGTTGACAATATACTGTTTAAAAAAAATTTTTTTTTTGGCTTCCTAGAACTGGAACTTAAAGCCCTCCCATCTGCTGGACCAAAACTCAGTCTCAGGTTTCTCCTCCATTAACTGCAGAGGAGGGTGTCTTGATTAAATGTCTTACCTCAAGAGTGGATAGGTTTGAGGGTTAATTCCTCTATCCCTAACTATTGTTTAATTATTGGGGTGATTTAAACGTGATAATGTACCCAAAGATAATTTATAAATTGAAAGATTAATAGTCGAGTATGAGGCACAAATTTGGGAACATTAATCAAAAACTTTGAAAATATTCGTATCCTTTGGCTTAGTAGTCCTAAACTTGGACAAGTTTAAAAGAACTTTGTTCTTAATACGGGAATACAGGAAATGGCCCCATTTTCTACTGATAAGAAAGTGGTTCAATCATTTGACCATTTTAAATTAAGTACCTCATACGTGATCAGCACTGTTCTTGGCACAGGGTTAAAGCTTGAACCAAAAACTTAAACCAAACCTGTTGCCATCTAGAATATTCTGACTCATAGCGACCCCACGTGTTACCGAGGAGAACTGTTACGCAGGGTTTTCTTGGCTGTAATCGTTATGGAAGCAGATTTCCAGGCCTTTCTTCTTCCGTGCTGCTGGGTGGGTTTGAAACGACAACCTTTCAGTCAGTAGTAAAGCACGAATGAACAGATAAAATCACTGCCCTTTGGGAGCCATCATTCAAGTGGGGGAGATAATTACAAATGTAATTAACGAAAACACATAGAAGGTAGTTTTAGTTTGCTAGGGCTGCCATAACAAAATACCACAAAGTAGGTGGCTTTAAAGGACAAAAAATTATTTTCTTACAGTTCTAGAGGCTAGAATCTGAATCAGGGTCTTGGCCATGTCGAAATCTTCTAGGGGCTTCGAGTTACAGCTCCATGCATTTATTCTAGTTTTTGGTATCTTCTGGCAAACCTTAGTGTCTGTTCGCTGATTATAGATGTGCCTGCCTCTGTTGTCACGTGGCGTCTGTCTTCCCCCTGTCGGTGAATCTGTCTCCATGCCTGTTTCTCTTTTTATAAGATACCACTCAGAAGGGGTTTGGGCTGGGATCCACCCTACTCTGGTATGATTTTGACTTAACTGCTAATAAGAGAAAAACCCTATTACCAAACAAGGTCACATTCACTGGTATAGGGGTTAGGACTTTAGCATATCTTTTGGGGGATGCAGTTCAATCCTTAGCAAAGGTGATAAGTGAGATGGAGAAAAATAGAGCAGAGAAGAAGGACGGGGGTACTCAGGATGGGGGTTGGAGATTTTCATAAAGTGGTGAGCCAGTCACAGGGTCTGCATTGATCGAGCAAACATTTGAAGAAGGTGAGGGGCCAGGCTCTGTGGTGCATGACTGTATGTATGTATGTGTGCAGTTGTGTCTTCATGGCTTGGGCAGAGGAAATGGCAAGGACAGAGGCACAGAGGTGGGATTGTGCCTGGCATGTTTGAAAATCCAGGAAGGAATAAGCTCTGACCTAGCCAAGCAAGGGAGTCCTAGTTGGCCATTAGAGATCATGCTGTAAAGCTACATGTATTGACATGGAAAGATGGCCATAGTATATGTAGTGAAAAAAGCAAATTATAAAAGGATTTAAATAGAAGGCCTCTCCCCCTTTTTTGGCGTGCAAATTTTGCATATGGCTTTTAGTAAACATATGCATAGAAAAATGCTGAAAGGGCATAAATCAAAATGCTGACGGTGATTTTCTTGTTTAATTTATGCCTGAACCTTTTGCTATGAATTTTTAATAGGTTGCAGACATAGTATCTTTTTATAATTAAAGATCCATCCTATTATTCATGCTAATATCACAGTACTCTAAATGAAGCGGAATTTTATTAGCTAAATATTGTTAGGAAGGATATCTAAAAATTATACCAAACTCAGTAAAGTAGTCATTTTTGAAAAGTTTGCTATAGCTTCCTGGTACGTAATTCTAAACAACCGTATAGCAAGTGAACTCATTTAATGATCTGGAGGTCTGTGTTGTCCCTGACCAAAACCAAGCCAAACGAGTTGCTGTGGAGTGAGTTCTGACTCATGGCAACCAGTGAGTTGGAATAAAACTATGCTTCATGGGGATTTTAATGGCTGATTTTTCAGAAGTAGTTCTCCAGGCTTTTCTTCTGAGGCACCTCTGGGACTCGAATCGCCAACCTTTCAGTTAGCAGCTGAGCGCTTAACTGTTTGCACCATCCAGGGACTCCACGCTGCACCTAACTCACAGTCATACTGAAGACAATCCTGCAAAATCAAGGATATTACTGTTGTCACATTAAGGTTTAACCAGGATGGTAGTTTGGTAACCTCTGTCTGACCTCAAAGCTTTTCTGGGCAAAGGCTTTCTTAACAGTATGAAGTCGTTCATTGATCTTCAACAGATCTTGCTCTCTGTGGAAAGTTGCAGCTTTTCTTTAGCAGTCCCGTAAGAGAGGTGGGGTGGGGCTCCATTAATGAGGAACGGAAGCCGGAAAACACTGTGGGCCGCCTTTCAGTCCACCGCAATCAATGCGCCCTCTTCAGACCCTCACTTGTGACCGCAGACCTGCCTGTCACACAGCTGCTGCCAGCATACTGGCCAGGACCACTGATATTCCAAGGAATAATTTAGGGATTGTTTAACCAGTCATTCCTCAACATTCACTAAGCATTATCCCTGGACTAAGCCAGCAGGAAATTACCTACCACAGGGGTTCTCAAAATGGAGGGCTTGTGAAAACACAGATTCTGGCCCACCTCCAGAAATTCTGATTCTGTATGTCTGGGACAGGGGCCAAGTATTTGCATTTTTAACAAGCTCCCAGGTGATGCTGATGTTGCTAGTATGGAGACCACTGACCTTCAGATTCTACATCATGTTCTTGTCCCCACTCTGGAATTTTCTTCTCACAGATTTGGTTTAATATTATGCCCTTGGATTACACCAGTGGCCGATGTAGGAAAATCCTGTGTTTGTAGGGCTTGTGGCCATTTTATAGAAGTCCTCTCAAAGACTTTGCTCATTATACCCCTCAGTGTCCCCCATGGAAAATCACTCTCAGATCTAAGGGTCTAGATACATTGAGTCTCTTCTTTTAAATTGATGGCGATATTTACATTAAATTTCTTAGTAGATGGTGAAAATTATGTAAGCCTTCGTGTTTCCCTAATTGCTTTGATTAATAGGATGCTGAGAAGAAAAATTTGTCTCAATTGCTATACTTTGCTCAGACAGAATTCTAGATAGAATTTTTCCAATTTCTTCCCTTTACTCCTTGATTTTGCGCTTTCCTATGCTTAAATAATATCATTCTACCTGTGCTTTTCATTCTTCCTATTTTAAAAAGTAACATTTTTAGTACAAAGTAGACGTTTTAGAAAATATAGTTAGTGAAAAGAAAATTTAAACCCTCCTTAGCCCCGTCACTCAGAAATCACTTCTGTTGATATTTTTATGTATTGGTCTTCTTGTCAGTAGAAAATTTTATTTTAAATTACAATGGTTAACATTTTACTTACAATTTTATAAATTGCTTCATTTATTTATCTCAGTATATTATGACTCTATTTTTCTGCCATGGCTAGTCTCCTATGACATAGTATAAATTATAGTTTCTCAATTGTACAATCCACCTTTTACTCCTCTAGATTGTTTCTAGATTTGTATTATCACAAAGTTGTGCTTAATATTACGGTAGGTAAACTCTAATATATTTAGTATAATTTGTAGAAATAGACTTACTAGGTAAAAAAGAGACAGGAAGAGAGGTGTGTGTGTGTGTGTGCATGTGTGTAGGTATGCATTGCAAAGTGAGGCTTATATTTTTTCCTAATCACTTTTAGCTCTTGGTTCCTGCTTCCAAGGAATTTGGTCCATTTATGGGTTGTTTTACGCTCCTTGATATTTGTCATGGATTGAACTGTGTCCCCCACAAAATATATGTCAACTTGACTAGGCCATGATTCCCACTATTATGTGGTTGTCCTCTGTTTTGTGATCTGATATAATTATCCTCCACTTTGTGATGTGTTGTAAATCCTAATCTCTATTTGTTAATGAGGCAAGGTCAGTGTAGGGTGTATCTTGAGTCTCTACCTTACAAGAGGCTGTGACTCAAGTCACACCATTGCTTGAGTCACACCTCTTATCTCACAAGAGATAAAAGTAGAGAGGAGTGAGCAGAGAGGGGAGGGACATCACTACCACCAAGAAAGAAGAGCCAGGAGCAGAATTCTTCCTTTAGACCCAAAATCCCTGTGATTAGAACCATCTAGACCCAGGGAAAGATTGATGCCAAGACACATGAAGATCTCTGAGAAACGCTGGGCCCACAGATGTTGAAAAGAGACAAGGACTTTAGCCGAGAGAGAGAGAAAGCCTTCCCTAAAGTTGGCACCCTGAATTTGGACTTCTAGCCTCATAAACAGTGAAAGAATAAATTTCTGTTTATTAAAGCCTCCACTTGTGATATTTCTTTTATAACAGTAGTAGATAACTAAGACAACATTCAATTCTGGTTCGTCAACCCAAAAGGAGAACATATCCCCTTTGCTTGATTTTTCCCAAAATATCCCTCACACGTAGCATCTATGTATCTAGCAGACTATATCATAATATTTTTAGCCCCTCTCTACTATGCCAAGAAATTTGGAAGACAGCTACCTGACCAACTGACTGGAAAAAAAATCCATATTTGTGCCCATTACAAAGAAAGACAATCCAGCAGAATGTGGAAATTATTAAACAATATCATTAATATCACTTGCAAGTAAAATTTTGCTGAAGATCATTCAAAAACAGTTGTGGCAGTACATTGACTGGGAACTGTCAGAAATTCAAGCTGAATTCAGAAGAAGACTTGGAAAAGTGATATCATTGCTGATGTCAGATGAATCTTGGGTGAAATCAGAAAGATGTTTACCTGTGTTTTATTGACTATGCAAAGGCATTCGACTTTGTGGATCATAACAAATTATAGATACCATTGTGAAGAATGGGAATTCTGGAACACTTAATTGTGCTCATGAGGAACCTGTACATAGATCAAGAGGCAGTCATTTGAATAGAACAAGGGCATACTGTGTGCTTGAAAGTCAGGAACGATGTGTGTCAGGGTTGTATCCTTTCACCATGCTTACTCAATCTGTATGCTGAGCAAATAATCAGAGAAGCTGGACTATATGAAGAAGAACGTGGCATCAGGATTGGGGGAAGACTCATTAATAACCTGCAATATGCAGATGACACAGCCTTGCTTGCTGGAAGTGAAGAGAACTTGAAGTACTTACCAATGAAGATCAAAGATTACAACCTTCGGTATGGGTTACACCTGAACATAAAGAAAGAAAGAAAAAAAAAAAAAAACCTCACAACTGGACCAATACACGAAGCATGATAAACGGAGAGAATACTGAAGTTATCAAAGTTTTCATTTTACTGGGATCCACAACCAACTCCCATGGAAGCAGTAGTCAAGAAATCAAATGACATTAAGCTTGGGCAAATCTGCTGCGAAAGACCCTTTAAAGTGTTAAAAAGCAAGATGTCACTTTGAGGACTAAGATGTACCTGACCCAAACCATAATATTTTCAGTTATCTCATGTGTGTGTGAAAGGAAGACTGAAGAAGAATTGATGCCTTTGAATTAAGGTGTTGGTGAGGAATATTGAATATACCATGGGCTGCCAGAATGAACAAATCTGTCTTGGAAGAAGTACAGCCAGAATGCTCCTTAGAAGCGAGGATGACAAGATTTGTCTCACATACTTGGGATATGTTATCCGGAGGGACCAATGCCTGGAGAAGGACATCGTGCTTGGTAACATAGACGGTCAGCAAAAAAGAGAAAGACTTTCAACGAGATGGATTGACAGAATGGCTGTAACAATGGGCCCAAGCATAATAATGGTTATGAGGATGTCACAGGACCAGGCAATATTTCATTCTGTTGTATATAGGTTCGCTATGAGTTGGAACCAACTTGATGGCATTTAACAACTTCTTCAAGACTCCCTTCACAATTCCATATGTCTTTGAATTCATACTCCCCAACCTAGAGTTACCATTCCCTCACAATCGTAACAAAACAGCATCATTTTTCTCAAAAATAGATTCTTAATGTATTGCTGTTAACACCGTTGCCTTAAAGCAAAAAGGGGCATGATGTTTTGCTCATATCCCTCATTGGCTCACTTGGCTTCCACTCTGTCTTTGCATGTCCACATGCCCATATCTCAACTAAGGGTAAGATCGGTAGAAGGACTGGCAAAGACTGAGATCCCAGGTTTGCTTCTTTCCTGTCTTTTGCCAATTCCAGTAAGCTGAAGGAGATGTATACAGTTAAATTTTCTCACGTGTATGAATATGTTCTCTCCTCCTCCATAAAAAGCCAACATGGGTAAATAACATCATTCAGGAGGTAAGGCCAGCTGTATCTTGGGGATTGGTCAGTGGGGATGAGGTAGAGTGATGGCTCAAAAATGACTTCCTCTATCTTGGCTCAGATGAATGAGATGGTGGAGGGAACATTGGAGGGTTAATATTGAGGCTAAGGAGAGCTTTACACTTGGTTCTGAGCATATTATATCAAAGTGCTAATGGCTGCTCAGGAGAGGCATCTGGTTGGCACTGGGACATCCAGGTCTGAGTCAAGAGGAGGGTCAGAGGAAGGTATCTGTGGAAGGTATCAGTCTGCTAAAGCCAAAACTGAACCAAATCAGTTACTGTTGAGTCGATTCCAACATGGTGACCCCGTGAGTGTCAGAGTAGAACTGTGTTCCCTAGGGTTTTCAGTGACTGATTATTTAGAGGTAGATCACCAGCCTTTCTGCCCAGGCACCTCTGGGTAGACTTGAACGGCCAGCCTTCAGTTAGTGGCCAAGTGTGTAACAGTTTATGCCACCAAGGGACACCATCAGTCTTAGAGGCAGAGAAAACCGTGGGCATGAATGTTACCTTTCAATGAGCACATGGACAGGAATATGAGATGTAAGAGGACTAAAGCCAGTGGAGAGGTAGCGGAAGAGGTGCCAGGAAGATGTGAGGAATGTCACCTACACTTCATATGATTGTCATATTACACTAGCAGGGATGGTTCTTGAGAATCCTCTTAGGTCATGGCTACTCATTTTCTTGGAATATCTGAAATAAATATCCCGTTTAGTTTTTAAGATCAATATTGTGATGTTGTTGTTGTTAGTTGCCATCCAGTCAGCTCCAACTCATAGTGATCTTATGTATAATAGAACAAAACATTGCCTGGTGAAGAAAGAAGTTCACATTACGCTGAAGATATTGTTGAAAAACAAAGCTGCAGCATCCAAATTGGTAATGAAGAAGTAAAACTGTCCCTATTTGCAGATGGTATGATACTATACATAGAAAACCCAAAAGACTCCATGAAAAACTACTGGAACTAATAGAAAGATTCGACAGAGTGGCAGGATACAAGATAAACATACAAAAAATCAGTTGGCTTCCTATATACCAGTAAAGACAGTGACGAAAAGGGAATAGGAAAACAATACCATTTATAATAACTCCTAAAAAAATAAAATACTTAGGAATAAATCTAACCAGGAATGTAAAAGAAAACTACAAAACACTACTGCAAGAAACCAAAAGAGATCTACATAATTGGAAAAGCATACTATGCTCATGAATAGGTAGACTCGACATCGTGAAAATGATTGTTCTACCCAAAGCAGTGTGCAAATACAATGCAACCTCAATCCAAATACCAGCGACATTCTTTAAAGAGATGGAAAAACTAATCATTAACTTTATGTGGAAAGGGAAGAAGCCCTGGATAAGTAAAGCACTATTGTAGAAGAATAAAGTAGGAGGACTCTCACAACCTGACCTCAGAACCTACTATACAGCTACAGTAGTCAGAACAGCCTGGTATTGGTACAATGACAGATACGTTGACCAATGGAATACAATTGAGAACCCAGATGTAAATCCGTCCACCTACAGTCACCTGATCTTCAACAAGGGCCCAAAGTCCATCAAATGGGGAAAAGACAGTCTTTTTTTTTTTTTTTAATAATTTTTATTCTGCTTTAAGTGAAAGTTTACAAATCAAGTCACTCTCTCACATAAAAACTTATATACACCTTACTACATACTCCCAATTACTCCTCCCTCCCAATGAGACAGCCCATTTCCTCCTACCAGTCTCTATTTTCATGACCATTTTGCCAGCTTCTAACCCTCTCTACCCTCTCATCTCCCCTCCAGACAGGAGATGCCAACATAGTCTCAAGTGTCCAGCTGATGCAAGTAGCTCACTCCTCATCAGCATCTCTCTCCAACCCATTGTCCAGTCCAATCCATGTCTGACAAGTTGGTTTTGGGAATGGTTCCTGTCCTGGGCCAACAGAAGGTTTGGGGACCATGACCACCGGGGTCCTTCTAGTCTCAGTCAGACCATTAAGTCTAGTCTTTTTATGAGAATTTGGGGTCTACATCCCACTGTTCTCCTGCTGCCTCAGGGGTTCTCTGTTGTGTTCCCTGTCAGGGCAGTCATTGGTTGTGACCGGGCACCATCTGGTTCTTCTGGTCTCAGGATGATGTAGTCTGTAGTTCACGTGGCCCTTTCTGTCTCTTGGGCTCATAATTACCTTGTGTCCTTGGTGTTCTTCATTCTCCTTTGATCCAGGTGGGTTGAGACTCACATTAATGCATCTTAGATGGCCGCTTGCTAGTGTTTAAGACCCCAGATACCACTCTTCAAAGTGAGATGCAGAATGTTTTCTTAATAGATTTTATTTTCCCAATTGACTTAGATGTCCCCTGAAACCATGGTCCCCAAACTCCTGCCCCTGCTTCGCTGACCTTCGAAGCATTCAGTTTATTCAGGAAACTTCTTTGCTTTTGGTTTTGTCCAGTTGTGCTGACCTCCCCTATATTGAGTGTTGTCCTTCCCTTAACCTAAAGTAGTTTTTTTCTGCTATCTAATTAGTAAATACCCCTCTTTTGTCCTCCCTCTCTCCCCCCTGTCCTAACCACAACAGAATGTGTTCTTCTCAGTTTAAACTATTTCTCAAGATCTTATAATAGTGGTCTTATACAGTATTTGTCCTTTTCCAACTGACTGATTTCACTCAGCATAATACCTTCCAGGTTCCTCCATGTTATGAAATGTTTCACAGATTCATCACTCTTCTTTATTGATGCATAGTATTCCATTGTGTGAATATGCCATAATTTATTTATCCATTCATCCGTCAATGGGCACCTTGGTTGCTTCCATCTTTTTGCTACTGTATACAGTGCTACAGTGAACATGGATGTGCATATATCTGTTTGTGTAAAGGCTCTTATTTCTCTAGGATATATTCAGAGGAGTGGGATTGCTGGGTTATATGGTAGTTCTATTTCTAGCTTTTTAAGGAAGCGCCAAATCAATTTCAAAAGTGGTTGTACCATTTTATATTCCCACCAGCAGTGTATAAGTGTTCCAATCTCTCCACAGCCTCTCCAACATATATTATTTCATGTTTTTTGGATTAATGCCAGCCTTGCTGGAGTGAGATGGATTCTCATGGTAATTTTAATTTGCATTTCTCTAATGGCTAATGATCTTGAACATTTCCTCATGTATCTGTTAGCTGCCTGAATGTCTTCTTTAGTGAAGTGTCTGTTCATATCCTCTGCCCATTTTTTAATTGGGTTGTTTGTCTTTTTGTAGTTGAGTTTTAGCAAAATTATGTAGATTTTAGAGATCAGGCGCTGGTCAGATATGTCGTAGCTGAAAATTATTTCCCAATCTGTAGGTGGTCTTTTTACTGTTTTGGTGAAGTCTTTAGATGAGCATAGGTGTTTGATTTTTAGGAGCTCCCAGTTATCTGGTTTCCCTCCGGCATTTTTAGCAATGTTTTGTATTCCGTTTAGGCCTTGTATTAGGGCTCCTAACGTTGTCCCTATTTTTTATTTCGTGATCTTTATCATTTTAGACTTTATGTTTAGGTCTTTGATCCATTTGGAGTTAGTTTTTGTGCATGGTGTGAGGTATGGGTCCTGTTTCATTTTTTTTGCAGATGGATATCCAGTTATGCCAGCACTGTTTGTTAAAAAGACTGTCTTTTCCCCAATTAACTGACACTGGGCCTTTGGCAAATATCAGCTGCTTCTATGTGGATGGATTTATATCTGGATTCTCAATTCTGTTCCACTGGTCTATGTTTCTGTTGTTGTACCAGTACCAGGCTGTTTTGACTACTGTGGCTATATAATAGGTTCTAAAATCAGGTAGAGTGAGGCCTCCCACTTTGTTCTTCTTTTTCAGTAATGCTTTACTTATCCAGGGCTTCTTTCCCTTCCATATGAAGTTGGTGATTTGTTTCTCCATCACATTAAAAAATGTCATTGGAATTTGGATCGGAAGTGCATTGTGTATATATAGGTAGCTTTTGGTAGAATAGACATTTTTATAATGTTAAATCTTCCTATCCATGAGCAAGGTATGTTTTTCCACTTATGTAGGTCCCTTTTGTTTTCTTGCAGCAGTACCTTTTGTAGTTTTCTTTGTATAGGTCTTTTACATCTTTGGTAAGATTTATTCCTAAGTATTTTATCTTCTTGGGGCTACTGTGAATGGTATTGATTTCGTGATTTCCTCTTCAATGTTCTTTTTGTTAATGTAGAGGAATCCAACTGATTTTTGTATGTTTATCTTGTAACCTGATACTCTGCTGAACTCTTTTATGAGTTTCAGTAGTTTTCTTGAGGATTCCTTAGGGCTTTCTGTGTATAAGATCATGTCATCTGCAAATAGAGATAATTTTACTTCTTCCTTGCCAATCTGGATGCCCTTTATTTCTTTATCTAGCCTAATTGCTCTGGCTAGGACCTCCAGCACAGTGTTGAATAAGAGCTATGATAAAAGGCATCCTTGTCTGGTTCCTGTTCTCAAGGGAAATGCTTTCAAGCTCTCTCCATTTAGGATGATTTTGGCTGTTGGCTTTATATAAATGCCCTTTATTATGTTGAGGAATTTTCCTTCTATTTCTATTTTGCTGAGAGTTTTTATCATGAATGGGTGTTGGGCTTTGTCAAATGCCTTTTCTGCATCAATTGATAAGATCATGTGATTCTTGTCTTTTGGTTTTTTTATATGGTGGATTACATTAATTGTTTTTCTAATATTGAACCAACCTTGCATACCTGGTATAAAGCCCACTTGGTCATGGTGAATTATTTTTTTGATATGTTGAATTCTCTTGGCTAGAATTTTGTTGAGGATTTTTGCATCTAAGTTCATGAGGGATATAAGTTGGTAATTTTCTTGTTTTGTGGTATCTACCTGGTTTTGGTATCAGGGATATGCTGGCTTCATAGAATGAGTCAGGGAGTATTCCATCCTTTTCTATGCTTTGAAATACCTTTAGTAGTAGTGGTGTTAACTCTTCTCTGAAAGTTTGGTAGAACTCTGCAGTGAAGCCATCTGGGCCAGGGCTTTTTTTTTTTGGGAGTGTTTTGATTACTTTTTCAACCTCTTTTTTTGTTATGGTTCTATTTAGTTGTTCTACTTCTGTTTGTGTTAGTTTAGGTAGGTAGTGTGTTTCTAGGAATTCATCCATTTCTTCTAGGTTTTCAAATTTGTTAGAGTACAATTTTTCATAGTAATCTGATACGATTCTTTTAATTTCAGTTGGGTCTGTTGTGACGTGGCCCATCTCATTTCTTATTCAGGTTATTTGTTTCCTTTCCTGTATTTCTTTAATCAGTCTGGCCAATGGTTTATCAATTTTGTTAATTTTTTCAAAGAACCATCTTTTGGCTTTGTCAATTCTTTGAATTGTTTTTCTGTTCTCTACTTCATTTAATTCTGCTCTAATTTTTATTATTTGTTTTCTTCTGGTGCCTGATGGATTCTTTTGTTGCTCACTTTCTATTTGTTCAAGTTGTAGGTACAGTTCTCTGATTCTGGCTCTTTCTTCTTTATGTATGTGTGCATTTATCAATATAAATTGACCTCTGAGCACTGCTTTCACTGTGTCCCAAAGGCTTTGATAGGAAGTGTTTTCAGTCTCGTTGCATTCTATGAATTTCTTTATTCCCTCCTTAATGTCTTCTATAACCCAGTCTTTTTTGAGCAGGTATTGTTCAGTTTCTAAGTATTTGATTTCTTTTCCCTGGTTTTTCTGTTATTTCTACTTTTATGGCCTTAGGGTCTGAGAAGAGGCTTTGTAATATTTCGATGTTTTGGATTCTGCAAAGGTTTGTTTTATGACCTAATATGTGATCTATTCTAGAGAATGTTCCATGTGCACCAGAAAAAAAAGTATACTTTGCAGCTGTTGGGTGGAGTGTTCTGTGTAAGTCTATGAGGTCAAGTTGGTTGATTGTAGCAATTAGATTTTCCATGTCTCTATTGAGCTTCTTACTGGAAGTCCTATCCTTCACTGAAAGTGGTGTGTTGAAGTCTCCTAGTATAATTGTGGAGCTGTGTATCTCACGTTTCAATTCTGTTAAAGTTTGTTTTATGTATCTTGCTGCTGTATCATTGGGTGCATAAATATTTAATATGGTTATATCTCCTGGTAAATTGTCCCTTTAATCATTACGCAGTGTCCTTCTTTATCCTTTGTGGTGGTTTTAACTTTAAAGTCTATTTTCTTTGAAATTAATATTGCCACTCCTGCTCTTTATTGATTGTTGTTTGCTTGATATGTTTTTTTCCATCCTTTGAGTTTTAGTTTATTTGTGTCTCTAAGGTGTGTCTCTTGTAGGCACATATAGATGGATTGTGTTTTTTTATCCTGTCTGCAACTCTCTGTCTCTTTATTGGTGCATTTAGCCCATTTACATTCAGCATAATTATACATAAGTATGAGTTTAGGATTGCCATTTTGATGCCTTTTTTTGTGTGTGTTGAAAATTTCTTTTTTCCGCTTACTTTTTTGTGCTGAGAAGTTTTTCTTTGTAAATTGCGTGTTCCTCATTTTCACAGTAGTTGAATTTATTTTTGCTGAGTCGTTATGTTTATCTTGGTTTTTATTTTGAAGTATGGAATCATTGGACCTCTTTGTGGTTACCTTAATATTTACCCAGATTTTTCTAAGTAAAAACGTAACTTGTATCATCCTGTATCACCTTGGTTTCCTCTCCATATGGAAGATCTATGCCTCCTGTATTTAGTCCCTCTTTTTTAATTATTGTAATCTTTTATGTAATGACATCAATGATTCCCTGTTTTGAGCAATTTTTTAAAAAATTAATCTTATTTTGTTTTTGTGATTGCCATATCTGTTCTGTGACCTTGTGTTGTGTTGGTCCTCGATATTATTGATTTTCTGACCAAAGACTTTCCTTTAGTAGTTTCTGTAGCTTTGGTTTGGTTTTTGCAAATTCTCTAAGCTTGTGCTTATGTATAAATGTCTTAGTTTCACCTTCATATTTGAGAGAGAGTTCTGCTGGATATATGATCCTTGGCTGGCAGTTTTTCTCCTTCAGTGCTCTATATATGTCATCCCATTGCCTTCTTGCCTGCATAGTTTCTGCTGAGTAGTCTGAACTTATTCTTATTGATTCTCCTTTGTAGATGACTTTTCGTTTATCCCTGGCTGCTTTTAAAATTTTATCTCCATCTTTGGTTTTGGCAAGTTTGATGACAGTATGTCTTGGTGATTTTCTTTTGGGATCTATCTTGTATGGTGTTCGATGAACATCTTGGATAGATATCCTTTCATCTTTCACGATGCCGGGGTAGTTTTCTGCCAATAGATCTTCAACTATTCTTTCCGTATTTTCTGTTATCCCTTCCTGTTCTGGAACTCCAATCACACGCAACTTATTCTTCTTGATAGAATCTCACATGATTCCTTGGGTTTCTTCATTTTTTAAATTCTTTTATCTGATTTTTCTTCAACTATATTGGCGTCAATTACCTTTTCCTCCATCTCCTCCACTCTGCATTCCTGTTCCTCGAATCTGCTCCTCTGACTTCCCGTTGAGTTGTCTAATTCTGTAATATATTGTTAATCTTTTGGATTTCTGAATGTTGTCTCTCTATGGATTCTTGCAGCTTATTAAACTTTTCACTATGTTCTTGAATAGTCTTTTTGATTTCTTCAACTGCTTTATCAGTGTGTTCCTTGGCTTTTTCTGTAGATTGCCTTATTTCATTTCTGAGGTCATCTCTGATGTCTCGAATCATTCTGTATATTAGTTTTTTATATTCTACATCTGGCAATTCCAGGATTGTATCTTCATTTGGGAAAGAGTTTGATTCTTTGATTTTGGGGTTTGTAGAAGCAATCATGGTCTGTTTCTGTATGTGATTTGATATCAACTGCTGTCTCTGAGCCATCTATAAGAGGTTTAATGATTTATTTTATATTTGCTCACTGAGTCTTATCTTCTTGTTTTGTTTTGTTTCAGTACACCCAGATGGGCTACTAGATTGTGCTAGCTTGATTGTCGTAGCCTTTAAATCAATTATGTCCTGTTACCAGCTGGTTTGCGCTGTTACCAGATATATGAGCTTATGAGTCCATTCATTATTTTTGAATAGAATCAGCTTGTAGGTGTCCTGATAGTGGGTCACCTAGTGTGTGGTGTAGGCTGTCACCTATTAAAGGAGTAGTAGTGATGGTTATATGCACCAGTGTCTAGTAGCAGAAGGGGGTCACACTTCGAGGAGGGCAGGATGCTGATAGGCTTTCCCCACATGCCAGTGAGGTAGGAGTGTTTCTATTCTCTAGAGCACTATGGTAGGTGGGCTCTGCAGCTGTACTTTAGCCACCCAATGCTTGTACCTCTAAAGATTGGTAGGCATCACTATCCTCAGATCCCTTTAGCAGGTGGCTAGGTGGTGTGGGTGGAGCTTCAGCCCTCAGTTCCCTGCTGTGGATCAGTGAGGGCTCTGTTTAATAGGTAGAGAGGTATCAGACCTCCAAAACTTGCCTTTCCACTGCTCAGCTATAACAATTATAGTCAGATCTCTATCAGAATTGCCTTTGCATTATAATAGCCACCTGGTTCCCTGTAGGGATGAAAGCCAAAGACCGTGGAGCTTTTATACTTGGGTGGAGCTGGTTCTGTAGTATTATTCCAGTGTAGGGAAGTCAGGGAAGGATTTTTCCCCCCTCATTTTTAATTGTTTCTTCTCTCAGGCCAGGAGAATGTGTTAGAAAAAAAAAATCCCCTGCAGAGCACTTCACTCCCTGGCCCGGCGAATTCCAATGTTAATGAAGACAGCTGGGGCAGGGAGGGGAGGGATCAGATAGATAGGAGAGGCTAGATAGACAAAGTTACTTATCTTGTTTGGTGAGGATTGTTTTATCTGAGATTCCAGAGGGGTGTGTCACCTGTGCCCACTGTCTGGGTCGAGATTGCCCCTGAAGGTTAGGGCTGCGTCCTGTGCTTACGCCATCTCAGGAAGCTGTTTTCAGCCCCATCATTCTGGCTGCAGGGAACCGTGAAAGCTCAAGGCTGTGGCGTGGCATGCCAGCTCCGGAAGCGGTTGCTGGTTCAGCACGCAGCTTTTCACTCCCCTGTCACTCAGGTCAACTCCTTAGTTCTGTGTTTGATGGTCCGGGTTCGTAGATTGTCATGTATGTAATCGATTCACTTGTTTTTTCGAGTCTTTGTTGCAAGAGGGATCAGCAGAAGCTGCTACCTAGTCAGCCATCTTGGTCTTGTCTCAAGACAGTCTTTTAACCAAATGGTGCTGGCAAAATTGGATGTCCATCTGCAGAAAAATGAAACAGCAACCACATCATACAGAAAAACTAATTCAAAATGGATCAAAGACCTAAATATAAAACGAAAAACTATAAAGATCATTGAAGAAAAAACAGGATCAATGTTAGAGTCCCTAATACATGGCATTAACAGAGTACAAACCATAAGTAACAACACATAAACTCCAGAAGATAAGCTAGATACCCGGGATCTTCTAAAAATTAAACACTTATGCTCATCAAAAGACTTTACCAAAAGTGTAAAAAGAGAACCTACACACTGGAAAGAATATTTTGGCTATGACAAATCAGACAAAGGTGTAATCTCTTAAATCTACAGGAAAACCCAATACCTCTACAACAAAAAAAGACATATAATCCAATTAAAAAAAGGGCAAAGGAAATGAACAGATACTTCACCAAAGAATATGTTTAAATGGCTAATGTACACATGAAGATATGCTTTCAATCACTAGCCATTAGAGAAATACAAACCAAAACCACAATGAGATACCATGTTGAGCTGCCATTACTGGCATCAAAAAAAAAAAAACAACAGAAAATAACAAATGTTGTAGAGGCTGTGGGGAGATTGGGACTCTTATGCACTGCTGGTGAGAATGCAAAATGGTACAACCACTTTGGAAAATTATACGGCGCTTCCTTAAAAAGCTACAAATAGAAATACCATATGATCCAACAATCCCACTCCTAGGAATATATCCTAGAGAAATAAGAGTCATCCCACGAATAGACATGTGCACGCCCATGTTCATTGCTCCACTGTTGACGATAGCAAAAAGATGGAGACAACCTACATGCCCATTAACAGATGAATGGATAAACAAACTAGGCTACATCTTCAAAGCATGTTACAACGTGAATGAATCTGGAGGGCATTATGCTGAGTGAAATAAGTCAATCACAAAAGGACAAATGCTGTATGAGACCACTACCATAAAAACTTATGAAAAGGTTTACATACAAAAAGAAACAACCTTTGAGAATTACGAGGGAGTGGAGGGGTGGGGATGAAAAACACTAGACAATAGATAAGTGGTACCTTTGGTGAAGGGTGAGACAGAAAAAAAAAAAGGAAAAACAGCTCTAGGAATTGACGGAATACCAATATCGTAATATTTTCCTATGGGGCAGTTCTACTTTGTCCTAAAAGGGTTGCTATGAGTTGGAATAGACTTGATTGCAATAGGTTAATATGGAGTAGTGGTTAAGAGCTACAGCTGCCAACCAAAACACTGGCAGTTCAGATCTACCAGGTGCTCCTCGGAAACCCTGTGTGGCAATTCTACTCTGTCCTGTAGAGTCACTATGAGTTGGAACTGACTCGATGGCAGTGAGTTTGATTATAGGTCCTTGGATGGTGCAAATGGTTTGTGCTTGACTACTGATGGTTCAATCCCACCCAGTGGGGCCTTGGAAGAAAGGCCTGGTGATCTGCTTCTGTCGTGATTACAGCCAAGAACCCCAAACCCCTGTGGAGCAGTTCTACTCTGTAACACATGGTGTCACCATAAGGTGGAATCGACTTGATGACAGTGTTTTTGTTTTAAAATATCTTCCTATAATTACTAACACAATTAATTCTGAATCAATCCCCGACTCCTTCCAATAGTTACTCATATTAAAAGCAGCATCACCTTCTAAGATAGCGTCTTAATTTGTGACTATCAAATCCCATTGTTTAGAATTAGCAAATCTGGTTGTTCAGAATTAGGTTTTGCTGTTGTTGGATCCATTGAGTAGATTCTGACTCATAGTGATCCTATGTGACAGATTAGAACTGCCCCATAGTGTTTTCTAGGCTGTATTATGGGAACAAATGGCCATGTCTTTCTCCCATGAAGTGGTTGGGTGGGTTCAGACTGCCAGCCTTTCAGTTAGCAGTCAAGCGCTTAACCATTGCATCACCAGGGCTCCTTGCTAGGATCCTCTATTTTCTTCAGGAAGCATTTCAAACAAAGCAGTCTTGACAGTGCTCTTGCAGGGGCATTTCAGATGATATCTGCTCACCAGCGAGCAGGCTGTCTGCACTGGGACATCCCTCCTTACAGCGTCTACAACATTTCCAAGCAAAAGGCACTGTTTCTGGTTCTGGACATCCTCGTTTTTTGAGATTTCCACAGCCAAGTGATCCGTGTCTTTTCCACCTCACCAAAGAAAACCTAACCTCTTGTCACCTGGCCTTTTAGAGTTTCTAATTACAACAAAGGGTCTTTTTGCTAATTGTATTTTGAATAGTGCACCAGTGTTTTTAAAGAAGGCTCCAAAACAGAGCAGGACAAGTCATCCCGCCTCTATCAGTGATCCACCTCCGGTTTGGATGACCGAGGCAGAGTCATTCCAGCGCAGACAGCTTGCTTAGCTTTGTGATGGTTCTGCTGATCAATGGTTTGAAATGATCATGCGTAAGAAGACGTTGACTTTCTTCCCACTGAGCAGTGGTTGCGTAACTACTCTAGTCCAGTGGTCAGCAAGTTGCTGCCACTTTGTGACATATTTGGATTTATTCTTTGTTTATAGAAACGTAAGCCAGAAAGACTCATATTTTTGGCAGTTGATGAAAGCCGTTTAAGTTACATTTTTGACACTGTAATTAAGTGTGAGCTCAAGTCAAATAGTGCATTCCATATCCCTTCCAGGTGGGGAGGACAGGGAGCTGGCAGGGAGTGTACTGTCTAGCTTGGCTTAGGTCTCAGGGAATCCAAAGAAGGCTTTGATTTGTAAAGGGTTGGATTGAATGGTGCCTTCCAAAATAGATCTTTAGAGGTACGAACTAACAAAATAAATGAAAGAAAATTGGATTAATTTGAATAATTCTGCTGCTTTGATTCAAAATCCTTGAACACCTACAAAAACAAAATGTGTCTTAAAGCACAGCTTTGCCTTTGGATTCTGGAACTTTCTGTTGCTGTTTATAAGCAGGAGGAGCCAGAAGTGTATTTTTAGATTGACGGAGGCGTCCAAAGGAGAATGAAGGTACTGGGAGGGCCTTCCAAAGTACCGATAGGAGATTGCTTGGCTTCTTGGAGTTTGCAGATTTGAAAGATGCCTTTCAGATCATGTTGTTGAAACCAGATCCAGGCCCTTTTTGTTACTGATTGTTTTTAGATGAACTAACATTGAAATCTAGTAGCAAATTGGGTTAGATGTAGATGAGTATTCCACATGGTCAACTTTGGCTTTTATTGAGAATTACAATAATGAATGGGGTGAGAATTAAACACAGCGTTAAGCGCAGAGTGGAAGCTCAGAGAAAACTTCAGCACAGCACACCGGCTTTGTGGTCAGAAAGATCTTTGTTCTAACCCTGGCCCTGCTTCTTACTTACTATCTGACCTTGGACTAAGAACTTAGCCTGGCTAAGCCTCAGTCTCCTTATCTGGAAAATGGGAATAATAGCTACTAATACCTAGGTTTGTGGTGAGAATTAACTGAGATGATTAATATACATAAAACATTCTCTGTGGTTCATGGGATCTGATGAATTAGTAGTTACATAATTATTGTACTAACAGGATAAAGAAATGAAAAGGCGTTTTCTTAGAAACTGTTTCCTGAATATTTCGGGGGGAGATGCTGTTAGTCACAGACCCTCACTGGAATGTTTATACTAAGTACAGATTTGGCGTTATATAAGATACACCAACAAGCACACTACCTTCTGGATTCTGGGGAAGGTTATAGGGATGACATAGTAGATTGCTGATCTATAGCAGACAACCAACAACTGATTGTTCATTTTTTAAAATATCCAGTGCTCAGACAGGAGCTGCATAGAAAACATAGAGAGGACAGAAATTAATTTTAACACGCTCTCTCTGCCACCTACGTGTGTTTTTAGGAACTCTAGGGCATGTTTCAGGAGGGAAAGCTGGATGCATGTGATCCAGTGGCATTTAATAAAACTATTTTGAGTGGAAAACTGGCCTGACCCAGACACAAAGCCTCCTTTGATAAACCACTTTGCAGAGCCAACGTTCCTCCCACGTAAGAAATAACTACCCTAGTCCATATGGAACTCCATTCTTCCCTAAATGTACTTAATGTCTGAGAGAAACAGTTGAATGGAGCTGATACATCTTGTCTTTGTTTTGTTGCCATCATACAGCATGTAAACAAATTTTCAGAGCAAGGTTGTGCAGGTTTCCTCTAGAAATTCACAAGAAAATCGCAGTTCTGTCTTTGGAACTGGCTTGAAAAGTACTGAAATAAACAAGAATTTACTTGGTCCTTTTCTTCTGGCCTGAAATTGATTGATGAGACAGGACCTGTCTTGAACTTTGATAAATACCTTGGAAATATTTTGAATTGAATGTTAACCGTAGTGGCGTAGTATTTAAGTGCTATGGCTGCTAACCAAAAGGTCAGCAGTTCGAATCTGCCAGGCACTCCTTGGAAACTCTGTGGGGCAGTTCTACTCTGTCCTGTAGGGTCGCTATGAGTCGGAATTGATTCGACGGCAGTGGGTTTGGTTTTTGGTTTATTGTAATATGAAGCTACATATAATTATTTGTTGAAAATTAAGTATTTTGGTACACTTGATTTGGAGGATAAACTAATAATTAAAAATAGTTGGAGTACTTTAACGTTGCTGGTACATCATTTATGGCAAAATCCACTTTCTAACTTTCAGATAGCTTTTGTTGATTGTAATTTGGCACAATCATTTGTCATACTGCAAATAAGAGAATACAGTTTCTGCATGCATTTTTAATTTATGACATCCTTTTCTTGCAATACCAATATAATCCATCTTGTCAAACGTTAGTAAACCAAGCCAGAAAGCTTTTATTAGTAAATTTATAGCTACAATAATAAAAAGAAACAAGAAGGTATATTTTGTAAAGACCATTACTTCAGATGTAAATCCTTCCTTACATTTGAGAATAAGGGCATATCTGACTTTATATTTTTAATTTAATTAATTTAGCCAAAACCTACATCTGAAACAGCCCATGCTTGTACCACTACCTAAAAGCCAATCTTTTTTTTTTTTTTTTGCAGCTTATTCCCCAGGGCAGACACAATGTGTTAAGCAAAATCATTAATTTTACTTTAGGTTTAGATTTAAGCAATGCTTGCCATCATGGAAAACTCTTCAATGTCATTTGGTACTATCTGCCATTATTGTACATCACAAGGATTGTAACTCTTCATATTGAAAACTTTAGCCGACGGGAAGAATAATTATCACATTTACCCAGAGATACCTGAATTTCATTCACATGATATTTTTTAATATTTAAACCACAAATTAATTGTAAACACTTGATCAAGAATATCACAAATAATGGCGTACCCCAAGCCCTCTGAATGCTCCCCAACTTACAATGGCCATAATTCACAGCACTCAGTTCCTGCCCGCTCAGAGGACATCTGTCATCATTATGTTTAAATCCAGATGAATGTTCCTAAAACATTTTTTAAGTTCTTTACTATTTTACTTTACTTTCCAAACTTCGAAACCTGCATTATGGTATTGATTTTTGCAGACGCATTGAATGATGAACTTCCTTTGTGCCATTTTACACTCATTTTATTCACATTATCATATTCCTGTGGAAGATATTTATTATGGATTGAATTGTATCTCCCAAAATACATGTTGGAATCCTAACCCCTATACCTGTGGATGTAATCCCATTTGGGAATACGGTTTCCTTTGTAAATGTTAATGAGACTGTATTGGTATAGGGTGTGCCTTAAGCCAATCACTTTTGAGTTACAGAAAGAACAGACTAGTCAGTGAAGCAAGCACGAATGGGGGAAGATAGATGCTACTCGGAGATCTTCAAGGAATGTTGAGAAGAACTCTAGAAAAGATGAAACAAGGATTTTCCCCCTGAGGACAGAGA
This sequence comes from Elephas maximus indicus, assembly GCF_024166365.1. NCBI lineage: Eukaryota > Metazoa > Chordata > Mammalia > Proboscidea > Elephantidae > Elephas > Elephas maximus. The sequence goes on along the minus strand of NC_064820.1, from coordinate 220,718,823 downwards.
GAGAACCTTCCCCTAGAGCCAGTGCCCTTGAATTCAGACTTTTGGCCTCCCGAATTGTGAGGAAATAAATTTGTTTGTTAAAGCCATCCACTTGTGGTATTTCTGTTATAGCAGTTCTAGATAACTAAGAATACCTTCCCGTATAACCTGAATGTTGTTCTTAATTTAAACTCTTAGCTTTGTTTCTAAATGTCCTTTTTATGAGATTCTTCTGGCCCACAGTCCTTTATTTTTGGACATGGCATTATGTAATGTTTTGTTGTTATTGTCAGGTGCTGTCGAGTCAATTTTCGGCTTATAGCAACTTCGTGTGACAAAGTAGAACCGCCCCATAGAGTTTTCTAGGCTGTAATCCTTACGGAACCCGATGAGGCATATGGAGTTAGAAAGACTTTGGTTCCAAGTCTTTTGGTTCTTCTGTTTTCTTGCTGTGACTATAGGCAACTTACTTCTCTGTGCCTCGTTTTCTCTAGCTATAAAGTTGGGCTGATAACACGTATGCCCAGTATTCATTTTGTGATGATTGGCCCCTGGCTTGCCTTCCTATATAGTAGCTGCACTTTGGGCTGCTGACTGTTGCTTGAGAAAATGTACAGAACTGTGCTGGCTGCTCTCACTTTGAATTTGAGATCCACAGATCTCTTGACGGGCACTCAACTTGGCTTGGCAGTCCATTTCTTTGAACACGTGTGCTACTCAAGGTTGTTCTCTAGCTCCCTTCTCCCTGCTCAACCTTTAAGTGATGGATGGTCTCGAGGGTCAACTTTCATCATTTTTTCTTTGTTATCTGCCCTCACCCCTCCCCCATAAGAAATGGGATCTAATCACGTGGCATTAAAGCTATCCATATACTGATGATTCCCAGTCTTATCTTCCCACTTATAACCAGCCCCTAACTTGTATCTCAACATGAACATCCATAAGCACCCATGACTTAAGTATGCATCTTGATCTTTTCTTTCCAATCTTGTATTCTCATTCTTCCCAAGAGTTGTAACATGGAAACACCATCCCTCCAATATCTATAAAATGGGACATACCAGTTTTGTAGTTGTTGGGGCCATAAAATAAAATACATCAACAATCACAGACCACAGATAATCTCTGATTCCTCTCTTTTCCTTACTCTCTGCCTCCAATCTATCAGATAATTTGGTCAGACTTCTAGCCTCCAGAATTGTGAGAAAATAAGTTTCTGTTTGTTAAAGCCATCCCCTCGTGGTATTTCTGTTATAGCAGCCCTAGGTAGCTAAGAATACCTTTCCCTATAAGACGAATATTGTTCTTAATTTAAATTCTCATCTTTGTTTCTATGTTTTCTTTTTATGAGAAGCTCCTTGTCCATCATCCCTCACCAGGATTGATGCAAGACAGTGGCGTCACCAGGTGACATGGGGGTGTGGACCACACCGGGTGACACTCTCTGAGGCAGTGACACCAAAATGACTGTCTCTAAAATTTTTGTGTAGTGTTTCGGCAGAAATTTATAATTTTTTTAGAAATAATTTAGAATTTAATTATTTTTTAGAAAAATATCCTTGTAGTCACTTATAACAACAAAAACATTTTTCATAAGCCCAGCTTACATGTATTAGTATACTAACAAGGCTAAAACTCTATGCTGATTTACTTTTTGAACCTTCTAATTCACTGGGTTTTTTTTTAATGCCCTCTGGTCAGAACTGTCATTATTACTCAATTACAGTGACACTTGGTCAGAACTGTCATTATTATTCAATTACAGTGACACTTGGAATAACGTGGTTTTGTTTGCACTCACTACAAGCACACACTATTGTTTTCGTTGCTGCCCGTTTTTTTATAGTTTTTCATATTTTCTGGTGTTTTAGCTACAATATTGTGTTAATTACTGTTTGTGAATCTCTGTCAGTAGCTTTTTTGAGAGTTAGTGGTAATTAAAGGAAAAGAAGGAGTGATACACGAATTAGGATTTATGAGTCCCATTAGTACAAAAAAACATTACTAAGGATTCTGTATGGTCTGGTATGAGAGGAGTTCCATGGAGGGGGGGGTGACACCAACCCTAATGACACCACTGATGCAAGGGCAACTTAGCTGGTTTCTCCTGCCTCCCGTTTGTGCACATCTACAAACCCACCCTTTATGTAGAGCTGGGGCAACCTTGAAAGCATGTCAATTCAATCACGTGACCCCTATTTAATCCCTCTCTCAGTCGTTTCCCACCATATTGGGGGTAGAGTCCAGACTCCTTCATATGGCCTGGCCCGTGCCCACACTGCACATGCCATATGAAATCACTGTGCCCTGTTACTGCATTCCAGTGTTGTTTCTGTTCTTCTAATGTGCCAAGCTTATTCATAGCTCAGGAATATTGAACTAGCTGGTCCTGCAGCATGGAAGGCTGTCTCTGCATCCGCACGTGCTAGCTCCTATTTGTTGTTCATGTTTTAACTTAATGCCACCTTCTCACCGAGGCTCACCTCCTCGGTGAGGGCCACTCCTCAGTGAGGGTCATCTCCTTGGTGAGGGTCGTCTCAGTGAGGGCCACTTGCCGGTGAGGGCCACTCTTTGGTGAGGCTCACCTTCTTGGTAAGGTTCATCCCTAGTGAGGGCCACTCCTCAGTAAGGTTTGCTTTTTGGTGAGGCCTTCCTTGACCATCCTATCTAATATGACCAGTAACCAGCAGGCACACTTTTATTTATTTATTTTTTATATAGTGCTTTCTTCTATTGTATGTTCTCTTTTTTATTTCATTCCCATCCTCCCTCCTCAACTCTTTCTCTCTCTCCGACAGAATATAAGTAACGACAAATACTTACCTATTGGTGTCTCTGTGCCAGATACTTGGCTACAGTTGTAGACAAGACTGGCAGAGTCCCTGCTGTGGGCTCTGGAGTCTGACTCCTGAGGACTAACCAAGGCTTTTCCACATCCACATTGTATAGCCTTGGACAAGTCACTTTACATTTCTGTGGCTCATTGTCTTCATCTGTAAAATGGAAACATTGTCTGTCTCACCGGGTTGTTGTCTGAGCATTAAAGACAAGTAAGGCACTTAAAAAGAGTGCTTTTTATACAAGGTATCGAATTGGTTAAATGGATTTTTAATCCTTGGACTGTGTCCTTCTGAGGTCACCTCATGACACTGGCCCGTTACAGGCCACTGGTGGTTCTCCATGCTGACCCTGAATGAGAAGTACTCATGATGCACCACAGAGAGGCTCCCTGCTTCCTCCTGCCCAGGAAACGGGGAACGCAGAAGTTACTTCACTGCCAAATCCCACGTTTCATCTGACTGTGCGTAAGACTATTCCTTAGGTATCTTTTTCCTAGGGCTGCTGTGGCAAAATACCACAAACTGGGTAGCTTTTGAAAACAGACGTATATTGTCTCAGTTCTGGAGGCTGAGAATCTGATATCAGGTGTCGTTGTGTGGATTCCGTCTGAGGCTTTGAGGGAAAATGTGTTCCATGCCTCTCTCCCAGCTTCTGGTAGCTCGGGCGTTTTCTGGCTTGTAGCTTACAGCATCTTGTGGTGTCCTTCCTCTGTCTCCCTGTCTCTCTGTCCCTTCTCCTCTTACAAGAATAGCAGTCATACAGGATTAGGATCTATCTTATGCCAGTATGACCTCATGTTAACCTAACTGATAACTTCCTCCAAGATTCTCTTTCCAAACAAGAACATATTCACAGGTACAAAGGTTAGAACTTCAACATATCTTTTGGGGGGGACAGCACTCCAATCCATAACAGCTTCTGTGAAAAGTTCTGAGCTGCTGGTCTGAGGAGAAAAAATGAGCCTTGGTGGTTTTCTTTTTTGAGAGATATGAACAAAATGCAGTAGGAACCTGAGGATGGGATGAATTATGCAAAGGATATTTTCTACAAAATGCTTTCTCTGACATGATCTGAGTTTCCCTTTTTTGGAAGCTAATCAGATGTTGATCCCAAAACCAAACCCAAACCCATTGTCGCTGAGTCGATTCCAACTCATAGCAACCCTGTAGGACAGAGTAGAACTGCCCCATAGGGTTTCCAAGGCTGTAATCTTTATGGAAGCAAACTGCCACATCTTTCTCTCATGGAGCAGCTGGTGGGTTTGAACCGTCGACCTTTTGGTTAGCAGCTGAGCACTTTAACCACTGCACCACCAGGGCTCCTTATCAGATGGCAAAGTGCCTCTCAATTACCCCTTCCTTCAGCTCCTCTTTGTGTAGTCAGGGTTTTGGTCCTTATTTACATTTCACCAATCTCATTGGACACAATGTTTGAGGAAACCAGAGTGTCCACCTATGGTCTAGTATCTCAGTAAAAAATTTTGAAACATAATGCATACGGAAAAGTACCTGAAAAATAAATGCACACCACACTTAATTATACTAGAGTGAATAGTAGTGTTACCCTGAAAGTACCACCTGTGACCCCTCTGACCCTTGCCGCTCTCCCCTAAAGGTAAATATTTCTCTTTGTTTTCATGGGCATTGCTTCTTTGCTGTTCTTTATGGATTTTCCATCTAAATGTGCATGCCTAGTCACTATAGCTCTGCCTGCTTTTCAGTCTTTATGTAAAGGGATTCATACAGTGTATTCCCTTGTGTTGGGCGTCTTTCACTCAGCATTGTATTTGTGAGGTTTGTCCGGATTGTTGTTGTAGCCGCAGTGTCTTCATTTTTGCTGCCGTTTAACATGGCAATGTATAAATATACCATATTTTATTGTTTTTTTCCTACTGTTGATGGGTATTTAGGTGGTTTCCAGTATTTGGCTATTACAGAAATTGTTGCTGTAAACATTCTTGTATGTGTTCCTTGGTGCATGCATGCACATATTTCTGTCTTGTATACGTTCGTTCAATAGTCGAATTGTAGTCTTTAACAATAGTAGATGGGCTAGATTTTCTCCATTTACTTCTCCAGTCCACTCTGTGTTCTTCTCTGCCCTGCTTCTTGTCCCAGGAAGTTGATATCATGGACTGTATTGTTTGGGCTCCCTCGCCGTCTGTTTTCCCATTGGATTCAATTAATGAGAGGTGTCATGGTCAGTGTTCCCTAAAGAAACAGAACCAGTGCTTTATCTGTCTGTCCATCCAGCCATCCGGCCATTCGGCCGTCCATCCAACTGTCCGGCCGCCCATCTGCCCATCCACCCACCCACCCATCCATCATCTATCTAGATTTATTTTAATGAATTGGCTCGCATTTGTGGGGGGACTGGCAAGGCCAAAATCTGTGGGTCAGGTGACAGACTGGAGATTCCTGCAGACTTGTGTCCCCAAACCTATAGTTGAGGCAACTAGAAGGGTGAAGGGTGAGGAGTACTGACAAAATGTCTTTGTGTAGTCTGGGGGCAGAACACACTTGAGGGAAAACTCTCTTTTTGCTCTTCAGGCCTTCAGCTGATTAGATGAAGCCAACCCACACTGTGGAAGGTAATCTGCTTTATTTAAGGCCAACTGATTTAATCACATGTAACTAGTTCATAACAGAGTCTAAACTAGTGTTTGACCAAACAACTAGGCACCGTAACCTAGCCAAGTTGATATATAAAATTAACTATCACAAGAGGCACCAGAAGGAAAGTAGAGGCCAGGAGGAGAGAATTCAGGTATTTATTTCCTCTTCCTGTTGGCTACAGGTTGGTGGTGGCCTTTTCCCTCTATGGAAAGTCACAGCTCCTGTTGTTGGCTCTGCTCTGTAATTACAGCGACAGCTGCATCTGTTTCTTGGTGTTGACAACTGCTACTTCCTTTTGCCGCCTTAGGAACGAGGATAGTCATGGCTTCCCACTTTTGCTACCCCGAAGACTTTATCACCTTTTGACAAGTTGCCGTGGACTTGATTCAGAGACATGGTGACTTGTGTGTCAAGAATAGAACTGTGCGTCATAGGGTTTTCTTTTCTTTTTTTTATCGTGGTGAAAATACACACTCAAAAACATTCACCAACGCAACTTCCACATGTAGAATTCAGTGACATTGATTATATTTTTCTTGCCGTACCACCATTATTGCTATCCTTTTCCAAACATTCTACCACCATTAACACAAACTCAGTGCCCCCCAAATGAAAGCTCCCCTTTTTCCTTCCCTTTCACCCGCAGTAACCATTAATCATTTTTGTTTATTTCATGTAGGTGAGATCATACAGTATTTGCCCTTTTGCAACTGACTTATTTCACTCAGCGTGATGTCTTCAAGGTTCATCCATGCTGTGGCAGGCATCAGAATTTCATTTCTCTTTATGGCTGCATAATATTCCATTGCATGGATATACCACATTTTGTTTATCCATTCATTTGTTGATGGGCATGTTGGTTGTTTCCATTTTTGGCTATTGTGAAAAGTGCTGCAGTGAACACTGGTGTACATACACAAGTTTGTGTTCCTTCACTTCTGGGTATAAACCTAGGTTTGGGATTGCTGGGTCACATGGTAACTCTATGTTCAAATTTTTGAGGAACCGTCAAACTGTTTTCCACAGTGTCTGTACCATTTTATATCCATCAGCAATGGATGAAGGCTCTGGTTTCTCCACGACCTCACCAATACCTATTCCAGTTTTTTGATCGTTGACATTCTCGTGGGGGTGAAGTGATATCTCATTGTGGTTTTCATTTGCATCTCCCTAATAGCTAAAGAGGTGTACTGGTGGTATAGTGGTTAAGAGCTCGGCTTCTAACCTAAAGGTTGGCAGTTCAAACTTGCAGCTGCAAGTTGGAATCAACTCAACAGCAACTAACTAACAAGAACAATGACAATTTTAATATAGTTTAATGTATCAGTCTTTCCTTTTACAGTTAGTGTTTTTGTGCCTCGTTTACAAAATCCCACCATCCCAAAGTCAGGGAGATACTCCCCTATATTATCTTCCAGAAAATTTATTATTTTTGCCTTTCTCATTTAGATTTGCAGTTCACTGATAATTGTCAAGTTAATTTTTCTCCATATGGATATGCCATTTTCCCAGCACCATTTACTGTGTGGTCCCTTTCTTCACTGCTCTGAAGTGCCACCTTTGTCAGCCATATGAGCGCATCTATGGAGCTGCTTCTTGGGTCTCCCCTCTTCTATTGGTATGTTTATTCTTGTATGAATACCACTATGACCTAATTGCCGTACCTTTACAGTAATGTTTGGTAGGGCAAGCTGTTCCACCTCACTCTTCTTCAAGAATATGTTGGCTATTTTGACCCTGTGTATTTCCATATAAATTTTAGAATCTGTCAAGTTCCATAAAAATCCTGTTGCAGTGTTGTTTGGGTCTGCACTGAATCTGTTGATCGGTTTGTATGGAATTGGCGTCTTTATAGTAGTAAGCCTTGCCATCCATGAGCGTGGTGTATCTGTCCATTTGTTTCAGCCTTCTTTAGATAGTATTATGTACTGTAAAGTTCCTGTACATATTATGTTAGGATTTATTCCATATTTTAAAATTTGATGCCAGTGAAAATAATATCTTCCACAATTTTCATTTTCTACTAATGCTGATGTAAAGAAATAAAATTTACCTACCTATACTGACCTATATTGGAGTCCTGGTGGTGCAGTGGTTAAGTGTTAGATGCTATCCAAAAGGTCAGTAGTTCGAATCCACCATCCACTCCTTGGAAACCCTGTGGGGCAGTTCTACTCTGTCCTTATAGGGTAGCTATGAGTTGAAATGATTTATTTCCAAATTCTCTTGGATTTTCTGTGTATAAAACAGTTATAAAACTGTATCAACTGCAAATAGTTAAAGATTATTATTTTCCCTCAACCCCTTGGCATTTAATTTTCTTGCCTTATGTACTGGTTAGGCCCTTTAATACAATTTGTGACAGACAGTGATGGTGGCCCTCCTTGTATTTTTTCCAGTCTCAAAGGATGAAATTTCAATGTTTCACCAATAAATTATGTGGTTTCTGTACATTTTGGCAGATATTCTTTATGAGATTGATAAAACTCCTTTTTTTTCTATTTTCCTAAGGGTTTTTAATTGTAAGCGGATATTGAATTTTATAAAATGCTTTTTCCTCTTTTATTTGAGATATTCACATGATTTTTCTTCTTTATAATGCAAATTTGATATTGATCTTAATTGATACAATCTTGCATTCTTAGAATAAATCCAGCTTGGTCACAGTATATCATTCTGCTTTATATATTGTTGGATTTGGTTTTCTGGTATTTTGTTTAGGATTTTTGCATCTGTTTTATGTGTGAGACTGGCCTGTAATTTTCCTTTTTTGTAATGCCCTGGTGACATTTTGATATCAAGATTTCCTCTTTTTCTATTATTTAGAAAATTTTGTGTGAGAGTATTATTTATTCTTTAAATGTATGTTAGAATTTGCTGACAAATCAGTATGGACCTAGTGTTTTCTTTACTTCCTTTTTCCGTTCTTTTTTTCTGAAGTTTCTTTTGAGAAAGTTTTAAGTTATTAAATCAGTTTCTTTCATAGTTGTGGGAGTTCAGATTTTGTGTTTCTTCTTGTAACAGTTTTGGTAAGTTGTATTTTTCTAGGAATCTATGTATTTCAGCAAAATTTTTACATTTATTTATAGGAAATTGTTTATAATGTGCTCTTATTCTCCTAATCTCTGTAGGATCTGTAGTAATGGCCCTTTTTATTCTTGACTTTGGTTATTTGAACCTTCTCTCTTTTTCTCTTAATCATGGACCATCAGAGGTTTATAAATAGTCTTTTCAAAGGACCAGATTTTGGCTTTGTTAATCTTCTCCATTATATATTAATTTTCTATTTTATTAATTTTTCTCTTTGTTATCTTTCCTCTTCTTCATTCTTTGGGTTTTTCTAACTTCTTCAGATTGAGACTTTTGACCAGGCTTTGATCCAGTTCATTATGGTTCAAACCCTTGCCGAGAACTTGTATTTCCACCCCAGATATACTGAATCAGAATCTACATTTTAAACAGGATTCCCAGGTGATTCTTATGTATGATAAAATTTGAGAACCACTGCTTTACTAGTGGTTCTCAGAACTGGTCCCTAATGAGCAGCATTAACATTGCCTGGGAACTTGTTAGAAATGCAAATTATCAGCAAGTGTTCATACTGGAAAGAACCTGTTTAAAGCCCTGCTTTTGACTCTTACAGAGATTAATCAATCACAGACACATCAACATGATTGTCTGATCCATCTCATATTTACTCTTCTTTTTTTATTTGAAAAACTAAACCTAGTTCAAGTTAGGATTAAGGTACAAGACTATATTCCCAATATACATGGATGAAAGTGCTCTTGCCGGCATATTTCCCAGGGCTAAATATATATATATATATTTTTTTTTTCTTTTTTTTTTTTCATTTTTATCAGCTAGATAGGTCCAAAATATTGTATTATGGTTCTCTTATTTTGATAGTCTTTATTTTCTCTTCGTATTTATTGGATGGTTTACAGACAGTAAAATTTTACTGATAGTGACGTGTGCTCACCTTTGTTCTTATACACCCTGCTGGTTAGGATAGCCAACATGCACTCTTTTGTGTTCACCAAATATTTGTTTAAACAGTGTTTTGTTGTGCAATAATACAGTTTCCAATTGGCTGACAGTCTGACATGTATACCCATATTTTTACGCAGATAACGTGCCTTCAACGTTTGTTTGCCAACTGCTCCCTCCTCTGTGAAGATTTTCATAAGCATGCTGTGCTCATTTTTTTCTTACAGCAACATGTATAAAAATCAGCATAGTGGCGCTTATGAAAATACCTCATGGGGGGAGGGAGTGGATAGCACACAAATGTAGAAGGCATGCATTATTTGTGTAAAAATACGGTATTTAGACTAAGTTACACTGCAAAACTGATAAAATTGAATTGCTGTATCTCAGTGGTTGTCAAATGTTGACGATATTGGCTTCCCACCTCCAGCTAGAATATTTATCTGAAGACGTTTTTGGTTGTCATGACTTGGGGGAGGATGCTACTGCCATGGCATGTAGTGGGCAGAGGCCAAGGATGCTGGCAAACATTCCACACTGTACAGGACTGCTCCTTCACAACAAAGAATTACTTGACCCAAATTGTCAATAGTGCTGAGGTTGTAGTCTAGCCCAAATAAGATTTTAGTAAGTTCATGATTTGTTCTTTCATAAATATACTAAAAATTCCTATATTGCATCAATTCTGAGCACACATTTATTTACTTTCTAGCATCTCAGAAATTGAGATATGTTTTACAATTGATGGATAAGAAAGTATTATGGCTAAGCTTGATTGGCAGAACTTGTTTTCTCTCCTACAAAAACAAAAAACAAACCCGTTGCTGCTGAGTTGATTTCGACTCATAGTGGCCCTATAGGACGGAGTAGAACAACCCTATAGGGTTTCCAAGGAGCAGTTGGTGGATTCGAACTGCCAGCCTTTTGGAGCAGCCATAGCTTTTAACCAGTCACCACTAGGGCTCCTTTCCCCCCTAGTGCTACATTAAATTATGGTGTAACTTATATCTGATCATCCACAATCTAGATTTAATGAAATATGGTAATACAAATGTCTTATCCTCCCTCTAGTTTATACATATGCATAAATCTAGTTTTAAAGTAGGAATAAGAAGTCCTGTGTGCAGTGTGGCAGTATAATTGAGGTGTATGTAGTCATTAAACATCATTCAGTGTCTGGCATTGAATTTAGAGGCACTCCACCTTGTAAAAAAAAAAAAAAATTCAGTGTCTGAATAATTTTCTACTTGATTTTACATTAAAACAGTCCCACCCACATTAGTGAATAGACATCACCTTGATTAAATGTTCAGGTTTAGTGCAGAATGATTGATTTCTTCATTTGGGAGGTTTCTGAATTATTCCCGTATCTATTCACTTTTCTCCTTGACTGAGATGAATTATTTTACAATTCAGGAAAATGATTGAAAGTTAAAATGGTTTCCATGTTAGGGAAACATCTTGAGTTGCTACATTCTTCACCCTCACCCTTCTGTGTTTTCTTACATTTTCAAGGAGTCGAATAATTCAAAGGACTCAGCACTTATTGAATCTTGGGAAAAGGCCACGGTAGGAATATCTCATTTTCGGTATAATTTCTCTCTATCCAGATCTTGATTTGTTAAAGGTGTTGATCACCTAAACGAAAACATATTCAGATGACAGCAGCACCATTTAGGAGTGAGACCTTTCCTCCTGGCTTTTAAGGGAGAAAATCTGTAAGTGTTCAGAGGGAAATGGATTTCAATGCACACTGTCACTTCTTTTTTGCATTTATAAGTGAGGGAAAAAAATTAGGTGGTTAAAGGGTAGCAGTTTTGAGTTATTAAGAGTGATCTGGATTAGCCTCAGCATCCATGGGTCACTACAAAGTAGCTGCCGGTATTCCACATCTGCTTTTGGTTTGCAGGAACTAACAAAGCAGCACAATGTATGTATAGCCCCGTTGTTTAAGGTCTCCTTGCTCTTTTGAGGACAAAGAGCACCCCACTCCAAAGCTACAGAAAGACTTTTAACTCCAATTTACAGATTAGGCAAAACCTCTTAGGTGAAGGGTCACTTAAGACAGTTGAAAAATTTCAGCATTCTGGCTGTGAAAGAAAATAATAAAATAAAGAGAGCTCCCCAGTGCCAGAATTCCATAAAACTGAGAGTGGCGTGTGAGACATGTTAATGGTTTCCATTCCTGATGAAAAGCTCGGAACAGCTTTAAGTAATACGGAATCCAATATCTCAAATCTTAGCTCAGCCCAGGAGGTGAGAGATGGCTGTCCCAGTTCTCTGGAATCTGAATGGCAGCACTCTGTCTGCAAGAATTCAGTGTGTGAACTTCAAAACAAGAGACCTTAACTTCTCAAAAAATTGCCTCGTGGATGATACTGGGGATTCCCACTCAGGACTGCTGTTTTTCTCAGGCTTTCCTTGGGGAAGGGGCACCCAGGACTGTGGCTCTTAGAAATGGAGTCCCATGCTGCCTGATCATCCACTTGCTGACGCTGCGTGAACGTCCATCTTGCCTTTGCTCACGGGAAAGCTCCAGTGGTTACCAGGCCCACCCTCGCAGCCCTCCAGATGGCTCTCATTATAGTCACAATTGACCGATGGAAGCCCCCACGGCGTCCTGGAAGCCTCATAGACCACGCTAGGGACAGAGCCCCTGATTTCTAGGAGCTAATGTTTCAGGGAAAATACTAACAACACCTTCTAAACACTAGGGCTTTTCATTTTAGTAACTTGAGGTAATGGATCCCCTCCCTCTGCTTCTCATTTACCACCCTTATTTCTGTGAAAGTCACAGAGGGGGAGATGGAAGTTTTTCCCATGTCTCTGGTATTGATGGACAGAGATCCTTCTAGAGGATGGGAATGGGGCCCAAGTTATGTGGAGTCAGGGGAGCTGCTGGCATTGGGTGTGGATTCAGGGGGTGCCTTCAAACAAACCTTCAGAGTGATTATTTCGTTTACAAATGGAAAAGTTGGCACAAATAAAATAAATGACTCCTTGGGTTCACCTACCAGATGGGAGCAAAGCCCAGCTGAGGCCTCGCTGCCCTGAGCCATGGCCTCTGCAGGTTGGGATGTTGTGCTCTGCTCTTCCTTTCTGAGCGCTGTCACTGAGGTTCCCCTCCTCCTAGCTGAGTTTGTGACGACTTCTCATGCTGAAATAGAAGTTAGCATTGTACTGATGTTCCTCAGTGTCCACCGGAGCCAGCTCATAATTAGTAATTAGTGTCTTAAGTGTTAAAGTTCCTAGTGGCACAAACATTTTGCACTTGAATACTAATGTCATAGGTTGGTGGTTTGAACTCATACAACAGCGCCCCAGAAGAAGGGCCTGGCAATCTTCTTCCTTAAAGATTACAGCCAAGAAAACCTTCTGGAGTTCAGCTCTACTCCGTAAAAGATGAGGTCGCCATGAGTCCGAGTTGACTTGACAGCAACGGATTTGGTTTTCCTTTTTTGTTTGTTTTTGTTTTGGGTTGTGGGTTTCCTAGTCTGATTACTCTGAGCTGAGAATTGTTTTCCTAGTTCTGCCAATGTCTTTTATTTAGAGTTGCATCCTGATGAAGCTGGCTGAGGAGTGCCTTGCTAGTAAAGTTTTCAGATTCTCATCCCCTCTGCTTTGCGATGCCATTTAGATGCAAAAGTCATGTTTCTCTTTAAAAATAGACGTGGAGCAGTCTGACAGAACACTGCATTAATTATCCCTCTGTAGAGCACATTGAAAACGAACCTCTGCTCCACTGGCAGGCCAAGAGGAAAATAGCTACAGCCCAAACCACAGTCGCTGGTGCCTCTTCAGATGGAGGTTGGAGCCCAGCCCACACACACGCCCGCCCGCCCCCGGCCAGTCCTGAACACAAACAAACAACCTTCACCCATTGACCCCGCTATTCCTTGGTAAATGAACCTAAGGAGAAGGAAAAAGGAATTGCTACAGGTTTTTTAAAGGATAAACAAGGACAAAAAGGGTAGTTACAAAATCAGTTATAGTTTCTTCAACGGTTTCGAAGGCCATTCCCATTTTGCTCTGACTGGCATTTGATGACTGAAAAGTCCGTATAATTGTCTCATAGGATTATTTTCAAAGAAAAAAAATCCATATTTTGTTTTAAAACGTTGTGTATCTTTATCCATCTGTCTTTTTCAATAATTTGTTGTTTTTGTTGTTGAGAACATACACAGCAGAACATAGACCAATTCAACAGTTTCTACATGTACAATGCAATGACATTGATTACATTCTTCGAGTTGTGTAACCGTTCTCATCCTCCTTTTCTGAGTTGTTCCTCCCTCACTAACAGAAACTCACTGCCCCCTAAGGTTCCTGTAAAATCGTCCCAGTTGCTGTTGTCTGTTTGATCCATATAGATAAATCTTAATGTTGTGTGTAATTTTTACATGTGTTGTGTTTTAGAAGCCTATTCCAAAACTACTTCTTTTTAAATAAAGGAAGGTACAACAAGGTGTCTTTCACACTTAACCTATTACCGTATAATCCGTATTCCTCTCACAACTCTCGGCTCTGACAAGGGTCCTCTAACGTCGGGGTTTAGGCAAGGAGCTGGCGTCGCAACAGGTGTCACTTCCAGAGAAAACAGATACACCATACGTGTACCTGTTAGTGGGATGGAATTTGCACAGCTAACACACTGAATTGTGAAGTAGCCCTGGTGGTGCAGTGGTTCAGAGCTCGGCTGCTAACCAAAAGGTCAGCAGTTCAAATCCACCAGCTACTCCTTGGAAACCCTATGGGATAGTTCTGCTCTGTCCTATAGGGTCACTATGAGTCAGAATTGACTCAGTGGCAATGGGTTTGGTTTTTGGTGTAGAATAATTTTCAGGGCTTGAAGTTATTCATAGTGGTGTAGAGCCATTATACAATTCCATGGGCAAATCTCACCCAGAAAAATCAGGACTTTAGTCTTCTGTGCAGATCTGTATAATTTATTGTTGCTCCTAAAACATACATATTTCCTTGTTGTTGTTGTTGTTAGGTGCCGTCGAGTCGGTTCTGACTCACAGCGACCCTATGCACAACAGAACCAAACACTGCCTGGTCCTGCACCATCCTTAAAATCGTTGTTGTGCTTGAGCTCATTGTTGCATATTTCCTTATATTATAATGAAACTTTTTCTGCATTAGGAATGGCAGACTTCAGTGTATAAAAAAACTAGCCTCCTTTGTAGGATGATAAGGTCAGTTTCAGGAATTGAATGTCCAGAATTAGGCATCCCGCATTCTCTCTAAGGGCCTTTTAGAGGGACGTTTAGCACCCCCTAGCGACAACAATTCAAGCAGTTCAAAGGAAAAATCTGCACCAGGCTCCTGACTGGTTTCTACTAGCAAATAAACAAAGCTGTGTCGTTCTTAGTTCTTAGGGGCACTATGTGGTTGCTTCCTAAAATTCCTGAGGTGGGTTTGTTTTTGTAGCTGTAAATAAAGAACAAAATAGTATCCACCACAGGCAACTGCAGTCTATCAAACCGTGGCTTTTCTTCTGGCCTGTCATTGGCAATACATTCAAAGAGGGATATTTTCAGTTTTCCCTGAATTCTGCTGCTGTTGTTAGCTGCCCTCCAGTCTGGTGGGCCCCCAACTCACGGTGACCCCATGCACAATGGAATGAAATGCTGCCCTGTCGTGAGCCATCCCCTCATGACCCGTAGGGTTTTCATTGGCTGATTTTCAAAAGTAGGTGCCAGGCCTTTCTTTCTAGTCTGTCTTTGTCTGGAATCTGCCCGGAAACCTGTTTGTTATGAAAGGAGCACACAAGCCTCCGCTAACAAACGGGGGTAATTGTACATGAAGTGCACTGGCTAGGAATTGAGCCTGGGTCTCCTGCGTAGAAAACAAGAATTCTACCACTTTTTGGTTTGTTTTGATAGGAGTTGAAAATTATGAATGTAGCTTATAGTTTCAATTCAATTCAGTTCAGTATAATCAAGCAAATGTTCGTGAGAATGAACTTGAAAAGAACTGGCCTGCCTTGGCTTGAACTGTATTCCCAAGTGAGGATAGGCCTCCACATGAATTTGCAGGAGAGGGTACAGCATAGCTGCTCACACGTGACACAGACGCCCCGTTTCACCGTCTGACTTGGAGCCTGGGTACAACTTAGCTAAGTCTGCCAGCAGCCTGATGGTACTCATGCAAATGTAAGTGAGTTTATGGCAGACCTTTTCTGCTTGGCTTAATTTCCGATTCCATTTGTGATACAAATTAATGAGTAAATAAATAAACACGATGCCAAACAGTTTTCAGCAAAGCTTCTAGACGAAAATGGACTAGGAAGAAAGGTCATCCACTTTAGAAAATCAGCTGATGAAAACCCTGTGGGTCACAAAGGTCCAATCTGCAGCTGATCGTGGTCGTATGCATAAAGACCCCGCAGCTCCGTTAATGGTTCACAAATTATATGTGGAAACATGATAGCTGAACAGGAAATTTAAACTCCTTTAAATCATTGTGTCAGAATAATTACTCTTAGGAGGTGTTTTGACCATGGATAATAAGCTGACATATTTAGGATCCCTAATAAGCTGACATATTTTGGATCCCTAATGATGGTTGCGATAAAAAAAAAACCCATTGCCATCGAGTTGATTCTGACTCATAGTGACCCTGTAGGACAGAGTAGAGCCTCCCCAGGGAGTTTCCAAGGAGTGTGTCATGGATTTGAACTGTCAACCTTTCGGTTAGCAGCTATAGCACTTAACCACTACACCACCAAGGTTTCTGATGGTTGCAATAGCCCTGCCTTTTTAGACGGCTACGGAGTGGTGTAACAGTGAAGTTGGCATAAACTCAGGGACATGTGGGATGCTTATGAAATTGTGTTCATTGAAATCATTGCTCCATTTGAACTTAGAGAAGTGAACTTACACGTACTTCAAAATTAGGGAAATTGCAACTTGGTGTTGAGAAGTTGAGGATTTAGTATGTGATAACAATTTCCTTGGTTTAGGTTAGGTCAAATCAACCAAGACCTGAGGCGTATATTAATCACTTAGAGTGTTGAAACAATAGTTATTTAAATTGTAATTTTTTAAATTAATGTACTGCAGGATATGCCAAACACATACATACTCAGGCACACGTACACATTCACATCGACAAACTAATATACACTCACACACACACACTCATGCACGTACACACACTCACACATAAAAACACACACTGAATTTTACCTGTTGGAGTGAAACCACACTCATGAAATCTGCCGTGAATGGAAAATGGTCCGTAACCAGCATGGAGTGGGTGGCCCCGAGTCCCTTAAACTGCCTGTGTTCTTAGGCAGATCTTCCGAACTCAGGAAAAATTCCACTGAGTGATGTAGTTTTCCATTGTGGGGGCAGCTCCAGATGCTTGATTCTTATCTACAGTCTCAGGCATGTCCCTGGCAACAACCCTTGGGACATCCTTCTTGCGGGGCTCTTGTGAATAATCCAAACACTATGCATTTAAAATTTGTGTGTCATCTTAGAAACAATGTACAGCAGCTTTTTTCCTATTGTTTTGCTCTTAAAAAGACTGCATTTCATGGGTTGGTTCCAGGCTCTGCAGTGTGATGTGTGCTGAATTTGAGTGGACTGGCAGACTTCCTGAATGCTAAAACACCAATACAGGGCAGAATTGTGTGATCCTTGTTTGCTGAGTGCTGTGTGTAAATGGCGCTTAATTAATGCACACCGAATGGATTGACACTGGATAAATGACAACCGCAAAACACACGTGCGTCTCCTGGGCTTCCTTACTAAAACTGTTCAAAAAAGAGCTACTCTATTCTTGGTATTCTTGGTGTGTAGACTTAAAAAGGAACATACATTTTGGTATGCCTGGATAAAGTGTTTGACAACAATAGCTATTGTGTACCGCGTGTGTATAAAGAACAGGGCTGTATTTTTCAGATATTTACAAAACATAGAACATTACGGTTTACTGATGTAACTTTTACATTAAAACGCAATTCGTGTTTATTGTAAACTGTTGGAAAATACAGATGAACTGAAGAAAAAGGGTAAAAAGTAAAGAAAGCATACACACACACACACACAGATTCTCTATCTTTAGTATTTTAGTGGGTAGCCTACTGATATTCTTAGTTGCTTTTTTATTCTTAACAAAATGGGTTTATGATATTGTGCTGCTTTATAACTTGCTTTTTAACTTACCAGACAACATACAGAACAATTTTTCATACCACTGAATATCTACTCCATCATGTTTTCTTGCAAGATCACTGTCAATGGTGATTAGTATTCCACTGTATGGGTGTTACATACACAGATAAATAAATAAGTTAACAAACCATGAGCGAATATTCTCTTGTGCCTCTAGTTAAGATCATGGCCCATAATTCTCTTTGCTGTGCTCATATATCATTTTTAGAACTGTATAGTTCTCACTAAAGTGTTCTCAACTCCTAATCTTCCTCCATATGCCTTACATAGAGAAGTTAAAAAGAGAACAGGGATGAGAACTTGTTGACTCTTTGTTGATTCAAGAATAATGTGTGTTCGTGTGCATATGTATGTGTGTGTGTCTATGTATGTATTTTAAAAGGTACTAGAAAGATTACACCCTAGGAAATCCTATTGGGAATCTTGACTGTGTCCTATAGGGTCACTGTGATTCAGAATTGACTCGACAGCACACAACAACAGTCTTTATGGGAGCAGATTGCCAGGATTTTTTTTTCTGTGTGGTGGGTCGGACTCAGGGCTTCACGCCAGTTTGCTCTGGTTCGAACCCCTGCTAGGAATTTATGTTTGCACCCCAGATATACTGAATCAGAATCTACAGTTTAACAAGATTGCCAGGTGATTCTGATGTGTAATAAATTTTGAGACCCACTGCTCTGCTAGTGGTTCTCAGGATTGATCTCTAACCAGCCCCATCAGCATCACCTGGGAACTTGTTGGAAGTGCAGATTCTCAGCAGGGGCTCAAACCAGTCCAAAGCCCTGGTTGGAACCATCGACCTTTCATTTATCATCTGAGCGCTTAACCATTGAATCACCAGGACTCCTTGTGTGTGTGTGTATGCATATGTGTACATACACCTTATACATAAATGAGGAGTCCTGGTGGCACACTGGTTAAGAGCTTGGCTGCTAGCCAAAAGGTTGGCAGTTCAAATCCACCATTCGCTTCTTGGAAACCCTGTGGGGCAGTTCTACTCTGTCCTGTAGGGTCGCTGTGAGTCAGAACTGGCTGGATGGCAAATATACGTGAGAGAGAGAAATAAATATGAGAGAGAGAGAGAACGCAAATGATGCTCATTATTATTGACAGTTGGGGGAGCTGGGGAAAGAGTATTAGGAGTTCTTTGTATTATTTTGCAACTTTTCTGTAGGTTTGAAATTATTTCAAAATAAAGGTTAGAAAATTTCAGTGTTCACTGTTCCATTTGAATTAGGCAAGAACCAAGGAGTTAAGAGTAGCTGCCATTGAAAGTCTGCATAAAAAAGCCTATGCTTTTCATATCACAGAGTTCATGAGCAGGGTTAGAAACTGGGAGGCGATGGTGAGGTAGGGCCAGGCAGTGTGTTCTTCCATAGATATTTGTTAGCAAGGGGGTCACCTTATTTAAAGCTACAGTTTGGAGAATCCATAACGGAGAGCTGCATATTGGGGTACTGCAGTTAACACTGTAAATTGATGCTTCTTAGGAGAGAAGAGCAACGAGAGGGTCTCAGTGGACCTGAGAGGTTGCTTTCTTTTGTTTCTTAGCGCTCCTGATTCTAGTGGGAGCTACCCAGATAAAACAACTCCGAATACTTTGAAATCTTCAGGAAAACAACATTTTAATCAACCTCCCATCTCATTCATTGTTCAGAGATGAAAAGAGAGGAAATCAACATCCCCTCAAAATGCAGATTCTGAAAACTTGTTGGGTCCTGATTTTTACATAGAACAAGATTACTTACAATGTGTTTATTTTCTTTTTGCCTTCTCCTCCTCTTCTTCTCTCTTGCCTTCTACCCCTTCTCGTAACACAAGGGGGACAATAAAGAATATAGAACATTATAGAACTCTGAAATATGCAGACGTGAAGTCAGAGTTAAATTCACTTCCTGAACATCTACCTCTGAAACCAAGAGCTGCCAGATGATTTGGGATTTGGGCTATTGTGTTCTTCAGTTCCACTATTCAGACCACACCTCTGGACTGGTCCAGCTTTCGTGTAGCCAGATTCAAAGCAAAATGTTTCTTCCAGAGAACAAGTAATTTCCTGAAAATGAGTAATTAAAGACCCGTAGGAAATACTCTAGGGAATGTTAGCTGTACTTCCTTTGAGGAGAAAACAGACGAGTGGCCGTGAACTTACAGCTTGAATTTTAAAAGCTTATTGGGGTCTTTATGTGGTATCTCCATGTAGCCAAGCGTTCTACTAACGCCTGTCGCCTGCAACACTGATGTTTGTCAAGGAGAGACCAGCTCACTGGTGTTAAAAAGTGTTTGTAGTAATGTTAATGATTTGGATTTTGAATAAATATTTGAAAGCAAGGAAACATGGACAGGCTTATTTTTCTCTTTATTTTCTGTGGTTAATTCTAGAGCCTTTGTGCTTTTGACTTGTTTATTGCGGAGCAAATAAAAATTGCCTGTGTTTGGAAGGAGAAAATGAAACTGGAACATTGGTTAGCGATGTTGAATAAATGAAGGTTGTTGGAACCCAGCAAGCAAATGGCCGTTATTGAGCATCAGCGTCCATTTACATGAAATAAGTCCCACCTGCCAAGTTGCCTGTTAGGGCAGCGGAGCAGGGAGCTCAAGTCTGTGTCCTGGTGTGGGGCAGATCTGACGAGATGTGAACTGAGAAGGCCTGGCATCCGGGCCATAGGGCGCCTTTACCGTCTCGGTCCCCAGGCGCTGACAGTCCATGCAAAACCATGCAGGGTCCGGCCACATCCCCACATCTGCATCCTGCTCGGGGCGGCATGTCACACAGTACACACACCCAGGCACACCTGCTGCGACACACACAGTCACAGGCAATTGATGCCTCTTTTTTTTTATTAAAAAAAAAAAAATCTCCTGGCTGCATATCATCAAGAAAAACAACATTGTTTTCAGGGTCTCTTATCTCTCCACTCCCAAATATCCTGTTTCTTCAGGCTGGGCAGCCAGGACCAATAGAAACCTCTTCCTGCCATTGGTTGACTTCATTTCCCAGACTTAGCACAATCTCATCCGCTCTAAACAACCTCATCAAAACTACTTTCTGGTCAGAGAGAAGCAATAATTATTATTAACATTTATTAACGATCAATAAACTTGATTGCATTATGGCCAGCACTATCAAGGTAAGGAGAGGGTCTCTTTTAATTTGACAAAATCTTGTGCTTGTTACTCTTTTCTCTGGTTTCCTTTATCAACGTAGATAAGTTAGGGTTGGGCAACACCCCCACTGCCACAATAGAGGACAACAAGATTTCCTTTGCACTGCCTAGTAAATTTCCTTTTTCCTACTCCAACCATTCGCAAGGCTTAAAAACTTCAAACTCAGAAAAAAATTGGGGTTTCTAAATTCACTGTTGAGTGCTGTGGATTACTTTTGCAAAGCCTTTCTGGAGCGCTTCTGAATTTTCGTATGGTCTAACCATCCCTAACGCTGCCTGGATACATATCTGAGAGAAGGCCATGGACTTGGAGAGGTTGGAGGGCAGGGTGAAAGAAAAGGATGGTCTGGTAAATGTTGAACTTTTGGCTGCTTCTTGACTGACTCCCTAGCTCAGGGATGCTAGTTCCAGCGGAAATGAAGAGGTACCCGGCATGCTGCTGTTTATAACGGGACATGCAAATGTTGACTTGATTTTTGGGACCTCCGTGGTGACAGACAAGAGTTCTTATAACTCAGATGGTGGTAATTTGGTTTGTTGGGTTATGTATTTGTCTCGAATAAAATACCTACGTCCTCTCCTCACTGCGAGTAAGCTTTCTTCCTGTTGATGTTTGTGGGGTTTGGAGTGCGATAGTCTATTGGACTCATTTGCTCTGGGGTGTTGGTTCTGATACGTTTTTCTTGGTAATATTTCTAATGGACCGCATGTATAGAGTAACGAGGAGGTAAATTTGTACAGCTGGGAACCTGAAAGTGGGCTAATTCTTGGAAATGAAGCCAACTTAATAATTCGTACATGTTAGCAGCATGGTCTGTTTTGGTGGTGGTTTGTTAAAATATTTTCAAGGCCACCATGCCTTGGTGACATTTGTAGAAATGAGAAAAATCAGCCACTGAAACAGATGCTAAAAGGAGGAAAAAGAAAGACGGGTTGCATGCCTTTTAGTTATGTTGCCTACAGATGAGAAGCTGCTTGGTTGTGTTTTTATCAAGGGGCTTAGTTCATTTGAAAGCTCATGAAAATGGAAGTTGGCCCAGAATTGGGCCAAAGCATTTTTAGAAATCCTTCTTGGTTTGGTATGTTCGTAATTTGGAATGTGTGTTAGAGAATTTGATGAATACCTACCATATAAACTGTGTTTGAGAAGTGCTGTTTTATTTTTCTCAAAGTACATGGTATGTTCAAGAGTGTGTAAAAAGTTCACGTACCAAGACTTCCATTTTATAGAGATTTTTCTTTCTTTGTCTTCAAGGATTGGAGTTTGCAGAAATATAACCATCATAGAAAGGAATTTAAAAATTGGGAGTTTGGTGTACTCCATTTTCAGCTTACCTGGGGAGAAGTTATTTAATTTTAAAACTCAAAAAATACTGCCCTTTTTGTTCTTATCTTGGCCCTTAATTATGTCCAGAATTCATCACAATTAAATATTATTTGTAAATCTTGAATAGCTTGAATTCAATCTCATGGTGTTTTTTTTTTTTCCAACCCATGCGTTAGAGGTTATTGAAATAACAGGCCATTCTTTAGGAGGTAGGGTTGAATTTTGCAAACTATACAAATGTGTTATACAAATATGTGGTTTAATTCAAAATAGATATTTATGATGATAAGAGGGTATTTTTGATGTTCAAATCTGTTGTGACCTTCTGAATAAATTCCGGGAAAATAGTTTACATTCGTCTAGGAAACCCTGCTGAGTATAATATTTTATTACACTGCCTTATATGTCTAATTCCAAGTCAACCTGGAGAATGACTTCAAGTGGATTTTTTAAAAATCCTCTGTTAAAATCAAATAACCCTGTTTTATAGGTAACTTCCTTTAAGACATGGTTCTGTGAGGTTTCCTGGGAAAAGTAATGAGATGATTTTACAGCCTTGTTTATAGAGTAGAAAAAGGAGGCCTTGAGTCTGTTGACTACAGCTTTAATCACGTTAGTGCCAAACTCAAATGAGCACAGGGAAAATGCCGGCTGTCGGTTGAAATTAGGAAACAGTCTGTCATGCAGGCAATTTCCAGGCCCAAATGCATTCTCGGTTTTGTGTTGTTCCAGTAAGTCAATCAACTAGTCGATTAAGTATCAGATGTGTGCTGAATTTGTTAAGTGGGTATTCCATAACCGAGTGTTTTGCAGTAATATTTATAAGACCCTATAAAGCACCATGAAAGGTGAACTATTTTTATCCAGTGTTGGTGGTTCTCACCATGGTTTTCCCTTGGTCATTTGAAATTGGGAATAGATGTTTCAATTGGAAGAAGTAAAGGAAATTTTAGGAGCTCACATCAAGAGTGACCATTGGTCACTAAGTGTCTGTGATTTTAAGACCAGATTAAGAGTTCTAGTAAAAAGGCATCAGTAATGAGGACGATTTCCCCATATGCCAACAATTCATGGATCAGATTTGGTGGTTCCACCTGTTTCGGTGTCATCTGGCAATACTGAGGGGTGTTGAACGCCACCTTCCCTGCAAAACACCACCAGGCTGTCCCAGGTTTGCTTACAAACTTGAAAGAACCTGTAGTTATTGATATAACTGGATAGTGGTAGAGTTGTAATCCTATCCCTCAGAGACCTTCCTCATCCTTTTTTATGCCCTGGGCCACTTAGAGTGTCTAATGAGACCTATAATCAATCCCTTCTCAGAATGGTGCTTTTAATTACATGAAAAGACACACAGAGAATTACATGGGAAACCAATTCTGTTGAAATGCAAATCTATCCTTGGGTTCCTGGTGGGGGGTGGTCCATGAACTCAAGGCTACAACCCCTGATCCTGGAGTTTAAAGATTGTCATTTTTAAAATTGAATGTGGGGATTTTCCTGTATCATGGAGATCTGATTTTGGAGGATCGGGGGGAGTAAACAGCAACGTTAGTGGGAAACATCTTAGGTCTCATTGAGGATGTGGAAAGTCACGTAAAGGCTTGGTGAAGATTTGAGGGCACACTATTACTGTTTAATGCTTCTTTAAGGAAGTTACTTTCCCTAACAGAGATCAGAGATTTCGATGATAATTGACACATGAAGCGATAGGAAATCAACCTTATTAATTTATGAACATACTGCCTGCTTTATGTATTTAATGCTTTACACATAGCAGGCACTCACTGAATTTGCTTTCTTATGGGAAGGAAATTTATTGAAATTATGTAAAGGGTTATGGGAAGAAACTTCATCCCCTCAGGAGATGATGATGGGTGGGTGTAGTAAATGAATTTAATAGCTATAGGCATATTATTTTTCATCAAACCACTGGCATGAGTGAAATATGAATTTTTTTCATTCCTTTTTACTTTTGAGGGGCCCTAGTGGTGCAGTGGTTAAGAGCTACGACGTGGCTGCTAACCAGTTCAAATCCACCAGCCACTCCTTGGAAATCCTATGGAGCAGTTCTATTCTGTCCTACAGGGTTGCTGTGAGTCAGAATCGACTCCATGGCAATGGGTTTTTCACTTTTGAGGGACACTGAGACAGGGCAGTTTGAATCCGCCAGGCGCTCCTTGGAAACTCTATGGGGCAGTTCTACTCTGTCCTATAGGGTCGCTATGAGTCGGAATCCACTCAAGGGCAGTGGGTTTTGGAGACAGGGA
The DNA here is from genome assembly GCF_024166365.1 of Elephas maximus indicus. Classification (NCBI taxonomy): domain Eukaryota; kingdom Metazoa; phylum Chordata; class Mammalia; order Proboscidea; family Elephantidae; genus Elephas; species Elephas maximus. The sequence continues at coordinate 220,694,451 of NC_064820.1, read as the reverse complement.
AAAAAGATGAGATGCAAAATGCTGCTGTCCCCCCTGTTAATGTCACTTCCTAGAAGCAGACCCCATCTTCCGTTGTTACCTGAAAGTGGAAGTACGGATCATTATCTTGAAACGAATTGCTGATTGCATCCATGGACAGCTTGCTTACATAGCTGCCCTCTGCCCATGGATGCATCAGCTGTCCCAGCTCCCTCTGAGTGAGTGTGTGTGTGGCACGCACAGCTCACACCCCTACCTGCAGGGCACTCTCATGCGGTGACTATGGAAAGCATAATTGAGAATGACTATTGTGGACTCCCCCCATACACTTCTGCAGGAGTGCGGTGATCTCAGAAAAGGTTCTGAAACTCTGAACCATTTCTTAATTGTCTATGTTTCCTTTAACATGATCATTTCATTATTTTTTTTTTTTGCCGAAGAGATCTTTATGATAATAATTAAAAAAAAAAAAAAACAGAAACACACACAAAGACATATTTGTGAACCTCTCTTGACAATCCAGAACTAAAAGTAAAATCAGTTCATAAAATAACGAAGACTGATATCTTCAGGGAAATACGACTTCAGCATCTAGAGCTGCAGAATGAGATTCCCTTGCCTGGAAAAGAGACGTAAAGCAGAGAATCCACATTGGCATCCCAATGCAGATGTGTTGCTTTACTGGCTGATACCTAAGAGAATCATCGCAGGACAGGGGACTCCGGGAAAGCCAGGCAGATGGGAGTTTCTCCAAGTGTCAAGATCTTCAGAGAAGATGCTCTCCAGAGCTGGTCTCCAGGCCTTTCCAGTGTTTGGGAGCTCACTTTATGTCAGGTCCTTTCTCTAGGGCTGGCCCACAGCTCACGTGCTGTGGTGGACCCGTCCCCTTCCATTGTTCTGTATGGATGAAGGAGAGCTGCTCCCCTGATCAGGCCGAGTGCTTGGGATTCTGCCCGCTCACTCCTGAGGTTTCTTCTCCTACAATACGTGGACACAGACGCACCTGTGTCTGAATCTTTAACGACATTGTAACCCTGGGCAAGGTACCTAATCTGTCTGACCTCAGTTTTCTCACCTGTGATATGGCTCATCATGGCTGTCCTGCCTTGGGCTGGTGTGATTTCATGTCTGCGGAGGGCCTCATTAGAGGTCACTAATAGCATGTGTCTGATAGCAGGTCACTAAATAGCAGGTGCACCTAACAATGCAAGTTTATTTATTTCACATTTCTTAATAGATGCATTGTACTTCTGGCCCTACTGTTAATTCTTTGTATGTTTTCTAAGACCTAGCTTCTATTGTGAAACCCAGGGCCATACAGACCCACTCTGGAGATGATTGTGAAAAGACAGAGTTGACAGGCCATTTCTGTATGTTACCTGCAGTGGCCTCCCATGCTCAGGCCAGGGCAGAAACAAGCCGGAGCAGGTCAGAAGGAGGGAGTCTCAAGAGTCCTCTATAAGAGTGTAGCAGGGCAGGTCCCACCACGGGGGTCAGTTAAGGTCTGAGGGGTTGCTCATGGTGGTGCTGGGCAGGAGGGTTGGTTTAGCCCTGTCCTGAGGGTGGAAATGGTTTGCTCTGCTGCTGAAAGAGGACTGAGGCCTGTGATAGCCTCTTGCTTAGGGCAGAAACAGACTGTTGGAACAGTCTATGCTGTCCTCATCTCTCAATAATTTTGAAAAATGTACCTTGTGGTTTTGTACAGACTAAAAATTTTCATTGTAGAGAAAATGAAAAAAAAAAAAAAAAGAATTACAAACACACATATAAATTGTTCCTACTCCCAATCCTACCAGCTAGAGAAAATTACTAGTAGCATGTTGGTGTGTGCCTTTCTTCTGTGTTCATCTGTCTATTCTGTGGACAGGACTATGCTGCTTACCTCAGTTAGCTTTGTTTGTGAACATTTCCCCATATCCCTAAAAATTCTGCTGAAGTGTAATGTTTATGCAGCATTATATTCCATCTCAAATAAATAGTATCATTTTATATTTAAATTAAAAATATAATTTGTACCACCTGTTTCTATGATTTGTTGTAGGATATAAATGCCACTTTCAATTTTTCACTTATTACATTGCAGGATACCGCAGATGTAATTTTCTGATTATTTCAGAAATGGAAGTATTGGGCCAGTGGGTATAATATTTTAAGTCTCTGCCAAATTTCCAGACTTGCCAATTTGGAAAAACTGTCACTTCACTCTCTAGAATGGTTGTACCAGTTGCCACTTCTTTCAAGCATAAATGAGGTCAGTTCCACTGTGCCCATAACAACTCTGAATGTTTTACTCTTTGACTTTTTGCTGTTTTGATAGGCGAAAATGGAATCTCAGCTTTATTTGCATTTCCTTGTTATAGTATTTCATGACATTTTTTTCGGTGAACCTCTATTGTAAATTAGTTTCAACTAAGGACCCACTGAGACCTCTGGATCTTTTTCTTAGTCATAGTTTCATTCCCTATTTGATCAAAATTTTTTGCCCACATATTTCCCCTGTTGAACTTGGCTGAGCTTTGTTGGATAATATTGAAGGCCATGCCTCATTCTGTCTACTTTCTCACTCTTCATTGTCTTTCTCTCTTACAACTGTCATTTTCAAAGCTAACAGACTTGTCATCACATTCTCCCAGCTTCGAGTGTGTGTGTGTTTGTGAGTGAGAATACTTCAGTGTTCATTTACCCCCAGTAAAACCCGGGAACCAGTTTTTAGCGCTAACCTGTCCATCTCTTCTGTGCTCTCCACAGCGACTGGCAAAGTATATGGTTCCTGTAGTTGCTGAAAGAAGAAATTTTAATTAAAATTCTTTGAAGTCATAAAGAGAATGTTGAGATATCAGAGTAGTATAATCATTACTATAGATCTTAAATAAAAGTCTTATTCCTGTAGAGATGTTTCTCCCAGTGAAATAAAATTAACTAAATAGAATTAAATTGATATTTAAAAAAAATTAAAAAGTGTTATTTTAAAAGGTAGCTGTCAAATCTTGAATTTATAATCCAAATTACCATCATCCTAACAATTGCTTCTTACATGCCAGGCTCTGTACTAGGCTCTTGTATGTGACACAGGAACCTGGACACTTGCTTTTTTACGGATAAGAATAGAGACTTTGAGAGGTTAAGCAAATTGCTTAAGTCACATAAGCTTATTTGTCTCGCCTTTCTCCTTACACACAGATGGTCTCTTTTCTTCCTGTGTTTGCCCTAGCTCAAACATTAAATTACCGTGGAGAGAAAAATGATGAATAAATAATACTGTGATACATTAAATAACTGGATAATGAAAATTATTATAACTGGCTGATTTATGTCATCTACCCTGTGTGACAAAAACCTTTAGGCAATTATTATACTCTATATATGGATAATCAAAATAAAGCGCTAGAAAATTCAAGAGCTAAAGATCTCACCCACAATTCTGTATCTGGTGGGTGGTGGGAATTCTTTCCATATTTGTCAATATCCAAGGGCGGTGGCTCCAGATTTCGGATCAGTCGCTGATTTACATTTCCTCATCCCAAGTATCAACTTCCTTGCACTTGTCTTAGGCGTCGATAATGAAAATACAACTCTGAGTTTTCCATAACGCCTTACCCAACTTTTCAGCAGGGGGCTCATGGAATTAAACCCTGGGAAGAACGGATAATCTGCTGTGGTGCATAGATAAGTGCTGAGACTTCAGAAAAGAAATGCTAAGGCCAAGCAAAATTGTTTATTTTTAAAGTGCCACATCATAATCCAACCATAACATGGTTCCCTTAACATCAGGGCTATTACTTCAAACACTTTTGTGAAGAAACAATGCATGACAAATTCTGGAAAATACAATAAAGAACATTTATAGCATACCCTACAAAGAACCCAAGCTCCTTAATTTAAGATAATAAACTTTAAATTATTCTATCTTAGTAAGGTAGCACCTCCCTTCCTGTCATGAAATTCTAGTATAGCAAATAATGTTTTTTTTTTTTTTTTTTAATTAGTTAGCAAGTATTGACAGAGAGCCAACACTGTGCCGTGTGCTGTGCTGTGGTAAGAGAGAGAAAGATTATTATTGCCCTTGTAGGAGTTACATTCTAGTGAAGGATAAGTTAAAAAAAAAAAAAAAAAGCAACTATACCACATAACTTCTCAATTGTGATAAAAGTTATGAAAAAGAGAAAATAAAAGAAGGGCAAGGGCAGGCGTATGTGAGGTCTCAGTAGATGGGACGGTGAGGAGCATCGTCTTGAGGGAACTGGCCCCATACGTAGGTGGAATATGAGAAGAAGCCTTGCTGTAGAGGCTACGACGTGTGCAAAGTTCCTGAGGCAGGAAAGGGCTTGGGTGTATTCACAAAATCTAAAGAAGAGCAGTGTGGCTAGAGACCCATCACCTTGGGGAAGAGTAGGCCAAGGTGAAGTTGCAGAGCTGGAAGAGGCTAGATGATACAGGTATTGCAGCCATGATCACTTACCATTTAAGAAATGAACTGATTGCTGGAGCTGACCGCATCTCATCACCTGGCTAAACATGGCGTATACCCACCTTCTTATAAAAGGAGAGGGAAACGGGGGAAAAGAGAAATGACTTTGCTAGAGAGAAATTTCATGTTAGCTTTGCTGTGTATTTCTGGTTGTAAGCAATGCTAACTTAGTTGTTGGCTTTGATGTAGAGCAAACAAACTGAACTTGAAGTTATTAAGCTGAATTCAATGTCTGTCGGCCAAAGACTAGCCAAGCATGTTTGGGCTTGTGTAGACACAGAGACAACTTTCTGCTCTTTGGCAGTAACACATTCACCGGGGCTGTAAATGGCTTCAGACAAGATTTCTTCCTACTTTGGTTGGTCCTTTTTACAAGGACAGAGGCTTCTGTGACTGATACAGGAAGTTTTAATTCATATACAGTAAAACCTATGAAAGCCAGAACCTGTGTAACGGAAACCTGTCAGAGAAGGAAAACTGAAATACTTTTCATTAATAGAGAGTGATAGAAAAGTGGCAAGACTATCACAGACGGAAAACTTGTGAGACCCGGAAATACAAGGCAGTCCCATTGAGCTCCAGCTCTCACAGGTTTCATAGTGTGAGACTTTGAACTGCGAAGAGAGGAGGAGGTGTGTTCTGCCCTTCTAATGAAAGGAAGAAGGAAAATGCATGTTGTTCATGGGTGACTTTAATATATGTTGGTGACCAAGCTGAGGTCAGTCTCCACTGAATGAGAGTTGGAATGGTCCCACAGACTTGAGAACTTCATCTTGCCCTGAAGTGGACATGCTTTGAAAGTGCTCTGCTGTGTTCTGGCCAGGAATGAAGGCTCCTGCCTAGAACTCCTGCAAGGGACTGGCAACTCACCCAGGCCTTCAAGCATCGTTAAAAACAAACAGTAAACCCAAGAAAGGACTGCTGACCTAGGCTGGATGACCAAAATGAAGAGCAGCCCTTCCATTTATATTCCCCAAGGCAGTTCATCCAAATCAAATCATTAACTAAGAGTGAGCCGACCAGCCCCTTCCTGTTGGGTCCCATGGTGTCTTATCGGGTCTTAGTTTTTAAAAGTTGATAGTGGACATGGCACACTTACTTTTCAGGAAGAAGAAGCTGTGGAAACAACACATCAGAATTTGTCAACACAAATTAGGTTGTGTCTCAATTTGAGGTAGATTTCCCAAGAAGTTGCTCCAAGTTAAAGCAAACAACAAAAAAAAAAGTATGTGGTTTTATATTGCGTAGTCCACTTTGGATCTGTATTATATGTGTTACCTGACATTCCAAAGAGCAGCAAAAACATAAACATGAATGCCCAAATTGAGCGTGCACAGCCCATGCTTATGTTTTTCCCAGAGAGATATTAATATTCTCACTTTCTTCCTGGAATCCTTAAAATACCTCTCTGTTGACAGGATCAGCCTTATAGTCCATGTAAGGAAAGAGAAGTGGATCAGTGGTGATTCAGTGGTAAAATTCTTGCCTTCCATGCAGGAAACATGGGTTTGACTCCTGGCCAATGCACCTTATGTGTAGCCACCACCTGTCCATCACTTGGAGCCTTGTGTGTTGCTAGGGTGCTGAACGAGTTTCAGTGGAGCTTCCAGACTAAGACAGACTAGGAAGAGAGGCCTGTCAATTTACTTCTGAAAAGCAGCCATTGAAAACCCTATGGATCACAATGGTCCACTCATAACCTATCATGGGGATGGTGCAGGACTGGGCAGCTAACAACAACAAAGATAGGGAGGCATAGGTGGAGAAGCTGGAGGGGAAGTAGAAAGAGGCCAGCTTGGGAGATGACCACCCAGAGCTTCAGTTTGATGCTGTGAGGCCTCGTCAGGAAGCTCCACCTCTCCTGGCCTTAGTTCATTCATGGGAAAGTTGAAGTGGTCCATGCAGTCTTCTCATCTCTGTGTGGTGACCCTGTGCTGTTCTCAAGATCACAGAGCTGGTTTACAGCAACTCCTCACCTGGAGCTCTGAAGTGGAAATGGGCAGCGTGCAATGACTGAGAGAATGGGTACCCACAGGTTCTTGGGTGCAAGCACTGGCTATTCTACTTCCTGGCCATTTGACCACTGACGAATGACTTATCCTCATGGAATCTAGGTTTTTCCATCTGTAAAAAAAGGATAATGACAGTTCCTACTTCCAAGTGTTATGGTGAGACTAAGGGCATTACAACAGTTCAGAACTGTTCTTAGCACACATGAGCTATTCAATACATGTTAGCTAATTCATTGGGGTCAAATAAATTTCCTTCTAGGACTCAAATCGGGCAATCCGTAAAAGCTTTCCATTTCACTTTTCAATTTCGACAACAGTTTGTGAATTGATTTTTTTTTTTCCTGGAGCAGCGAGTTTGTCCAGTTTCCTCTGGCAAGTGTGTTCTTTTCTCTTCATGACAAAATAAAAACTCAGACAGAAACAGTGGGTTCTTAATTATTCACAAGCACTTTTTCCTGCACTGAAGATGGCTCACAACAGTGCTCAGCAAAGTGTCCTGTTGCGTTTCGCTATGTGAAGCAGGCCCTCAGAGGAGGCATACAGGACCTTGGTACCCTCTGCTTCTCTCCTTACCCTTTGCTCCTTCTCACCATCCTTCCCTCTTCTCCCCTTTCCCTGCAGCAGCTAATAACCCACCAGGTGGTTTAAAAGAGTAAGAAACAACAGTAATGCTGCCTCTGACTCTTTCTCCCTGAGCATCTTGAGTACCCAAGCCTTCTTCTTGGTTTTGCTTTCATTCACTCCAAACTGCCTCTCAAAGATAATGTCATCACTTCTCTCATCCCGGGAAACCTGGGACAGTACAGGCTGGAATGGCTTCAGTCTGGCAAAAAGACGTAAATGGAGGAGTTGATCTGGAGACCCGCCTGTGCCTGCTGAGCATCATCAAAAACAGTAGCTACACGTCTAGTTTGGGGTTGTATTGTTGATTTGGGGTGAACTTCTGGAACTGGAAGCATATTTGTGTTCATGTGTGAAATAAGAATATCGTCCAAGTCAAGAGCAAGTGACTATATGAGTTACCTGAATTCCCAAGTTACCTGTTCCACTAATTTGACAACATGGAGAGTGTTGCAGACTTTACCTTCTTTTGAAGATAATGCATATGAACTGTGCATTCCGTCTGGTTGTTGTTAGCTACAGCTGAGGCACTTCTTAACGTTTAGCAGAATGAAATGTTGCCCAGTCCTGCTCCATCTTCACGATCACTGGTCTGTTTGAGTCTATTGCTGCAGCTACTGTGTGTTTAGTGCCGTCCAAGCTAGGGGCTCATCTTCCAGCACTGTACTGGAGAGTATTCTGTTGTGATCCATAGGGTTTTCACTGGCTAATTTTCAGAAGTCAGTCTGAGTCTTTGTTCCTAGTCTGTCTTAGTCTGGACCCACCACTGAAACTTGTCCATCATGGATAGCCTTGTTGGTAAATGAAATACCAGTGGCACAGCTTTCAGCATTACAACAACACTCAGCCACCACAGTACAACAAACTGACAAACTCAATAGCTTAGAAGAACATAAATAAAATTTACTTGGCTAGGATCGTATCCCAGCAAATAAAATCACCTCTTTGTTTCTTGTACATCCCTGAGAGGGTGCCTTGTGCCCTAACTGAAAAGCTGTTCCCATGGGCTCACGTACAAATAGATTGCAACCAAGTCTGACGATAAGCTGGTTATGAAATCAGCGTGCCCTTTTTTTCTTCCAAGCCTTGTTCTTTGGAGATGGAAAACATCTTTTTTTAGATCCCGTGTTTACTGCTTTGGTAAACAGTAAAATGCTGCTACAGAAATTACCTTGAGGATAAAGGGCTTGTAGACAGATACTTCCTGTGTTCACTTCCGACACAGATAGGCAGCCCGGCCAGGGGCGCAGCAATGCAGGAAGGGCTCCTGATGGAAGCTTCCTCTCTGAGAATGGGTGGTTCACTATTCTTATCTACTTTCCAAGAGGAATAAAGCTTATCGGCCCAGATTTTCTAGCAGAATTATCTATCTTGAGGTAGGTGAAAATAGGACGTTTCTAAAGCAGTGATTTTCATACTTCGTTTTCTCCTCTGTGTCTTTTGCTTGCTGGCTTTTTAGGAGATGAGAACAGGATAGACAGGACCTGACTATGAGTAAGATATGTATCCTGGAGGCCCCACAGTCAACTTTGAGTCATGAAGAAGGATGAGTGAGAGCAATGTGTTTGTATTTGGTAGAAAATACCCTCTTTGAGAACCCATTGAGGGCCTTTTCCGTGGTTATTTAGTTTTGAGGTCATTATAGTTTATGCTTTCCTTGGTCCAGCAGCAATCACCAGATTTAGCTACAAACATCTCAGCTCACAGATTGTTCTCTGTGCTGATTTTACAGGAGTTATTAAATTCCAGCGAATGCATTGTTTAGGCACTTTGAACTCAAACAAACATTGAACAATAGGGAATCATCAATTACCCATCTACAGGATATGTCCTTACCAACTGGCCCCTTTGTAGGGAGAAAAATATATCAAGTCAACAAACAATAACACTGAACAATAAACGAAGCAAAACAAATAGCACCTGAAAGCCAGTCAACTCAAGCGCTGGCAAAGCACCAAGGAGTGTTGTGTGCACACTCCAATCATGGAAACCTACAGCTCCACCCAGATCTTCTATGGCCCCTGAAATATTCAGAAATCTGAGCAGCTGTTCATTGACGGGCCACATCATGGGGAAGTACTTCTTTGGGTGACCAGAAAGCACCTGTGAGCTTTGTGTTGCACTGAACAAGGGGATGGTATCTAATAGAACCTTCTGCCTGAAGTCTGGATTCTATGAGTGTCGATGACTGACCAGGTAGAGAGGCTGCTGTTGTTGTAGCTGCTGTCCAGTTGGCCCCTGACTTGTTGTGACCCCATGTACAATGCAACAAAACTATGTCTGGTCCTACACTATCCCAATGATCACTTGTGGTTGGACTGTTGGACTCCATAGGGTTTTCCTTGGCTCAGTTTCATAAGTAGATTGCCAGGCCTTTCTTCCTAGTCTATCCTAGTTTGGAAGGTCTGCTGAACCTTGTTCAGTATTATAGCAGCACATAAGCTTCCACTAACAGATGGGTGATGGCTGCTCATGAGGTGCGTTGGCCAGGAATTGAAGTTGGGTCTCCTGCATGGAAGGGGGGAATTCTACTCCTGAACTACCACTGTTTCTAGATGGGAAAGCAGAGACTGCATTTGACCCCAGGAAGTGGGTGGATGATGGTTAGGTGTTATGACACTCTGTTGGTTTTATCTACACAGGCACTGAATATGTTTTGGTTGTACAAAGGGTCGCTATGAGTCGGAACGTACTCAGAGGCACCTTACAACAACAACAACAACAAAAAGAGATGTTTTTCTTTAGGAGCTCGTTTATTCATACACTTTGATTTATCTGGCTGGAAGACACTGTATAAAATCTCTGTCTCCTTCCAATTGAATGAAGGCTGCTTTCTTCCTCTGCCGCTGTTTCCCTGGAACTTTATCACGTAGCTTTATTACTTTTTAGTGGAATTCCACAAGTCATTGCCCAGCACCGTTCCTGGTAGATACTCCCTTATATTTCTGCTCCTTGGCAAAATGACACGCAGCTCTCCTGAAATCTGGAGTCTAGATGGCCCTGGTGCTGCCTACGTGACTGGTAGGTGATGCTGGTGCGGGACTGTCAGCAGATAAGATGAGTCGTTGATGCCTAAAGGAGAAGTGTCCCTACCGGCATCCTTTCTGAAGATGACCTGCCTGGCCGAGGATTGGCTTGGGTTGCTGTGGTTTTCTTCAACATGGAGTGAATGCAAGTTCAGTATACCCACTGAATACTGTATTGCTGAAACAACCATAACAATAATAAACCCTTTGTTTTTTCCCCCTCTTCCAAAGCAATTATTATCGATGTTTAGAAAATAAAAATTTAGAAAAAGAAGTTAAAATGATTGACGTTATTATCCTCAGACCCCCAAAAACCAAACTAGTTGCTGACAAGTCGATTCTGACTCATGGCAACCCCATACGTGCAGGGTGGAAAGTACTTCATATGGTTTTCATGGCTGGGACCTTTTGGAAGCAGATCACCAGGCCTTTCTTGCCAGGCACCTCTGGGTGGGTCCAAGCCACCAACATTTCAGTTAGTTGCTGACCACTGAGCCTCATCGAGAGTCTGTTAATACTTGAGTCTTTTTTATTCTTTTGAATCTTTTCTCCATGTATACAGATTCATTATTTAAAAAGAAAAATAAAATTTGAGAAATTGAATTCACTTTAATAATCCTTTTCTACCTACTTCTTTTTTTTTCAGGCTAGTGATGAAAAAGAGTAAGGCCTAAACCTGTTATGATCCCCTGTTAGAAATTATGTTCCTTCCTAAGGATCCCAATTTTTATTGTGGAGTGGAGCCAGACTGCCTGGGCACGGATCATGGTTTCACCAAGCCCTGGCTCAATGCTCTTGAAGATTACTTCATTTCTCTATGCCTCAGTTTTATCATCGGTAGAATAAATTCAGTAATAGTAATAACACCTGCTTCTTGGTGGTGTTGCAAAGATTAAATGGATTAACACAGGTATATGGTTTGTACAGGTTCTAGGACATGGTAAGTGTGCAAAAATGTTAACTATTCTGAGGTCTTACTGGTTCCTTATCCTAGGCTTGTTCTTATTATTTAATTTGTTCTCATATCTTATTTGCTTTTTCTGAAGTAATCAGATCTTTTCTCTGATTGTGTTTGTCTCTGTTTGTCCTTTGAAAATAATCTTCTAATACACTTTGGGTATTTATAGCTTTTTTTAAAAAGATGAAAGTGTTCTCCTTTATGTTACTTGCTTTGAGGAGAATAGAGAAAACACAATAGAGTCACAATTGTAAGTCCATTTAGTGGCTCAAGGAACATGTTAACCAGAGTTTCAGCAGCTGAACTCAGCCACATGTTCCTAAGCCCAGGAAATCAATATTTCTTTTTTTAATTTTTTTTCTTGAACTTCAGATAAAGGTTTATTTTTGATGACTCAAAGAAAAATCAAGAGAGAGGACTGGAGAAGTGCTATTGTTTCCTTCCGCCCTATCCTCTGGCCTCTGACAGTGAATGAATGAATGCATTCTTGCATGGGAGCGACCTGAGTTTCAGGGATCAAGTACTATTTTGGACCAGCTACTATATCTGGATCATTTTTTAGAGGAAGAGGGCAGGTGTCTACTGAGTTACCATATTGCTGGTTGATTTCCGTGATTAATAACCTGAGGAACTGCATTCAAGACCAGAAACTCAAAACACTGGCTGTCAAGAAGTTCCAAATTACGCCTTGAGCTACACTGCTGTCGTCTTGCAGTGTTTTATCTGTGCTAACGCTGCTTGGTAAAAAGTAAACCGGTTGCCGCGGAGTGGACTCTGACTCGTGGTGACCCCACGTATCTCAGAGTAGAACTGTGCTCCGTAACATTCTCAGTGGCTGATTTTTTGGGGAAGTAGATTGCCATGTCTTTCTTCTGAGGTATCTCTGGGTGGACTCAAACCCCCAGCCTTTCAGTTAGCAGCCAAACATGTTAACCGTTTGCACCACTCAAGGATTCCAGTAAGAAGTAGGCCCCTCTGTTAATGTTTATTCAGTAAATATGCAGTAAATGAGCAAATAATTGCCTGGGTGAGTAGTTGCTTGAGTGATTGGTTGGATTAGTGAGGTCGTACCTGGTAAACATGCCATTGAGAATTAAGTCATTTAACTCAACAAGTAATTACTGAGTTTTTACTATGTGCAAAGCTCTGGGTTAATTACCCCTGGAGGTTATAAGAAGTGTTGTGTTTTTTGATCAGAGGACAGGACTATTTCTATGTCTTAGGACCACATGTCTTAGATGTCCCCATTTCTGTGCCTATAAGATCACATGTCTCATGTGTCCCAGCCCTACATTCAAATGCCTAATGTTCTATGTAAGTGTGTGACCTAAAGAACCTGCCTGTGTATGGGAAGGTGGGATTATTATGGGGCTTCCAGAATCAAACTGGGCTTTCTGCACATTTGTGTATATGTGCCTGATGAATGTGTCCTGCGTCTGCTGGACCATGGATGGAGATGCCTTCTACTTGACAATTAAAAGCAGACGTACAGTTCCCAGGCAACTCCTAGCATGCATTTTGTTCCATGCCACTTATCTTGATGAGGCAGAACTAAGCACCGCTTTCGCTTTTACCGAATGGTAGCACCTACCAGTGTTTATATATTCAGGTGTTTGCGTTGGGTCATCTAAATGTCCAATGGTTGTAACCCATTATAGAAAAAATCTTTCTGGACAGGAACTAATGAAAAGTTGTATTTCATGGGCTGTGATGGGGATTCTTCATTTTTCTTGCTTTGGTATTATAGTCAGTCCTTAGAAGTTTTAACAAAGCTGTAACTAACTTAATCTCTCAAACACATATGCTGGGATCCCATGTACTGGTTCACACTGAAGGTTTTCCTATCCCTTGGTGAATCAGACAGCTATTATAGGACTTTAATTATTATATAAATGACATCTGCAATGGATATGATGTGGCTCAACATTTTCATAAGTAACTAGTCTTTTGTATTCAACTACAAGATAACCTGCTTTATAAATAAAGATTAGGTTTAATAGCAATTAAAATCCAATTTATCTAAGTCAGGCAATAAAATTGGATTCTCTACTGAATGCATAAAGTTAGCACACATGTTATTTAACTTAGTGAGCCTTACTGGTTAATGAATTATTTAAGCCATTAAAAGTGTGATCTTTTACAAAACCTAAAATGTTCGGTTATCTTAGTAAGATATATTTTAGGGGCTTTTTTTTTTTTTAATAATTTTTATTGTGTTTTAAGTGAAAGTTTACAGATCAACTCAGCCTATCACACAAAAACCCATATACACCTTGCTACGCACTCCCAATTACTCTCCCCCTAATGAGACAGCCCGCTCTCTCCCTCCACTCTCTCTTTTCATGTCCATTTCGCCAGCTTCTAACCCCCTCCACCCTCTCATCTCCCCTCCAGGCAGGAGATGCCAACATAGTCTCAAGTGTCCACCTGATCCAAGAAGCTCACTCCTCCCCAGCACCCCTCTCCAACCCATTGTCCAGTCCAATCCATGTCTAAAGAGTTGGCTTTGGGAATGGTTCCTGTCCTGGGCTAACACAAGGTCTGGGGGCCATGACCACCGGGGTCCTTCTAGTCTTAGTCAGACCCTTAAGTCTGGTCTTTTTACGAGAATTTGGGGTCTACATCCCACTGCTCTCCTGCTCCCTCAGGGGTTCTCTGTTGTGTTCCCTGTCAGGGCAGTCATCGGTTGTAGCTGGGCACCATCTAGTTTTTCTGGTCTCAGGATGATGTAGTCTCTGGTTCACATGACCCTTTCTGTCTCTTGGGCTAGTAATCGCCTTGTGTCCTTGGTGTTCTTCATTCTCCTTTGATCCAGGTGTGTTGAGACCAATTGATGTATCTTAGATGGCCGCTTGCTGGTGTTTAAGACCCCAGATGCCTCTCTCCAAGGTACGATGCAGAATGTTTTCTTAATAGATTTTATTTTCCCAATTGACTTAGATGTCCCCTGAAACCATGGTCCCCAAACCCCTGCCCCTGCTACGCTGGCCTTCGAAGCATTCAGTTTATTCAGGAAACTTCTTTGCTTTTGGTTTAGTCCAGTTGTGCTGACCTCCCCTGTATTGTGTGCTGTCTTTCCCTTCACCTAAAGTAGTTCCTATCTACTATCTCATTAGTGAATGCCCCTCTCCCACCCTCCCTCCCTCCTCCCTCTCGTAACCACAAAAGAATGTTTTCTTCTCAGTTTAAAACTATTTCTCAAGTTCTTATAATAGCGGTCTTATACAATATTTGTCCTTTTGCAACTGACTAATTTCACTCAGCACAATGCCTTCCAGGTGCCTCCACGCTATGAAATGTTTCATAGATTCCTCACTGTTCTTTATCGATGTGTAGTATTCCATTGTGTGAACATACCATAATTTATTTATCCATTCATCCGTCAACGGGCACCTTGGTTGCTTCCATGTTTTTGCTACTGTAAACAGTGCTGCAGTAAACATGGGTGAGCATATATCTGTTCATGTAAACGCTCTTCTTTCTCTAGGATATATTCCAAAGAGTGGGATTGCTGGATTGTATGGTAGTTCTATTTCTAGCTTTTTAAGGAAGTGCCAAATCGATTTCCAAAGTGGTTGTACCATTTTACATTCCCACCAGCAGTGTATAAGTGTTCCAGTCTCTTCACAGCTTCTTCAACATTTATTATTTTGTATTTTTTGGATTAACGCCAGCCTCGTTGGAGTGAGATGAAATCTCATTGTAGTTTTGATCTGCATTTCTGTGATGGCTAATGATGGTGAACACTTCCTCATATATCTGTTAGCTACCTGAATGTCTTCTTTAGTAAAGTGTCTATTCATATCTTTTGCCCATTTTTTAATTGGGTTATTTGTCTTTTTGGAACTTTTTTTTATATCTAATAATTTAAAAAGTTGATTCACCGTTGTTTTCCTATTGCCTAGCATGGTGCCTGGCACACGAAGGTCTACCTCATAAATATTTGTTGAAGGAATGAATGAATGAGGAAATGTGTTTTGAAATCTTCCCCTGAGCAAAACATGCACTCGGCAGTATATGTAATTAAAAGAAATCTGACCTAGACCATCTACTAGCAGAGATTATGTCTAGTTTTTAAGGGGTCAAAGGAAAGGAAACAAATTTTTATTTGGGAGTCAACATTTTAGAAGAACGTTGATTGGACAAATGGTACCCCATTGTTTCTCAGCTCAGTTATACTCTGGATCAATAAACTCTTAATTGTTAAAAAAAAACAAAGCAAACAATCTGACTCACAGCAAACCCATGTACACAGAGTAGAACTGTTCCACAGGGCTTTCAAGGCTTACACCATCCGCATGTTTGATTATAGATTGAATCATTGTGATCCATGGGGTTTTCTTTCATTGGCTGGTTTTCATAAGTAGATTGCCAGGCCTTTCTTCCTTGCTCATCTTAGTCCATAAGCTCCATTGAAATCTGTTCAACATCATAGCAGCAGACAAGCCACCGTTGACAGGGGGGTGGTGCTGGTGGCTGTGCACGAGGTGCATTGGCCAGGAAGCTAATGGGCCATATAATACCCTGAAATGGTAACATTTTTATTAAAAACAGCATCCTTGTATAGGAAGGAGACAAAGCAGGCTTCAAACATCAGGTGGCAGCTTCTCACCTGCACATCTCCTGCCGATCAGAAGAGCAGAACTCCATTCATTGGTAGCGCCTAATAAGTGAAGCAGTCGTGTTAGTATTCCTACATTCATACTTACATGTAAACTCTGGATTTTCTATTTTGGAAGGTGTCAATGCTGTTATTTTTATTGGAAAAGAAACACATAAAACTTGACAGCGTGTACGTCAACCATTGCTTTGTTAAATCCAGCATCAGAATCAAAATAAAATCACTGTAAGGCAAAGTGTGAACTCGGCAACCGTTTTAGTTTCACCAGATACTGGGTGATACTGTGGTTTCCCTTATCTCATGATTTTACTTGGTAAGTGTCAAGAAGCGCAGCAGGGAGAGATGGTAGCCCACACCGCTCAGCAGAATCAAGTGGGAGATTTGCTATCCAGCAGCCAACCAGCCTCATTTCTCTTAGCCCAGCCCAGGGTAATAATAGATAACTGTGCTCTTTACATCTTACAAAATACGATTCATGTAGCTTTCTTCTGTAAAGTCTTCAAGTTGAACCTATATGGTTCTAAGACAGAACTTGTCAGATCACAACAGCTGCTAAATTGCTGTCAGGCAGTCTGGCTTCGTTTTTGTCCTCTATCTTTGACATCTCCAGAAGTTAGATACCTAGAGGATTTGGTCCAAAAAACATGAACTGCCACTAAGTACTCTGGTTATAACGTGAAAATAGATCTTCTCATTGACAGTGAGGACTCTGCAAGATTTTCTAAATGGAGGGCACTTGCCATGTTGTTGCGTGTGTCCTTGTCTGCTTCCTGTGCACAATTAGATGGCAGTCCCTCTAGGCCCATGAAACTGATTCCGCAGGAAGGGCACTACTGCCCGGGATGGAGATTGACCAGCTTGGGGCACGTAGCCCCTCTCCACCTCACTGCAGGCCAAAGGCCCCAAGGAGTTCTTGCCTCAGTGAGACTGGGAGAAGTGGACCAATGGGATCCTTTGCTTGCATCTAATTTGCCTGCCCTGGTGCCCTGCTGCTAACTA
This sequence comes from Elephas maximus indicus, assembly GCF_024166365.1. NCBI lineage: Eukaryota > Metazoa > Chordata > Mammalia > Proboscidea > Elephantidae > Elephas > Elephas maximus. The sequence goes on along the minus strand of NC_064820.1, from coordinate 220,677,767 downwards.
AAAAGTTGGTGTTTTGAATTCACCCAGAGGCTCCTCCAGACAAAGACCTGGCAATCTGCTCCCATAAAGATCACAGCCTAGAAAACCCTATGGTGCAGTTCTACTCTGTCACAGGGGGTTGCCATGAGTTGGAATTGACTAGACAGCACCTAATAACAATAACAATTTGATTTGTACCTATGGAGGTGTGTGTGGAAACCTTGGTGGCGTAGTGGTTAGGAGCTATGACTACTAACCAAAAGGTTGGCAGTTTGAATCCATCAGGTGGTCCTAGGAAACTCTATGGAGCAGTTCTGCTCTGCCCTGTAGGGTTGCTATGAGGCGACTTGACGGCAATGGGTTTTTTTTTTTTTTTTAATGGAGGTGTGTGAACTCTTGTGATCTGAGAGTCTGTCTCTCTGCTCTCCTTTCACAACTCCTGCTCTGGAAGGTAAGGCCCTTCTTTCCCTCGTAACACAGGAAAAGGCACTCTGAAGCATGCAAATGGGTTTCTTGCAAACCATGAAAGCAAGGTTATTTGTCCTAGGGTGCAGTGACACTTCCCTATATGATGCATTTTGTTGTTGTTAGTTGCCCTTGAGTCACTTTCAACTCATGGTGACCCCACGTATAACAAAACAAAACATTGCCCAGTCATGTGCCATCTTCATAGTTGTTGGTGTGTTTGAGTCCATTGTTGCAGCCGTTGTGCTATTCCATCTCATTGAGGGTTTCCGCTGCCTTCTCTGGCCCTCCACTTAACCAAACACGATGTGCTCCAGAGATCAGTCCCTACTAATGACATGTCCAAAGTTAGTGAGTCAAAGTCCTGGACCATATTCTGTGACCCCTGGGGCTTTCATTGCCTGATTTTTAGTAGATCCCCAGTCCTTTCTTCCTAGTCCGTCTTCCTGTGGAAGTATTGCTGAAAGCTGTCCACCGTGGATGACCCTGTTGGTGTTTGAAATACCGATGACAGAGGTTCCAGTATGCGTACCCTCTCAAATACCATACTCCAGTACTCTGGGTCTGGAGACCAGCGTAAGTGTACTGTGCCATGGAAAATCAGCCTCCTTGTACACAGACACGCTGTGAGTCCTTGGGTATCGTGTCTTGCCCACTGGAAAAAAAGAAAAACTCACTCAAAGGAGAGATAGGATCTGATCTTAGGATAGACTATTTTGAGAGCTGGTTATAGGTCAGCATGAAGACTGGATTAAAACCTTGGGAAAGGTACGTTTGCTTAGAACGTGCTGAACGAATGCTTTCCTTTTTTTTTTTTCTTCCTTTTATTGTTATGATTTTTAAAAATCTTAGTGTAGTCGCAGTAGCAGACAGATAGTTCAATGGAGCAACTATCTCTCATGTTACTTTGTACATACACTTAAATATTTTTCTTGTTTAAATGTGTGTGTGAACTCGACGTTCATGTAACCACCTCTAAGGTAAGGGGCCCCTATTCTTTATTTATTATTACTATTATACACATAAGCACAGCCCAGTGACTCAGGATAAACTAATGCTAAAGAAATGCTATTGTTTGAGTGATAAGGTAAATGACCTCAGAGATTTTTCTTCAGTGTTCTAAAAGTTATTTTTAACTGTAGGTTACCTAATAGACTCTTTAGCTGCTCTCTATTTCAACTTGGTGAGCTCCGTTGGTTACGGCAGATGCTGATAAAGACAAGATCACAGGCTTGCCCCGTGAAAGCCAGTAGCTTCTCAAAGACTAAAAAAAAAAAAAAAAAAAAATCTCTCTTCTGTAACCACAAGCGACATCACTCATGCAGACACGACTGCGGTTGGAAGAGAAGACTCAAGTGTGAGTGAGGCATAAACTCGGTGCACATTTTCCTTCTGTTGGGGGAAAAACACAAACAAAAACCAAAAAATTCAAATCACACATTCTTATGGAAGACATGGGTTCTGGCATGACAGAAACTATGTCCAAGTCCCCTAAAGCTCAGGGTTCGATTTAAAAATTCCCAGAGTGATAGTTCATGCTGATGACCCTCAGCTTGCTCAAGCCAAGGCCCAGAGTTACCTGAGTTATCCATAGACTCAATACCCACCTTTCCCCCCCTGGACTCTGTTGTCAGGGCCACATCTGCAGAAAGAGTCGGTTTACGTGGAATTCAAATCTGGTTGTTTAGTCTACGAGGTGGAGGGGGGAAGGATTCTGTCTCTTTAATGTTTATAACGGTTGGACAGAGCTTGTCGGGTGAAGGTTAATTGCTCTCCAGTTTAAGCAGCTCTGCGCCCAGATGGGTTATCGGGGCTGAACACTCGTTACAAGATTAATCTCATTTCCGACAAGACTTCCCTTTCCTTCAACTGATTTTTGCCCAGCCATTGGAGCTGTCATCGGCCGTTAAGAGAAGGGTGGATTGCTCTGGGATATTCACGCTGGTATGCGGTGAAACAATGCAGCCCGGTGTCCTATCTTGGGGGACATCTTTAAGAGAACACATTTCAGCCTGTGTTACGAAGGCCGGGGCTTATAAACAGTAGGGACAATTGGACCAAACTGAGGCTGTTAATGAAAAAGCTCAAAGCGATCGCAGCCAGGGCTCCCTCCTGTGAGTTCTGCCCTTATAATACAGAATGACACCTAGGGCTTTGTTCACTTTTGAAGTTTTTTTTTTTTAATTATACTATAATCAGGTTGGCAGTTTGAACCCAGCCAGAGGTGCCTCAAGAGACAAGCCTGGTGATCTGCTTGTGCAAGATCACAGCCTTGAAAACCCTATAGAGCAGTTCTACTCTGCACACACGGGGTCGCCATGAGTCGGAATCGACTCAACAGCAACTAACAACAACAACCTGGTCAGAACTTCGTTCTTAAAGGGCCCCACTGTAGCTGTGAGGATTTTTCTTCGCTGCCTCCTCACTGGACTCTCTGCATTTGGAGTGACAGCTCCTTCACTTAACTCCTGGGAACAGACTCCATGTCTGTTTAATTTCAGGGATTTCGTAGATGCCATCATGACTTACCTGCCTAGAAATAGTAGGCAGATTTTTTCTTTATTTGGTAGCCAGTAGCTTCATTCTTTTGATTTGTCTCAAGAACTTCTTCCAAGAGTGTGGCAAAAGAGCAATGCCATTTTGTCCCTTTAAGTTTTGATGTACGGTGTCAGCTTGTTGGTTTATTCCCTGATTGTTGGGTATCTCCCATGGCATGGGTGCTGGGGGCAACAGGATAGCAGGCTCACAGGGCGCTCATAGGCCAGGGAGCTTGGGTGGTGGGGCAGATAAGTTGAATGAAAACACCAGTAAAGATAGAATATGTCAGGAGGTAGTTAAGTGTTAGAAGAAACAATATTGTGGTGGCAGGAGTGTGTTCGTGTGTCTTGTTTTGCATATGGTGGTCAGGGCAAGGCTCTTAGGCAAAGATATGAAAGGAATGTGAGGATAAGGGCTTGGATATCTGATGGAAGAGGGTTATGGGCTAAAGGAACAGCAAGGGCAAACCCCCTGAGGAAGGAACAGGCTCGAGGTGTCTGAAGAACAGCGACAGTGCCACTGCGGTTGGAGGGAGAAACACTATGATATGGGAGGCGTGGGCCATCTCTCTCGTAATCTCATTTCTCAGAGGAAGCGGTGAGAACAACAACCCAACCACACAGAAATGGTCTGTCTGTGTTGGTGGTAATCAGGCACGGTCTCAGACTCCAGCTCCTCTCTCTGTAAGGTGTAAAAAGATTGAGAAATGGGGTACTGGAGAAATGGGGTGCCCTTTTCAGGAGACCAGAAGTTAAAGGTGTTGAGAAAAACCTAAATCATTTCGGCTGCCTCCCCTTCTTCTTTCATCCCTTCATCTATATGTTGCTTCTTCACGGGGTGGGCTAGTTGTACATATTCTCTAGTTTCTTGCATTTCAGAGTGCCTTTGCAGTTGTTTCAGTCCTCGGCTGCTTGGTGCAGTGTGTTCACTGGTTCCATTCCTGGGCCTTGGAATCAGGCAGCTGGATTAGAATCTTGGCTCTGGCGCTTACTGACAATACGTTCTGGGCAATTTATTTAACTTACTGAGCCTCAGTTTCTCCTTCTTTAAAATGGGGATAATGGTAACACATACTTGAAAAGGTTAGCATATGAATTAAATGCGTCGATGTCCAGAGGCACGTAGAGATCCAGCCACATTGCGATCATGTAATTACTAGTGGCTGCTATCATTATGAAGATCTTATATTGTCCATATGTTTCCATTACTTAAAAACAAAAAGTCAGTTGCCCTCAAGTTGATACCGACTCACAGTGACCCCATGAGTACCAGAGTAGAACTGTACTCCCTCGTGTTTTCAGTAGCTGATTTTTTTGGAAGTAGATCAACAGGCCTTTCTTCTGAGGTGCCTCTGGGTGGACTCCAGCCTCCAGCCTTTCAGTGAGCAGCTGAGCCCTTAACCATGTGGACCAACCAGAGACTCTTTTCAGATGCATCCGTTTTGCTGAGAAACCAAAAAACCCATTGCCGTTGAGTCGATTCCGACTCCTAGCAACCCTGTAGGACAGAGTAGAACTGCCCCATAGAATTTCCAAGAAGCGCCTGGTGGATTTGAACTGCTGACCTTTTGGTTAGCAGCCATAGCTCTTAACCACTACGCCACCAGGGTTTCCTTGCTGAGAAAAGTGAAGATAAATTAATGCTAAGTCTGGTGATGTTTTTGTTGGTTAAGATGTTTTTAATCATAGTGTTTTCTCAAAAAAAGAAAAGTCTAGCTTAGCCTTTCACTTCACCCTTTTTCTTTATTCTGAAAACAAGGGCTAAGCAGTCACACCTTCACACAGGAAGCAATCTCATTACTTGTCTGCACCTTTGCTGGAGAGAGCGCTCTATCCATCCACCAGCCATCAAGTGGCTTCAGATTTTTAAACCCACAAAAAGCACATGGTTTTCAAAGCGAAGAAGATGAAGGCAAGAAGAGAAGAGGACTGAGCATCTGAATCCTTGGTGCAGAGCCTTTTCTGGGCCTCGGGCAGATTGTGTTACTGGTCAGAACATGCCGCAGGGCTGGGAGGACAAGCTCCTCTCCTGGACTCTCAGGGATGTGATGCTGAGATTTCCCAAGACGAGAGGAAGACCACAGAGAGCACGGAAGCTCAGTCAACATTCAGACTCCGTGTCCCCTGATCACCTGTGAGGAGTCTCTGGGTGGTGCAAAAGGATGGTGGCTCCGACCTACCCAGAGTCACCTCAGAAGAAAGGCCTGGCAAACTTCCTAAAAGTCACAGCCTTGAAAATCCTGTGGAGCAGTTTTACTCTGCACATACGGGGTCACCATGAGTTGGAGCCAACTTGATGGTGGATTTTGATTACTTGTAATGGTTGTATAGCGTGGGCTCCCGTCTACGCAGGCTTTCTCATGACTCGGTTTTCCTATTGAGAACTTTGCCCTTTCCAGTCCGCCAAGAGTTCTTTTAGGGAATGTTCAAGTGGTAAATGCTCTGGGAGAGGGTGGGGTGTGAGAGAACCAACAGGAAGTTCTCAGACCTGACCATTTTTGTCAGTGGCTTCAAGAACCAACAATGGGCCTTACCTCTCAGGGTTGTGATGACTCATACAGTGGCAAGAACTGCCCCTCCCAGATTTCATTGCTGTTTATGGGAAATAAATCCTCCTTAAAAGTTATATTTTACTTGTGAGTAAACTTTTAATCACCCTTCTTTGGTCCCACTCTGATGCTTGTTGTCTGAGGGGAAAAAAAAAAATCATTTGGCTCGTTTTTCTAACTTCCTCTTTTTCTGTTATATTTGCTTCTATTTATACCTGTTTAGTTCCAAACTCACTCACTCTATGTATGTAGAACTTCAGAGAGCTTTAAAAATAATATCTTTATCATATGTTTAAATACAGCTTCATTTTACAAAATATTAGTATCCCCAAACCACAGCTTTTTTTTTTTTCTTCTTCTTCTCTTGACTATTCTCTGTAGCCATAAAGGGAAGGATATTTCATCATAGGCATTTGTAAAAATGCTTCTTAATTTGTGAGACTCCCAAATTTGAGTCAATTTTCCATGTATCAAGCTAGGATTCAGTTTGAATCATTACTGTTTCACAACTTTCTTATATCTATAATAATTATTTCCTTATTGAAAGCTTTTCTTTTTTTATGAGAGAGAACAACTTTACAGATAGAACTAAATGTGAAGATCATGTTAATTTAGACACAGATAACCTTTTAAAATGGGCTTGATGTCCCAAAGAACAATGAAAAGCTGAGCAAGCTCCATAGATACATCCAAACTCCCTGAGAGACTGAATTGCTTGGCTGAGGGCTGGGGGTCATGGTCTCGGGGGACATCTAGCTCAACTGGCATAATGTAGTTTATAAAGAATTATATTCTATGTTCTACTTTGGTGAGTAGCTTCTGTGGTCTTAAAAGCCTTTGAGCGGCCATCTAGGATACCCCACTGGTCTCACAGGGAAGAATGAAGAAAACTGAAGACACAAAGGAAATATTAGACTAATGGACCACAAGTACCACAGCCTCCACCAGACTGAGTCCAGTACAAATAGATGGTGCCCAGCTACCACTGCTGACTGCTCTGACAGAGATCACAATAGAGGGTCCAGGACAGAGCCGGAGAAAAATGTAGAACAAAATTCTAACTCACAAAAAAAGACCAGAGCTGCTGGCCTGGCAGAGACTGAGGAAACCCCTAGAATATGGCTCTTGGACACCGTTTTAGCTCAGTACTGGAGTCATTCCTGAGGTTCACCCTTCAGCCAAAGCTTAGTAGCTTAGACAGGCCCATAAAACAAAATGAGAGTAAAGGGGCTCACCAAAGCCCAGGGGCAAGGATGAGAAGGCAGGAGGGGACAGGAAAGCTGGTAATGGGAACCCAAGATCAAGAAGGGAGAGTGTTGACATTTCATGGGGTTGGCCACCAATGTCACAAAACATTATATGTATAAATTGTTTAGTGAGAAAGTGATTTGCTCTGTACACCTTCATCTAAAGCACAGTTTTAAAAAAAAAAAAAAGAAAGAAAGAAAACCTGAGCAAGACAGTCCAGGGATTTACTAAAGACGAATGATTTCATTGAGCCCTTTCCTGTCTGGATGAAGCATGAGTAACGTCAAGGTGGGGCTGACGTGATTGTAGATAAGATTTAGGAAGTTATTCAATATAGCTCAGTTGAATACATAGTGTATTTGTAGTGCGCATGAACTTCCACTCATGGCTTATGGAATCTGAGTCATAAATGCACATTTCAGAGGTTATTAGCGCCACCGTACCCAACCTGAGGTCCCTGGGTGGCAAAAACAGTTTGGCTTGACTGCTAACCAGAAGGTTGGCGATTTGAACCAACCCAGAGGTGCCATGGAACAAAGCCCTGGTAATCTGTTTCTGTAAAGATTATAGCCAGGAAAAACCTGGAGCAATTCTACTGTGTAACACCTGGGGTTGCCGTGAGTTGGAATCGACTCGATGGCAAAGGGTTTGTTTATTTTACTCAACCTGAACAAGTGCTCACGAGGAGGAAATTCATCTTCCTGGGGAGGTCGGACTCGAGGCTCAGAACCGCCTATTGGCAGCATCATTCTCAGCAGCCTCTTGAAAGGACTGCACAATCATAGCTCCGGGAGCCAGATCCTTGGCTCCTCCATCATGGTCTTCACACGAGACCTTCACGCCACTGCCACCTTGACTCCCCAGCATGCAGGTGAAATCCTATAAAGGACAAGCCTCATACTCAGGCTAGATACCTGTCCTACCCTGGGTTTTCTGCTGCGCAGGCACCACCAGCTCCTTTCTTGGTTCACAGCATGGGCTGCTTCCCTCCAGCGCACCCACCTTCACTTCTGGTGTCATCTTTCTAAAATACAAACTTGGTCATTCACCGGCAGAGAAACCTTTTCCAGCTTCCCTTTGCATGTAACAAAGACCAAACTCCTTACCTCAGTAAACGGGGTGTGTCAGAGTCTCAGACCTGAACTCTCTCCATCATACCACCTTGCAGTTTCTGGTGCCACAATGAGCCTCCTCCAAAATGGTGGGATTTTCAGGCTCTGGCTCATCTTCAAAGACCCAGTCCCAATATCACCTCTCTGTGAGGCTACTTGCTTTCTGCGTTGAACTTCTGCCCAAGAATGTGTTTGGAGAAAGGGTTCCATGGGATGTATTAGTTGCCATTGAGTTGATTCCAACTCATGGCAGCCCCATGTGTGTCAGAGTAGAACTGTGCTCCATAGGGTTTACAATGGATAATTTCTCAGAAGTATATCACCAGGCCTTTGTTCTGAGACACCTCTCGGTGGATTCCAGCCTCCAGCCTTTCAGAGGTTAGCAGCCAAGTTCATTATCCATTTACGCCGCCCATAGACTCACTGATTCTATAGAATGGTTTTAATACCACAGTTATGGATGAGCACCCAAAGTTATGAATTCTGGTTCCGGTCATTCTACTCATTAGTTGTGGCAAATCTCTCAACTTCTAGAGGCACAGTTTCTCATCTGTATAAGGAAGGATTTGCGGTGAAAGACAGGACATTCTTTCAGTTTTGCCATTCTGGGACGCCTAGCTCGGTGGGGTCTTCCCAACCATCTTTATGAGCAGAGGCTCAGTAGGGGTTCAGCTCTGTTATCCCTTGTAAGGGATCCACTCTGAAGCTTGGAAACCCTCATTCTAAGGAAGTATTTCCTGCTGTCACTTCCAACGCTTATATGATATAATGAGTCTCGTGTCTTGCATTCTCTCCAGAGCAAGTACAGAAAACAGTTATTGATGGAGTTGCCTGTATTTGTGGGATATGGTCTGTCTGTATGGCCACTTTTTGAATAAAATAGTCAACAGAGGGGAGAAGGTACAAGTAGGAGTAAGGAAGACCACCCAAACTACACACATTCTCCATATTATTTCTACTTCATTAAAAAATTTTTTTTTTAATTTGAAATGATTTTAGACTTAGAGAAAAATTGCAGGTAGTACAAAGAGCTCTCTTGCCCCCTTCACCCAGATTCCCCTCATGTTCACATCTTACATACCCAGTGATCAAAGTTAAGAAATTAACATTGTCCTATATTCTTAACCACAGGTCGGGAAACCCTGGCTCACAGGCCAAATGCAACCCACCATCTGTTTTTGTAAATAAAGTTTCATTGATATATAGCTATGCTCACTCACTTACGTTTTGTCACTGACTACTTTTGCACTACCATGGCAGAGCTGAGTGATTTCAAAAGGAGACCTTATGGCCTACAAAGCCAGAAACGTTCACTGTCTGGCCCTTTCCAGAAAAAAAAAAAAGTTTGCTGCCCCCTCCTTGTATATATACTACAGACTTTATTCACATTTCGCCAGTTTGTCCACTTACGTCCTTTTTCTGATCCAGGACGCACTTGGTCATCATGTCTCTTTAGCCTTCTCCAGTCTGTGACAGTTCCTCCGACTTCCCTTGTCTTTCATGACCTTGACCCTTTCAAAGAATGCTGGACAGACATTTTGCAGAATGTCCCTCATTTGAGGTTTATCATGACGAGACTGAGTTTATACATTCTGGGGAAGAAGGACACAGAGGTGATGTCTTCTCAGTGCATCACGTGAGAGAGTGCATGATACCCTTCCTTCTATCTAATCACAGGTGATGCATACCTGGGCTAGCTGGCTGAGGTGGTGTCTGCCAGATTTCTCCACTGCAGTCACTGCTTTCCCTTCTTTCCCTACTCTGTTCCTTGTAAGTAAGTCACTAAGTGCAGCCCACACTCAAGGCAAGAGGAATAAAGCTCCATCTCCTGGAGGGAGAAGTATCAAAGAATTTGTGGGGCTGTGTTAAAATCGCAACAGTAATTTAATACTTTGAGGGAGCTATCTTGAAAGTTGCTGGTGCAGTGGTGGTTCAGTGGTAGAATTCTCACCTCTGTGCGGGAGTCCTGGGTTCGATTCCCAACTAATGCACCTCAACTGCAGCTACTACCTGTCTGTAATTGGAGACTTGCATGTTGCTATGAGTCAGAATCAATTGGGTAGCAATGGGTATGATGCTGAACAGAACTTCCAGACTAAGATGAGCTAGGAAGTCAGGCCTGGTGATCTGTTTCTGAAAACAGGCTAATGAAAACCCTGTGGATCACAACGATCTGATCCACAACTGATCATGGGGATGGTGCAGGACCAGGCAGCATTTTCGTTCCTTTGTACATGCAGTCACCATGGGTTGGGGGCCAACTTGATGGCAGCTAACAACAACAACTTGGGAGGTATGCACATAGCCTGTTTCTCCTCAAAGTTTTGCCACTAATTTCGGCATCCAGCAGTAGATTTTGCCTGCAGCAATTAGGACTGGGGTGTTCTAAAGATGATTTTCTATTTCCCTCATTCCTTCTCCTTTTTAAAAAAATATTTTATTGTGTTTTTGGTGAAAGCTTACACAACATATTAGGTTCTCATTTAATAATTTCTATACATGTTTTTCAGTAACATTCATTACATTTTCCACAATGTGTCAGCATTCTCATTATTTCCATTTTGGCTGTTCTGTTTCCATTAATCTAGCTTCCCTGTCCCACCTTACTGTTTCATCCTTGGTCTAGAGTAAATGTTTACTGTTTGGTTTCATTTCGATGATTATTTAGAGGAGCACAGTACTCATGGTTGATGTTATTTTTTTATGAGCCAACCTGTCATTTGGCTGAAAGGTGACCTCCAGGAGTGGTTTGAGTTCCAAGTTTAAAGGGTATTCCACGGCGATGGTCTCAGGGGTTCCTCTAGCCTCTACTGGTCCAGTAAGTCTGTCCATTTTTTGGGAGTTCGAGTTTTGTTCTACTTTTTTCCCCATTCTATCCAGGACCATCTGTGGTGTCCCTGGTTGGAACAGTCAGTAGTGGTAGCCAGGCATCATCTAGTTCCTTCTGGTCTCAAGTTAGATGAGACCTTTGTGTACACTGTTAGTCCTATAGACTAGTTTCTTCTTTGAGTCTTTCGTTTCCTTCTTTCTCTTTTGCTCGGATGATTGGAGACTAGTAGTTGTATCTTAGATAGCTGCTCTCAAGCTTTTAAGACCCCACACACTACTCACCAAACTAGGATGTAGAACATTATCTTTATTAACTGTATTGTGCCACTTGACTGAGTTGCCCCATGAGACTATATTCCTAAGCCCTCAAACCCAGTAAACCAATCCTGCCAAAGTGTTTGGTTATGTCTAGGAAGTATCTATAACTGTGCCCCCATGTGCTTTATTTTATATATAAGTATATATGCAGCACACATAAACGTGTATATACATATGCCTACAGATGCACCTATGAATTGGAGTCAACTCAAAAGCAGCGGGTACAGGTACAGATACATCTACACATGCATGTCTGTGTGTTCATACGTGCCTTCTTATACATAGATATACATACATATCTGTGTAACCACAGACATATTTTTTAGTTGTTATTACTGTTGTTGCAAAATTGTATATATTCTGGCATTTACAAAATCATCCCTTATTCTTGCATACTTCTTCAGTGTCATCATTTACCTTGGCCAAGTTGTACTGACTTCACCCTTATTCAGTATTGCCTTTCCCGTCACCAGAACAAACATGTGTCTACTGCCTATAAAGTGATTTCACCTCGCTTTCCCTCCCATCCCTGTTAACTACCAAAGAACATTGCTTTCTGTATGTACACCTATTCTTGTCTTTTTCTAATAGTGAGATCATACAGTATTTGTCCTTTTGTGATTGACTTGTTTCACTCAGCATCATGTCCTCCAGGTTCATCCATGTTACAAGATGTTTTGGGAACTCATTTTTCTTTCTGGCTGCATAGTATTCAGTTGTGTGTATGTACCACAATTTGTTTATCCATTCATCTGTTATTGGACACTTAGGTTGCTTCCATCTTCTTGCTCTTGTGAATAACGCTACAGTGAACATAGGTGTGCATGTCTATTTGTGTCACTGCTATTAGATCTCTAGGGTATAGACCTATGAGTGGGATTGCTGGATCATAGGGTAATTCTGTTTCTAGCTTTTTGAGGAAGCACCATACCGTTTTCCAAAGTAGTTGAACGAATTTGCAATCCCACCAGCAGTGGAGCAGAGGTCTAATCTCCCCACAACCTTCCCAGTGTTTTTGTTTTTTGATCAGTGCCACTTTTGTAGGGTTGAGATGGTATCTCATTGTGGTTTTGATTTGCGTCTCTTTAATGGCTGATGACTGTGAGTCCTTCTACATTTATTATTTACAATTTTTCCGTAAAGGAACTTTGTTTCTTCTCTCCCATGTATGTGTTTAATTTAGTCCTTTATTTATTTCAGTATGGATGTTTCAGTATTTATTTTATTCTTTGCTTTATGATCCAATCCTGTCATTATTTTCTTGCTCAACTTACTCCAGCTTTGGCCATTAGGAGCTCTTTTGGGTGACTTCTGTGCCTTTCTAACATGTCTCCATCTCTCTTTTTCATTTTTTTTTTTTTGCGCACTCCCTCTCCTTTATTTTGAAGGACATTTTTGTAGATGGTTTTTTATTCTGAAAACATACTACTCTTCAAAATCCTAATTTCAAAGCAAGGCTGGCAGGGAGTGTAGGGTCACAGTGGGAGCCAACTTTCGGTGTGGAGACAGGGCTGCAAAACTCATTGAGGTCGGGCCCTCCTGGGGCTGGCTGAGATGGGATGCAGGAGTGGTGAGTGCCATGGCCAGCGAGACACTGCAGACAGAGTCGGTGAGGCTGCAGGCCAGGCTCAGCTTCGGCCGTGAGCAGTCATTTCCTTGTTCTGATTTCATGAAAAGGAGAAACGAGCTCAGGAGCTGTGCCACTGCAATTTAGAAATGCCTTTTTCAAAATGCTCACTTTCTTTCCTTTCCCTCCGCAACCCGAGAGCTCAGTCTCCCGCGTCTTAGAACTCAGGCTGCTCCAATGACCTCTGTACAGCATTGTTCGTTCAGCATGGGTATTAGACGTGGCATATCATCAGGAGCCTCACCAACCTCACCTCTGGTACAATGAGTTCTCTGGGAGAGGGTGTCCCAAGTTACACATAACAGACTTACAGCGTACTTCTGGAACATGACCCATGTGTTCATGTGTGAACTGGGCATCATGAAATCTACCCTTGTGCTCTGTGAAGTGTTAGTTGTTGTTAGCTGCCGTCGAGTTGCCCCTGACTCATGGTGACCCCACGCACAATGGAACAAAACACTACCCAATCCTGCGCTATCCCTTTGATTGGTTGCAGGTGTGACAGTTGTGATCCATAGCATTTTCGCTGACTGATTTTCAGAAGTAAATCACCAGGCTTTTCTTCCTAGCCCATCTTAGTCTTTCCACTGAAACCTGTTCAGCACCGTAGCTACACACAAGTCTCACTGACAGATGGGTGGTGGCAGTGAATGAGATGCGTTCCCAAAAAACCTCTTGCCATCGAGTTGATTCTGACTCATAGCAACCCTGTAGGACAGAGTAGAACTGCCCCATAGGGTTTCCAAGGTTGTAATCTTTATGGAGATGTTGGTGAGTTTGAGCTACCAACTTTTTCGTTAGCAGCCGAGAGCTTTAGCCACTGCACTACCCGGGCGCTTTATGAGATGCTTTAGGGGAATTAAATGAAATAATTTAAAGTACTTATTAAACTAAAAAGGGCTCAATATATATAACAAATTTGGCAAATTAATTTGCACACTAGCTAAGGTTACATCTATTTCCTAGAGTGCTAGAACATAATATATGAGCTCTTTAAAGTCGTATAGTCAATCATTTCATTCATTCATTTTATAAATATTCAGTGCCTGGTACATGCCAGGAGTTGTTCTAGGTTCTGAGGGCACAGTCTCTGCCTTCATGGGGTGTACTCTTATGTTTGTAGTGCCTCAGATAGTAATAAAATAAGCAAATGGGTCACGATACAAGCAGGCTAAGGACATTGAGAGTGATGGGAAGAGGTAGGTTTTGGAGGGAGGATCAAGAGATGGTTATGAACCGTTTAGGTTAGAGGACGCTGAAGAATCTGCAAGTAGTTCACCTTGCTAACTTAGTACCTACTTTTCACAACAGGTTTTTTGAACAATAATATTTCAAAGCACAGTTAGAAGAAAAATTGCTTTTCATCATTAACACACCAAGGGAGGTTTCCATCATGTTCCTGTTTTTCTGCCTGTAAATGCTCAGACTTTTGCTCTTCATGATCAAGTTCAGGAAAGAAAGTTAAACAAGTAAAATTAAGCAATGAGACTCAACTCATTTTCTTACTCGTAGAAAGTTAGGTATAGTTTGGTCATTGAGTAGTTTTATTGCTGGCCTTGGATTTTTTATTAGGCTTGATACCTACTGTGAGTGTGTGGCAGGTGTAATTAAGGAAGTGGGGATGGAACAGAAATAAATGTTTATGTGATTGGATTATGTCCTGGAATGAATGAGTCATTGGTCTCAGTAAGTATGTGAACAATTTTTCTTTCTTTGATGAGCTCTGTAGATATTGCCCTTCTCAGTAGGGGAGGCACTGTTGGCACTGTGGGTGGGCAGTCTTCCTTGGTTATGCAGAACTGGACTACATTTTGAAGGTTTCCCCAACTCTGCCTGCAGAAAAGTTGATGGTTCAGACCCAGCCAGCAGTGCCATGGAAGAAAGGCCTGGCAATCTGTTTCCATAAACATCACAGCCAAAAATATCTTAGGGCGCAGGTGTAGTCTGTAACACATGAAGTCGCCATGAGTCGGATTGACTCCACGGTGTAGTTTTGGTTTGGCTCACTGATTGCTAGAGCACCCCTTATGTCATCATGACAACCCCAGAGCCACCACCCTTCCCAAAGACTCCCTTGGGGGTAGGGAAGAGGCATTTGCCTCTAGTTGAGGACCTAGGTGTCCTTATTTTAATATTTAAATCAAGTGACAGACGATTTTCCTGCTTTCATCAGTGGGCATCCTAATCTAATCTAAGGCTTCATACAAGTTAATATGTTTTTAAAATTCTCTAATGCGTATGCATCGTTCAATGGCATCCACGATGGTGAACTCAACTCTAGTAAATACATCAACCAGAGCGCCAGTGCAGGGTAGACTACCCAGGTAAAATAGAAGCCCAGCATCAATTTTCTTTATGTTCGCCAACAGCACTGCTGAGTGGCCTTGTTCCCACACTAGGGCACAGCTGAGTCCTCTGAGACAATTTAGAAAATGTCTTCCACGTTAGCCTTCTTGTTAGTATGTGATTTAGACTCAAAATGCACGTTACCCAACTAAGTCTACTATTACTCCATGGCAATTTTAATAGTCTGTTAGAAAAATAAACATAACTGTGATCTATAGGGTACCTATGAGTTAGAATCGATTTGACGGCAGTGGCTTTGGTTATGGGGTAAGTTGGTTTT
Organism: Elephas maximus indicus; assembly: GCF_024166365.1. Classification (NCBI taxonomy): domain Eukaryota; kingdom Metazoa; phylum Chordata; class Mammalia; order Proboscidea; family Elephantidae; genus Elephas; species Elephas maximus. The sequence goes on along the minus strand of NC_064820.1, from coordinate 220,662,477 downwards.
AAAGGAGCCCCCATGGTGCAACGGTTAAGTATGTGGCTGCTAACCAAAAGATCAGTAGCGGTTTGAACCCACAAGCCACTCTGCAGGAGTAAAGGCCTAGCGATCTGCAACTATAAAGATTGTTATTGTTTTTAAGTGCCCTCTAGCTGGTTCCAACTCATAGTGATCCTATCTATAGCAGAATAAAACACTGCCCAGTCCTGCATCATTTTCACAATCATTGCTGTGTTTGAGCCCGTTTTTGCAGCCACTGTGTCAGTCCATCTCGATGAGGGTCTTCCTCTTTTTCGCTGACCCTCTGCTTTATGAAGCATGATATCCTTCTCCAGGAACTGGTCCCTCGTGATAACATGTCTAAAGTATATGAGACGAAGTCTCACCATCCTCACCTCTAAGGAGCATTCTGGCTGTACTTCTTCCAAGACAGACTTGTTTGTACTTCTGGCAGTCCATGGTATATTCAGTATTCTTTGCGAACACCGTAAGTCAGATGCATCAGTTCTTTTTTGGTCTTTCTTATTCGTTGTTCAGCTTTCACATGCGTATGAGGTGATCGAAAATAACATGGCTTGAGTTAGGCAGACCTTAGTCCTCAGGTGCGGTCTTTGCTTTTTAACACTTTAAAGAGGTCCTTTGCAGCAGATTTGCCTAATGCAATGCATCATTTCATTTTTTGACTGCTGCTTCCATGGGCATTGATTGTGGATCCAAGTAAAATGAAATCCTTGACAACTTCGATCTTTTCTCCATTTATCCTGATGTTGTTTGTTGGTCCAATTGTGAGGATTTTTGTTTTCTTTATGTTGAGGTTTAATCCATACTGAAGGCTGTGGTCTTTGATCTTCATCAGTAAGTGCTTCAAGCTCTCTTCACTTACAGCAAGCAAGGTTGTGTCATCTGCATATGAGCCTTCCTTTGATTCTAATGCTGAGTTCTTTCTATATTCCAGCTTTTCAGATTATTTGCTCAGCATATAAATGGAATAAGTATGCTGAAAAAATACAGCCCCGGCATGCATCTTTCCTGATTTTAAATCATGCATTATCCCCTTGCTCTGTTCAAACGACTGCCTCTTGGTCCACGTACAGGTTCCACATGAGCACAATTAAGTGTTCTGGAATTCCCATTCTTCCCAATGTTAATTTGTTTTGATCCACAAAGTCTAATGCCTTCACATAGTCAATAAATCATAGCTAAACATCTTTCTGGTATTCTCTGCTTTCAGCCAAGATCCATCTGACATCAGCAGTGATATCCCTCATTTCATTCCACATCCTTTTCTGAATCCAGCTTGAATTTCTGGCAGTTTGCTGTTGATATACTATTGCAACTGTTTTTGAATGATCCTTAGCATAATTTTACTTGGACGTGATATTAATGATATTGCTCGATAATTTTCGCACTCTGTTGGATCACCTTTCTTTGGAATGGGCACGAATGTGGATCCCTTCCAGTTATTGACCGGGAAGCTGTCTTCTACATTTCTTAGTGTAGGTGAGTGAGGCTTCCAGCTTTGCATCCATTTGTTGAGACATCTCAGTTGGTATTCCGTCAATCCCTGGAGCCTTGTTTTTTCACCAGTGCCTTCAGTGCAGCTTGGACTTCTTTCTTCAGCATCACCAATTCTTAATCTTATGCTGCCTCCTGAAATAGTTATGTGCCGAGCAATTCTTCTTGGTACCGTGACTCTGTATTCCTTCCACCTTCTTTTTATGCTTCCTGCATAATTCAATTTTTTGCTCATAGAATATTTCATTATCACAACTTGAGGCATAAATTTTTTCTTCAGTTCTTTCAGCATATGAGCAATTGATGGTCTGTTCTGCAGTCGGCCCCTGGCCTTGTTCTGACTGATGATATTGTCTCCACCGTCTCTTTCCACAGATGTAGTCAACTTGTTTCCAGTGTATTCCATCCAGTGAGGTCCATGTTAGTAGCTGCTGTTTATGTTGTTGAAAAAGGTATTGACAATGAATAAGTCACTGGTCTTGCAAAATTCTATCATATGATCTCACGTCATTCCTATCACCAACGCCATATTTTCTAACTACGGATCCTTCTCTGTTTCCAACTTTCACATTCCGATCACCAGCAATTATCAATGCATCCTGATTGCATGTTTGATCAGATTCAGTGAAGAATTGATATAAATCTTCAATTTCTTCATCTTTGTCATTCGTGGTCAGTGTATAAATTTAAATAATAATTTTATTAACTGGTCTTCCTTGTAGGCTTATGGATATTACCCTGTCACTGACAGTGTTTTCTTTCAGGATAGATTTTGAAATGTTCATTTTGATCATGAATGTGACACCATTCCTCTTCAATTTGTCATTCCTGGTATAGTAGACCACATGATTTTCCAATTCAAAATGGCCAATACTAGTCCATTTCAGTTCACTAATGCCTAGGATATTGATCTTTAAGCATTCCATTTCATTTTTTTACCATTTCAAATTTTCCTCGATACATACTTCGTACATTCCACATTCCAATTATTAGTGGATATTGGCAGTTGTTTCTTCTTATTTTGAGTCATGGCACATCAGCAAATGAAGGTCCCAAAAACTTGACTCCATCCGTGTCATTAAGGTCAACTCTATTTTGAGGAGGCAGCTCTTCCCCAGTCGTCTTTTGAATGCCTTTCAACCTGGGGGGCTCATCTTCTGGCACTATATCAGACAGTGTTCCGCTGCTGTCTGTAAGGTTTTCACTGGCCAGTTTTTTCAGAAGTAGATTGCCAAGTCTTCTTCCTAGTCTGTCTTAGTCTGGAAGCTCCAGTGAAACCTGTCCACCAAGGGTGATCCTGTTGGTATTTGAAAAACAGTTGGCATAGCTTCCAGCATTTCAGCAACGTGGAAGCCTCCACAGTATGACAAACTGACAGATGAGTGGTGGACTGGAAAGATTTCAGCCTTGGAAACCCTGTGGGGGGGTCTACTCTGTCCTGTAGGGTTGCTCTTTGTCAGAATTAAAAGCACACAAGAACAAGTCAGTTGTACTTTCAGTTTTGTTTTCTTTTATATTCTGAAGGCTGGGTCTGTTTTCCAGCTTTCCTATCATAAGGTCCTGGCACAGGGTTTTCTTAGGAGGCTGTTTGATAGGTGTAATTATGAAAAGTATACGTGGGAGAAAAGTGATGCCCCTGGGCCGTGATGCCAGCTTTCACTTGTTTTATTTCCTCTGCTATCCAGTGTGTAGATGCCCAGTTTATATTTGATCAGATAAATGGAATTAGGACAGTAAAGAAAGCATGGGTAATCTTTGCAGGTAAGTTATTTTTTACTGCATTAATGGAAGAAATTTTAAAAACACAATTCTACAGCTTAGTTTGGCAGATTATGCAAAGCCGTGGGCTAGGATGTACTACCCCTGACATTCCACCTCTTTCTGCCAGTTATATCTAACTTGTACACACTATCTCGCCTTCATGAACTTCAGTTCAATCAGGTATAAATAACAACGGCAGCAGTAACAAAAATGGAAAACACTTAGGATGTTGTTAGTTGGCCATCGAGTCAGTTCCGACTCATGGCGACCCCAGATGTGAATAGTAGAACGGCTCCATAGGGTTTCAAGGCTGTGACCTTTTAGAGGCAGATCACCAGGCCCTTCTTCTGAGGCCCTTCTGGGTGGGTTCAAACCGCCAACCTTTTAACTAGTAGTGGAGCACTTAACCATTTTCACTGCCCAAGGACTCCTGGAAAACACTGAATAGAGTACTTATTTTATGCCAGGCATTTTATTAGGCACTTTATGGATCAGAACAGATGACAGGTGCTATAAATGTCCGCACTTCACAGATAAAGAAACGGACTGGTGCACAGAGAGAATGAGTAATTCACCTGCAGTGCATCTATTCAGCAAACGTGTCAGGCTGTGTTGTGGGCTGTGGAGATACAGAAATGAACCAGATCTATCCCCTGCCCTCCAGGGCCTTACAGTTTGATGGACTGAGACAGACACATAAACTGTGGGGGTGCAGTATAGTCACGTATAGATTATAAACATCTTTGTGCAGTCATTATGATAAAAGACACATCATTGGGGAACTACTTGTAACAAATATGACAAGTGTTAATATCTGTAATGTATAGAGATTATGTTAGAATCAGGTAAGAGTGTGTATGTCAAGTTACTGTGAGCTGTGCAATGGGCGGGAAAGGGGAGAGGTTATCAGGATAGCTCATTAACATAGACACTAAGCCTGCACATTTATTACCTTTTCCAAGTAATAACGTGACACACTTAAAAGCTGCCTATAAGTTCTTTTTTTATTCCTCAGTCTACTTGAAAAGATAAATATAGAAAATAACTTACTATGTCATAAAATGTGTTTCTTGCAAGTGACAACTGTTGCCTAAAAGGGCGGGGGGGGAAGAGAGAAAGAAAAGAATATCCCAAAGCAATAAATGAAATGATTCTTTGGAAAAGCAGAATGTAATTCATTGCATCCATATGTACTCATTCATTTTTCTAAGGAAGTAGAATGTTCTGAAGCATCAGAGCCCATTAACCTTGATGACCTTTATCAGCATTTGTGTCTGAATTCCCATGAAACTTCCATCTAAACAAATGGAATTTCTTCTTAAGTTAATGACATACAAAGGTTAGGTGCCTAGAATGCTTGGGACTTCTTATACCAAAAACCAAAGCCAAACATGTTGCCATTAAGTCAATTCTGACTCATGGTGACCCCATGTGTTACAGAGTAGAACTGCTCAGTAGGCTTCTCTGGGCTGTAATCTTTACTGAAGTAGATCACCAGATCTTTTCTCTGTGGTGCTGCTGGGTGAGTTCGAACCACTAATCTTTAGCATGAGTGCAAATCATGTACACTTCCTGGGGACCTGGTATTCTTACAAGAGGAATTTAAACGGTGTCATGGTGCCCAGCACAGAGCAGTTAGTCACTAAGTGTTTCCTGAATGAATTAATGAATGCATGAATGGATGGATTTACTTTTGAAAACAAGTGTGGCCAGAGTTCTGAGAAGAGGGTGAACATGAGCACAGGCTGCTTGGACACTTACTGAAACCATCTTCTTAGAAGTGCTTCCACAATGGAAACGTCCCAGGGGACCTCTCCCATCAAGGGGACCTTGGGGGCTGTGGTTGGACAAGGGTTTAAGGCACACTTTCATGGTGAGCACCCCCTTTCCCTGAGATGGCAGGTATATTGGGGTGACTTTATGGGGTGTGGGTGAACTGAAGTCCCTCCACTTCTCCCTTTGGTTTGCAGCTGACCAAAGGGAGGTTAGAAGGTGCTGATCCTGGCCAGTGCTGTGACACCTGTTTTAGCATCATTAACTGTGCTGGTTGGTAAAGCTTGGTCTTTGAGGTCATTGCATGACCTGTAGGAACTGAGGCCAGCACTATGGGAATTTTGCAAACCATGGCTTGTCTCAAGTTTCATTGCTGCTTTTAGAAAACAGTTTAATCCACAGTGCCAACTCCCGTGTTAATCCTGGTTTCCCCCTCCATGTCCAGAGACATGCACATTTTTTTCCATTGCAAGAAGCTTCAGAAGAGCTTAACAGGCCCCTCAGCACCCAATGGGAGAGAAGAAGAGGTTAGGCAGGCTATTCTCACTAGTAGATAAGAGCTATTGATTAACTGACCTGTTGGGCAACAAAGAGGTGAGGGTCTCTGAGAACCACAAATCTCATCCACGTGGTTCTCCACCACCATCCACTGAAAATACTGATAAGACACACAGAGGGCCAGTGAAATGCTGGAGGGGAGAGACAAAGGTTTGAATATGTCCCACGGTAGGTAATAGGGCATACACAAATGACCATGGCTTGGCTGTACTCCTAGACCGTGCACATGGTGACATACTCTCTCATATATCTACACATACTCACACACTCTCACATAAATGTGCTCACACGCACACTCACACGTTCACATACACACTCGTACACACTCACACACACTGCTCAGTGCACTTGCATGTTTTGTTAATGAGGCTGATTTCTAGGTCATTTGTCAGAAAAGCATACGTTTTTTGGAATGTGGACTTCACTTAGGATTAACCAACTGATTTTGGACTAGAACATGTATTTCTTTTCTGCTGCTTGGGCCCTAAAATGCAAATACTGACTACTTCTTGGAAGCGCCAACATCCAGGTGCACATTAGTAGATTTCTGTACAGCCTCAGAGTTGAGTCCTTTGAAATATTTGGCGACTTGACCACAGTACATTTACAGTTACAGAACCCCTCTGGTGCGTCTGCCGGGTTCCTCTTTCTTGTTTTCATGTCTGGGCACCCCAGAACACTTCTTCCTGACCTTCCCTCTCTTCCTCCACCCTCACAGACACATCTTCCCCCACCCCACGCCCCAGCCTGTGAGTCAAATGCACTTGTTCTTTGAAGCTGTATGATTCTGATTTCACACTTTGGTTTCCGACTGCTTTTTAGGAAACTGAATAATGTACAAATGGAGCCCCTGGATGGGTTCAGTGCAGGACTACTAACCAAAAGGTTGGTGATTCAGACCCATTCAGGAGTTGCTAAGAAATAAGGCCAGGTGATCTGGTGCCAAAAGGTCCCAGCCTTGAAAATTCTATGGAGTAGTTCTACTTTGCAAACCTGGGGTCCCCACAAGTTGGAATTGACTTAATGACAACTAAAAACATGAGGTACAAAAGGTAGGGAACCAGCTCTGGGGAAGGAGGCTTGTTTGGGGAAAAAGTGTAAGAAGACAAGCTCACTTCCTCCAGTGACCACTTTGGATTGTGGTAAAAGCCCAGCTGCTGTTGAGTCAGCTCCAATTCATGGCAACCCTGTGTGTATCAGGGTAGAGCTATGCTCCATGGGGTTGTCAGGGACCGATGTGCCAGGCCTTTCTTCCAAGATACCTCTGGGTGGGCTCAAACCTCCAACCTTTCGGTTAGGAGCTGAGCACATAAACCCTTTGCACCACCCAGGGACCTGCTTTGGAGTGTGGTAGGCATGCACATTTCATTGGAAGCATTTGCGGCACAAGAATTTTACATTAAGGTGCTTCTTGTTTATGGACTTGAGTTGTGCCATATTATTTCTATTTTTATTTATTAGATCTTTCCACTGAACTTCAAGGTGGTATCATCCAGATAAAGAACAAAGCCCCTAACCCAGTCACTTGAATCCCAAGTTTAGATCCCGATTCCTAGCAAATCCAAATGTTTCTTGAATTTGTAGAATTGGAGGGTGTCATTTGCTAACTTAATGGGTCTTTCCCACTCATCCCTTCTGATTGGTTAGAAATGGTCTTCATTGCTCAGGTCACTAGTAGGCTCTTTGCAGGACTTACAGCTTTCAAGTAGCCAGGTCTTATGGGGCCTTCTTGTCCGGTTCAGGAATTGGGATTTTATTTGGGGTAGGAGAGTGACTCACTGGGGTTATCATTCCTGTAGAGAAACCCTGCCTTTTGGTTTACACACGATCTCACGTACCCCATAGTTTGGGGTCCCACCCTGTTGTAAGTTCCCTTCATTTCAGAAGAGGCCACCATAGTCCCAAACCAATTAAATCAATTATCTGCACAGTTGGTTTGTACAAATCAGTGCCTGGATACATAAGAGTTGTCTAGCCATATACGCTGTGCTGGTCTTGGTTGTCAGTGCCATTTTACCATACGGGGAATTTACCATCCATAGAAGGAACTCCCCAAAGTTTAGATCCCAAGCTGCCGAAGTTCTTTAAATCGCTTCCTTTTGTCTTTGCTTCTGACACACACCCTCTCCCACTAGACAGTGTAGAGTCTGCATGATGAGCCGAAGAGAGATCATCTTAGGGACACTGTATAGGAAACGAAGCCACTCTTGCTAATGTGAAACAAACTCATTACATTTTTAAATTAATTAAAATCGTATTCAAGTGTGTCTTGCCTACAGGAGTGATATTTTCCTAAATGAGATGAGATAAAGAATATAAATATACTTCGTACAGTCTAAATAAAATATTGTAACATGTATTATTACTATAACTATGAATTTTTTCCAGTGTTTCAGTTCTACGGGTGCAAAAGGAATTATTTACGCTATATGTAGGATCACTATGAATCAAAATTGACTCAACGGCAGTGACTTTGGTGTTCTTTTTTTAATATATAACATAATTATTTGTTTTTTATATATGTACTATATATTCCACACCTAACAACACCAATGTACTATATATATATGGAGCCCTGGTGGTGCAGTGGTTAAGAGTTCAGGCTTCTAACCAAAGGTCGGCAGTTTGAATCTACCAGCCGCTCATTGGAAACCCTACCGGGCAGTCCTGCTCTGTCCTGTAGGGTCACTATGAGTCAGAATCGACTCCACAGCAACAGGTTTGGTTTTTTGGAGCCCTGGTGGCGTAGTGGTTAAGAGCTTGACTGCTAACCAAAAGGTCAGCAGTTTGAATCCACCAGCCACTTCTTGGAAACCTTATGGGGTGGTTCTACTCGCCCTATAGGGTTGCTATCAGTTGGAATCAACTGGATGGTGGCAATGGGTTTTTTTTTTTTTTTGGGTTTATATATACATAGTATGATACTATATATATGTAAATAAAATAAACTACGTAATACATAAATAAACTACATCATATATGATATACATAATAAACTACATAATATATATATAATAAACTACATATAATAAGTGGCATAGTTCACTTATGAAAATAGCAAGGGAGAGCTTTGTGGTTGGCAACAAATGTATAAAGTGTACATTATTTGTGTAAAAATACAGTATACACACACACGTACTCACACCCCTACTCCTAACTTAATGACTGTCTCATTATCTGACATTTCACATATACAACAATAGTAAGAAAAATCTACTGTCCAGCTATTTTGCTCATTAACAATGTGTGTCTGGCAGTAATGAACACCGAGGTGCAAGGCAAGAGTAATGCTGACTGTGAGGTTAAGATGATGTGTCATCTTGGCTAAGCCATGATTCTCAGTGATCTGGCAGTTATATAATGATGTAATTCAGCAGTTATATAACGATGTAGTCATCTTCCATTTTGTGATATGATGTGGTCATCCTCCATTTTCACGTAACACTGATTTTCACATAACAACCTGGTCTTTGGACCCTAACCATGTTAATAAGTGAGGAGTAGATGTATAGCCAAAACCAAACCAGTTGCCATCAAGTTGATTCCAACTTATGAAGACCCCATGTGTGCCAGAATAGAACTGTGCTCCATAGGGCTTTCATTGACTGTGACTTTTTAGAAGCAGATCTCCAGGCCTTTCTTCCAAGGTGTTTCTGGGGGGTTCAAGCTGCCAACTTTCAATTTGTAATTATGGCTTAGCCATTTGCACCACCCGGGGTAAAAATTATACATTATTTTAGCACAGTAATAAAGGCTTGAACATTTGGGACAAATTTAAACAGAAGCTTTAAAGATATGTAAGTAGTTACGAGCATTTGTCATCAGTTCCCAGATACACAAAGCCTAGGACTACCATCCTTACCAAAGAAAATCTGGGGAGTTTGGATTTTATCCTAAGCCATTGTCTTAGTTTCTTAGTGCTGCTGTAACAGAAATACCACAAGTCGGTGGCTTTAAGGAACAGAAACTTATATTCTGTTCAGGAGGCTAGAAGTTCAAGTTCAGCTCTAGGAGAAGTCTAGGAACACTGGCTCTAAGAGAAACCTCTCTCTCTGTAGACTGTAGGGGGAGATCCTTGTCTCAACTTCTGCAGTCCCAGTGTTCCTCTGTTCTCTGGAGACCTTCACATGGCATCTGTCTTCCCCCGTTTGTGCTCACTTGTCTCTGTGTTAATGCTACTTCTTATAATTCAGAAGTGATTAGGTTTATGACATACCCTATACTGATATGGCCTCATTAACATAACAAAGAAAAGCATAGTCCCAAAGGGGACTGCATGTACAGGAGCTAGGATCCCAACACATATTTTGAGGAACACAGTTCAATCTATAACAACGTACATGGAAATTTTAATTTCCTGACTTTTGTTTTTTTAAGTTGCTTAAGTTTTTTAAAGTTACTTCAGAACCCTGGAGGCGCAGTGGTTAAGAGCTCAGCTACTCATTAAAAGGTCAGCAGTTCAAATCTACCAGTCGCTCCTTAGAAGTTCTATTCTGTCCTATGAGTAGAAGTCAGCTCAACAGCAAGGTATTTGTTTTTTTAGTTTTAAGTTACTTTGAACACATCATCAGGAAAGACCAATCGCTAGAAAAGAACATCATGGTTGGTAAAGTAGAGAGCCAGTGAAAATGAGTGAAACCTTCATCAAGATGGTTTGATAGTAGACTCAAACATACTAAAATCACGATGATGGTGCAGGACAGGGCAACGTTTTGTTCTGTTATACATAAGGTAGGTCTCCATTAGTCAGAGCCAACTCAAGGGCAGCTAACACCACCAGCGAAGTTCCAAGTTTAACACAGAGCTAAGCAATATTTCAGAAGGCTCAAAATCGGCTCTTATTTTTCTCTTAAATACTCTCTGTCATCAGCTTAAGGGAATGGCTGGCAAAATTCCTTTTGTGTGATACTTGCTACTGAAAATGTTCTTCCTGACGTGTCTTGTTACCATAAGACTGTGGCTTCCTTCAGAGAAGGGAGACTGTGTCTTATCTACTTTTAACCCCCTACAGCAGCGGTTCTCAAACTCTTGGTGTCAGAACTCCTTTATACTCTTAAAAATTATTGAGGACCCTAAAGAGCATTTATTTATGTGGGTTTTATCTATTGACACTTAGCAGATTAGAAATAAAAATAGAAAAATTTTGAAGGATTTATTTATAAGTTCATGTACAAATAATAGCCGTGAGCCCATTACAAATGCATTTTCATGATAAATATATTTCAAAAAGAATTTAGTGAAAAGAATGACATTGCTTTACATTTTTGCCAGTCTCTTTAATATCTGGCTTAATAGACAACAACTGGATTCTCATAGCTGCTTCTACATTCAGTCTGTGGTAATGTCCCACATCACAGAGCCTCTGGAAAACTTTACTGTAGACTTGGGAGAGAATGAAAGTAAAAAAAGCAAATGATATCTTAGTATATTATGAAAACAGTGTTTGAACAAGAGACTCTGAAAGGGCCTTGCGACCCCCTGGAGTCCCTGGGACCACAGTTGAAGACCACTGATGTGCAGCATCTATTACCTGGCTCTGTGCTAGGCAGAGAGCTACCACAGTGAACGCAGTGGGCACATTTCAGTACAGGAGCCTTCAGTGTAAGTAAGTAGGCTTGAAAGTGGCTGTGAAAATCCAGTAATAAAGCAGGAGCCGCCCTTCATTAATAAGGAGGCACCCTTCTACCAGACAGAGCTCTGGGAATTAGAAATCTCTACAGGCAAGCAGAGCAGTAAGCGGTTCTTCTAGATGCTTTCTTTCTAAAGTAAGTTCATCATTTTGTGTAAAGAGGAAATAGCCGGTCATTTGCATCACCACTGAAGGGGGAAGTCTATCCTCAGGACGAGGTGAGCAGAAAGGAAGTGATCACTTTGCCTGCCATTACCCCCTGGAGCTCATTCTAACCTGCAGGCCTCACCTCACAGCCACAGCTGGTCCAGAGGCCAACAGTGATTTAAGGGCAGGAGAATACTTTAGCAACTAAATGCTGGAGGTTCAGATTCACCCAGAGGTGCCTCGGGAGGACGCTTCTGGTGATCTACTTCCAAAAAGTCAGCCATTGAAAACTCAGTGCAGCACAGTTCTTCTTTGACATATAAGGGTGACCACAAGTTAGAGTCAACTTGAAGGCAACTGGCTTATTATTATTTTTGGTGTTTGGTCAGTTTCTCCAAGGGATGCCTTCTTTTGAGGATAGGGGAGGAAAAGCCTCAATAAGGTATTCCCTATATGTGCAAAACCCATGTTATAGATTGAATTGTGGCCCCCCCCAAAATATCTGTCAACTTAGCTAGTCCATGATTCCCAGTATTACGTGTTTATCCGCCATTTTGTCATCTGATGTGACTTTCCTATGTGCTGTAAATCCTACCTCTATGATGTTAATGAGGTGGGATAGGCAGCAGTTATGTTAATAAGGCAGGACTCAATCTATAAGATTAGATTGTGTCTTAACCTCTTTTGAGATATAAAAAAGAGAAGTGAGCATAGAGACAGGGGGCCTTCATACCACCGAGAAACAAGAGGCAGGAAAACAGTGTGTGCTTTGGACCAGGGGTCCCTGTGCTGAGAAGTTCCTAGACCAGGGAAGGTTGACGATAAGGACCTTTCCCTAGAGCCAACAGAGAGAGAAAGCCTTCCTCTGGAGCTGGCACTCTGAATTTGGACTTCTAGCCTACTAGACTGTGAGAGAATAAACTTCTATTTGTTGAAGCCACCTACTTGTGGTATTTCTGTTATAGCAGCACTAGATAACTAAGACAACCTATGAAAAATGGTCATTGCGATTTGCAGGCTGTGCGAATGGAAAGCACACATTCAGAGTCTGCGTCGTTTCTGTGTGTGACGAGGAATGGAAGTTCCCAGTGCGTGTGGGGCAAAGGATGGCTATAACATTTCATTAGGTGTGGCTTTGGGTGTACACATGACAGGCGTAATACATGCATTCTGATCACACTCAGTTTTGAAAAAACAATAAAACTTAAAAGATAGAAAGAATTTACTTTGCAAAGGCCTTATGAGGTGGAAAATATTAGTACATCACAGGAAAGGAGACAATTCCTGGGCTTTTAGCCAAGCATCTAACTAGAAAGGCTTCCCGTTTCACCCAAGTAAATGCCCAGCACTTGCAATAGCCTGTGCGGCTCCACCTGCCCCCGGCCCTTACCTCTCTCACCTCCTCTGCCACTACTCACACTTGCCCTCCAGCCTTTCCAGTAACAATACTGCCTTCCTGGCTCTTCCTGAGCCCAATATGCAGCCCTTACTCCCTTGTACTCACTTCAGGCTTCTAGCTATTACCATGACCTGGAAGGCTTATTCTCCAGGTACCTACTTAGCTCACTCCGTCACATCTTCAGGTTTTACCTCTTCCTTGACTACCCTGACTAATACACCAGTCTACCTCTTCCCTCTTAACCCTCCTCACCCACCTCTGCCTTTACTTTCTTTCCATAGTACTACACTTTTTAAGCCCATTCTGAAAATTTCATGTGCTCTCTTCTATTTCTACAAAGAAGGCAGTTGGATTTTTGATGGCTGTTCCATTGAATCTATCGATTGCTTTAGGTAGTATTGACATCTTAACAATATTAAGTCTTCTAGTCCATGAGCATGGAATGTCCTTCCATTCATTTAGGTCTGCTTTAATTTCCTTCAGCACTATTATATAGTTTTCAATGTATAAATCTTTCACCTCTCTAGTCAAATTTATTCCTAGATATTTTATTCTTTTAGATGCTATTGTAAATGGAATTGTTTACTTAATTTCCTCTTCAGATTGCTTGTTGTTGATGTATAAAAATCTGGCTGATTTTTGTGTGTTGACCTTGTTTTCTGCCATTTTGCTAAATTCGTTTATTTGCTCTAATATCTTTCTTATGGATTCTTTGGGGTCTTCCATATATAGGACCATGTCATCTGCAAATAGAGCTAGTTTTACTTCTTCCTTCCTGATTTGGATATCTTTCATTTCTTTTTCTTGCCTAATTGCTCTGGCTAGAGCTTTCAATACAATACTGAATAGCAGGAGTGAGAGTGGGCACCTTTGTCTCATTCCTGATCCGAATGGGAAAACTCTCAGTCTTTCCCCATTGAGTGCGATGTTAGCTGTGGGTCCATTGCTGGTGGGAATGCAGAACGGTACAGCCACTGTGGAAGGTAGTTTGGTGGCTCCTCCAAAAGTTAAACATAGAGCTGCCATGTGACCCAGCAAGTCCACTGCTAGGTATACGCCCAAGAGACCTAAAAGGAATGACACAGATACGTGTACACCTATGTTCATTACAGCACTAGTCACAATAGCCAAATGGTGGAAACGACCCAAATGTCCATGCATGGATGAATGAATAAACAATGTGGTATAGCCATAAAATAGAATGTTAGTCAGCCATAAAGATAAGTCCTGATACATGCTATAACATGGAAGAACCTTGAACACATGATGCTGAGTGAAGTAAACCATAATAAAAGGACAGATATTGTATGACCTCGCTTAGATGAAACTATGAGTGCAGGCAAATGTATAGAGACAAAGGTTTATTAGTGGTTGTCAGGGGCTGGGGACAGGGAGAGAGAGCAGCATTGTTTAGGAAGCATTGCGTTTCAGTTTACAGGATGAAAAATTCAGCCGTGGATATTGGTGATGGTTGTACGATGTGATTGATGTAACTAGTGTCACTGAATTGTACATGTGAAAATGTGTTATAAATATTTTTATAGCAACAAAAAAATTACCGCACATATGACTCACCCGAGGGTCTTGTCAAATGTGATTCTGATTCAGTAGCTCTGAGGTGGGGCCTGAGATTCTGCATGTCTAACAAGGTCCCAAGTGATGTCAGTGCCACTGGTCCTGAATCGGACTTTGAACAGCAGAGTTGAATCTACTCTTTGGAGCCCTGGTGGTGCAGTGGTTAAGCACTCAGCTACTAACAAAAAGGTTGGCAGTTTGAACCCACCAGCAGCTCCACGGGAGAAAGACGTGGCAGTCGGCTTTGTAAAGATGACAGCCTTGGAAACCCTGTGGGGCAGTTCTCCTCCATCCTATAGGGTCGCTAGGAGTAGGGATCGACTCGACAGCAACAGATTTTTTTAATCCACTCTATAAAATGCTTAAAAAATTTTTTTTTAATTTATTACCCATCCTTGCTAGTATATAAACCTTAACTGAACAGGAATCTTTGCAATTTTTGGCCATTGATTTAACCCAAGTGCCCAGAAGAGCTTCTGAAACATAGAAGATACTTAGTATGTATTTGTTAGCATATGAGCAAGTAAATGTCTTCATTCATGGCAGAGATGTATGATTATAATGGGGACTAGAAACGGCCTTCCCACGAGGCAGACTTCTAAAACTTCTGTGAATCCAGGAATCTGCGTGTGACTGGACGGCCTGAGTCAGTCTCCTCCTTTATGGTGTAGACTGACCAGTCTTCGGGATAGTAAAAACGCCATGTTGGCCTTCAGTTATCAGAGTAGCGGAAGCAACGATGTTTGTTATGTTGTTTTTAAAGAAATCCAATAAAGTTGTTGCCCCAAAGTAGACTCCAGCAGTGACCAACACCTTGGACCAACCCTTGGATAGTTCTGGAATATTTGCACAGGGAATCAGCACCTTAAAATCTCTGACTTAAGTCAGTTTGCATTTGAAAACCACAGCTCCCCGTCTTAGGGCTTCCCCCTTTGAACTTGACCTTATCATTCAGTAATTGCACTTGTGGAGTCTTGGGTCACTCCAGAAAGAAACTGGGTAATTGTAACAAGTTGTTAAATACCTACCCTGCCATTCCTCCAAGGCAATTCACTCTTAAAAATGGGCTGTGCTGGGGAAGAGTGCTGAGGCCATTGGAGTGGTGTATAAATGGTGACTTGGGTGAAGTGGAGAAGAGAAAATGGAGCCCAGTAAGAGACGTGGGTCAAGGATAGCACTGAGAGGAAACCTGCCATGTAAGGAACAAGGTGGAGAGGATGACGGTGTAAAGGGATAGCAATGGAGCTGCCAGAGAAGTAGAAGGAGAATCAGGGTGTCAGAGCAACAGACTTGAGTGTTCAAATGGAGAGAGTGGCCAATAAGATTAGCTGCTCTTCAGTGGGTATGGAAAGGAAGCGCAGATTGTTTGATGGAGCTACAAGGAGCTCACTGCTAATCTGGGCAGGGCAGTCAGAACCAGCTCAGACAGGTTTGAAGAGCAAGTGGCAGATAAGAATTCATTAAAGAGTTATGAAATATTTAAATAAATACCGGCCCTTACTGTCCCATTCATGACCATCTGTCACCTCCAACACATACGCACTTTTGTTTGAAAGCAAAATATGAAGGGTAGAGACATTTCACCACACCGCGCCAGTTGCCGTGGAGTTGATTGCCGCTCATGATGAGTCATGTGTCTCAGAGTAGAACTGTGCTCCATAGGGTTTCCAGTGGCTGGTTTTTTAGAAGTAGATCACCAAGCCTTTCTTCCAAGGTGCCTCTGGGTGGACTCGAACCTCCAGCTTTTTGGTTAGCAACTGAGTGTATTAGCTAAGTGCACCACCCAGGGACTACCTAGAGACATTTACATGAGTGGAAAGCAAACATTAGGGAAAACTACCTGTTTGGACACATATCATGAGGTGCAATGTGATTTTACAAATATTCAGTCAGTGCCAAATTCATTAATGATTTGGCCTCAGATGCCAGGGTTCATGGAAACTCTCGGCCATCACTTGACCTGGACTTCAGGAGGGGCCAGAGAGCTCAACAATCCAGACTGCTTGTTTTTTAGATCAAAAACTTAAGACCTGAGATCCGGTGGTGGCAGAAGTGATTTCCTGATTTCTACTTCCAACAGTTCTTTATACCTTGTTGAAATTTTTTAATTAATTTAAAGTGTATCTAGGTTCATAGATAGTAATAAGTTAATACAAGTCTGGGGTCCCTGGGTGGTACAAACGATTAATGCACTCGGGTGCTATGCAAAAGGTTGGAGGTTCGAGTCCACCCAGAGGTGCCATGGAAGAAAGGCCTGGTGATCTCCTTTTGAAAAATCAGCCATTAAAAACCCTATGGAACACAGTTCTACTCTGACACACATGGGGTCGCCGGGAGGCGGAATCAACTTCAGCAATTGTTTTTTAGTGCAAGTCTACTAGACTGGCAGACAAGGAAGGCAATTTAGCTTTTGTTCTAGATAAGTTGCCATTTTGCATAGACAGAGCCACACACGACACCCCCAAAGGGCTCAGTTGTGCAAATTAGATGGGTGGTTGACTTAGAGACCTGCAGCTGCAGGCCAGAGGGCTTGGCAGGCATTTCACCCCTCACCTGTCCACCAGTAGGCACCTTTGAACAGCACTGAAAAAAAAAAAAAAAACTTGTTGCCATCGAGTGGATTCCAACTCATAGCAACCCTATAGGACAGGGTAGAGCTATCCCATAGGGTTTCCAAGGAGCAGCTGGTAGATGCAAAGTGCCAGTCTTTTGGATAGCAGCTGCGCTCTTAACCATTTCACCACCAGGGCTCCTTGAGCAGCAGTGGACCTGCATAGCTGTGCACGCCAGCCCTGAGGCCTTGAGCTTTCCTCTTCCTATGGGAATGATGGCTAGACATGGATATCTATGACTTCACGTCATCCATGGAGTTGAGGTGTAATAAGCAAAGAGGTCCCCCAGATAAGGAGGTAATCCAAAGAGCAAGATTTAGACCCTTGGGCACCAACCAGTTGCTGTCGAGTCGATTCCTACTTACGGCAACCCCATGTGTGTCAGAGTAGAACTGCGCTCCACAGGGTTTTCAATGGCTGGTTTTTTTGAAAGTAGATCACCAGGTCTCTGTCCCGAGGCACCAGTGGGTGGGCTTGAACCACCAGCTTTTTGATTAACAGCCAAGCACGTTAACTGTTGCACCAACTAGGGACTCTAGACCTTGGGCAGGCATCATTAAGATTTGAAGACTATCGGATTGCTTTACAATTTCTCAGAGTTGTTTTGGCATGAATGCATGTATAGATTTTTAAAGAGCTGTTATGACTTCAGTGAGCCCTTCCGGAGGGGCTCAAGTTAGATGCCCAGGGAACCCCATTGGGTATGATATATGTATGTGTAGTTTGGAATGGTTGGACAGGTTTGCAATTTATAATTCAAACATATTAGTTTTGAGGTCAGGGCTCCCAGGGTCATAAAAAGCATGTCTCACCTGTAACCAGCTTCTTGGTGCAGAAGAGTTACAATGAGGATGAGGGGCTCCCCCGGCCCTGCCTGGTGCATCATGGGAAAAGAATTAGCTCAGTATACACCATTAACAAAGGGTTATGACACCCTGGCTACTTGGTCTCCTTCCTGGGCAGCAACCAGGGCAGATTTATGGGGTGGAAAATCTTTTTCAAAGCACTGGCTTAACCTCTCAGCTCCAGGGAGGGAGGTGTCAGCGCTCACTAACCGAAGTAAGAGCTTGGCAGGCATTGGACACTCACCATGCATGAACGCCTGGCTCCTTGCACCTCCAAATGGGAGACAGTCTGAGAAAAAGAAATATTGGTATGCGTGTCTGCTTTAAACGTTGTGCAGCCTCTGCCAACAGTTACTTGGGGAGAGAAATGGAAAAGGAGGGAAGGAGGACTCATCAAGCACCACACGCATAGTGGAGACATCATATGTGTTCTCCTTTTCCCGCGAGAGAGTCCCAGTTTTGTAAGCCTTTCACCAGTCAAACCATGTTTTATTTATTGCTATTGGTTATGTGTAGAATGGCCAGAGAGTTCACAGAATGCAGGAGATTAGGCCCTACCTGTACTTGAACTCATGAAACCAGCTCTCAGGGCCTTGAATACTTCTCACCATCAGCGTGGAAGAAGATATGCACAGAGACATGGGAAATAATTAAACCTGGGGCTGCGTGGAAGGGGCCTACAGTTAACTTTGAACAGTCATATGCAGGAACTTTTGGGCCACTCCACACGTGATTGATTTCTACCTTACTTGCGTGTATTAGGTTCTTAGGGCTTCCATAACGATGGACCACAAAGTGGGTAGCTTATAAGACAGACATTTATTCTCTCACAGTTCTGGAGGCTGGGACTCTGAATTCAGGGTGTCAGCAGGGCTGTGCTCTCTCTGAAGGCTCTAGGGGAAGACCCTTCCTTGTCTCTCCCAGCTTCTTCGAGCCCCAGGCATTTCTTTTTTTTTTAAATAATTTTTATTGTGCTTTAAGTGAAAATTGACAAATCAAGTCAGTCTCTCACCCAAAAACCCATATACACCTTGCTGCACACTCTCAATTACTCTCCCCCTCACGAGACAGCCCACTCTCTCCCTCCACTCTCTCTTTTTGTGTCCATTTCGCCAGCTTCTAACCCCCCTCCACCCTCTCATCTCCCCTCCAGGCAGGAGATGCCAACGTAGTCTCAAGTGTCTGCCTGATCCAAGAAGCTCGCTCCTGACCAGCATCCCTCTCCAACCCATTGTCCAGTCCAATCCATGTCTGAAGAGTTGGCTTCGGGAATGGTTCCTGTCCTGGGGCAACAGAAGGTCTGGGGGCCATGACCACCAGGGCCCATCCAGTCTCAGTCAGACCATTGAGTCTGGTCTTATGAGAATTTGGGGTCTGCATCCCACTGCTCTCCTGCTCCCTCAGGGGTTCTCTGTTGTGCTCCCTGTCAGGGCAGTCATCGGTTGTAGCCGGGCACCATCTAGTTCTTCTGGTCTCAGGATGATGTAGTCGCTGGTTCATGTGGCCCTTTCTGTCTTTTTGGCTTGTAATCGCCTTGTGTCCTTGGTGTTCTTCATTTTCCTTTGATCCAGGTGTGTTGAGACCAATTGATGCATCTTAGATGGCTGCTTGCTAGCATTTAAGACCCCAGACGCCACTCTTCAAAGCAGGATGCAGAATGTTTTCTTAGTAGATTATATTATCCCCCAGGAATTTCTTGGTGTTCCTTGTCTTGTAGTTGCATCTTTACATGGCGTCTTCCCTCCCTCTGTGTCTGTTTTTCTCTTTTATAAGGGCGCCACTCGTATTGGATCAGGAACCACTCTACTCCATTATGATCTCATGTTAACTGGTAACATTTCCAAAGACTCTATTTCCAAACAAGGTCACATTGACAGGTACCAGGGGTTAGGACTTCAACATATATTTTTGGGGAACACCATTCAATCCACATTGCCACATAGCTGCTCAAAGATGGAGAAGGTAGAGCTTGCAGTTCGGCCCTTGTAGGGAGAGAATGTCACTAGTTAAATAAACTAGTATCATTTGGTTCCAGAAGGGACTTCATGAAACATTGGTACCCTTCCTCATTTAATAGATAAGGAGGTAGGCGGGAGAGTGAAGGACACTCTGAGTGGTCAGGCTAGAGAAGCGGCTTCTCAAATCAATGACTCTGTGGCCTTGCCATTTCTATTTAATTTGATTGTGCCCATCCTGACACTTGCATATTGAATCTGGTAGAGTAGACCCATCTGGGGCAATGAGTCCATTTTTTTTTTTTTTTTAATTGAGGCTATTATAATACCCCCTCTTATGGGAAGCTTTGTATCAAAAGTTTGAAGGCAAGAGATGGATACCTGATCAAAATGAGCTGAACCAGTGGCAGAGCTATGAGCGGAGGCCAGGACATCTGCTATTCTTCTCTTGTGCTTGCCAAGGTTTTCCACTCTGCCAGAATTTTCTCATGAATAAAATTCTTGGAATTTTATAGAAAACAATGAATCCATGTGTCAGAGATTCACAAATGATACATGTTCCAGATGTGTAACGCGCCGTATTTTTAGCTTAGAGTTTTGATTTTAGCCAAACTCCTTCTGGACATGAACGGAATGATATACTGCTCCCATCCTGGTGTCTAGAGAAGGCTATTCCATAAAAGAAAGATGCAAATGTCCTGGTGAGCCTGGGGGTACTGTTCTGAGCAGATGCCATGCTTTCTAAAACCCAAATCACCTGAACCACAACCTAGACCTGAAAGCTTGAAAAATATGAGAAGTAGAATGGAACCATGAACTTCTCCACGAGGCTGCCATAGAAACACTTCCTTGTCTAAATTTATTAAAAATGAAGTTTTAGGGAAAGTTACAATACAAAGCACTGTAGATCCCATATCCTAGAAAAGAAACATTTCTTTAGGACTTTGAGAACCACTAATTTTTTACCAGATCCTATTCTAGGAAAAGAAATGGGGATTATTTTATAAGAATGTGGTATGTTCACTCATTCATTTATTTTCTTGTTATTTAAAGAATGCCAGGAGCATCCCAAAGACTGTATCAGCTGTTGTTAGCTGCTGTAGAGTTGATTCCCAACTCATGGGGACCTCATCCACAATGCCATCAGACCCTTGTGATCCATAGGGTTTTCACTGGCTGATTTTTGGAAATAGATCACCAGGCCTTTCTTCCTAGTCTGCCTTAGTCTGAAAGCTCCACTGAAACTTGTTCGGCATCATAGCAACATGCAGGCTTCCACTGACAGACAGGTGGTGGCCACACATGAGATGCATAGGCGGAGAATCAAACCTGAGTCTCCACGTGGAAGGTGAGAATTCTACCATGTAACAGTAGAATTCTGTGTACTGGTATCAGCTGTTGAGGGTACAGGATAGAGCCAAAAGAGTCATTGCTTCCTGCACAAAACTTATATTTGACATCAAACAAACTAGTCTAGAATTACAGCTGAAAACCGTGAAAGAACTGGACCCAGGACCAGAAAGGCTACATCACATGGGTGCCAACGTGACAAAACCTGCTCTTAACAATAAAAGAAAATATGCTAGATCATCCTTCTCTGCGTATATAACTTTTAAATTTAGCATTTACAAAGAATAGATGACTAATCATATACAAAAGACTGTGCCATTTTCCTGATATTTGGCTTATTAGAACAATATGACTAGAAATGGATTGTCCAATGACTGCCTTGGATCATCTGGAAAACTTGAGCCAGTCACATCATTGTTCCATAACGTGGTAATACTTTTAATCTAATATTACGGTTTATAAAAGCTTTTGCATACACTATCTTATTTGGTCTTCTGAGAGCCCTGGTTGGGAGCTGGGATGCTCTTATGAGCACCATCTTTATTTAATACTTGAGGAAATGGAGATTCTAGAAGGTAGAGGCAGCACTTCTCAAACTTGACTGCATGCAGCTCACTGGGGGTGTTGTTATAAAGCAGATTCTGACCTGGCAAGGCTGGGGCCCCAGAACCTCAATGGTGAGTGTTCCTGGTCATCATTACACAGCACTTGGAGCAGGAATGGGTTAAAGAATTTAAAAAGCAAACCATTCGTCATAGAGTTGACTCCAACTTACCACAACCCCATGTTTGTAGAGTAGAACTGCTCCATAGGGTTTTCAAGGCTTTGACCTTTTGAAAGCAAATCACTGGGCCTTGCTTCCGAGGTGCCTCTTGGTAGGTTTGAACCACCAACCTTTTGGTTAGAATCGAGCACTTAACCATTTGCGCCATCCCAAGGTGATACAGAGAGCAAGGGATAGAATTCGGGTTCAAATTCAGGTCTTCTGATTCCAAACCCAGTGTGGTTAGGCTCTAGCATTCTGTCTCCTATGTTCTGGTGTACTTCCATGTTTATTTTAAATTTGGGAATAAAAAGTAAAAAAAAAAAAATAATAGAATCTCTTCATCTCAAATAAATTATTTGAAACTAGATAAAAATAAGGTAAAGCCTTTGATGAATATTCTCAGAGTTCTATAGGATAACAATGACCATAAAACAAAACAGGTATTGAACACCAAGAGTAGAATAAGCCCTGCACCAAACAGGAAAACCGGGTGGTATTGAGTCAGTCTCAACTCACGGGGATTCCACGTGTGTCAGAGTAGAACTGGGCTCCGTAGAGTTTTCAGTGGCTGATTTTTCAGAATAGATCTCTCAGCCTTACTTCTGGGGTGCCTCTGGGTGGCCTCGGACTGCCAGCCTTTTGGCTAGCAGTCATGCATGTTAGCCATCTGCACCACCCAGGGATTCCATGCCAAACAAAGAGGGAGTTCAGGTGATCACCAGACAGAGGGAGTGGTGACTGGTTTCTTTGTACTTCCATTTCAAACATACAAACAGAATGTTTCCACTCAAAGTTTTCACTGTTTGTCCATCCCTAAAGCCGCTTGGGGCAGCAGGAGAGTGTTTTCAGGAGAAACAAGAAAACTTTTAACATCACATATATACTGTTACTTAAACAGTTAAGTGACATTTGCCAGGCTAAATAGTCCCATCTCATTCTCCTTGCAAATGCATTCAGAGTTGTTTGAAATTGTGTTTGTTGGGTTTCTGATTTCCCAAGATGTATTTTAGTCTATTTTTCATTATATGGGGTGTAACCATTTTTCCTTTGAAACTTTTCTACAAAGCGCCAATCTCTCAGAATATTTCTAGGAAATCGAATACTTCTCTCGCAACTTTGGAAAAGTTCATTTTCTAGTAAGCCGCCCCGCCCCTTATATTCTCTAGCTATCCCCTCGTTTAAGCCTATGTGGGTTTAATGTAAAACAGTGCAATATTGTGCCTCACGGTAAGACAACCGCAGACATATTGCCAGTGGCAGTTAACTCCCAAACCTCTGGGAACTCCGAGTCGCTGGTGACACATGCCATTAATCTTACAAAAATGCATCACCTCGTTTTGACATGATAGGTTGCTTTTTTTTTTTTTTTTACTTGCAGTGTAATGGTGGAACTTCATATAATTTCATGACTTAATTCTATAGTTAATATGAACATCAGCAAAAATACGATGCTAAGAAACCATTTGGATACTAGGAACGTACATGCAAAGGAGCCTGCCCTGAATATGCTTCTATTTTAGTAAAGGGGTCAGGGGAGAAGAATGTCCGCAAAGAAAGTTCACAGGGCCAGCCAGGCCTACTCAGAGCTGAAGAGAAATCCAGTGAGTTCAGAAGAGGGAAGCTTGGCTGAACGTCACAGAGGAGATGGCTCTCCAGCAGAGTCTTTTCTGAAGAGCTATACGCAGGGGGAGGAGCCCTGGTGAGCAGTGGTTAAGTGCTCAGCTGCTAACTGAAAGGTTGGTGGTTTGAACCCACCAACCACTCTGCAGAAGAAAGATGTGGCAGTCTGCTTCTGTAAAGATTACAGCCTTGGAAACCCTATGGGGCGGTTCTACTTTGCCCTATACCGTCACTGAGTCGGAATCGACTTGACAGCAATGGGTTTGGTTAGCACGCTTGGCTGGCAACTGAAAGGTTGGTGGTTTGAGTTCACCCAGAAGTGCCTCAAAAGAAAGATCTGGCCCCCCCAAAAATTCAAAATGGGTTAAGGACCTAAATGCGTAAACTAAAACCATAAAATTCTTAGAAGAACAAGCAGGGGCAATGCTGTCAGGCCTAGCTTTCAACAATGGATTACCTAATGTAATAACAAAAGCACAAACAGCAAAAGACAAAAGAAATAAATAGGAGCTCGTAAAAATTAATAACTTTTGTTCATCAAAAGACTTTACAAGAAAAAAAGAAAAGACAAGCTACCAACTGGGAGAATATCTTCAGAAACCATGTATCTGACAAGAATCTAATAATCAAAATATACAGGAAACTGTGACAACTTAACAACAAAAAGACAGATAACCCACTCATAAAATGGGCAAAGGAATTTCACCAAAGAGAACATTTAGATGGCCACCAAATGCATGAAAAGATGTTCAGTGTCATTCACCATATTAAAAAAAAAAAGAGAGAGAGATGCAAATCAAAACCACAATGAGATACCACATTTCACTCCCACTAGGATGGCTAAGATAAAAAATAATAACAATAAAAAATGTTGGTGAGAAGATGTGGAAATTGGAACCCTTATCCATTGCTGATGGGAATGCAAAATGGTGCAGCCAAAACATTGTGGCAGTTCCTCAGAAAACTAAAAATAGAACTACCATCTGACCCAGCAATTCCACTCCTGGGTATATACCTAAAAGACTTGAAAGGAGAGACTTGAAAAGAGACTTGTACACCAGTGTTCACTGCAGCACTATTCACGGTAGCCCAAATGTGGAAACAACCTAAATGCCCATCAACAGATGAATGGATAAACAAAACGTGGTACATAAATACAAGGGAACACTACTCAGGCAGCAGGAGAAATGAAGTCTGGATACATGCTACAGCATGGATGGAGCTCGAAGACATGCTGAGCGAAATAAGTCAATCACAAAAGAAAAAATATTGTATGATCTCACTTATATAAAAAAAGATAAGAAAAGGCAAATGTGTAGAGACCCAAGTTTGTTAGTGGTTACTAGGGGTGGGAGAGAGGGGGAAAAGGGTTTAACGGTGTTAGAAAAATTGCATTGATTAAGGGTAGGGTTGCACAGCAGATTATTGTAATTGCTGTCAATAAGTTGTACACCAGTAAAAAGTTGAATAAGCAAAAAAAAGAATTCACTGAGGTGTTTTTCAGATTTTCAAACTTCAGTCATCTGTTGTTGAACTGGAAAAAAAAAAAAAGCCTCTGCCAACTCACAGCAATCCTCCTACTTTTTCATGCAGACCCTCCAAATACCACGTTCTACCCATGTAGCTGCAGGCAGTGATCTAGGTGCCTGAGTAATAGTATGCCTGGAATTTATCTAGTGTTCATAGGTTTAAAACAAAACACTTTCACAACCTGTACAATAATTCTGCAAGATAAGCAGAACCAGTATTTTTTAATCACCATTGAGCCAATTAAAAAAAAAAAAAATTGAAGCAGAAAATTCTATTAAGCAGACTATCTAAATTAACATAGCTAGTTAGTAGATGGAGCCCTGGTGGGGCAGTGGTTAAAATGCTTGGCTGCTAACCTAAAGGTCGCGATTTAGGTCAGTGGTTCGACCCACCAGCTGCTCCATGGGAGAAAGATGTGGCAGTCTACTTCCGTAAAGATTTATAGCCTTGGAAACCCTATGGGCCAGTTGTACTCTGTCCTATAGTGTCACTATGAGTTGGAGTCTACTAGATGGCAATGGGTTTGGTTTGGTTAGTTAGCAGACTGAAAATGGAAATCTAGTCTCCTGATTTTGAATTCACTAACAATCTGGATTCCTTAAAAGTTTTTTTCTTTGGGAGGATGGGTTGTTCTGACATTTGTGGAACCCAAAGTAAACATTTCATAGCATCTTCAAATTATTGTCATTGAAGAAAAATATTGAAGAAAAATAAAGCAAAACAAAATAAACAGAGTGATAGACAAAAAAAGAAAAGAAAGGTCTGGCAATCTGTTTCTGAAAAATCAGCTATTTAAACCCCCCAAAAAAATTTTTTTTTTTTTATTTACAGCATATAAAAAAAAAATTTTTTTTTTTTTTTTTTTTTTACAGCATATACCTCTACTCTGACACCGTGAGGTCACCATGAGTCAGAGTTGACTCGATGGCAATAGTTTTTTTTAAATGCTAAGGGGAGGGAAAAGCACACTGTAGAAGGGAAAAGGGTAAGAACAGGTGAGAAAGGAAGAATTCAGTTTCTCTCATCTGCCCTGGTGGATGTGGTTAAAGACAGGAATACAAAAAAGTAACCTGAAATGCTCTATTAATAAAGATTATGTAGCGTCGACACCACCCTGGGTCTCGTTCCCTTAGCACTGGGCTGGCATTGTGAGTTATAAAACTGCTTGATGGTGAAGCCATACCATATTGGAGGAATACGCTCTTTAAATGGACTTCGTTTTTCTATATACGTGTTCCCTTTGAGGTAAATCCAAGATTTTTTTATACTTTTGAGGGTCTAAAATAGCAGTGTGTTAAATTAGAAAAACGTGAACATGAAACTAGTTGCTAAATACATGATTTAGTCGTTTCCTTCACGGAGGAATCAAGAAGGAAATAATATCAAGAAGGGGACAAAATGGTTCAGACCCAGCTTAATGCAGCACCTTGAGCTTGCAACATTTTGCTTTTTACTTTTTTTTTTTTTGCATGTTGTAGTTAAAAGACACAGCAGTCAGATGAAGCTTCTTGATACATGACATAGCAGCTGGATTAGAATTGCAGAAGTCTGGTATGCACATTTGGAACAAAAGCTTCCGAAAGACTGACTTGTTGGTGTTGGGCTAATGGCCGTAGAGAGTAAGGGGTCTTTTCCTTTGTGCATTGTTTGTTTGTGCTGTATTTCCCTTTTCCAAGTGTGATTTAGGAGCTGGACTTTCCAGAAGCATCTATTGCGTGCTTTTTTCCTTGAAGAGGAACTATAAACCATAGGGCTTCAGACAGCCTGATAAGCAGTTTTCCAGCGTCACTAAGTCCACCAAATGTCATTAAGTCCCCCACAGTGTCCACCAAAGTGGTGAGGGCTCCAGCATATTTGTAAATGGCGTACCTCCCCGTTTTTCCTTGTGTTATTCATTAAGAGAAGGCAGGCATCCACTTGCTAGGAATACATCCCAATACTCAGCCATCTCTTTGGGTCTGAAGAATCTGATTAACCAAAGAAAAGGTTTGTTGATTTAAACCATTAAATCAGAAGTAACTAAATGTGTCTGGGGACCTATTGTTGTGTATCTCTTTAAAAAAAAAAAAAAAAGTTACCATCAAGTCAATTCTGACTCATGGCAACCCCATGTGTGTTAGAGTAGAACCGCGCTCCATAGGGATTTCAGTGGCTGATTTTTCAGTAGATCACCAGACTTTTTTCCAAGGTGCCTCTGGCTGGACTTGAACCTCCAACATTTTGGTTAGCAGTTGAGTATGGTAACCATTTACACCACGCAGGGAGAAAAGCACTTGCTGGTGTCCAACATGTTCTACACTTACTTTTCTGACCCTTTAATTCCATCCGAAATCCTGGGCACTTATGCCCTCATCCTTCCTCTGACTCTTCTGTCCACCAGCCTGTCTCTCTAGGTGGTTCCAACTCTTCTGTGTGAGAAACAGCCCTGATCTCCCCACATCCGTGACAAGACAGGGCAATAAAGCCCTTTGTTTTCCCCCATGAAACCTCCCCTGACCTATCTCTTCTTTCTTCCAGTAACACCAAGAGAGGGTGCTGGTGTGCAGCTTTGGGGAACGATTCCGCTCAGAGACGCAGCAGAAGTAACTGTAGACTTTACTTTTCTCCTTTAATCCTGTCTCCTCATCTGTGGAGGGCGGTGACTATTGACCTCACAGGATGATTGTAAGGAGTAAATAACCGTATCTGATACAGTATAAGATGCCATTGTGTGTTAGTTATCTAGAACAGCCTTAAGGCAAATATCGTAATGGGTGTCTTTAAAGAACAGAAATTGATTTTCTCACAGTTCAGGAGGCTAAAAGTCTGAATTCAGGGCATGGCTCTAGGGAGAGGTCTTTCCTTGTCAGTAGCCCTGTGAGTTCCTTGGTATTCCTTGGCATGTGTCTTCCCCCTGGGTATGTCTCTGTGTCTACTCTGACCTTTGTATAACTCAGAAGTGATGAGGTCTAGGACCCACCCTACTTCAGTAAGAACTCATTAACATAACACAAGAAAACCCCCATTTCCAAACAGGGTCATGTTTACAGGTACAGGGGTTAGGATTTTAACACGTATTAGGGGGACACAATTCAATCCATAACACATTGATTATAAAAGCTACCATTATTTCATCTACTGTCAAAGAAGAAGAAAGCTACCAGTTAAAACTCTGACATGCCATTGATTGTAAGATGCATCCAGGTTTCCAAACTGGAAAAGTGTGAAAACTTGTGTGTTTTAATATCCAATGAAATGTGAGTTAATAAGATAATGCATGTAAAATTCTTCCCGAGTCCGCTTTACTTACTATGTGACGGATCAGCTGTTTATGTGTCAAGAGAAGGTGACTAAAAGGTATTTTATCCATCACAGTATGAGGAGTTAAGTGATGTACCAAATTCTGCTAGATATGGGCAAGAGAATTTTAGAAAGAGTTTTGCATTGGCCTGTAATGAAACGAGAATTCTGGCAGGAAAGGCTGGCTATTGATTTAAGATGTCCTTGGCTTCCTACAGCTAATAGTCTTTTGTGGAGAGGCATCAGGATCCTGAAATCTTTTGCTGGAAATGTCAGTATTTCCACAGAGTACATCTGACGTTTGGTTTCTCCTTTCGAGTTTACAATCTAAACATTTTGGATTCTTCATTGTATCTAAATTTAGTTACTTGGAAACAGAAGAGTATTTGAGTCTTAGAATTTGCAATATAATCTAGTTGAGTCCTCACCCCTTTCTGGAACTACAGGTAAACGTCACAGTTACCACAATCCAAAGGAACAATGCTCTTGTGTTATTTGTATATTTGATATTTAAATGAAATAATAAACACTGTAACACTAGCATAGCAGTGCCTGTTGTTTGCAGGTAATTTGTTTAAAATGTACGTGTTTTAGGAATTTAAGTTTATTAAAAAAAAAAAAATGGCATTGGTAAACTGCCACTAGCCACATCGGAATATCCCAACTTTCCTGGAGCTACAGAAAAAAAACACTCCCCCACACTAGCACACACCAATCTAAAGTTCAGGGCTTTTTATAGTAACATAGAAACAGGCATATTAAATTATTATGCCACATTTCTACCAGCCTTTGACGTTTTTCGAATTCTCTGCTATGAAGTAACCCAAACAGTTCTCAAGCCTCGTGGCTGCCGAAGGTTTTGAAAGAATAACCTGTACGTGTTAACTAAGGCATCTACCGATGCCCCTGGCAGGCAGGCAGGCAGGTAGGTAGTGACATCCCCCACTCAACAAAGGAGGAAGAGGCCAGAGGGCAGGAAAATCGGACACGAGTCAAGGCCAGGAGCAGGCGCTTGCAGAGCTGGAGTTAAAGAACTCATGTGTTCCTGGTTACCAGGCCTGTGTTTGGCACTCCTTTCCGGCTTTAATCCTATGGGGGCTGGATTCTCTCTCCCCTTTGAAGTCCAAGGGCTGCTGGGCAGGGAGATTCCATGTATCTGCCTTTGTCATTCATCCTTAACCAAAGTGCACATAGAAACGTCAAGTGAGGGACCCAGAGGCACTGTTGGTCCGTAGCATTTATTTTCTTCTGAAGAAGAGCAGCTAACTTCAGTGATCATGGCTGTCGAAGTAGGTCTCTGAAGACTGCTCTGCAGATTCATTTCCTCCCTACATTGTTAAAATGTGTTAAATTGTCTGGAATGTGTATGTACCTGCGTGTGTGCGTGCGTGTGTGCGTGTGTGCGTGCGTGTGTGTGATTTTTTTTTGTTTCCTTTTCCTGAGCTATACTTCATTGTAGGTGTTCTGAAGCTGTTGTTTAATCAGAACCCTTTGGCGGCATGGTTTTTGATGGCTCCATCTTTCCAGAATGTGGGCTCTTTTTCACCCTTTTGGAAGTGTTTACCCTGAACCGTCGTCATTTTTTAGGCTGTTTTGCTCTCAGGGACCAACCAACTCCGGACTTGCTTTTGAGCTTCTGCAGCGTATCACTTTTCTCATTCGTATGCAGTATTAACTTTGAGAAGAATTTTAAGATGAAGATAAAAAAAAGCGTGCCTCTCTTATCTCTAGCGTTTGTAAAGCTTAAAAAAAAAATCGATCTCAATTAACTTTGATTTCTTTCTTTAGAAAACCATGTGCTGAAATAATCCTTCGCCAGATGTGAGAATGAGTTCCTCTCCCTGCAAACACATATTTTAGCCTCATTTAGTTCTAATAGTTTGGCCCAGGCTTTTCAACTTTACACTACCTTTATTTGGTCAATGGCTTTGTTTTCAAAAGTACTTTACTTGACCTGGGGGATATACTACTATTTTAAAATTATTATTATTTTTTTGGTGATGGAAGCCATTTTCTTTTTAGTTTGTAATTGAAAAGTTAGCCTGTCCATTATTTGTAAGCTATTTCTGCCAGTTTCGGATCTAAATCACACATTTATAAATGCGTCTCGTCATCTGTGAGCCAAAATTAACACTACGTAGTGTGTTATTCCCCTCCAAGCCTTGGGTGGGTCTTTGGGACAGGAAGGAGAAGGAGCACGGCTACCAGCCTGCTTTTTGTTGTGCCTGGGTAAAATCCTGCTGTGAGAAGGCAGGGTCTGTTTTGCAAAGATTATTTAAGAAGCTGTAATTTTTCTCCTTTATTATTTAATATGACAACACTAAGTCTCTGGTGTCTATTTCAGGTATGAGCCCACTTCTCTGAATTTACACAGATTCCTTGGTCGTTTCGCACAGTTTGCAGCCAGCAGAGAGCTCGTAACCCACCTCACCCGATGTTCAGGATGCCATTTCTCCATGCCCCACTTTGCTGCTGCCTTGCGTGTTTCTGTCTGTTTGTTGGTGTGTTTGGTTTTACTCTAGGTTCAAGGTGCATTGATTTTTTTTTTTTTTTCTTGTGCCTGATTCTGGTTCTCCAGCTAGCAAAACCAAGTCTTTTGTGTGTTCTGCATTACTGTTTAAACCTCTGGTTTAGTCTGTCCCAGAGTCACCAGGGCTGTGATTTTCGGGATGCTAAAGAAGTTTGCAGGGGCTGGGGGGGTGGGGGGTGTATTATCTGTGCACAGACATCTGGTCACCACTCTGAGGGCGGAAGCTTTGTGTTTGTTAACTTCTGATTCTTCCGACTCACAGTCTTGTAGTCCAGGGGATCAGGCAGTGAGGTTCATGTACTTGGGAACCTATAAAAAAAGCTGGGGACTTAGAAAACGAGTGATATGGATGGTCTGTGGGTAGGTGTGTGCTAGACTGGTAGATGAGTATGTACTGGGTGGGGAGAGATCTTTATACAATTGTGTGTGTTTCCTAAAGATTATGATACAAGTAGGCAGGAAGATCTCTACCTCAGAATGGCTGCTTCATAAGTCTCTGTTACTGGTGGGGAGCATCCTTAATTATTTAAAGGTCAACTGAAGGAATAAAAAGGTAGTGCTAATTTAAACACAGATCCCAAACCAAAAGGTGCAAGGAGGACCTAGTTGGCTGTAGAGGCAAGAGGGGCAGAGAGCTGAACATAAGTCATTTGATCACTAATTCTCTGGCTGGTCTTGGCAAGTTCACTTCAAGGTAAGTCTGGATCTACTGGACCTCATATTTTTCATTTGGAGATGAGAAATTTGGACTAGAAGGTCTCCGTGGTCCTCCCTGGGCCCCAAGTTCATTTGAAAAATTTGTACTCTGACCGGTATTGGTTTCTCACTAAACCAGTTGCCGTCAGGTTGACTCTGACTTACGTCAACTCCATGTGGGTCAGAGCAGAGCTGCATTCCATAGGGTTCTCAATGGCTAATTTTTCAGAAGTAGATTTCCAGGCCTTTCTTCTGAGTTACGTCCTGGTAGACTCAAACCTCCAACCATTTATTTGGCAGCCAAACATGTTAGCCATTTGCATCACCCAGGAAATCTAGTTTCTCACTAAGTGATAGCCACACTGGGGACACCAAAGGACCAAGTTATAAATGTGCTACACACACAATTACTTTTTCTATTATAGAAACCACGTTGCATTGTCTTGTGGATGCTCTGTGTCATTGCTGCACAGTAACGTGCTTAAGGTAGCTGAAATTTCCAAATCAAGTTCATCTTTGCTGATTTGGCCATAGAGTACAAGGACAGCCAGAGGCTAACAACTTGTTTAACTTAAAACCACAGAAAAAAAAAAAAAAACTTCCAACAAGGAGAGTTTTCTATTTCTTCTTACCAAACCATGCAAGAGAGCCAACATATTAATAAAAAGTAAAGACAGCAATCCAGATATTCTAAACATCCTGGTATTTGGACGCATCTGGATAATTCACAGCTTTTTGTTGTTGTTCATTGAGCATCCAGATGTTCGCCATTATGGAAGCACCACTTGAAACTCCATTTCAGCTAATAACTTAGAGTGGAAAAATTCATATCTTTGTCCGCTTGTCCTTTGGTGCTCCATTTTCCTCCCCCCTCACCCTTCTTCTAAGTACCTCTTCCTCAAAATCTCCTGGGATTGTGGCAGTTTTGCCAGATGCTTATAGGTGTTAGCCTTCACATTACTTTTTTTAATCTTCATGACCATTCTGTACCCTGTCTGCTTGAATTATAGGTTGCATTTGTCAAATAATGACACATGCAATTGAATGTCTTCTAAGACCTTTGAAATTCTACTTCCTTAAGTTGAGATTAAAGTGGGTATTATCTGCATGGCTGCAGTCAAGCCCGGGATATGTAAAAGTTTTCCTAGGCTGGCCAGACCTGACTCCTGTGGTCTGGAGGAAGGATAGAAAGGCCCTTTTCTGCTTCTGAAAGGTAGAAATGGATCCCGTGAAAACAACCTAGAATGTAGGCCCACTTAAAAGTGACTCTAAAGTCAACAACTTCTTGAAACATGACTGTCCTTTGGGGTATCCTGAGTATGTGTCTCTTTGGGCATTCAGGAAGCATTATCGGTTGTGAGCGAGGACCAGTCGCTGTTTGAGTGTGCCTACGGAACACCTCACCTGGCCAAGGCAGAGATGACCGCGTCCTCCTCCAACGATTATGGACAGACATCAAAGATGAGTCCGCGCGTCCCTCAGCAGGACTGGCTGTCTCAACCCCCCGCCAGGGTCACCATCAAGATGGAATGTAACCCCAACCAGGTGAACGGCTCAAGGTAAGGAGACTGCTAACACCTGTCTCCTGTGACCTCTTGCTTTCAGATCACTTGAAAGGGCAAGGCTGAAACGCATCCCACTTCTCCAGAGAGTGTTTCAGAAAGCAGGGCCCTTGGACAGTAAATTGGGGCAACGTTGAGAAAATGTGTTTTCCAGTGGTTGGTGTTGAGGATTAAGGTTGTAAAACTGGTAGTATATTTACCAAGCGCTCTCTTTGAAGATATGGTATTCAATTCCGTTCCCCAGGCAGGAGGACTCAGTGGGAGGGGAGACTGGCTTGCTCACATATGGCAGAATTCATCTCTGAGGTTTTTATTGCCTGGGAAGTAATGCTGTCTTCTGTTTTTATGGAGGGGGAGTGTCAGGTCGTGGCCAGGCAGTACAGCGTATGTCCAAGCCATTTACCTTTGCTGGTGGGTCCCCTTTCCTCGCCGTCCCCTTTCTTGATGCCTGCTGTTTCTTATCTTTACCTACACTTAAAACTAAACTCTGATGCCTCCATTATTATTAACTTTCCTGGGTTTGTCATGAAAATGCAACTGTCATGTATAATGTCATATCGAATGCAGCACTGTCCCTGGCACTCAAAAGCGTTTCACTGGATATGGTGGAGCTTCGAAAGGTAAAGTTGATTTCACTTATGACAGAAAACCTCATATATATTCAGGAAAACAAAAAACAAACCAAACCAAACCCAGTGCCCTCAAGTTCATGATATTCAGGAAAGAGGATATAAAATCTCAGCACAAAGAAAGGAGAAATTCTTTTCAATGGTGGGTCGTCTACGATGGATGGGGGCAGTGGTGGTTCAGCAGTAGAATCCCCAATTTCCATGCGAGAGACCCGGGTTTGAGTCCCAGCCAGTGTACCTCATGGGCAGCCACCAGCTGTCTGTCAGCGAGGCTTGTGTGTTGCTATGGTGCTGAGCAGGTTTCAGCGGAGCTTCCTGACTAAGAAGGACTAGGAAGGAAGGCCCGGTGATCTACTTGCAAAGCTCAGTCACTGAAAACCCTATGCTTTACAACGGTCAGACCTGCAACCAATCATGAGGATGCTGCAGGACCAGGCAGCATTTCGTGAGGTCACCACGAATGGGGGCCTGACTCGAAGGCAGCTAACAGCAGCAATCTACCAGAGGGTCATAAGAACAGCTTGCATTTTCCAGTACTCTCCCATATAAAAAGCCCTTTTACATCCAATAGCCCATTAGCCCCTTCAGTAGCCCCGGGGGGAATGCTTGTCCCCATTTGATGGATGAGGAAACTGATGCCCCAGCTTTTTTGGCTAACCCAAAATAACCTCTTAAAGGGACTCAAAATAATGGGACTGGGTGTTTAACTCCACACCCAGGACATTTTCCACTCTGTTACAGTTATCTTAGGGACTTCGTGTTACATATATGTTTTCATGATAAATATGTTTTTTAATAAGTATCATGTTTTATGAGCACTGGAAACCATTGCATCAACTTCTAGTGCAGCATTAATGAAGGTGCCAAGTCACAGTGCCGTAGAGGCAACATCAACATTGAGGCCGTGTGTGCCAAGCAGGGCGATGGAAGATGCTGGACCCTTCAGCCATCTGAGCAGTCAGTTCACGTCTGGACATTGAGTTTCTCCTTGCAAATGGGGATGGCAGTTCTAATACTGAGTATTTTGAATATTGCTATGACACGGGTCCTTTAAGTAGGATTCAAGCCAAGGAAGGCCCATCTTGGACCTCATCAAGGATTAATTCCTGAAGTTCTGAAAGAAATCAGTAGAAAATGAAGTCACAGGGCCCAGGATGTCAGAGTCCTGGGAAGTTAGTGACTATGTGTCAATATTTCACAGGTAAATCTTAATTTGATAGAATCTGCCCTCTGATCATTAACTATATATTTCCGAGATTTAGAAGAATGTGGTGTAATCGAATTTTAAAGAATGAAACAGTGTTTATGTAAAATACGGTTTGTGATGTTAACACTGGAAAGATGGGATTCTGTTTCCGATGGCGTCATGTGATCCCATATACGCCACGATGGTCAAGGTGTGAGCACTGAGAACAAGAAGCATCGCTAAAACTTTTCTTCTTCAGAAACTAATTTAGATCCACAGAAAAAACACGTGCAACTGTGTGTGTGTGTGAGAGAGAGAGAGAGTGGGACAGACTGGGAGAGAGAGAGAGGACAGAAAGCAAGAAAGGGTGAGAGAAAAACAGAGCAAGAGAGAGAGGGAGGAGAAAGAAGAGAATGAGAGACGAAGGAGGGAGAGAGAGGAGAAAGAGGGAGAGAGTGAGCAAACGGCTCAAGGCAATGTGTAGTGCGGTAATGTCCACCTGGCAATAAGTAGAGTGGACAGTGCCCTGGCCTTGTTTCAGGAGAGTCTGACCAAGGCCAGCTCTAGGAATGCCAATCCGGACTTAGCAAGCCTCAGAAGGGGACCAGTGGTTTCTCTTGTTCGCACATGCTATTCCTGAATTAAAAGAAGAACCCTGGTGTCTCCTGGGGAAAGTGAACACTGTTTTCTTCAACAGAGGCCTGTGACTTCCTTCACAGCCAACACCTACCCGCCTCCACACGGGGCATGTGGCGGCCTTCCCGGGCTGCAGTGGTTTACCACAGGAACTTGGACGAGGGGCCGGGCACCCCTGAGCTTAGGCTGAGGGGCTTCCGTCCCCAAGCAAGACACAGTCCCCTAGGCAGCGTCCCTCATGTTCTCAGCCCCGCTGCCTGGGAAAAGACTTTTTCATGGTTCTTCTATCCAGCAGGTGAAGAGATTGGGGTTGAGGGTGTCTTCCCTGGAAATGAAATACTTTTCAAAGGGAGCTGTACAGTTTTCAGGCAAGAGAACCATTGTTAGGTACCGGCCAGTCAAGTTTTGACTGATGTGACAATGTGACAGAGTAGAACTACCCCATAGGGTTTTGTAGGCTGTAATCTTTATAGGAGCAGATTGCCAGGTCTTTCTCCCAAGGAGCCACTGCGTAGGTTCAAACAGCCGAACGCCTAACCATTGTACCACCAAGGCTCCTTCAAAGGAACAATGGGAACATTAATATCCTGCTCTCTTTCAGCCTTTCAAAGAATTCCAGGATTGCCTGGGATGTTCCTGAGGTAGACTTTTTAAACATAAGTTCCGGCATTCGAAGCAAACCGATGTGGTTTCAATGGGTCTTCCCCAAGTGGAAGTCTGCCATGTTGTCGTCCTTCATCTCGGATTTGCGCTGATACTAGCTTAGCAGGTGCTGTCCCTGAGAGAACAGGGTTGGTTCCGTTTACCTCTGATCAAAGCCCATGTAATTTCTTGACAGAAAATGGCGGTTGTTGTCAGCTGCTATGAAGTCAGCCTGCTTCATGGCGACCCCATGTACAACAGAACAACATGCTACCAGTTCCTGCACCATCCCCGTGACGGATTGGGGGTCAGACCATTGCGATCCATAGGGTTTTCATTGGCTGGTGTTTAGAAGTAGATCGCCAGACCTTTCTTACTGGTCCATCTTAATCTGGAAGCTCCGCTAAAGCCTGTTTAGCATCATAGCCACACACAAGCCTTCACTGACAGATGGGTGGTGGCCACATATGAGATACTTTGGCTGAGAATCAAACCTTGGACTCTCCCGTGGAAGGCAAGACTTCTAC
The DNA here is from genome assembly GCF_024166365.1 of Elephas maximus indicus. Taxonomy (NCBI): domain Eukaryota; kingdom Metazoa; phylum Chordata; class Mammalia; order Proboscidea; family Elephantidae; genus Elephas; species Elephas maximus. The sequence goes on along the minus strand of NC_064820.1, from coordinate 220,625,761 downwards.
CACTGAGCCACCACTGCCCTGGGAAAATGGTGGACCCGGTGTATACTAGGGAGGGACGGAGCTTGTTTGCTTTGGAAACCTCTCATCCACTGTCATCAACTGCTTACCCAGTGTCATTGTTCCTCATGCCCAAGAATCTTCCAGGAGACAGCAGGGCAACGTGTATTAGTCCTTGTGTAGAAGGCAACAATGCAGAGTGCACCCATCCTCCCAGAGCCCAGGGGGCCCACAGGAGCGGAGTGCAGGGCCTGCCTGGTGTTCTGGGGCTGGGGGAGCAGCTCCTTCCTGTCTCCGGGATTCAGGGTAGCCCTTCTGCTCCCAGGGTTTCAGCCTGGCTGGGCAGGGAGTAGGAGAGGGGATGAAGCATAGTTCACGAGGGGACCCTTCAGGCTGTGACGTCGCAGAGCCCGGAGGAGTGGGTGGCAGTCGGAGTCTGCTCTTCAGGGCTCCCCAGGCTGCCTCAGCAGCCGTGCAAGAAGGAAAACCTTAAAGCTCAAAACCATGCATCTCTCGCGGAAGATTAGCAGCTTAGCAGCAGCGGACCTTGCAGATAGAAGGCTGCCTCAGATCAGATCTGCAGATGGTGCCTGCTTGCCATGTGATCTCCATGTGTGTAGTTCCAGCTCCAAGAAAGGAACAAGGGCACGTGCATTCAGGCTGCTTTCATTCTGGAGACCTGGAGTGGGAGGGGGCTGGAGCTGGGGGGATGGGAATGCAGAGACCTTGGAGACAGGGATCCTGCCTGGGAGGGGCTCAGAGACCGAGACCGGATGCTGTGGGGGTGGGCATGGTCCTGGAGTGGGTGTGGTTCTGGGGGTGGGCGTGGTTCTTGGTGGGTGTGGCCCTGTGGTGGGAGGCATGGTTCTGGGGAGGTGGGCGTGGCTCTCGGAGGAACACCATTCTTGGTGTGGACTTGCTTCTTCCCGCCTGAACCCCCGAGCAGCCAAAACATTCCCCTACCCTGCATCCTTCCAGACACTGTGCAGTCGCCCTTCACAAGAAAGGCCTGTGCCAGGGATGCTGGGGAGTTAGGGCCAAAACAAGAAGAGACACTGATCTCAGCATCAGCTCAAAGGCTTTTTCTGATTGTTGCTCCTCTGAGCTTACGTATGGTATACTTTAATGTGGCACACATAGCTGTCGAAGTCCAAGGGGAGTTGGCCAGTGTAGGCTGCTACCTCTCTGGCTCCTCATTGTCCTTTCACAGGACAGGTGTCCTCTCTCCAGCTTTCATCTTGCCAGAGTGTGCCCCGCCTCCTTACTCGTGTGTTGTTTCCAAGGGCGGCCTAACACAGTACCACAATCTGGGTGCCTTAAAGCATCATGACTTTATTCCTTCACAGTTCTGGAGTGTAGGAGTCCAAAACCAAGGTGTTGGCAGGGTTGGTTCTTTCTGGAGATTTAGAGTCTGTCCCATGGCTATCTCCTAGTTTCTGACCATGGATGTGTGATCCTTGGTGATTCTTGGCTTCTAGATGTATTACTCCAATCTCTGCCTCCATTTTCACGTGGCCATCTTCCCTCTGTGCATCTCTCTGTATCTCTTTTCTTTTAGAAGAACACCACTCATGCTGGATTAGGACCCACCAGACTCCTATATGACCTCGTGTTAACTGATAACGTCTTCAAAGACCCCCATTTTCAAACAAGGTCACATTCACAGGCACCAGGGGTTAGGACTTGAACATACCTTGTTTTGTGTGTATGTGAGAGGGGGCACCATTCATATCCATAACACTCATGGAACACGGACTTTGGGAACGGCTGCCTTCTGTTCCTATCTGTCCATCCATCATCCATGGTGGAAAAGACCAAGTGCTTTGGGGCTGAGTTCCTAACGAAGTGGTGGAATTCCACAAAACCTCAGCCCCTACAAGCGACGAAATGGGATCTGTTGCTGTTAGAATAGAGTCTCTATAAAAAAAATAATAAAAGAAAAACAGGAGAAAAAGGAGCCATTGCCTCACGAGCCAACTGGGAAGTCGTTGTGGCTTTGGCCTGGCTGCTGCTGTATCAGCCAGAAGACTTCTTTCAGATACTAATCTGATTGCACGCTGTGTATACACAGGACATCACTTCTCAGCTTCACCAGTCCATGACCGCCCTCCCGTTCCCCTTTCTTCACTCCAGCCTCACGCACAGAAAAACCCCAAGTGTTCACACAATGGTGAAATGTCAGTGTGTAGCCAAACTCAAACCAGCTGTTTCTCTGCAGTCCATACAGACAGCCCTGCTGGCAATACTGGTGCTTGCCTGGTCTCTAGCCAGCTGCCTGCTAATGGCCTTAACTTACTAGGAGGGCCTGGAGCTCAAGCCACTGGACACCAGCAAGATAGGCCAAGAAATAACACACACTCACACAGGGTCCACAAAACACTTGTCTTCCCATTGGTATGTAGGGTACACTGTGTGCAAACTAGGCTGCTTCCCCACCATCCCTATAGATAAGCGCCCCTGTCCCAGACCAGCCAGATCTCAGGCAGGTTGCATTGCACATCTCCCTCATCTTACCGTCTGTGGAATCATGGAAATCCCAAGTACCCCACTGGGAAGCTAATTGGAGGTGGAACCTATTGAGTTTGTGTACCATGCTGTGAGTCCTACCATAGCCCAGTCTCCAGACCACCTGGAGTCATAATTTATAGTAGATTCTGTTGGATGGGGAGGTGAGGGTCCCCTTGTGTAGTGGTTCTCAAAGTGGGGTCCCAGGATCGTCGCCATCTGGGAGTTAGTTAGCGAGGTAAATTTTCAGGCCCTGCCCCAGACCAAGGGTATAAGTCAGGATTCTCCAGGAAAACAGAACCAGTAGGACCTACTGGTTTTATATATATATATATATGTAAAACGTGTGTGAGAGAAGAGAATATTTTAAGGAATTGGCTCATGTAATTATGGAGGCTGGCAAGTCCAAAATCCACAGTGCAGGGTGGCAGGCTGGAAACTCAGACAGGATTTCTGTGTTGCAATATTGAGTCTGAATTCTTCCTTCTCCCAGAAACCTCAGTTTCTGCTCATAAGGCCTTCAACTGATTAGATGAGGCCCACCCACATTATCAAGCATCATCTCCTTGACTTAGAGTCAACGGATTGTAAATGTTAACCACAATCAATAAAATACCGTCATAGCAGCCACTAGGCTAGTATTTGATCATTTAACTGGGCACCATAGCCTAGCCAAGTTGACACATAAAATTAACCATCAAACCTACTGAATCGGAAGAGATTCTGGAGTGCGGTCCCACATTCTGTGTTTTAAGGAGCCCTCTGGGGGATCCTGATGCTTGTTTGTGTCAGGGGGAACCACCGCCCTGTTCATAATCCTGGGTGGTAAAAATGGGAACCCCGAGTACTGGGTGAAGGTGGCCTGGTGAGTGAGTAATCTGGGGAATGCAGTGTGCAGAGGAGAGTGTGTTCCCGGAAGTCTGCCCTGCCTCCCATCCATCAGCCCTTTGCCAGGCTGAGTATGTATACGGAAATACAGTGTTATCGGGGCCTTGCCTCTCTATGTGGTCTGGGAAGGAGACTCGGCTGCTGCTAACCAAAAGGCTGATGGTTCAAACTCACCAGCTGTTCCACAGGAGAAGGATGTGGCAGCCTTGGAAACCCTATGAGGCAGTTCTACTCTGTCCTATAAGGTCACTGTGAATCCGAATCGACTTGACGGCAACGAGCTTGTTGGGATCAGATAAGAACAAGGTGCTTTGACATATTACATAAAGTGCATGCCACCTGTAGTTTGATGAAGATTGGTCCATCTTGCTGTCACACATTCTGGTTATGGGTGGAGCCATTCATTTATAGAAGTGTTTATTGAGCACATACAGTAATAAAATGTACAAAGATCCTCTGTCTCATGAAATTCACTTTCTAGTGGGAAGAAGGCAATTAAACAAGTAATTAAGTGAAATACATAGCAGAAGAGATAGTGGTAAGTGCTAAAGAGAAAAATAAAGTAGGACAGGGGGTGACAACTTTAGATAGTGTGGTCTGTGAAAGTCACCACTGAGAAGATAACATTCAAGTAAAGCCCCAAAGGCAGTGAGGGATCTGCAGAAGAATATTCTGGACAGAGGGCATTGTAAGTGCAAAGGCCCTGAGGTGGGACAGGCTGATGTTTTCAGGGACAGCAAGGAGGCCATTGTGGCTGGGAATTAGTGGCCAAGGGGAAGAGGAAATGAGGTTGGAGAGATCACAGGCCATTGGGTGACTTTGAGTTTCCTCTGAGTGAGCTAGAAAACAGCAGGAGGGAACGTGATGCTGGTCCGTTTGAACAGAATCTCTCTCCAGCTCCTGTATTGAAGTCAGAGACCAGTTAGCACCCTGCAGGAATCTGGGTGAAGGATGGTAGAGGCTGGTGTGAGGGTGGTAGCAATGGAGGTGGGAGAGGTGGTTGGATTCTGGCTTTATTTTGAATGTAGAGCTGATGTTCTCTGCTGGTGGTTTGGATATATAGTGTGAGGAAGAGAAAAAATGAGGATGATTCCAAGGTTTGGTATATGTACCCCAAATGAGATGTGGACAACCACAACTAGGAGACAGACTGGGATTAGAGCCCAGCCCCTTCTTAGCTTCAGCCATGACATTGAGGATGTGAACTTGGCTTTAATAAACACCAGGCAAAACAGGATGGGTTCCTCCTTCCTTGCCTGAGTTCAGTAGATCTTAATTCGTTAAGCCAGCGGTTCTCAACCAAAGGTGATTTTTGACCCAGGGTAGATTGGCAATGTCTGGAATCTGGAGCCCTGGTGGTGCAGTGGTTAAGAGCTCAGCTGCTAACCAAAAGGATGGCAGTTGGAATCTACCAGCTGCTCCTTGGAAACCCTGTGGGGCAGCTCTACTCTGTCCTATAGGGTCACTATGAGTCAGAATTGACTCGACAACAACAGGTTTAGTTTGAGGTTTGGAGACATTGGAGGAGGGTGTTGCTGGCCTCTAGTGGGTAGAGGCTAAGGATGCTGGTCAACATCCTGCAGTGCACAGGACAGTCCCCTGTGACAAATAGCAATTCTGCCCAAATGTCAGCAGTGCCGAGGTCAGGAAACCTTGCCCTAAACCAGCGTTATTTGGTGCTTTCTCTGTATGGTGTACTGCATTAGCCACTACGAAGTTGGGTTAAGAGGAGCTGGCAGTCTGTCAGAGGTGAGAAAGAGCCTGTGAGATCCGGTGCCAAGTACAAGGACAGAGAGATGCTCAGGCCCCAGGGATAGCAAGGTGAGAGCAGGAATAACTTCCCTGGGGCAGGAGCAAAAGGACTCTGAGAGGAATCACACTGTCACTATTTCCACAGCACACTGATTTATTAATAGATTGTTGGGTACAGTATCTCACCCAGTATTTCGTCTAGAAAGAGACATTAATGTTATTATTCCCATTTTATTTCTGGTATATATTAAACATTTTAAAACATGTTCATTTTATATTATTACCGAAGGTCAGTTTACCTGTACTCACCTTCACATTAACTTCAGGAGGTGTCTCCAAACCAAACATCAGGCAACAACAGCCAGTTGCCATTGAATTCATTTCAGCTCGTGCCGACCCCATGTGTGTCAGAGTACAGCGGTGCTCCACTGGGGTTTCAATGGCTGATTTTTCAGAAGCAAATTCCCGGGACTTTCCTCCGAGGCTCCTCCAGGTGGACTCAAACCTCCAACCTTTCGGTTAGCAGCTGAGCGCATTCACTGTTTACACTACCCAAGGACTCCCCCTTCTCCATCATCATCACTTATGGTCCTCGATGCTGTCTCTTGTGATGTCACATGGGTTGGCACCCTTTTGAAAAACAAGAGACCATAAGAGTTGTGCTCTTCATTCAAGGTGCAACTTCGTTCCATCAGCTCACTGTGGGAGTTGTCAGCTGGGAGAGGGAGTCTGTCCTGGCATTTTCTACCTTGAGAGTAAATAATTTTGGTTAACCAGAATTTACATAGCCTGTTATGAAAATGGAGCCCTGGTGGTGCAGTGGTTAAGAGCTACAGTGAGCTGTAGCTGCTAACCAAAAGGTCAGCAGTTTGAATCCACCAGCCACTCCTTGGAAACCCTATGGGGCAGTTCTGCTCTGTCTTATGGGGTCGCTATGACTTGAAATCGACTTGATGGCAGTGGACTTGGTTTGGGTTTTTTTTTTTTGGTTATGAAAATAAAAACCTGAAGCGCTATAATGGCTGTTGGGCTTAATTCTTCCCTCTCAGAAAAATGAAAGTGTTTCAAACAAACAAAAAGATGTCATAAGCTTTAGAAGATCTCACATTTGATCTTTCTCATGTAACAGTCTGTAGATCTCTTATTCTCTAGAACATTTCATTGGAATAAATTGCATCCCCAATATGGTACATTCCCTCACAAATTTTTACAAACTAAATGCTATGCAGTTTTGCTGATAGGTGGTTTTCAGCTGGCTGTAAAGAGAAATCTTTACTTTAAAAAATGAAACTTTTGTAGGACAACTTTAAGTCCCTTTTGGGGACAAAGAACTAAGTGTTGGTGAGTCGTGGTGACTTTTTAATTAATTTTGTCCTCAACTGCTTCAGGTGTGGGGGAAGGGAACAAGGATGGTGGGAAGAGGCTGAAATTCCAGGTGTAAGAGAGAATATTTAGGACGGGTAAAAATAACACACAGCTGTGAAGACAAACATCTCTGGTTTCAGTTTGAGCCGGTGTTGTACATGAATCACTGCTGAGCTCTGCCCCTGCTTTGGCCCTGGGGTCTGAACCAGCTTTTCCACTGCTCTGTTCCCTCCATGATTCAGAAATAAAACAGACCCGCAAATTATCCTGGAGCCCTGTAGACAATCTCCTCCTTGTCTGGGGTCCTAAAAATACCCTTTGTGGTGACTTACCTCAGTTCTAAACTTCATACCATGAAACTTGATTAGGAGTTTGTTCACTAGATTAGGACTACATGTGTGTTTTTAGGATCCTTAGGAAGAAAACCACCTGAGAAAGGATTTATTTGCTTTCGGGTTTGAGAAAGGCCTGGAAGATTTGTTCCTGCCAAGCTTCTTCTCAGGGGCCCTCTCGTGGAACTGAACGTTTGGGCCTCTTCAGGTCGAGCTGCCAAAAAAAGCCCACTATCTTGCTCCCGTGTACCTTCGTCACCAAGTTCATCTTAGCATGAAATAACCTAATAAACTAAAGAGAATATTCAAGAAGACAGTGCTATTCTAAGAAAGAGTAACAGGCTAAAGACTGCACTGTAGTAAAGATTAGCTGGCTTACCCACATCAGGGGTCTAAAACCAAAACACCAAACCTGTTGCTGTCAAGTTGATTTGAACTCATAGCGACCCTATGGGACAGAGTAGAACTGCCCCATAGGGTTTCCAAGGAGCAGCTGGTGGATTTGAACTGCCAACCTTCTGATGAGCAGCTGAGCTTTTAACCACTGTGCTGCCCGGGCTTCATCAGGAGTCTACTGAGATGTAATTCTGAATCAAGCACGAACAAAAACAACACACACGGGCGTGTACACATGTGCGCGTACACACACAAGCACAGTAAGTTGCTATGTTAATTTGTATAGCGCTTTACCATTTATAAAAGCATATTCACATACACATTTCAGTGTCTTCATAGCACCCTCAAAGGTGGCTTTTGGTTCATTCTTTGAATGAAAAAGTTCAGCCACAAGAGGTGAGGTGACTTGCCCAAGGTCAATCATGGTCAAGGGTGATTTCCTGATTCTAAGATTACAACAGCCCAACAACCCATTGCTGACGAGTTGATTCCGACTTACAGTGACTCTTTAGGACAGAGTAGAACTGCCCCATTGAGTTTCCTTCCAAGGAGCGCCTGGTGGATTCGAACTGCCCACCCTTTGGTTAATAGCCGTAGCTCTTAACCACTATGCCACTAGGGTTTCCGATTCCAAGATTAGGGGCTTTTGATTGCACCATAGGTATAAGATAAGCCGCTCACTATTTAGCTGGGGAGACTCATTCATAAATATTCGCCAATTCAGTTCCTCATTTCACAGACATTTATCGGGCAAATACAGAGAACGGTGGAGGGTAAAGGAGTCAGTGCACTCTGGAGACCCAGGAAAGGCTCACAGAGAATGTGACCCTAGAGGTGAGTTGGGGCAGGTGAATACTGCAGGTGCCAGGTGGTCGTGGGCAGCAGCTCCAACATCGAAGGTAGAAGGAATAGCAAAAGCAAAGGCCCCCGGGGGAGTGAGTGGTAGGGGGTGATGTGTGATGTGGTCTTTGAGGGCAAAGTGCATGGAGTTGGTGGGTGGCGAAGGCTTTGAACACCAGAGTGCCTGCTCCATGAGAACAGGGATATTGGTGTATCCCAAGCACCTGGGGTGGTACCTGGCATAGACAGATGTTCAGTAAATACTTGTTAAACGAATGAATGAGTTGAGGTGATTCAGGGCTGAATCACCAAGGAGAGTTTACGGAGTTTGGATTTTATCCTAAGGCGTTGTCTTAGTTTTTTAGTGCTGCTATAACAGAAATAATACAAGTGGATGTTTTTAAAGAACAGAAATTAATTTTCTCACGGTTAAAAAAAGAAAAAACTTGACATGGAGTCTATTCCAACTCATACCAACCCTGTAGGATCAAGTAGAACAGCCCCGTAGGGTTGCCAAGGAGCAGCTGGTGGATTCGAACTGCAGACCTTTTGGTTAGCACCCTGAGCTCTTAACCTCTGTGCCACCAGGGTGCCTTCTCACAGTTTAGGAGGCTAGAAATCCAAATTCAGGGCACCAGCTCTAAGGAAGCACTCCCTCTCTCTCTCTCTCCGTCTCTGGGGGAAGATGTGAGCGGTGATCTTCGTCTCAGGTTCTTAGCCCCAGTGTTTCTTGGTGATCTTCGAGTGGCATCTGTCTTCTCCTCCTTTGTGCTCCTTGGTCTCTGCATCTGTGCTGTTCCTTATAACTCAGAAGTGATTAGATTTGGGACACACTGTATGGCCTTGTTAACACAACAAAGAAAACCCTATTCCCAAATGTATCCACAAGTATAGGAGTTAGGAATCCATAATGGTGCAATGAACTAAGGAAGGGGTTATGTTGGAAGTGACTGCTTGAATTCATGTTTGGGGAGATTACTCTTTAGCAGGATGGGGACACTTTCCAAGTGAAGCTCGGAATACTCCAACAGTGTGTATGATGGGGACAAAGGCTTTGGTGTTGGGGAGAAGCATGTGGTTTTCCACTAGAGGCAAGGAAGGAGGATGAGTCTTGAAGAGTGGGTAGTGATACGTTTGGGGGGTTTGCCCCTGCCGACTAAGAGAATATACCATCCTCCCAGATTCCATTTTGATTTGCGTTGGTTCTCTAAGGCCTGAGTGTCTCCGCTAAGTGTTCTGAAGCAAGGGTGAGTCAAAAATTTAATGTGTCTAGCGAGCTCAGGTCTCACTTGGGGCACTCTTCAATAAATGAGGTCCATTCACACTCGCTGTGGTCAGAGATGACAGCGTAGACTTGGGCTCCATCCTTATAAGCTAATGGCCACATCTGTGTCATTTCACTGTGGGCTCTTTCCACGATGGAATAAACCCCGCTGTAAGTGCACTTTGATGTGAGAAAACGAACGTCAGATGACAAGTTTATTTTGCTTTTCAAAAACCAAAGCTCTAATTTTATATTTCTCAGTATATTTTTAGTGGCATATTACCACCTCTTTGAAAAGAAAGCATTATGCATGTAAAGAGCTAAATGAAGCTGTGGTGTGGGGCTCTGTTTCGCTTAATCTTAAAAAATTAGATTACTTTTCTAGTAAGGGGACATTGGTGGTTCAGTGGTAGAATTCTTGCCTTCTATGCAGGAGACCCGGGTTCGATTCCTGGCCAATGCACCTCATGCACGGCCACCACCCATCTGCCAGTGGAGGCTTGTATGTTGCTGTGATGCTGAACAAGCTTCAGTGGAACTTCCTGACTGAGATGGACTAGGAAGAAAGGCCTCTGAATCACAACGATCTAATTTGCGACTAATCATGAGAATGGCACAGGACCGGGCAGTGTTTCCTTCCATTGTGCATGGGGTCACCAGGAGCCAGGGGCCAACTCACTGGCAGTTAGTAACAACTTTCCTGGGGGTCCAGCTTCTCTCTTCTGATTCTCAGTTGTCTCTCTTCTCATGCCCATGACCTGAGTCTGATTCTTTTCTACTCTGCCCCCTTAGCTCGGGAAATTCTCCTTTCATTTCCTTTCACATTCATTGTTTATGCCAAGTACGTCAATGAAGTGTTGGGGAGAAGCATGTGAAATTTAACTATAAATTGAAGTGACTGACTTTTTTTAAACCAAACTTATTAAAACTCATAGCTGTGTCTAAATACACGTTGCCATCTTCACAGTCTCCTGGGAGATTCTGCCGTTGCTCCCACGAGGCTGCCCCCTACTTGGCTCACATCTGGAACATTCTTCCATATCTGCCTTCAGGGACCACCCCAAGGGCATTCATCTGAAAATACTCAGTAGTAATGAAATGGAGTCATGTGAGGGTTGGTTCAACTATGTTTTATGTCTGTGACTTGCCAAGTGAGGTCCTGTGGCTTAAAGGGCAAATATGTGCACTTAAGACTCCAGCTATCTGGGTTCAAATCCCAGCTCCTGATTGCGTAACCTTGGGTAAGTTATTCAACCTCTTTGTGCCTCGTCTGTACAATTGCTGCTGCTTAGTAACATTTACCTCCTGGAGTTGTTGTGAGAATTAAACAATAGTAACAGCTAACTCTCAGTATTTATCATGTACTGTTGCTGTTGTTATTAAGTGCTGTCAAGTCGATTTCAACTCATAGTGACCTCAGGTGACAGAGTAGACTGCCCCATAGGGTTTTCTAGGCTGTAATCTTTACAGGAGCGGATTGCCAGATCTTAGCTGGTGGGTTCGAACCGCCAGCCTTTTGATTAGCAACCAAGCGCTTAACCGTTGCACCACCAACGCTCCTTTATCATGTGCTAGGCACCCTTTTAAGTGCTTTACGCATGTATTTGTAGTTGTTGTTCGCTGCTGTCAGGTCAGCCCCTGACTCATGGCGACCCCATGTACAGCGGTCCTGTACCATTCCATCATTGTGATCCGTAGAGGTTTCCTTGGCCGATTTTTGGAAGTACGTCACCAGACCTTTCTTCCTAGTTCCTCTTAGTCTAGGAACTCTGATGAAACCTGTTCAGGATGGTAGCAACATGCAGACCTCCCACTGCTGGACAGGTAGTGGCTGTACACGAGGTACATTGGCCAGGAATTCAACCCCGGGTCTCCCTCACGGCAGGCGAGGACTCTCCACTGAACCACCACTGCCCTCGCCCACACGGTTACTGTAATACGAATACGTGAAAAGGGCTTTGGCTCATCCCTAGCATGGTAAGCAGCCACATACTGAACAGAAGAGAAACCCAATAAGGTCTGTAAGGATTTGTTTATTGACCACGTGTGTGTTGAGCTTAACCACAATGCCCTGGGTGCTCTTGAGGCTTAAGTATCACCTTATTTAATGCTGACAAATTTGAATTTAAAGTCTAGACATTAGGTCATTGTGGAAACCAGGGGAATATATAACACTGTATCTCTTGAGGTTTTTCATTTAATTATTTTATATATATATATGTATGTGTGTGTGTGTGTGTGTGTGTGTGTGTGTGTATATGCACTGATCTGTCTGGTTGGCCAGGTCTCACTAAGAAACAGTGTCAAGAAACAGTCCGTATGAAGAATTGGCTGAGACTGCCCAGTCTTTTGATTTCTGTAGCTGAGGGAGCTGAGAGCTGTGTGCCTGTGCGCCTTGCTTTGTGATTGGCCGCTGCTAACCCTGTGTGGGTCTGTTATGAGTTGCTGGCAGGATACTGCCTACCATATCACTGGTGTTCTTGTCATGCGAAGCCGGGAGAGAAACTCTCAAATCTGAGACCATGAAAGCTTTGCTTCTGCTGAGATACTGGTTTGTTTTTATCTTGTTGACATTTTGAAGCCTTCCCCCTTTGCTTTGGCCAGTAGGAAGCTCAAAGATTAATTGGTATCCTACCTCTAACATCTATGAAGGACCATAGGAAGCTTACTTGATGTGCTGATTTAATCTCTTGATTACTTTTCTGCCCTTATTTCCAATTCATTTACATTCCCTCAGGTATTTATGTTATTTTGTCTTATATGCATTCTTTTATAATCCACTTCTAACTTCAAACGTTTTGAGGAAGAGCAGGGGAATAAAACACATTTAAAACGATGCGCACGTACATGTAAAGACAACTCTAGAGTTACAGAGACATCCCAGGGTGGCACAAACAGTTACCATGCTCAGCTGTTAATCAGAAGGAAGGGTAGAGGTTTGCGTCCACCCAGAGGTGCCTCGGGAGAAAGGCCTGGTGATTTACTTCTGAAAAACCAGCGATTGAGAACCCTACGGAGCACAGTTTTACTCTGACATGCATGGGGCCACCGTGAGTCGTAATCGACTCAAGAGCAACTGGTAAGTCGTAGAGAGCTGTCGAGGCAACATGTGGGGTTTTTTCCCTGGAAAACTATTAACATAAAATAGACACCTGTTCGTCCAGGTGGCTTCCAGGCAGCTGTGCCTGGAGACTTGGAAATGGGGTTTCCCCATCCAGCCCTCTGATTCTGTAATCCTACGAGAACCTAATTGAGTTTGGCAACATGTCCTACTTTTCGCCTCAATTTTAAATTTAGCAAAATCGGCATTGTCTTTGCCATGTTCTTGTACCATTACTTCAGAATACTTGTGTGTTTTAAGTCAAGGATTATGTTCTCAGCTCACCTGAACTGAATGCCCCCAAGTCACTGTAGTGGTTAGTTATTAGAGGCTCAACTGGCCGATTTAGAGCCCTGTTGGTGCAGTGGTTAAGAGCTCAGCTGCTAACCAAAAGGTCAGCAGTTCGAATCCACCAGCCACTCCTTGGGAACCCTGTGGGGCAGTTCTACTCTGTCGTGTAGGGTTGCTATGAGTCAGAATCAACTTGACAGCAACATTTTTTTTTTTAGGTCAATTTAATTGGTCATGTCTCCAGTTACCAGAAGAAGCAGACCTTGAAGATCATGTCATCTTTCTGTACTATTTCAGGGTCACCACAATCATGCCCACATGCCATGGGGGTTTTTGTGATGGCTGTAGAGGCCACCCTTCCCAAGTTGTACACCCTCAAGGATGTTGTGGGGGAGTTGGAAAGTGATGTGACCCACTTTTTGGCACCCCAGCTGCCCAATTCCTTCTCCAAAATCTTCATTCTGAACCAGCCTTCCTCTCTTCTCATGGGGCCGGACTCCGGGCCAGTGTGGAATTTCTCCTCTGTGAACACAGGGAGGCAGCTCTCTGCCCAGCTCCTATTCCCTCTTACTGCTGTTGCCACGTATTGTATGGGGGATGGTACCATCTTAGTGGTGTAAACAGTTAAGCACCCAACTACTTGCCAAAAGGTTGGTGGTTCAAATCCACCCAGAGGTACCTGGGGAAGAAAGGCTGACCCTCTGTTTCTGATAGGTCACAGCCTTGAAAACCCTATGGAGCACAGTTCTATTTTGCACATAGAACCCAGACATATTTGAGAATATGGTTAAGAAACTATAATTTTTATATATCCTTAAAGGGAAAGAAGTCTAAGCCCCAAACAGTAAGACACGGACATTTCATATTCACCAAATGGTTATCTACTTAGCAAGCAACCAGTCTAGCCTCAGAATTTCCACAGGAACTACTATAAAACCATAGGTATGTACCAAGAACGCAGCATGTCAAGGGATGCTCTTTGCTATTCATATTTTAAGAGCAATGCATTGAATGTCCAAACCCTTGTTCTGTCGGAAGAGAGACCATGTGGTTCTGATATTGTCTAAAAGAGCTAAGCAAATCTCCGGTGTCTTTGATATTCTCTGCCACTTGGATGAACAGGGGTATGAAACACCAAGCTGTTTATGAAACGTTTCTCCGTGGTGACTCTTCAGTCTCCGAAGGCACAGTGGTCGCGTAGCTGTAGCGCAGAAAGTAAGGGAGCAGATTTCTGTAGCGCAATTATTGTTTTTATCACACCAGGGCAGAGAGCTGTATTTATAATGAGACTTTCAAGTGAACACTTTGAATGATCTGACTCGCGATTAAAAAATGTTTGTTTCTTAAATAACAACAACAACAAAAAAACAAACTGCCATCGAGTCGACTCCAACTCTTAGCGACCCTATAGGACGGAATAGAACTGTTCCATAGGGTTTCCAAGGAGCATCTGGGGGATTCGAACTGCCGACCTTTTGGTTAGCAGCCGTAGCTCTTAATCACTGCACCACCAGGAGTGTCTAAATGGATGCCCCTGGAAGATTCCTCTTTTCTCTAAGAATTGCCCCTAAAAAAAAAAATTTTTTTTTTTTTTTTACCCAGTGCTAAAAAAGCTAGTTCTTATTTATGCCTCTGTACCTGTCCTGGGTCCCTGGGTGATGCAGACAGTTTGTATTGGACTGCTAACCTAAAGGCTGGCAGTTCACACCCACCCAGTGGTGCCACAGAAGAAAAGCCTGGTGATCTGCTTCTGAAAAGATTGCACCAAGAAATTTCTATGGAGCTGTTCTGCTTTGTAACACATGGGGTCGCCATGAGTTGGAATAGACTGACCGACAGTGAATGGGTTTATACCCCTCCTGGTTGTGTCGCACACCTGCCGTGCTGGGGAGAGAACAATCCCCAGGGCTGTGATGGCGTCGGCAATAGGAACGGTGGTGTGTACTGGAACGCACATCTTAATCCAGAGCAACGTGGGAGCCAGAGAATTCTTGATGCCTTCCTGAAATCAGTGTCTATTTTACCTGTTAAAGAAAAGCATCTTACCTGTTCTTCATGGAGGCAGCCTGTGTGGTGAGGAGCGTGGACTGTGAGTGTTGGTTGCCCAGGTTCAAATCTCAGTTCTACCTCCTGCCAGCTGAGACCTGGAGCAAGTGCTTCCCTGTACTGGGGTTCCACCTCCATAACATGGAGACAGTGTTGGCCCGTCCCTCACGGGGTCCCTGAGGAGACCAACAGGCAACTGCGAAGCTCTCAGGACAGTGTCCACACACACAGAGGGGCTGTACTTTTGCAGTTCCCGTGTCCAAGAGGATTGCCAGTTGCCACTGAGTCAGCTCCAACCCGTGGCAACCCCGTGTGTGTTAAAGTAGAACTGTGCCTCTGTAGGGTTTTCAGTGGCCGAATATTCAGAAGTGTATTATCAGATCGTTCTTTCAAGGAACCTCTGGGTAGACTCATACCTCCAACCTGTCGGTTAGCAGCTAAGTGTGTTAACCATTATTACCACCCAGGGACTCCCCGAGAGAATTAACAAAGGGAAACGACTGAAATGTGGAAATAGAACGGTTGGAGCCCATTTAACCAATATTTGTTGAATACCCGCTTGGGTCCAGCACAGCAACGGCTCTGTGGGGAGGACCGTCTTCCCTCTTTAAGCTTGGAGTTTCCTTAGATTTATCACAAAAACTATTTATTATAAAACTACTATTTATTTAATTATCCACCATAGTTAATTAATTATTAGCAAATCATCAATAATTTATTGTGTAACTGATAATTATAAATAATCATATAAACAATCTGTGATAGTTAAGGTTGTGTGTCAACCTGGCTGGGCCATAACTCTCAGTGGTTTGGCAGTTGTGATGTAGTTTGACAGTCGTATAATAATGTAATCACCTCCGTGATGAGATCTGATATAATGTGATCACCTCCATAATGCACTCCTCTGTGAGCAGCCAATCAGTTGAAAGGGAGTTTCCTTGGGGGTGTGGCCTGCAACCAATATAGGTGGACTTTCTGGCAAGGCTCAAGGGCTTTTGCTTGCTGTGGATCCTGCAGCTGGCTCCTGCTCATCTAACCTCCAGCTCTTAGACCTTGAGCTAGTAGCTTACCTGCTGTCTTGCCTGCCCATCTTGGGGTTCCTCAGTCTCTTCAGCCTGTGAGCCAGAGCCCTTCTGTCTGACCTGCTGATCTTGGCTTCTCCATCCCTTTGCAGGAAAAGCCTCCAGCCTGACCCAGGGACTTGAGACTTTCTGGCCTCTACAACTGTATGAGCCATTTTGTTGTTATAAATCACTGTATATGTTTATAAGCTTTACTGGCTTTGCTTCCCTAGACAACTCAGCCTAAGACACAATCAAATAAATAATTGTTAATAATTAATTAACAAATCTATTATTGTCTATGAAGTATGTTGTATAAAAATTATTGAAACCATGGCTCCATATTATCTTCCTCTCAAGCTAAAACAAAATGCAAGGGGATAAAATTAAAATGAATGTTTTGAAAATAGGGTCTGATGGTCTCATTCTGCTATTTTTCTACAGTGGAAGCTGGGATGGGAAACTTTTTTTTTTTTTTTTTTTGATGCTTTCAGTGAAAGTTTATAGAGCAAAATAGTTTCTCATTCAACAATTTATACAAAAATTGTTCTGTGACATTGGTTGCAATCCCCAAGGTGTTCAGCACTCTCCCCTTCCCCACCACGGGTTTCCTGTTCCCATCCGTCCATTTTTTCTGTCCCTTCCTGCCTTCTCATCATTACTTTTGGTCTTGTATACATGATTTAACTAAGAAGCGTGTTCCTCACTTGTGTTATTATTTGTTTTATAGAGCTGTCTAATCTTCGGCCAAAGAGTGAACTTCAGGAGTGACTTCAGTTATAAGTTAAAATGGTATCCAGAGGCCATGTCTCTGGGATTCCTCCAGTCTCTGTCAGACCAGTAAGTCTGGTATTTTGTGTGTGTGTGTGTCTGTGTCTGTGCGAATTTGAATTTTGTTCTACATTTTTCTCGCTCTGGGTCCAGGACCCTCTGTTGACATCCCTGTCAGGGCAACTGGTGATAGCCAGCACCATCTAGTTGTTCTGGGCTCAAGCTGGTGAATGCCGTGTTACTTGTGGTCCATTAGTCCTTTGGACTAATATTTCCCTTGTGTCTTTGGTTTTCTTTGTTCTGCTTGGCTCCAGATGGAATGGGACCAATAGAAGTGTCTTAGGTGGCATAGGCTTTTAAGACCCGAGGCGCTACTCAACAAAGTCAGATGTATAACATTTTCTTCATGAACTGTGTTATGCCAGTTGACCTAGATGGTCCCCATGACCATGATCCTCAGACCTTAGCCCCAATAACTCAGTCCCTCAGGGTGTTTGGGTGTGTCTGTGGAGCTTCTACAATTTTGCCTTGGTCATGTTGTGCTGACTTCCCCTATGTTGTGTACTATCTTTCCCTTCACCAAAGTTAACACTTACCTACTATCTAGTTAGTGATTTCTAGTCAGCCTTCCCCTCCCTCGTACCATCAAAGATTGTTTCTTTCTGCGTGTAGTGATCTCATATAGTATTTGTCCTTTTATGATTGACTTACTTCAATCAGCTTAATGTCCTTAAGATTCATCCATGTTGTGAGATGTTTCATGGATTCATCATTGTTCTTTATCACTGTGTAGTATTACATTGTGTGATGTACCATAATTTGTTTATTCATTTTTCTGCTGATAGGCACTTAGGTTGTTGCCATTTTTTTGCTATTGTGAATAATGCTGCAATTAACATGGGTGTGCACATGTCTATTCATGTGATGGCTGTTGTTTCTCTAGGATATATTCCTAAGAGTGGGATTGCTGGATCATATGGTATTTCTATTTCTAGCTTTTTTAAGAAAGATCCGTACCGTTTTCCACAGTGGTTATACCATTTTACATTCCCACAAGCAGTGCATGAGAGTTCCAGTCTCTCCGCAACCTCTACAATGTTTCTTATTTTCTGTTTTTTTTTTTTTAATTAGTGTGAGTAATGTCAGAGTGAGATAGTATCTCAACGTAGTTTTCATTTACATTTCTTTAATGCTAATGATCGCAAGCATTTCTTCACGTGTCTTTTAGCCGCCTGAATGTCTTTTTTGGTGATGTGTCCCTTCATATCCTTTGCCCGTTTTTTAATTGGATTATTTGTCTTTTTGTTGTTGAGGTGTTGCAGTATCTTAAATAATTTAGAGATTAGACCCTTGTTGGATATGTCAAAGCCAAAAACTTTTTCGCAGTCTGTAGGTTCTGTTTTTATTGTTTCGGTGAAGTCTTTTGATAAGCAGAACCATTTAATTCTTTTTTTTTTTTATTGTGTGTTAGGTGAAACACAAATTAGTTTCCCATTCAAAAATTTACACACATTGATTTGTGGTGTTGGTTGCAATCCCTACAATGTGTCAACCCTCTCTCAGTTTTCCTTTAAACCATGGATTCCCCATGTCCATTCATCCAGATTTTTGTCCCTTCTTACCTTCTTGTCATTGCTTTTGGGTAGGTGTTGGCCGTTCGGTCTCATATACTTGATTGAACTAAGAAGCATATTCCTTATGTGTGTTATTGTTTTGTTTTTATAGGCCTGTCTAATCAATGGCTGAAAGGTGGTCTTTGGGAGTGGTTTCAGTTCTGAGTCAGCAGGGTATCCAGGGATCATAGTTTCAGGGGTTCCTTCAGTCTCTGTCAGACCAGTAAGTCTGGTCTTTTGTGTGTGTGTGTGAATTGGAATTTTGTCCTACATTTTTCTCCCGCTCTGTTAGGAACTCTCTATTGTGATACCTATCAGAGTGGTTGGTGGTGGTAGCCAGGTACCATCTGGTTCTTCTGGACTCTGGCTGGTGGAAGCTGTGGGTCATGTGGTCCATTAGTGCTTTGAACTGATATTTTCCTTGCATCTTTGGTTTTCTTCATTCTCCTTTGTCCTGAACATGATGGGACCAGTAAATGTATTTTAGACGGCCACTTGCAAGCTTTTAAGACCCACACCAAAGCACTCGCCAAAGTAGGATGTAGAACATTTTCTATTTTCTGTATGAACTATGTTATGCCAGTTGATCTTGATGTCCCCTGAGAACTTGATTCCTAGGCCTCAGCCCAGTAACTTGGTCCCGCAAGGTGTTTGGATGTGTCTAGGAAATTTTTATGGCTTTGCTTTGGTCAAGTTGTGCTGAAGTTTTTAATTTTTAGGAGCTCCCAGTTGTCTAGTTTATCTTCCGTTGTTTGTGCACTGTCATAATTTGTGTCCTATTTATGTCGTATATTAGGGTCCCTGGTGTTGTCCCTATTTTTTCTTCCATGATCTTCATAGTTTTAGGTTTTATATTTAGGCCTTTGATACATTTTTGAATTAGTTTTTACGTATGGTTTGAGGTACGGGTACTGTTTTGTATTTTTATAGATGGACATCCAGATTTAGAGGATCATTTGTTAAAGATATTGTCTTTTCCCCATTTAATAGACTTTAGGACTTTTTCAAAGATTGGCTGGTTTATACCTGGGTACTCAGTTCTTTTCCATTGGTCTGTGTGTCTGTTGTTGTACTAGTGCCAGGCTGTTTTGACTACAGTGGCTATATAGTAGATTCTGAGATCAGCTAGTATGAGGCCTCCTGCTTTGTTCTTCTTTTTCAATAATACTTTATTTATCTGGGGCTCCTTTCCTTTCCATATAAAGTTGTTGATTAGTTTTTCCATCTCATTAAGGAATGTGCTTGGTATTTGGATAGAGATTCCATTAGGTCTGTAAATACCTACACCATTTATTCCCTTTTATTGTTTTGACGTTGTTCTCATTTATAGATTGACGTCTCTGCTTCCCTGTTTTAAGTCTTTTAACTTTGTTTTATTATTGAGCATTCTTTATCTAGGTTGGGATCTGGCTCATGCTGTCCTGTGTCCTAGACTCCAGTTGTTCTCTGATGTTTTGGATTCTCCAACTGAAGGACTCTCTTTAATATTTTTTGTAAATTTGGTTTGGTTTTTATGAGTTCCCTTAATTTCTGTTTATCTGGAAATGCCCTAATCTTGCCATTGTATTTGAGATAGAGTTTTACAGGATATGTTATTCTTGGTTGGCAGTTTTTTCTTTTTTCAAAGTTTTATATATGCCATTCCATTCCTTCGTGACTGCATAGTTTCTGCCAAGTAATCAGAGCTTAGTCTTATTGTTTCCCCTTTGTAAGTGACTTTTCATTTTTCTTGAGCTGCTCTCAGAATTCTTTCTTTGTATTTGGTTTTGGCAAGTGTGATTATGGTACGTCTTGGTGACTTTCTTTTGTAGTCTATCCCCTGTGGGGTTTGTTGAGTTTCTTGGATGATCAGCCTTTTTTCTTTCATGAAATTTGCGAACTTTTCTATCAGCAAATCTTCAACAACCTTCTTTGTGCTTTCCGTTTTATCCTCCTGTTCTGGAACTCTGATCGTGCACAGACTTTTACTGTTGATTGTGTCCCACATAATTCTTAGGTTTTCTTCATTTTTCTTTATTCTTTTCACTGATGTTTCCTCAAATAAAATGCTGTCCATAGATTTGTCTTTAATCGCGCTGATCCTGTCTTCCGTTGTTTTAAATTTGCTCCTAAAACCTTCTATTGAGTTGCCCATTTCTGAAAAATTGTTGTTTGTCTTTTGAATTTCTAGTTTCTGTTTTTGTGTGATTTTGAGTTGTTGATTTACTTTGACATTTTTGTTCCTGTGTTATTTTCCTGAATTCTTCTATTGCTTTGTCCATGTTTTCCTTAATTTTGGCTGTATTTTGTCTGTGCTTCCTATGATTTTGTCCATTTTTTCCTTTGTTTTTTCTATATGTTCTTTGATCTTTTTCCTAATCTCTTCAAGAGCCCTAATATTAGTCTTTTGAATTCCATATCAGGTAGTCCCACTGCCTCTTCTTCTACCAGAAGGCCATCTGATTCTTTATTTTTAGTCACTTGCTGGAGCCATCTTGTCCTGCTTTTTTATGTTTTGATATTGTCTGCTGTCTCTGAGACATTAAGGTATTATTTTCTTTGTTGTTGTTGTTGTTGTTAGGTGCCGTCGAGTCAGTTCTGACTCATAGCGACCCTATGCACAACAGAATGAAACACTGCCCAGTCCTGCGCCATCCTTACAATCGTTGTTAAGCTTGAGCTCATTGTTGCAGCCACTGTGTCAATGCACCTTGTTGAGGGTCTTCCTCTTTTCCGGTGGCCCTGTACTCTGCCAAGCATGATGTCCTTCTCCAGGGACTGATCCCTCCTGACAACATGTCCAAAGTATGTAAGATGCAGTCTTGCCATCCTTGCCTCCAAGGAGCATTCTGGCCGCACTTCTTCTAAGGCAGATTTGTTCGTTCTTTTGGCAGTCCATGGTATATTCAATATTCTTTGCCAACACCACAATTCAAAGGCATCAACTCTTCTTCGGTCTTCCTTATTCTTATACTGTATATTGACAGGGAACTGCCACTATTATTTTCTTTATTTATAGATTATATGTTATTTGTTTCATCCTGCTTTTTTGTTTTGTTTTGATATATCAGGCTGGGTGGGCCAGGCATGTTTTGCTGCTTGCTCATATGTGGGTATGATAGTTCTTTCCACCTTGTCCAGGTGGTCAGGGCAGCAGCAGGCAGGGTGAGCCTACTTTGCTTTATACTGGCTTGGTGAGGTGGCTGAGGGTAGACTGGACAAGCACTTCCTGCCTTCTGATGTTGGTCCAGTGGTGTGAGAACTTTCACAGCCCCTTGCCATATAGGCAGGGGTGTTGGGTGGGAATGGTACATGCTTGCATGCCACTATTCAGCAGCTGGTCAAGTGGTGGGGTGTGGGGAGTGTGGGCCTGTTGCAGCAGCAGGCCTAAGTATTGGGGATGCTGTAGCCACGGTGGCACATCAGGGGCTGGTGGGAAGGGGAGATTGCATATGGGGCTAGGTGGATGGGAGAAAGAAAAAAGAGAGATTGAAAAAAAAAGGTAGCAGGCTGGTGGAGGCAAGGTGGACCTGGGGGTCATCAGGAAAGTGGGGCTACGTGGGACATACAAAGAAAAGAAAGAAAAAAGAAACATTGCAGCATGGTGGGGGCAGGACCAACCCAGAGTAATGGTAGGCCAGTGGATCTCCAGCCATGGGAGGGAGATGGAGTATGGGTATGGTTGGAAGGAGAAGGAAAAGGAAGAAAGAGAAAAATAAATATAAAATTTTTTTTTAATGAAAAAAAAAAAAATGGCAGTGCAGGGGGCCCAGCGAGTGGGGTCAGGGCAGACCTGAGGGCCAGTTAGAAGGGAGGGAATGTGATGTACGAAGATAAGTGGCAGGAAGGTGGGGGCGGGGGAAGAGAAAGAAACAAAAGCAAAAAGCAAAAAAATGATAGTGGGAGTCAGTGGGTGGGGGGCAAGGTAGACTGGGGTGGGCCATAGGCCAGTGGCTATCTATCCCAGGTGGTGAGGGATGGCCTGGAGGGATGGGCTGGAGGTGGCATAAAGGGCTAGGTGGGAGAAAGAAAGAAAATGAAGAAAGGGACAAAAAGAAAAGAAAAAAAATGGCATGGCAAAAGCTGGCAGGTGGGTGCACGGCAGACCTGGGGCAGCTGTGGGCTAGCCATGGGCTAGCCGTGGGCTAGTCATGGGCTAGCGGTGGGCTAGTGGCTCCCTAGCTGAGTGGCACAGTGTAGCCTGTCAGGAAGGGGCAGAGGTGGCACATGGAGGCTAGGTGGGAGGGAGAATGAAAAGGAAGAAAGAAAAAAAGAAAAGAAAAAAATGGCAGGGCAGGAGCCAGCTGGTGGGGGCATGGTGGACCCAAGGCAGCTGTGGATCAGTGGCTCTTCAGCCAAGTGGTGTGGTGTGACACATCAGGAAGGGGCAGAGGTGGTGCACTGGGCTAGGTGGGAGGGAGAAAGAAAAGGAGGAAAGGAAAGAGGAAAAAAATGGCACAGAGAAAGCTGGCTGTTGAGGGTGGGGCAGACCCAGGGAGACAGCAAGCCAGTCTCTCTCCAGCCAAGTAGTGTGGCATGGCCCATTTTGAAGCAGCGGAGGCAGCATACAGGCAGAAGGGTGAGGGGTGAGAAAGCTTGTTTCTCTGGTTACCAGGTGCTCTGTTTCCTGTTGGGAGCTCTGTGAAGTTGCCTTTCTGTACTCCCTGTCCAGGGTCGTTGCTTCTGTGCTCCAAGATGGTGGCGCTGTGCTGCGTTCACAGGCAGGGTACTTCTACCCCGTATATCTCCTCATTCTCTGTTCTCTGTCAGTTTCTTCTTCCATACGGTGCTTGATCTAGTTCTTTACCCCTTCATTTGTTGCTTGGGGTTCCAGGATTGACATTTGTATCTGTTTTACTTGGCTTTTGGGTCTTTGCTGCAGAGGGACAACGTGATGCGTCTGTCTATAGTGCCATGTTGGCTCCACCTCCTGGGGTGGAAAAGTTAATGAGATGAATTATGTTTTGTGGTTGTAAGACAAAAACAAAGAAAGCTTATTGAACATGGATCCCAACTGTAAATATTTACACACATTTTTGGAAGCTGCGGCAAAAAGCAATTTAATAGCTCATCACATCTCTGGGTTTGGTGGGGGATCTATTTTAGTGCCATAGAAAACCTCTTGCCTAGAGTTCTCATCCTCAGACATGGAAATTAAATTATTAAGGACTGAAAGAAAATGAAAGAGTTGGTCTAAAAGGTCCATAATCCCAAATGCCCCTTTCTATAATTCTATACATCTCTTGGGCCTTTAACCTTTTAAAGATTACCTGCCTGGCTGGAGAAGAAAGAGTTTGCCTTAATGGATTAGTAAATGAGTGAATCTGAACAAAGCTCATCCTAGAATTTATAATTTTTCCTTGAATTATAATCCATTTAGCCTTTTTTCTTAAGGAGTCAAATCCCTCTAATTTTTCCTCCCCTAGTAACTTTGTTCCTTGAGACAAATACTCTACAACATACACACTCCACTCAGCTGATGGAATTTTCCAAGGGAATAGGAAATGAAGTCTCAAGTAAAGACATTCTGCGTTTTGATATTTCGGATGGGTCTTTTAGAGATAAATGTCTGAAGCCAGGAAAAATAGCATCAAGAGGAAATACTACATGTGTAGACAGCATTGGAAATATAAGGATGTGCACCATGGGAACTCAGACCATTATTGTCCATTTCCTTCATGTTAGTACAGCTGTCTGGTGCAGCCAAGCAGGGCTGTGTATTTCTAGGCTGGTGGTAGGATCTTAGTCCTTCCCAACCCTGGACCCTTACTATAACTCCCATCCACAGTTGTGAGCTAAACCTATTGTCGTTGAGTCGATTCTGACTCAAAGAGACCCTATAAGACAGAACAGAACTGCTCCATTGGGTTTCCAAGGCACTAATCTTTACAGAAGCAGACTGCCATATCATAATCCCATGGAACTACTAGTGGATTCGAACCACCGACCTTTCTGTTAACGCCCAAACACTTAGCCACTGTGCCACCAGGGCTCCTGCTTCCTCCTTATTGTTAACACTTAGTTTCCTTTAGGCTCCAGACACATTTGCAAATGATGCTAAGAACAAGCCTATATTTTCAAAGTTTTAGATGTTGAGCTAACACTTTCCAGTACCCAGGGCCCTTCATCTGCCCTTCCTGTCCACACCCCTACCGTGGCCTTTGGGTCTGGAATAACCTACACCATCCCACTTCCAGCCCTGTTCCATGCAGAGAGTGTCCTCCTGCCTCAGATATTTTGACATTCTCATTCTTGAAGGCCAAGTCCATGCCAGGCCTATAGTTCTGTGATTCTGCAAATTCACTGCAAAACTCCAGCTGACCAAGTGTGGAGGAGAAAAACATGGGTTAGTTGGAGTAGAACTCACAACCTCTAGGAACTCAAATCGTTGGGACAAAAATCTAAAATACAGTGGCTGTTTGCAGATTCTCAAGAATCTGAAAAATTATGTAGTAGATGGAACTTTGGAGGCAATTTCCGGAAATACACCTTAGAAGATACAATCCAAATAGCAAAACTTTTTAGTCCCAGTGACACTGGGTTAAAACCATCTGAGAAGACAACACTGAAATATTTTTCTGTTTTCAGGCTAAGCTGAATTTTCTGTTGGAAATTTCCCAATTAGATACAACCTCACCACGTCTTTTAGCTTTTAAATCTCGCTTAATTTTTTTTTCTCTTTCAACTTTTTGCAGAAAAGGTAGGCTTTATCTGAATAAATGGGACTGCTACAGAGGATAAGTATCTTCTGAGTCTTTTCTGCATCTGTACACAGAATGTCATGTTTCCCTTTCCGGGAGTCCCTACAGGGCTGTTCGGATCTTCTCCAGTGCTCCTCCAAGGACAAAAGCTCCTCTCCCTGCTCTGCCTTTCTTGCTTGCATCTGAGCTTGGAACACTGTGACTCTTCAAAGCTCCATAGCAGAAGATTGGCTGCAGGGGCTTGGCATGCAGCACAGGAATTCAAACAGATCTTGAAGAGGAACATCATGGTTGCTCTGGAATAAACCTTGCTGAGCTGTGAATCCCTCTCGTGCCTCCTCCCACCACCTAAGTACACACCTGTTAGCCTTCATACAGTGAAAACCAACAAAGTTCGCCCTTCCTGTGAAGTCTCCAATCAGTTGACACAGATGGAGAGTTTCATAAGGAGTTGGCTTTAGACATAGACCCAAGTAGCACCTTTGCTTCCCACGTGCCTACCCTGTGCTTCAGCCAAACGCGGGGACTGCATTTACCTTTTCACCCTTGGTCTCTCTCCTCCCTTCTTCTCCAGTCTCCTCCATGTTTCCTTTCCCTGATTCTCTCTGTGCATTGGGGAAAACCACACAACATGCTTTCCAACCGCAGTAATAATGGAAGACTTTACCTTCTTCTTCTCCTCCTCCAGGAACTCCCCAGATGAATGCAGCGTGGCAAAAGGCGGGAAGATGGTGGGCAGCCCAGACACGGTGGGGATGAACTACGGCAGCTACATGGAGGAGAAGCACATTCCACCCCCAAACATGACCACGAACGAGCGCAGAGTTATCGTCCCGGCAGGTCAGATGCATGCGAGCTTTACTCTTTACTGATTGTAAATGGAAGCCAGCAGAAGTGTGTCCTCCCAGGCAACACACTCACTGTTATTTTTGTTGTTAGGTGCTGTCGAGTCGCTTCCAACTCATAGCTACCTTATGTGCAACGGAACAAAATCCTGCCCGGTCCTGCGCCATCCTCACAATCATTGCTAAGTTTGAGCCCATTGTTGCAGCCACCGTGTCAGTCCATCTCATTGAGGGTCTTCCTCTTTTTTGCTGTCCCTCCACTTTACCCAGCATGATGTCTTTCTCCAGGGATTAGTCCCTCCTGATATGTCCAAAGTACATGAGATTAAGTCTCACCATTCTCACTTCTAAGGAACATTCTGTCTGTACTTCCAAGACACATTCATTCTTCTGGCAGTCCACGGTATAGTCAATATTCTTTGCCAACACCACAGTTCAAAGGCACCAATTCTTCTTTGGTCTTCCTTATGCATTGTACAGCTTTTGCATGCATATGAGGCAATTGAAAACACCATAGTTTGGGTCAGACCCACCTAAGTCCTCAAAGTGACACCTTTGCTTTTTAACACTTTAAAGAGGTCTTTTGCAGCAGATTTGCCCAATGCAAATCTTGACCGCTGTTTCCATGGGCATTGATTGTGGATCCAAGTAAAATGAAATCTTGACAGCTTCAATCTTTTCTCCATTTATTATGATGTTGCCTATTAGTCCAGTTGTGAGGATTTTTGCTTTCTTTATGTTGAGATATAATCCGTACTGAAGACTGTAGTCTTTTATCTCCATCAGTAAGTGCTTCGAGTCCCCTTCACTTTCAGCAAGCAGGGTTGCTTCATCTGCATATTGCAGGTTGTTAATGAGTCTTCCTCCAATCATGGTGCTTCTTGGATTATTTGCTCAGCATACAGATTGAATAAGTATGGCGAAAGCTCTACTGAAACCTGTCGACCATTGGCAACCCTGCTGATACTTGAAACAGTGATGGCATAGCTTCCAGCATCACGTCACCACACAAGCCACCACCGTACAACAAACTAACAGACGAGTGGCGGAGTTGCTCACTGTCTGCAGTAAAACGGGAAAAATAAGGGCAAATTCACACTCACACACGTACACACATGTGTACCTATATGCGTATATGGAGAGACCCAGGCAAATATGTGTATGCTCATACACACATACCCATACTAAGAAGCGTGTATATACACAGAGGTCTGGACAAATACACATGCACACTTGCACACGTGCACATACTCATATACAGGCATGCCTTGTTTTATTGTGTTTCACTTTATTGCGCTTCGTGGATATTACATTTTTTATAAATTGAAATTTTGTGGCAATCCCGCATCGAGCAAGTCTGTTGGCACAATTTTTCCTACAGCACGTGCTCACTTCATGTCTCTGTCACGTTGTGGTAATTCTCACAATTTTTCAAACTTTTTCAGTATCATTATGTCTGTTATGGCGATATGTGATCAGCGGTCTAGGATGTTACTATTGTAATTGTTTTGGGAGGCCACAGTCTGTGCTATTGCACACTTAATAGACTAGAGTGTAGTGTAAACATAACTTTTATATGTACTGGGAAACCAGAAAATTCGTGTGACTCACTTTATAGCAATATTTGCTTTATTGCAGTGGCCTGGAACCAAACCCGCAATATCTCTGATGTATGCCTGTATGTGTGTGTATCGAGAGGTGTCTGGGCAAACAAATACACACACTCATGCATACACACACTTAGGTACATAAGTTTATATGTGCATGTGTATATATATCTGTGTGTGTGTATATGTCTACAGACAGAGGTCCAGGAAAATAACACATGTGCACATTTGCACACACACACACACGTCTCTTGGTGGCACAAACGGTTTACACTCAAGTGCTAACTAAAGGTTGGTTGATGGTTCGAACCCACCTAGTGGTACCATGGGAGAGAGTACCTGGTAATCTGCTTCGGTAAAGATCACAGCCAAGAAAACCCTATGGAGCAGTTCTACTCCGTAGCATATGGGGTTGCCCGTGTGTCAGAATAGACTCAGCAGCAACTAATAAAATAGCAGCATATGTAATCATAAACACAGAGGTCCAGGCAAATACACATGCACATTTGCACACACACGTGCTCGCACATACACACGCATATATGTATGTGTGTGCATGTATGTCTGTACACACACACGTACAGAGGTCGGGGCAATACACATGGATCACACACACATCTGCATATTTATGTATAATGTATAAAAATGTATAGTACATATTAATGCACGATGATCTATATTATATTAATACATTAAATAATGATGTATTAATATAATAATAAAATGTATAATATATAAGTGTATATATGGAGAGGTCCATGAAAGGTGACTTTTCTAGGGAGGAATTGCCCCGTTTTCTGAGATTATTTGGAGCTAAATATCCTTTCTTGTAGAAAGTGCTGTTTATAAAAATAGTCTTCTTTTTAAAATTTTCAAATCTGACAAAATAAAAAGTTGGGAGCCATACATTGTTCTTTCACATGCTCGTAAAAACCCAGACTTCTAGATGAGGCTGGTCTGTAACAGATTCTGAGAGCCAGAGTAATTCTTTACCACAGAAGTCATCCTAAATTCAACTCGGAGCAGTAGCTCTTCCATATTGGACGAAAATGCCAGGAACTTACTTATTTAGCAAGACTTTTTTTTTTTTTTTAAGTGGTAATAAGAATGACTTTAAGCTTCTCAGAGGAAGTGTGCTCCAAAAACTAAAAATATCCTAACAACAACAACAATGGTTACTACTTAGGAGCCCTTACTCTATGTGAGGTATTTTTGTAACCAATTTATAGACAACATCTCACGCAATCTTGGGAAATAGGTACTATGAATTTCCAGATGAGGACAATGTAGATCAGAGTGGGCAACTCCTTTTCCAGGGTCACACAGCTAATAAGAGGCCAAATTAGAACTCAGGTCTGCCCGACTCCTTCGCTCTCTTCCTGTCGGCATTGAATCAAATCTCAGCTCCTCCCAGTGGCTCTTGGTCTCCCTTCTGTCACTCATTCTAGCAGTTCTGCTTCAGGGACTCCAACTTGCTGTTACCTTAGCCCAGAAATTTCGAATTCCAGAAAGTTCCATGCCTCTGTTCTTCATTCAGGGCTCTGTGTAAACACCACCTCCTCAGAGAGGTCATTCTTGACCACCCCATCTAGAGTTGCTCCACCCTGCCCGTGACTCTCAGCCCCCACCCTGCCTTATTTTTCTTGATTGCATTCATTCCCATGGATCGGTATATGGTGTATTTATGTAAAAGTTTGCTTATCAGCTTCCTCCCTGTATAGAACTTAAGCTTCCCAGAGGGCAAGGCTTTTGCCATCTTCTTCACTGCCCCATCCCCAGTGCCAAGTAAGGTGCCTGGCACATAGTAGGTACTCAATGAATATTAAGTGAGGGGAAGAATGATGAAAGGATGCCTAACCACTTGGCTGCGTTACACGAGTTACTCTTCTGTGCAAATCTAAAATACATGTATGAGTAATATTCATACAGACTCCATTCTCCCTTGCTCCAGGGGTCACCTGGATTCGTCCCTGTGAAGTGTTATGGCAGACAGGTCCAAGTCACCTCCATGGTATGACTTCATCCCTAACCCCACATAAGATCACCTCCAGTGGACTTATATCACCTTCCTAACAGGAGAGTTCCGCGTGCAGAATGCTTGGCAGAACACCTGGCTTGGGTTTATGGACTGGGTTTCTCCTCACGTTTGTTTCTTGGTGGCTGTCTGCAAACTGCATAAAGCCAATTTGGTGCAGTTAGTTGTGCAAGGGATCATATTTTGGGGTTGTCGCTGATCTCAAAGCATGTTGCAAGGTTTTATAGGCGGCAGCGGTGATAAAATCTGATGTGTACTGAATATGATGCCAAGTTTAAAGCTGTTATAATGTTCCTTGAATTGTAGTTGGCATTTAAACAGTTGGCCAATCCATATATTTGGTTTAACCATGGTTGTTGTTGTGGTTGGCTGCTGTTGAGTCAGCCCTCGACTCATGACGACCCCATGTGCAGTGGAACAGAATGCTGCCCAATCCTGCACCGTGTCCACGATCAGTTGCAGGTTGGACCATTATAACCCATAGGGTTTTCATTGGCTTGCTTTTTGGAAGTAGATCACCAAGCCTTTCTCCCTAATCCATCTTAGTCTGGAAGCTCCATTGAAACATGTCCAGCATCACAGCAACACGCAAGCCTCTACTGACAGACAGGTGGTAGCTGTATATGAGATGCATTGACCAGGAATCAAACCCTGTCTCCTGCGTGGAAGGCAAGAATCCTACCACTGAACCACCACTGCCCTCACTTTGACAATGGAGACTGAGCTGTTTACTTAAGACCTCTTCACTAGTTGCTGTGCTTGGAACAGGCAGGTCCCATTGCGTAAAACAATGGAATGTGAATGTCCAAGGTGCCCATCCTGGATGTGTAGTACCTAAAGAAGTCTAGAGAACAGGGATGTGCCTGGGACAGCTAGGGAGGGGAGGGGCACTGTTGCCTTATACACTGACCCGGCAGGAACAGGATGAAGTAGAAATCCAAAGGAAGTCCACTCAAGTCCATCTCACACTTTGTCTTCCTCCTTAATTTCTTCCATTGAGATAAAACAAATTTTTTCATTCTCCAAGAAAGGAAACCCTGGTTGCCTAGTGGTTAAGTGCTACAGCTGCTAACCAAAGGGTCGGCAGTTCAAATCTGCCAAGTGCTCCTTGGAAACTCTGTGGGGCAGTTCTGCTCTGTCGTATAGGGTCTCTATGAGTCAGAATTGACTCGACGGCACTGAGTTTGGTTTTTTGGAAGATGAGAGATTCAATGTGTGGAGAGGCCTGTTCTGAAGACTCTTGCCTTGGTTCTCTGTAGACTTACAGAGCTAGAAAGTGATGCCTGATACTACCTCCGTCTTTTAACAGATAAGGCCATATTTCTGTGACGTCATCAGTATGCTTTGATATCATCAATATCCTTTTGAAGAGGGCCAGAACTGAGACTTTCAAAGTTAAATAAAATATTTTAAAAACCATGTTTACATGGGGAAGAAGTAAAGAGCCAATTTAATCAAGTCAGAGCATCTGGCATTTCTTATCTATAGTAGGTGCCCATGTCAGAATCAACTCAACTGGGTTTTGGTTTTCACGAGATGTTGGCTTGTTGGATGGATGGATGGATGGATGGGTGGATGGATGGATCAATGGATCTGCAGATTGGCTGGTGGTATGTTTTTTGGCTAAAGGCTGGTTTCTTTTCCTGAGGAAAGTCCTCTTTCAGCTGTTCCCTCCTTCAGTTGCTTCACACCAATACAGACAGTTATTCAGTTAATGGTATTTGTAAGACAGCTAGTTGTGGCTGATTTTGCAAGTTGTGAGTCTTTCAGTTATTGGTCAAGCTTCATGCACATGTGCTCATACACAGACACACAGATGGAATACACATACACACACACACTCACACACTCCATTGCACAATCCAGAAGATTCCTCAATGTGGCCGTGAGGTTGCAGGACCCAAGGGCAGCTCTGTTAGTTGGTGCTTTTGTGCCTTCAGTACTCGGATCCAGGCTCGTCACTCAGGCACACGTGGGCATGAGTGACCTGGTGCCTCACGCACACAAGATATAATTCTGCAGACTTGGATCCTGATAGCTAGACACATTCATTTAGACTCATACATGCAAATCATAAAGATAGCTGAATGAAAACAATAATTAAGCCATTAATTATTTCTAACCATTTTTATTATCAATCTACATACCAGTTTTTATATTCTAGACTTGACAATGACCCTAATACACACCGACAGAAATGTTGGTAAATAGACTGAAAGGAGAATAGACTAAGGGCTTAGCAGGTATTGTCTCTGTTCAGATTGGTTTCTTGTACTTGGATCTCAGTTTTGAGGAGTGATTCCCCTCACCGTGATTTTGAGACTCACTATCATTTTTTTTTTTTTTCGTTAGTAATGAGGGTGCTGGGTTTGGGGTTATCATTAGTATACTAAAGAGCTACAAAGAAACTCATAAAACATCACCAATGCATGAACATACATCTTCGTTTAATGTATTGATACTGCCCCTTACTTCAGAATGGGTTTAAGTTCACATAAATTTACAAAAAGGAGCAAGGCAGAATCAACTTTAAAAATAAGTGGATGAGGTACATATGCTTAAGTAAGAATTTAACAAAGACTGGGAAACCAGTCCCTGGGTAGTGCCAACGGTTAACGTGCTTGGCTGCTAACTGAAAGGTTGGCGGTTCAAGTCCACCCAGGTGCACCTCAGAAGAAAGGCCTGGTGATCTATTTCTGAGAAATCAGCCATTGTAAACCCTATGGTACAGTTCTAATATGACATACACGGGGTCACCATTAGACAGAGTCTACTTGACGGCAACTGGTGATACCAGAAGGGTGGTGTGTGTGTATGTGTGTTTGAGTGTCTGTGTATAAATGTAAAAAAAAAAAAAAAATTTTTTTTTTGTATAAATGTACGTGTGAATATGTATTTAAATTGTATATTTTAAATCCTGCACAATTGCAAAATATGGGCATTATTTAAGTCGAAGTGTTCACCAGGCAGTACAAAGGAGATGCCTTAGTCAGTTACAGGATAAAACCAAGCTAATGTGGAAAAGAGAGCTCAGCTATTAAATGTGAGTCTAGAGAGAAATGTCTTTCTTGGGTTGTCATAGGAAGATAAGGAAAGTCACGAGAAAAGTGCTCAACCAGTAGGGCCACTAGATGTCCTGGGTAGTCCTCATTACA
This sequence comes from Elephas maximus indicus, assembly GCF_024166365.1. Lineage (NCBI taxonomy): Eukaryota > Metazoa > Chordata > Mammalia > Proboscidea > Elephantidae > Elephas > Elephas maximus. Next base: position 220,593,218 of record NC_064820.1, on the reverse strand, counting down.
CTTCTTGCCCTAGTAGATCATTGATCGTGCCGCTCCCTCTCAAAAGTGCCCAGGTCAAACAGTAAATCACAATTGTAGTTGTCATCTATCTATATGTGTTGTGTATACCTATATATAAAATTCCTGGGTGGTGCAAATGGTTTGTGCTTAACTGATAGCTTAAAGGTTGACAGTTCTAATCCACCCAGTAGTACCATGGAAGAAAGGCCTGGTGATCTGCTTCTATCAAGTTTACAGCCAAGAAAGCCCCACGGAACAGTTCTACTCTGTAACACACGGGTCGATGAGTCGGAATCAACTTGACGGCAACTGGTTTGGTTTTTTGGTATATCTCTTAGGATTGGGCTGTTTCTCATAATGTCATAGATCAAAGCATAAGTCATTAAAATAAATTTTAATAGGTCAGTCAAATGCCTCTTTATTGTTCCAGTTTAATTTAGGGCTTGACTGGAGAGAGTTTCTCAAAGTATGGTCAGAGTCACTTGTATTAGGATTACATGGAAAATTAATAATTTAAAAATGCACAGTTGCAAATTTTTTGGATCTGAGTGTGGGACTGGGGATCTCCATTTCTAACCAGCTCCTCAGGTGATTTTCATGCACAAAAATTAAGATTTGAGAATCTCTAATTAGGTAGAAGATATTAAATAAATTTTACTTTAATTCATTTTAATTTTAATAATTTAATATTTTAACTTTTAATAAAATCAAAAAAGGAAAAAGAAAAAATCAAGAAAATTTTAAATATTAAAGCATTAAATATTTAAAAATAAGTTTTAATAAATGTATGACATGTCACTTTTAGAAGAGAGAAGAGGGCGAAAGGGAAGGATGGGAAATAACTCATAGTATCTCATTGACATTCCAAAAAAAATGAAGAGTCACCTATTCAGTAGGAAGGAACTTTGTCATCTTAAATCTGCTTTCTTAAGATGTATTTATAGAGCCTGTCATTGGTTGACACAATAAATTATGTAAAGGCACCCAAGGGAGAATCCAGACCCATATAAGTCAGAATAGAATGCAATGTAAGAGTGGAGGAAGCCCCTCATCTCCATTTGTTTGGGGTCAGCTCTGAGCTCCATGCTGACAAATTGGATCAAGCACAATATTAGGCCCATATTCAGTTTTCTGTGCTCATACCAATGGCCAGTGACAACTTGGGACAGCAACTTCCAGTTGTTTCTAATTCTGTCTCACCAAGGCTGTGAACTTCGACCATTATTTAGAAACAATGGCTTCCCGTGGGACGATGGAGCAAATACATTCTAAAGAACTTAAGTGTCATGACATGTCACAAAACATCCGCCATCAGGAGTGGGCTCCCTCCATGTGCTTGTGTACCTTTGCACTGGATGTCCACTTCTGTGGTTACTGCTACTCTTCAGGTATTGACAGTGTACGCAGTGGTGTGCTAACCAAGAAGGCTAACAAAGAGGAAGGCACAGCCTTCATCCACTCTTCTTACAAGTTGCAAAATGCTGACCAAAATGCAATAGGACCTCTGGTTTTAGCAGCTTTTAGCATTTTGAAAGATTTTTCTTTTTCTCTCTTCTTCCCGCCTAAACTACGTGCTGAAGCATTGAGCTTTTCAAACATTTCTGCTTTTATTTTGTAAAGATCCACCTTGAACACAAGCATTGGTGACAATCAGTAGTTTCTGAGATAGCGTGGGCACATTCTTCCCTTTACTCATATATTTTTTTCTTTATTCATTTATTCAGTCATTCATTCATTCACTGAGCACTTACTATGTTCCAGTCACCATCAATAAAACTTGTTATGTGGCTTACAGTCTCTTCTTCTTGGCCTCCAAACACACACGGCTGAAGCTATTATATCTTACTTGGGCACTCTGTGCTGGATAACTTCTACTCAATCCATGAAGCAGTCACTGAGTAACTGTTGCTCTTTTACTAAACTCAGAGGAGGTGACCAAAGGCTGTCAGAAGTAGATGAAATCCATCCACATGCCATAAGTAATTTGCTGCAGGAGAGTGTGTACTTAAGAGCTCAAAGGACTGATTCAGACAGATGTTTCAGAACATCTGAAGAACAAATATCAATATAAACATGACTGGTAGAGAAAAGGAAACCCTGGTGGCATAGTGGTTCATTGCTACTGCTGCTAACCAAAAAGTTGGCAGTTCAAATGTACCAGGCACTCCTTGGAAACTCTATGGGGCAGTTCTACCCTGTCCCGTAGGGTCACTATGAGTCAGAATTGACTCAACAGCACCGGGGTTGAGAAAAGCTTCATCATACGGATTCCTAACTACTTCTGCAGCCTCCGCCATTTTCCTCTTTCACACTGTGCCCTCCAGTCACGTTATACTACTTTTTGCTGCATTTTCGCAACCCAGTGTCTTCATCCATGTCGTTCCCACTGCTAGAATGCTGTTCCCCCTTTCTCCACTAAAAAATCCTTCTCATCCTTCAAGGCTTCTACGAAGTCCACCCTGTCTAGAAAGCCATCCTGATCCTCTAGCAGATTAATTCTTGTACCATCTTACTAGTTCTTTATTACCACACTTACTCTGCTTTGTTTCATGTTATATTCTCTGATTCATCTATATTGTTGTTAGTTGTCGTCAAATCCTCTCTGACTCATGGGGTGCTTTGTGTACAACAGAACAAAACTTTGCCTGGTCCTGACCATCTTCGTGATCATTGGTATGTGTGAGTCCATTGTTGTGGCCATTGTTGTCAATCCACCTCACTGGTGGTTTCCCTCGTTTTTGCTGACCCCCTACCAGACATGATGCCATTTTCTAGTGATTGGTCTTTCCTGATGACATGCCCAAAGTAAGCAAATCAAATCTCACCATCTTTGCTTCTAAGGAACATTTTGGTTGTATTTCTTCTAAGACTGATTTGTTTGTTCTTCTGAGAGTCCACAGTATGTTCAATATTCTCCCTCAGTACCCCTGTTTGAATGCATAATTTCATCATCTGTCTTCTTTTTCCACTACCCAACTTTGACACACATATGAATCAACTTAAAAGAACATGGCTTGGGCCAGACAGGTCTTAGTCATTATATACTAACTTTAAATATAGATATACCGTTTAATTCCACAGAGGAATTAACTGAAGAGCCTTGTGAACTAAACTACTGATAAACATGTGACCCAAACTACAGATAAAATAGAGATTAGAAATTGGTAATAAGGTAAATAAAAATATAAATGGAAAACCAAAATCATGTGGAGGAAGAATGTAGCCATTTTGACCGTAAGCTTAGCCTAGATGTTCTAACTAAGCTTCCAAAATGGTTTTGAGCTTCCTGGAAGTCATAATGGAGCCCTGGGACATAGTAGTTAAGCATTTGGCTGCTAATCAAAAAGTCAACACTTTGAATCCATCAGCTGCTTAGGGGACAGTTCTACACTGTCCTATAGGGCCACTATGGGTTGGAATTGACTTGATGGCAACAGGGTTTTTTTTTTTTTTTTTTTTGGCTGTCATAATAAAAAGAGTAATTTGGGGAAATAATTCCTATTTTCAAAAAGAAATTCCCCAGGGAAGGAAATGTGTTTCTCAGCACAGAATCCTAACAGCAGGTTCCCTGGGATTTTTTGCCTGGGGTCCAGTGAGGCTGTAGACCTGGCCATCTTCCTGTGGCAGTTGAAGGACCACATTTCACCAGCAGTTTCTTGTGACAGTCCCTACGAACACTGGATTATGTTAGAGAACAACCCTGTGCAGGCAGAGCTACAGGGACATACGCCTGGTGTGAATCTTTGATGATCTAGTTGAATCTAGACAGGATTTAGAGTTCTGAGTGGTAGGTAGCTTGCACTAGCTTTTACATGTTAGTTGCCATCAAGTCTGTTCTGACTCATGGTCACCCCATGTGTTGCACAGTAGAACTGCACTCCATAAAGTTTTCAAAGCTATGCCTTTTAGAAGCATATCACCAGGCCTTACCTCTGAGGCATGTCTAGGTAGGTTTGAACTGCCAACCTTTCAGTTAGTAGTCCAGCAGTTAACCATTTGCACCAGGCAGGGACTCCAGGTTTCCCATGATCCTTCCTAAATATGACGTTTCTAAACTGAACTTACCTAAATTGGACTCAAACATACAATCATGAAGATGGTGCAGGACGGGGCAAGGTTTTTTCTGTCATACATAGGGTCACCATGAGTCGGAGCCAACTCAATGACAACTAACAACATCAAAGCTGGACTTTGAAAGCAGACGAATAGCAAGTGTAGAAGGATATACTGTCTGACCATGCCTGGGTGGCTGACATCTTCTTAGAGTTAGTTATTTATCAGCCTGTTATTTATAAGCCATTAGATTGTAAACTTCACAATGTAGTGATTCCGTCTTTTGCCTTTTGCACTTTGCCTATTACAAGAAAAATAAAGTAAAAACCAAACTCTTTGCTATCAAGTCAGTTCCAACTCCTGGCAAGCTACAGAGTGGAACTGCTCCATAGGGTTTCCTTGCTGTAATTTTTACAGAAACAGATCACCAGCCCTTTCTTCTGTGGTATTCCTGGGTGGGTTCGAACCGCCAACCTTTAGATTTGTAGTAGAATACACCCAGGCCTATTCCAGAGGTCAATAATTGAATTGTGTAGAATGAGTGTAGTTAAAAGTACTGCATTGCTGGTCATCTAGATCTAGTTAGCAGGAATCACAGACTCATAGGAGTTGCAGAACCCTTACTGGTTTTAGTTCAACTTCTTCATTTAAACAAGAGACAGTTAAGACCCAGAGAGGTGAAATAACTTTCCCAGGGATGCATGTGCAGCTGGTTAAAACCAGAGCCAGTCCCCAGGCCTGTGCTCTCTCAGATGTAAAGAATTTGTTCGTAAAAGTACACCTTTCTTCGTTTTAGTTTCTCACACCACTGGTCACTCCTGAGGATCCCTCTCGCTGTGTCACCTTACGGAATGGATTTCTGTAAGCTTCCATTCACATTTTTTCTGTGCAAAGTCCAACAACCAAACAAAGTAAACCTGTAATCCTAAAGTCAAAGTTAATTTCCCGTTATGGTGGGAGCTGCAGGGTGAGACACAGTAGTTGATACTGAAATCCTAAAAACAGCAATGATGACCAAAAAAAAAAAATGGAAACCCATTGCCATTAAGCCAGTTCCGACTCATAGAGACCTAATAGCACGGAGCAGAAGTGTTCCATAGGGTTTCCAAGGCTGTAATCTTTATGGACGCAGACTGCCACATCTTTGTATCATGGAATGGCAGGAGGGTTCGAACTGCCAGCCTTTGGGTTAACAGCGGAGCACTTAATCGTTATTCCACCAAGGTTCCTTATTGCTAAACTACGTGAGCTAAAACACCCAGGAAAAAACACAAGAAAATGGGGTTATGGAATACGTTTGTTAAATTGTTACAGAAGACTTAAATACAGGAGAGGTGGAGAGTATGTTTTAAATAGTCTGCTTCATTGCCCAGTGCTTGATCTTTACATCCCCACAGTGATAATGATGCTTAATGTTTTTCTTGAAAATCAAAGGGAAGAATGGAATTGAAAATAGCTGTTTAGCATGAGTGGCTGGGTAGATATTAATGAGTGTAGAAAGAAAATTGTGAAGATAGATGATTTTGGTTTGGTAATGTGTTGTGTTTACGATACTTGTGGGACACTCACCAGGGAGGCCAAGAGGCCAAAAGCGTAGTGTTTAAGAGTTCTTTATCAGGGATCACAGTACTCGAGTTCCAACCTCTGCAACTTACTAGTTCTAGGTCTTAGCCTTGCTGTTCCTTAATTTCCTTATCTGAAAAATGGGAATTTTCAGTCACATCATATATACATGAAAGCTGGACAATAAATAAGGAGGACCGAAGAAGAACTGACGCCTTGGAATTATGGTGTTGGCGAAGAACATTGAATATACCACGGACTGCCTAAAGAACAAACAAATCTGTCTTGGAAGAAGTACAGCCAGAATGCTGCTTGGAATCAAGGATGGCGAGACTATGTCTCACATGCTTTGGACATGTTATCAGGAGGGAGCAGTCCCTGGAGAAGGCCATCATGCTTGGTAAAGTAGAGGGTCAGTGAAAAAGAGGAAGACCCTCAATGAGATGGATTGACACAGTGGCTGCAACAATGGGCTCAAGCATAACAGTGGTTGTGAGGGTGGCACAGGACCAGGCATTGTTTCATTCAGTTGTACACAGGGTTGCTATGAGTCAGAACAGACTCAATGGCACTTAACAACAACAACACTGCATTTGATGCTGTGTGGATTAAATAAGACAATACATGTGAATGCTTAAACAGCCTGCAATATAGTAATAACTAAAAAAAAAAAAAATGCAGCTCTTATTTTTATATTTGGAGCTGGCATTTGGGAGAGAGTCCTGGAATCACAGGGTAGTTTGGCAAACATAGGCAAGTATGTTGTAGTTAAAACATGGGTGTACTTGTGAATGCCCACGGATAACTATGGAGTGAGGAGACTGGTAGACCAGTGGCCAAACTGGGGACACTTAAGGAGGGAGCAGAGAAAGAAAATCCAGGAAGGGAAACTTTTAAATCAGTCATTCCACTTCTAAAACAGGAGCTTTAGCAATGTTCTCATGGAGTAGCTACGAAGAGGAACAGGAAAAGAAATGAAGGAAAATAAATATCTGCATCACTCCAAAACTAGATAACCAGCTCAAGAAGAGGTGAGAATGGCTTAGTTTTAAGAAATCTTTTGGTATGTCAGAATGTCAGAGATGCTTTTAGAGTCCAACAAAAATAATCATGTGTTTTTTAAAATAAAATAATGCAACAGAATTGTAGATTCTCAAGTAAGTTGAGGACAGGAACTCTTTCTTACAGTTTTTTGACTCTTTCACACGGTATTACACAATTCAGCACTCCTTGAAAACTCTATGGGGCAGTTCTACCCTATCCTATAGGGTCGCTATGAGTCGGAATTGATTCGATGTCAATGGGTTGATGGATGTATAATTAATTTTTAACAATTGATTAATTAATAAACTAATGAAGTAGAGCATAGCCTGAGCTAGGGTGATGGCTGCATTGAAAATGGTAAAAAAATTTTCAAAAAGGAAAATGTATGCAGAGAGGACTCCTAATTCAAGTAAAACAGGGAACATAAGAGGACCTAAAAACATCCCTTTTGCAAATACCTACAAATACTGCATAAAAATTAACACCCTTGAAAGTACACAGCTGAACTGGGCAAAAAGTCAAGGAACATTTGCCCTCAAGTGGATTCTGATTCATGGCAACCCCATGTGTGTTGGACTGGAAGTGTGCTTCACGGGGTTTATCAGTAGCTGATTTTTCGGAAGCAGATCACCAGGTCTTCCTTCCAAGGTGCCTCTGGGTGGACTTGAATCGCCAACCGTTCACTTAGCAGCGAGCATGTTAACTCTTTGCACCATGCAGGGACTCAGGAACTGAGAGCAGAGGAGCATGTTCTCATATTGGCAAATGGCAGTCTTAGTGCAGAGAAGAGGGTGGCGGACCAGTGTCTACAACACAGAGCTTTGGATTTTAAACATCAAGCAACGTCAGGAGATCCCTACACAAATCAGGAACTGAGTCCTCCCCTCACACACACCGTGTGTTTCTACAACCCTCAAGCTGAGAAATGAACATTAAAAAGTGGTCATAGACCAGTAATAAGCATGGACACCCCAAGAAGCAAATACAAAATCTTCCCTCAACCCAAGCTTCACAGGATTCCCATAAAGAGCCACTGGAGATGACTCCATAACCCAAGATTATAAAACACAGAAAGAAACATTCTAGTTTGGCCAAAATTCACCAGAAACAACATCATGATTAAACCCACAATGTTGTTGATGTTAGGTGCCATCGAGTCAGTTCCACCTAATAACGACCCTATGTACAACAAGAACAAAACACTGCCCAGTCCTGCACCATCCTCACAGTGATTTTTATGTTTGAACCCATCGTTGCAGCCACTGTGTCAACCCATCTTGTCGAGCGTCTTCCTCCTTTTTGCTGATCCTCTATATTGCCAAGCATGATGTCCTTCTCTGGGGATTGGTCCTTCCTGATAACGTGTCCAAAGTACAGGACACGAAATCTCACCATCCTCACTTCCAAGAAGCATTCTGGCTGTACTTCTTCCCAAGACAGATTTGTTCATTCTCCTGGTAGTTCATGGTATATTCAATATTCTTCACCAACGCCATAATTCAAAGGCATCAGTTCTTCGATCTTCCTTATCCACTGTCCAACTTTTGCATGCATATGAGGCAGTTGAAAATATCATGGCTTAGGGCAAACACACCTTAGTGCTCAAAGTGTCATCTTTGCTTTTCAACACTTTAAAAAGGTCTTTTGCAGCAGATTTATACATGCGATACATGGTTTGATTTCTTGACTTTTGCTTCCATGGTCATTGATTGTGGATCCAAGTAAAATGAAATCATTGACAACTTCAATGTTTATCATGATGTTGCTTATTGGTCCAGTTGTGAGGATTTTTGTTTTCTTTATGCTGAGGTGTAATCTGTACTGAAGGCTGTAGTCTTCATCAGTAAGTGCTTCAAGTCCTCCTCACTTTCAGCAAGCAAGGTTGTACCATTTGCATATGACAGGTTGTTAATGAATCTTCCTCCAATCCTGATGCCACATTCTGATTTATACAGTCCAGCTTCTTGGATTATTTGCTCAGCATACAGACTGAGTAAGTATGGTGAAAGGATACAACCCTGACGCATACCTTTCCTAGTTTTAAACCACTCAGTGTCCTCTTGTTCTGTTTGAAAGACTGTCTCTTTTTCTATGTACAGGTTCCCATGAGCACAATTAAATATTCTGAAATTCCCATTCTTTGCAATGTTATCCGTAATTTGTTATGATCACACAGTTGAATGCCTTTGCATAGTCAATAAAGCACAGGTAGACATCTTTCTGGTATTTTCTGCTTTTAGCCAAGATCCATCTGACATCAGCAATGATATTCTTCATTCTACATCCTCTTCTGAATGCGGCTTGACTTTCTGGCAGTTCCCTGACAATGTAGTGCTGCAACTGTTTTTGAATTACAGTCTGCAAAATTTTACTTGCGTGTGATATTATAGATCACATTCTGTTGGATATCCTTTCTTTGGAATGGGCACAAATATGGATCTTTTCCAGTTGGTTGGCCAGCTAGCGGTCTTCCAGATTTTTTGGCACAGATGAGTGAGTGCTTCCAGCACTGCATCCATTTATTGAAACATCTCAATTGGTATTCTATCAATTCCTGGAGCACTGTTTTTCACCAATGCCTTCAGTGAAGCTCAGACTTCTTCCTTCAATACCACTGGTTCTTGATCATATGCTACCTCCTGAAATGGTTGGACATCGACCAATTCTTTTTTTGTACAGTGACTCTGTATTCCTTCCATCTTCTTTTGATACTTCCTGCGTCATTCAGTATTATGCCTGTACCAAACCAAACCAAATGTTTTGCCGTTAAGGTAATTCCAACTCATAGCAACCCTATAGGACAGAACAGAACTGCCCCATAGGGTTTCCAAGGAGAGGCTGGTGGATTCGAACGGCCACCTGTTGGTTAACAGCCAAATGCTTAACCACCAGAGCTCCATTTTGCCCATAGAATCCTTCAGTATCGCAACTTGAGGCTTGAATTTTTTCTCCAGTTCATTCAGCTTGAGAAATGCCGAGTATGTTCTTTCCTTTTGGTTTTCTAACTCCAGGTCTTTGCTCATTTCATTATAACACTTTATCTTTTTGAGCTGCCCTTTGAAATTTTCTGTTCAGCACTTTTACTTCAGCATTTCTTCCATTCACTCTAGCTACTGTATGTTCAAGAGAACGTTTCAGAGTCTCTCCTGACATCCATTTTGATCTTTCTTTCCTATCTTTTTAATGACCTTTTGCTTACTTCATGTATGATGTCCCTTAATATCATTCCACAACTCATCTGGTCTTCGATCATTAGTGTTCAGTGCATCAAATCAACTTTTGAGATGGTTTCCAAATTCAGGTGGGGTATACTCAAGGCCATATACTGACTCTCGTGGACCTGTTTTAATTTTCTTCAGCTTCACTTGAACTTGCATATGAGCAATTGATGGTCTGTTCTGCAGTCGGCCCCTGGCCTTGTTCTGACTGATGATATTGAGTTTTTCCATATTCTTATTCCACAGATGTAGTCGATTTGATTCCTGTGTTTTCCTTCTGGTGAGGTCCATGTATATAGTCGTCGTTGGATAAAGGTATTTGCAATGACTAAGTCGTTGGTCTTGGAAAATCCTATCATGTAATCTCCTGTGTCATTTCTATCACCAAGGCCATATTTGCCAACTACCAGTCCTTCTTCTTTGTTTTCAACTTTCACATTCCAATCACCACTAATTATCAATGCGTCTTGATTGTATGTTTGATCAATTTCAGACTGCAGAAATTGGTAAAAATCTCCAATTTGCTCATATTTGGCATTAGTGGTTGGTTTGGAAATTTGAGTAATAGTTGTATTAACTGGTCTTCCTTGTAGGCGTATAGATATTTTCCCGTCACTGACAGTGTTATACTTCCGGATAGGTTTTGAAGTTTTCTTTTTGACAATGAACATGATCCCATTCCTCTTCAGTTTTTCATTCCTGGTGTAGTATACCACATGATTGGCTGATTCAAAATGGCCTGTACATTCATTTCAACTCACTAATGCCTAGGATAGCGATCTTTAAGTGTTTCATTCAATTTTTGATGACTTCCAGTTTTCCTGGATTCATGCTTTGTACATTCCATGTTCCAATTATTAATGGATGTTTTCAGCTGTTTCTTCTCATTTTGAGTCATGCCATATCCACAAATGGAGGTTCTGAAAGCTTTATTCTATCCATGTCACTAAGGTTGACTGTACTGTGAGGAGGCAGCTCTTCCACAGCCCAATTTTGAGTACCTTCCAACCTGAGGGGCTTATCTTCTTCCTACTATGTCTTAGTCTGGAAGCTCTGCTGAAACCTGACTTCCATGGGTGACCTTGCTGGTATTTGAAATACTGGTGGCATAGCTTCCAGAGTATCACAGCAACACACAAACCATCACAGTACATCAAACTGACAGATGTGTGGTGGGAAACCCAAGTAAAGAGATCTAAAAATAATTTAGAACATAAAAAGAACCAAAAAAGATATGGAGCAAGACACTATGGGAAAGAACAGATAATTTTCAAGAAGCAGTAGACCTCCTAGGAACAAATAAAAAAAAGCATTGATATAAAAGAACTCAGTAAATGGGCTAAACTGTTGGTTTGAAAAGGTCAAAGAATGAATTAACAAAGATAGATATGAGGGTGTTACACAGATTGTAGCAAAGAGACAAAGAGCTGGAAAGTATATAAAAGTGTTAAAAGATAGGAAAGACTAAGTGATAATGTCTGATGTAGATCCAATAGATGTTCCAGAAAGGATAGAATAAAGGGAATGAAAGAGGAGAAATAGTTGAAAAATTTATCAATCTGCAAATACAGGAAGTACAACAAAATAAAAATAAGTTTATAAAAAATAATTTCACACCAATCACTATGCATTTTTGGATGTCACAAATGGTTAAACATCTGACTGTTAACCAAAGGGTTGGTGGTTTGAGTCTACGCAGAGCGATCTCAGAGGAAAGGCCTGGCAGTCTACTTCCTAAAAATCAGCCATTGAAAACCCTGTGGAGCACAGTTATACTCCGACGCACATGGGGTTGCCGTGAGTCGGAATCGACTCAGTGGCAACTGGTTGATCACATTATGGTGAGATTGCAGAACACCAAAGACAAAATACTTTAAGACCAATTAGAGAAAAAAAAAAAATCCATGTTATGTATACAGTAATGACAATTACAAGGGCAGCAAATTTCCCAACAGCAAAAACAGAACACGAAGAAAATTCCCATGGAGTTGAGAGAAACTGACATAGAACTCTCTAGCTGCCTGCTAGACTCTTAATCATTTTGTGTGTGTGTGTGCCACAGACCCATTTGGCAGCCTGGTGAAGCTGATGGGCCTTCAGAATAATGTCTGTAAGTGAATAAAACAAAATTCATAAGACAATACAATGTATTAGGAATCCATTCTAATATATCAGGTAAATTGAGGGTGAAATAAAGGTATTTTCAAACAAAGGGTGACAGTTTATTGCCAACTAACCCTCACTTCAGGAAATACCAAAAGATTTAATAATCAAACAAAGAAAATGGACCTTAGAAGAAGGGAGTGAGATATAAGAAGGAAATGGGAAAAGCAAAATTGGTTAATATGAGGGCAGATTAAAGAGAAATGACTATAAAATTCCAATCAACCTAAAAAATGACTAAATAAGGAATAAAAAAATAAGGTAGAATTGAAAAACTGGACAGTATTATCATGTAAGATTAGAGACAGATGATCAGAGTTGAAGTCTTCTAAAATCCTTACATTATTTGGGGAAAGTATAAAATTCGTGATTAAATTTAGATTTTGTTTAAAGACTAATCAGTAAACAAACAGAACTAGAATGTTTAACAGCCAAAACAATAAAAGAAAAAAAAAAGAAGTTTTGAATAAAAATAGATGAATCCAGTTGATGATTGGAAAGGAGGGATACAGAAGCATAGACAAAGCGAAGACAATAGAAAGCACAAAAACAAGGTGGTAGAAATCACATCGGTAACAGTGCCTCTAAGTAGACCAAACTTGGCGTTAAAGACAGAGAGTGATTGACTAGATTTAAAAAAAAAAACAAAAACCCAAACTCAGTTATGTACTGTTTACCAAAGCATCTAACAAATAAGAGAACATTTCACAACAAATAGATGGAATCAGATATACTAAAAAAAAAACCTAGTCAAAATCTAATCAAAAGAAAGCTGACAAAAACTGAAATAGAAAGCCGACAAAATAGACTTTCAGGCAGAAAGCATGGCTGGACATAATTGAGGATCATTACATAATGAAGAAAGGTTAAATTCATGATAAAGATACAGTAATTATAAACATGTATATGCCTAATAACATGGCCCCAAAATACACAAACCACAAATTAAGAGAACTTCAAGGAGAAACAGACGAATCTTACTTTAGTAGGAGATTCAAATATGCTTTTCTCAGTAATTGATACATCAGTGACATGAAAAGTTATACATAAATTACCAATTTTGATCCAATGGTTATTCATAGATCCCTGCACGCAACAATTAGAGAATCCAAATTCTTTTTAAGCACTTAAGACCATATACTAGGCCACCAGTAACAACAAATATAAAAAATATCCGTATCATATAGACTACATTCTCTGGACAAAGTGCTAATTGTACAATACCATCTGTAAGCTGGAAATTAAAATGTTTAGGGAGAGCCTAAAGGGTGGGCTTTTTTGCAGCAGAGCGAAGCATTGCTTGGAAACCCTGGTGGCGTAGTGGTTAGGAGCTACGACTGTTAACCCGAAGGTCAGAAGTTCGAATCCACCAGCCACTCCTTCTTGGAAACCCTATGGGGCAGTTCTACTCTGCCCTTTAGGGCCACTATGAGTCAGAATCAGCTCAATGCCAACGGGAGTGAAGCATTGCCCAGATTCAAGTCAGTTCTCTTTATTGGGCCTGCTTTATAAATGTAAAGTTTGGCCCTGGGAGAAAGGAAGTGTTAAATCTTATTTTTGCAGGCTTATGAGTGTCTGATGGCAGATTGGCAGACTTGCCCACTGCCTGTTTTTAAAAACAAAGACCTCATTAGAATTGTGATATGGCTTAGAGTTACTTTTTTTTTTTTTGGTTTTTTTTCATAACCAAGGGTGGTTTTTCTATCCGGAAGCCAATATTTTACATTGATATTGTTCAAGAAAAATGACAGTCAGGCCTTATATTATCACCAATTTGGCTCTTGTTTAATCTTGCTTTTGTTCATTCCTCCAGAAAGGCTCCTGGAACAGGATGTTTGCGTGTGTGAGCCATTTCATGAAGGCACAGTATGTCTTCGGTAATGCATTACCCTTTTGCCTGATTGGAAATATCTAATATTTTCCTGGCAGTAGTGGCATTCTACTTGGTCACAATCCTGTTTCAGGGAAATGTAAATAGAATTTCAACCCTCCTCCCACCCACCACTTGGAGCTTCCAGCATCCCCACCAATATACACAGTACATTGAATAGTGAAACCCTATAACCTGATGTATGATGCTTTCCTTTCCTTCTTTTTTTTTTTTAGTTTCCATTTACTGATGTGGCATTTGTAAAACTTTTGGGTTATTGTTGTTAGTTGCCATCCAGTCGATTCCGACTCATGGTGCCCTCATGTATCACACAGTAAAACTGCGCTCGACAGGGCTTTCTTGGCTGTAATCTCCAAGGAACGAGATCACCAGCCTTTTCTTCCATGGCACTGCTGGGTAAGTTTGAACAACCAACCTTTACGTTGTTGTCAAGCGCAAACTGCTTGCACCACTGAGGTACCTCCAAACGTTTGGGTGTCACACATGTAATCCAGGTTACAAATAAGAGACTTCAGAGAGCAATGGCTTCTTTCTTTTCCCTTGTGCTGCAAGGGTGTACCATTTGGGTGTCAATGAAATGTGGAATGACACAGATATTTTCAAAACAATTGGACTTGAGGCTTGAAAACAAAACAACTTGTCTTCAGTGGCTCATGATTCATCTGACAGAAGCGCCTCCAAGAGCTTCTTAAAATAAAGTGATAAATCAGACTTCTGTGCTTAGAGGAAGAGGCTGCCCCAGTGATAATGGATTGTTTATTTCATTTTAGCAGAGTTTGCAATGCAAAACCCAGTGTGTTGATGCATTGTTTTTCTGCAGTGTGTTATTGTTGGCAAAGTGTTTTCTCACACATTATCTCATTGACTTTTTCTATTCCTGTAGCATTCATTTAATTACCCGGAGAGAAAGCAAACTCATTCCAGAGGAATAAATGTTTGCATCTAGTAAATGGTTGAATCAGAACCCAAATAATGGTATTCTGGATCCCAATAAAATTTCCCCTTCTTTTTTTTAGATCCCCAAGCTTGCTGGGCTTGGTGTAATTTAAAACAGTTTTTTGATTCCACAGACATTTCCAGTGACTCTAAAATTCTTAGATCATAAAGTCTAGCCTCCTTAGCAAGATACTCAAGGTCCTCCTTGATTTGACGTCATCTTTCATCTCCCTCCTCGTATTTCCTGTGCTCACCCTTAGGCCCTCTCTTCCAGGCACACCTAAGTTCTTACTTCTCCCTGAATATATCAGATATTTTGTGCTTCTGTGGGTATAAAAGGCTCCCTGGCTGGGGCAAATGGTTAAACACTTGACTACTAACTCAAAGGTTGGCTGTTTGAACCCACCTGGAGGCACCTTGAAAGAAAGGCCCAGTTATCTGCTTCCAAAAGCTCATAGCCATGAAAACCCTATGGAGCACAGTTCTTCTCTGTATACATAGGATTGCCATGAGCCGGAATCAACTCATTGGCAACTTTTTTTTTTTTTTTTTTAATGAGAATGAAGCTGGCTCAAGCTATTGTCTTAAATTCAGAAGCTTCTCTGCTTCTGTCACCCTGTCTACCTGCCTCCCAGTTTCCAACAAGTCAACTCTGACGGTGACTCCATGTGTGTTAGAATTGAACTGTGCTCCATAGGGTTTTCGATGGCTGATCTTTCAGAAGTAGATCCCCTAGCCTTTCTTCCGAGGCACTTATGGTGGACTAGAATCTCCAATCTTTCGGTTAGCAGCCAAGCACTTAACCATTTGTACCACACAGGGACTCATTCCTCTTATGTCAAAATCCTTCTCTTTAATCCAGACTCAGCTCAAACCTTCCCTGGGGAAGCTGTCTCCCTTCCTCCTGGCTGGGATCATCTGCTACATCTCTGTACTTCCACTTCCTGCTGGAATAACAGAGACTTAATTCTGCTCCTTGGGGTGTGCCCAAGGCTATCTCCTTCAGTAGGTTCTCATCACCTTTCCTTGTCTTGGTCACCTCTCAATCCCCTTAGTACATTTACAAAGTAAATGTCCAGTCACTCTTAATTGAGTTAAGTTAATCTTAGTCCTCATCCTACTGGAGACATCTTAAGATGCCGACCTGAACTCATGGCATCCCCACATGTTTCTAAGGTAGAACTCCATAGGATTTTTAATGACTGTATCTTACAGAAGTAGATCACCAGGCATTTTCTTCCAGGTGCTGCTGGGTGAATTTGAACCCCCAACCTTTCAGTAAGTAGCTGAGCAGAAACTTTGTACCACCCAGGGACCTTGGAGTCATCCTTAGGCCCTGGATTCTACACAGGTTCTTGTTTTATAGAAGAGGTAAACAAGGCTTAGATGTAAGGTTGGGTGACAGGCTCTGAGCCATGCCACTACCTGGAGGCTGAATATGGCACACCTAAACATAGCCAAAGGTGACATCTCAGCTGGGGCTCACTCTGGTGCTTCCCTCTCTTTCTACTTCATAGTGAAAGTCATGGAAGGAGACAGGGCCTATGGAACCTTGTTGGGGCTCCCAAGCCCCCTTCTGTGATAGTGTGGTGGGACAGAAACAGGAAAGCTTTGCTGAGATATAATGGACCAGGGAAGGCACCAGGGAGGTTGTGCCAGACTCTCTATAGAGTTGAAGGGTGAGCTGTGTTATGGATTGTATTGTGTCCTCCTGAAGGATGTGTTGAAGTCCTAATCCCTGCACCTGTGAAGGTGATCTTGCTTGGAAATAGGGTCTTTAAAGGTGTTATCAATTAAAATGGGTCCTAATCCAACATGAGTGGTGTCCTTGTAGAAGAGAACAGACACAGAGAAGAGACAGCAGAAAAGGGATGGCTGGGTGAAGGTGCATCTGTAAGCCAAGGGACATCAAGACTACCAGAAGCTGGAAGAGACAAGACAGAGGGAGCACAGCCCAGCCAGCATGTTGACTTGTACTTACTTCTAGCCTCCAGAACTGTGAGAGAATAAATCTCTGTTCTGTAAGCCACCCAGTTTGTGGTACTTTGTTATGGCAATCCTAGGAAACTCATACAAACTGAGACCACAAGCTGGCAGCTGGGCCCCCAACACACTCACTGAAACCCTAATAAATGCCATCTGTGCTACAACATCCATGTATGTCTGTCTGTGTACACACATGCACGCACACACACACACGAGAGAGATTTTAAAGAATTGCCTCATATGATTATGGGGGTGGGCAAGTCCAAAATTCGTAGGCCAGGCAGGCTGGAAACTCCTGCAGGATTTCTGTGTTAGTCTTGAGGCAGAATTCCTTCTTTCTCTGAAAATTCCTTCTTCTTCCTTCTCAGTTTTTGCTCCTAAGCTCTTCAAGTGATTGGATCAGGCCGACCAACATCATCAAGGGCAGTCTTCTTTACTTAGAGCCAACTGATTGGAAATATTAGACACATCAACATAATACCTTCCGAGCAACACCAAGACTAGTGTTTGACCAAACACATGGGCACGATGACCTAACCAAGTGGACATATAAAATTAACCATCACAAACTTCCCTGACAGGGAATACAACAGAGAATCCCTGATGGAGCAGGAAAGCAGTGGGATGCAGACCGCAAAATCTCATTAAAAGACCACACTTAATGGTCCACCTGAGACTGGAGGGACCCCAGAGGTCATGGCCCCTGGATCCTCTGTTAGCCCAAGATTGGAACCATTACTGAAGCCAACTCTTCAAACAGGGATTGGACTGGACTATAAGACAGAAAATGATACTGGTGAGGAGCGAGCTTCTTGGCTCAAGTAGACATATGAGACTATGTGGGCAGCTCCTGACTGGAGGGGAGCTGAGAAGGTAGAGGGAGACAGGAGCTGGTTGAATGGACATGGGGAATATAGGGTGGAGAGGAGTCTGCTGTCGCATTAGGGGGAGACCAGTTAGGGTTACATAGCAAGGCGTGTCTAATTTTTTGTATGAGAGACTGACTTGACTTGTAAACTTTCACTTAAAGCACAGTAAATTAAAGAAAAAAAACAACCATCGCAGCATACAAGAAGGGGTTTGTCCTTCAAGCAGTGGGTAGTGTGTGGGCACAGTCACAGGAGTTGGCAGGTGTGTGGCTGCAGGATGAAGGGGTGGGGGCATGGCTGAAAATAATACCCAGGAGGACAGCAAGGCCCCAGGGAACTAAGGAGCTTTACTCAGGAGTTTGGCCTTACCTCTCGCAAACTGATCTCCACCGTAGCATCGTTAGAGGAGACCTGAAAGAGTGGTGCCCATGGACCAGTCAGGAAAGGAACACTTCATTTACTTTACTGAATGGCCATATTTTGCTTTCAACATTCTTCTCTTAAACAGAGGGCAAGAGAGTGGAGATCGTATCACAAAAGGATACAGAAATAACTCAGCTTCATGTCATTTTGTAATTTCAAATGAAGCAATTAGCCAAATGTAAAAGAAAATAAGGTTAAATTTTTATACCCTTGAAAGAATTTTGGAGCTCTGGTGGTACAGTGGTTAAAAGCTCGGCTGCTAACCAAAAGGTCAGCAGTTGGAATCCACTAGCCACTCCTTGGAAACCCTGTGGGAGCAGTTGTACTCTGTCCTGTAGGATTGGTGAATCGGAATCAACTCAACAGCAACAGGTTTGGGTTTTTTTTGGAAAGAATTTTTTATGAAAATACTTCAACACGTTAAAAAAAGTTCTTACTAAGACAGTGTTTTGAGTTTGGAACATAAACCAAAGTCAAACCAAACCCACTGCCGTTGAGTCAATTCCGACTCATAGCGACCCCATAGGACAGAGTAGAACTGCCCCATAGGGTTTCCAAGGAGCGCCTGGTGGATTCGAAATGCTGACCTTTTGGTTAGCAGCCGTAGCTCTTAACTACTACACCACCAGGGTTTCCTTGGAACATAAAGGAGAAGAAAATATTTCTTATAAATAACTTTTTAAATTTTATTGTGATAAAATATATATATAACAAAAACTGGCCATTGTAACTATTTTTAAGTGCACAAGTCAGTGACATTAATTACAGTCACCGTGTTGTATGGCCATCACCACTATCTATTTCCAAAACATTTTCATTTCCCCAAACAGAAACTCAGCAACCCTTAAGCAATAACTTCCATCCCCTGCTCCCCCCAGTGCCCGGTAGCCACTGATTCACCTTTGTTTCTGTGCATGTAAATAACTTTTTAACCCAAGTATTACATGTTTAGTATAGACAAAACGAGAAAATACAGTTTTGAGAAAAAGAAAAGTCTAAAAATCCCTCATTTTTCTTTCCCCAGAGACAATACTTGGCATTTTGCTATATATTCCTCCATGCTTCTTTCTATGCATATATTTATATTTAAAATACAGTTATATTTGCATACTGCTCTGAGTCCTTTCTATCGAATCTCGTTTGGACATCTTTTCCTATCAAGAATATGTTTCAGCAGTGTACTTTTTAGAACCTCCGTATCACAGGATCATCCCTAAATGTACCACAACTCAGCCGGTCCTCTTTTACTGGACAGTTAGGGTGTTTCCAATATTTCGCTATCATAAACAACACTACAAAGAACATCCTTGAAAACATCATTGCGCACATCCTCTGTCATTTCCTTAGGGTAAATTTCTAGAAGTGGAAATTTTAGGTCAGGGATTATGCACATTTTTTTAAGACATTTGAAAGGTATTGTGAAATCATTCATCAAAAAAGGTTGTAGGGATTTATACCAAAACGAGGTGTACATGAGAATGGCCATTCAATGGGTCTCTGGGGTCTTGCACATGATTCTTTTAAAGGAAAAATGATTGAACCATGACCAAACCCTTGGCTTGGAAAGGGAAACCAATCACAGGGCACACCAAGAGATAATGGAGAGATTGCTTTTCTTTTTTGGCTTATTTCCAGTGATGTTATTTCACCATTTAACATGAAAATACAATATTACAGAACACAGTGGCTTTCAGATAAGATGTTTACATATCATGTTGAAAAGAGCCACCACTGAGAAGAAAATGCATTCCCAGAATGAACCAATTCCTAGAAATAGTCACACACACAGACAAAACGTCTCTCCATGTTGCTAAAAAGCAAAAGAAACCAAACAAAGAGAAATGCCTGGTTAACACCTAGTGACGGAATTTATAGGGAATGATTTGGGTTTGGGGGGTTGTGGAAGGCAGGGTCTTCTATCTGTGAAGTCTGTTGGAATGGTCCTCTGCACAGAACCAGGGTGAAGAAGACTTGACTGTAAGGGTGCCCTAAGGCCCTGGTAGGGTCAGCTTTGGCGTAATGAGGAATCATACCATGCCATGACAACAAAGAAAAAATACACTCTATGAAAGTGATAGATTTTAGAGCCTATTATCCCTGATGGCAAAATCCTGACCCAATGGCAAAGAGCCATTTTAACTTCAGTGGGTTGGACAAAGTTAATCTTCCATATACACATCAACATTTCACAAACTAACAGAATGTTTCCATGTGTTTGGATTACGAAGGAGTATGCGCACCTTCCTGTCAACACTAGATTTGAGTTTCTGTATATGTTCTTCTCTGTGTAGCGCAACCAGAGTTCTCCTTCGTTTCCAGATGCTCTGTGCTGATTGGTGATCAAAAGTATGAACGTTATAAATTGGCGGAAATCCGATACTAACTGGTAAAGTTGAAGGCGTGTATGCCCTACGGTACAACAATTCCATATCCAGGTACACGCCCTAGTCCCGTCCTTCTCTCTCCACATTTTGTGTGTCCACGAATCACCGGAGGATCATGTGAAAACACAGGCTCTGATTCAGCAGGACTGGGTGGGGCCTGGGAACTCTGTATTTCTAACTAGCCCCCAGGTGATGCTGATGCTGCTGGGTCCTAGGACCTCGCAAAGAGCAGCAAGGCCCTGGGGCAATTGGCCTGAACCTTGACTGTACAGTTTTAAAAAACTGATGTCCCGGCTGCACTCTGGACTAGTTAAATCAGAATCTCTAGAGGTGAGATCAGGCAACAGTCATTTTTAAATCTCCCAGGGGATCCCAGTGTGCAACTGGGGCTGTGAACCAATGTAGACTCCTCCACATGTACACAGGGATGTGGACACAGGATGTCTATCAGAAGTCAGTTGTGTATATTCACACAAGGGAATGCCTAAGGGTTGTCCAAATTACTGAGTAGAGCTACGTACATTAATTTGGATAAATTTCACCATTTATGTCAACTTAAAAAACACAAAGCAATATGTATGGTTGATACGGTAAAAGTATTAAGATATGTATAGGAGATTGATACATATATAAAAAACATGTAATTATGTACTATATATAAGGTATAATATGCATTTGTTTATATTATATATATGTATAGGAAGATGATACATATGTAATATACATAATTAAAAATATTTATGTATAGGATATAGTATGTATTTATATTCATATATTACACATACATAAGGAGCCCTGGCGGCGTAGTGGTTAGCAGCTCGGCTGATAACCAAAAGGTCTGCAGTTCAGATCCACCAGCTGCTCCTTGGAAACCCTATGGGGCAGTTCTATTCTGTCCTATAGGGTCACTTTGAGTCGGAACCGACTCAACAGCACCTAACAAAAACGTACGAGTTAGTACGAGTATGAAATATATGTGTGTATATAGTAAACATATGTATATATAATCCATTGTCATAGAGTTGATTCTGACTCATAGCAGCCCTATAGGGCAGAGTAGAACTACCCCATAGTATTTCCGAGGAGCAGCTGGTAGATTCTGTTAGCAGCTGAGCTCGTATATAATACATATTTATAGTTATATACTTGGGATTTTTTTGGTTTTATACAGATATAAAGTATGTATTGGAAGTTGATACATGATATATATATAATGTGTATGTATGTAATTATGTAGTATATATATTTATATATAGGATATAATATGTATTTAGATTTATACAGTATACATATATAAAGTATGTATAAACCCATTGTCGTTGAGTCGGTTCTGACTCATAGCGACCTAAAGGACAGAGTAGAACTGCCCCACAGAGTTTCCAAGGAGCTCCTGGTGGATTCGTACTGCCGACCTAAGAAGTTGATATATATATCAATTTCACAGTAGTGGTTATTTCTGGGGTGTTCCAGAGGGGAATGGGATGGGAGAGCTTCTACCGAAGTTTATTTCCACTTATTTCTTTTAGACAAAGATCTGGAGGAAGGAGGGAGAGAGGGAGGGAGGGAGAGAGGAGGCCTAGGTAGGGGGGTAGAGGCAGAGGTGGAGGTGAGAACTCTGGTGCAATGCCTGTCCAGCAGCTCCTCACTGCTCTTGCCATTTACTTCTGTAAACTTCAAAAGCATCTGGACAGCACGCTACATGCTCCATTCTTGAGTAGTCAGGAATACTAGTGAGACCAAACAAGGTTCTAAAATAGCTTGAACTTGACTCGTGCATTCCCACACCATCAAGGACCTGTCCAGAGGACCGAGTTCAGGACTCATCTCACACATGAAACAGACACGGGAAGGAGAGACACGTTCCCAGGGTTGCAGCAGGCTGAGAGACCCTGGGGTTGGAACTGTGGGCTGCTCCCTGGCCAGGCCCCTCCCAGAGCTGGGGGCCGAGGGAGCAGCCCATTCGGCCATGTGAGGCACTCTGAAGACCTCTCCCCAGAGAGCATTTACCCGTGGGAAGGGGTGGTCCCACCTCTGTTTCCGTTGAGGGTCACCTGCTCCTTCTCCCCAGGGCCCTGCCTACCTTGTCCCTCACCAGGGTCCCCTCCCGTGTTTGGCAGTGGAGCATGACAACATGGCCTGCATCCTGTGGGGGCGGGTGTTGGTTCTCCACAGCTGGGGGATGTGGATGCCACCCATCCAGCCCAGGCTCCAGCAGGTGTGAAGTTAGTTGCAAACCCAAGTTCCCAGCAGGAAGAGTCTGTAACTGACAGCCTTGCTTAGCAATGGTGGTGCTTGGTAGGTGCGAGGGATTTGGTTTGCCTACACTTAATTTCCAGTATTGTGGTCAATATTCTCCAGTATGTTGTACAAATACTGGTTTTTGTTTGGTTTCTGTAATTTGTAATTAGCACCTTCCTAACATGTGTTGTGGAGCCCTGGTAGCACAGTGGTTAAGACCTCAGGCTGCTAACCAAAAAGGTCAGTGGTTCGAATCCCCCAGCCGCTCCTTGGAAACCCTATGGGGCAGTTCTCCTCTGTCCTGTAGGGTCGCTATGAGTTGAAATCGAGTCCATGGCGATGGGTTGGTTTGTTTAATACGTGCTGCTAACTCTTACTTGCATGTAAGTCTTCTAAATGTTTACTAAGGAAAAAAAGTATCCGTTTATTCCTATTCATTTTTTAGTAGACTTGTTTGTAAAGCAGTTTTGGTTTAGGTTTACAGAATAAATGAGCAGGTAGTACAGAGTTCCCGTATACTCCTTCACCGCCTTTCCCCCATTATCAACGTCTCGCATTAGTGTGGCATATTTGTTACAAACAATGAACAGATTATTAATGCATTATTCTTAACAGAGTTCATAGTTTACATTAGTGTTCCCCCTTTGTGTTGGACGGTCCTATGAGTTTTGACAAATGCATAATGTCATGTGTTCGCCATTATAGTATAAGGGAGAATAGTTTCACTACTCTTAAAACATGTTGTCAGGAGGGGTCATTCCCTGGAGAAGGACATCATGCTTGGTAAAATACAAGGTCAGCAGAAAAGAGGAAGACCCTCAAGGAGATGGATTGACACAGTGGCTGCGAAGATGGGCTCAAGCATAACAACAATTGTGAGGATGGTGCAGGACCAGCTAGTATGGTAAATAGGGTCGCTATGAGTCAGAACCGACTTGATGGCACCTAGCAACAACAACACTCTTAAAATGCCCTATCTCCTCCTGAACCCCTGACAACCACTATTTCCGTAGTTTTGCCTTTTCCAGAATGTCCTGTAGCTGTAATCATCCAATATGCAGCCGTTTCAGACTGGCTTCTCTCACTTAGCAGTGTGCATGTAAGGTTCCTCCATGTCTTGTCATAGCTTCATAACTCATTTCATTACTGAAGAATAGTCTGTTGTATGGATGTACCCCTTTGTTTATCCACTCACCACTGAAGGACATCTTGGTTGCTTCCAATTTTGGCAGTAGTGAATAAAGCTGGTATAAATATTTGTGTGCAGGTTTTTTTGGGTGGACATAAGTTTTCACTCATTTGGGTAAATACTTAGAAGTGCAATTGCTGGGTTGGATAATAAGCCAGTGTTTAACTTCGTAAGAAACTTCCAAAGTGGCGGCACCATTTTGCATTCCCACCAGCAATGAATGAGAGTTGCCATTGGTCCACATCATCGCCAGCATTTGGTGTTGTCAGTGTTCTGGATTTTAGCCATTCCAGTAGATGTGTAGTGTTATTCATTGTTGTCTACTAATGACATATGATGTTGAGCATCTTTTCACATGCCCACTTGTCATCTGTATATCTTCTTTGGTTATATGTCTGTTCAGAACTTTTGCCCATTTTGTAATTGAGCTCTTTGTTTTCTTTTTTGATAAATTTTAAGAATTCTTTGTGTATTTTGGATACAAGTCCTTTATTAGATGTGTGTTTTGGGAATATTTTCTCCCAGCCTGTGGCTTGTCTTTTCATTATCTTAAGTCTTACTCATTTTAAATGAATAAACCATCCCTACAAGAAACTTTATGGGACATTGGTGGTCCAGGGGTGGAATTCTCACCTTTTGTGCAGGAAACCCAAGCTCGATTCCTGGCCAGTGCACCTCATGTGCAGTCACCACCCATCTGTAAGTCGAGTCTTGTGTGTTTCTATGATGCTGGACAGGTTTCAGCAGAGCTTCCAGACTAAGACAGACTAGGAAGAAAGGTGTGGTGATCTACTTCTGAATATCGGCCAATGAAAACCCTCTGGATCACAGTGGTCTGATCTACAATGGATCATGGGAATGGTGCAGGACCAGGCAGAGTTTTGTTCCATTGTGCATGCGTTCACCTGAGTTGGAGGTGATTCAATGGTAGATAACAGTAACTGCAGAAGATATCTTAGTATCTTAAATTATCTGAGTAACAGAGAGAGCAGATGGCATGAATAATCCTAAATGTACAGAACAATTCCCTTTGAAGACCATCATCTATGGGCACGAGTCATCGGCATTTTGTGTTTCCTCAAAGACATTCTCGTCTGCTGGCCAGTGCCTGGCTTGAGGCACCTGCTTCAGGAACATTGGGAAGGGTCTGCTCTGGAAAGCAGTGGCTGGCAACATCCCACCTGGGTTAGACTCTCCCTTGGAAATTTGCCTTCTGGAGTTGACTAAATATGTTTTGATCCCATTTCAGATCCTACGCTATGGAGTACAGACCATGTCCGGCAGTGGCTGGAGTGGGCAGTGAAAGAATACAGCCTCCCAGACGTGGACATCTTACTGTTCCAGAATATTGATGGGAAGGAACTGTGCAAGATGACCAAAGACGACTTTCAGAGGCTCACCCCGAGCTACAATGCTGACATTCTTCTCTCACATCTCCACTACCTCAGAGAGAGTAAGACGGTTCCCGTACTCAAAATATAGATCCTTGGTGCTGGTGGTGATGGATATTAACCTAAGCCACTGACAGCATCTTCCTACTTTAGCCCATTTCCCACTGAGGATCTGAGAGAATGAAACATGTAGAACGCAGTTACTTAGGGTGAACATTGCCATAGTGACAAGGAGTCAGAAAGCCACATTAGCACTCAGCTGCCTCCTCCAGGCCTAGAGCCAGTGTCATCACCCCAGAAGGTAAAATATCAGAGGACAATGAAGTTTTATCTGGACACACATTATTTAGTCTCCATGATGATCCAAATTTGAAATAGAAACATTACAGAAAGATTCTCCCTTAATGGGAATGACGGGGTTTATCTTCCCTAAATCTAAACCGAGTTCCCCTTCATACCCAACCTAAACACCAAACACGGGACATTTGCACCCCCTATCCTGAGATTTGGCTTAACCCGACAGACTGGGAATGGCATCTTGGCGGTTAGAGGCATGAATCTACAAAGTTCGCTGCATGCTTTAATTTTTAAAATATCAAGCATGTGTAGAAGGAAGCAGTACAACAGAAGGGTGGCGTAAATTCTCCTCCATTGCTTTGCCTGGCATTCCAACCATTTATTTTCTCAGTTAAATATGGACCCCCATCAAGGTTTTAACACGCTAACAAGTAGCGAGGAGTGTGAGACAAGCTCGAGGTTACCCATCACGGTAGGGTGTGACTAGAGGGATGTCTTCTTTCTTTCTTTTCTTGTTAAGAAGGTAACTCTCTCTTTTTTTTTTCATTTGGATTTGCTTTTTGTTTTGTTTTGTAGCTCCTCTTCCACATTTGACTTCAGATGATGTGGATAAAGCCTTACAAAACTCTCCGCGGTTAATGCATGCTAGAAACACAGGTAATGCCGGCCCTGCCCTCGCCCCCCAGCACAGGTGTAGGGCCTTGTCTGCAGGTTGCATGCTTTAAAGGTAGAAAAGGGGGACCAGTCAGTGCATCAGGAAGGCAAGATGCCAAGGCAGACGGTGGAGGGTTCCACTTGATGACTAGAGACCCCGTGACTGTGTTGGAAGCATCGCCTAAAGGAAGGGAAAGTCTGTGTTCTCTGAGCGCTTCTCTCTTCCCTCCTTTTGGTAATCAAAGGACTTCTTTTAACCCAGGAGATGTGCAGAATTAGGCTTCTGCCATAGCCTTAGCTCACGTTTGCTAGGTTATAATCTGCTGCTATGAGTCCCAAAGTGTGCGCTGTGCTAATTTTGTAGAAGCTAAAAGCATGCTCCAAAGGAAGGGGCCCTTAGCATTCGCCTTTATTTTTTTTTTCTTTTCATTTCTATTCTTAAAGGCAAATTGACCAGGGCAAGCAGGCATTTTATTTTTCCTTTCCATTGAAGTTTTGGATCATCTGACTTGACTTTAATGCTACCGTGCAGACTTTGTATATTTGCAGAAGGCAGTGGTAGGGAACGTCCGTTGCTTTTTGTGAGCTTTTGTTCACAGGGAAAACTCTGTTATAGTTTTGGAGGATGGGAAATTAGTCACTAACCAAATGCCTATCTCTAACCATTGACTCTACTTTTTTTTTTTTTTTTGTCTTTTGCCTGGGCCCAGTCGGGTCTAACACAATGCTTCCTCCTGGCTAACCCTCCTCCCTCCCTCCCCTCTGGCTCTGGTAGTAGAGAGGCTGGGCTTTCCACAGATGAATGTTCTCCTGGTCCCCGTCCATTTCCTTCCTTCTAATGGCAACAACCACAGAAGCATGGCCACCAAGCTGCTCACCCTGCTGTGTTAGCCTGGAGGGACCCTCCTCAACCACCTAGTCTAGGAAGGAAAGCAGTTGTGCTGGGAAGGTTTAGGTAACCCCCTCGGAAGCAAGCAAGCAAGCAAGCTACCTCTGGTTCAGCCCTCACATAGACATATGGCAATTTTCAAAATAGTTGCCATTTTATTCTGAAATGTCTAGTGTGGATGAGTCCAGGCTTGTGTATTCCAATGGATTTGCTAGTTTATCTTGGTCTTCAATATTGAAAATAATGGACTTTTAGTCTAAAGAAAAAAAAAAATGCTATGAGTTGGTAGTACACCTTTTCAGTTTAGATTTAATAACCTGGCGGCAAGAAACAACATAACTTCGAGTAACCCTCCCACCCCCACCCCCTGAAAAGGGCGAAACACCTTTGAACTATCCATATTTTCGGATAATTTCAGAGCCATTTAAATTGTTTTGAACGGTGAGTGAAAGTTTCAAGAAATCTCTGGTTTCATTCTTTCTGCCTTTGTTAAACCTAGAAGGAATGTAAGAACAGCACAACAAATTCCAAATGGACTGAACTGTGAAAAGGGAATATTCTCCATGAGATAAAGGGCAAACATGCCTCTGGAGAGAAATATGGATTCATTTTTAATAAGATCCATATACTTTTAGGCAAAATATTTGTAATTCCCTGGTACTACTTCCAAGAGCTCTGTAAAATGTTTTACGGGTTTGTATACAATTTGGGGGAAAAAAAACCCAAAAAACCTCACACCGTAGAATTCTTTTAATAAAATGAGATTGCTGGAGGGCATAGGTGGGGCTTTAGCAGGAAGCTGTGAAATCAAACACAAAACACTTTACAACAAATGGGGCATCTCCTTATCTTTGGAGCCTGTGCTTGTCCATGTTCCCTGAGGTCTGTCCTGGCAGGTTCAAGGACAGTCCCCCGCTTGTGGTGACAGGGCAAAGTAGGCTTGACAGTGATGCTGGAATTGACAACCGCAACAAAAAGACCTTCACGTGTTTTGTCTCTCCTTTTGTCTGCAGGGGGTGCAGCTTTTATTTTTCCAAATACTTCAGTATATCCTGAAGCTACGCAAAGAATTACAACTAGGCCAGGTACGAAAACACCCCTGTGTGGTCTCCGCATTTAGTGACATCCCGGGATGTCCTGCTGACATCCGTGACCTAAGTCACGCGATACAAAGAGAGAGGAGCCTGGCGCTGAAACGAGTCCCAGACAGCCTTATTCTGCCTCTGTTGATTTTGAAACTAAATTCGGTCACACCATGTCATTCAAAGATCCAAACAAAAGACCTTGAACTGCGGAATTCAAACACACTAACTCCTTAACTGTCATTGTTGGGTGTCGTCAAGTCAATTCCGACTCGTAGCGACCCTGGGTGGCAGACTAGAACTGTCCCATAGCATTTTCTTTTCTAATCTTTACAGGAACAGATTACCAGGTCTTTCTCCTGGGGAGCAACTGGGTGGTTTTGAACTGCCAACCTTTTGGTTAGCAGCCAAGCACTACCAGGGCTCTTTAACTCTTGTTGTTGTTAGGTCCCATTGAGTCAATTCCAACTCCATGTGACAGAGTAGAACTGCCCCATAAGGTTTCCCGGGATGTTATATTTAAGGGAACAGATCGCCAGGTCTTTTCTCCCATGAAACCACTGGTGAGTTTGAACTGCTGACCTTTCAGTTAGCAGGTGAGTGCTTAATCATCACACCACCAGGGTTCCTTAGCTTCTGAACTAATTGCCGTGAAAGATGAGCAGACAGAATCAGGATGTCTGACTATAAGGAGAATATATCCACTTTCAAGAGCATTGAAGGATTCTAAGTCTGTCCTTTGGGAGGGGAACAGCACAAAGCAGGAGGGACCTGCTGTGTCGGTAGTGACCACTTCGCAGCATAGCACTAGAAGCCGATGTTCTGACCCCAAACGAGGAATAGATAATATTTACGTCTGAATCTTACTAGATGCACTCCCAGATGCTTTAATGTGGCCATTGATTTACCTAATTGTTTTGTCTGTTCACATAACAATAAATATTTATCAAGGGACTGTTATTGCCAGGCACAATATCAGAATCTGGGAATACAAAGGTGAATCAAACTTGAAGAACTTCTTGTCTTCATAAAGCTCATGTGTTCATTCAGCAGGTGTTTGTTGAGTACTTACTTTGTGCCAGTCATTGTTCTAGGCCCTGAGGGTACAATGGTGAGGAAGCTGAAGGTCTAGAGCAGGAATGCAGACATTACCTATGAATGTTTATCCTAAAGTTCTAGGTGTTTCAATAGGGTAACTAGTCATGATCTCTAACCGTAGAGGCTGTAAGAGAAGGAGAAGGAAGGAACTCAACCCTGCATGAAAGGAAGACAGAAGCTTTCCTGGAGGAAGGTCTATATAAGCTACATGCCAAAGAATGGTTAGACATTTGCCCAGTGAAGAATGCCTTAGATATCGATCTTGTCTCTGGGACTTACTATAACCTTGTAAGCTAGATATCATTACGCCAGCTTCGCAGCTGAGGAAATTGAGCTTCAGGGAGTGGGGTAGTGTCTCCATGTTTTTACATGGATCTGGAACTCGTGTCTTCTTAGACCCAGGCTACTGCTCTTTGACCTGTATCACATGTCCAGGCCACGCTACTGTCAGTTTGAATTGGTCCAAGGAACTAGGCTTGGCAGCTACTGTTTGTTTTCAGTGAGAAAGTCTAGAAGTCAGTGAGCTAAGTAATACGAGTGAAGAAGCTCCTCAAGGTTGTTCTCTCTCTGACACTCCCTGTGACTCCATAGAGCCAAAGTACTTAGTGACCCCTATCATGGTGAAGATCTCACAGGCCATTTAAACTTGGACAAGACCCAAGGTCTAGAATAAGCTAGACTTTGTTGTTAGTTGCCATTGAGTCGGCTCCAAATCATGGCAACCTTATGTACAACAGAACAAAACTTTGGTCCTGTGCCATCTTGGTGATCATTGCTATGTTTGAGTCTATTGTTGTTGCTATTGTGTCAGTACATCTCATTGAGAGCTCCCTCATTTCACTGACCCTCTACTTTACCAAATAATGATGGCCTTTTCTAGAGATTGGTCTTTCCTAATGACATGTCCAAAATAAGTGACCCAAAGTCTCTCCGTTCTCGCTTCTAAGGAGCATTCTGGTTGTATTTCTTCTAAGACTGATGGATTTTTTATCCGGATACTGTGGATTTGAAAGTTATGGCCCAATCGGGTATACAGCGAGGGGCGCGGCTGGGAGGCCAATGGCTGGGACACTCATCCGCCTCAGCCCAAGGAAAGGCAAGGGTGGCAAATTCAAAACAAACCTTGCATCACCCTGATCTTGTACCTTCTTGGACTCATTACTTGTGATCTGAAGAGATGATACTTCCATATTTTGTTATCAGTAAAGTATGTTTCATTGGAAATGCCTATTTTGATCACAGCCACTGTGATTTTGAAAGGAGATAGAAATATTAATATCTGAGCTGTAAATAATTCAAATCAGGCTGAGCAAACCCGAGCATTGTTTACTTTAAGCCAGATTTAAGGATTTGACCTTGGAAAAGAGAATTATTTATATGCCTTGGGTCTTCCACTGCTTGAAGGTCAACCAGATATCAACCTTGAAGGACTGCTCCTGTGAGTATAAAAGCCTATGACAGTGTAAATGGAGAACTTTGTGAGGGTTCAAAAGGAGTGGGCACCACATCACTGATTCCCAGTACTGCTTGAGACAACACTGCGTCCCTGTGGTCACTGGGGATCTGACCATGTCCATCTGGTCAGTGGGTATCTGACTATTTTCAGAACAGTGGTGGTTGACTCTTTCCTGGAGAGTCCTTTGGGATAGAACCCAGGGTCCTTGTTTCCCTCACTCTTGACTTGTCATGTCACGATCTTCGTTTCTACGCCATTTCTCTAATTCTGCATCCCATGGAAACATGGCATTCTGGTTGGCATCATTAGGCTGACACTCAAATGAGCCAAGGTCCTAGGTAAGAACCCTATTTAAACCAGAATTTGCTCCTTCTCTTTATTGTAGTGGTTTCATCATAGCCTCTGGTCAAAGAAACAAAGCAGTATTCACATTTTACTAGTTTGAATTAGACAGGGGTCCCCCTCTTTTCCCCCACCCCCATGTGTCTTCCTGCCGAGTTCTTTCCAGTGCTCCCTAACCTTTTTCCCATCCCACTTCCCTCTTGTCCGTCGTATATTGGGTAACCCATCCTGGGGAGGCTGCCTCCAATCTACCTTTTTCTCTCCCTTTCATGGCAGAATTTCCCAAATGGATCACTCATTCCAGAGCGCCCTTAATCCTTGTCTAGTCAACCTTGATGCTGCTATGTCATTTCAGTTTTACATGAAACTTGGCCAAGATTGTTTAGTGACCTCGTTGTTTTTAGGAGCCGTTCAGTCGATTTTCCACTCATGGTGACCCCATGTGACAGAGTGGAACTGCCCCATAGCGTTTCCTATGCTGTGATCTTTATGGAAGCAGATCAACAGGTCTTTCTCCGGAGGAGCTGCTGAGTGGGTTCTAGCCACCAACCTTTCATTTTGCAGCCGAGTGCTTAACCATTGTGCCACCTGGGCTCCTAAAGAACTTTATAGACAGTAAAACAATGGACATATTTTCCCTTTGTTCATTTCTTCATCCTTTCTCTTCCCATGCTTATTTCTATTACTTTTTCCAAATTTTCCTGTTTCAAAATTCACTTTCCTTTAGAACCCTTGGTTGAATTAGCGTTTAGATCAGTCTCTCTTCTCCTCCGTAGTGTGTTAGCACCCAGAGATATTTTACATTCCATTTTTTATGAACATTATTTTATGGTGTTTCATGTTTTTCAGAGGTGGTTTATGTTACGTTACTGGAAACTCTGGTGGCCTAGTGGTTATGAGCTATGGTTCCTAGCTAAAAGGTCGGCAGCTCAAATCCACCAGGTGCTCCTTGGAAACCCTGTGGGGCAGTCTTACTTTGTCCTATAGGGTCACTATGAGTTGGAATCAACTCCGTGGCAACAGATTTTTTTTTTTTTTTTTAATGTTATTACTGCCACTAAAGACCCTTCTTTGCCAAACACACTCCCTTTGGAGCCATGGCCCCTTGATGTCTCAGGGTAAAGTGGCAAAAACGATGACAAGCCTGAGTCACAGAAACTTGCAAGCTGCTTTTTGACCTCATGACATGTGTCTCAACATGGCAACTTGGGGGCAGCTTATGTGAAGACTCTGGGCTACCTCAAGGAGGACAGTCTACAACCCCATCCTTTCCTCTGTGACTATGGCAACCTGTATGTCACGATAGGCTTCTAGGGTGTCAGCAAAAGAGATCAGAGAATTGAGCCTGCAAATTCAGACTTCACATCTACTCTGAAGCTGTTGCTCTTCAGGAATTTCTCAGAATCTTAGGTGATGCAGGCACTGGAGCTTGCAACTTAGTGCTAGTCAACACCACCTGTCACAGTGAGATAGCGCAGCTACCACACGGTACCCCTCCATTAGGTGCTGTGTAAGGTCTACATCATAAATGGCTAGACATGCATTCTTCCCTTACCTCTGGTTATCACATAACCATAGAGATCTGCAAACCTAAGCAAAAAGGAAATGCAGAGTACCACAGATCTCCATGTCTTTGATACAGGGTTTTAGAGGACTCTAGGAAGATCTGGGAGGAAGCAAGAGAGAGCAACTTAGTCCTCTTAGTGCTTACTTCAGAAATCCGTTCCATTCAACAGTTCCTGGGCGGAAGCTCCTCATCTTTCTAATTTGTCTTCCCTAATCTAGGAAACCCTGGTGGCATAGTGTTTAAGTGCTACGGTTGCTAACCAAAGGTCAGTAGTTTGAATCCACCAGGTACTCCTTGGAAACTGTGGGGGCAGTTCTACCCTGTCCTGTAGGGTCACTATGAGTCAGAATCGACTTGACGGCAGTGGATTTGCTTTTTGGTTTATTAGCATCTAAGTTCTTTGAGAGAAAGTAAATCTCATCCTTTCCCCTCAGCCCCAGTCCAGCCCCAGCCTGGGGATCGCCAGAGTAGCCTTGTAAATGCAAAACGGGTTCCACATGATCGAGGATGAGCCCTCCCCTGATCCTGTGAAGTTGACTCCGACTCATGGTGACCCCATGTGTGTCAGAGTAGAACTGTGCTCCATAAGATCTTCAATGTCTGATTTTTCAGAAGTAGACCACCAGGCCTGTTGTCCAGAGTGCCTCTGAGTGGACTCAAACCAACAACTTCTCAGTTAGCAGCTGAGCGCGTTAACCGTTTGCACCACCCAGGGCCTCCAGCCAAGAAAGTAGAACTACTCAGAACTGTCCCTGCTTTGAATGGAGGTAGCTGCTGAAGAGGTCACCCTGATTGTCTTCCATGTCAGGAAAGCTTAGCCCCACATTTCCCAACGTTCCATCCATAGGAGGGGGACTTGGTTCCCTAGCATGTGATCAGGAGTGATAAGGAAGCATTGGACCAGAATTTCGTGAATGAAAACAAAAATCCCCTTATCTTCTGTGGCAGTATGTTTATGAAAATATCAATCACTGTCCAATTGTCTCAAACTCTTGGCTAAAAATAAGACCGTATGTGGTGTTGTTTAGGTTCTGACTTATTTTCGAGGGAGGATGTGACATGGTTATAAAATAAGGATTTTATGAATAACGAGTTTCAAAATATTTTTCTAGTAGTATTTTGGTATTTAATTTTTTTCCAATCACATTTCACGAGCAATACTTTTAGGTTTAAAGTAAAGTAGTAGCTGACGAACCTACTTATGCTTGTGACTAGTTCCATTGTTATGCCTCAGGCAAAAGCATTCAATCTCAAACTCTTTCAACTAGTTTTTATTTGTACTGGCACATTCCAGATACCATTTCTAAAATGCTATATGTAGGAACACAGATGTCCAGAAGAGAGCAATGGAAGTTTCTGGGCCAGGGCTTCACAGACTTTAAAGTGTACCCAAATCATCTGGGGAGCTTGATAAAATGCAGATTCTGATTCAATAGGTCCGGGATAGAGTCCTTGAGTGATACAAAGTCAAGCTCTTTGAAGATCGACCCACCCAATTGCCAGTTTTAAAGAAGGTTAAAGTATTGGTTTAAAGAAAGGCTTAGAAGCAATTACACTGCCCTGTCCCCAAAGTGAGATTTTATAGCCATCTCTGGGTACATGGCAACAAAACATCTGTTGACTATGTGGCTATGACTTTCGGTTTTCCTAGAATGCCACGTGGCATTGAACGAAGACCCATCCATCCAAAAAGAACATAGGTTTGAAATGGTTCTGTAATAAGACCCCGTATTGTTCTTGTTATCTGCTGTTGAGTTGGTCCCTGACTCATGGATAGCCCGTGCACAACTGAATCAGATACTGCCTGATCCTACACATCCCGTGATCAGTTGCACATCAAACTATTGTGATACATAGGGTTTTCATTGGCTGATTTTTAGAAGTAGATCGCCAGGCCTTCCTTCCTACTCCATCTTAGTCTGGAAGCTTTGCCAAAACTTACTCAGCATCATAGCAACACACAAGCCTCCACCAACAGACGGGTAGTGGTTGCACACGAGGTGCGTTGACCAGGAATCAAACCCAGGTCTCCTACATGGAAGGCAAGAATTTTACCACTGAACTACCACTTCTGAGCAAACTGTGTATAGAAATAGCTTTTCTGTATGCAGTAGGTGGTAAACATGTAGAATAGTGTTACCGTAAAACATTTTTAAAAGAAGCCTGGAATGACTTCCGGGCCAATTCAGTTGCTCTCTAGTTGATTTCAACTCATGACGGCCCCATGTGAAAAATGAGTGATTCTTCAGAAGTAGATCGCTAGAAATGACTTAGATCCTTGATAATCACTAACTGAGCTCTCACTGAGGATACAGCAGTATGGTTATTACATTTGTGTATGCAACAATGAGATGAAGGTTGAAGGGCAAGTGATCCTACAAGTAAAAGAAACTGCCATCCTGTGCTTTAGCTCTCGTGGCCATTGTTAACATGTGGTGGGCAGCACCGTCTCAGCCTTACAACTTTTCCATGCAATTCATGTTAGAGAAATTCTCAATTCACTTAGAGAAGGAGAAGAAGCAAACATTTGCCTAGGAAATTAACTAGACCAGTTAAGACTGATTTGATATAAATGGGTGAGCATATAAAGGGAAATGAAGGGTAGCCTAGAGAGACAGCTGGCAAGTAATAGTGATCATTTCCAAGGAGAAGAAGAGAACATGAATGTATCATTTGATGGACGTAGGGGTAGACCTCAAACAAGAAGCTCTCAATTGGTTGATTTATCAACCAATGGATTCTGTGTTGGGTGGGTCACAGAGAGAGAGAAAAGGCATGGATTTAGGTCAGTCCCAGTAGGAAGCTGGACAAATTAGATGGTAAGAAACTTTAAAATTCTCATATTGACCTATATTTGTAGGAAATTACTCTAGAAAAGTCAACAAGTTCTGTGGGAATTTGTCCATGGGGGTTTTCACTTGAATAGGTGAAAAATTCAGAACTGTCAACAGAATAGTCAAACTTATAATTTGTAAACAAAACTCAAATCTAGTGGCATCCAGGGTGAATTTTTACTTGAATTAATGAATTTTCCTGCACAGTATTTATTCTGATAAACACAAAATTAAAACAAAACACAATATCTATTATAAAGATTGTATGATTGATCTTTTAGTCAATATATTTGTCTTTACAGATTTACCTTATGAGCCACCCAGAAGGTCAGCCTGGACTGGTCATGGCCACCCCACACCCCAGTCTAAAGGTAAGTGTTGACTCCCACTGCCTTGAATGTGGGTGCCACAGGCCGTGGTAATTGTTGATGGAGTAAATAGCCTTTTCTGTAGTTAATCTGATTTTTTCACTAGTAGAGGATTTGTTCCATTGACAACAAAGCACAGCTGTGAGTCTTTCTCTGAGTTACGTCTACATTCACAGCAAAAAGAAATGAAGGGCGTAGTGTATTTCAGTGTGGTCAAATGAATATGTCATGCAATGTTTGAGTACAGATGAAGTAACTAGTGATTTCCTTCATGTTGGCCATGTTTGAAAGTATCCCTGGATTCATTTTATTTTCTTGGTGGTTTCCTTTTATTTATTTTATATTATAATTCACTTTAATCTGTTTTTGAGGCCACCTCAATTTCTTTTTGTTTCGATTCTGACTCATACCAACCCTACAGGACAAAGTAGAACTGCCCCATAGAATTTCCAAGGAGCGCCTGGTGGATTTGAACTGCTGACCTTTGATTAGCAGCCATAGCTCTTAACCACTACACCACCAAGGTTTCCTTTTGTGAAAAGGTGTGGTATACATAAAATTTTAAAATAATGTGAAAGTACCTTTACTTGGTTACAATGTGTACATTGGGTTTCACTAGAAAGGACATTTTTCCTTGCCCTGAGATTCTTGTTACTATAAAAGCAAGACTGTTATATTAATAACTAAAATAAGTGATGAAATGATTATAAAACAGCCTCAAAGACTAGTGGCCCAATATAAATAATAGCTAACTGTCTGTTTATTTTTGGATTTGCAGCTGCTCAGCCGTCTCCTTCCACAGTACCCAAAACTGAAGATCAGCGTCCTCAGTTAGGTGGGTTCTGTGAGCCATCTAGACCGCCATCAGGGAAGAAATAGGTCCAGCAGGTTTTTAGAGTGAAATTAACTTTTATCTTGTCTTCTTTATGACTGTTTCACGTAGAAAATGGGGATGCAGTCATCAGTCTACTCAATTGAGATGACTTCAGATTTTGCTAAAACGTTCCCAAAACCTATGCGGTAAATACGGAACAAAAGCATTGTGGTCGCATGTAGGCAGCGTACATACCAAGGCTGCTGCTTTGTGATCTATGAATTCTTTTAATGTTCGCTTATATATGATGTGTACAAATTCTGTGGCTTATAGGAACAGAAATGTATTGTCTCATAGTTCTGGAGGCTAGAAACCCAAATACAGGGTATCGGCTATGTTGATTCCTTCCAAGGCTTTGGGGGAGAATCTTTTCCATGCCTCTCTCTTAGCTTCTGATGAGAGCTGGCAATCCTTGGCGTTGCTTTGCTTGTAGATGCACCTTCACATGGCCATTGTCTCTGTCTCGTGTCTCTCCTCTTTCTATAAGGACACCAGTCATATAGGATTAGAACATACCCCACTCCAGGATGATCTCATGTTAACTGATAACATTTTCAAAGACCCCATTTCTAAACAGGGTTGCATTCACAGGCACAGAAGTTAGGGCTTCACCATATCTTTTGGAGGGGCACAATTCACAACAGTCTATCAATTCAGCATCTGTGTCACTTTCAATGAGGAAATGCAGCAGGTTGGTTTTATCAGTGTGCTGAGCAGCACAGCTGACATCTGCCCTGCTGTTGAATGGGGACCCTACAGCTATCTGCTTCCTTTATATCCTGGGAAGCAGAAAGGACCGGGCTGGGCTAGGAGTCGGGAAGCTGAGGCTGAATCCAACTCTGCCACCAACTAGGAAGCTCTGGCAACAAACTTCTCTCAAGTCCTGTGTGACATCTGATACAGAGAATGGGCCTACAGGATTCAGAGAGGTGTGTTAGTGAGACTACTCTAGAGAAACAGAACTAGTGATATAGAGAGAGAGAGAGAGAGAGATTTACTTCAAGGGATTGGCTCATGTGATATGGGAGCTGGCAAGTCCAAAATCCATAGGTCAGGTGATAGGCTGGAGACTGTTTTTGGCTCACAGGACTGTGGGCGGTTGCCATTTTCTAAAATCTGTAGGTCAGGTGGCAGGCTGGAGGCTTCTGCAGGCTTGTGTCCCAAGGCCATAGGTCAGGCAATGGGAATAGTGCAGAGTGAAGAAAGAGATCAAGTTCTGCCAAAAAATCTGTTCATAGTCTGGAGGCAGACCACATACCCTAGGAAACTCCCCTGTCAACTGTTTGAATATTACAGTAAAACCTGCAAAAGCTGGAACCTGTGTAAGGCAGAAACCTCTCAGAGAAGGGAAGCTCAAATATTTTCCACTAATAGAGAAAGATAGAAAAGTGGTAAGACTGCACCCTGTCAAAGGTGGAAAACTTGCGAGACCCAGAAAAACAAGACAGTCTCATCGAGCTCCAGCTCTCACAGGTTTCACTGGACATTAGGTAACATTATGGGAGGTGACTACATTACATTAGACTACATTATGGAACAGCAACTAGTCTAGTGTTTGGCCAAACCACTGAGAATCATAGCCTAGCCAAGTTGACACGTAAAATTAACCATTATGGGGGCAGGTGAATGTTTTCAGCAATTCAGTCTGGAAACACAACTCAGTCAACATTAGGCCTTAAGGTACATTATACCCAGTCGTGATACATCTTTGGGATTTTGACTTCTTTTCTCTTTACTGCAGATCCTTATCAGATTCTTGGACCAACAAGTAGCCGCCTTGCAAATCCAGGTGAGATGCTGCTAAGGTTTTTGTTGTAACCAATGTACCTTTTTTGACATGGCCGTTTCATAGAGAAACTTGTATTGGTGAGAAATTCCTGAACCAAAACACAGTTTAGTTTTAGGTCTCACTGGATTATTTGCCTAAGTGGAAAAATATGGAGCGGCTTATAAAGTTTTAGCTTCAGCAGATAGCGTTGCAACCTATTACAAGCAGACAAAATCACTAATGTTTTGAAAAGGAGGAAATTAAAACAACAAGACTTCAGCTTTAGGATCATTGTCAGTCTTAACGTTCCTGAACCTGGATGCCAGGAGAAAGTGCAGATCCTTAATTGGTTTTTTCTTGCCAAGGATCATCACCTGTCTGCAAGTTTCAGCGCCAACTAAATTGTTTTATTTGTTTGTATTCAGATCAGAACCAGCTGTGCTGGCATCAGTTTCAGAAACCCACAGCATATGCTGCATATTCTCAACAGCAAATTCGAATGCCAAGATGTCCCAGGCATATTGCAAGTACAAGCTGGAATCTATATTTCCTAAACATTGAGGCCAGCACAGGGTTGGAAACCAAAAAGATTCAGATCAACTGGTGTCCATCCCCACAGTAGGATCTGTACTTCGACAGCATGCGATATTACCATAATAGAACATCAGCATCTTTGACATTTCAATTTTAGCTGATGTTAAACAATTCAAGAAATGTTTTTAAGCAGCAGAGCAGCTAGAGGCAAGTGTTTGTTTACTGGTCTACCAGGTCCGGGGCTTGGTAGTTATTTGCCCAATAAGTGAATGCAGGAATAGCAAGATATGGCCCCTGGCCTCAGGGGGCTTACTGTCTGGTAGAGAGAGAGACACATACCTGGGAATTACAGCACTGTGTCCAAACCATGAAACCCCTCAGGCTCTTTCTCTCACGTGAGCATCTAGCTGGTGGCCAGGTCTCCTGTGTCCTTGGTCCCCTCCTCACAGCTGTGCTCAGCTTTCCATTTGCAACTACTGCCGTAACTGTTCAAATAAAAGTAATTATTATTATGTTTTGAGATCAGTATTATCCGTTATGAGGGGCAGTGGTGGTTCAGTGGTAGAATTCTTGCCTTCCATGCAGGATGCCAGGGTTTGATTTCTGGCCAACGTATCTCGTGCCCAACCACCACTCATATGTCCATAGAGACTTGTGAGTTGCCAGGATGCTGAACAGGTTTCAGCAGAGCTTCCAGACTAAGATGGACTGGGAAGAAAGGCCTGGGGATCTGCTTCCAAAAATCAGCCAGTGCAAACCCTCTGGATCACAATGGCCTGATCCACAACTGATCACGGGGATGGCACAGGACCAGCAGTGTTTTGTTCCAATGAGCACGCGGTCACCATGAGTTGGGGGCCAACTCCACAGTAGCTAACAACAACATATATATTTGTTGTTGTTGTTGTGGGTTGTCCAGTTGATTCCAACTCATAGCTACCCTATAGGACAGAGTAGAACTGCCCCAGAGGGTTTCCAAGGAGCGGCTGATGGATTTGAACTGCCAACCTTTAGGTTAGCAGTCGTAGCTTTTAACAGTGTGCTACTAGGGCTCCAACATGTATATAAGTATATATAAATATATATGTTTGTACATATATATACACACACATATGTGTATGTGTATGTGTGTGTGTGTGTGTGTGTATATATATATATATATATATACATGGAAACCCTGGTAGCACAGTGGTTTAAGTGTTACAGCTGCTAACCAAAACGTCGGCAGTTCAAATCCACCAGCTGCTCCTTGGAAGCTCTATGGGGCAGTTCTACCCTGTCCTATAGGGTCACTATGAGTCAGAATCGAATTGAGGGCAATGGGTTTGATTTTTTCCAACTCAAGGGCAATGGGTTTGATTTTTGTTTATATGTGTGTGTGTGTGTGTGTGTATATATATATATATGTATATATATACACACATACATATCTTGTAGTGATTAAGTGGTACAGCTGCTAACCAAAAAACCAGCAGTTGGAATCTACCAGGCACTCCTTGGAAGCTCTGTGGGGAAGTTCTACTCTGTCCTATAGGGTTGCTGTGAGTCAAAATTGACTTGACGACAACAGGTGTATGTTTATGTATGTGTGTATATATACATACATATATATATATATACACACATGACCATGTTGTCACAGCTCAAAGGTGCTGCTTGGCTTGGTGAATGGGGCCACAGAGAGTGGCTTGCCCTAAGCAGAGCACTGACTCGCTGTGGTACCCTGCCCCTCCCTGTGCCCAGCAGTCTGGGATGCACACCATACGTGGATAGGGCTAGGCCCCTGCAAACCTATCACAGGCCCTGGAGAAAATGTTACAGTATGTAACAGGTCAGCAACACTGCCATACTGAAGGAAGAATTCCATTGAGTCCATCTTTATCAGGCCTGGGGAAAATGGTAGCATCCAACCTACGATTTATAGTCAAGTGATTTCAAGATGAGGATTTATTTTATTTCCTTTATAATGAATTGCAGCCTTTTCCCATCTGCTCTTAGGCTGTGTGTCAGTCATATTTATGTGGCCTTGTTCCTGATACCAGAATGTCTTTTATCTGTCTGTAAGCGAGGATGCTTTTTCCTGCTTGATTCTTTTTTTCCATTCTCTGATAAATACATCCTTCACCACTTAAAATTTCTGCCCTTGCTCTTTATTACAGTGCAAACCCTTTTTAATCATTTTAAATGGAAAAATTACATCATGCAATATGAATGCACAAGATGATATCAGCAGCCCGATGTCTCTATCCCAAATATCCTTTTGATGTACCCTTCGGACCATATTTCTCCTGCTGGGAAAAGTGTGTCCTGCATTCTTACATCACAGATGAGCAACACAGTACCTTTATGTCCCAATCCCACTGGCTGAGAATTTAGCATGGCTCCTCTAAGGAGATCAGCTTCCGGGAAGGAGCTTGCCCCAGTTATGTTCCGTGGCTCTCTTGATCCTAGCTGGCTATTCTTCAGTGGTGGGAAGGAAAATACATTCTGCTTCATGCAGGTCCAGAAACCAGAGACGTGGGTACTGGGATGTTTTGCCATTTGTTATGTACATGGGTGTGCTCAGCCATGCCGTAGGACCCACCAAGCTCCAGCCCAAGGAGGGGACCACCTGGGAGGGACCCACAGAGGCTGCGCCGAAGCCAGGCCTGAAAGCAATGGTTTGCACAGCGATTAGGCATGAGAGCCTTGAGTCCAGGTCCCAATCCTTGCTGACCTTGGGCAAGTCACTCAGTCTCTTTGAGCTCCAGTTTCCTCATCTGTAGAATGGGCTACTCTTATGATTGCTGTGGGGATTAAATACACTAATGTATGCAAAGTGTTTAGGACACTACAGGGCAGAAAATCAGCTTTCAATGGATTTCAACTATTATAACACCACAGAAGACCACTCCAGCCCAGACAACACCACGGTCCCAAGCTTCTGCACAGCCAACATGGTGTTCCTGGAGGTAGTTGCCTTCCATTTGGCATTTCCTGGCTATAGGAAAGTGGCATACTTTTCTTGAACCTCTAGTTTTCAGCCCAAACAAATCATGACAAAAGTGTTCATGTACTGAGTTCATTCTCATAGTAACCCTGCACCACATTTTACAGATGAGGGCACTGAGGCACAGAGAGCTGAGTGAGTTGCCCAAGGTCCCATAAGTGACAGAGCCAGTATTCAACCAAGGCAGGGCCAACTCCAAAGCTGGTACTCCCAACTGCCATCTGCCACGCTTCCTGTCACTCCACCAGGTTAGGTCTGAGCCATACTGAGCCTCAGGCAAGCCCTTCGTCGTAGACCCTCCTGAGCCTTGTCCTTAGTGTGGTGGAGGGCCCAGGCTATGCACACAAATTTTCTGCACCACCCAACGATGACAGAAAAGGGCCCCAAACAACTGCCACCTGATCAGGCCCCTTGGTGCCTGTCGGGACCCATCTGCTTTCTTTATGACCCTGTTCCTCAGTCCTCTGCATGGCTTCAGGGTACTGCCCGGGCCACGGCTCCACTTGTCCCAGGCCTGCTGAGTCACTCTGCAGCTCCCCACTTTTCTTTGTGGTTTACAAACCGTTTGACTTTTTTGTCCTCCTGTGCTCAGTCTGTGTCCTCGCAACTGTGTTTGTTTCAATTTGCCTTTACCCTGGTAAGGAGACCACGTTCCTCCTAAAAGTTAAAGAATTATCTTCAGTTGTCTTCCAGGCCACATCCCACTCCCTTCCTCCTGTCCGGCTCTCCTGGAGAAGGGCGGAGCTGCCGCCAGCTCCTTCGCTCTGTGGTAGGGGCAGCCAGGGCAGAACAAGCTAGCAAAGGCCTTTCTTTCCTTTGAATCCTGGCTTTTTAGTTCAATCCCCTAGGACAAAACTAGTCACTGCTTGCGGCTGTCATAGGGAGTTGTACTAGTTTCCTGGAGCTGCTGTGACAAAATACCTCAAACTGGGTGGCTTATAAGAACAGAAATTTATTGTCTCACAGTTCTGGAGGCCAAAAGTCTGAATTTGGGTATCCATAGGGCCATGCTCTCTCTGAAGGCTCTAGGGGAAATCCTTTCTTGTCTCTTCTAGCTTCTGGTAGCCCCAGGCATTCCTTTGCTTAGAGCTACAGTTTAACTCCACCTCTACCTCCTCAGGGCCCTGGTGGCGCAGTAATTAAGCATTTAGCTGCTAACCAAAAGGTCAGTAGTTTGAATCCACCAGCCGCTCCTTGGAAACTAACCCTACGGGGCAGTTCTACTCTGTCCTATAGGGTCGCTGTGCTTCAGAATCGACTTGACAGCAACAGGCTTGGTTCTTGGTTTTCTGCCTCCTGGGTCACACGGTCGAATACCCTCTGTGTCTCTCCTCCTCTTTTATAAGGACACCGCTCAGGTTGGATTAGGACTCACCCTACTCCAGTATGGCCCCATGTTAACCTAACTGATAACATCTCCAAAGACCCTATTTCCAGACAAGATCACATTCCTAGGTAGTGATGGGTTTAGGAATTCAACCTCTGTTTTGGAGGCACACAGTTCAATCCATAACAGATGTTACCAAGATGAAGTGGACAAATAGGTATGAAGATGATTCATGAGGTGGAGATAGCGATGCTGTTCTGATGAAAAGTCTTGCCTTTTAGGAGCTTCTCTCTTTTTTTTTTTTCTGTTTACTTGTCGGTTTGGCCAGTGAGCGACCCAAGCCATTTTCTGGCTTTCCTAAACCCTAGACATTCTTGCTTTGAATTCATATTCAGTCTTCTAAAAACACCTTAGCACACCTTAAATGTTATTGTTTTAGCAGGAAAACAAGATTTGAGTTTTCTTTTGAAATTATTTGGCCATAAAAAAAAAAAGTGTAGCTCATTTAATTTGTAATCAACTCTAATTTCTCAGCCTCCACTGAGCAGGAGTCCCCAGATGGCACAACTGCTTAATGCACTCAGCTGCTAACCCAAAGGCTGGAGGTTCGAATCCACCCAGAAGCATTTCAGAAGAAAGGCCTGGTGACCTAATTCCAAAAAACCAGCCATTGAAAACCCAGTGGAGCACAGTTCTGCTCTGCCGCACATGGGGTCACCGTGAGTTGGAGTCAACTTAGTGGCGACAGGTTTTTGAGAATTCTTGCACAGGAG
Organism: Elephas maximus indicus; assembly: GCF_024166365.1. Classification (NCBI taxonomy): domain Eukaryota; kingdom Metazoa; phylum Chordata; class Mammalia; order Proboscidea; family Elephantidae; genus Elephas; species Elephas maximus. Next base: position 220,549,018 of record NC_064820.1, on the reverse strand, counting down.
AAAATCAGTGAGAATTCTTGTGCAGGGAGAAAACTTATAAACCATTTGCAAATTTAATGAATTTTGTTGTGAATACTAAATTCAACAATTAATGAGGTTGACATGATAATTACATTTTACAGATGTTTAGTTAAACACTCATTGATTTTGAACTTACAGTTTTGTTCTCATGTTTGGAAGTTGATATATTCTGCTTAGAATTTTCTTATTTCCATAGACCCTTGAAATTTTCACCGACTTGATTCCTGGGTCTTCAGGGCTAAGGGGTAAAATAGTCTAGTGAGAGATTAACTCGATCATCCTTTGGGTTTTGAGTTTTCAGTCACGAATTTAGTCGCCATTATTCTAGTTTTTCACGCAGGAGAAACAGAAGGCCACTCTTGTCCCCTCGTTCTCTTCTGTACATGTTTATAAAGGAAAGGAGCGAGGGAGAAATTCCTAAGAGGCAATGCCAAGGTTTTGAATAATAGATACCAAGTGCTCTTTTGGCTGTTTGGTGAGGTCTGTTTATTTATACAGAATTACTCTCTCTATAGGAGGAAATTGACACGGAATATTTATTTTCAAACAACTGTAGGTATTTAAATTGAAGCATATGTTAGACTGTTAAATAAAAAATCCATATTTTTTCCTATTCCCAGGTCAGAGATGGAATTTTTTTTTTCAAGTTGCGATCTTTTGGTTACAATGTACATACTAAAACCATATGGTTTCTCATACCATTCTTTGTGTTTTTTTCTGGACATGCATATTAATGAAAAGTTGGAAGCAACAAAACTCGATTGAGAGCAGTTCGAATATGTTCCGAAAAAGCAAAGACTTCCATTGCAATGAACTACAAGCTGTTAATATATCTCAAATGGATTGCTAGACTAAAAATGACCCTTTTCCATAACATATTCAGAAAAGGCTGCCCTTTCTCACAATACTGTTGGGTGGATGAATTCGCAAACATATCCATTCCCATGTAGCCAAAGTGGAAACAAGGACTTAGGAGTTGGATGATTCATATAGGGAGCTAGTGGGAAGAGTTTAGAAAGAAAAAATGTATTATTTTTTTACAATGTATCTCTCCTCTGCAATAGTTACTAGTGAAAGTTACTTAAATCGTGTTATCACATCTATTGATATTTACCTGTAGTATAATAAAAGGCCATTTCTTTGCTAATAAGCAAGTTGTACTGCTTAAATGACTTCACTCAGCACATAGGCAGCACCGTAGCTTGCCTTTGGGAGGGAAGATCTGTCTCTCATGCATTTTTAAAGCTTCAATTCAACACAGCTTGGCTCTTCCTGGTACTCAGTGTTACTCTTGATATTTGCATACTTCTCTTCTTTTGGGAGCCATAAATCATCTTAAGGTGTTGTAACATAATTGCTGGAATGATGTGCCTGGCTTTTCTCTGAATTTAATAAAACGTAAAAGCCATATCTGTGTGCCAGTGGCGTCAGGACAATCCTGGCTGTGGACACCAGCTAGAGGAGAGCTCTTTGACCAAATCAGAGTCTCGTTTGACCCCCCAGGAGGACTTGCAATCTCTCATTGTTGCAGTTTTTCTTTTGGGAACCACTGCTTAACACAATTGGCATTGCACTGCAAGGGCAACGTGTGGATTTCCGTTACGATGCATTTGCCTAAATACTGGAAATGGGTGATCTGGTTTGAAAAAGAGCCAACTTTTTTCTAAACTTCCTCATTTTGAGTGGGTTAATTCTGTTCTAGGAAAAGTTTTGACAGAATCGCCCGCTGAGCGCCAGCAAAATGTTATGTTAGAAATAACGGTGTTTACTTCCATTCTCTATTTTTTTTTCCATAAACTTTTAAGGTTCATTTCCTAAATCTGACTTTTATTATTTTACTTGACCTAGCTAACATAAGTGCCATTAAGTCATTATTGCCATCCGTACAATGGCACTTTCTGCCTCCCAAAAATAGGAAAAAGTAGCCCTCCCACCCCCAAAACACCAGGTTGGCCTGGTTTTCTTTTGAGGAAGTCAGGAATGGAAGGAGCCAACCTGAACTTTGCCCCTAGAATTCTCCTGCATTCCGTAAAGGACTTGGATCTGTTAGTTGAACCTGGTAGTCCCCAGCAGCCACCATCTAAGGTCAGGTTCCCTAGATACAAAAGGGAAGAAACAAAATAGTTACCATTGAGTCGATTGACTCTAACTCATGGCGACCCCATGTGTTTCAGAGTGAAACTGTGCTCCATTGGGTTTTCAAGGCTGGGACCTTTTGAAGCAGGTCTTCAGGCCTTTCTTCTGAGGCATCTCTGGGTGGGTTCAAACCACCAACCTTTCAGTTAGTAGTGAAGTGGTTAACCGTTTAGGCCATTCAGGGACTCATCCCTAGATACAAAGATTGTGATGAGGATACTTGAGCAAGGGGTTAACTAAGGGTGTGTTCTCAGGAGAGAGGGAGTGAGGGAGCCAGATAGGGCAAAGGAAAAGGACAAGAACGCTTGTGACCTAAGCTACAGTCTTGCTTCAGCCTGATCCCACAGGGAGCTCTAGAGCGTGAATGATACCACAGAGTTGGTCCCGCCTGGCCTGAGGTACCCTGTGTCAGACTGTTTCTGGTTGTGGGTGAGGCAGTTCCTGCTCAGCCAAGGGCAGTTCTCCACAGAAGAGGGCAGCTATGGAGGAAGAGCAGCCAACATTCCCAGCAGCTGAGGGATATGAGCACTGAAAAAAGAAATGAAAACTAGTTGCGGTCGGATGGACCCTGACTCATGGCCAATCCCATGTGTGTCAGAGTAGAACTATGCTCCATAGAGTTCTCCATGGCTGATTTTTGTCAACATGCCTCTGGGTAGATTCAAACCTCCAACCTTTTGTTTAGTAGTCGAGCACTTGACCGTTTGCCCTACCCAGGACTCTAAGCGAGGGATGCGTGCACAGCCTGGAAAAGGGGGTCTGGGTGGGGCCCTGATAGCACCCGATTCCGTGAGTGCTAGAAGCATGCCCTCACCTCAGACCTGGTTCTCACTGGACTGTTTTTCTCCTTTCCTGGCCTCATAGGGAGTGGACAGATCCAGCTTTGGCAGTTCCTCCTAGAGCTTCTGTCAGACAGCTCAAACTCCAACTGTATCACCTGGGAGGGTACCAATGGCGAGTTCAAGATGACAGACCCCGATGAGGTTGCCCGGCGTTGGGGAGAACGGAAAAGCAAACCCAATATGAACTACGATAAGCTCAGCCGTGCCCTCCGTTACTACTATGACAAAAACATCATGACCAAAGTCCATGGGAAGCGCTATGCCTACAAGTTTGACTTCCACGGAATCGCCCAGGCCCTCCAGCCCCACCCTCCAGAATCTTCTCTGTACAAGTACCCTTCAGACCTCCCTTACATGGGCTCCTATCATGCCCACCCACAGAAGATGAACTTTGTGGCTGCCCACCCCCCAGCTCTACCAGTGACATCTTCTAGTTTTTTTGCTGCCCCAAATCCCTACTGGAATTCACCAACTGGAGGCATATACCCTAACACTCGGCTCCCAGCCAGCCATATGCCTTCTCACCTGGGCACCTACTATTAGAGACCTAGTCGAGGCCTTCCCAACAGCATACAATCGCCAATGAACTGCCAGAAACTCTTTTGGAGAACATGAATCAAAGTGCCTCAAAAGGAATGGAAAAGGTTGACTGGGCCTGGGTAAGGACACCAGGGAAGAAATCCCAAAGACTCTTAGAAGGTAGGAATTACTAAAGTATTACTACAGAAATAAAGAGAAGGCTAAAAATGTAATGTATATGGACATACACTCTGTGCACCAAGCTTATAAAAGACATTGTAAGTAGAAGCAAGACGTCATAAGGAAAAAGTGCCAAAGAAACCGGTCTTAAGACGTGTATAAACTTCAGAGTAGCATTTGGAATCCTGCTAAGGCAAACTGGATTCAACTAAAGCAATAGAGATAACACAGTTCTGACTTAACATACCATTTATAATGTCATTTTTAAGGAAAACTACCTGTATTTAAAAATTGGAACATATCAGAAAAAAAAAGAGACTATGGCTTATCACAGGATGTTGATATGGAACTCTTTGGCACTTGCTGTGTTGGTTGAAATCAGATTCTTTCCATTTGATGGAGAGCTCTCAGCTCTCTCAAACTGTGAAGATGACCCAAAGTTTCCAACTCCTTTACAGTATTAGAGGAACTGTGAGCCAGATGGTGGGACTCAGAAAGTGGATGGAGAACGGGTGTGGAAATGTAGATGAAGGCTGGAGGAAGAGGAAGAGGAGAAAACAGAGGAGGAGGCAGCAAGGACTGGGAAAGAAACTTCTCAAGCAGTGAAGACTGGACTTAGGACAATATGGGACTGTGGAGAATGAGTTACGGAGATGTAGGGTTTAATGCAGTCAGTGTTATACCAAACTCAGTGTTAAAGGACACAGTGTCATGGTGGAAGGGGAAGTAGTAGAATTCAGAAACAAAAATATGCATCTCTTTCTTTGTGTGTTAAAAGAAAATTTTAACTGGAATTGTCTGATATTTAAAAGAAACATTCAGGACCTTATCATTACGTGGGGGCTTTGTTCTCCACCAGGGTAAGGTAAGCGGCGGCCATCTCGGCTACCACAATCAGAAATCACACAGGCATTTGGGTGAGGCGGGCTCCAGTTTTCCTTTTTGAGTCGCGAACGCTGTGCGTTTGTCAGAATGAAGTATACAAGTCAATGTGTTTTTTTTTCCTTTTTATATAATAATTATATAACTTATGCATTTATACACTACGAGTTGATCTCGGCCAACCAAAGACATACCACAAAAGAGACAATCAGTGATATAATGTGGCCTTGAATTTAAACTCTGTATGCTTAATGTTTACAATATGAAATTATTAGTTCTTAGGATGCAGAATGTATGTAATAAAATAAGCTTGGCCTAGCATGGCAAATCAGATCTACCCAGGAGTCTGCATTTGCACTTTTATAGTGACTCAAGTTGCCTAATAGAACCTTGTCCTGAATGTTGTGGCTTTGTGTTATAATTTTACTTTGTGATTCTCTCTCAAATAGGATGCTTGGTACCCAACCAGTGTTGGCCTCGCCAGGCCCTTCGTGCTCACTATCTCATTTCTAGCACTTTCTGGAACAGAGGACCAAAAGTTTCACTTTGGCGTTATGCCTAGAATGGAACCACGACCACCAGTTGCCGTCACGTTGACTCAGCCCGTGACGACGCAGTGTGTGTCAGAGTAAAACTGAGTTCCATAAGTTTCAATAGCTGATTTTTTTTTTGGAAGTAGATCACCAGGCCTTTCTTCTGAGGTACTTCTGGGCAGACTCAAAGCTCCAACTTGGTTAGCAGCAAAAATGGTTAACAACTTTTTGGTGTTAACTATTCGCACCACTCAGGAACCCCCAAGAATGGAAATAGGCCCCAAAACTGAGGTCAGGTTGTAATTGAGAAATTCAAGACTAGTAGCAAATCACAAATCACCCTTAATTCCTGCAATGATTGTAAAATATTTGCTGAGCAGAGGACAGCTATTGCTCTAAAGGCAATCTACATTATTACTGGCAAATAAAGTGTCATGGATAGCTGAAATTTCTTACTTTAAAGAAACAAGGGACAGTTTCTAGACTTGCCTCTTGGTTTTTCCTTCAGAGGATCTCATCAGGTAAACTGTTGCCTTAATCTTCCCGCAGCAGAATTTGGGTACCATGACGTGTGATGTACCAGCCTGGAGCCTGACAAGTATCAGCGCCCCCTCGCAGACACGTGTGTTTCTATGACCTAAATTCAGTTTCCCTTCACATCCTTTCTCTTTACAACATGTCACAAATGCTGCCAACCTTGGCCTAGCAAACCAGACTGAACCCATTGCTGCAGCATCAATTCAGACTCATAGCGACCCTATAGGACAGGGTAGCACTGCCCTGTAGGGTTTCCAAGGCTGTAAATCCTTACAGAAGCAGACAGCCACATTTTTCTCCCACGGAGCAGCTGGTGGGTTTGAACCACTGACCTTTCAGTTAGTAGCTGAGCACTTTAACCTCTGTACCACCAGGGCTCCTATCCTTGGCCCAAGGAAGGTAATTCTAGAGATCTAATTCAAGGTACCCGTAGGGGAGAGCAAGCCTAAGCAACTTAGCCTGACTCAGATTCTGAACTGGCCGATTTTATACTTGTTTCGAGGAGCTGGTGACTCAGTTGTTAAAGCACTCAGCTGTGAATTGAAACGTTGATGTTTGGAACCCACCAGCTCCTGCGTGAGGGAAAGATGTGGCAGTCTGCTTCTGTAAGAATTTATAGTCTTGGAAACCCTATGGGGCAGTTCTACCCTGTCCTATAGGGTCACTATGAATTTAAATGGACTGGATGGCAATTTTGGCGGGAGGGGAGTGGTATAGCTGTTTCAGGGCTTGCTTGTTTTATACATTGTAATCCTTTTTGCTATAATTAAATGAAGTTGCCAAACCTCTGTGCTATGGATATTTTGGCAAAGGTTTTTAAAGTTGGCAGGATCCGATTACCAAAGCTTCAGACACTCCACATTACCGGGATTGAAAGGAGCCCTACCATTATTCATTCTGCAGCAGCCTGGGAAAAGACCTCCAAGTGCCTGTATCTCCTTAAAAAAAATAAATGAAATAAAAGCTGGCAGCTAGGGTGACCCAAATTGTTCTAATAGGAAAGGTCAGTCTTTTTTTTTCGGAATGTAAAGAAAAGGCATACCTACATTCTGCATATAAATATAAATTCCTATTCTTTCAAGATTGCATCATGAACAAAATAATAAAAACAAGGCATGATTATCATATTCAGTTTTTACAGATGTCTTCAGTTAGGTGCCCCCGCCAACTCGCCTGAACCCAGGTTCTTAGCAAGCTGTATGACACACATCAGCAACTGGGATCTTTTTGGATAACATGATAATGTTGAGTTCCTCAAATAAATAATCCTTAAACTCTACCTTAAAATAACATCAACTCCTGCTGTCATAATCTAATTCCAAGTCACTCTCCAGTTCGTTCTCAGCATGCCAAGCCTCCCTCCACGCTCTGCGTCTCTCCATCCCTCAGTTCACCCTGATGAACGCTCATGATCTTTGCAGAATCTCACTCCTGCTGGCAAGGGATTTGCCTTCTCTTCTTGTCTTCAGTAGTCTTTGGCGCTCCGTACTTTGTCAAATCCTTGTGCAATTCTTAGTTACCTAGTGCCGCAGTAACACAGAGTCAGGGGCTTTAAAGAATAGAAATCTGTTTTCTCACAGTTCAGGAGGCTAGAAGTCTGTCTTGGTTATCTAGTGCTGCTGTGCCAGAAATACCACAAGTGGATGGCTTTAACAAAAAGAAGTCTATTTCCTCACAGTGAAGTAGGCTAAAAGTCCAAATTCAGGGTGTCAGTGCCAGAGGAAGGCTTTCTCTCTCTGTCTCTCTCTCTCAGCTTTCTCATCAGTCTTCCCCCAGACTAGGAGCTTCTCTGTGCAGGGACCCCAGGTCCAAAGGTCACACTCTGCTCCTGGCTCTGCTTTCTTGGTGGCATGATATCCCCCACTCTCTGCTTGCTTCCACCCCAGGGAACAGGCCACACCCCAGGGAAGCTCCTTTTACATTGGATCAGGGATGTGACCTTAGTTAGGGTGTTAGATCCCACCCTAATCCTCTTTAACATAAAATTACAATCACAAAATAAAGGACAACCATACAGTACTGGGAATCATGGCCCAGCCAAATTGATACACACATTTTGGGAGGGACATAGTTCAGTCCATGACAAAGTCTGAAGCAGGGCCATGGCCGTGTGAGCCTCTCTCCTAGATTCTGGTGTCTGCCAGTGATCCTTAACATTCTTTCCTTGTAGATTATCCTCACATATCATCTGTCTCCCTGACCCCCACCCCTGGGTGTGTGTGTCTGTGTCTGTGTCTGTGTCTGTGTGTCTGTATCTATTCTGATATTTTTGTAACTTAGGAATGATTAGGTTTAGGACCCACTCTACACTGGCATGGCCTATAACATAATAAAAGAAAGCCCCTACTTCCAAACAGTGTCATATTTAAAGGTATAGGGTTAAGATTTCAACACATTTGCAGGGGACACATTTCAATCTATAACAATTTCCAAATCTAGGTCAAGACTTCATTTGTGCTCCTGGTCTGATGTCTTCAGGGCTTCACACTGGTTCATTCTGGTTCAAACCTCTGCTGAGAATTTGCATTTCTAACAAATTCCTAGGAAATTATAAGATTCGGCTGGGAATCTTGTTAAAATGTAGATTCTGGAGGGGAAGATTCAAAAGTGTGGCCTAGTCAGATGCACCATCCCATCCCCCTACAGCAAAGACCTGAGAAACAAGGTGAAAAGATGCAGATGACAATCCAGGAACCCTGAGCATCAAATGAAAGGATATAGACTTAGATCAAACACAGATTCGAAGAAACTGAAGACAGCAGCGAATGGGGAGAGAGAGAGAGTAGAGGTGCTTTGCCAGCTGGTCCAACACAGCAGGGCAATTTTGAGACAAAGCCAGCAGTGACCCTGGGTGAGGAGCACAGGAAGACAACATCACAGAACTCCCAATAGGAGACCAGAAACTGTGTTGACCTACTTGGAGTAAAGCAAGGTGAGCAGGACATAACTGGAACTGAGGAGGGAAAGTACAGGAAGGAAAATGAGAGCTTCAGGGATCCCGTCATACACAGAGCAGGGAGGAAATCAGGACCCAGAGATGGGGTGACTCTCCAGCATAGGACCTGACTGGTGGGGTGGGTGGCAAGCGTGGAGCAATAGATGACCCCCCGTTTTTTATTTATTCTTCTCTCCCACCCTCCCTGGCTGCCCACCCCTCCCGACCAGAGAGAGTGCCTACATGCCACCTGGCTGACCGTCCTGCCCCTCCCCTGCCAGAGACAGCCTGCACGATTCCTGGCTACACTTCCCACCCCTCCCCTGCCCAGAAGAGAGCAACTGCGTGACATGGTCACCTGTTCCTCCCCCACCAGAGAGGACACCTGATTGACCCCTGGTTGCACGCCCCACTCCTACAGCCACAAGGAGCACCTGTGTAACCTCCAGCACCTGCCCCACTGCACCTGCCACTGGAGGGAATGTCTGCATGACCCCGGCCACCCATCCCACCCCTCCTCTGTCAGAGACAGCACCTGCATGACCCCCAGGCTGACTTCCCCACCCTTCACCACCAGAGGGAGTGCCTGAGTGACCCCTGGCTGCCCACCTCACCCCTCTCCTGCCAGGGGGAGCACTTGCATGCCCCCTGGCCTACTGCCCCACCCCCACTGAGTGCCATCATGCCACCCAGATGCCCACCTTGCCCCTTACCTGTTGCCCACCCACCTGGTCAGCGACTGTGAGCATTTCCATACCGTCGGATAGTTCCAACCCTGTATGCCCTCAGCTGTCACATATGTACAGTGAAAAGCGATGGAGGCTCACCCTGCCCACCCTTGCCCCTTCCAACGTGGAGCAGGAAGTGAACATCCCTGTGCTGCCAGACAAGTGATTATCAAAGCACATCTGACCCACCCACACTGATATATCAAAACAAAACAAAACAAATCATAAATAAAACAACACCTTAATGCCTCCAAGACAGCAGACATCAAATCCCATAAAGGAATAAGCCAAGATGGCTCCACCAAATGACCAAAATAAAGCATCAGGAAACCATCCTGAAGAAGAGCTGGTAATGGAACTGCCTGATAAGGAATTCAAAAGACATATATAGGGCACTCAAAAGATCGAGGAAAACACAGACAAAAGCCTAGAAGAATTCAGGAAAACAATAAAAGAACAAAATGACAGAATAGACAATTTGAAATCATAGAAAAACGACAACTAGAAATCCAGAAGGTTAACAATAAAATATCAGAAATAGATAATGCAATGGAAGGATATGGAAGTAGAATTGAAACAGTATAAGAAAGAATTAGTGAAAAAGAGAACAAATCCCTTGATACCAACTTGTTTGAGGAACAATCTGAAAAAAACGATAGCCTAAGAGTTATGTGAAACACTATGAAGAGGAATGTGATGGGAATCCCAGATGGGAGGAGACAAAAAAAAAAAAAAAGAGAGAGAGAGAACTTTTGAAGATTTGCTGGAAGAAAACTTCCCCAATGTCATGAAAGATGAGATTTCCATGTAAGAAGTTCAACAAACCCCATACAAGATATAGCCCAAAAGAAGTCACCAAAACATATCATAATCAAACTTCCCAAGTACACAGATAAAGAACTCTGAGAGCACCTAGGAAAAAGTGAAATACCACCTACAAAGGGATCCCAGTATGGCTAAGCTCTGATTTCTCAACAGAGACCATGCAGGCAAGAAGGCAATGGGATGATGTACATAAAATCCTGGGAAAAAAAATTGCCAACCAAGAATCATATACCCAGCAAAATTGTCTCTCAAATATGATGGCAAAATTAGGACATTCCCAGATAAACAGAAATAAAGGGAATTTGTAAAAACCAGACCATCCTTAAAAAAATATTAAAGGGAGTCCTTTGGACAGAGAACCAACAACAGCAGACAACAATCTGAGAGTAAGCCACATGATAGCATCACCAAGATGCCAAACCAGATAGAGAAATCTCTAAAGTAAAATAAAGCTGCAGAACCGAAAACAGGGAACCAGAGATGTCAATCTGAAATTGGCAACAACTTCAAAACAAAAAGGGGAAATGAATGGTATAGTTACAGAACTTCTATATGTACAGGAAATCAAGGCAATATCTAAAAATAACAGATCATTTTAAACACAGGATGATAAAAGTAAACCTCACAATAACCACAAAGAAAATTATCAAGCCTAACCACCAAAATAAAAAGAAATTCAAAAAGAATCAGTAAACACAAAATTGACAAAAACAAAGGAAATGAAAAAACAATCCCTAAACAAAAAGAACTCAGCATGGAATAATAATCAGAACAAAGAAACTGTCAACACCACAAAAAAAGCGTTACAAAATGACAACAGTAAATTCATATCTATTGATAATCACATTGAATGTAAATGGGTTAAATGCACCAAGCAAGAGACAGAGAGTGACAAAACAGAGAAAAAATAATAACAATAACCAATCAATATGTTGCCTACAAGAGACACACCTTACACACAAAGACATAAAGAAGTTAAAAATTAAAGATAGAAAAATATATATCAAGCAAACAGTAACCAAAAAAGAGCAGACGTGATAATATTAATCTCTGATAAAATAGGCTTTAAATCAAACTCCATTATAAGAGACAAGGAAAGACATTATATAATGATTAAGGGACCAATCCACCAAGAGGACATAACTGTAATAAATATCAATGTACCCAATGACAAAGCTCCAAAATACATAAAACAAACCCTAACAGAAATGAAAAGAGAGATAGTTATACAATAATAGTAGACTTTAATACACCACTTTTGATGACATGAAAGAAACTCAACAAAGACAGAGAAGATCTAAATGACACAATCAACCAACTTGGCTTCATAAACATATACAGAGCACTCCACCCAACAGTAGTGTGGTACACGTTCTTCTCCAGGGCACATGGATCATTCTTTAGAATAGATCATGTCCTAGGTCATGAAACAAGCCTTGATAAATTCCAAAATACAGAAATAATACAAAGCATTGTCTGAGATTACAATACTATACAATTAGAAATCAATAACAGGAAGAACAAGGAAAAAAGCCAAATAAATGGAAACTGAACAATGCTGTGCTGAAAAACCACTGGCTAATAGGAGAAATTAAAAATGAAATTAAAAAAAATTCCTAGAGTCAAACAAAAATGAAAATACAACATACCAAAACATTTGGGACACAGCAAAGGCAGTGGTCAGAGGCCAATTTATAGCAATAAATGCACATATCAAAAAAGAAAGGGCCAAAATCAATACTTTAACCCTACAATTTGAAGAAATATTAAAAGAGCAGCAAAAGAAGCCCATGGCTACCAGAAGAAAGAAAATACTAAAGATTAGAGCAGAAATAAATGAAACAGAAAAACAACTAAAACAACAAAACTAGAAGCTGATTCTCTGAAAGGATCAATCAAATCAACAAACCACTGGCTAAATTGAAAAAAGGAGATGTGAATAACCCAAATAAGAAATGAGGTGGGTGACATCACAACAGAAGCAATTGAAATAAAAGGGGTCATAACAGAATACTATGAAGAATTATACTTCAACAAATTTGAAAACCTAGAGGAAATGGAAGAATTCCTAGAAACACACTTCCTACCTAAGCTAGCACAAACTGAGGTAGTAAAAATGAACAGAACCACAACAAAAGAGGAAACTGAAGAAGTCATTAAAAAACAAACAAACAAAAAAATTACCAACAACAATAACAACAAAAAAAGCCCTGGCCCAGACAGTTTCACTGGAGAATTCTACCAAACATTCAGAGAACAGGTGACACCAATACTACTCAAACAATTCCAGAACACAGAAAAGGAGGGAATACTCCTGAATTCATTCTATGAAGGCAGCATAACCCTGGTACCAAAGCCAGGCAAAGACATCACAGAAAAAAAAATTATAGACCAATATCCCTCAAGAACATTGATGCAAAAATTCTCAACAAATTTCTTGCCAGTAGAATCCAACAGCATTAAAAAAAAAAAAATCATAACCAAGTGAGATTTGTACCAGGTATGCAAGGATGGAGGATGGTTCAACATTAGAAAATCAATCAACATAACCCACCACATAAATAAAGGAAAAGAATCAAATGACCATCTCATCGAATGCAGAAAAGCCACTTGGTAAAGTCCAATACCCATTCCTGATAAAAACTCTCAGCAAAATAGAAATAAAAGGGAAATTCCTCTACATAATTATGGGCATATATACAAAACCAACGGCCAACATTGTTCTTAATGGAGAGAGACTGAAAGCATTACCCCTGAGAACAGGAACCAAACAAGGATGCCCTTTATCACCACTCTTATTCAACATAGTACTGGAAGTCCTAGCTAGAGCAATGACAAGAAAGGGAAATAAAGAGCATTCGAATTGGTAAGGAAGAAGTAAAACTATTCCTGTACTACTGCAAGAAACCAAAAGAGACCTTCATAAATGGAAAAAAAAAAAAAAAATACCATGCTTATAAATAGGAAGATTTAACATTGTGAGAATGTCAGTACTACCCAAAACAATCTATAGATAAAATGCAATCCTGATCCCAACAACATTCTTTAAGAGATGGAAAAACTAATCAACAACTTTATATGGAAAAGGAAAGAGCCCCCTATAAGTAAAACATTACTGAAAAAGAACAAAGTAGGAGGCCTCACACTACCCAATCTCAGAACCTACTATATAGCTACAGTAGTCAAAACATCCTGGTACTGGTACAATGACAGACACATAGACCAATAGAACAGAATTAAACCAAAAATAAAAAAGTTGCTGTTGAGTCAATTCCAACTCATAGAATAGAAATGAGAACTCAGAAATAAATCCATCCACCTATGGACACTTGATCTTTGACAAAGATTTGAAGTCCATTCATTAGGGAAGAGATAGTCTCTTCAACAAATGGTGCTAGCAAAACTGGATATCCACTTGCAGAAAAATGAAATAGGATTCATACTCACCCCATACACAAAAACTAACTCAGAATTGATCAAAGACCTAAATATAAAACCTTAAACTATAGTTCATGAAAGAAAACATAGGGACAACATGAGGGGCCCCAATTTATGGCATACATAGAGTACCTAGCATAACTAAAAGTGTACCAATTCCAGAAGACAAACTAAATAGGTGGGACCTCCTAAAAAATTAAATACTTATGTTCATCAAAAGGCTTTTCCAAGCTTTTGGGAGGTGGGACCAAGATGGCTGACTAGGTAGAAGCTTCTGCTGATCCCTTTTGCAACAAAGACTCGAAAAAACAAGTGAATCGATTACATACATGACCATCTACAAACCCTGACCATCAAACACAGAACTACGGAGTTGAACTGAGTGACAGGGGAGCGAAAAGCTGAGCGCTGAAGCAGCAACCACTCTGGAGCCAGCAAGCCACGCCACAGCCTTGAGCCCTCGCGGTTCCCTGGAGCCAGAGTATCGGGGCCGATTGCGGCTTGCTGAGATGGGGCAAGCATAGGATGCAGTCCTAACCCCCTGGAGTAACCTCAGAGGTGACCCAGCCAGTGCACGCAGCCTGCACACCGATGTGGCTGACAGGAGAATGAGAAACCATGGGGAAGCAGTGACTGGTTTTAGAGCCTGGAGCACAGTGACCCAGCCAGAAAACATTGGCACTGGGCTTTGGACTAAGTGCGGAGGAGCTGATCACGGCTTCCTGAGATGGCGCAAGCACAGGATGCAGCCCTAACCTTCGGGGGCAATCTCGACCCAGCCAGCACACACAGGCTACACGCCCCTCTAGAATCTCAGAATCTCAGATAAAACAGTCCTCACCAAACAAGATAAGTAACTTTGTCTATTTTGCCATGCTACCCTCTCCTATCTATCTGATCCCTCTCCTCCCTGCCCCAGCTGGCTTCATTAACATTGGAATTCCCTGGGCCAGGGAGTGAAGTGTTCTGTGGGTTTTTTTTTCTAACCCATTCTCCTGGCCTGAGAGAAGCGGCAATTAAAAATCGGGGGAAAATCCTTCCCTCACTTCCCTAAACTGGAAAAATAATAGAGAACCAGCTCCAGCCAAGCATAAGAGATCCACAGTCTTTGGCTTTCATCCCCATAGGGAACCAGGTGGCTATTATAATGCAAAGGCAATTCTGATAGAGATCTGACTGTAATTGTTTTAGCTGAGCAGTAGAAAGGCAAGTTTTGGAGGCCTGATACCTTTCTGCCGATTAAACAGAGCCCTCACTGATCCACAGCAGGGAACTGAGGGCTGAAGCTCCACCCACACCAGCTAGCCACCTGCTAAAGGGATCTGAGGATAGTGATGCCTACCAGTCTTTAGAGGTACAAGCATTGGGCGCCTAAAGTACAGCTGCAGAGCCCACCCACCATAGGGCTCTAGAAAATAGAGACACTCCTACCCCACTGGCACATGAGGAAAGGCTCTCAGCATCCTGTCCTCCTTGAAGTGTGACCCTCTTCTGCTACTAGAATCTGGTGCATATAACCATCACCACTATCCTTTAAGTTAATAGGTGACAGCCTACACCATGCACTAGGTGACCCACTACCAGGACACCTAAGCTGATTCTATTCAAGAATAGTGAGTGGGCTCATAGGCTCATATATCTGGGAGCAGCTCAAACCAACTGGTAACAGGACATAAGTGATTTAAAGGCTACAACAATCAAGATAGCACAATCTAGTAGCCCATCTGGGTGTACTGAAACAAAACAAAACAAGAAGATAAGACTCAGTGAGCAAATATAAAATAAATCATTACAATATCTTATAGATGGCTCGGAGATAGCAGTTGATATCAAATCACGTAAAGAAGCAGACCATGATTGCTTCTACAAACCCCTAAATCAAAGAATCAAACTCTTTCCCAAATGAAGACACAATCCTGGAATTGCCAGATGTAGAATACAAAAAACTAATATACAGAAAGCTTCGAGACATCAGGGATGACCTCAGAAATGAAATAAGGCAATCTACAGAAAAAGCCAAGGAACAAACTGATAAAGCAGTTGAAGAAATCAAAAGACTATTCAAGAACATAGTGAAAAGTTTAATAAGCTGCAAGATTCCATAGAGAGACAGCATTCAGAAATCCAAAAGACTAACAATAAAGAATTAGAAAACTCAATAGGAAGTCAGAGGAGTAGAATCGAGGAACTGGAATGCAGAGTGGGGGAGTTGGAGGACAAGGCAATTGACACCAATATAGATGAAGAAAAATGAGATAAAAGAATTTTAAAAAATGAAGAAACCCTAAGAATTATGTGGGGCTCTATCAAGAAGAATAACTTGCATGTGATTGGAGTTCCAGAACAGGGAGGGATAACAGAAAATACAGAAAGAATAGTTGAAGATCTGTTGGCAGAAAACTTCCCTGGCATCGTGAAAGATAAAAGGATATCTATCCAAAATGCTCATTGAACCCCACACAAGATAGATCTCAAAAGAGAATCACCAAGACGTATTATCATCAAACTTGCCAAAACCAAAGATAAAGAGAAAATTTTAAAAGCAGCCCGGGATAAATAAAAAGTCACCTACAAAGGAGAATCGATAAGAATAAGCTCAGACTACTCGGCAGAAGCCATGCAGGCAAGAAGGCAACGGGATGACATGTATAAAGCACTGAAGGAGAAAAACTGCCAGCCAAGAATCATATATCCAGCAAAACTCTCTCTCAAATATGAAGGTGAAATTAAGACATTTACAGATAAACACAAGCTTAGAGAATTTGCAAAAACCAAACCAAACCTACAAGAATTACTAAAGGAAAGTCTTTGGTCAGGAAATCAATAACATCAGATACCAACACAACACAAGATCACAGAACAGAACATCTGGATATCAACTCAGATAGGGAAATCACAAAAACAAAATAAGATTAATTTAAAAAAATGCTCAAAACAGAATAATTGATGTCATTTTGTAAAAGATTACAATAATCAAAAAAAAAAAAAAAAAGAAGGACTAAATACAGGAGGCATAGATCTTCCATGTGGAGAGGAAACCAAGGTGATACAGGATGATACAAGTTAGGTTTTTACTTAGAAAAACAGGGGTAAATATAAAGGTAACCACAAACAGGTCTAACAATTCCATACTTCACAATAAAAACCAAGATAAACATAACGACTCAGGAAAAATAAATTCAACTACTAGGAAAATGAGGAACATACAATTTACAAAGAAAAACTCAGCACTAAAAAGTAAGTGGAAAATGAAATTATCAACAACACACAAAAAAAGGCATCAAAATGACAGCACTAAACTCATACTTATCTATAATTATGCTGAATGTAAATGGACTAAATGCACCAATAAAGAGACAGAGAGTTGCAGACTGGATAAAAAAAACATGATCTGTCTATATGCTGCCTACAAGAGACACACCTTATACTTAAAAAAAAAGACACAAATAAACTAAAACTGAAAGGATGGAAAAAAAATATATCAAGCAAACAACAATCAAAAAAGAACAGGAGTGGCAATATTAATTTCAGAGAAAATAGACTTTAAAGTTAAATCCACCAGAAAGGATAAAGAAGGACACTACATAATGATTAAAGGGATAATTTACCAGGAAAATGTAACCATATTAATTATTTATGCACCCAATGACAGAGCAGCAAGATACATAAAACAAACTTTAACAGAATTGAAAAGTGAGATAGACAGCTCCACAATTATAGTAGGAGACTTCAACACAACATTTCCAGAGAAGGATAGGACATCCAGTAAGAAGCTCAATAAAGACATGGAAGATCTAATTGCTACAATCAACCAACTTGACCTCATAGACTTATATAGAACACTCCACCCAACAGCTGCAAAGTATACTTTTTTTTCTAGTGTACATGGAACATTCTCTAGAATAGATCACAAATTTATGTCATAAAACAAACCTTTGCAGAATCCAAAACATCAAAGCATCTTCTCAGACCATAAGGCCGTAAAAGTAGAAATCAATAACCGAAAAACCAGGGAAAAGAAATCAAATACTTGGAAACTGAACAATACCCTGCTCAAAAAAGACTGAGTTATAGAAGACATTAAGGAGGGAATAAAGAAATTCATAGAATGCAACGAGACTGAAAACCCTTCCTATCAAAGCCTTTGGGACACAGCGAAAGCAGTGCTCAGAAGTCAATTTATATCAATAAATGCACACATACATAAAGAAGAGCCAAAATCAGAGAACTGTACCTACAACTTGAACAAATAGAAAGAGAGCAACAAACGAATCTGTCAGGCACTAGAAGAAAACAAATAATAAAAAACAGAGCAGAATTAAATGAATTAGAGAGCAGAAAAACAATTGAAAGAATTAAAGCTAAAAGCTGGTCCTTGAAAAAATTAACGAAATCGATAAACCATTGGCCAGACTGACTAAAGAAATACAGGAAAGGAAACAAATAACCCGAATAAGAAATGAGATAGGCCATATCACAACAGACCCAACTGAAATTAAAAAAATCATATCAGATTACTACAAAAAATTGTACTCTAACAAATTTGAAAACCTAGAAGAAATGGATGAATTCCTAGAAACACACTACCTCCCTAAACTAACACAAACAGAAGTAGAAAAACTAAATAGACTCATAACAAAAAAAGAGATTGAAAAGGTAATCAAAAAACTCCCAACAAAAAAAAGCCCTAGCCCAGATGGCTTCACTGCAGAGTTTTACCAAACTTTCAGACAAGAAGTTAACACCACTACTACTAAAGGTATTTCAAAGCATAGAAAAGGATGGAACGCTCCCTAACTCATTCTATGAAGCCAGCATATCCCTGATACCAAAACCAGGTAAAGACACCACAAAAAAAAGAAAATTACAGACCTATATCCCTCATGAACATAGATGCAAAAATCCTCAACAAAATTCTAGCCAATAGAATTCAACAACATATCAAAAAAATAATCCACCACCACCAAGTGGGATTTATACCAGGTATGCAAAAAAAAAAAAAAAAATTTTTTTTTTTATGCAAGGTCAGTTCAATATTAGAAAAACAATTAATGTAATGCATCACGTAAATAAAACAAAAGACAAAAACCACATGATCTTATCAATTGATGCAGAAAAGGCATTTGACAAAGTCCAACACCCATTCATGATAAAAACTCTCAGCGAAAGAGGAATAGAAGGAAATTTCTTCAACATAATAAAAGGCATTTATACAAAGCCTACAGCCAACATCATCCTAAATGGAGAGAGCCTGAAAGCATTTCCCTTGAGAACGGGAACCAGACAAGGATGCCCTTTATCACCGCTTTTATTCAACATTGTGCTAGAGGTCCTAGCCAGAGTAATTCGCCTAGACGAAGGAATAATGTGCATCCAGATTATCATGGAAGAAGTAAAATTATCTCTATTTGCAGATGGCATGATCTTATACACAGAAAACCCTAAGGAATCCTCAAGAAAACTACTGAAACTAATAGAAGCATTCAGCAGAGTATCAGGTTACAAGATAAACATAGAAAAATCAGTTGGATTCCTCTACATCAACAAAGAGAACATCGAAGAGGAAATCACCAAATCAATACCATTCACAGTAGCCACTAAGAAGATAAAATACTTAGGAAGAAATCTTACCAAAGATGTAAAAGACCTATACAAAGAAAACTACAAGGTACTACTGCAAGAAACCAAAAGGGACCTACATAAGTGGAAAAACATACCTTGCTCACAGATAGGGAGACTTAACATTGTAAAAATGTCTATTCTACCAAAAGCCATCTATATATACAATGCACTTCCGATCCAAATTCCAATGACATTTTTTAATGTGATGGAGAAACAAATCCCCAACTTCATATGGAAGGGAAAGAAGCCCTGGATAAGTAAAGCATTGCTGAAAAAGAAGAACAAAGTAGGAGGCCTCACTGTACCTGATTTTAGAACCTATTATACAGCCACAGTAGTCAAAACAGCCTGGTGCTGGTACAACAACAGAAGCATAGACCAATGGAACAGAATTGAGAACTCAGATATAAATCCATCCACATATGAGCAGCTGATAGTTGACAAAGGCCCAGTGTCAGTTAGTTGGGGAAAAGATAGTCTTTTTAACAAACGGTGCTGGCATAACTGGATATCCATCTGCATAAAAAATGAAACAGGACCCATACCTCATACTATGCACAAAAACTAACTCCAAGTGGATCGAAGACCTAAACATAAAGTCTAAAATGATAAAGATCATGGAAGGAAAAATAGGGACAGCATTAGGAGCCCTAATACAAGGCATAAGCAGAATACAAAGCATTAAAAATGCTGAATAGAAACCAGATAACTGGGAGCTCCTAAAAATCAAATGTCTATGCTCATCTAAAGACTTCACCAAAAGAGTAAAAAGACCACCTACAGACTGGGAAAAAAATTTTCAGCTATGACATCTACCAGTGCCTGACCTCTAAAATCCACATGATTCTGCTAAAACTCAACCACAAAAAGTCAAATGTCCCAATCAAAAAATGGGCAAAGGATATGAACAGGCACTTCACTAAAGAAGACATTCAGGGGGCTAACAGATACATGAGGAAATGCTCTGGATCATTAGCCATTAGAGAAATGCAAATTAAAACTACAATGAGATTCCCACTCACTCCAACAAGGCTGGCATTAATCCAGAAAACACAAAATTATAAACGTTGGAGAGGCTGTGGAGAGATTGGAACTCTTATACACTGCTGGCAGGAATGTAAAATGGTGCAACCACTTTGAAATTCGGTTTGGCACTTCCTTAAAAATCTAGAAATAGAACTAGCATACCATCCAGCAATCCCACTCCTCAGAATATATACTAGAGAAATAAGAGCTTTTACACGAACAGATATATGTACACCCATGTTCATTGCAGCACTGTTTACAATAGCTAAAAGATGAAGCATCCAAGGTGCCCATCAACGGATGAATGGATAAATAAAGTATGGTATATTCACACAGTGGAATACTACACATCAAGAAAGAAAAGTGATGAATCTGTGAAACATTTCATAACATGGAGGAACCTGGAATGCATTATGCTGAGTGAAATTAGTCAGTTGCAAAAAAGACAAATATTGTATAAGACCACTATTATAAAATCTTGAGAAACAGTTTAAACTGAGAACACATTCTTTTGTGGTTATGACAAGGGGGAGGGAGGAAGGGCGGAGAAGGGTATTTACTAATTAGATAGCAGATAAGAACTACTTTAGGTGAAGGGAAGGACAACACTCAATACAGGGGAGGTTAGCACAACTGGACTAAACCAAAAGCAGAGAAGTTTCCTGAATACACTGAATGCTTCTAAGGTCAGTGAAGCAGGGGCAGGGGTTTGGGGACCATGGTTTCAGGGGTAGTCCAAGTCAGTTGGCAAAATAAAATCTATTAAGAAAACATTCTGCATCCCACTTTGAAGAGTGGTGTCTGGGGTCTGAAACACTAGCAAGAGACCATCTAAGATGCATCAATGAGTCTCAACCCATCTGGATCAAAGGAGAATGAAGAACACCAAGGACACAAGGTAATTACGAGCCCAAGAGACAGAAAGGTCTACATGAGCCAGAGACTACATCATCCTGAGGCCAGAAGAGCTAGATGGTGCCCGGCCACAACCGATGACTGTCCTGACAGGGAATGCCACAGAGAACCCCTGAGGGAGCAGGAGGACAGTGGGACACAGACCCCAAATTCTCATAAAAAGACTAGACTTAATGGTCTGACTGAGACTAGAAGGACCCCGGCGGTCATGGTCCCCAAACCTTCTATTGGCCCAGGATAGGAACCATTGCTGAAGCCAACTCGTCAGACACGGATTGGACTGGAGAATGGGTTGGAGAGAGATGCTGATGAGGAGTGAGCTATTTGCATCAGGTGGACATTTGAGATTATGTTGACATCTTCTGTCTGGAGGGGAGATGAGAGGGTAGAGGGGGCTAGAGCTGGCAAAATGGTCATGAAAGGAGAGACTGGAAGGAGGGAGCGGGCTGTCTCCTTGGGGGGAGAGCAATTGGGAGTATGTAGTAAGGTGTATATAAGTTTTTAGGTGAGAGATTGACTTGATTTGTAAACTTCCACTTAAAGCACAATAAAAATTATTAAAAAAAAAAAAAAAAAGGCTTTTCCAAGACAGTAAAAAGACAAGCTGCAGACTGGGAAAAAATCTTTGTCAATGATGCGTCTGATAAAGGTTTAATCTCTCAAAAATACAGAAAACTTCAACAACTCAACAATAAAATGACAAGCAACCCAATCACAAAATGGGCAAAGGCTATGAACAGACACTTCACCAAAGAGAACATTCTGGCAGCCAACAAATATATGAAAATATGCTCATGATCATTAGCCATTAGAAAGATGCAAATCAAAACCAGGATGAGATACCATCTCATCCATGCAGTAATGGCACTGATCAAAAATTCAGAAAATAATAAATGCTGGCAAGGTTGTGGAGAGATTGAAACTCTCATACACTGCTGGTGGGGATGTAAAATGGTACAACCACTATGGAATATGATATTGTGGTACATCCTTAAACTAGAAATCAAAATAGCATACAATACAGCAATCCTACTCCTGGAAATATATTCTAGAGACATAAGAGCCAACATATGAATAGACATATGCACACATATGTTCATTGTAGCATTTTTCACAATAGCAAAAAGATGGAAACAACAGAGGAATGGATAAACAAATTATGGTACATACACACAATGGAACGCTACTCAATGATAAAGAACAATGATGAATCCACAAAACATCTCACAAGATGGATGAATCTGGAGGGCATTATGCTGAACGAAGTAATCACAAAAGGACAAATATTATATGAGACCACTATTATAAATACTCAAGAAAAAGTTTATACACAGAAAGAAACAATCTTTGATGGTTATGAGGAAAGGGAGGAGTGGGGAGGGGAAATCACTAACTAAAAAAGAAAAAAATAGTAAAAAAAGCAAAAACCCGTCGAGTCGATTCTGACTAAGTAGACAATATTAACTTTGGTGAAGGAAAGACAATACCAATATAGGGGAAGCCAGTACAACTTGACCAAGGCAAAGGAAGACACTTAGAGGAACACAAGAAAGAAAAAAAAAAAAAAAAAAGAGGCAACCACAGTAAATACTATAGCATATACAACCCTACAACAGTGAAAACAAATAATAACTTGCAAGCAGTTCCATAGGCAGATACATACACTGTATAGGGGAAGGAGGGTGTATAGGAGTAACCCATGTATAGGTTAATCTGTGAATATTTTTAAATACATATTTGTATGTAGTGACACTGAGGGCCAGGGGATCATGGTCTCGGGGGACATCTAGGTCAATTGGTATAAGATAGTTCCTAAAGAAAATGTAGCGTCTGGGGTCTTAAAAGCTTGCGAATGGCCACCTAAGATATATCTATTGATCCCTTCCCATCAAGAGCAAAGGAGAATGAAGAAAACCATAAGCACAAGGAAAATATTAGCTCAAAGGACTAATGGACCACATAAACCACAGCCTCCACCAACCTGAGCCCAGAAGAACTAGATGGTGCTGAGCTACTACCACTGACAGGAATCACAATAGAGGGTCCTGGACAGAGCGGGAGAAAAATGTGAACAAAATTCAAATTCACAAAAAAGACCAGATTTACTGGTCTGACAGAGACTGGAGGAACCCCCAAGACTATGGCCCCCGGTTGTTGTTAGGTGCCGTCAAGTCGGTTCTGATTCATAGTGACCCCATGTACAAGAGAACAAAATACTGCCTGGTCCTGCATCATCCTCAAAATAGCCGTTATGTTTGAGCCCATTGTTGCAGCCACTACGTCAATCCATCTCATCAATAGTCTTCCTCTTTTTCCCTGACCCTCTACCTTACCAAGCGTGTTGTCCTTCTCCTGATAACATGTCCGAAGTACCTGAGATGAAGTCTCACCATCCTTGTTTCCAAGGAGCACTCTGGCTGTATTCTTCCAGGATAAACTTGGCAGACTCTTCTGGCAGTCTATGGAATATTCAATATTCTTCACCAACACCATAATTCAAAGGCATCAGTTCTTCTTCAGTCTTCCTTATTCATTGTCCAGCTTTTGCATGCATATGAAGCAATTGAAAATATCATTGGCTTGCGTCAGGCGGTCGTTGGCTCCTGGACACCCCGCTAACTTAGAACAGAAGCCACTTCTGAAGTTCACCTTTCAGCCAAAGATCAGACAGTCCTATAAGACAAACAATAACACATGTGAGGAACGTGCTTCTTAGATCAATCAAATATACGAGACCAAACGGGCAATACCCGTCCAAGAGCAAAGCAGAGAAGAAAAGGACAAGAAAACTGGACAAATGGAAACAGAACCTGGCGTGGAAAGGGGGAGACTGCTGACACATTGCAGGGATTGCAACCAATATCACAAAACAATTTGTGTATAAATTTGTGAGTGAGAAACTAATTTGCTCTGTAAACTTTCACATAAAACACAATTTAAAAAAATGTCGATTCTGATTCAGCATATCTGGGTTGGAAATGCAAATTCTCAGCTGAGAACGTGTTAGAAATGCAAATTCTCAGCAGGGGTTAGAACCTGAAGGAACCAGTTTGAAGTCTTGGATACCTTTGCTAGATCTCAGAACAGTGTGTGATGAAGCGATTTTTAGCAGTGAGAGGAATCTCTGCTCTCTCTGAGCACCTCTCTGCACCTTGGCGCACAGCTCTACAGGTGCTTTCCATTGGCAGGTTGCTGTTGCTCAGCAGCTGGGAAGGTGATGGAAACAGTAAGGTTGATGCTTGGAGCTCACCCAGAGGTGCCTTGGAAGAAAGGCCTGGTGATCCACATCCAAATGGACCTTTAGCAACTGACCATTGACCTGTGAAAAGAGCAACATGGTTTTTTAAAAGCTGGTTTAACTAGTTTCTCATCATCCCACCCAAATAAAGTTGTGAGATAACTGATCAAAGAATAAAAAGCACTGTGGACTGCTCAGAGGTACATCAAGCTCTATACCTTCCCTTTATCTTAATCTTGGTCTATAATATCTTGTCAAAATATGTCAAATGTGGAAAAAGCTGGGTACATAAATGGTTGAAAATAACTAGAACCTCTTCATTTATAAAAGAGCAGTGGCTTTTAGAGCAAGGCCCTGGACCTGCAGCATCAGCATCGTCTGGGAACTTGTTAGTCATGCAAATTCTCAGGCTCCGCCCCAGACCCGTGAATCAGAAACTCCAAGGGTGGGGCCCAGCCCTCTGTTTTAACAGGCCCTCCAGGTGATTCTGATGCACACATGCTGAAGCTTGAGAACAGCTGCAGTGGAAGGAAAGAAAGTCTGTGTCTACACCTGGAAGGCTCTGTACGAAATCTCAACCCAGTAAAGTTTCTTCTGTGGCCACTTGCAAATCAACCATCAGGAAAAGCATTTTACTCTGAAAGCATCATCCTGAATTCTGCTCCCTCTAAGCAACTCCCCTCCCTGCTGCTAACTTCTGCCCATGTGTATTAGTTATCTATTGGTGTTCAACCAATTATCACAAACCCAGCAGCTTAACACAATACACATTTTTCATTTCACAGTTTCTGTGGGTCAGGATCCAGGCACAGCACAACTAGGTCCTCTGCTCAGGGCGTCACTAGGCTGACACAAAGAAGTCAGCCTGGCCTGTGGTCTCATCTGAGGCTTACTGGTTGTTGGACAGAATTCAGTTCCTTGGGGTTGTAGGATTAAAGTCCCATTTCTTTGCTGGCTGTCAGCCAGGGGCAGCTCTCTTACAGGCCACTTCGGGTCCTTGCCACTTGGCCTTCTCTCCAGCAAGGCCTCTCTCTCCACAGCAAGAAAATCTCTCTCACCCGGAATCTCTCTGACTGTTGTAGGGCTCACCTGCTTAGGTCAGGCCCAAACAGGATAATCTTCTTTTTGACTTACTCAATGAACAAATCTGTCTTGGAAGAAGTACAACCAGAATGCTCCTTAGAAGCAAGGATGGTGAGACTGCGTTTTACATACTTTGGACGTGTTGTCAGGAAAGATCTGTCCCTGGAGAAGGATATCATGCTTGGTAAAGTACAGGGTCAGCAGAAAAGAGGAAGACCCTCCATGAGATGGATTGACACAGTGGCTGCAACAGTGGGCTCACTCATAACAATGATTTTAAGGATGGCGTAGAACTGGGCAGTGTTTCGTTCTGTGGTACGTAGGGTCGCTATGAGTCGGAATTGACTCAACAGCACCTAACCTAACCTAACCTTGATTAACTCAAAGTCAGCTGATGAGGGTCCTTACTTGTTGATGTTAGTTGCTGTCCACTCAGCTCCAACTCATGGCAACCTTATGTATAACAGAATAAAACATTACCTGGTCCTGCACCATATCCGTGATCATTGGTATGTTTGAGCCCATAGTTGCAGCCGTTATGTCAGTCCATCTCATTCAGGGTTCTCATTGAGGGTTTCCCTCATTTTCACTAATTCTGTACCAAACATGATGTCATTTTCTAGTGATTGGTCCTTCCTGATGACATGTCCGAAATAAACAAGACAAAGTCTTGCCATCCTCACTTCTAAGGAGTACTCTTGCTATACTTCCTCTGAGACTGATAGGGACCTTAATGACATCTGCAAAATCCCTTTGCCATTAACATAACATAATCCTTGGAGTGATGTCCTACCGTGTTCACAGCCCCACTCACTCTCAAGTTGTGGGGAATATACAGGGTATGTACACTGGGGGCAGAAACTTGGGGGCCTACCCTGCCAAAAATATGCTGCCTATTTTTTCCAGCATTTCTAAAATCCCCTGACTAATCAAGGCTCCTTAAAACTCATGTTGTCTAAGAGAATCCCTGAGGAAGCAGGAGAACAGTGGGATACCTCAAATTCTCGTAAAAAGACCAGACTTGATGGTCTGACTGAGACTGGAAGGACCCCAGAGATCATGGTCCCAGACCCTCTGTTAGCCAAGACTGGAACCATTCCTGAAGCCAACTCTTCAGACAGGTTATTGGACCGGGCTATAGAACAGAAAATGATACTGGTGATGAGTGAGCCTCTTGGCTCAAGTAGACCAGTGAGACTATGTGAGGAGCTCCTGTCTGGAGCTGAGATGAGAAGGCAGAGGGGGACAGGAACTGGTTGAATGGACACAGGGAATACAGTGTGGAGAGGAGTGTGCTGTCTCATTAGGGAGAGAGCAGCTAGAAGTACGTAGCAAGGAGTGTACAAGTTTTTGTATGAGAGACTGACTTGATTTGTAAACTTCCACTTACAGCACAGTAAATTAAAAAAAAAAAATTCATGTTTCCTACCTCTCCAGCAACAACCCAGCGACACCACATACCTGAAGCCCTGCGCTCTGTGCCTCCCTCTTCCACTGGCTGCACGGCCCTCTTTGGGCAAGTCTGCTGGTCTTAACTTGACCAATCTGAAAACATTTCTGCCAAAAATATAAGGGCTAATGCTAAATCGGCAGTAGTAGTTACGTGTTCTTTTCCTCTGGCTCTTAGTAAAAAGCAGCCCCGATTAAAGCTCCATGGAAAATCTATGCATACTCTTCTAACTTAACAATTTTAATTTTAAACCCATTTTACAAAGAGAAATACCTTCACTCATTCTCTCATGAAAAATTACGTAAAAAAAATGTTATTCTGTCCAACAAGCCATAAAACTATTTGATAATGACTTGTGCTAGAACACGTTGAACTACAGTCTTGTACAGGAAGCATGTTAAATGTTGGAACTTAATGAAAAAAGGAATAGGGGATTTTCATGTTTCATAGCCACGTAGTGTGTTCCCTAAAAAAAATACAAAAATGGTAGTCAGATTTTCATTCTGACATGAATTCATAAAATCGTTTTGAGATTTCACAAGGTCATGACTGGTTGAATGACCATGGCCAAAGGGTACTACTTAATAGGCTGATGTCCATCTGGAAGGAAGGTTCTGGGGCCAGAACCCTGGCCTCTCTGCCTGTGGCCTTATCAGTCCAACGCTGATGAGAGACGTAGATTAGGTCATAGAAGGCATACTGAACACAGTTCCAGATGCGGTGGGGCTGGAGGACAAATTTGTTGCAAGACAAATTCAGGCTGAAAGCGATGGGTCAAGTTTAACAAATTTAATGGAGCTAGTACTATTTTTTTTTTTTTTGTAGTACTATAGAGTCGCTATGAGTCAGAATCGACTCGACGGCAATGGGTTTGGTTTTTGGCTTTAGATGTTAGGTGTCAGACACGGGGCTGAAAACTGCACATGCGTTTTCTCACTGCTCCTTCCAATCACTCCCCTGATTTAAAAAAAAAAAAAAATCCGAACCTCAGATTAAACAATTTACCCAGCATATCCAAGGAAAGAGAGGAAACTGATGCTGGTCACGGTATTGTCTGTCCGCCAAATCTCCACTCTTAATCTAAGCTGTTTTGCTTCATATGGACAGGAAATTCAATGGGAGAGTGATTTGACTTCCCGATTTAGGTTGCGTGACCTAAAACCGATTGCGAAAGAGAATTTTTTATTCTGCATTAAACAGATCCCAGTATCATTTCTGGGCATAGACTCTAGGAGGGATATAAGCCAGCTAGAGTGAATTCAGGGGAGAGAGCCAAAGGGATGAGGGAACTCAGGACTATGCCGTGAAACAATAGCTGGAGGGCTTGGCTATTCAGGGTCTCTACTGGAAGTGCAGTTACATTTCCTGTCCATTGATGCACAGTGCACGGTGATCACAGCTGTCAGTAAATGTTTACAGCTGCATACATGAACCAACAAACAGAATGGTAATGTCTGGGCCAAAAGTGGACTCAGCAGGGATGCCCATTGGCCAAACTTGAGGAAGAACTTTCTAATAGAGGAGCTCCAAAAGGAATGGCCACCCTTTGCCCAGGAGTTCTTGAATACCAGGTGTGCTCAGGTATGGAGCATGTGACTATTCACCTGGAGTTTCAAAGCACACAGACTACCTGCTGCTGAGGTCTTTTTCAGTCCTGTGCAACTCTGGTTCTACAAAATATTTAAAGGTCGTATTTACATGTACATAGAACGTCAAGGAAGAGAGTCTGAAATGCATAATGGCCTAGCAGCCTCATTCTTTATCAATACCACTTAGTCCTAAGGGCAGGAGCACATTTGGGGTCTAGATATTATTGTTATTAATTGTCGTCGACATGGCTCTCACGCAGAGTGACTCCGTGTACAGTAGAATCAAATATTGCCCGGTACTGCACCCTATTCGTGATCATTGACATGTTTGAGTCCATTGTTGCAGCTAATGTGTACTGCCTTTCAAACTCGGGGGGGGGGGTCATCTTCTAGCACTATATCAGACAATATTCTGTTGTGATTGGTAGGGTTTTCATCGGCTCATTTTTGGAAGTTGATTGCCAGGCCTTTCTTCCTAATCTGCCTTAAGTCTGGAAGTTCTGCAGAAACCTGTCCACAATGGGTGACTTGTTGGTATTTAACATAGGGGTGGCGTAGCTTCCAGCATCATAGCAACACACAAGGCACCACTGAGTGGCAAACCGACAGGTACTGGATAGACACTCTCTAGGCACTAACCAACCCCAAAACCAAACCCATTGCCGCCGAGTCGATTCTGACTCATAGCGACCCTATAGACCCTACAAATCACCCCTAATTCACTTATGGTGTGGCTCTGTGTCTCAGAGTGACTTGAGCTCACCCTGCTTGGAGGAGAAAACATATCAGATTTATGTTTTACGAAGGGAATGGCAAGAAGCGGCTGGCTGATGAGATTTCCTGTCCACATTTTGCAGAAGGGAGAGCGCCCCCTGCAGCTCACTTATATAAAGATGCACACTGTGGGGGGTTGTTGGTCACAGCCTGCTCGGCATTAGACACGGCTCAGCTAAGAGTGTTGGGCTGCTCCAGGGACCATCAATCCATCTCCAGACTAACCATTTCCACCTCTGTGTAGGCATGGGTGGCTGGGCGCCAGGGCTGACTTCCCCTTTGAGCTCCGGAGACAGCGGCTAAGGAAGGCGAGCGGGTGTGGGCTAAATGTGTAAGAAAGAATTTGGGTTAGAAGTTATGAAGTCATTTTGGAAAGTCTCCTGACTAGAAGGCCAGGATATTCCCCAAAGTTGGCAATCTTTTATTTTAAATAAATCCTTTGTGTTTTTACTTGGCAGAGGGCAGGACTCTAACTGAAACTTGTTGGAAAGGTTGGAGGCGGATGGATGGGTTACGTTCCTGCCTTTGTCTGTTAAGGGTGGACGGAGAGGAAGATGCTAGGTGTCCCCTTCCCTTCCGTGGTGCGGGGTGATGGTGTCTCAGCTGCCTCACTGTAATCAGGAGCAGGACGCCGGTAGAGGGAGGGCTGATGTCCCACATGCTCGGGTTTGATCTGCAGGTTTCAGGTCTGGAGAGAAACGTCCCCACGGACTCCATTCCCCCTCTAAACAATAATACTAATACCTACTACTTTAACATAAAATTGAAAAAACTGCCAATTTACACACAATATTTTTTTAATTTAACCTGCACAATAACACTTTGAGATAGATATTTTTATTCCCATCCTAAAAAAAGAAAATTTACACACAATATCTTTTTAATTTAACCTGCACAATAACACTTTGAGATAGATATTTTTATTCCCATCCTAGAGACGTGAAATTCAGGCTAACCAGTTGTCATTGAATGAATTCCGACTCACTGCGACCCCATGTGTGTCAGAGTAGAACTGGGCTCCATAGGGTTTTCAATGGCTGGCTTTTCAGAAGTAGTTTGCCAGGTCTTTCTTCCAAGACACCTCTGGGTGGAGTCTAACTTCCAACCTTGTGGTTAGTAGTTGAGCACTTAACAATACAGGTAGTTCCTGACTTACAATGTATTTGAGTTATGACAACTGCACTTAAGACCAACTGCTTTTTTTTTTTTTTTGGTACATCTTATAGTAATATGTGCTAGATACAATGTTCAAATATATCTGTAAGCTTATATATAATGTTTCCAACCCCCAAAGACAAATAAAGATCGAATTTATAAGGATATTGATAATAAAAGACAACAATAATGAAAACTAAAAAGAATGATGTGTTCGACTTACGTCAGAACTGACTTATGATGTAGTCATCAGAATGAAACCCCATCCTAAGCTGGGGACTACATGCATCCATTTCATACTCACCGTAGTGGCAAGCATTAACACATCCGATCAGGAGCAGTGATGGTGAGGACATAAAACAAAGGAACTCTTCTGCACGCTACTGGCGAGAGTATAGATTGATGCAGTGTTTTTGGAAAACAGTTTAATGTTCATGAACCTTGTAGAACAGATGAAATGCATGCCCACAATCCTTTTAGAGGTATTCCATAGGCAACTCTCATACATGTCCACCAGGATACATGTACCAGAATGTTCCTAGTCACGTGTTTGTAACAGTAAAATCTGGAAACAACCCAAAAATCCATCAACGTTAATTAGATAAGCTAATTTTGACATAGAGGGTCAGTGAAAAAGAGGAAGACCCTTCATGAGATGGATTGACACAGCGGCTGCAACAATGGGCTCAAGCACGACAACAATTGTGAGCATGGCGCAGGACCGGGCAGTGTTTCATTCTGTTGTATATAGGGTTGCTATGAGTTGGAACCAACTCAACGGCACCTAACAACAACAATAATTTTGATGTATATGTATAATAAAATACATGCAACAATGAACGAAACTCACTATTGTAATGTTGAGTCAAAGAAGTGTGTAACAGGGAAACACGTACAATATGGTTTCATTTATTTACATTTCAAAAACAGGCAAAGCCAAACAATACATTATCTAAGGATCATGCAATGGTTATGTCTTCATGTCTTACTGCTGCTATAATAGAAATACCACAAATGGGTGGCTTTAATGAACAGAAATTCATTTTCTCACAGTTTAGGAGGCTAGAAGTCCAAATTCAGCACAGTGACTCTTGGGGAAGGCTCTCTCTCTGTCTGCTCGAGGGAAAGATCCTTGTCTCAGCTTCTTTAGCCTGGCATACCTCAGTTCCTTGGTGATCTCCATCTGGCATCTATCTTTTCCCTGTCTGTGCTTTCTTGCTTCTGTGCCTCATCTGTTCCTTTTATATCTCAAAACTGGCTAGGTTCAAGACACACCCTACACCAATATGACCTCATTAACATAACAAAGAAAACCCTGTTCCCAAATGGAATTACAGCCACAGGTATAGGGGTTAGGATTTACAATACATATTTTGGGGGGATGCAATTCTATCCAAAACAGGTGGCAAAAAAAAAAAAAATGAAGACAAGGGAATGATTATTTCAAAGCAGGGCTTCAAACCAGTTCCTTCCAGTTTGAATCCCTGCTGAGAATTTGCATTTCTACCTCCAGATATACTGAATCAGAATCTACAGTTTAACAGAATCCACAGGTGACTCTTAGGTACAATAATCTTTGAGAACTACTGCTCTACTAGTGGTTCTCAGAATTGGTCCCTAACCAGCAGCATTAGCATCGCCTGGGAACTTGTTAGAAATGCAAATTCTGAGCCTATTTCAAAGTCAAGATGCCCATTGCTGAGTCAATTCAGACTCATAGTGACCCTATATGACAGAGTAGAACTGCCCCATAGGGTTCCAAGGAGCAACTGGTAGATTCAAACCGCCAACCTTTTGGTTAGCAGCCTGAGCTTGTAAACAATGTGCCACCAGGGCTCCAAAGTCAAGATAGTTAGTGGTTACCTCTGAGCAGGAAGAAGAGAGATGGGTGTTGGAGTGATGCTCAGGCCTTTTAAGGCCCTGACAGTGTTCTTTTTTCCAACTTGGTGGGGATTTCTTTATTTTCTATGTATATTCATTTTAAATGCTCTCCTGTACATTTGATGTCTCTCCCAATACAAAAAATTTTAAACGATATGACAAAGAGAAGATAGTGCAGCCACAGTTGCACACCCATCAGGAGGGCTTTCTAGTACCATTGTGCAATGTGCTGCACTCTGGTTGCTCTTTGCAGAGGAGACCCTGTTTCCTCTTGTGAGGTAGCTGAAGGGTTCACTTTCAGTACAATGGGTTTCAATATCCCCCAGAAGGTTTTGCTTCCTCTGCCAAATGCCCTCTGTTGGTGAGTTATTGTTGATGCATGTCTGTGCAGATTTCTGTCTCTAATATGAGCTGTCCATGATTTTCCTTCCTTCAAGAGGTACAGAGTCATTCTTCTCTCCCTAAGTGTAGGCTGGACTCAGTGACTTGCTTCTAATGAAAAGAATGTGGCAGAAGTAACAGTATGTGATTACTGGGACTAGGTCATAAAGGGCATTGTGATCTTCTTGCCCTGTCTCCTGGAGCACTCATCCTGGGGGAAGCCAACTGCGATGTCATGAGGATTCTCAAGCAACCCTATGGTAAGGAACTGAGGCCACCAACCGACAGCCATGTTGGAAGTGGATCCTCCAGCCCCAGTCAGGCCTTCAGATGACTGCAGCCTTGTTTAACAACTTGATTGCAATCTCACAAAAGACCCTGAGCCAGAGCCACCCAGCCAAACTGCTTTTGAATTCCTGACCCAAAGAAAATGTGAGATAATAAATGTTATTTTTAGTCACTCAATTTCAGGGAAAATTGTTACACAACAGTAGATAATGAATGC
Source organism: Elephas maximus indicus (assembly GCF_024166365.1). Lineage (NCBI taxonomy): Eukaryota > Metazoa > Chordata > Mammalia > Proboscidea > Elephantidae > Elephas > Elephas maximus. The sequence goes on along the minus strand of NC_064820.1, from coordinate 220,515,823 downwards.
AGCTTGCTTTTTCTCTGGACTGCTGTCTATGCATTCTGCCTACCCTAGTACGTTGCTTTAGACTTTAAGAACGGCTGAGCTAATATAGCCTTGATTGAGCTTGGATCTGCAAGGTACTCCCTTGTTTCTTAAGTATCTTTGGTTGATTCTTCTCTCTATGCCATCGACAAAGTAAGTGTTGACTCTGTGTTAAATTTTCTGAAGCCAATAGATATTGCTTAAAGAAACACTTTCCCCCCTGGATGATTAAGGGGCGCTACAGAATCTAGGACTCTGAAACTCTGGGCTTTGTGGATTGTAGCTGAAAATAGTGCGGGCTTTTGAACCCACAGGTGTGCATTGAGTCCTACCACTTGCTGGTTGTTGGACGCTGGTTTTAGCAGTTAATTCTTTGGGAAGTCTCTTTCCTTATCTGTCAAGCAAGCAATAGTTACCCGAGTTTATAGCAGATGTCTCCACCTCTGCGCCATTGGCATTTTGAGTCAGATAGTTCTTTGTTGTGGCAGATGTCCTGTGCATTGTAGGCTGGTTAGCATCATGCCAGGCCTCTACCCACTAGATGCCAGTAGTACCCTGTTATGGATTGAATAGCATCCCCCCAAAATATATGATGGAATCCTAACCTCTATACCTATAAACCCTGGTGGCACAGTTGTTAAGTGCTATATGGCTGTTAACCAAAAGTATGGCAGTTCGAATCCACCAGGTGCTCCTTGGAAACTCTACGGGGGCAGTTCTACTCTGTCGTTTGGGTCGCTATGAGTCGGAATCGACTTAATGGCAATGGGCTTTTTATTTTGGATACCTATGGATGTAATCCCTTTTGGGAACAGGGTTTCTTTATGTTAATAAGGTAATGTCAAATAGGGTGTGTCTTAAACCTAATCACTCTTGGGCAATTAAAAAGAGCAACTTTGGCATAGAGAGTGTAGCAAGCACAAATCGGGGTGGGAGAAGTGGGGAGGAGATAGATGCGAGGGCTACAGAAACTGAAAGAGATCTCTTCTCCTAGAGACAAAAGAGAGCCTGTGTCCTTAATTTGGAAACCTTGCAACATAGTGGTTAAGAGCTATGGTTGCTAACCAGAAGGTTGGCAGTTTGAATCCACCAGGTGCTCCTTGGAAACCCTATAGGACAGCTCTACTCTGTCCTATAGGGTTGCTACTTCCAGTCTGAGCTGTGAGAAAATAACTATCTGTTCTTTAAAGCCACTCACTTTTGATATTTCTGTTACAGCAGCACCAGGAAACTAAGGCATACTCCAATAGTCATGACAATCAAAAATATCTGCAGATATTGCCAATGTCCCTTGGGTGGTAAGCTCGCTCCTGGTTGGGAATCACTGGCTCACTTCATGGCCTTTCAGCCACTGGAATAGCAAAAGCATTTCCCTTTTCCCAATAATTCTCAGAGGAGTTCTGGAAAGTCTCACTACCTGACTTTGCTCACATGCCCATCCCTTAGCCAAAGAAAGGGAAGGTACTTCTTGTCCAGACCTGAGTTATGGGTCCTTCCCTAGAGTTAGGGTTTGGTGCAGCCACACTCACACCATTGACAGTCAGAAAAGGGTTGTTACCCAAAGGGGAATGAGGGAATTGTGAGCACAAGGGAAGAACCATCCCATTGGTCTGGAGGAAGCCTCTTCTGCAGAATCCACATTGCTGCACTTGCTCACACAGTGGTCTAGACTGGACCCACTTCATGCCAACACCATGGTAATCATCACACTCTAAGAAAATGCAGGCTCTTTCAACATTTTAATCCATAAAGCAGACTGGGTCTGGACACTTTCTGAATTGCATTGCAAAATTTTGTGGATTTGTGAAGTTTTCTGGGGAGATAGCCCACCACTTTCATCAAATTCCCAAGGTTTTCTGTGACCCTAAGATATTAAAAACAATTGCTCTAGAGACTGACCTCCTAATTTCAAACCTTTTAACGGTGAATCAAGCATAGACCTAAAAAGAGCCATTTGTGCTTTACTGTATAGTACCCTAAATAAATAACCTAAATCCTGCTGGTCTGGGTTCACAATCCCATTAGCTCAAACTGACTATGCCCTTGTAGATAATGGAATTACTAGTATAAGTAGACCTAAGTGTTCTCTGTGTAAGTATCAATCAAGATTCTCAAATGTCTGTAATGAAGCCAAGAAATTAAAACTAGGAGATGCTAGCCTTAATGTTTGTGACTCTGTCCTTAAAACTAGCAGCTCCTGAAGATGTTAGTTTGTGCAGAGAACACTGGTTAGGAAGGTAATAAGGACCTGTTAACTTGGTTTTGTTCTGAAAAGGCTAAAGAAGCCCGAGTAGTGAGTAGTCAGCAGTAGTGGGTACCAAGTCAATCAAACTTCCTTTCAAAGAGGAGCCCCCGGTAGCACTTATCAGGAAGTAGAAGTTATGGTGGTATCGGATGCCACTGTTTTACATTGATTTCAGAGCCTTTGTGTGTGGGCCACTTGGTCCTGCTCCATCATATCTTTGCTGCTCTTTAGTGAGTGTTTGACAGATGGGCATGGTTGGCTTCATAGGGTATGGGGAAGACAGTGTGGCTGGGCCGACATAAAGTCAACACCTGCCATTTACGCTGGTCACCATCAGGGCCAATTCTGTGTCTCCTCAGTAGGCTCTGGTTTTCTCTTTATTTGGAAGCCTAGCTTTGCCATGATTATCACCACAACCGCAGTGCGTGTCTGATTTAAAGAGAGGCTAAGTAGTTTTCCCAAGACCTCTGTGACTTTAGCAATTATTCTCAGGTACCTGCTACTGGATCAGGTGGCTTCGCTTATTTCTTGTTGTTGTAAAAATATAAATGACACAACATTTGCCAATCCAACATTTTTCACGTGTACAATTTAGTGACACCAATTACTTCAATCATGTTGTACAACCATCACCAATATCCGTTGCCAAATTAGCTATCCCTGTGAACAGAATCTCAGTGTTTCCTAAACAATAACTCCTTCCCACCCCTGGTAACCGCTAATAAACTCTGATCTGTATACATTTGCCTATTCTAGTTATTTCATATAACTAAGATCATGCCATATTTATCCTTTTGTGACTGACTGACTTCATTCAGCATAACATTTTCAAGGTTCACCCATGTTGTAGCATGTATTGGGACTTCATTTCTCTCTATGGCTGAGTGATATACTAGTTTCATTTCTTCTTGCTCAGTCTCCCAAGGTAGTCTCTTGTCTTTTTTTCTCCCCTCTTTCCTCACTTCCCCAATCCGTTCATTTCCTGGTTCCTCTCCCCTCACATAAAGATTGTCAGGGATGGAGTCGAGCTATATGAACTTACAAAGTTCCTTTCCTACTCAATAACTCCAAGGACCAAACTAAAAAGCCACACCCATTGCCACCAAGTCAATTCCGACTCATAGCCACCCTGTAGGACAGAGTAGAACTGCCCATACGGTTACAAAGGCTATAAATCTTTACAGAAGCAGACTGTCACATTTTTCTTCCACAGAGCGGCTGATGGGTTTGAACTGCCAACCTTTCAGTTAGCAGCAAAGTGCTTTAACCACTGCATCACCAGAGCTCCTACGCCAAGGACAGCCAGACACAATTTTCCTAACATTTATTGAGTATGCCAGACACTGTGGCAGGGATAGAGGTGTTAAAGAATTTGATGAGGTAGTGGTGGAGTTATAGGCAAAAATATTTTAGAAGGATTACTCTGATGGTTTGGCAGAGAATGAGCTGGGTGGGAGAAGAAGCTGGCTTCAGGGTGACAGGGGCAGCTCATAGGTCTAAAGGGTGACTAGCTCTCTTGGGGTGCATATCAGAAGTGGAGCTAACATTGTTAGGATAGGGGTTGCTCATGGATGCTCTAGCCAGAAGGTTGAGAAATACTGATGAACTTGAGAATGGAGAAGGTTGACACAGTGGGAGAAAAGTCTTGGATGGTTATCTCTACCACAATAACATAAAGCCTCTGATGACAGAAACAGCCTTCTAGAAGTAGGAGTTGGGACAAGGCTGGGCCACAAGGAATTGTAATTGGTAGATGAAGCTACCTTTAGCTTGGAAATGGGGAAAGGAGACTAAGCAGTTGAGCCAGGACAGGGAAAGGCTGTCATGGGTGGTAGAGACTTAAGTCTTGGGGTCCTTGAGAACCAGCCCACTCAGAGTGATCCCAGAGAGATGCTTTCATGCAGAGGGTGGTGACTGAAGATACGAGTGACGGGAGGGCAAGTCTTAGAGATAGAGAAAGATCAGAGCCTGGGGATGGATGAGCACAGGCAGGCTGGGGAACACTTTCATCGCTCACCTTCTGGTGCGACTTGATTTCTTACCCTCCTTGACTTGGCATGCATGCTTACTCTCCCTGAAGTGCCCCTGCCTGCATTACTGCCTGCCCAGTGCTCAGGTGTCTTCTTCTATTATGGATTAAATTATGCCTCCCATAAATATGTGTTGGAATCCTAACCCCTGTACTTGTGGATGTGATCCAATTTGTGAATAGGTTTTCTTAGGTTAATGAGACCATATCAGTAGAGTGTGTCTTAAGCCAAGCATTTTGAGATATAAAGGGAGCAGATTAGGCACAGAAACAAGGAAGCACAGATGGGGGAAGATAGATGCCATACCACAAGATCGCCAAGGAACCAAAAAGAGACGAGGACCTTCCCCCAGAACTGATAGAGAAAGAAAGCTTTCCCCTAGAGCCACCACCCTGAATTCAGACTTCTAGCCTCCTAAACTGTGAGAAAATAAATTTCTACTTGTTAGAGGCACCCACTTGTGGTATTTAGAAAAACTAAGGCACTGCCCTCTACATTTTTGAGTATTCCGGGGTCTAGACCTCAGAACTCTTCCCTTTCCAGACACTATTTCTAGTTAATCTCAAATAGTCTCATGACTTAAATCTCTGTATTTAGATGGTACCTTTAAGTAGATGACTCCCAGATTATATCTAGTCAACATCTTCCATGGACACCAGTCTCTATTTGTATGTCTAATGAGCACCTCAAACCTAACGTGTCCGCAAACAAGATCAAACTCTCTTGTCACATGTCACATTCAAATCTGGTTGATGCTACCTTTCAGAAAATGTACAAAATCAGCTCACTTTGCACTACTGCCGCCAATTCCTATGTGGTCTAATATTGCAATAGCCCCTGCTAGTCAATTTTGCTGTGTTAACAAACACCTTCCAAATCTCAGAGACTTAGGATAGCTAACATCTATTTTTCACTTAGCTTTATGTCAGTGCCTGTTGTCAACATTTGTGGCTCTGCTTTACAAGTCTTTTAGTTTTAGCACCCAGGCTAAAGAAGAGTCTCTGGGATGTCCATTTCTTGTGTCCATTCTTGTGGAAGAATGGAAAAGTGCAAGAGCCAACCAGACATTGGCCCTTATAGCACCTGCTCAGATGTGGCCTCTGCTCACACCCCTTGTGCCAAAGCAAGTCATATGGCTAAGTGCAAGGCCAACAGGGTAGGGATACATACTCTTCCCATGGGGGAGGCAGGCAAGGCACACGGCAAAGGCTGAGGGTGTGAAATCCTCTAACCATAAAGAGACAATAGAGCCATCTCCATCCCACCTAACTTGTCAACAGCTTCCCCTCTTCCCCTCTTCAACACAGCAACCAGAGTGATCCTTCTGAAATCTTCATCTGGTCACATCACTCTCTGCTCATATCCTCCAATGGTACCCAGTTCCCTAAAGTAGGAGTAAAAGCCAAAGTCCTCACAGGGACCTGCAATGCCCTGTGTTACATGGCCACCAGGCTCTGATGGCCTCTGAGACCTCATCATCTGCTGTCCCTTCCTCAGTCATTCCACTCAGGCACACTGAACTCCTTGCTGGCCTTCATAATCCACTCCTGCCTCAGGACATTTGCAGGACCGTTCCTTCTGCCTGGGTGTCTTCAAGGGTCACTCCCACACTTCCTTCAGGGCCCTGTTCAAAGATTACTTCCTTTGAGATGCCTTCAAGCCTACCCTCTTGAAAACTGCAACATCACCTGGCACCAGTCCTCATGTTGTTGTTGTTAGGTGCCGTCGAGTCGGTTCCGACTCGTGATCCTATACACAACAGAAGGAAATGCTGCCCGGTCTTGCGCCATCCTTACAGTCATTATGCTAGAGCTCATTGTTGCAGCCACTGTGTCAATCCACCTCATTGAGGGCCTTCCTTTTTTCTGCTGACCCTGTACTTTGCCAAACATGATGTCCTTCTTTAGGGACTGATACCTCCTAAAAACATGTCCAAAGTATGTAACAGTCTCGCCATCCTTGCCTCTAAGGAGCATTCTGGCTGCACTTATTCCAAGACAGGTTTGTTCCTTCTTTTGACACTCCATGGTATATTCAATATTCTTCACCAACACCACAATTCAGAGGCGTCAATTCTTCCTCGGTCTTCCTTATTCGTTGTCCAGCTTTCACATGCATAGGAGGTGATTGAAAATACCATGGCTTGGGTCAGGCGCACCTTAGTCTTCAAGGTGAGATCTTTGATTTTCAACAATTTAAAGAGGTCCTGAGGTCCTTCGCAGCAGATTTGCCCAATGCAATGTGTCATTTGATTTCTTGACTGCTGCTTCCATGGGTGTTGATTGTGGATCCAAGTAAAATGAAATTCTTGACAACTTCAATCTTCTCTCCATTTATCATAATGTTGCTCACTGGTCCAGTTGTGAGGATTTTTGTTTTCTTTATGTTGAGGTGCAATCCATACTGAAGGCTGTGGTCTCTGATCTTCATTAGTAAGTGCTTCAAGTCCTCTTCACTTTCAGCAAGCAAGGTTGTGTTATCTGCATAATGCAGGTTGTTAATGAGTCTTCCTCCAATCCTGATGACCCATTGTTCTTCTTCATATAGTCCAGTTTCTCATATTATTTGTTCAGCATACAGATTGACTAGGTATTGTGAAAGGATACAACCCTGACACACACCTTTCCTGACTTTAAACCAATCAGTATCCTTTTTCTGTCTGAACAACTGCCTCTTGATCTATGTAAAGGTTCCTCATGAGCACAATTAAGTGTTCTGGAATTCCCATTCTTCTCAATGTTACCCATAATTTGTTATGATTTACACAGTCGAATGCCTTTGCATAGTCAATAAAACACAGGTAAAGATCCTTCTGTTTCTCTCTACTTTCAGCCAGGATCCATCTGACATCAGCAATGATATCCCTGGTTCCACATAAATTTCTGGCAGTTCCCTGCCATCATTTTTTGAATGATCTTCAGCAAAATTTTGCTTGTGTGTGGTATTAATGATATTGTTCTATAATTTCCACATTTAGTTGGATCGCCGTTCTTGGGAGTAGGCATAAATGTAGATCTCTTCCAGTCAGTTGGCCAGGAAGCTGTCTTCCATATTTCTTGGCATAGACGAGTGAGCACCTCCAGCACCTGTCCCCATATCCTGCTTTATTATTTTCTTCATAGCACCTATCACCACCTCACTTATATTTACTTGTTTGTTTACTGTCTGCCTCCCTCAATAGAAAGAAAATTTGTCAAGGCAGGGATTCTGTCTACTGCACAGCTGTACATTTCCAGAACAGGGCATGTGGCATGCTTCTCCCCTTGATCTCCATCCTCCCATCTTCAAGGATTTTGGATTCTCCTGGTCTTCTGTTTTTCTCTTTTCCCCTGGTTTCCATCACCCCTTCTCCTCTGAGTCCTTGTGCTAGTCCATTGCTCACTGTTGTCGGCAGGCACAGAAGGAACTGGTGGCTGGCACTGGAGACCTCAGGTAGGAGAGTGAGAGCAGAGAACAGCTGAATGGAGTCTGTGGCTCAGTTAGCTGGGGTTCTCCTCTGCCAGCAATTCTCAAATAGGTGGAGCTTCCAAGGCAGGCAGCCTGTGGACTCACAAGAAACAGTAGGCAGGCCCAGACCCTGGGACTGGGACCATAATCTCAAAATGTAGTGAGTGGAATCCCACCAGGAAGGCAGGCGTGCAATGGAAGTTGACTGAAAAAATGCTCTGCTCAGGCCATGGGTATTTACCGAACCTTAGCTTTGCTCAGGTGATAGGCACACCTGAGAGGGACACTGTGCAGCAAATTGTGTGCTTTATACTTTTCCCCTCCTTTGCTCTGTTCTCTTTTTTTCATTCTTTTCTGCATGAGTGACATGAGTCTCATGATTCAAAATTTTAGAAATATAAACTAGTAAACAGTGAAAATTCAAGATATCAGCAGAGCCATGCTGTCTCTGAAGTCTACAGAAAGATGCTTCCTTATCTCTTCCTAGCTTCTGGTGGTTCCTAGCAGTCTTCCCTGTTCTTGGCTTACAGACACATCATTCCAATCTCCAGTTTCTGCCTCCATCTGCACATGGCCATCTTTCTTTGTCTGTGTCCCTGTGTTCTTCTCTTCTTATAAGGACACCACTTGCACGGCTTTAGGACCCACCCTGCTCAAGTATGGAGTCCTGGGGTATTACAAATGGTTTGCATGCGGCTGCTAACCAGAAGGTTGGCTGATAACTGAAAAGTTGGCAGCTCAAGTTTACTCAGAGGCACCTCAGAAGAAAGGCCTGGCCATCTACTTCTGAAAAATCAGCCACTGAAAACCCTGTGGATCACAGTTCTACTCTAACGCACATGGAGTCACCATGAGTCAGGGTCAACTCAATGGCAACTGGTGTTCTCTACTGTGGCATGACCTCAGGTTAAGTGACAACATCTTCAAAGACCCTGTGTCCAAACAAGGTCACATTCAGAGGAACCAGGAGTTAGGGCTTGAATGTATCTTTTTGGGGGACACAATTCAATCAGTAATACTTGCTTATTTAATTTGTCCCCTATTGGTGGACTTTTTTTGTTTCCCAATCTATTGATTATACAAATAGCACTGCTTTGAGTAACCACTTACGTATGGAGGAGAATTAGCAGAACTCAGACATGGTACCTTGATTCAATTTAAAAGGAACAGTTAAAAAAAAAAACAAAAAACATTTGGAACAGTGAATCTCGACCTTGGATGCATGTAAAGTCATCTCAGAGCTTCTAAAAATGACCGATGCCCTGGCCTGACTTCTAGAAATTCAGTTCTCACTCATCTGAGGAGGCACACAGGGGTCAGGGCTTTTAAAAAGTTCTTGAGGTGACCCTGCTGGACAGCCAGGGATGGGAATGATAAGTGTGAGGGGGAATTGAAAATGCAGGGTGTCTTAGTTTCCTAGTGCTGGTGTAACAAAAATTCTCCAAGTGAGTGACTTTAAAGAACAGAAGTTTATTGTCTCACAGTTTGGGAGGTAAGGAGTCCAAAACAGGACATAGGCTCTAGGGGAACCCCCCGAGTTCCTTGGTGTGCCTTTGCTTTCCTTGTTTCTGTCTCTCTGCACCCCCTTCATGTGTATCTCTGTGTCTATTCTGCTTTTTTTTTTAAAATAAGATACCGCTTAGAATTGATAAGGTTTAGCATCCACCCTACTCTGGTATGATCTCATTAAACCAAGCTGAAAGCGTTGCCTCAAAGTCTATTCAGACTCTTAGTTAAGGTATCAGAGTAGAACTGCATTCCACAGGGTTTTCAAGGCTGTAGTCTTGCAGAGGTGGATCACTGGGCCTTCTTTTCATGGCGCCAGTGGGTGGTTTCGAGCATCCAACCTTTCAGTTAGTTGTTGTTATTGTGTGCTGTTGAGCCAATTCTGACTCCTAGTGACCCTATACAACAGGGTAGAACTGCCCCAGAGGGTTTCCAAGGCCGTAATTTTTATGGGAGCAGATTGCTGTGTCTTTTCTCCTGTGGAGCCTGTGGTGGGTTCTCACCACTGACCAAAACCATGTGCCCACCTAAGACTTTATTAACATAACAAAAACCTATTTCCAAACAGGATCATACTGATAGGTGCAAGGGCCAGGACTTCAATACGTATTTTGGGAGGGACACAATTCAATTCACAACACATGAAAAGGAAGACAAAATTTTGGAAGAGATTTGGGGGAGGGGGTGAAATTGGAGAGAGAGGAGCCAGAGCCTGTAGGGACAGCTCCCTTGCTGTGAGGGACTTTAGCAAGACGAGTGGGTGAAGGGGTATTTTCAAAAGTTTGGGTGTGGTTTGTAAGATGTGGCTCTGGTCCCATGTCCCCTCCAAGCGACAATGAATAAAGTCCCATGTTATTTTTCAAGGGGTGTAGGTCTGTTTCCTCATCTTTTGGCCGTATCTTACGTAAACACGTATTGTTGACTTGGTGGGGCTCCATCACAGGCGCGTAAGATCTGCGCTATTAGAATCTTCATTTTGGAGATGAGAACGCTGGGGCTCAGAGAGGTTAAGCAGCTTGCTCAAGGTCACACAACTCAGAGGTACAAGATTCACAGCCAGGCTTAACAGCTGAAAGCCCCGAAAGCTGGTTTCCTGCCAGATGGGAGCCAATTTCCTTCCCCACAGCTGAAAGGACTTGCAGGTATTTTGCGCATTGTGTTTGCCATTTGTCCTCTGTGCTCCCTGCTCCTTCATTTCCTTTAACTCCTCGTTTTCCCCAGCCATTCCCGCAACTTTCTTCTTGTTGTAAACATACAGATAACACGACATTTACCAATTCGACGTTTGTCACGTGTACAATTCAGTAAAACCCAGTACATCAATCATGGTGGGCAACCATCACCAATATCCAATCCTGCAACCTTCTCCTCGTCAGCTTCCCCGCCCCCAGGGTCACTTCGTCAGCAGGGAAGTATAGGCCACTTCTTGCCTTCTTTTTCTTCCCTGGGGAATGCTGTGTTACCAGCCTCCACCAGCCCTCAGCAGGAAGGTCCTCACAGCCTGGGGGGTGGCAGCCCTCTGACAGGGGTGTAGGAGGGGTGTGTGTGACCTGACCCCAGGACTTTCCGCCCCTGATAAGGGCCTGGCCAGCTGGGGATGTGAATGTAAACTGTGGCAGCCTCACACTGGAAGACCCTGGCTTGTGCTATTGTTCCCTCTCCTGGGACTGCCAGAGCTGCATCCTTATCTGAAGTTGGCAGAAAAGGAGATTTTTTTTTTTTTTAAACCAGGGGCTGAACCTTGATAAGGCAGCTTTGGCCGTAAGGGATCCTCAGTGTTAATGTTTCTCACCCACTCTGAGCCTGGAGAGGGATCTTGAGGTCAAACCTGTGACATAGGCTCCTCTCTTTTTGTGTGTCTGTGTGTGTGTGTGTGCGTGCGTATGAGCCTGTGTGGGTGTGAATGTCTCTATAAGTTCCCCTGTATGTGCCTGAGTGTGTGTCCATGTGCGTGAGTGTGTGTGTGTGTGTCTGTGTGTATATGAGCGTGTGCGGGTGTGCATGTCCCTGTGTGTCCCCCTGTATGTGCCTGAGTGTGTGTCTGTGTCCTCATGTGTGTGTCTGTGTCCTTGTGTGTGTATGCGTCCTTGTGTGTGTCTGTGTGTGTGTCCCTGTATGTGCCTTGTGTGTGTCCATGTGCATGTGTGTCCCTGTGTGCATGTCTGTGTGTGAACGTGCGTTTGTGTGTGCATGCAAGCTGCCATCTCAGCACTAATTCCATGGAAAAGTCATCTCGGTTTGTATTGTGGGAAGTTTGGAGTCGTTCCCCCTCTTTACTGGAGCATGTCCCCAAAGAAGAACCTATGTCAGAAGTGTTTTTAAAACACACCTTGTGGCCACCAAGCCTGAAGAGCCCCCGCTTGAGAGGGATTCTGGGCCAGGAAACAGACGCCAGATCTCCTCATGGGGCAACCCCAGGTGCCGGAAACAATCCCATTGCTCCGCTAGGTGGCGCTGGGGCTCCATCCACCTGTCTCCAAAGGGAAACGACCAGGTTTCTAACTCTGATAATTGCCCTTCTGAACATCAATCGTTTTATTCTTAAGACATCTCTCTAGAACACTTCAAAGACCAGTCATTACCTAAGGACTGGTAACTTCCTAAGGACCACAAGCCCCACGTTAAGGACATTTAAACTGAGGTCCAGGTCCCAGTGCCTGGGGCAGAGAGGGTCAGGCAAGAAATGTGTGTGTCCTGGCCCATAAAAAATAGCTCTGGATTATGAAATACAAACAGAGGTGTGATGACCTTGATGAAAACATATTCTGGAGTTTCTTAAAAGAATTTTGTAATGCTATTCCTGTTCCCTGAGTCAGCTTTCCCCACACTGGGTATTCTGGACCACTTAAGATAGGGAAGCTGAGGTCAAGAATGCTTCATTTGTCAGAGTAGGGACTAGACTGGCTGTCTACAGACACTGGCTTCTCAGTAAGTGGGTGCCTGTCACAGAAACCCAACTTAAAGCTGTTGGGACCTGGGAGCCAAACAAAAGAAAAAAAAAGGTTTTGTGGCCTCCTGCTGCTGACTGGAGCCCTATCGTGCCCACTCCAGGGCCTAAGAACCAAGGGGCTTCAGGGCTGACGCTCCAACAACAAACCAGTTGCTCTTGAGTTGATTTCGACTTATGGCGATCCCATGTGTGTCACAGTAGAACTGTGCTCTGTAAGGTTTTCAAAGCTGTGACCTTTTGGAATGAGATCATCAGGGCTTTCTACCAAAAAGCCTCTGGGTGGATTCAAACCGCCAACCTTTTAGTTGGCAGCTGAGTGCTTACCCGCATGCACCACCCAGGATTCCTTAATGTCCTACAGTCCAGTGTGTACAGGAGCTACAGTGACTCACCCTAGGGCCCTGGCATCCTAATGAAGCAACCTAGCATCTGTGGCTGGTGGCACCTAGCCAGGTCCTGCTCCCCTGTCCTGCCAGCTTCACTCTCCAGCTCAGCAGTGGCAGCTCCAGGCCCCAGGGCCCACCTTTGGGACAAAGGAATGCCCCTGATTTGGGGCTTGGGCAGTCTCAGCCCTCCAGCCAGAGTCAGAGTCAACAAAGGGGTCATCGCTCCAACCATCTACATACCTCCAGACACCCCTTCCCATCACCACCCATCAGACACCTATGTTTCTGGGAACAGCTCAACTGACTCTCAGTTAAGCCTTCCTTGACACCTTAACTAAGGGTCCCCTCTCCATACCCGGGTGTCCTGAAAGACCCTGTTCTCATCCTTTCCTTGGGTTCTAGGTTTGCCTGGCTTGACGGGGGTCATGCACACCATTTCCTGTCTCCCTGCCTGACTGCAAAAACCCAGGGGAAGGGAGAGACAACACTGTAAAGACCTTTGAATTCCCTCCATCAGCCCTCAGGTTCCTGTGACAAGCCTGGTCCATAACAAGGATATGATAAATATTTGTAAAATACAATCACGTCCCAGCATGCTCTCTCTCTTGCCCTACAGAAACCCTCGCTGCTTCTTCCTCTGCTCCCTCCTCTCTCTCCATCCTTGCCTGAAGTCAGCAGAAAAGGGGCTTCCTTTTTTTAACAAGGGGCAGGACTTTGATAATGCAGCTTTGACCATCAGGAATCGTCAGTTTTAATGCCTCTCACCTACTCTGGGATACAGCAAGATTTGGGGAGCCAGGGGACTGTGGTTAGGCTCCCCCCCTGCACCTGGGCAGGGCCTGGAGAGAGATCTTGCGATTGAACCTGTGACGCACACTCCTCTCTCTTATGTGATCCTGTGTGTGCCAGTGCATGTGTGTGGACCTATATATCTGTGCATATCTCCGTGTGCATGTGTGTGTGCTCATGTGCATGTCTGCACCTGTCTGTGCATAGGCGTGTAAGCATGTGTGTACACGTGTTTGCTTGCACATGTCTATGTGCATAAATGAATGTGTGCACACGTGTTGCATGCCTGTACGTGTGGTGCATGGTGTGTGCATGTATACCTGTGCATGTCTCTGTGTATGTTTATGTCTGTGTGTGCATGTGCGAGCATAAGTGTGTTCATGTGTACAGGGGTGCTTTGTGGGCTGCGATCTCAGAGCTCTAATTCCTTTGAAATATCATCTCAGTTCATACTGACGTAGAAGAGTTTGGACTTGGTTCCCCTCTTTACTGGAGATTGTCCCTAGGGGAGAACCAATCTTAGAAACTTGGGATCAGCAGTCTACTGCTGGCCCTTAGGGTGTGGGAACATGGCGGTCATTGACACACTGAGCCTCCTGTGGATCCAGCACTGGCTGGGTCTTTCAGGGCCCAGGCTGGGTCTCCTGGGTCTCCTCCCCTCTAGCTCTGCCTGCCTGGTCCCTATTGGTTGCCTTAGTATCCCCTCATGTCTGTGGGCTGTGTTGTTGGCCTGAATCACAGGACAGAGGTGTTAGGTGCCAAGGGAAGAGCCAGAGTCAGCCAGGGTTATTGGCTGAGGGCTGCAGTCATGTTTCCAAATAAAGATGGAGAAGTGGGCCCCTTTGTTGATCCTTGGTAAGAGCACAGATGTGACCTCCCATTGTAATATGCTGTAATATTTTATCTCGTGGGCAGCCACCACCTGTCCGTCAGTGTAGGCTTACGTGTTGCTATCATGCTGAACAGGCTTCAGTAGAGCTTCCAGACTAAGATGGACAAGGAAGAAAATCCTGGAGTTCTATTTCTGAAAATCAGTCAGTGAAAACCCTATGGATCACAACAGCCTGTTCTGCAACCCATGATGGGGATGGGGCAGGACCAGGCAGCATTTTGTTCCATCGTGCAGGGGGTCACCCTGAATTGGGTCCAGTTGGATGGCAGCTAACAACACAGCAACAATGTGTTTGTGTAGTCAGAGACCTGTTTATATTTTTCATGTCCTTTTTAGGTACAGTTTATAAAGATAGCTCAGAGTTAACGGGCGAATGTTTGCATGTATATTCTTAATGGGGTAAATAGAAAAAGAGAGAATTCAGATCATAAGTTCCCCTGATATATCCAGTTACTTTAACACTGTGTTGTGTCAGTTGGTCATTTGTTCACTCAACAAACATTTGTTAAAAGACAAGGAAACCAGCAGGTGCCAAGCACTTCTGAGGGGTCTAGTGCTCACTCTGAGCTGGCTGGGGGTCCGAGGTGGATGGGGCTGGTCACGACCCAGGGAATCCACAGTAGATTGTGGCATTTCTAAAAATGAAGCCTGTAGACCATCTGCATCAGCATCGCCACGTCACTCATTAACAATATAAATTCCTGGGTGTGACCCAGACCTATTCTGCTTTTTTTGCACACACTAAAGACACCCTGGCCTTTTGTGTTACCCAGACAAGCCAAGTGAACTCATAACCTGGCATGGTAAGTTCTGCCAGAGAGGTGAACAGCCACCAGTGGCAAACCCAGTTGACGTTGACGTTGAGTTGACTCCGACTCATGGCGATCTCATGTGTGTCAGAGTAGAACTCTGCTCCATAGGGTTTTCAGTGGCTGATTATTTGGAAGTTGATTGCCAGGCCTTTCTTCTGAGATGCCTCTGGGTGGATTGGAACTTTCAACCTTTTGGTTAGCAGGCAAGCTCGTTAACTGTTTACACCGCCCACTTAACTCTTACCTCTGTCCTAAGTGCTTCAGGTGTTCATGGACCTCATGCTCACAGCATCATCCCAGATGGTCTCTCTAATCAACCTTGTTTTGCAGACGAGGAAGCGGAGACACAGAGAGGGTAAGTAACTTGCCCAAGGTCACACAACTGGAAGGATTAGTGGAGGTAGAATCCTAACCCAGACAGCCAAGTCTTAACTGCTACACTGCACTGCCTCTGCTAAGATCTAAGGAGGAAGGTCCTATGTGGTGGACAGAGAAACATAATCACAATTATTTAAAGGTTCGGGCTGAGTTCCAAATTTAAAAACTAGGACCAAAACCTGTGGGTACTGGTCAAAGACCTAAGGAGAAAGAATAGTCTGGGGAGAAGAAAACAAAGATAAATAAAACCCTTAGAAAGGATGTGAATAATGAAAAATAATAAACAGCATTTATCTGGGAAGAAGCCCTGGGATTCTAATTTGAAACCACGCTTGGGGATGAGAAGACCAGCTAGATTTACAGAGGACCCTGTGGCTGCTTTCCCAGCCCATGGAGTCAATACTGCTCTTCTCCAAGAGATGGTGCTAATGTTTCCTAAACGAAAACTGTCAGTAGCTGCTCTTCTCATTCCAAGACTACCCATGAAGTCCTTAGGCTCCCATTTGTGTCCTATTGTTTCAAAAATAGAAAACCTTTACAGGGATTCCCCACAGTGCGGAAAACACCCTCTGTGCTGGAGTTAGCTAGACCATAATCAAAGCTTTCATAGCTGAGTGAGGGTCCATAGAGTCCAGAAGCCAGCCCAGAGCCCCCATCTGACTTGTACAAGGACAACCTAACCTGTACCAGTTGGCATCGAGTTGATGCTGACTCATGGTGACCCCACGTGCGTCAGAGTAGAACAGCGCTCCATAGAATTGCAATGGTTGATTTTTTTGGATGTAGATTGCTAGGCCTTTCTTAGGCACCTATGGGTGAACTCAAACCTCTAACCTTTTGGTTATTAGCTGAGCACGTTAACCATTTGCACCACCTGGGGACTTCTAAGGACAATTGTATGCAGGAAACTGAGAAAGGGGACTTATTCATGTTGACTAGGTACCAGGTGAGCAGTTTCTGAAACACATAATCCTCTCAAAGACGACCGCTGAATAGCTTATTATTTTCTTTAATTCCCCAGTGTATAGGCCAAGCAATGGAGGGTCAGGGAGGGGAGATAGCTTGCCAAGTTGACACAGCCTGTCTGTGGTAAAGCTGGGGCGGGAGCCCCGTGAGTCTGAGGTGGGGAAACTCCCTTTCCACGACACCAGCTGCCCCAGAGAATGGCATTGGAGATCTCTGTGCCTGTGTTCTGAGCCCACAGCGTGCTCTGGGCATTACAAAAAGAAAAGAAGATCCATTTCAGGGGCTAATTTGTTTTCTCAGCATTTGCTTTTCTCCTAAAGGTGGAAGCCAATCCAATTAATTGAGGGTTTCAATTAGTTGCGTGCAGACTAGGGTTTAGTGCAGTTCCTGCTCCAAATTGCTGCATGATGAATCGCTCATAATCCGCAGAGGAATGGTGAATTAGACCTTCCTTTTTTTTTTTTTTTTTTTTTTTTTAGGAAATAGAAAGCAAACCTAAGTCTTTTATTTCAAGGTTCTTAAATCCCCCACCCTTTGGTCCTATTTTACGTAGTAGAAATTTAAATGTGAAAAAAAAAAAAAAAAAAGAACAGGTATGTTTTCTGCTGGGCTGAAGTTAAGAGCCTCAATCTAATAATTCCTTTCTTCTCTCTCTCTCTCCATCCTTTCCTCCCTCCCTCTCTCTCTCTTTTCCCTCCTTCCCTCCCCGCTCCTTCTCTCTAACTCTCTCCCTGTTTTTGTTGTAGAGTTGGTTTGCTATGTACAACAGAAAAACACTACCTGGTCCTGGGCCATCCTCACAATCGTTGTGCTTGAGCCCATTGTTGCGGCCAGTGTGTCAGTCCATCTGATTGAGAGTCTTCCTCTCTTTCACTGACTCTCTACTTTATCAAGCATGATGTCCTTCTCCAGAAACTGATTGCTCCTGATAGCATGTCCAGAGTACGTGAGATGAAGTGTCATCATTCTTGCTTCTAAGGAGCATTCTGGTTGTACTTCTTCCAAGACAGGTCTGTTCCTTCTTTTGGCAGTCCATGGTATATTCTTCACCAACATCATAATTCAAAGGTGTCAATTCTTCTCTGGTCTTCCTTTTTCATTGTCCGGCTTTCACATGCATATGGTGTGATCGAAAATACCATGGCTTGGGTCAGGGGCACCTTAGTTTTCAAGGTGACAGCTCTCTCCCTATCTTCCCCTTTAACCCTTTCTTTCCTTCCTCACTTTCTCCCTCCCTCACCCCTCACTCTCTCTCTCCTTCCTTTGTTCCTTCTTTTTTTTCCCCTTTTTCTTCCCTTCCCTC
Organism: Elephas maximus indicus; assembly: GCF_024166365.1. Taxonomy (NCBI): domain Eukaryota; kingdom Metazoa; phylum Chordata; class Mammalia; order Proboscidea; family Elephantidae; genus Elephas; species Elephas maximus. The sequence goes on along the minus strand of NC_064820.1, from coordinate 220,498,101 downwards.
TTCTGTTCCCTTTCTTCACCCTGGGTGTGGGATGGGGGGAGGATTATTAACAGCAGGCTGAGATAGCAGAGACCAGAGTGTGTCAGATTTTAAGGGGCGTACCATATTACTACAGGATCCTGTTAAATACAGATTCTAAGTCATGGATCTGGAGCAAGGCCCAAATTCTGCATCCCTAACAAGCTTGTAGGTAACAGTGCTTCTGCTGGGTGACTCTTTGGGCAGCCAGAGCATGAGGTAGTGTCAGTGAAGGTAGTGATGTGTGTTGGTCAAGCCTGATGTTCCTCTGATGAAGGACTGACAGGATCAGCTGCCTGTCTGTGATGCCACCTGGCCAGTGGGAGCTGCTGGAGGTTCCAGGACAGCTGGCACCTGTTGTCACCTCACAACAGCTGCTCTGGAATCTGCAGTTTTGCATTCCAGCTCTTGAGGTTTCTTTGAGCTCAATAGGCCTCTCATCAAACTGTTGGGAGATGGACTAATACAAGTGGAAAGGAAGAGAAGTGGCAGCCATCTTATTGGTGTCCCCTTACTACACGAGGAGGCTCAGGAGGGGAGGCGGACTGTGCACATCTTGGCTCCTCTGGGCTTCAAATTCCTCCAATCTGAGTGGCTTGGACAACAATCCAGACATGAGACTAGGGCTCTCATTGTGTTGTGCTGCCTGGAAGACAAACCCAGACTACATCTGAACTTCTGGGGGTGGCCCTGGGCTGATCTGCATCATGACAAACTGCCCAGGTTATTCTGACCTACACTAAAGTTTGAGAACTACCATGACCAAGGTCGTCTCCAGCTCTAAAAGTTTCTCTTTTCCAAATTAGTTAAACTTTCTTCCTTATAATGTCTCAATAGAAGATGTTGCTGTACAGGACTTTTGAGTTCACCAGCACTTCCTCTAACATCAGAGGAAATTGAGGTCAGATAAATAACTTGATCATGATCCCACAGCCTCCAAGTATGAGAGCCAGGACCTACCCCAGGTGTTTGGACTCCTGGTCTACAGCACCATTCTCATCTCCACCTCCTTTTTTCCTCCCCACCCCCCACAGCAATATCCTATTTTAGCATGTCACAACTTCTCTCTTGAGCTTTTACTCAAGTCTCTAGTTCCCCTTTCTCTTATCTCTACATTTCTAATCCACTCCTTTAATCTATCCTTCATACTGACAGCAGAATGACCTTTCTCCCCCAGCTCCCTTATTTTTTGCCACCATCCACATGTTTTCTGTTTCCCAGATACTGCAAAGTCCAAACTTCTTTCTTATGAAGATTTTCTGTGTCACACCATCAACTTATCTGTCACTAGTATCACCTACAACTTCTTTTTGCACCTTCTGTGTGACAGCCATTTTAACATTTCCATTTTCTTTTTGTCTGGCTTCCCCATTTGCTTGCACTTCGAAAATCTTCCACCTGGAGTGCCTTAGCTAACTATCTCTCCCTGTCAAAGTCTCTCCCATTCTTTCAGACCTGACATAAATACTCTCCCTCTCTGCTGGGTTTTGTTGGAAGTAACAACTCTCTCTTTTGACTACCTATGGCACTATGAATGCTGCCGTGTAGTTGGAAAGCTCTTTGCGTTCAGGGATGGGTCTTACTTGCCTCACAATGCCGTGAGCCTAAGCCAGTGCCAGCACCTTGCAGGTACTCAATACACGCTGATTGGTTGAGGGAATGAATGATTTATTGAATGAGGGGCTGTGTATAAATGACCCATTCCGATTGTCCTAGTTTCCTAGAGTTGCTGTAATAGAAATACCACAAATAGGTGGCTTTAAAGAAGATAAATTAATTTTCTCACAGTTCAAGAGGACAGAAGTCTGAATTGAGGGCAATGGCTCTAGGGGAAGGCTCTCTCTCTTTTGGCTCGGTCTTGCCTCAACCTTGGTAGCCCTGGCATTCCTTGATTCCTTGGCATTCTCCACGTGGCATCTATCTTCTTCCTTTTGTTTTTGCTTGTATATGGTTACTAGGAAGAAGGACCCAGCAGTCTAATTCTGAAAAGCACTAGCCAGTGAAAACCTTAGAATAGCAGCGGAACATTGTCTGATATAGTGATGGAAGATGAGCTCCCCAGGTTGGAAGGCACTCAAAGGATGACTGGAGAAGAGCTGCCTCCTCAAAGTAGAGTTGACCTTAATGATGTGGATGGAGTAAAGCTTTCGGTACCTTCATTTGCTGATGTGGTGTGACTCAAACTGAGAAGAAACAGCTGCAAACATCCATTAATAATAAGAACCTGGAATGTACAAAGCATGAATCTAGGAAAATTGGAAATCATCAAAAATGAAATGGAATGCATAAACATCAATATCCTAGGCATTAGTGAGCTGAAATGGACTTGTATTGGCCATATTCAATTGGACAATCATACAGTCTATATGCTGGGAATGACAACTCGAAGAGGAATGGTGTTGTATTCACCGTCAAAAAGAACGTTTCAAGATCTATCCTGAAGTACAACACTGTCAGTGATAGGATAATATCCATATGCCTACAAGGAAGGCCAGTTAATACGACTATTATTCAAATTTATGCACCAACCGCTAGGGCCAAAGATGAAGAAATAGAAGATTTTTATCAGCTGCTGCAGTCTGAAATTGATTGAACATGCAATCAAGATGCATTGATAATTACTGGCGATTGGAATGCAAAAGTTGGAAACAAAGAGGAAGGATCAGTAATTGGAAAATATGGCCTTGGTGATAGAAACAATGGCAGAGATTGAATGATAGAATTTTGCAAAACCAATGACTTCTTCATTGCAAATACCTTCTTTCACCAACATAAATGGTGACATGGACCTTGCCAGATGGAACACTCAGAAATCAAATTGACTACATCTGTGGACAGAGACAAGGGAAAAGCTCAATATCATTAGTCAGAAAGAGACCAGGAGCCGACTGTGGGACAGACCATCAGTTGCTCATATGCAAGTTCAAGCTGAAACTGAAGAAAATCAGAGCAAGTCCACGAGAGCCAAAATATGACCTGGAGTATATCCCACCTGAGTTTAGAGACTATCTGAAGAATAGATTTGATGCATTGAATACTAGTGACTGAAGACAAGACGAGTTGTGGAATGACATCAAGGACATCATCCATGAAGAAAACAAGAGGTCATTGAAAAGACAGAAAAGAAAGAAAAGACCAAGATGGATGTCAGAGGAGACTCTGAAAATTGCTCTTGAGTGCCGAGCAGCTAAAGCAAAAGGAAGAATTGATGAAGTAAAAGAACTGAACATAAGATTTCAAAGGGCTTCTTGAGAAGACAAAGTAAAGTATTATAATGACACGTGCAAAGAGCTGGAGATGGAAAACCAAAAGGGAAGAACACGTTCGGCGTTTCTCAAGCTGAAAGAACTGAAGAAAAAATTCAAGCCTCGAGTTGCAGTAGTGAAGGATTCTATGGGGAAAATATTAAATGACTCAGGAAGCATCAAAAGAAGATGGAAGGAATACACAGAGTCATTATACCAAAAAGAATTAGTCGATGTTCAACCATTTCAAGAGGTGGCATATGATCAGGAACCGATGGAACTGAAGGAAGAAGTCCAAGATGCTCTGAAGGCATTGGTGAAAAACAAGGCTCCAGAAATTGATGGAATATCAACTGAGATGTTTCAACAAACAGATGCATCGCTGGAGGTGCTCACTTGTCCATGCCAAGAAATATGGAGGACAGCTTCCTGGCCAACTGACTGGAAGAGATCCGTATTTATGCCTATTCCCAAGAAAGGTGATACAATTACATGTGGAAGTTATAGAACAATATCATCAATATCACATGCAAGCAAAATTTTGCTGAAGATCATTCCAAAATGGCTGCAGCAGTATATCGACAGGGAACTGCCAGAAATTCAGGCCAGTTTCAGAAGAGGATGTGGAACCAGGAATATCATTGCTGATGTCAGATGGATCCTGGCTGAAAGCAGACAATACCAGAAGGATGTTTACCTGTGGTTTGTTGACTATGCAAAGGGATTCGACTGTGGAAATCATAACAAACTATGGATAACATTGCAAAGAATGGGAATTCCAGAACGCTTAATTGTGCTCATGAGGAACCTTTACATAGTTCAAGAGGTGGTTGTTTGGACAGAACAAGGGGATACTGATTGGTTTAAAGTCAGGAAAGGTGTGCATCAGGGTTGTATTCTTTCACCATACCTATTTAATCTGTATGCTGAGCAAATACTATGAGAAGCTGGAATATATGAAGAAGAACAGGGCATCAGGATTGGAGGAAGACTCATTAACAACCTGCGTTATGCAGATGACACAACTTTGCTTGGTGGAAGTGAAAACGACTTCAAGAACTTACTAATGAAGATCAAAGACCACAGCCTTCAGTATGGATTGCACCTCAACATAAAGAAAACAAAAATCCTCACAGCTGGACCAATGAGCAACATCATGATAAATGGAGAAAAGATTGAAGTTGTCAAGGATTTCATTTTACTTGGATCCACAATCAACAGCCATGGAAGCAGCAGTTGAGAAATCAAAAGACGCATTGCATTGGGTAAATCTGCTGCAAAGGACCTCTTCAAAGTGTTGAAGAGCAAAGACGTCACCCTGAAGACTAAGGTGTGCCTGACCCATGCCATGGTATTTTCAATCACCTCATATGCATGTGAAAGCTGGACAATGAATAAGGAAGACTGAAGAACTGACACCTTTGAATTGTGGTGTTGGCGAAGAATATTGAATATGCCATGGACTGCCAAAAGAATGAACAAATCTGTCTTAGAAAAGAGGTACAGCCAGAGTGCTCCTTAGAGGCGAGCATGGTGAGACTGCATCTTACAGACTTTGGACATGTTGTCCGGAGGGATCAGTCCCTGGAAAAGGACATCATGCTTGGCAGAGTACAGGGTCAGCGGAAAAGAGGAAAACCCTCAACAAGGTGGATTGACACTGTGGCTGCAACAATGAGCTCAAGCATAACAATGATTGTAAGAATGGCTCAGGACTGGGCAATGTTTCGTTCTGTTGTGCATAGGGTTGCTATGAGTCAGAACCGACTCGATGGCAACGATTTTGGTTTTCTGTATCTGGAGCCCTGGTGGCACAGTGTTTAAGTGTTCAGCTGCTAACCAAAAGGTTGGCAGTTCGAATCTACCAGCCGCTCCTTGGAAACCCTTTGGGGCAGTTCTACACTTAGGGTTGCTATGAGTTGGAATCAATTTGATGGCAATGAATTTAGGTTTGTTGTTGTTGTTTTACTGGCTTAACTGCAAGTTCACCTCCCCACTCAGCTCCTAAGGATAAGGCCTCCTAGCCAAACAACCCTCCTTATCAAAGGAACCAGGTGCAATTCCTGCTTACTCCCGAATAGAGGGTGTCAGCTTCCTGCCAACCTGTGGAATTATTCAAACAAGCAAATCACATCCTCTGTGAGAACCAAGAGACACCTCACCCTCTTGTTACTTGCCTCCCACAGCCCCTGCTTGTTCCCTCTCTTCCCAAGTGTGACCCCATGTGGCCTGGTATGGCATGAGGTGTCTTTCTTCCCAAGGCAGTGAGTGTATGTGACTAATAAACTGCTGGCAATCTCATTTGCCCAGCATCAGCTGCTGTGTGTTCAACCATCCCCAGAACCCTAAGGTGGAACGCTCTTTCTAACCAAAGGGGTGAATAGAAGACAGCTAAAAGAGTGTATGAAATCCTTAGATACTTTAAGACACATATTTAGAGCCCAGAAAATGTTAGCTATTACTGCTGTTGTTAATATTTTTTTTTATTGTGATTTAGGTGAAAGTTTACATAGCAAATTAGTTTCTCATTAAGCAGTTAATAAACAAATTGTTTTATGATATTGGTTACCAACCCTGTAGTGTCAACACTCTTGCCTTCTCCACCCCTGGTTCCCTGTTTCCATTTGTACAGTTTTCCTGTCCCTTCCTGCTTGATTGTCTTTGCTTTGAGGCTGGTATGCCCATTAGTCTTGTATACATGATTGAACTATGAAGCACGTCCCTCAGGTGTGTTATTGTTGGCCCTGTAGACCTATCTAATCTTTGGCTGAAGAGTGAACCTCAGGCATGACTTCAGTACTGAGTTAAAAGGGTGTCCAGGGGCCATATTCTCTGTGTTTCTCCAGTCTCTGTCAGACCAGCAAGGCTGGTCTGGTTTTTCTTTGTGAATTTCAGTTTTGTTCTGCATTTTTCTCCAGCTCTGTCTGGGACCCTCTATTGTGATCCCTGCCAGAGCAGTCAGTGGTGTTAACTGGGCTCCATCTAGTTGTTCTGGACTGAGTCTGGTGGAGGTTGTGGTAGTTGTGGCCAGTTCTTTGGACTAATCTTTCCCTCGTGTCTTTGGTCTTCTTCATTCTCCTTTGCTCTAGCTGGGATTGGACCAGTGGATGTGTCTTAGATGGTTGCTTACAGGCTTTTAAGACCTCAGTCACTACTCATCACAGTTGGATGTAGGACATTTTCTTTATAGGCTATGTTATGCCAATTGAGCTAGACGTTGTTGGTATTATTTTAGAGGAAAATAATAAATAGTTTGGTTTTCTTTCAAATGAATTTTTTTTTTGCTTGCAGTGTTAGTCCCAGGCTCTTCTAGAGAGCTTTTCTGGAGCGTTCTTTCCCTCTTTAGCTAATATGTATGCATTAATATATGACTATGGGGCAAATGACAACTACATGTTTGAAGGCCATACTGAAAATCAAATTCATGGAATCTTAGAATGTCTGAGCATTAAGAGACATGAGGAGTTAAGTTTTTAGTTTTTTTCTGTATCTATTTTCTCTTTATATAATTCAGAAGTGATTAAGTTTAGCACACAGCCTACACTGATGTGGCCTCATTAACGTAACAAAGAACAGGATTGCATTCAGAAGTATAGAGGTTAGGATTCCAGCACATAATTTGGGGTAAGAGGCACAATTCAATCCCTAACACTGATCAATGCTTTGAGCTTTATAATCTCCAGGAATTTAGGGTCTTCCAACGATTAGTGAAGATAGGTAGAATTTTTGAGTCTTTCACACACACACACACACACAGAGAGAGAGAGAGAGAGAGAGAGAGACACAAAAGTCCTCAGTTTATCTTTCCGTGAATAGATAGAAGGTAACAGAAACATGGCTCTGTAAAAGGAAACCACAAAGTTACACTGGAGGGAAAACACTGATAATGGTCAAATCATTAAAGTGATTTTTGTCGTAGAATTATTATTTATTGGGTTTATTCAGAGTTATGGAAACTTCATGCATTCATACTATGGACTGTAACTGTCTAAACCCATCTTCAAGGTCAAATCAAATAGTTTAGACTTTGGTTGACATGTAATCGACTGACCTTATTAAAGAACTGAAAATGAATCCTTTGAGGTTCGCTATGGTAGACGTCAGAGACTTAAGACACGTTCTTCTCTAGGGAGTGTGGGCAACAAATCACATGAAATGGAGCCTCTGATTTCATTTAGAAGTCTAGCCAGGCTCTAGAAATAAGACTTTTCCCACCTTCTACTTAAGTAACTAAACGCATGCTCCATCTACGGAATTACCCGGATAACTGACACAGAATGATGTTTTCTTGGCCCTGGTCTTCTAGATCGGTTGTCCAAGCTGCCTGTGTTCCCCAGGTAATTTGCAAACACTGATCCACTTTGCTTTCTGTAACTATAGCCAGAGACACAAGGAACAGATGAGAGAGTCATTATTTCCATAACTGTCCATGAACAATTTTCTTACTTAAACCACATCTCTCCGACCCTCCTCTCAGCAAACAACCCAAACTGAGAATATGTTTTCTTAAAAAACCTCAGTCAAATATCTTGGCTGGTTTGCCATTTTCTTTTAGCAGATTCCAGGAAACAGGGATGCAGGGGTGACTTATGAAGCCCCAATTTGTGAGATTCTAGACATGACCCTCCCACCCAGAAAAAGGGTAGCTAGGGGTCAGGTGCATGTTCTTTCTTTTTCGTTTTTTTCCTGTCTCTCTCCTAATACACACAAGAGTCTAACTTGAGGCTGTTTTTTTTTTTTTCCTCTCCAGAAAACGATTGTTTTTATACAACTGCTCATATAAGACTTTTTCCTCCTTCTTCAGCGTGACCACCAGTTGCCACTGAATCAGTTCTAACTCATGGCGATCTCAGGTGTGTCAAAGTACAACTGTGCTCCACAGGGTTTTCAGTGACTGATTTTTTGGAAGTAGATTGTCAGTCCTATCTTTCGGGTCCCTCTGGCTGAAAAACCCCCAACCTTTTGGACAATTACTGGGAAAGTTAGCTACTTTTTTCTAATGCAAAGATAGAGTCTTGAGGCATTTTAGCAAAGACACAACACTCTTTTCTGTTGGTTGCTGGTGCCCTAGACAGCAGGACAGATCTGTCTGTGGCTGTCTCCCTCCCCCATGAAATGCTAGCCCCCAACCAGGCATTATTGGGTTCCCTGTGGTTTCAGAAACAGAGATCTTTTCCCTCCCAGGCTCTGGTGCATCTAGAAATCCCTTTTTCCTTCAAACCATCAGACTAAGAAATCAGGCTAAAAGGATTTACCAACCCCAATTCCTCTCCTGTCCTCAAGCCAAGAGGTCTCATGTGTCCTGAGCAGCAACGAAATAGGTGACTCAGCTGCCTGCTTTGTAATCTCCCCACAGGGGGTGAGATTACAAAGTAAGATAGAAATTAGCCTTCTGAGACAGATCAAATTTTGAGAGGCCTCAGCAAAGAACACTCCTAAATGGAAGCAAGATACCACCACTGTCTATTTCTGAAGAAAAGACTGCATCAGGAGTTACAGTGGGCACTGGCATTTGCCCCTTTGACTAATTGTGAGGAAAAAGGAGGATTCATCACAAAGCGGATTGCTCCATCCATGATCTGCTTGAAACAATTATCTTCCAGCTTCTGAGACTCTCTCTTAAAATGATCTCCTTTCTCTTCTCCCCTAAGCCCCTGCTCTCACTGAGAAAACTTCATAGGTGGGGCTTCCTTTTCATATAAGGAAGCAAGTGGCAAGCATTGTTGTGACTGAATAGGGACACAACGTCTATCTTCGAGATGGTGAGCAATCCTGTCTGGGAAGACCACTGGGAATGTCCTTTTGGTTCGTCACCACTATCCTTGCAAGCCCAAGCTGAGGAGGGGTAGGGATGCCCTTGCTTCCAAAAAGATGTAAAGGAGGTGGTGACCCCTTCCCCTGTGTGCTCACTGTGTAGAAGTTAAATGCAGTGAATGAATATGCCAGATGGGTCATAACCAAGTAGGAAGGGCCAGAATCTTGTGGGAGGATAGGACCATGTCTCCTTACAAGAAATTGACACTGCCAAATATATCACCAAGGACCCCCTTTAGGTCTGAGTGGACTCACTCATGCTATCCCCTGCCTTTCACCCCAACCCCAACTCACTACCACCCTGGTTCTCCTCTCAATGAGTGGCACCTGCTTTCTCACTGCTGCCTCAGCACTACCCCTTCCAAGTCCTCCCCTCACCTTTATGACCCATCTATAACCAAGTTCTGGCTTTTCTCTTGATTCCTACATATTTTCAAAATACTTCCACTCCTCCCCAGCTCCATTGCTATCACCCAAACTTGGATTCCTAAAGTAACCATGCATTTGGTCTGCCTCTAGTGGATATAGCTGTAGTGTGGAGTAATGGTTAATTTCATCATGTGGCTTTGCAGCCAGGCTGCCTAGTGGAATCCTGGTCATTGGTTTGCTCTGGGCTTTAGTTACTTTATCTTTAAAATGAAGATTATAATAGTACCTGTTTTATAGGGTGCCTGTACTTCATGTAAGCAGTCAGAACAGTGCTGGGTGCATAGTGAGGTCTCAGTCAATGCTAGCTGTCATTAATATTACCCACTTCTACCTACCTCTCTTCTGTCCTTCCCTGTGCAGCCAGAATAATCATCTGACAGCTCTACTTAAAACCCTTCCATGGCTCACCCTTGCTTTTAGGATATAGGTAAGTTACCTACCCAGAATAATCCAATGTGACTCTCAGCCACTTTTGCAGCCCCATCCCACATCTCCTACCCCAGCATCTCCAAGCTTCACTCTTACTCTCCTAGGCCTTATGCTCACTGCTCCCCTCACCACAGGGCCTTTTTCACACTTGGATTTTTTTTAGGCTTAGGAATAACCTACCCCTTTCTTTGCAGGCGTAACTCTGACTCATGATTTAGGTCTCAGTTCAAGTGTTACCTCCTCAAGGAGGCCTTCTGTGACTCCTCTTACTTGGCTACTGTCCCACTGGGAGTTTATATTTGTTTGTGGGATTTTTTAGTTAATATCCATCACTTCCATGTGAGCTTCATGAGGACAGAGCCTGGTATGTAGCAGGTACTCAATGTTATCTGTTGCATGAGAGTTTAAAGAAACAACACCCTCCCCTCTCATCTGTCACCTCTAACTTCCAATTCCCCCCTACTACTGATTCTGGCAGCCTGGGATTGAAGGACAGGATGGGAAGTGCTGTCCCTGTGGATGTTGTTTTCAAGCTCCCACCAACTTTCCAAGCCTTTTGAAGGGGAAACAGGTTTTGTGAGGCCAAACATGAGTTGACCTTATGCATTCCGCTAGCTCACTGCCATTTGCCAAGTCATTCTTAGGTAACTCTTGCTGAGGTGGCCTTATTTAAGTCCCTGGGAGGTAGCCACAATTGTTCACCACCACTGTAAAACCTCTGCCCTCCCACTGTGGGGTGTGGAGATCTGCTTGGACCCGCCTTGTATGTAAATCTCCCTAATAAACTCCTTTGCTGCCACCCTGAAATTGCCTGCCTCTTTCTTTAGTCTCTTGGTGCCTGCCATTTTTGTTGGCAAGTTTCATGTTACAAGTCCATGCCGGGCCAGTTGGTGAGCCAGCCAGGAAACTGAGGAAATGGTGAATGGTAGTTAGGCCTCTGTGGGGGAAGTTCCGTATTGGCCAGCAACATCCATGTAGGGAGGTTTGCCCATATGTTTGATGTGTGTGGACTGCCATGTGAGTATGAGAATGCCCTGAAAACCCCAAGTAGCATAGTACTGTTGTTGGAAGACACGTGCCTTCATAAGTATGAAAAGGAAGCTAGGAAAGCAATATGGGCCATAAGGTGGCTGCTCTGAATCATTTGGCTGGTCACTGACACCCAGCTAACTGCTGAAGTGCACATAAGATCTTTGCAGGAAGTGTTATAGTTGGAGAGGCTTGTGTGGCCATCCTGTGTGGCTACAACTGATGTATTGAGCAGCTGCGTCCACAAACAGGATGTGTAACTAGAAACACTCACCTGTAGGTTTGTAAAGATGGAGGGAAGGAAAGTGCCCAAGGCAAAGACCAGGGAGTGTTGATGAAAGGTTCCTGGGACATGAATCCTTGGGAGAGTGAATCTAGTCGTGACTCAGATATGGAAGTGATAGTCAAGAAGGAGCCTGGCTTTGCAGAGAGGCTCCTCTGAGCATGGCCGTTCTTTACCCATGAATTGAAAGCTGTCCACGAATCTAATGACCATAGACAAGAAATCTTGCCCTCCATTTCCATAACAATGCAGCAGTACACCCCACTGAGTTGATTTAATTGTGTGGGAAATTCTACCAGAAAGGAAAGAAAATCATTGTGGCTTGGTTATTATGACTGTGGGATATCAGGGGCGATGGTGTCTCTTTAAATGGAGCCAAGGCAGAAAAAAAATAATATAACTGCCCACCTCACCCTCTGGCAGCATTTACATGCAGCATGGAACACAAGGGGCATACAAGCCATCACGGATTGAATAATCTTGCGTTGTAGAAGGGTGTGGCCAAATGAGGGGAATCTTCCTGGTATGGTTGGGAAGAGATCTTCCATAGAAGAGTTACAGAACTAATATGGGAGGTAGGTACACACCATGCCATTTATCCCGAGCACTTCCGAGGACCGGACAACAAACTCTTTACTGCAGAACTGAAAGCAAAGATCTTACAGATGACTGTGTCTGACTGGTACGACATGCTGGTGGCTATAGTTAGTCCCTTAGTGGACCAGACAGTCTATCAGGTGGGACAAACTTTAGCCAACTTGGGTGAAACTGAGAGGGCTAGAAAGAAGGAGGTATGAGCCATGGGAAGAGAGAAAAGAAAGCCTGAAAACTCTGTGAGATGACCATCCAAGTCCCTTTGGAAGAAACTGGAAAGTGAATGTGGGTGGGCTTAATGGCTGTAACAGCAGTAGAAAAAATAAATAAACAACCAAATGTGGTTTTGGTCAGCCTTTGGAAAAATATGAAGCCAGCGCAACAGTACCACCTGTTGGGTCCCACTCTCCCCTGTGAGGAAGTGCCTTTTGCCACTGGGTGGACCCCACCAATCTCTAGTGACTAGAGGTAGGGCCAAAGTCACCTGCAGCTCAGGGTTCTGCAGGGGAACCAGAGGACCCATGTAGAGGTCACCATACATTGGTCAAAAACAAACAAGCAGTGGGTGCTAGCTGTGGTTGATACCAGGGCTGAGTGAACTCTTATCTTTGGAAACCCTGCATAGTTTTGAGGACCCCCCTTGTCAATTGATGAGTATAGCAGAAAGTCCATCTACATATGTTAGGTACTCCTGACCCTACAAATAGAACGTACTCCCCCTAAACTGTATTGAGTTTATATTTCCCTAATATCGGAATATATGGGTCATGGGGATCTGCTCCATCTTGCTGCTGCCCAGAACTCATCACATATGTAAATTTCCCTATTAAACCCCTTTGCTGCCACCCTGGAGTCGCCTGCCTCTTTCTTCAGTCTCTTTGTGCCCTCTATTTTTGGAAGGAAGTTTCACATTACAAGTCCATGCCAGGACACTTTGGCTGGAGAGGAGAGAAATAGTCACTAGCATATTCACATCTCTTTTCTTAATTGATACTCACACTGACTCAGCTGGCATGTAGGATGATTATTCTCCCCTTGTTCAAATGAATAAACAAAGGCTCTGAGAGGCTGACTTACCCAAGTGACAGACTATAAAGGCCCAGGAACCTAACTCCTAGGGCCTTTCCACTGTGCTCCAGTGTCTGGCAACAGCAGAAATCCAGCAAGGAAAAGTGATGACAGTGCAAAAAAAGACGGGTCTGTTCTTGCCCCTCCCACTCTCCCACTCCACCTTTGAGAATGTCCATCTGCCCCATTACCTAGTTGTTGCAAGTTGGGTTCCCTAGGGGACAGACCCTGAGACAGAGTTTAGAGTGTAGGATGTTTATTAAAGAATGCCTTGAGATCCGTGATAGTGGAAAAAAGAGGAAGAAAGCAAGAGTGGGCAGAGGAAGAAGTTGAGCTGGGAAGAAAGGGAGGAAGCCTCACTGATCCCATGGGGAACTCTGGAGCTAAACTAGTCTGCCAGAATTGTCTTGTGTTAGGCCAACATCATCAAAATTGCTGGGCCTTCATACTCCCTCTTCAGTCAATCATTGACTGTGGTCTACATTACTCAGGTATCTCTCTGCAGCTGAGACCATAGCACTGGTGGCAGCTGGGGCATTAAGTCCTTCACTGAAGGACAATATGGGCAGTGCATTGTTGTGTCCACCACACTAGTCCTGGATTCCTTCTTTCTCTGCCTAATATCTGATTATGCCCTTTCTCCCACCTCTTCCCCTGCTTTTTCCGTCATTGATCAGTCTGAAGAGAGTTTTCCTGAATGAGACTCTGGTGTTATGTGACCTAATAGTTCAAGGATGGCTTTGGTGTCTGGGTGTGTGGGATTATTCACCTGCAATGCCTGACACTAGGGTGATTATGGGGCCTAAGTAATAAAAAGTAAAAGGATCTTGTCTTAGTTTCCTAGAGCCATAACAGAAATACCACAAAAGGGTGACTTTAAAGGACAGAAATTTATATTCTCATCATTCAGGAGGTCAGAAGTTTGAATACAGAGTGTGGCTCTAGGGGGAGATCCTTCCTGGTCTATTTCAGTTTCCAGCAGCTACCAGCAACCCTTGGTGTTCATGGGCTTGTAGATACGTCTGTCTCCATCCCTTGTCTTCCTCTTCCTGTGTGTGTGTATGTATCTAATCTGCTCTTTTTATAACTCAGAAGTGATTAGGTTTAGGACTCACCCTTCTCCAGTATGGCCTCATTAATATAACAAAAGAAATTCCCTATTTCCAAACTGGGTCATATTTACAGGTATGGTGGTTAAGATTTAAACACATATTATTGGGGGACACAATTCAATCCATAGGAGACCCTATCTGTCCTTTTTCCATTAGTGTTTTAATTTCCAACCCCCTGGTTCTATTCCTGTAAGAAAAGGTTCTACAAAACTTAATGCTTATATCATGGATGTCTTTGCACGGTTCCCCACAGTGACAGTTCCCATGTCTTATGGACCTTGCCTCTGTTTGGCACTTTGTTCTTCTCAAAGGACTTTCACATGCCCTTGATTTCTTATAAGGCAGGCGCAGCAGATATCACGCCACCCCACCCTAAACCCCAGAGGACGTAGAGAGGTCGGTACCGACCATGCCCAAGGTCATGGTGCCAACTCATGACAGGTCCGGGAAGAAAACGTAGGTCTTGCAACTCTCTATCTTTTCACTCTTCTAGTGTTTGAGGGGAAGGAAGTCAGAGGGAGAACACCCTTCTGCTTGATATTGTGCAAATATCTAGAAACATTTCATTGGCCAACTAGATTTTTCAGCCCAGAAAATTTGGGATAATTTTATTTTCTTTTGGGGTGAGAAGGGCAAGGTGTCTAGATTTTCCCACATTGCTCAGTGAAACTCAAGGTAGCCAGAAAGTCCAGACACCAGTAGAAGTGAATTTAATTTATAATCATCATCATCATAAGTAGTAGTACTTAACTACTACTATTGTTATTATTCCATTTTTGCTTCTCTGGATGAATTCTAGTTTCAATTGAGTGAGTTTACATTGGCCCTTGTGTTACCCAACTTATACTCTCTCTTATCCTTAGTTGCAATCTGAACGGATGTCTACAAATCCGTGCCACAGTCTATGACTTTCAGACAGTCTGAAGATTATCTCACTCGGACCTGAGATAGGTTTTAATTTTCTACAAGTAGAAGCAAGCTCACATCAGCTCAGCAACTTGGCAACTGCCTCGATTTGGGCTGCTACTTTTTTGTCTCTTCCTTTTCTTTCCTATTGGTGGACTCCTCATCTTTCTTGGCATTGAAAGTTAGCCACTTGCTGTGGGTCCCACACTACTGTATACCACACAACCAGAGTGACTCTGTGACAAACTCAGCATAAACAAAGTCCCTCATGAGTCAAGCTTCTGGGTGAAGTGAAAAAAGACTGGGCTGAAAACACAGAACTAGGTATTGTTTAAGAAGTATCATTTGCTCTTTGGATTGCCCTTAAGCCTGGGGTTGGCTGCGCTGTATAGTGTGTGCCTGGTCCAGAACCACTTGACGGCCAACATTTTATCAACACTCAACAACCAAGTAAACACTTGACTTACTTTTTCCTAGCTTTGCTCTACTTGATAACAGAGGAAGTGTTCTGGGGAGAGAGGGTGATGGCAGTGTCAACAGAAATAGCTGTTCTGGTCTCATCTGTGGCAAGATGCATTCTCACCAGAGCTTATACTCACTGCTGGGCCATTTTCATGGGTGGGAAAGAGCATTTATCATCCAATTCAACCCTAGTCTATTTCACCATGTGAAGCTGTTGCATTCGACTTCACTGAAGTGGAGGAGGGGGCTCTTTGATTATTTTGAAGAGAGAAAGACTGAACAGAAGTTCAGCTTTACAGCCCAAGTGATTGAGACTGTCAAATTAAAAGGGCTGATTCTTTAGTCGACACTCAATCCCTACCATTCTCAGAAGATGTCCCTTCCTTTTGTCTTTATAATGCTTTGGGGCATTTATGAAATCAGCGTATCTCAAGACATGGCAAGACCAAAACTCCTAAATTAAAAACATGATTATAAATTTGTTGGTAACAATGGGGCCAGTAAGTGTTGTAGTCGGCAACCTGGGTGCTTCAAAGAGATTTTTAATCCTGAATTGTGCTTCCATTTTATGGGGAGGTTGAGGTAGGGAAAGTGAGAAAGAGAGAAGTTGATTGTGGGGGGGAATGGTCCCTCCCTGCCTGGCCAGGAACTCCTGGGATGAACCTTTCCATATATTCCTGATCCCACTTGGATATCAACTGGGGAAGTAAGGTAATAGAGGAGATCCAACACATTTCATAGGAGCAGGTAAGAGGCAGTTAAATGGTTAATGAGTAACATCTTTGGAAACATAACCCCGGTAATAAGGAGATAAAGTTTTCTTCCGGGGTAGAAGATTTGACAATGTCTGCTCTTGAGATATTCTATAGCTGTCCCATCAGCAAGTAGGGAGCAGGTCAAGAAATTTAGTATAAACTTTGTCCTTTTATGATCACTATAGAAATAGATTCACCTACCAGATTGTGGGCTTTTCAGATCCTTCTGGTCTACTTGATTTTTTAGAGGAGGGTTTTCATTTAGAAGTGTTGGTGAGCATGACTGCATGGGATCAGAGGGATGAAGGATTAGGTCATATTTTGTTCAAGTGGTGATGAAGGCCTGTGTCTTAGTTTCCTGTGGCTGCCATAACAAATTACCACAAACTGGGTAGCTTAAGGAGCCCTGGTGACACAGTGGTTAAGAGTTCAGCTGCTAACCAAAAGGTTGGCAGTTCAATTCTACCAGCCTCTCCTTAGAAACCCTATGGGGCAGTTCTACTCTTTCCTGTAGGGTCACAGTGGTTAGAGTTCGGCTGCTAACCAAAAGGTTGGTAGTTCAAATCTACCAGCTGCTCCTTGGAAACCCTATGGGGCAGTTCTATTCTTTCCTATATGGTCGCTGTGAGTCGGAATTGACTCAACAGCAGTGGGTTTAGTTTTTTGGGGTTTTTTTTGAGGGAGGCGGTAGCTTGAAGCAACAAAAAGTTGAAAATCAACAAGAAGTTGAAAATCAAGGTGTCGGTAGGCCTATGCTTTCTCTGAGGTTCTAGAGAAGAATCTGTTCCATGTCTCTTCCTAACTTCTGGTGGTTGCTAGCAATGCTTAGTGATCTTTGACTTGTGGCAATAAAACTCCGATTTCTGCCTCTGTCTTCACATGAAGTTTTTCTCTGTGTCTTCTGTGTCTTCAAATCTCTCTTCTTGTAAGGATGCCACTCATTGAATTTAGGGTCCACTCTTATCCAGTATGACCTCATCCTAATTTGATTACATTTGAAAAGACTCTATTTCCAAATCAAGTCATATTCTGAGGTTCTGGGATAGACATGAATTTTGAGGGACACTATTCAACCCACAGCACTGTGCAAAGAAATCATTTCAAGCACTGAGAAGTTAGAGCAAAAGGACCAATAATCAATGGTTTCCCGTGTTTAAAGGAGTAGAAATCTTAGCAAATGCCCTTTCAAATCAGATTGATCATTTATTCCATCAATATTTTTTATTGTTTACTCTGTGCCCACAGTGATCTACACATTAGAATAAGACAACAAATAAGAGAGGGAGATCCTTGATTTTACCGAGTTAAAGTATTGCTCCATGGACAGTAGCTAATTGAAGAAATGGCTACCACAGACAAAGATGTGCATTTTTCTGGAAACCTACCAAGCTTAAACCTTTTGGTGGAGAACATATGAACACTGAGAGTGAGACTTCTCACGCTTAACCTCAAGGGTCAAGACAAAAGGATGAAGAGTCCAACCTCAGAAGTGTCCAGTCAAGCCTCTTGACTTGCCCAAGGCTGAGATTCTCAGTTTCGTTCTATCAGGGGAATGGGACCTCTGGGTCACTCTAGGGGCACCTGGGGTTCTACCAGGGCTATGTCTGGAACTGCAGTGTCTGTTGATGACTTCACTGCTCTGGCTCTGCCCTAGCTTGGGGTTTGTTGCCTTTGGCCTGTGATCTACTCCCTGCCCACATGTGTCCTCTGGCTGAAGTTTTCATGATCACATGAGGCGTTTTTCCTCAGTGGCAAACAGTGTTGTTGGTCAGTGAGCAAAGTGGGCTGGTAGCCCATTGGCAAGGGCACTCACTGGATATGACTCAAAGACAACGGGAGTAGGCAGGGAAAATCCTCCTTTATGAAGCTGATGGAAAAAGAATGGAGACTTGTGGGGAATCTGCAACTCTGGGCAAAAACAGACCTGAAAGGAAAGCAAAAGAGTAACTGCCAGGAACCAGGTCTGCTGGGAATTGCTGGGGAAAGAGCCAACCAGGAGCACCTGGTTAGGAAGCTAAGAACATTGCAGCCTCTGTGCTTTAAAGGTATGGTAGCCTTGGCAAGGAGGTATGCAGTTAGAGGGCTGTGTGTCTCATGTCCTCCATAAAAGGACAAGTTATCTGAAGACAACACATCAGAATATTGGAAATTTGGATCTATCCAGGTGTCTTAGTCATCTAGTGCTGCTATAACAGAAATACCACAAGTGGATGTCTTTAACAAAGAGAAATTTATTCTCTCACAGTCTAGGAGGCTAGAAGTTCAAATTCAAGGTGCCAGCTCCAGGGGAAGCCTTTCTCTCTCTGTTGGCTCTGGGGGAAGGTCCTTGTCATCAATCTTCCCTGGTCAAGGAGCTTCTCATTTCAGGGTCCCTGGGTCCAAAGGACTTGCTATTCTCCTGGCTCTTGTTTCTTGGTGATATGAGCTCCATCCCTCCCATCTCTTTGCTTGCCTCTCTCTTCTATATTTCAGAAGAGATTGATTTAAAACACAACTTAATCTTGTAGATTTAGTTCTGCCTCATTAACATAACTGCCTCTAACCCTGCCTCATTAACATCACAGAGGTAGGATTTGCAACACATAGGAAAATCGCATCAGATGACAGAATAATGGACGCACACAATACTGGAAATTGTCTTAGTTATCTAGTGCTGCTATAACAGAAATACTACAAGTGGATGACTTTAACAAAGAGAATTTATTCTCTCACAGTCTAGTAGGTTGCAAGTCCAAATTCAGGGCATTAGCTCCAGGGGAAGCCTTTCTCCTTCTGTTGGCTCTGAGAGAAGGTCCTTCTCATCAATCTTCCCTTGGACTAGGAGCTTCTCTGAGCAGGAACCCCTGGTCCAGAGGACATGCTCTGCTCCTGGTGCTTCTTTTGTGGTAGTATGAGGTTCCCCACTCTCTGCTTGCTTCCCTTTCCTTTTATCTCTAGTAAGATAAAAGGTGGTGTAGGCCACACTCCAGGAAATCTCCCTTTGTATTGGATCAGGAATGTGACCTCAGTAAGGGTATTAAAATCCCACCTTAATCCTCTTTAAGATAAAATTACAATGACAAAATGAAGGACAACCACACAACACTTGGAATTGTGGCCTAACCAAGTTGACACACATTTTTTGGGGACACAGTTCAATCCATGACATCAGGAAAACTAGAATGTGTCATGTTGGGAATGGGGTATGGGACGCCTCTTCCGAACCCCTCATGTTTCCTTTGATGTGAAGGGACAGCCATTAGCTATCTAGACTCCTATTTGCTTGACTCTTTTCTCTTATTTGTTGCTTGAACACATGGCCAGGTATGAGGGGTGTTAGTTTTTCATTGATCTTCACACTTCTTTGCTCATCTACACCTTAAAAGAATGCACATTTGTAATTTAATATTTAAGCTTTCTCAGCATAAGTTTTAAAAAGTTTATTTCTTGATGACAACTAAGAAAACTACACAATAGCCTGAGGATTGACTACAGTTAGAATAAATGTTATGTAACAAGATAAAATAGGTTTGAAATATTTTATTGAATAAACACACCAACTCTAAAAGGAATCTCATGAAGTTTTCCCTATCTGGAAAAAATTTCTCCAGCATTCTGTTTGGTGTTTTTTTTTTCCCCCTGGGAAACTATATTAGAAGTGTTGTTAGAACGACTAACATTCACACTGCTACAGTTGGTCTTGTAGTCATAATTGATGTGTATCATTCCACTTCTCTATCACCTAGTCAAGATTCTCTAACCCTTGGCTAGCATCCCTGCTGTTTTAGGCAGCTTGCCTGGTGACATGATCCTTATCTCTGAGGAGTCCACGCCTTGGATACTGGCTTAGTTACCTGGTGCTGCTATACAGAAATACCACAAGTGGGTGGCTTTAACAAACAGAAATTTATTCTCTCACAGTTTAGGAGGCTAGAAGGTCAAATTCTGACCCTAGAGTAAGGTATTTTCTCTCTACGGACTCTGGGGGAAGGTCCTTATCTTTTTTCAGCTTCTGCTCCTCAGTTCTTTGGCGGTCTTCATGTGGCGGCATCTATCTTCCCTCATCTGTACTTGCTTGCATCTGTGCCTAATCTCTTTTATACCTCAGAAGTGATTGGCTTAAAACACATCCTACACTGATATGGTCTCATTAACATTACAAATAAAACTCTGTTCCAAAATGGGATTACATCCACAGGTATACCAAAAAAACCCTCTGCCATCGAGTCAATTCTGACTCATAGTGACCCTATAGGACAGAGTAGAACTGCTGTAGAGGGCTTCCAAGGCTGTAAATCTTTATAGAAGCAGATATCCACATCTTTCTCCCACAGAGTGAAGGGTAGGTTCAAACTGATGACCTTTAAGTTAGCAGCTGAGTGCTTTAGCCACTGCACCACCATGGCTCCTATCCACAGGAGTAGGGATTAGAATTTACAACACATGTTTTTGGGGGACACGATTTCATTCGTAACAGCTACCATGCCCTACTTAGGCCCCAGCTGCTGTATTTTCACATTAATAAACTGGGCATGGGAGATGGACTGACACAGTGGCTGCAACAATGAGCTCAAGCTTAGCAAGGGTTGTGAGGATGATGCAGGACCATGCAGTGTTTTGTTCTGTTGCACATAGGGTTGCTGTGAGTCGGAACCAACTCAAAGGCACCTAACAACATGGGAGCACCAAAAAGTGCCGCAGTATATCACCCAAATGCCAAGTGTATTCTTTTCCAGGTCCATGCGTAGCAGCAGCGTTACCACTCCCTGAAGTCAAAACTGTTATCCCTCTCCTTGCCTGCTGGTCTCTTGGCACAAGGATCCTGAAGTAACTGGGCAGTCACTATAGCTTAAATTTTAATAAGACTCTTGATGTGTCCCTGTGTAAATGTTTCCCCCTGTGGAAACCAGGATCTCTAGACACAGACATTTTAAAATTTCAGGAACAAGAAGCACAAATTCCCCAAATGAGTCACTAGGAATGATGGTGAGCAAGGCCACTTCTACTTTCAAACCCTGGTTCCCAGACCTGTATATTACACCTATTGGGGATTCAGCCCCATATGATGACCATTATTTAGGGTGTACCACATCCTGCATAATGGCACCCCATCCTTACAGCATATCATCTGTGATCTAGTGCCTCAGTTGCGTCTTTAGGAGACCATTCCACTGTCTATTGACTCAGTGGTTTCTGGGTGGGTACTGTATGTGATAGGACCAGTGGACTCCATTGTCTTGGCTTGAAATTATCTGTTGCTGGACCACATTCTGTAAGTCCTTCGACAGTGGTGCTGACCGAGGCTTGTGAGCAGAAAAGAACCACCCATACTTGGAATATATGTCTATTCCTTCAAAATAAATTACTGCCTCATCTAGGAGGGAATGGGTCCAATGTAGTCCACTTGCCACAAAGTGGCTGGTTGGTCAGCTCAAGGAATGCTCTATATAGGGTTTCACCGTTAGCCTCTGTTACTGACAGGTTGGACATTCAGCAGCAATAGTAGCTAGATAAGCCTTGGCGAGTGGGAACCCTACTGTTGCATAGCCTCCTTCCCTGCCACGATTGCTACTCTGACATGACCCACTGTACCAGAATTGAGGTGGCTGATGATCAACTGACTAAGTCGTTCTGTCTACTTGTGACTCAGCACCTCTTCCATGGTGGATGCTTTTTGGCAAGCACTAACATGCTGTCTTTTTTTTTTTTTTTTTCATGCTGTCTTAGTTGTGTAGTGCTGCTATAACAGAAATACCATAAGTGGAGAGTTTTAACAAATAGAAATTTATTCTCTCACAGTTTAGGAATCTAGAAGTCTGAGTTCAGGGCACTGGCTCCAGGGGAAGGCTTTCTCTTTCTGTCGGCTGTGGGGGAAGGTCCTTGTCATCAATCTTCCCCTAACCTAGGAGTTTCTTAGTGCAGGGACCCCAGATCCAAAGGATGCACTCCACTCCTGGCTCTTCTTTCTTGGTGGTAAGAGGTCCCTCTCCTCTCTGCTCAATTCTGTCTTTTATATTTCAAAAGAGATTAACCTAATTTTGTAGATTGTGTCCTGGTTCATTAACATAACTCTCTGTAATCCTGCCTCATTAACATCACAGAAGTTAGGATTTACAACACAGAGGTTAGGAAAATTACATCAGATGACAAAATGGAGGACCACAATACCGGGAATCATGGTCTAGTCAAGTTGACATACATTTTGGGGGGACACAATTCTATCTATAACATTCTACCCTTTGGCTTACCAAAATTTGTGTCCTTGACACATATAAAACATTTTCACCTCCTATCATCTGAAAAGTCTTAAATCAATTCCAAATCCCAATTCCACCCTGGGGAAAAATTCCTCTTCACCTGTGAAATCTAGAATACGAGTTATCTGTTTTCAAAGTACAGTGGTGGAATAGGTGAAAGGTAGGCATTTCCAAATAAGAGAAATTGGAGAGAAAAAAGGAATAACAGGTACTAAGCAAGTCAAAAGCCCAGGAGAACAATTTACATTAGCTGTTAAGGCTTGAAAATAATCCAGGGTTTTCTAAGACCACCTAGGCAGTGTCCCTGCCCTCCAGACTCTGGGTGTTGGCCATGATTTCTGGATTCTGGGTGGAGGTCCCTCAGCCCTGGGCTTCAGCTCTGCCTTCCTCGGCTTTGGGTGGCCCCATTCTCCTAGCCCATCTGAGTGGTGTCCCTACTCCCTAGGCCCTGAAAGGCCCCATTCATCTGCCCCTTGGGCATGGCACTCCACCCCCTCAGCTGTGGGCATCAGATCTGGCCCCATGCCACTGGCACTTGTGAAAGGCAGCCCCACACTCCAGAACTGAGTTGGTAAAGATCTGACTCTTTGAAACCTAGGAGATGGTAGTTCCACATTTTAGACCCCAGAGGTCATGACACCACCCTCTGAGACTGAGACAGCTGTGCTTCTGGTGTTCCTTGTCTCTGCAGCTTCTGCTTCCTGGTTCCTTGGCTTCTCAGCCTGAAGGCACTCAGCTTTCTCACTCCATGGGTCTGCAAACCTAGCTCTGCTGGTAGGTGCCCAGAGGCACCTCACTCTGCCAGGAAGCCTCCTGTGTGAATGTACTCAGCTCTCTCACTTCCTGGATTGGCTCCCAACCCACCTCTTGCTGATGCTGATCTCCTGGTTCTGCAGCTGCCATTTCTCTGCTGCTGCTTCTTGCTGTCTGTGCCATCTCCGGTGTTACAGCTCTTCCTACTTTCTTCTGAGCCCTCACCAGAATTGTCTTTGATCTCATGGCTCCTTTTTTTTTGTAAGGATCAGACTGATGAATTCAATGAGGATATAAAGGGTGACATCACTCTTTATTTTAAGGAATTTTAATGGTGGCACTAAGCTCTACCATTTCCCCAGGCATATGCTTTTGTTTTTGTCTTTTTAATTTACTAATTTGTCCAGGCCCAGGGTTGGGGGAAAATATTAGAAGCTTTTATTTGGTTTTTCCTACTGTGAAGACTCTTAACCCCCTGTCCCTGTACTCCTTCCTGCCTGGGGAAGATGAAATGACTCAGTTAGTAGAGGAGTTTAGGAAAAGGTATAGAGGAAAATAAAGACTCACTTATTGCTCCCTCCACCTCCAAATAAATAAATAAACATCTATTTTCTAATAGTCTGGATCCAGACTATTTCTGGATTTCCAACTAGTGGAAAAAGAAAAGTTAGGTCTCTCCTGATGGGAGTCTTTTATGTGGCAGGTGAGGTAAGGGGTGAGGGTGAGGGCACAAACACCTGCACCAGGTAAACATCCTTAACAAGCTCAGATTGGAATAAGAGGGACTGCTTGCCCTTATAGCTACCAGGGTCACTTTTCCTACCTTTGAAAAAATAAACCAATCAATAGTATCACTTTTTAGCAGCCCTGAGGAGGAAGGTTTAGCCTGGGTGACTGTGATGAGTGTACGGACTGCCAATGGTTAGGGAGAATCAAGCTTGAGAATTCCTTTGGGCTGTCCTTGCTTTGGTCAAGTACATTAATATTTACAACAGGTAAGCGCAGGCCACATACCTTTGTCTTCCTATAGGTGCCCTGCACAATGCTTCATGCCCAGAAAGAACTTACTTACTATTAATCTTACTAAACAGCAGGAACCTTGGGGTTTGCTTTGTGCCCACTTGGCAAAGCAGTGGGCCTCCATGGGAGGGGCTCAGAATCACCTGGAGATTTTTCTTTTTCAAAATACATGAACATGTCCCTCCCAGAATCTGTACTTTCCTGGCTGGGGATTGGCGTTTGTAGGGGTCTGTAGGAATGGACCACTGCATACACTGAGGTGTCTATAAAATATAAATATATTTATTTTTCACCTACTTACATTTTCTTTCAAGACCCTATTCCACCATCAACCTTAGTATTTCCTTTAAGTTCCTGTTCTGTCCCTTTGACTGTGTCAAGGTTTCAGGGACTTATGTAGGTCATAAAAGTGCCACCGCTGTGGAAAACAATTTTGCAGTTCCTCAAAAAGTTCAACATAGAATTACCATGTGACCCAGCAATTCCACTCCTAGGTATATGCCCAAAAGAAATAAAAACATACGTGTACACAGAAACTTGTACACCAATGTTCATAGCAGCATTAGTCATAACAACCAAAATCTGGAAACACAGGACCCATAAAAGAGTGGGTATAGATGTGGTGTTTGACCCTTTGGTCATTGGTCCATACAGGTCACAGTCCTTTGTTTTGGTCATTGGGGATTTCGAGTCTGAGATTCTCAACTACTTATGTGCTCCGTTTGGGGTGCATGTACCTTTCTGAGGTGCCTAAAAGGACAAAGCAACTGTTTCCTCTGGAGTGGGGGCGGGGGGGCTTGCTGAACCGTCCTCTCCTCTTCTCTCCACAAAGGAAATGTCTTCTTGACATGGGGAACATTCTTGCTCTTCTAATTTTTTGTTTGTTTATATCCCAAGCCCACACAGTAAATCCAGTAAAACACCCTACGAGCTTAAGCTTCCAGAAGACAAAGGGCAGGTGACCTCTGCCTTGATTTCTACCACATCCCACCGGGAGGCAGTAAGCACAGAGCTTACTATCTCTTTAAATAAGGAAAAGTGAAAGGAAGGTAGCAAGGAAAGAAGACATCTCTTGCATCCTGACACCTAGATTTTCAAAACTTTCCCAGTGATTGGAGAATGTCTTTCCTTCTCTCATTCAACAGTTCTAAGGAGGCTGAGACTCCAGCACAGAAGCTTCACATAGGAGTGTTGGATGGATGTTGTATTGCTCATCCCACCTGTTGGTTGGAGAAGCATGAGAAGTGAACACACTGGTTTGGAGCATAACCAGATTCTGAGGTCAGATGGTGTTGTGGGTTGGGTTGTGTCCCCCCAAAAGATATATTGAAGTCCTAATGCCTGGTACCTGTGAATGTGACCTTGTTTGGAAAAGGGTCTTTGAAGATGTTTAATTTAAGTCAACATGAAATCATGCTGGAGTAGAGTGGGTCCTAATCTTGTCTGAGTGATGCCCTTATAAAAGAGAAGAGACACGGACACTGGGGAGTGGGGGACAGCTATATGAAGACAGAGACAGAGGTTGGAGGGATGCATTTATAGCCAGGGGGCACCAAGAATTGCTAGAAACCACCAGAAGCTAGAAAGGCACAAGGAAGAATTTCTTCCCTAGAGCCCTAGAGAGAGCACAGCCTTGCCAACACCTAATTTTGGACTACTAGCATCATGCAGTTTGTTGTGCTTTATAGCAGCCCTAGGAAACTAGTACAGATGGGCGATGTGTCCGCCAGTAGACCCGGGCTCCCAGGAGTAGCTGGGATTTCCTTCCACCTCATGAGCGCATAGGTCTGGAAACTGAGCACCTACCACAGGCCTCATCAATCTGGGTGTACAAATGGGGTCTGTTATGAATTGAATTGTGCTCCCCCCCAAAAATGTGTTGTGGTCCTGACTCCTATACTAGTGAATATGATCCTGTCTTGAAATAGAAGGTTTTCTTTTGTTATGTTAATAAAGCCATACCAGTGGAGAGTGAGTCTTAAACCTAATCGTTTCTGAGATATAAAAAAGAGCAGAATAGACAGAGACACACAAAGGAGGAAGGGGAAGACAGAGAATGGAGACGGATACACCCAGGGACGCCAAGGATTGCTGGCAGCTACTAGAAGCTGAAATAGACCCGGAAGGACCTCCCCCGGAGCCAAAGCTGGGATTCTAGCCTCCTGAACTGTTAGAAAATAAATTTCTGTTCTTTTGGTATTTCTGTCGCAGCACTACTAGGAAACTGAGGCAGGGTCACAGCTTTTTCCTCCCTGCCTGAGCCCTTATCCGTTCTTACAGACCCTCCAAGGGTTTTCGGGTTGAGCTCCCATGCTCATTCACAATGCTTTCCATTATCATCCTCAGGTTGCCATGTGGTCTTGTCAACCTTCTTCTCCCTTCAGGAGATGCTGCTGGGGACTGGAAAAGCCACCACACCCTTGGCCCCTGTTCAGGAATGGCCACTGCCTGTGACATCTATTAATCACTGCCAAGGAGCCAACACCAGCCTGGCGCAGGATGCTGATGCCCATGCAGGGGCTGTGTCTCCTGTGACCACAGCAGGCTCTGACCTTCATTCACGTTCATGGTCTCACTCCCAAAGGAAGTGAGGACAGCCCTCTCCTCCATGGGTGTTGCACTCCGCTGCACCTGGGGCCCCCAATATCTCTCTGAATTTGTGGATTTTTCTAATGCTTTGTTAGACCTTCCTCTCTGCAGCCACGGAGTAGGGTGGGAGCAGGGGCTAGGGGACAGAGGTAGATTAGGAACAGCTTGGAGAAAAACCACTTTAATTCTCCTGGAATACAGATTTCTGGGGTCCATGGAGTTGGGGTGACCCACCCAGGCCATTTGCCCTTATGTGTCCTTTTGAACCTTGAGCTTTGAAGAAACTGATTTCCTGAAGTGGCCCTTAAAGTCAAACAGTAGCCTTGTGAGTAGCTCAGTGGAAACATTTTGCCTTAGGCATTGGGCTCTTGAAGAATTATCTATGTGAAGTTAGTTTAGAGAGGTAGAATCCACGGGATCTGACTGGAAGCTGTGTTTTAGGGTAAATTATTATTATAAAAACACTGTTCTGGCCCTGTTTCCATGACAACGTAGATAGGGTGGGGCATAAAAGTCTTTGGAGGTGGAGGTTTTCTCATCTTTGGAACATTTTTGAGGCGGCATAGTAGTTCTGCTCTGTCCTCTAGGGTCACTATGAGTCGGAATCGACTCAACGGCAGTGGGTTTGGTTTTGGTTTTTTAGCAGTTAAGAGATTGGCTGCTAACCAAAAGGTCGGCAGTTTGAATCCACAAGGCGCTCCTTGGAAACTCTATGGGGCAGTTCTACTCTGTCCTATAGGGTCGCTATGAGTCGGAATCTGCTCAATGGCAAAGGGTGGTTAGTTGAAATGTTACCTCGATTTGCAAATCATATATTAAATAAACTTCAATAAATTTCTATTATTGGCTTAATACGATTTTCATTTTAACACTGGACTCCAAACCAAAACACCAAACGCTTTGCCGTTAAGTCACAGTCTCTCCTAGTCCCAGCGCCCCATGTGTTATAGAGTGGAACTGCTCCACAGGCTTTTTCTTGGCTGTAATCTTTACAGAAGCAGATAACTAACTCACTGCTGTTCAGTCGATTCCAATTCATAGTGACCCTATAGGACAGAGTAGAATTGCCCCATAGGGTTTCCAAGGGGTGCCTGGGGAATTCAAACTGCTGACCTTTTGTTTAGCAGCCATAGCTCTTAACCACTACACCACCAGGGTTTCCACAGAAGCAGATAGCCAGGCTTTTCTTCCACGAGACTGCTGGGTGGGTTTGAACCACTAACCTTTAGATTAGTCGTCAAGTGCAAACTGTTTACGCCCCCCAGGGACCTTAGCATGAACTCCAGGTGGTCCTTTGCTGCTGTCAAGGGCTGTTGCCCATGGCGATTCCCTGGTGGCCCCAAGTGCTGGTGCCACAGGGTCAGGCAGGTTCTGAGAAGGAGGAAGGTGGCCTGATGGGGCCGGGGAGGGAGGGGGAGCAGCCTCTGATCCTTACCTCCACGGAGCCACGAGGTGATGCAGACCCAAAGCTGTCTGATCTTCCATCCTCAGACTTTAATGTGAACTTTCTCAGTTATTAAATGTCGATTCAAAACATTAAAAGGATCTCATTGGGGATCCCTTTATTCTTTGGTACCCAGGGATGGCTTCAGGGTTCCTGTAAATCTCCAAAGGACACACGGACCTGAGAATTTGCCTTTTTTTTTTTTTTTTCTACAAATGATCCCCCTAGGTTACATCAGTGTTTAGAGAGTCACATGGCACTAGTTTTGGAGGTGAGGAGTCTGAATTTATGGTGCCCACAGCACTTCGCTCTCTGTTGACTCTCAGAAAAGACCTTTCCTTGTCTCTCGTCTTCTGGTAGCCCTGAGCATTTTGGCTTTCTTTGGCTTGCAGATGGATCCTCACGTGGTGTTTTCCGTTTGTAAGTGTCTCTCTCTCTCTCTCACGGTGTCTTTTCTCCCCTTTTATAAAACACTTTTCAGAGGGGATTAGGACCCACCCACCTCTGGTATGACATTGTTAACAAAAGAAAAACCTTATTTCCAAACAAAGTCACCTCCACAGGTCCAGGGGTTAGGACTTCCACGTATGAGTTCCACAAAATTCAGTCCACAACAGCTTATTAGACGTATGTGCAAGTATCAGTACCAGTTGCCTTGGAAGGCGACCCCATGTGTGTCAGGAGAGAAATGTACTCCAGAGGGTTTTTAATGACTGAGTTTTTGGAAGCAGATTGCCAGGACTTTCTCCCGAGGAGTCTCTGGGTGGATTTGAACCACCGACCTTTCAGTTTGCAGTTGAGTGCCTTAACAGTTTACCCCACCCAGGGACTCCTCTGAAAATCCCGCCTTCTAGTAAGTCTGGGAGCCCTGGTGGCACAGTGGTAAAGAGTTAGGCAGCTAACCAAAAAGTCAGCAGTTTGACTCCACCGGCCGCTCCTTGGAAACTCTTTCAGGCAGTTCTACTCTGTACCGTAGGGTTGCTATGAGTTGGAATCCTCTCAACAGCAATGGGTTTTTTGAGTTGGGTTTTACTTTATATGCACGTAACTTAAGTTCAAGCCCCTGGGTGCCTGCAGTTTTCCTATCATGGCGACCCCACGTTGCACAGTAGAACTTCAGTGTAGGGTTTTCAAGGCTGTGATCTTTTGGAAACAGATCATCAGGCCTATCTCCTAGGGTTCCTCTGGGTGATTTGAACTTCCAACCTTTCAGCCAGTAGTCTAGCACTCAACCATCTGCACCACCCAGGGACTCCTCAGTGGGGTAAGCCTTACCAGTGTGCTTCTCCACCTGGGGCATGTACACCCTAGGGCATAGCCCAGCACCAGAGGCTGCAGGAAGCCACAGAGGACCGGTGGCACAGCTTCCAAGGGTGTCCATTTTCTTAAAGTTTATTTTTTCTATTTAATATAAACTAGGCATGGTGATAGTTCAGAGTGGAATGCAAAATTCTCATGAATTATTAAGACAAAGACAAGACTTCAAAGCCATTCATGTTAGCTCTTTTAGGCTATCCCCCAGACCTCAGGGTTTATGTTCATTCCCCTGCAACTGTTGGTACTTCAGCAGAAATTTCTGAGGAACATTGCCCTACTTAGCACCAAGAGCCTTGCAAAACATTGCCTCCTTTGGATGGCCTATGGCTTAGTCAGGTCACAGGGAACTGAACTCCAATTAGACAGGTATTTGAGGCTATATGGGATTTAGTTCGGAGTAGGGTACAGGGGTTCATGCGTTTCTAGACTCCTGGAGCCCCCTGGAAGTCCCTGGATGGTGCAAACGGCTACTGTGCTTGGCTACTAACCAAGAGGTTGTAAGTTTGAGTCCACCCAGAGGCACCTTGAAAGGAAAGTCTGATGACCTACTTCTGAAAAATCTGCCGCTGAAAACCCTGCAGAGCACAGTTCTATCCTGACACACATGGGGCTGCCATGAGTCAGAATCTACTTGATTGTAGCAGGTACTTCAGGAGCCACCTAGAGGCCTCCTAGCAAGACTTTGGTCTCCAGAACATTGTGTGTTATATGGTAGACCAGACTAAGAAGACCCCTGGTGCAGACTTTCCACTTGAGGCTGAGCTGGAGCCTGGGCTGGCCTCTGGCCACCCTGTCCACTCTGGCATCTGCCCAGTGGCCCTCAGCACAATATGGACCCTGGAGTTGGCCCCCCGACATTTGGTTCTTGCCAATAACCCTGCCTTGTTTTTTATCCTAGCCAAGTCCTGAGCTAACGCATGTTCTCTGATAAACGCACCACCTAAAATACATCCTCAATTACACACAGAAAATGCAAACCTATGAGAATATACTGCATAACATTAGCATATGTAGATACCTCTAAGCATAGGAAATCATGTTACTGGGTGCTGCTGCTAAGTGTGTTTAAAATCACAGAACCAAAAAAACTGGCATGAATGCATGGATCTTGCTGTGCAAATTCACAGGGGTAGCTGTAGACTGAGCTCAGAGATTTAAGTCATCCACTCTCTTTTAACCAAGAGCCTCTACTTTTAACCAAGAGAAGCCAGCCAAGAATGAAGGGTAAGCTGATATTTTTCAGAACATCTTTTCTAGAAGTAAAAACAGGCTGGGACCCTGGTTCCACCACTTCCTGGCTGTGCCATCTTGGATGATATCTATAATACCACCCCGAGCCTCTGTTCCTACAGCTGTGAAGTGGGATCATATGAATAAAAACAGCCATAACAATTGCTCTGAGAACTGAACAAGTGCGTGTAAATCACTTATCAGAGTCTTGTGCATATTGGAAAAAAAAAAGGAAGTGAGCAATAACTCCAAGATTTTAGTTTTTACTCAGCCATCTTGCTACCTTGATCAGAGCGTTGTTGGAGGCGAAGACTTAAGTAAGGAAAAATATGCAGTATGGGTGAATCCCTCTGTTCTTTAGCCTTTTGGGTTCCACGTGCCTGGGTGAGGCAGGTTTGAGTGGGGTAGGATCAAGGAGGGTGAATGGGGAAGGGGACTCAGAGATGCTCAGTTATTAGGGGGAAGAAACATGTTTTAAACAGGGAGTGGCAACGGCATTTGGCATGCTCTAAAATAGAGGCGGAAACCCTGGTGGCGTAGTGGTTAAGTGCTACGGCTGCTGCCCAAGTGGTTGGCAGTTTGAATCCGCCAGGCGCTCCTTGGAAACTGTATTGGGCAGTTCTACTCTGTCCTATAGTGTCGCTATGAGTCAGAATCGACTCGATGGCAGTGGGTTTTGTGTTGCGTTAGTAAAATAGAGGCTCATAGAAGGCAATGAGGGAGGTCGGAAGGGGAAATCTGGAAGGAAAGAGGTGAACTGCAGCAGGGTGGAGGGTAAAAGGGCAGGGCCAGGAGCAGTGGGGGAGGGGTAGGCAGGCAGACCGAGGCAGGACTGTGAGCATGAGAGGTGGTGTGAGGGTCCAGGCTGCATTTGAAGGGGGTGGACCTCTTGGCAGGCCTGGGCTTCTCCACAGGTGGAATGGTGGGAGTAAGGTACCTGGCACAGATAGCTGACAGTGGCACATTGTGTATGTGAGTCTGGTGAACTTGTTTGGGCAGGCTTTGAGCAGGTGACATAGTGATGGAGCAAATGGACTGGTGGATGCTGGTCCCAGGCGTTCATATAGCCTGTATGGTCCTGGAGACCAAGGTCCTGCTGGGAGTCCCCCACATGGCTCCAGGAACCCTGGAATGCATGAACCCCTGCTTATGGCCTCATAGACACTCACATTGCCTCCAAATGTCTGTCCCATTTTAAGTCCAGCTACCTGTGACTTGGCTAAACCATGGTCCATTGAGGCTGACATTGACTTTGACAATGACAATCCCTAGATATGGAGAAGCAGATTTGGAGTCATGGTGCAGTATGGGCATTGAGGTTTGATGGTGATGGTCCTGGGATGGAAGGACATTCCAACTCCAGAGATGACAGTCAATGAGTCTAGTGAAAAGGTCTGGGCATGATGCCAGAGCAGATCCACCAGCTAGAAGGCTGAACAAGAAGGGAACAGACACGGTGGGCCTTGCAGCCTCACTCCCCAAAGTGCAGCCTGTGTGCACCAGCAGCCCAGGCATCTTCTGGGAGCATTCAGAAATGCAGAGTACCAGGCCCATCACAGACCTTCTGAATAGAAATTGCATTTAAACAAGATCTCCATGAGATTCATCCTCACCATCAAAATCTTTGAGGAGTTCTGCCTTGGGGAGTCCTTTTTTTGAAGGTAGAGTGGCAGAATAATGAAAGAACACTAGCTAACAGTTTATTGTATGCCAGAAAATGTTTTACACTCTTATAAATACCTGCTTATTTAAACTTTTCAGCATTGCTATACGGCTCTAAGCACAGTTTGTCCATTTTTCAGAAAGAGGAACTGAGGTAGAGGAAAATTAAATGCCCTAGGTCACATTGCTAGTGAGTGTCACTGCTGGGCATTAACCCACTGTCAGACTCCAGTGACTGCTGCTGATAGGAGGATGTTTGGTTGCAAGTAAGAGAAAACATGCAGTTTAAATGGTTTGTATTCGTTGTTACTGAGCAAGGAGTTTGGGAACGGTGGCTCAGGTGTTGATTTAGCAACCACAGGCTGCCCCCTCACTGCATCAGCATCTCTGATTCTCTCATGGTTGAAAGACACCTTCTCAAGTTTCAAACATCGTGTCTTCCCCAGACCACGACAGGAGCTGGGCGCGGGCAGTGGCTAGGGCATTGAGAGGGCTGTGATGCCTGTTTCCTTCTATAAATCTCTCCCAAGCTCCCCCAGCAGACTTCCTTCATGACACAGACCCTGGAAGTGAATCACATGGCCACCTTAACTGCCAGATGCCATCTGCCATCTTCAACATTTATTGTGGAGCTATGCATGGGAGGAGGGAGTTGGGAAGGGACTAGGAAAGGGACACTAGCAGGTTCCTCCCTAACTGACTTTGTGACCTTGGGATGCCACCCAACCTTAGTTTATTTAACTGTGAAATGAGGGGTTCTACTAGATTTTTTTTTACTAGATGAGAGGGAGGGCTTCCTTCAGTACAGAGGAATTCACTCTATAAATCCAAGCCCCCTTGGCGTGCTCCATGTGTATACACAAATGGATGACTAATTTGGGGCAGTGGGATTTTGAAGCACCAGGCCTTGGGATTTTGAAGCACCAGGGAGCTGATTGATGTGCTTGGATGGTTTCTCTTCCTCCAGGCATTATAGTCAGAAGTGTGTCTGGAGCAGCAGGGCTTGTAGGCATTTCAGGGGCCATTGATTAAAGTATAAGGTTGGACATCTGAGGCAGAGCCCCTGCTGCAGGTGGTTACTGGGGTTGTATTATTAACCTGCATGCCTTAGGCAAGGTTGTGGGGGACTCAGAAGGTTAAAAGGTGAAGAGAGAAAGAGATTGCTTTTTAAAGGTGAGCTTTCTGGCTACTGGGGTTGGGGAGTTTCCTGCTCTTCTTTTCTAGGAAATCCATTTCTAGGACAGGAATATGCAATTTTCCCTGGAAATGATGACTTACGGGGTCAGACTCTGGAATTAACAAAACTGGGGTTGAGTAACACCTCAGCCACCTACCAGTTGGGCAACACTGGGCAAGTTGCTTAGCCTTATTAAGCCTCAATTCCATCATCTGTAAAATGGTGCAATAGTATTTCATAGATGTGTTTTGATGATGAAGTAACACAGTGCATGTCTTAGTTATCTAGTGCTGCTGTAACAGAAATACCACAAATGGATGGCTTTTACAAATGGAAATTTATTCTCTCTCAGTCTAGGAGGCTAGAAGTCCAAATTCAGTGTGCTATCTCCAGGGGAAGGCTTTCTCTGATGGCTCTGGGGGAAGGTCCTTGTCATCAATCTTACCCTGGTCAAGGAGCTTTTCAGCTCAGGGACCCTGGATCCAAATGATGCGCTCCCCTCCTGGTTCTTCATTCTTGGTGGTAGGAGGTCCCTCTGTCTCTCTGATTGCTTCTTTCTTTTATATCTCAAGAGATTGACTCAAGATACAACCTACTCCTGTAGATTGAGTCCTGCCTCATCAACATAACTGCCTCTAATCCTGCCTCATTAACATCATAGAGGTTAGGATTTACAATGCATAGGATAAAAACAAAATGGTGGACAATCACAGAATACAAGAAATCATGGCGTAGCCAAGTTGGCACACGTTTTTGGGGGACACAATTCAATACATAACAGTGTATGTGTAGTGTAAGACCTAAAATTAAGACTCAATATCATGTACTACCTTGACATCTGATAAAATTAGGTCTAATGGCCTAACTGCAAGTTCCTCTCCCTAACTCAGCTCCTGAGGATAAGGTCCCCTAGCTAAACAACCCTCCAGCCTTCCTTATCAAAGGGACCAGGTGCAATTCCTGCTTACCCCTGAATAGAAGGTGTCATTTCCCTGCCAACTGATGGATTTATTAAAACAAACCAATTGTATCCTCTGTAAGAACTAGGGGGCACGTCACCCTCTTGCTACTACAAAGCTTGGCTCTCACAGTCCCTGCTGGTTCACTCTCTTCCCAACTGTGACCTCTGTGTGACCTGGCATGGCATGAAGTGTCCTTCTCCCCAAGGCTGTGAGTGTATGTGAATAATAAACTGCTGGCAATCTCATTTGTCCAGTGTCACCTGTTGTGTGTTCAACTAGCCACAGAACCCTAAGGTAGAACTCCTCTCTAACCAAAGGGATGAACAGAAGACGACTAAAAGAATGTGTGAAATCCTTAGATACTTTAAGACACATATTTAGAGCCCAGAAAATCTTAGCTATTGCTGCTGTTGTTAATATTATTTTGGAGGAAAAGAATAAATAGTTTAGTTTTCTTTCAAATGAAGTTTGTTTAGCTTGTAGTATTAGTCCCAGGCTCTTCTAGAGAGCTTTTCTGGAGTGTTCTTTCCCTCTTTAGTGAATATATGGATGCATTAATATATGACTATGGGGTAAATGACAGCTACATATTTGAAGGCCACACTGAAAATCAAAGTCATGGAATCTTAAAATGTCTGAATGTCAAGAGATATGAGGGTAGGAGATCAAAACATGAATGAGTTAAATGACTAGATCAAAGTCCTGCAGCCAGTTTGGTGTCAGAGTCTAGAACTCAGGTCTCCTGACCCAGTGATATTTCTCTATACTTTTCCCATCCAGGCTAATTAGGATAAATAGAATGGCAGATGCAATTGCAGACTAAGACAACCATAACCTGGTAAGCCAATGTCTGCATCATTAGTTGGACATTGAAGTAAACCAGTGCAGGGTATAGGGGCTAATTGTCAAATGCTCTGTACCACCACAGCCACCCTTCTTTCTATGTTTTTTATCCATAATTGTTATTGTAAGATATATAGCTCCCTGTAGACAAGCCTACCACAAATTATGTGGTTTGGTTTTTTTTTTTGATTGTGGGTGTGGCATCTCCAGAGGTTGTCTCCCAGGTTCCTGAGACAAATTTTATAGGTACACAGGGATTCTGCCACTTCCTTCTTCTCTCTTGTTGGGCAGCCTTCATCGCTTCACTTTCTGGCAACGCCACTATGAATGGAAGGCAGCCTGCTATGTGCTCAACAAGTACTGTTCGCCAGCACAACACAGGCACACTGTGTTCCATGAGAGGTGGGATGACAGCCCCTCCCCCTTTGTGTCTTACTTGGTCCCCTGGAACCTAAAGCTGAGCTTTAAGTGAAAACAGCTCTTTAGGACTCACAAAGGAATCGGTGGTCTAACACAAAGATGGTGGTGGATGCTCCCCCAGCCCTTGAGGCATGTTTCTTCCACCATCAACTCATTCTCTTTCCCTCTAGTCATCCATATACTCCTAGCATTCTGTAAGCAATTCCTTTATCCCATGTCTTATAAAGAGAAGAGATATGTGGAGAGTGGTGGAGAATCATGCTGGGGGATGGTGCCATGTTGCTATAGTCTTGCTATGCTCTGTTATGGCTGCTAGGAGTATGCTGCTTAATAATTAGAGAGAACCTGGAACTGTTCAACACTATGGTAGTTTCCAGCCTTGCCCAAGAGCTTATTCTTATTGAATTTACCCACCTTTCCTCTCACTTTTCAAGAGATTTTTAAATTATATTTCTTTAGCACGTTGTGACTGAGTACCCAACATGTCTGTGATTCTGGGACATAGGAGACCCTAAAACTGTGAAGTTTCACCTGAACCCACATTTTCTGGTGCACAAATTTTCCAGACTTCCACATTGTTTCTTTTTCCAAAAAAAAGAAAAGAAAATAGTTATGAAATCTCTCTCAGACTTCCAGGAAATTTTATTAAACATTTTGATAAGTGAAGTGTAAAGAAGTGGAAATATGCAGATCGAATTTCCTTTAAAATACATGAAGGTTCATACAAGTGAAGGGAAACATGCTTTTTAAAGCCATGATTTCAGCTTTTCTGAACCAAAAGCGCTTGAAAAAAATAGCTTGAGACATTCAGCAATTCCAAACTGTGGCTGGGCTCACCCATCCCCAATTTCAAGGGAAATTAAATCCATCTGTTTCTCATTCATTTACACTCAGCTCACCAAAATGCTATTTGGTAAGAGCAATGGGACATCCAGGAAGCTGCACAGGCTCTTTTTTAAGCCATGTTGTTCTCAACTGGGAAGTGGGCTTGGCCAACGTTCCCTTGGATCAGCTTCTCTCGTGGTTGACCTTCCACATAGAACCCACAAATTCCTAATGTATTCTAAACTTACCTAGGGAGATGCATAGATATATGAGGGTTCTAAGGGGTCAACTGGTCCAGTCGCCTGCCTCAGGGCAAAATCACATGTTGATTCCTTGTCACTCCAGTTTAGTCCTGTCCTCATTACTAATCTGTTCTTGTGCTCAACAACCCTCGCCTTCAGAAATTTTCTCCTTACGGTGTCCTTGGTAGCTGGCATCAAGTTGGCCCCCGATTCACAATGGCCCCACCATGCATAATGGAACAAAAGCTCTGCCCAGTCCTGTACCATCCCCAGGATTGGTTGTAGATTAGACTGTTTGATCCAGTGTTCTCATTGGCTGATTTTCGGAAGTAGATTCCTAGGTCTTTCTTTCTAGTCCATCTTTGTCTGGAAGCTATACTGAAATCTGTTCAGCATCATAGCAACACACAATTCTCTCCTGACAGACAGGTGGTGGCTGTGCATGAAGAACATTGGCCCAGAATGTAACCCAGGTCTCCCCATGGAAGGGAGAACTCTACTACTGAACCACCACTGCCCTCATGGCTCATTCCTCATAGCTTTCCTGAAAGGCTGACGGACTGTGGTAGACACTGTTAACACATCACTCACATCTCTTCCTGTCCCTTTAGCTAGTTGTCTATGCCCATTCCCTAACACCTGCAAACTTTATTGCTGCAGCTAGCACCTGGATACCCTAGAGGCTTATCCTTGGGCCCTGAATCTGTCTTTCCTTCATCCCAGAAGAAGAGTGAGGCGTCTTCCTAGAGGATGGAAAGTGAGCCTTTCCCAGAGACCAACTGGGAAGAAATGTTTGCTGGGCCTGCAGGAGGGAAGTCATTAGAACCGTATACATTCATTTCAATGAATTTCCTCAAGTTGCCGGGACATCTGAAGGATGCTCTATTCCACTGGTAGCCAGAGATCCAAACAGCAGTCCGAGTCCCCAGAGGCCCACAGCATGGCTCTTTCATAGGTGTGGGCTCTCTTTGATACAAGGAAACATTGGGGAAAAGCATGAGGCTGGCCCTGCTCAAACATGACACCACTAGTGGGGGAAGAGAGGAGGATGGCAAAAGAACGACAGTCAGAATTCTTGGCAAACAACTCAAAAAAGTGGACACGCAGATGCTGGATGACTCGGCAAAGGATGGCCTGTCTACAGGGGACTGTACAAAAAGCCAGCCACCACTCCTAGATAAAGCCTGGCACCTGGCAAGTCCTCAGTATATATTTGATGTTGAAACATTAAAGCTGTCCATAATGTGTGGCAAAGAGGGAAGATCATGGGTGGAGGTCAGTAGATGATCACACCACACTAGAGAAACAGACTCCTAAGAATGGGTTCTCTCAATTGGTTCTGGGGTTTCTGGAATTTTTCTCAAATTTGATTAAATGTAAAGGTACTGATGACACTTGGAACCCTGGAGGCACAGTGGTTAAGAACTTGGCTGCTAACCAAAAGGCCAACAGTTTAACCGCTCCTTGGAAACCTATGGGGCAGTTCTACTCTGTCCTGTAGGGTCATTATGAGTCAGAATTGACTTGATGTCAATGGGTTTGGTTTGGTTTTAATGACAGTTATTTTCTTTAGTAAAGAGGGTACTGTTAGTCTCTGTCAGTTAGAGATGTGCATTAGTGACAAGTTGACAAGGGGTGAACCATGACGGTTAATTTTATGTGTCAACTTGGCTAGGCTATTGTTCCCAGCGGTTTGGCCAAACACTAGACTAGCTGCTGTTCCATAATGTAATCTAATACAATGTAATGCAGTCACCTTCCATAGTGTAATCTAATGTAATGCAATCACCTTTCCTAGTGCAATCTAATGTAATGTAATCAATCATTTGAAAGGGGAGTTCCTTACCGCGTGGTCTACCTTCAGACTATAAATAGATATTTTGGCAGAACTCATTTTCTCTTTCCATTTTGCACTCTTCCCATCTCCTGACCCACAAATCTTTGGACACAAGCCTGCAGAAGTCTCCAGCCTGCACCTGACTTACAGATTTTGGACTTGCCAGGCCCCACAATTGCATGAGTCAGTCCCTTGAAATCAATCAATCTTTCTCTCTCTCTCAGAGTAGAACTGCCCCGTGTGGTTTCCAAGGAGTGCTTAGTAGATTCAAACTGCCAACCTTTTGGTTAGCAGCTGTAGCTCTTAACCACTATGCCACCAAGGTTTCCATATATGTATGTGTATATATACACACACACACACACACATATCTCCATATATATATACATATATATGTGTCTGTGTATTTGTTGGTAGGTGCCATCAAGTCAGTTCTAACTCATAGTGACCCTGTCTAAAACAGAATGAAACACTGCTTGGTCCTGTTCCATCATCAGAATCATTGTTATGCTTGAGCCCATTGTTGTAGTCACTGTGTCAATCCGTCTTGTGTAGGGTCTTCCTCTTTTTCACTGACCCTCTACTTTACCAAGCATGATGTCCTTCTCCAGGGACTCACCCATCCTGATAACATATCCAAAGTATGTGAGACGTAGTCTTGCCATCCTTGCTTCTAAGGAGCATTCTGGCTGTATTTCTTCTAAGACAGATTTGTATATATATATACATACATATGTGTGGGGGTGTGTGTGTATGTATATATATATATATGTCTGTCCTATAGGGTCGCTATGAGTCAGAATCGATGGCAACAGATTTGGTTTATATATACATACATACATACACACACACACATATATGTAAATACACATTTATCTCACTAGTTTCTTTTTCTCTAGAGAACCCTGAGATAATAGATCTGAACTCGGGGACTGCACTTGCCATATTCAGGTAATAATGATGGTCTGAGGAGAAGCCATAGGGCACAGTGGTTGAGAGTGTGGGATACTTAGGGTTGAATTACATTCTTTGATCATCAGTTGGGTGACTAAACAAATGATTTCTTTAATAAGAATCAGCACAAATCTAGTTCCCAAGAGGCAGAGGTTAAAGATGTCCCAGATATCCAGACTCTCTAAGTTGCTGTCACTCCCTGGTCTCTGACATCAACCACTGCCGCTCCCCTCAGCCCTCTTCCTTACTCCATTGGGTTTAGTTATTCACTGCAACATCTCACAGAACTCACAGACTGTGCTTACAGATAAGTGGCTTGTTAGGGAAGTAACAGGGTATAATTCAGGATTAGGATCAACTAGGAAGTAACAGAAATGACTTAGAAAATGGGATACAGTTAGTCAATCAGGATGACTGTGGATCAAGTCAGCTCTCAGCTCCTACTGCCACCAGGCCCTTCCCTCAGCCCTACTGCCAGCTTTGCTGTCTCTTGACCACTTCTCACAGCTGCTTCTCGCCATCTCACACTGTTTCTTGCTGTTTTCAGTGTTACAGCACCTTCTTCTCTCTCCGTGTCTCTCTCTCCAAACCTCTGTCGGGTAAGCTGCTTAGATAGCAAGCTCCATATCAATTTCAAGGTGTGTCTTCTCCTGGCATCCCCCCACAAGCAAGATAACAAAATAATTAATTCCCTAGGTAAGCCAAGTCACCTAGTTTGCATAGTAATTGACCAATCCCTGCAAGGGTTTTACAAACCTTATTTGCATAGTCCCAGGCACTCATTTTGTGGGATTTATAAGACCATGGCCAGAAAGGCCATATAAAAAGAGAAATCCATTGCCCTGCAGTGCCCTTGGGAAAGTCCCTTAAATTTTTGGTGCCTTGGTTTGTTGCTATGAGGATAATAGTATCGCTTTTGCACTGAAGATTAAAGAAGTAAATTCATGTACAGCTATTGGAACGATAGCTAACAGCATGTGATTAACAAACGTCAGATATTATTGTTGCTGTAATAGCAGACTTAAAGATTGATAACTCTGTATGGGCTAAGTTCTGGGACATGACACAGTTCTGTAAAAACGAGAGGGGTAATGCTAGTCATACATGGGAAGAGGGTTAATAAAGCGCTCCTCAGGTACAGCTTCTCTAAATCAAGTAGTCTCAACCTTGGCTCCTCTAAGTACGTAGCTCAGAGCAGCAGCTTGAGCGTCAGCTGGGAGCATGTTACAAATGCAGAATCTCAGGACCAGGATCTAAGGAATCAGAATCTCCATTGTAACTAGCCCACGAGTGATTAGCACGCACTTTGATTTTTTTAATTCCAATTTATTGTGGTAAAATTAACATACGATAACTGTAGCACTTATATTGTCTTGGTTGGTGGCTGACACAAATGGTCAAGTACTTGGCTACTATCAGAAAGATTGGCAGTTCGAATCCACCCATAGGAGCCTTGGAAATAAGGCCTGGCGATCTACTTCCAAAAGATCGTAGCCATTGAAAACCCTAGGGAGCACAGTTCTATTCTAAAACACATGCGGTCAACCATGAGTTGGAATCCACTCAATGGCAGCTAGTTTGGTTGGTTTGGTATACACCTATGAACCATCACCACAATCAAGATTCGGAACATTTTTATCACTCCCAAAAGTTTCCTCATGTCTTTTTGCAGTTCATATCTCCCTTCAGCTCTGGCCCCAGGCAATAATTGATTTACTTTCTGTCAGTATGGATTACTTTGAGTATTTTAGAATTTTATATAAATGGAATCACTCAGTATGTACTCTTCGTGTCTGCCGTCTCTTGCTCAGCATGATGATTTTGAAATCATCTATCTTGTTGTGTTCATCGGATCATGAACTTTTATGGTTGAGTGGCATTCCATTGTATGGGCAGAGCGCAATTTGTTTATCTTTTCACCTGTTGATGAACGTTTGGGCTGTTTCCAGACTTTTTGGCTATTATGAGTACAGCTTCAATGAAGAATGACATACAAGACTTTGAGTGGGCATACGTTTTCATTTTACTTGGGAGAATGCTTAAGAGTGTTGATCGGCCTCATGGTATGTATATATTTAAGTTATTAAGAAATTGCCAAATAATTTTCCACAGTGGTTGTATTATTTTATATTTTCATGAGCAGTATGAGAGTTCTGTTTGCTGCACATACTCATAGTAACTAGTATTGTGAGTCTTTTTAATTTTAGCCATTCTAAGGGGTATACAACCAAGCCCATTGCTGTTGAGTCAGT
Source organism: Elephas maximus indicus (assembly GCF_024166365.1). Lineage (NCBI taxonomy): Eukaryota > Metazoa > Chordata > Mammalia > Proboscidea > Elephantidae > Elephas > Elephas maximus. The sequence continues at coordinate 220,456,194 of NC_064820.1, read as the reverse complement.
TCTGACTCAGGGTGACCAACGTGTTGCAGAACTGCGCTCCGTAGGGTTTTCATGGCTCTGACTTTTCAGAAGCAGATGAACAGGCCTTTCTTTTGAGGCACCTCTGGGCAGGTTCAAACCACCAACCTTTCAGTTAGTAGCTGAGCGTGTTAACATTTTAATGACCCAGGGACTCAATAATGGGTATATTGTGCCATATAATTTTGGTTTAATTTGTGTTTCTCCAATGAAAAATGGTGATGGATATCCTTTTATAAGTTTATTGGCGGTTCATATTTTTTTTTGTATACGAAGGGTCTGTTCAAACCTTCTGCCAATATTTTAATTGGGCTTTTGTTGTATTATTGAGTTGGCATTCTTTGTATATTGCACCCCACCCCATCCACCGCAGTCGAGTTGATTCTGATTCAGAGCGACCCCATAGAGTTTCCAAGGCTGTAAATCTCTATGGAAGCAGACTGCCACATCTTTCTCCCTCAGAGTCGCTAGTGGTTTCAAACTAATGACCTTTCAGTTAGTAGTCGATCACTTTAACCACTGCCCACCAGGAATCCTTCATATATTGCACAAGCAAATGCTTTCTGTATATTATACACGTTGTTGTCTTGTGCAGTTTAATTGACTCTAACTCACGGTGACCCCATGTGTTATAGAATAGAACTGCTTTATGGGGGTGTTCTTGGCTGTAATCTTTATGGAAGCAGATCTGCAAGTCTTTTCTTCCACAGTACCCCTGGACTGGTTCAAATTGCCAGCCTTTCGGTTACCAGCCAAGTGTAAACTGTTTGCACCACACCCTGGGACCCTATATAATATATCCTCTAGCTCTGTGGTATGTCACTTTATTTTCTTATTGATTTATTTTAAAGGATGAATTTTCAAAGTTTTGATAAAATCCAATCTGTCATTTTTTCTCCTATGGTTTGTGCTATATTATGTTCTAAGAACTCTTTGTCTACTCTAAGACACAAAGATTTCCTCCTAACTTTTCTTCTAGAAGTTTTATACTTATAGCTTATATATGTAGGTCTATGAGACATTTTAATGTTTGCGTATTCTGTAGAGTTTTCTGTGTTTTTTTCCCCATACAGTTATCCCAGCATAATTTGTTGAGAAGACTTACCTTTCCCCATTGAATTGCTTTGGAGCTTTTGTCAATAATCAGTTGACCTCATGTGTGTGGCTCTACTTCTCGATTCCCATTGTGTTCCACTGATAAATAAGTTTACCCTTTTGCATTTGTCACACTATCATGATTACTGTGCCTTTATAATAAGTATGGAGCGCTGGTGGTGCAGTGGTTAAGAGCTCACCTGCTAACCAAGATATTCTTTTCAAATCCACCAGCCACTTCTTGGAAACCCTATGGGGCAGTTCCACTCTATCCTGTAGGGTTGCTATGAGTCAGAATCACCTCGACGGCAATGGGTTTGGTTTAGTTTTGGTTATAGTACTGTAATCAGGTAATGTTAGCCCTTCAATTTTGTTCTTTTTTTTTTTTTTTAAGCTTTAGCTATTTGCGTTTTTCTCATTTCCACACCAATTTAAAAATCTGCTTGTCAATTTCTCCAAAATTACCTGCTGTAATTTTGATTAGGATTGTAATGAATCTATTAATCAGCTTGGAGAATTTGACATCTTAACCATATTAAGCCTTCCAAGCTGTGCACATGGTATGTTTCTCCATTTAATTAGGTCCTCTTTAATTTCCCACTACAATGTTTTGTAGCTTTTGGTTATAGGTCTTACAAATATTTTGTTAAGTGAATTTCTAAATATTTTTTAAGCTTTTATAAATGAAAATATTAAATGTATTTACTTGATTTTTATTTTAAATTTAATTTTCCTTTTGAAGGTATTTAAAAATACAATTGATTTTGTATGTGAATCTTGTATCCTATGACCTTGCTAAATTAACTTATTAGTTCTAGTAGTTCACTCTAGGGATTCAGTACACATCCTTAACTTTTAGTCTACTTGGAGTTAATATTATACTCTCGTGCATAAAATGTGACACTCTCATGCCTGTGTAGTTCATTTACTTTCCCGTCATCCTTTATGCTATAATTTGTGTATGTGTGTGTGTGTGTGAGTGTGCATAGCATTCACACACATTATATCCCCCACAAGACATTTGTATAATTATAAATACAGTGTTATGGATTGAAGTGTGCCCCCCAACAATGTATGTCAACTTGATTAGCTCATGATTCCAAATATTGTGTAGTTGTCTTCCATTTTGTGATTTTCCTATGTGTTATAAATCATAATCTCTGGCTGTTGTTAAAGAGAATTAGGGTGGGATGTAACACCCTTGCTCAGATCACATCCCTCATCCAGCGTAAAGGGAGTTTCCCTGGGGTGTGGCCTGCATCACCTTTTACCTTACAAGAGATAAAAGGAAAGGGAAACAAGCAGAGAGTTGGGGACCTCTACCAACAAGAAAGCAGCTCCAGGAGCAGAGTGCATCCTTTGGACCCAAGGTTCCTGTGTGAAGAAGCTCCTAGTGCAGGGGAAGATTGATGAGAAGGACCTTCCTCCAGAGCCAACAGCAAAAGAAAGCTTTCCCCTGGAGCTGACATCGTGAATTTGGACTTCCAACCTACTTTACAGTGAGGAGATAAATTTCTCTTTGTTAAAGCCATCCACTTGTGGTATTTCTGTTATAGCAGCACTAGATGACATGTATTTTAGGGAAATTAAGAGGAAAAAGTTTTTTTCCCCAGATATTTACCTTGTCTGATGCCCTTCCTGAAGTTCAGAGTTTCCGCCGTCTGATGTTATTTCCCATTAGACTGAAAAACTTCCTTTGACATTCCTTGTACTGTGGGTCTGGTGGAGGCAAATTCACTTAGTTTTCCATTATTTGAAAATGCCTTTATTTTTTCCTTCATTCTTGAAAGATATTGTAAAAACGGCGTGGGGGTGATGTCTGACCTCCTCTAATGTCGCAAGGGGAAAGGAGAATCAAGACCAACAGCCCCAGGCTGATTCTCATGAGTTGGAGACCAGACAAGCCTCTTCTCTAAACCATCTTTACCAACTCTGACACCAACTGTCCCTCACACAAGACTCTCTACTTCTCTGCTAGGTTTAATCACTCATTGCAATGGCCACACAGAACTCATGGACCATACTTATGATTATGAGGTTTATTAGGGTAGTAACAGTTACAGTTCAGGCTCAGGAACACTCAAGATACAGTTCTTCCATCAGGACAGCCTCCTCCCAACTGTGCTTGCAGGCATGCCTCTCCCTGGCCCTAGGACTCTCCCCAAAGGCAATCAGCATCCTCTCTCCTTGAGCCAGGAAGCCCACCGTGCTGTCTCCTGCTGCTGGCTCTCTCTTGCAACCGCTTCTCACTATCTTCAGGGTTAGATCTTACCCTCTATATTTTTCTTTCAGTCTCCTGCTTCCAGGAGATTCTCAGTGCAGGGATCTTGGGTCCAAATGATGTGGTCTTCGCTCCTGGCTGTTCTTCATGGTGGTGGTAGGATCCTCCTCTCTGCTCTGGAATTGTTATGTTATTGTTAGCAGTGGTTGAGTCGATTCCTACTCATAGTGACACAATGCACAACAGAAAGCAACACTGCCTGGTCCTGCTCCATCCTCACAATTGTTGCTATGCCTGTGCCCATTGTTGCAGCCACTATGTCAGTCCATCTTGTTGAGGGTCTTCCTCTTTTTCACTGACCCTCTACTTTACCAAGTATGATGTCCTTCTCCAGTGACTGATCCCTCCTGATAACATATCCAAAGTATGTGAGATGTAGTCTCACCATCTTTGCTTCTAAGGAGCATTCTGGTTGTAGTTCTTCTAAGACATATTTGTTTGTTCTTTTGGCAGTCCATGGTGTATTCAATATTCTTCTCCAACACCACAATTCAAAGACATCAATTCTTTTTTGGTCTTCCTTATTCATTGTCCAGCTTTTGCATGCATATGAGGCGACTGAAAACACCATGGCTTGAGTCAGGCTTATCTTAGTCCTTAAGGGACATCTTTTCTTCTCAACACTTTGAAGAGGTCCTTTGCAGCCGATTTGCCCAATGCAATGCATCTTTTGATTTCTTAACTGCTGCTTCCGTGGCTGCTGATTGTGGATCCAAGTAAAACGAAATCCTTGAAAACCTCAATCTTTTCTCCGTTCATCATGATGTTGCTTATTGGCCCAGTTGTGAAGATTTTTGTTTTCTTTATGTTGAGGTGTAATCCATACTGAAGGCTGTGGTCTTCGATCTTCACTAGTAAGTGCTCCAAGTACTTTTCATTTTCAGCAAGCAGGGTTGTGCCATCTGCATAACACAAGTTGTTAATGAGTTTTTTTCTAATCCTGATGCCCCGTTCTTCTTCATATAATCCAACTTCTTGTATTATTTTCTCAGCATACAGACTGAATCCTTTTTATCCTGTTGCCGTCGAGTCAATACTGACTCATGGCGACCCTATAGGACAGAGCAGAACCGCTCCATAGGGTTTCCAAGGAGCATCTGGTGGATTCAAACTGCCAGCCTTTTGGTTAGCAGCTGTAGCACTTAACTACTACCCCAACAGACTGAATAGGTATGGTGAAAGGATATAACCCTGATGTACACCTCTCCTGACTTTAAACCATGCAGTATCCTCTTGTTCTGTTCCAAGCACTGCCTCTTGATCCATGTACAAATTCTTCTTGAGTACAATTAAGTGTTCTGGAATTCCCATTCTCCGCAATATAATCCATAATTTGTTATGGTCCACAGACTGGAATGCCTTAGCATAGTCAATAAAACACAGGTAAACATCTTTCTGGTATTCTCTGCTTTCCACCAGGATCCATCTGACATCAGCAATGATATCCCTGGTTCCCCGTCCTCTTCTTAATCCAGCTTGAATTTCTGGCATTTTCATGTTGATATTTTGCTGCAGCTGCTTTTGAATGATCTTCAGCAATATTTTGCTTGCATGTATTAATGATATTATTTGATAATTTCCGTATTCAGCTGGATCACCTTTCTTGGGAAGAGGCATAAATATGGATCTTTTCCAGTCAGTTGACCAGGTAGCTGTCTTCCAAATTTCTTGGCATACACAAGTGAGCATGTCCAACACTGCATTAGATTGTTGAAACATCTCAATTGATATTCACCACTGCCTTCAGTGCAGCTTGGACTTCTTCCTTCAGTACCGTTGGTTCCTGATTATATGTTACCTCCTGAAATGGTTGAAAGTCAACCATTTGTTTTTGTATAACGTCTCTGTGTATTCCTTCCATTTTCTTTTGATGCTTCTTGCATAGTTTACTATTTTCCTTGCAGAATCCTTCACTATTGCAACTCTAGGCTTGAATTTTTTCTTTAGTTCTTTCAGCTTGAAAAATGCTAAGCGTGTTCTTCCCTTTTGGTTTTCTATCTCCAGTTCTTTGCACTTGTCATCATAATACTTTACTTTGTCTTTTCGAGCTGCGCTTCGAAATCTTCTGGTCAGCTCCTTTACTTCATCATTTTTTCCTTTTTCTTTAGCTACTCGATGTTCAAGAATTGGCTCTGGAATTGGCTCCCTTTTAAGGCAAAACTGACCGATCGCTTTAGTAGGTCATAATTACCCTATCACACAGTCCTGCCCAATCACCCGTAGGGGAGTTACAAGACTATGGCTAGAAAAAAAGACCACGCACAAAAGTAATTGCATGGCAGATACTTTCACTGGAAATAGAATTCTGGATTGACTTTTTTTTCCCCAGTACTTTAAGACATTGTTCTGCTGTTCTCTGAACCTCATGTTTCTGAGGAGAAGTTGTGGTTATTTAGAATCACTGTTCCTCTGTATGTAATGTATAACTTTTCTGACTTTTACCGAAGTTTTCTCTTTATCTTGAGTTTTAGCAGTTTGATTTGGATATTTATGAGCATGATTTTCATCATGTATATTCTGTTTCTAGGTTATATTCTGTTTGGAGTTCTCTGAGCTTCTGAAAACTGTAAATTTATGTCTTTCACCAAATGAGAAGAGTTTTTTGCCATTATTTCTTCAGATATTTTTGTATACCCTGTTCTTTCTTTTTCCCCTGCCTTTCTAGGACTCCCCTTGCCTGTGCATTAGGCATTTGGCATTATCCCACAGGTCCTTGGGATCTGTTAAATTTTTTTTTCAGTCTTTTTTTCTTTCTTCAGTTTGGATAATTCCACTGATTTACATTCAAGTTCATCTCCTCTTTCCTTTTTCGACTCCATTCTGCTACTCAGTAAAAGTTTTATTTCAGATATATCATTTTTTTCTATTTCTCTGGTGAGATTTCTTATGTTTTCATTCAACACTACTTCATTTTTCTTTACCTCATTGAGCATAGTTTAATAGCTGCTTCAAAATCTCTGTCTATTAATTCCAGTGTCTGGGTCATCCCAAAGGTGGCCTCTTTTCTTTGGAGACTGAGTCATATTTCCCTGGTTCTTCACATGTCATTTATTTTTGATTGTATCCTGGACATTGTCAAATATATGTTGTAGAGACTCTGAGTTCTGTTATCTTTTTACATAGCATGCTGGTGTTTTGCTTTTAGCTGGCGGTCTTAGTCTGGGTTCTCTAGAGGGGAAAAACCAGTGAAGTGTATATAGATATATACAGTGAGAAACTTACTCACAGTAGGAAATGTCTTACATAATTGTTAGGAGAAGATTCACACATTTGTGAGGGCTGGCAAGCCCCAAATCTGTGGGTCAGGCAATAGGCTGAGGATCTCTGCTGACTCACACAGTTGCAGGGGCTGACGAACCCAAAATCGGCTGGCAAGGGGGCAGACTAGAGGCCTCTGCTGGCTCATGGGGCTGTGGGAGTTGGCAAATCCAAACTCTGCAAGTCAGGCAGCAGGCCAGAGACTTCTTAAGTCTTAAGAGCTGGAGGTCAGATGATGAGAAGAATGCTAGGCTGAGAAAAAGCAAACTTTGTCAGGACATTCATTTATATACTGGAGGCTGGCCACACCCCCAAGGAAACTCCTCCTTCAAGCTTGGTCTCACCTGTGGTTATGCAGCACTTATGGTCTGTTTGACCTGATGTAATCTTCCTTGTGTATGCAGAGGTCAGGTGTCACCTCCAGGCCTGTCCAGAGTTCATGCACAAAATTAGGGTTTCCTTTTCCATACTCTCTCCTTTCTTGAATTCCCTCTACTCTCCAGTCCTGGTTGCCTGGGAACCTTCCCTTTTTTCTTAAACCTGAAAAATGATGATCTTTCTATTAGAGTTTTAGATGACATATGAAACACCACAACTGAGAGACTCTTCCTAGGACAAGGCCGAAAAAATGATAACTATCCGCATGTGGGTTGCTTCCTTTGAGTTTCAACTCTGTTCCAAAGTTTGCTTGCTCTTCTTCACTCTCTAGAACCCTTGAGTATTTTCCCCAGCATGTATAGTTATTTTCTGTGAGACTGTCAGTTTGTTATCAGAAGTGAAACTAGTATTTGCATATTTTCTATTTTCTTCATTTCTGTCTTATTATTAATATTTCCTTCCTTCTACTTACTTTGGGTTCAATATACTCTTGTTTTCCTAACTTAGTGTAGGAGCTTAGATTGTCAATTTTAGACCTTTCTTCTCTAAAATAAATATCTAAAGCTATAGCTTTTCTTTTAAGCACTGTTACTGATGCTATCTTTATTCAAAACTTTTATAGTTTTACTGTCATGGATTTTTTTTGCATAAATTTTGAGCTGTAAAACATTGCACTAAAATGGCTTTGTTACTGGTTTTTGGTGCTCCCTTAAATTTTATACCTGGGGCAAGTATCTTACTGCCTCACTCTCCTCACCCTAGTCTTTTCAGAAGAACCAGGGTGGAGCCATTTACCAAAGTGGTCCAGGTCCTGGGAGCAGCTCAGTTGTAGGGCCTGACTACGGAGATGTAATTGGGCAGTTGAGGTGTGTTATCCAGAGGCTGGTGAGCTCAGCCACGATGCAGGCAGCAGCCATTGGGGCAGCCTTCTAGAGCTGGGAGCTATGAACAGGGCAGAGTCAACAGAATGGTCAGTATCCTACCATCAGTTACAAGACAAGCATTATCTAAAGAACTGTTCATACAAGGCAGTCAGCAGACCAAGCAAGAATTGGCCAGGGGTAGGTGGAGGTATCCCAGACAGAGGAAGAAGCAGAAAAGTTTCAGAGGCTGGAGAGGGACGGGAACATTCAGGGAAATGCAAATAGTTCAGGATGTTTGAAGACAGAGCACAGAGGAAAGGGATGGCAAGGGAGGAGGCTACCAGGATGGGGTGCCATTTATCTTATGTTAGGACAGTTGGTCTTTATTCTAAATTTGGCAGGATTTGAGGGAGGGTTTTCATTTTAGAATGACTACTCGGTACAGTGTGAAGAATGGATTAGAAGGGAGAAAGACTAGAGGCAGGGGGGCCAGCTTAAAATCTACTGGTTTAAAAACCTCTCCATACAACCAAACGAGAGATGATGGTGGCCTGAGATTAGGGAGGGGCAATTGAAATAGAAGAAAAGAAACCAACTTGACAGCAATTTCAATGGTAACGTGGACAGGCATTGATTAGATACTTGTGGTGAAGGAGCAGAAGACAGGAGCAGCTCTCAAGTTTTCTGTTGGAAAGGGGTGCACTGAATGGTTTGGGGAGGAATGCATGATTTAAGAGCACTGTCCTCAGGAAGAATGTGGTGTTATGTGATTCAGCAAAATGATTCAGGTGTGAGGATCTTCCTGGCATTCCTCAATTTGTGAAGGGGAGACACCTGACAAAGCAGACTTGAGTTGCTGGCAGGGCCACCTTGACAAAGCAACTTGAGTTGCTCTCCAAACTTTGTTTAGCAGCCAAGCATTTAACTGTGCTAGAGGAGATTTTCCTAAACTTTATAATGAGATACGAAATGCCCCAAAATGGCAGGCAGAATTATGAAACATATCTAGAAGTCGAGTACTTCCAAGTCTCTCAGTGCTGTTGGGAAATCTATAAGATCTTTGTGGTGGCAGTTGGGAGAGGAAGCCCAGTATCTGATTAACTTGTAGAAGGTACAGCTAGTCTCTGACTATTTGAAACCAGGTTTAAAAATCTTCCTGTGTAATAAACACTGGAGACAATTTCCAGGGGAACGAGCTCTTTGTTTTCTACACTGGGATCAAGAAATCATTACAGGAGAGTCACCAGCATAGCTTCCTTGCAGCCTCAGCCACCCATAACTGACCATTTGAGAGAGATCGGCTTGGTCCATTCATTCTGCAGAACTGGGAAATCCAGGACAGTTACAGTAATTGAGGGGAAGACTTCATCTCTTCCAAGGAGAAGAATTTTCTGCTGGTTCCTGCTCATGAATCTACTTAGGAGGATAAGCTAGTAATGAAGTGGACAGGAAAAAATCAAAACCAGTTGCCATCGAATTGACTCCAACTCATGATGACACCATGTGTGTTAGAATAGAACTGTGCTCATTAGGGTTTTTTTTTTTTTTAATTTTATTGTGCTTTAAGTGAAAGTTTACAAACCAAGTCAGTCTCTCATACAAAAACTTATATACACCTTGCTATATACTCCTGGTTGCTCTCCCTCTAACGAGACAGCACACTCCTTCCCTCCACTCCCTATTTTCATGTCCCTTTGGCCAGCACCTGACCCCATCTGCCCTCCCATCTCCTCTCCAGACAGGAGCTGCCCACATAGTCTCACGTGTCTACTTGATCTAGGAAGCTCATTCTTCACCAGTATCATTTTCTATGCCATAGTCCAGTCCAACCCCTGTCTGAAGAGTTGGCTTTGGGAATGTTTCCTGTCTTGGGCTAAAAGAAGGTCTGGGGGACTATGACCACTGGTGTTCTTCTTGTCTCAGTCAGACCATTAAGTCTGCTCTTTTTACAAGAATTTGGAGTCTGCATCCCACTGCTCTCCTGCTCCCTCAGGAGTTCTCTGTTGTGTTCCTTGTCAGGGCAGTTATTGGTTGTAGCCAGGCACCATCTAGTTCACCTGGTCTCAGGCTAATGTAGTCTCTCCTTTATGTGGCCCTTTCTTTGACGGTTACAAGAGCAGGGCGGCGGGGGGAGAGGGAGAGAGGTTTTCACTAATTAGATAGTAGATAAGAACTAATTTAGGTGAAGGGAAAGACAACACCTAATGCAGGAGAAGTAGCACAACTGGACTAAACCAAAAGCAAAGAAGGTTCTGATAGGAAGTGTTTTCATTCTCATTGGATTCCATGGATTTTATTCCATCCTTGATGTCTTCTATAACCCGGTTGATTTCGAGCAGGGTATTGTTCAGTTTCCAAGTGTTTGATTTCTTTTCCCTGCTTTTTCTGTTATTGATTTCTACTTTCATGGCCTTATGGTCAGAGAAGATGCTTTGTAATATTTCAATGTTTTGGATTCTGCTAAGGCTTGCTTTATGACCTAATATGTGGTCTATTCTAGAGAATGTTCCATGTGTGTTAGAAAAGAAAGCATACTGGGCTACTGTTGGGTGGAGTGTTCTGTATGTGCCTATGAGGTCAAGTTGGTTGATTGTGGCATTTAGATCTTCCGTGTCTTTATTGAGCTTCTTTCTGGATGTTCCGTCCTTCACTGAAAGTGGTGTGCTGAAGTCTCCTACTATAATTGTGGCTCTATCTCACTTTTCAATACTGTTAGAGTTTATTTTATGTATCTTGCAGCCCTGTCACTGGGTGCATAAATATTTAATATGGTTATATCCTCCTGGTATATTGTCTCTTTAATCATTATGTAGTGTCTTTCCTTATCCTTTGTGGTGGATTTCACTTTAAAGTCTATTTTGTCAGAAATTAATATTGCCACTCCTGCTCTATTTTTTTCCCTTGTTCTTTTTTTTTAATTTTTATTGTGCTTTAAGTGAAAGTTTACAAATCAAGTCAGTCTCCCACATATAAACTTATATACACCTTACTATATACTCCCATTTACTCTCCCCCTAATGAGTCAGCCCCCTCCATCCTTCCAGTCTCTCCTTTCATGACCCGTTTTGCCAGTTTCTAAACCTCTCTACCCTCCCATCTCCCCTCCAGACAGGAGATGCCAACACAGCCTCAAGTGTCCACCTGATACAAGTAGCTCACTCCTCATCAGCATCTCTCTCCAACCCATTGTCCAGTCCCTTCCATGTCTGATGAGTTGTCTTCGGGAATGGTTCCTGTCCTGGGCCCACAGAAGGTTTGGGCACCATGACTGCCGGGATTCCTCTAGTCTCAGTCAGACCATTAAGTCTGGTCTTTTTATGAGAATTTGGGGTCTGCATCCCACTGTTCTCCTGCTCCCTCAGGGGTTCTCTATTGTGCTCCCTGTCAGGGCAGTCATCGGTTGTGGCTGGGCACCATCTAGTTCTTCTGGTCTCAGGATGATGTAAGTCTCTAGTTCATGTGGCCCTTTCTGTCTCTTGGGCTCATAACTATCGTGTGACCTTGGTGTTCTTCATTCTCCTTTGATCCAGGTGGGTTGAGACCATCTGATGCATCTTAGATGGCAGCTTGTTAGCATTTAAGACCCCAGACGCCACACTTCAAAGTGGGATGCAGAATGTTTTCTTAATAGAATTTATTTTGCCAATTGACTTAGATGTCCCCTGAAGCCATAGTCCCCAAACCCCCGCCCTTGCTTAGCTGACCTTTGAAGCATTCAGTTTATCCAGAAAACTTCTTTGCTTTTGGTTCAGTCCAGTTGAGCTGACCTGCCCTGTATTGAGTATTGTCCTTCCCTTCACCTAAAGTAGATCTTATCTACTATCTAATCAGTAAATAACTCTCTCCCACCCTCCCTCCCTCCCTCCCCCGTCTCGTAACCACAAAAGAATGTGTTCTTCTCAGTTTATACTATTTCTCAAGATCTTGTAATAGTGGTCTTATACAATATTTGTCCTTTTGCATCTGACTAATTTCACCCAGCATAATGCTTTCCAGGTTCCTCCATGTTATGAAATGTTTCACAGATTCGTCACTGTTCTTTATCGATGCGTAGTATTCCATTGTGTGAATATACCATAATTTATTTATCCATTCATCCATTGAGGGACACCTTGGTTGCTTCCAGCTTTTTGCTATTGTAAACAGTGCTGCAATAAACATGGGTGTGCATATATCTGTTTGTGTAAAGGCTCTTATTTCTCTAGGATATATTCTGAGGAGTGGGATTTCTGGATCGTATGGTAGTTCTATTTCTAACCTTTTAAGGAAATGCCAGATAGATTTCCAAAGTGGTTGTACCATTTTACATTCCCACCAGCAGTGTATAAGAGTTCCAATCTCACCGCAGCCTCTCCAATATTTATTATTTTGTGTTTTTTGGATTAATGCCAGCCTTGTTGGAGTGAGATGGAATCTCATCATAGTTTTAATTTGCATTTCTCTAATGGCTAATGATCGAGAGCATTTTCTCATGTATCTGTTAGCTCCCTGAATATCTTCTTTAGTGAAGTGCGTGTTCATATCCTTTGCCCAATTTTTAATTGTTTTTTTTTGTCTTTTTGTGGTTGAGTTTTAGCAGAATCATATAGATTTTAGAGATCTCCGGCGCTGGTCGGAGATGTCATAGCTGAAAATTTTTTCCCAATCTGTAGGTGGTCTTTTTACTCTTTTGGTGAAGTCTTTAGATGAGCATAGGTGTTCGATTTTTAGGAGCTCCCAGTTATCTGGTTTCTCTTTGTCATTTTTAGTAATGTTTTGTATTCGGTTTATGCCTTGTATTAGGGCTCCTATCATTGTCCCTATTTTTTCTTCCATGATCTTTATCGTTTTAGTCTTTATGTTTAGGTCTTTGATCCACTTGGAGTTAGTTTTTGTGCATGGTGTGAGGTATGGGTCCTGTTTCCTTTTTTTGCAAATGGATATCCAGTTATGCCAGCACCATTTGTTAAAAAGACTATCTTTTCCCCAATTAACTGACAATGGGCCTTTGTCAGATATCACCTGCTCTGGATTTATATCTGAGTTCTCAATTCTGTTCCGTTGGTCTATGTGCCTGTTGTTGTACCAGTACCAGGCTGTTTTGACTGCTGTGGCAGTATAATATGTTCTAAAATCAGGTAGCGTGAGGCTTCCCACTTTGTTCTTCTTTTTCAGTAATGCTTTACTTATCCGGGGCTTCTTTCCCTTCCATATGAAGTTGGTGATTTGTTTCTCCATCACATTAAAAAATGACGTTGGAATTTGGATCGGAAGTGCATTGTATGTATAGATGGCTTTTGGTAGAATAGACATTTTTACTATGTTAAGTCTTCCTGTCCATGAGCAAGGTATGTTTTTCCACTTATGTAGGTCCCTTTTAGTTTCTTGCAGTAGTACTTTGTAGTTTTCTTTTTACAGGTCTTTTACATCTTGGGTAGGATTTATTCCTAAGTATTTTATCTTCTTGGGGGCTACTGTGAATGGTATTGATTTGGTGATTTCCTCTTTGATGTTCTTTTTGTTGATGTAGAGGAATCCAAGTGATTTTTGTATGTTTATCTTGTAACCTGAGACTCTACCAAGCTCTTTACTATTAGTTTCAGTAGTTTTCTGGAGGGTTCCTTAGAGTTTTCTGTGTATAAGATCATGTCATCTGCAGATAGAGATAATTTTACTTCTTCCTTGCTAATCCGGATGCCTTTTATTTCTTTGTCTAGCCGAATTGCTCTGGCTAGGACCTCTAGTACAATGTTGAATAAGAGCAGTGATAAAGGGCATCCTTGTCTGGTTCCCGTTCTCAAGGGAAATGCTTTCAGGCTGTCTCCATTTAGAGTGATGTTGGCTGTTGGCTTTGTATAAATGCCCTTTATAATGCTGAGGAATTTTCCTTAAATTCCTATTTTGCTGAGAGTTTTTATCATGAATGGGTGTTGGACTTTGTCAAATGCCTTTTCTGCATCAATTGATAAGATCATGTGGTTTTTGTCTTTTGTTTTATTTATATGGTGGATTACATTAATGGTTTTTCTAATATTGAAACAACCTTGCGTACCTGGTATAAATTCCACTTGGTGGTGTTGAATTTTTTATTTTGATATGCTGTTGAATTCTATTGGCTAGAATTTTGTTGAGGATTTTTGCATCTATGTTCATGAGGGGTATAGGTCTGTAATTTTCTTTTACCTGGTTTTGGAATCAGGGATATGCTGGCTTCATAGAATGAGTTAGGTAGTATTCCATCCTTTTCTATGCTCTGAAATACCTTTAGTAGTAGTGGTGTTAACTCTTCTCAGAAAGTTTGGTAGAACTCTGCAGTGGAGCCATCTGGACTAGGGCTTTTTTGTTGTTGGGAGTTTTTTGATTACCTTTTCAATCTCTTTTTTTGTTTGGGTCTATTTAGTTGTTCTACATCTGATTGTGTTAGTTTAGGTAGGTAGTGTTTTTCTAGGAATTCATCCATTTCTTCTAGGTTTGCAAATTTGTTAGGGTACAATTTTTCATAATAATCTGATCTGATTCTTTTAATTTCAGTTGGGCCTATTGTGATATGGCCCATCTCATTTCTTATTTGGGTTATTTGTTTCCTTTCCTGAATTTCTTTAGTCAGTCTGGCCAATGGTTTATCAATATTGTTAATTTTTTCAAAGAACCAGCTTTTGGCTTTGTTAATTCTTTCTATTGTTTTTCTTTTCTCTAATTCATTCAGCTCAGCTCTAGTTTTTACTATTTGTTTTCTTCTGGTGACTGATAAGGTAGGTGTGTCTCTATTCCTAAAGCACTTTGGTGGGTGGGCTCTGCAGCTGTGCCTTAGGCACCCAATGCATGTACCTCTAAAGACTGGTAGGTGTCAGTATCCTCAGACCCCTTTGGCAGGTGGCTAGGTGATTGGGTGGGGCTTCAGCCCTCAGTTCCCTGTTGTGGAACAGTGAGGGCTCTGTTTAATAGGTAGAGATATCAGACCTGGAAAACTTGTCTTTCCAGTGATCTGCTACAGTTACAGTCAGATCTCTATCAGAATTACCTTTGCATTATTATAGCCACCCTGTTCCCTGTAGAGATGAAAGCCAAAGACTGTGGATCTCATATGCTTGGCTGGAGCTGGTTCTCTATTTTTATTCCAACTTAGGGAAGTCAGGGAAGGATTTTTTGTCCCTGGGTTTTTAGTAGCTGCTTCTCTCAGGCCAGGAGAATGGGTTAGGAAAGAAAGAAAGAAACAAACAAACTAAAAACGCAAAACACTTCACTCCGTGGCCCAGGAAATGCCAATGTTAATGAAGCCGCCTGGGGCAGGGAGGGGAGGGATCAGATAGGTAGCACCCAGCAATATAGACAAAGTTACTTATCTTGCTTGCTGTTGACTGTTTTATCTGAGATTCCCAAGGGGTGTGAAGCCTGTGTACATTGGCTGGGTCGAGATTGCCCCTGAGGGTCAGGCCTGTGTCCCTGCTTGTGCCGTCTCAGAAGCCTTGGTCAGCTCCTCTGCTCCCAGTCCAAAGCCCAGCACCAAGGTTCCCCGGCTGGGACACCACACTCCAGGCTCCAAAACCAGTCACTGCCTCCCGGTGACTTCTCCTCCTGTCAGCCGTGCTGTTGCACTGCCTGCGTGCACTGGCTCGGCTTCCCCCCGATGTCACTTCAGGTGGCTGGGGCTGCGCCCATGTTTGCGCCATCTCAGGAAGCTGTGCTCAGCTCCCCTGTGCCCAGTCCAAAGCCCGGCGCCAAGGTTTTCTGACTGGGATGCTGGCTCCAGGCTCCGAAAGCAGTCACTTCTTCCCCATGGTTGCTGCTTCTCTTGTTAGCTGCGTCAGTGTGCAGCCTGCTTGAGCTGGCTGAGTCTCTCCTGAGGTTACCCCAGGGGGCTAGGGGTTAGGGCTGTGTTCCGTGGCTGCCCTGCCTCAGCAAGCCGCAATCAGCCTTGCCACTCCGCACCAGGGAACTGCGAGGGCTCAAGACTGTGGAGTGGGATGCCAGTTCCAGAGGCTGTCGCTGCTTCAGGGAACAGCTTTTTGCTTCCCTGTCACTCAGGTCAGCTCTTTAGAACTGTGTGTGATGGTCAGGGTTTGTAGATTGTCATGTATGTGATCGATTCACTTGTTTTTCTGAGTCTTTGTTGCAAGAGGCGTCCGAGGCGGCTTCTACCTAGTCAGCCATCTTGGCCCTGCCTCCTCCTGCTCTTTTTCGATTGTTGTTTTCATGATATATTTTTTTCCATCCTTTGAGTTTGTTTGTGTCTCTGTCTAAGGTGTGTCTCTTGTAGGCAGCATATAGGTGGATCGTGTTTTTTTAATCCATTCTGCCACTTTCTGTCTATTGGTGCATTTGGTCCATTTACAGTCAGTGTACTTACAGATAGGTATGAATTTAGTGCTGTCATTTTGATGCCTTTTTTTGTGTGTTGTTGACAGTTTCTTTTTCCCACTTAATTTTTCAGGCTGAATAGTTTATATATTGTCTTTCCCCATATTCGTTGTTGTTGATTTTGTTTCTGCTGACTCTCTCTCTTTTTCTTGTATTTTATTTTGATGAGTAGGATTGTTAGTCTCCTTTGTGGTTACCTTAATATTTACCCCTATTTTTTTAAGTTTAAAACTACTTTTATTTGTTTATATCACCTTATCTTCCTCTCCATATGAAAGATCTATGACTACATTTCTTAGTCCCTATTTATTGTTTTAATGTTGTCTTCTTTTACACAATAACGTCACTGTTTCCCTGTTTTGAGCATTTTTTATCTTTATTTTTGTTATTTCAGTGTCTGGGTTGACGTCTGATTATTCTGTCCAGTGTTCTAGTCTTGAGTTGATATCTGATATTATTGATTTTCTAATCAGAGAACTCCCTTTAGTATTTTCTGTAGTTTTGGTTTGGTTTTTACAAATTCCCTAAAATTCTGTTTATCTGGAAATGTTCAAAATTCACCTTCATGTTTCAGAGACAGTTTTGCTGGATATATGATTCCTGGCTGACAATCTTTTTCCTTCAGTGCTTTATATAAGTCATCCGCCTGCCTTCTTGCCTGCATGGTTTCTGCTGAGTAGTCTGAGCTTATTCTTATTGACTTTCCTTTGTAGGTGACCACTCTTAAAGTCCTCTTTATCTTCGGTTTTGGCCAGCTTGATTATAGTATGTCTTGGTGACTTTCTTTTAAAATCTACCTTATGTGGAGTTCAATGATCATCTTGGATAGATTATCTTCTCATCTTTCATGATATCAGGGAAGTTTTCTGCCAACAAATCTTCAACAATTCTCTCTGTATTTTCTGTTATCCCTCCCAGTTCTGGTACTCTAATCACTCATAGGTTATTTCTCTTGATAGAGTCCCAAATGATTCTTAGGGTTTCCTCATTTTTTAAAATTCCTTTTATCTGATTTTTCTTCAAATATATTGGTCCCAGGTGTTTTATCTTCAGTCTCACCAATTCTGCCTTCCACTTTCTCAATTCTGCTCCTATGACTTTCTATTGAGTTGTCTACTTCTGTAATTTTATTGTTAATCTTCTGAATTTCTGATTGCTGTCTCTCTTTGAATTCTTGCAGCTTATTAAATTTTTCATTATGTTCTTGAATAACCTTTTTAATTTCTTTAACTGCTTTGTCTGTGTGTTCCTTGGCTTGTTCTGTGTATTGCCTGATCTCCTTCCTGACCTTGTTCCTGATGTCTTGAATAGTTCTGTGTATTAATCTTTTGTATTCTGCTTCTGGTAATTCCAGGAAGACACCTTAATTCAGAAGATTCCTTGATTCTTTGCTTTGAGAGCTCGTTGAAGCGATCATGGTCTGCTTCTTTATGTGATTTGATATTGACTGTTGTCTCTGTGCCATCTATAAGTTATTGTATTAGTTTATTTTTTTTGCTTACTATGTCCTAGCTTCTTGCTTTGTTTTGTTTTGATATGTCCAAATAGGTTGCTTGAGTGAGCTAGCTTGATAATGTTCACCTTTGAAACTCTAACACCCTGTTACCAGATGGCTACAGCTGTTACCAAGTATATGAGCCTAGGAGTCCATTCACTTTTCTTGCATGGGTTCAGCTCAGGTGTCCAGGTAGTTGGTCATCAAGTGTGTGGTACAGGCTCTGTCCTACAGTCTTAGAGGGGCAGGGGTGATTGGTGTAGTTACTGGTATCTGGTTGCAGCAGGGAGTCACACTCTGAACAAGGCAGGGGGCTGACAACTTTCCCCCAAGTATCTGTGAAGAAAGCTCCCCCCGTTCCCTAGAGTGCACAGGTGATGGATTCTACAGACGGACCTTGGACACCCAATGCTTTTGGTTGTAAGTACTGGAAGGTACCATTTATCCTTGGACCCCTGTCACAGGTGACTGGGTGACCTGAGTGGAGCCACCAGTCCTTATGCCCCTGATGTGGGTAGGTGAGGGCCCTGTAAAATAGGCAAAGCGGTGTCAAACATCAAACACCCACCTCTCCACCACACAGCTGAAACAGTTGCAGTCTGCCAACAAGGGCCCGTTCTTCTGAAATAGGCCCACACAGGTCCATGCAGGGGGGAAAGGTATTCAAAGTCCATGGACCATTTATGCCTGGACAGGAGCTGCTTCTGTCCTGAGCTCTTCAGGTTAGTGGAGCTGGCAGATTATCTTTTCCCCCACTGTGAATTATTCCTTCTCCAAGCTGGGAGGATGGCTCAGTGTGCAACAGGACCTATCTCAGAGCCAGGGAAATTGATAGCCACTGAAGCTGGCTTGGGAGATGGGGAAGTGGTAAAATATACACAAGTACTTAGCTTTTGCTGAGGGCACTGTTCTTCTCTGGTTCCGGAGGTGCAAGTAGACTGTGCAACTGGCTGTTTCTCCCTGAGGAAACTGTGGCTGAATGCTGCCACCAGCCCACTGCAGCCTGAGGGTTCCTGGTGACTCAGGTCCGGCAACTCCTCTCCACTTCTGAACCATCTTTCCCTCCCACTGCTGCTCAGTCCGTTTTCTAACTTTGCCTTTATGTTCAGGGCTTCTGGCTTGTCACAAATGTAATCGTTTCACTTGTTTTTTCAAATCTATGTTGTGAGAGGGTTCACTGGAACCATCTGACTACTCTGCCATCTTGGTCCTGCCTCCTCCATAGGGTTTTTAATGGCTGATATTTTTGAAAGCAGAACATCAGAACTTTCTTCCGAGGCAGTCTGGGTGAACTTGAACCTCCAACCTTTTGGTTAGCAGCAGAGCACTTAACCATTTGTACCACCCAGGGACTCCTCGCTCATTCCCAGAAGACCCCATAGTGAACAGTATTATATTCTAGCTAGCTCCCTGATTGTGATCAGTGTTTGCTTATCTCTAAAAAGTGTCTGTGCTCTTTCAACTCAATCAGCCAAGACCTTCAAAAGGTTACCCATCATAGAGTTTCTGTGAATCATCTAGTATAAATTCTTAAAATCAAGTGTTTAGAGCTCAGCAAAGCAGTCAGTTGGAAGTGTACCTGCTCTTTCAGGAATCTGCTTTTATCTCCTTAGTACAGGTACTTGTGTCAGGTCAATATTAATGTGAAAAACGCAATTCTCTAAGGGCTTTTCTTGGTAATCAGGTAAATATTAAGTGCCTAGGTAAATATTAAGCGAAGCAACAAATTGTTTAACCAGACGCTGGATGGCTTCCTGCCCATGTTTGATGATGTGCTTGACTTCTGGCCTCCAGTCTTGGCACTGGGGGCCACTGAGGCACTGGCTGTGGTTTCCAGCACTCATTTTTACTGAGAGGAAATGAAGATGCTATGGGTCATCACCTCCTCACCAAGTTCACCTTATCCCAGGTTCAGCTCACCCTGAACTCTACTTTCCAGTGAAGAAGCCCCAGTACTTTACCCATTTCCATTCCTGTCTTGACCAGTGTCTTTGTGCTTGAGGTCCAGGGTTAGTGTTTTACTCCAGGAATAAGGCTTTTGCCTTGCTTACCTTCTTCACTGGCTTCTTCCAGGGGCAGTGTCCTGGTTCTGATTTGGAGGCCATGAGTCTGGGTTCCTGCTCCTGAAACCTCATTCCCTTGATCTCCATCCTCTGATCATGGTGGAATGATGTTCCACCTCCCTCTCATCTGCCTCTCCCTTTACCTAGCTACTTATGAAATCAAGAGATTTGCAGACCAGTGTTCCCTAATGCCAGGAACCTTCCTGTCAGACTCTTTCGCTTTAGTCAGCTTCTAAGGACTCACTTGTTCCCTTGTGCTGTTTTTATGATTTTTGGTGTCTGAGTCCTGGTCGTTCCTGCCCTAGCCCTGGTCATTACCATAAAAATGACTGCTTGCAGTGGGATCACTCACTGGTCCCCGAACAAAGTTGCCATTCAGTCAATTCTGACTCATGGTGGCTCCACGTGTATCTGCATAGAACGTGCTCCACAGGGTTTTCCCTGGGTGATTTTTTTGTAAGTAGAACATCAGGACTTTCTTCCAAGGCATCTCTGGGTGAACGTGAACCTACAACCTTTTGGTTAGCAGCAGAGCACTTAACCATTTGTACCACCCAAGGACTCCTCACTTGTCTCCAGAAGACCCCATAGCCAGCAATATTAGATTCCAGCTAGTCCCTAGATTGTGATCAGCGTTTGCTTATCTCTACAAAGTTTCTGTGTCTCTCAATCAGCCAAGACCTTCAAAAGATTACCCATCATAGAGTTTCTCTGAATCATCCAGTACAAATTCTCAAAATTAACTGTTTATTGCTCAGCAAAGCAGTCAGTTGAGCATACTTGCTCCATTCATAGCTGGCAGCTCTCTAGCAAAATCCCTTGGTATTTGTATTGCTGTTCTTTACTACTAATTCAACACCCACAGGTCAGGTCTGTGGCAACATAGCAACTCAACCATGGTTTTGTTTTTACTTTTTAAAAAGTCAAGTGCCAAGTAAATGCTAATTTGTTCCAAGAATATCAACCACCAAATTCCCTCGGCTTCTTTGGGTGCAACTTGTTGGCTCACTTGGGAGGTAGGATAGAGCCCTGGGGAAGAAACAAGTTTTCATCTTGGTGTGACCTGGGTTTTATTTCTGGCTCTGTCACTAGCCATGTAGCTTTGGACAAGTTGCTTAGTTTCTCTGAGTTTCAGTTTCCTCATCTGCAAAATAGGGATCCTAAAAATGCCTAGGGGTCAGGGATGATTCAGTGGTAGAATTCTTGCCTTTCATGCAGGACACCCAGATTAGATATTTGGCCAATGTACCTTATGCATAGCCACCCCCGTTAGTCAGTGGTGGCTTGCAAGTTGCTATGATGCTGAACAAGTTTCAGTGGAGAGTCTAGACTACTATGGACTGGGAAGAAAGGCCTGGTGATCTACTTCTGAAAATCAGCCAATAAAAACCCTTTGTATCACAATGGTCCAATCCACAACTGATCATGGAGATAGTGCAGGACTGGGCAGCATTTCTTTCATCTGTGCATGGGGTCTCCATGAGTCAGTGTCAACTCTATGGCAGCTAACAACAACAACGACGCATACTTATTTTAAGGAGATATGGTGCCGTCTATGTATGTAAGGCCATTGGAACCAAACCAGGCACATATGCTTGATCTCCATGACCTTCCTTTGGGATTTCTTGATCCTGGTCTCCTGTGTGTCTAGTCTTTCACCAATTTAAATGGACAGCTGGTGTCTTAGGCTGGGTTCTCTAGAGAGGCAAAACTAATAAACCATATAAATACAAATATATAGAGAGATTTACATCAAGGAAATGGCTCATGTGATTGCAGAGGCTGGAACATCCCAAGTCTGTGGGTCAGGACAGAGGTTTCTTCTGATTCGAGTAGCCACAGGGGCTGGAGAACCAAAGATTGGCAGGTAAGACGGCAGATAAACTGCTAGCTCAATTCCCAAGAATCAGAGGGCAGACGAACAGGAGTCAGCTGCAAGATCCAGTGTGAGCAAAAGCCCAATAGCCTTGCCAGAAAGTCCACTTATATTCCACGGAGGCCACACGCCCAAGGAAATTCCCTTTTAACTGATTGGCTACTCACAGCAGATCCCATCAGGTGATCATATCATATCAAATGTCATCGTGGAAGTGATCAGAACATCAAATGATTGCCAAACTACATTGTGACTGCCAAACTACATTGTGACTGCCAAACTACAGAGGGTCATGGCCCAGCCAAGTTCACATGCAACATTAACCATCACAGCAGGGTTGCAGATTCTGTTTTGACCTTGGTGAGTGGCATTCATATCTATTTGTCTTTTCTTTCTGGGCTGATCTTTCCATTTCAGCTACCTCCTGGATAATCGTCCCATGTGCTCAGGCCTTGAAAAACACACCTGTCTTAGACTGGGTTCTCTAGAGAAGCAACACCATTAATGCATGTAGATATATAGAGAGAGATTTATACTAAGGAAACAGCTCACACGATTATAGGGGTTGGAACGTCCCAAGTCCTTGGATCAGGATAGAGTCCTTTCCCAATTCGCAGAGCTGAAGAACCTGGTGAACCCAAGATGAGTAGGTTGGAGAGCAAGGATCCTGTACACAGGTTGTGATGGTCGAGGAATCCCCCAGGTCGGCGGGCAAGACTGCAAGATTTCTCCTGATTCATGTAACTGCAGGGGCTGGTGAACCCAAGATAGGCAGACTGGGGAACAGGACTCTTGTCCCAGGCTGTGAAGATCAACGAATCTCAAGATGGACAGGTAAGCTCTAGCTCAAGTCCCAAGAACCAGAGGTCAGACAGGAGACAGCTGCCAGATCCAGAACAAACCAACAACTTTTGCAAGGTGAGCAGGAAGGAAGTAGGCTGCAGAAGGCAGAGATGAAGGCTAAGGGGACGGTGAGCTGCCATAGGCCCCACCCCCACCAGTACCACTCAGCAGATTCCATCATGGTGGTGATCACATATCACATTTCAATGGGGGAGTGATCACAACACTATACAACAGCCAAAACTCTGAGAATCATGGCCCAGCCAAGTTGACATACAATCTTAACCATGCCAACACCCTTACAACATACCAGGTTTTCATTAATTCATTCATCCTCTTGGCCTCATACTTTCCCTGGGTAATATATTCTGCCAGCACCTTAGCCCTGATTTTGACCCTTCTCACATGGAAATTTGCTCCACAATGAGACTCCCACATTGTAAATTTAGGGAGAAGAACACTAGACTGGAAGGGAAAGACCTAGATGATTGCCACTGGCTTGCTGGGTAACCTGGGTGAGGCACTGACGCTCGGTGAGTGATAGGGTCTTCTTCAGTAAACTGTAAATGATTAGACTCGTCCTACCTTCTTCATTGGAGTTCCTGGGTAGTGAAAATGTTTAGCATGATCAGTGACTAATCAAAAGGTTAAAGGTTCAAGTCTACCCAGAGGCACCTCAGAAGAAAGGCCTGGCAATCTACTTCCAAAAAATAAGACATTGAAAACCTTGCAGAGAACAATTCTACTCTGACACAAAAGGGATCACCATAAGGAATTGACTTGTCAGCGACTGGTGTTTTGGTTCCTTCTTCATTGGGTACGAGAATGGACTATTTGTTGAATATTTGAAGTTGTTCGAAGCATTCAGAACTCTACAAGTATGGGTATTATCATGCTATTTGCAAATTCAAGATGTAACCGGACATTATGAGACTGATATGTCTGTGTGTGTGTGTGTGTGTAGCCTGTGTGAGCAGAAGAGACATGCTAGCGAGAGGACACGCTGCAATGCATTTCAGCATGTAGCAGGCCAGCCACACTTATCCTGGGAGTGGGCATAAGAAGAAGCACACGCTGTTTTGTGTTGGTATAAAACTGTGAGTTTGTTGATCATTAAATCACAGTCTTGGCATGCTGAGTACAGTTTACAGGGAGGTGTACTCTAAAGAGCAAGAGTTTCTGACAGACTTGATATAGACCAACCAAGAAAAATGCAGAAAACAGTCTCCAAACCAGTAACAAGTTGCTGTTGAGTGGATTCCATGCTGACCTCATGTGTGTCAGAGTAGAACTGTATTCTGTAGTGTTTTCAATGGCTGAGTTTTTTGGAAGAACATCAGGCCTTTCTTCGAGACAGCTCTTGGTGGACTCCAACTGCCAGCCATTTGGTTAGCAGCTGAGCATGTTAACCTTTGTGTCATCCAGGGATTCCAAGCAGTCCCCGGACTGGTGAAAACACATTTGGGTTATCAAAAATGCTACAAGCTAAGAATTGTGGTGGTTGTTGTTGTTGGGTGTCATTAAGTCAATTTGACTGATAGCAACTGAGTGTGTTACAGAGTAGAGCTGCCTCATAGGGTTTTCTTGGCTGCAATCTTTACAGAAACACATCATCAGGTCTTTCTCCCACAGAGCCACTGGGTGGATTCAAACTGCCAGCCTTTAGGTTAGCAGCCGAGCGCTTAACCATTGTGCCACCAGCGCTTCTAAGAATTACAGTGAAAGGATGGAATTCAAGTAAAAGAACAAACTGATTTGGAAAAATATAACTTGAACAAGGTAAGAGTTTCTGTGAAGAATACGGACTTCTGCCTAAACTTGTTTGTCTGATGTTTCTGAAGACAGGTGAACAAAAATCAAAGGTTTTTGCGGAGAGAAATTACAGCTACTGGCATGCTGTGTTTCCAACTCAAAACCAAGCTTCAGACGCTGCTGTGGCAAATTCCCATGTTCTCCCACCCCATGTACACGGAGCGGAGAAGTCAATGTTGTCTGATATCTTCAACACGGATGGCTCCGTCCCTGGCCACCATCACCCACCAAAGGGAAGCAGACACTTGAAATGGTGGGATAGAAAATAGTACGTGTCTGAGAAATTCTGTGCAGATGAAAATGAATAAAACACACTCCACTGACTGGAATCTCTACTGTGTTCCAGATTCCTGTCCGCTTTCTGAAAAACATTTTGTTTTTTTACTCAAACACTGACTTCTCAAATTTGACCTCTGACTGTATGTGCCATTCTTTTGTACTTGAACTGTCATGTTCTCACTCAAAGAACAAAGCCTGGCCACCCTGGAGAATGCTGCCATAAATGAAGCAAGAGTCCAAAAGAGAAGGTTCCAAAAGAGACATTTGTAGAATGCTTGGAGCCGTGGCAACCACTTTTCTGTATGAGTGTGTGGATTCCCCAGGGAACTACTTGGAAGGCATCAGCTCTCTTCTGGATACATGTGATCTGGTCTGTGTGTTGTAAATAGGTGTGTTGCTTTGGGTCACACCCTTACCTACCTATGCCTCTAGTACTTATATAATCAAGTGCTTTCTTCTTTTTAATTTGTGGAAATAAAAGAGCAGTGGAATGTGAGTGGCCTTTCATTAGTGATGAGGTGCTGAAAGGCTGTTGTTAAACAGTTGCTTGATCTTTAACTATTGATTAAAACGAGAAATCTGGAGCAGGACAGAGTTAAGGCAAAAGAAAGAGATGAGGCAGGGATTTCATGTACTATTTGGTGATTAGAAAGGAAGCAAACTGCATTGCCTTTGGGCACTGATATAAAGTAACATTGTATTAAGTTTTGAGAACCTTCCCAGTTGCCACTGGGTTGACTCTGACTCATGGCGACCCCATGTGTGGCTGAGTAGAATTGTACTCCATAGGGTTTTCTTTCTTTCCTTTTTTTTTTTTTAAATTTAAAGTTAAACTCATTGCCATTGTGTTGATTCCAACTCATAGCTACCCTATGGGACAGAGTAGAACTGTTCCATAGGGTTTCCAAGGAGTAGCTGGTGGATTTGAACTGCTGATCTTTTGATTAGCGGCCCAACTCTTAACCACTGAGCCACCAAAACTCCTTCTTTATTCCCTGACTTGCACTTCCTTTTTTTTGTGTGCAAATATTCACAACAGAACATACACGCATTTAACAATTTGTATATGTACAGTTCATGAACAGTGGTTACATCCTTTACATGTGGCACCGTTCTCACTCTCCCTGCCCCTATTGTTTCACCACTGTTTACTTAGACTCTCTGCCTCTTCAAGTTCCCATCTGTGCTTCAGAGTTACTGTTGTCGTTTCAATATCTTATAGGTAATTCTTCAACAGGGTGCAATGCTCAAGACAGATACTCTTTATTTATTGAGCTAAATGGTTGTTTAGTTTAAAGATGACTTCATCCAGCTCACCCTTCAGCCAAAGATCAGACAGGCCCATAAGACATAACAAGACTAAACGGGCACACCAGCCCAGGGGCAAAGATAAGAAGGCAGGAGGGGACAGAAAAGCTGGTAATGGGGAACCCAAGGTGAAGAAGGAGAGTGTTGATGTGTCATAGGAGTGGCGACCAATGTCACAAAACAATATGCGTATTAATTGTTTAATTTGCTCTGTAAATCTTCATCTAAAGTAGAACTAAAAAGAAAAATAAAGATGGCTTCATGGGATAGTTTTGGCTGAAGTTTCAAAGGTTGTTTCCAGGTGATAGATTTGGGGTCCATAGGGTTTTCAATGATTGATTTTCAGAAATAGATCACCAGGCCTTTCTTCCAAGGTACCTCTGCATGCTCTGGAGCTGACAACTTTTGTGTTAGCAGCGGACCCTTGTTAACCTTGCACCACCCTGCCCAAATTATTACGGTGGCCGAACTAGAAAAGGTAATTTGAAGCGACTATGTAGGCAATATCAGATCCCTCCTCATCAGAACCCTGCTATAACACCATCATCATGCCAAAGAAATAAGAAGAAACTCAAGATCACAAAAGTAGCTTTACTGTATTTGCTACTGTTTCACCGCTTAGAGTGACTCTTTATATGAAAAAAGAAGAGGTGATGATGGTACATAGGAAAATAAGAAATGGCTTGACAAATAGAGATATGAATTCAGATAACATAGAAATGGCTAAGGCTGACCGTTTATGGTATGACTGGGCTCAGTGGTGACAGGACAGGCACATCGGTGAGTGTGAGATTGCCAACATGCACCCAAGAGCAGCTCAAAATTGAGACGCACGAGCCACAATTCTGCTCAGCTGAGACCAAGCTGAGGAAGGATTTAAAAATCACAAGGAAGCAAGGACAGTCCTCCTGCAGTGTAGCAGAGACAGTATGTCATGCCATTTATAGTAAGAGATGGCAGCCTGTTCAAGATTTTGGTAAGTGCACACTACCAGGATTGCCAAGAAGTAGAACAGTTTGCTTGTAAAATCTGCGTGTTGTTTGGGATTTCCATCCCCGTAACAGTCCTGTGAATGTCATTAAGTGGTATTTTGGAGTGGGTACTTTTGGAATGGATAAGTCTGTTTACCAAAGCCTTTCTGTAACTCACAATTCCATGACACCCACAGAAACAATTCCTTACAAACAGATCCAAGTTGGCTCTTATCCTGATTTTCTCTCCCGACTGCTACTTACCGCTCTGTGTCAGCACACAAATACAGCTTCCTCTGGGGATCTGGAGTTTGTTTTTGTAAAAAGTTCCTCGTACAAACGTACTTCCTGTAATGATTTGATTTAATACAACATCCTTAGTCATAAGACTTGGTGGCAGAAGAATTTAGCTAAACTATAAATAAGTGAATGAAAAAAAAAAATTCTTCCCTTTGAATGCCCCTCCTTCTTGGAAGTGTTTTATTTTTTCCAAAATATTAACTACATTTGTCATAATACTAGTATTAATACAATAGTAAGCTAAGAGGTCACATTTCTTAGCTCAGAGCCAACAATTTCAGATGATTTTTTTTTTTAGGGGATAGGTACTCCATAATCAATTGTAGTAGCTCCCTTGGAATCTAATTTTGAGTGGGTTATGCCTTTTCTTAACATGAATATTTTTGAGGGGTGAAATTAAATGCCTTAGATGGATGGGAAGGCATGGATCCTAGATAAGATTCGCCTTGACTAAAGGTAAAATTATAGTTAAGTCCTAGATCAGGATACATGGAGAAAAAATTGAAGTTGTCAATGATAGCGACCGTACAGGACAGAGTAGAACTGCCCCATAGAGTTTCCAAAGAGTGGCTGGTGAATTTGAACTGCTGACCTTTTTGTTCAAAGCCAAGCTCTTAACCACTGTGCCACCAGGGCTCCTTTATTCTATTGGGATCAACGATTAATATCCATGGAAGCAGCAGTTAAGAAATCAAATGATGTACTGTGTTAGGCAAACCTGCAGCAAAAGCCCTCTTTAAAGTTCTAAAAACAAGCCATGGTCTTTTAAAATCACCTCATATGCATGTGAAAGCTGGACAATGAAAAAGGAAGACCGAAGAATTGATACATTTAAATTGTGGTGTTGCAAAGAATATTGAATATGCTGTAACTGCCAGAGAATGAACAAACCCGTCTTAGAAGAAACACAACCAGAGAACTCCTTAGAAGTGAGGATGATGGGGCTTTAACTCCCTTACTTTGGACCTGTCATCAGAAAAGACCAATTGCTGGGAAAGGACATCATGTTTGGTAAAGTAGAGAGTCAGCGAAAATGGGGGCAACCCTCAGTGAAATGGATTGAGACAAAAGCCACAACAGTGGAATCAAACATTCTAATGACCAGAGAATGGGACACGATGGCACAGGATGGCACAGGATGGCAATGTTTTGTTCTATTATACATAAGGTTGTCATGAGTTGGAACTGACTTAAGGGCAATGTCTTAGTCACCTAGTCCTGCCATAACAGAAATACCACAAGTGGATGGCTTTAACAAGGAGAAGTTTATCCTCTCACAGTCTAGTAGGTTACAATTCTAAATTCAGGGCTTCGACTCCAGGGGAAACCTTTCTTTCTCTGTTGGCTCTGGAGGCAGATTCCTTGTCCTCAAACTTCCCCTGGTTGAGGAGCTTCTCAGGTGCAGGAACCCCGTGTTTAAAGGATGAGCTCTGCTCCTGGCTGCTCCCTTGGTGGTATGAGATCCCCAACTCTCTGCTTGCTTCCCTTTCCTTTTATCTCTTAAGAGATAAAAGGTGGTGCAGGTCACACCCCAGGGAAACTCCCTTTTGGATCAGGGAGGTGACCTGAGTAATCCCTTTGACCACAGGCAGAGATTATGATTTATTGGAAAAAAAAAAAAATCCACTGCCGTCGAGTGGATTCCAACTCATAGTGACCCGACAGGACAGAGTAGAACTGCCCCATAGAGTTTCCAAGGAGCGCAGATTTGAACTGCCAACCTTTTGGTTAGCAGCTATAGCACTTAACCACTACGCAACCAGGGTTTCCTTATGGTTTATAACACATAGGAAAATCACGAAATGGAGGATAACTACACATAGCCTAACCAAGTTGGCACATATTTTGGGGGGGACACCATTCAGTCCTTTGTAGGCAACTAAGAACAATAACAAGATCAGCGGGTGTGAGTTGATAAAGAAAACTTGGTCATGGACTTTTAAGATGACTTTTTCATCTTTGATTTTGTCTGTCCACTGCTGGTGAGGAATACAAAAGCTACAGGTCTACTTCTCTAATTCCAGGGTGAGAAGCTGTTTCCTGCACACCCACATGGAGGGAGACTTTGAGCCCCAGGAAAGGCCTTTCTTTGTTAGGCTGGTACAGAGGGCACTAGAAAAGGACACCGTGCTTGGTAAAGTGGAGGGCCAGCAAAAACAAGGACAATCCTCAATGAGATGGATTGACTTGATAGCCTTAACAACAGGCTAGACATGCCAATGGTCATGAAGATGGCGTAGGACTGACCATCATTTTTTTTTTTTTTTATGCATAAGGTTACCATGAGTCAGAACCGGCCCTACAGCAACTAATGACAACACATGTAGGGTTGTCAGATTTGGCAAATAAGTACACAGGACACCCAGTTAAGTTTGACTCATTTCTAATTTTCCCATGCAATTTGTAATTTATTGAAAAAGCTGAATGCAGAACATTTAGGAAATACAAAGAAAGTCCATACAAGGCTCAGGACAAAATCACTAAATATGGGATATGTCCGCTGTATACAGTACACCTGGCAATCCTGATTCTGTGATATTATATTCAGAGTTACATGGCTTTTATCTACATATGTAATATCTTTGACTTTTATATTCGTTTATCAATATCATCCTTTGAATTCCGCAATCTATTCTCGGAATTTTATTAGGAATTAACTCTCAACTCCAATCAGCACCTTCTCTTGCTCTTCTTTGCCTGTTTTTACATGCTACCAAAATACCAATTGAATAGTGAAAATTTGTCACCAAATTTTGAGAATCTAGAAGTTCACAAATTATTAATTTGGGCTGATTAGTGGTCCCTGGGTGACACAAATGAGTAATGTGCTTGGCTGCTAACTGAAAGGTTGAAGGTTCGAGTCCACTGAGATGTGCCTCTGAGGATAGGCCTGGAGATCCATTTCCAAAAAAACCAGCCATTGAAAACCCTGTGGAGCACAGGTTTATTCTGACACACATGGGGTTGCCATGAGTCGGGTTATGTTTTAACCCACAGAATTATCGGACGTCCTAGAATGGTTGCACAGTGGTTAAGTGCTTGGCTGCTAACCAAACGGTTGTTGGTTTGAAGCTGCTCCACAGGAGAAAGATGTGGCAGTCTGCTTCCGTAAAGATTACACCCTTGGAAGCCCTTTGAGGTAGTTCTGTTCTGTCCTGTGGGGTTGAAATGAATTGGAATTGATTCAATGGCAATGGGAGAATGGTTAGCAAATATGAAGAAACAGTTGACCAAGCACATATCAAGTTGGAAGGAAATTGAGGCAACAGAATAACTGACAGATGATAGAGATGGAGGGGGAATGCTGAAGCTTTATTTTTGCCTCACATTTCTTTTTAATAAGTATTTAGTGGAAAAACTTTGGAAAAATGTTGGCGTTAATCTGTCAGTTCTTTCTTACAAGGGTAGGAAAATTGCTTCTCCAGGGAAGCCTGAAGAATATAATGTCACAGTCGGCTGTAATTTAAGATAGAATAACCAACTTTTCCCATTCAAAGTTCTTTCCACTAGAAGCTCCCTTCCACAATAATCTAATTGATGAACTATTAGCTTGCTTTTTTTTATGTTCTCTCACTGCCTTCCTTCATCTGGAAGACTAAGGCTGTCTCATATTCCTTTCTAAACCAAGCCAAACCGACAAATACTGACAAATGCTAATGCCTAAAGACGGAACTCTGTTATTCTTCGAAACAGAAGTTACGTTCTAATCACACTATTTCATTACAAATGCTAACTCTGGAGACTCTAAAGCTTCTCAGAAGGCACACTGATTCAGAGAGGAGAAAACTACTCCTTACTGTCCGCAAGATGAAGGATTGGTTAGTAGGTCATTCTGACAATAGATAAACTGAAGTTCACTAAGGTAAAATAAACCCAAAACCAGTTGTCGTCGAGTCGGTTCTGACTCATGATGACTCCACGTGTGTCACAGTAGAACCGTGCTCCATGGGGTTTTCAGTGATTGATTTTTCAGGAGTAGATTACCAGGTTTTTCTTCTGCGGCACCTCTGGGTGAATCTGAACCTCCAGCCTTTTGGTTAGAATTCTTGCCTTCCGTGTGGGAGACGCGGGTTCAGTTCCCAGCCAGCGTACCTTGTGTGCAGTCACAGTGTCTGTCAGTGGAGGCTTGTGCGTTGCTATGATGTTGATCAAGTTTCAGTGGAGCTTCCAGACTAAGATGGACTAGGAAAAAAGATCTGGAGATCTACTTCTGAGACTCAGCCAGTAAAAACTCTATGGTCACAACAGTCTGATCAGGGCAGTGTTTTGTTCCATTGTGCCATGAGTAAGGGGTGACTTGATGACAGCTAACAGCAACAACAAATCGATTAGAAAGTGAAAGGTCAAGCTTTTGACCTTCGAGCGTAAGTCTTCCCTTAGAAAATTAAGGGCATCTTGGAATAATCTAGATCAAACAATCAAATGCTGCGTTTCAAGCACACACAGAATTTGGAAGTCAAGACTTGAAATGTCAATACCTTTCATAAAATAAATAAATAAATAAAACCCCATCACAGAAAACTATAGTAAAATAACCTCCATTCAAAATAAATGATCTCAAAGTTTTAACAGGCAAAGAAAAGTCTTGTGAGAATAAAAGCTGAGATTGAGAGACTGGGAGTCTTCCTCACACCACATGGTCAAATGTCTGACCCTTTGGCCAGAAAGGTAAAACATGGAACCAAGCCCTAGAATGATCCTTTACTGAGCTACCAACATAAAGACTTCGTGTTTTTTTAATTTTCTTCTTTCTTCTCCCCCCTGATGATACATGCGTACTGAAGACTCAAGCAACAGGAGACAAATAATACCAGAGTATAAGTGCCATTTTTTTAAAACATTTCCTTGATATCAAAATCACAATCAATTAAAATCACAGATTTAATTCAAAGAAACATCAAGCAAAATAGTGCCTTCAATTCCTCTAAATAGCTGATCTGCTAATACATGGCATTTTCCACTTTTAACCAGTTATGTTAGATTTCTGGAGCCTCTTCTCCGTGCTGTGATTTCCCCATGAGCGCAAAAGGGAACCAATGTGTGCCCCCCACCGCATCCCCAAAGTGGATCATTGTGAGAGTCAATGAGTGAATCTTTGCAGTGCTGTCTGGGGCCATTGGTTAGAAGGCACCATGTAAGTACAGTATATTATATTACCGAAATAAGACACGACTTGCAGATTACACTGATTTACTATTATTTACTTAGTGGTTTCCCAGATGGAACACAACATTTTTGCGTGGTCTCACTGAGGAGGCCTTTTCGGGTCAAAACACATCAATCATTGGCCTGCGCCTTAGTGGGGTGATGAGCATTAATCTGTTTTAATCAGAAGACTGCCCAGAGAGAATAAAGTACATTTGCTACCTGAATCTTTTGTTAGCGTATTGACACAAGAATATTTGGTCCAAGAGCTCTGGTGGCACAATGGTTAAGCACTCAGCTGCTAACCACAAGGTTGGCGGTTGAAACTCACCCAATGGCTCCGTGGGAGAAAGACCTGGCAATCTGCTTCTGTAAAGATACAGCCAAGAAAGCCCTATGGGGCAGTTCTACTTGGTCACATGGGGTTGCTGTGAGTCAGAACCAACTGGATGGCTCCCAACAACAGCAACAACATTTGGTAGAAAGTAGTAACAATGAAGTGCTTCTGGGAAATGATAAAATTCAAACCAAATACAACTCTAGAGCTATTTACTGAATATTATAGTCTGATTTATTAACATGGACACATATTGGCTTTTAAGATACTCTATTTGTTTTGTGAGTGGTGCAAAAGATCAGATGATCAAGCCTTCTGAATTTAGCTGAAACTGTAATATGTTAGATGAACATACAGATAGCTTTCTGCATCTTAAGCAACATCATTATACCACATAAAATATAACTAAGCAAGATTTCTAATCTTGATCGCATTGAAATTAGCATCAAGGCAAATACTGTGAAAAGAATTTAATAGTGCAACAGAGAAGCTGTAAACATGGCTATGGCAGTATTTTCCTGCAACATACAATAAAAAACAAGTATACCAACAAAAGGGCTACTATCTAGCTATGCTAACATAATTCTTTTTAAAGAATGAAGATCTAAAGCAATCTGCCCTTAAACTATCAACAGAAAAAGAAAAAAAAATCCTCCTGAATAATTAAAGACAAAATTGTCCCTTTTGTGCACTGAGATGGTTTTATAAACCTTTACCAACTTGACCCCCCATTATTCTTACACCCGCATTTGATAAGTTTAATCCCAAGCCAGAGATTTTTGTCACATTTTCTGCGTAATGAGATGAGATTTGGAAATGTGCTAACAGCAAGATATGAGTAGGTTTATTGTAAACCATGTCATCATTTCACTGAAAATCTGAATCCAGTTTACTTCCCGCATTTTCTCCGAGTCGTGATGTTCAGGTTCTTAAAGAACAAACATTAGATGTTAATTGTAAATGTCTCTCATTGACGACTCCCACAATCGCGCTTGACAAGCCAGGACGTGTGTGTGCGTGTGAATGGTATGAATGTGTGTTTTAGTGTATGTGTGTGTGAGCGTGTGTGTGAGTAGTGTGAATGTGTATCTATGTGTGTGAGTATATGTGGGCTTGTATATGTCTGTGTACGTACGCACATTTACTGGCACAATCCCCTTGAGTGAATATGCAAATCAGCCTCATTTTGTATTAAATGAATATTCACCTTTGGCATATTTCGCCAATCCCAGCCCATTTATTCTCTGCCCCCAAGATGAGGCCACCAGACTCTCAAATTCAGCTGGGGGCAAGGTGTTACCTCTGTAATACAGTCGGTTAAGAGGTATTTACATCCTGAGCATATTGTTTACATCTTATCAGATTATCAAAATTTTTTCATGCTTCGAGGAGTCATCTTGTTTATGAGTTTCTTGCTCTCAGCTCCTCTTCTTCTTCACTGCCCGACTGCAACCTTATAAACTTTACCATCTGAGCATCTGTCTTTTGTTGTTACACACATTCATTTTTCCTTTGTGCCAAATGTAATCAACAAGCCATGCATTTAGCATGACAGAGATAACCATTATTCTCAAGAGTTGTATTTTGCTCTTGGAATGTCAGTAAATAATTCTACACAGTTCCTTTGTGGACAAGGCATTTTAATAGGCAGTGAATGAAGAAGATAATATTGGCACATAATAACGAACTGAAGAGGGAAGGTCAGCTCTGGAGGCCCCTAGGACATGGCACCCACCGAGTCAGGCTTCCAAGTGGCTTCAGAAAGTGGCGTTGAAAATACTGTCCAGAGCGGAACTTCTTGTACTTCAATGTGCACGTGAATCACCTGAGGATCTTATTAAGACACAGACTCTGATTTGGTAGGTCTGGTTGGGGCTGAGGTTCTGTGTCTTTAATAAGCTCCCAGATGCTGCTGATGTTGCTGGTCTGTGAAGCACATTTAGAATAGAAAGGGGCTAGTACATTTCAGGATTCCCCGGGTGGCGCACATGGTTAATGTACTCGGGTGCTAACCAAAAGGTTGGTGGCTTGAGTCTACCTAGAGGAAGAAAGGCCTAGCAATCTGTTTTGGGGAAAATCAGCCACTGGACAACTTATGGAGCACAGTTCTACTCTGAAATGCATGGGGTCACCATGAGTCATAATCCACTTGATGGCAACTGGGTTAGTTAGTACACGTCAATTAAGAAAAAAATTAGTATGAACAAAAACATAGCTCCATTTGTATTGTTTTCAGAATTATTAATTCCTGATTTGATCCACTTCACTTTGTACAATTCAGCCCACTGAAGAATAGTAAAAATTCAATTATTATTTTCTGTGCGTATGAGTCCCCTCTCCACCTTTTTTAAGCATTACCAAATGTACATTTTCTCTATTTAAAAAAAAGTTCTAAAGCAATGGTATAAGTGAATACTGAACCACATTTCAACCTTTGGCCATAGTGTCTTTGATCTTTGGATTAAATAAATACCTTATATTATAGCTAATGTTCTTGAGTAGGAATGTATTTCCTTTCAGTATTGGCTTTGCTTAAGGTCTGTCCATCCAGCAAGACATTATTTCAACTGCCCGACACCAAGTTTTTCTAAACGCAGCCCCATTATCAGAAATTTGAATTTTTGAGCATTCACTTTAAGCATTTAAGGAGCTCCCCCACCCCCCGCCCAAAAAGAAAAAAAACAAAACAAAACACGGAAAGGCTTTTTTGGGCACCAGATCAAAGGACAAGATTGATTTCATACGTCTGTGCAGTTTTTTAGAGTGTGTTCACACATTGACATTTTTCCTTTGTGTTTGAAGGGAGTTCTGACTGGGAGAAAGCTCACAGAGTCAAACCAAGATGGCACCACTGAGATCAGACATTGCTCTGTTGTAGCAAAAGTGTCCTCAGTTCTCTTTCTCTCTGATCTTCCTGCCTGTACTTTTCCTCAAGTTTCTGCTTCTCTGAATCCGCACAGTAGAAGGTACAGTCTGGGCTCTTCCGAATCTGTTCGAACTGACTGAAATCAGCCACATATTTTCCATTTTTGGAGAGAGAAACGACAGGCACAAACTCAAAACCCCAGTAGATCTCCTCTGGGATGTATGATGTCCGGCTCTGGCAGACTGCACTGGTGGATTCTACGGTGGCATTGAGGAGAACCACCAGTTCAAACTCCTTCTCTTTCAGGTTTTGGGGTGTGAGGTCTCTCAGGGGGCTTGTCTCATCCAGCACATGGTAGAACGTCATGGGTAAAATGAGGAAGGGGCTCTCAGAGGAGGAGTCCACGTGGAACTTGACGGTGGCTTGGTTGAGAAGGATCCGCTCCCCCTCCTTGGTGACGTGCGTCTGCAGGAGCTTGCCAGAGAGCTGGCACTGGATCAGGAGACTCTTCCTCATGTTGGCCACCTGGATCACCAAGCAGAGCTTCCCATTCTGCTTGGTGATGACGGCACAGTGGCTGAACTTGATGGTCTCAGCTCGCTTTTTGGGTCTTGCAATTTTGGCCAGAAAGGTGCCGGTGATGAAAATCTCAATCAAGGTCGTGATGACCAGCTGAGCAACCAGCAGGAAAATGGCGTGCGGGCATTCCTCAGTGATGGAGCGGACTCCGTAGCCAATGGTTGTCTGAGACTCCAGGGAAAAGAGGAATGCCCCTGTTAAAGAGTCCACTTTCATGATGCAGGGAGTGTGATTGGAAGTGTGCACACTTGGCTCCAAGTCCCCGTGAATAAATGCAATGGCATAGTAGATCACCCCAAAGAGGAACCAGGTCATCACGAAAGTGGCTGCAAACAGAGTGAGTTTGTATCTCCACTTCATGTCGATAACAGTGGTCCACAAGTCCTGAAGATACAGCAGGTATATGCCATCCACTTTGTCGATTCTCACATTGCTGTGTCCACTTTTGGACATGACTCGGGGTCTGTTGGTCTTGAGTTCAGCTCCAGCAGCATGCTTCACCAGGGGAGCACTGGACATGTTAATGTGAATGGTGTCCATGGCCACGCTCTTGGGACCACCTAAGAAAAGGACAAACAAAGGCGTTTCATTAGGGTCCAATGTTGGTGAATGTCTAGAAAATAGCAATAGAATAGTTGGTATGAAATAAGTATGAATATATATGTAGACCTTTAAGAAAAAGAAGAGACAGAAGTCACAGAATTCTGAATGTAAATGATTTGTGCTTGAGGTTGGCAATAGGGTGGAGTAAGGGAGTGTAGATGTTGGAGTCACTAGGAGGTGTGAGTGGTTAATATGCTCAGCTGCTAACTGAAAGGCTGGAGGTTTGAGGCACCTTGGAAGAAAGGCCTGGCAATCGTCTTTGAAAAATCATCCCTTAAAAACCCCGTGGAGCACAGTTCTACTCTGACACACATGTGGTCATCATGAGTTGATTCTGATACAACAGCGACTGGTAGATGTTGGAGAAAAGCAGACCAAGGTTTGAATGCTGATCGGCAATTTACTAGCTGGGGGACCCCGGGTGAGCTATTTAACCTCTATGTATCTCACCTTCTGTTCTGGATAGAATTATGTTTCCCAAAAATCTGTGTTGTAAATCCTAACCTCTATGCCTGTGGTTATAATCCCATTTGGGAATGGATTGTCTTTGTTATGTTAATGAAGAAGGATTAGGGCAGGGTGTATCTTGAGTCAATGTCATCTGAGATATAAAAAGAGATTAAACAAGTAAGCAGAGAAGAGAGAGAGATGGGATAAAATAGATGCCAAGACACGTGGAGATCTCCAAGGAACCAGGAAGCAGAAGCTGAAGAGACAAGGTTTTGGCCCCAGAGTTGACAGAGAGAAAAAGCCTTCCCCCTCTTGTGGGCACTCTGGATTTGGACTCCTAGCCCCCTGGACTGTGAAGGAATAAATTTCTGTTCGTTAAAGCCACCCATTTATGGTATTTTTGTTATAGTTTGCAGCACTAGGTAACTAAGACACCTCCCTGATCTATAAAATAGGAACAGAACCTACTTCTCCGGATT
Source organism: Elephas maximus indicus (assembly GCF_024166365.1). Classification (NCBI taxonomy): domain Eukaryota; kingdom Metazoa; phylum Chordata; class Mammalia; order Proboscidea; family Elephantidae; genus Elephas; species Elephas maximus. The sequence continues at coordinate 220,418,558 of NC_064820.1, read as the reverse complement.
TCGTCATCACAAATGTAAATGAGATAAGGAATAGAAAGTGTCAGCAAAGCAGCAAAGTGCGTCAAAAACAATACTATGCTTCTTGCTGTGATAAGCTGCTCTCGTGCACGTAGCTTACCAAACCAAACCCAAGCCGGTGCCGTCGAGTCAATTCCGACTCATAGCGACCCTATAGGACGGAGTAGAACTGCCCCATAGAGTTTCCAAAGAGCACCTGGCGGATTCAAACTGCCAACCCTTTGGTTAGCAGCCGTAGCACTTAACCACTATGCCACCAGGGTTTCTGCACATAGCTTAGAGTAGTATAAACTTGTACTTTTATTCATACACCTATCATGATTTCCCATTAGAGAAAATTAGAAAACAATTGAACTACACAGAAGGCCAGTACTGATACAACCCAAACCTACCTCCCATAATTCTTGATATAGCCATGGACAATATTAATACAAATTTTAAAAACTCAAATAATATAAATAAAATAAATTAAATCTATCAATTCACATGACCTCCTCTGTAATGGCAATTCCCTCCCCTCCCAAATCCAATGAATAATTTAGAATCCAGGACCTCTCCTAATTCTCCATGACATCAGAAAAAAACAAAACAAAACCAAAACAGTGATTTATCAAAAACAAATGGATAGTGAATCATTAAGGTTTATGGATGACTTTATCGATATACTAGTTATTCTTAGAAAACTGCTACCAGTGTATCATTTTAAACCCCAAACCAAACCGACTGCTGTCCAGTCAATTCCGGCTCATAGTGACCCTATAGGACAGAGTAGGACTGCCCCAGAGAGTTTCCAAGGAGCGCCTGGTGGATTCAAACTGCCAATCTTTTGGTTAGCAGCACTTAACCACTATGCCACCATGGTTTCCATATATCATTTTAGGTATGACAATTTAGGCACAACAATTCTGCCTTGCTTCCGTAGAGCTAAGTAGAGCCAACATGAGGAATTGATTTTAAAGAGCAAATGAAAAAGTAAATAAGTGAAAAATATCTACCACTGTCACGGAAAGACCTACCCAGAGAGGCGCTGACTCCCACGCTCAGCCTCAGGGAATGCTCTGCCTTGTGTTAACAGACAGGAACAACCTGGCTGTGGGCGACAAAGCATCTGAGAGTACCTGCCTGATGACTTAGCTGAATCGCTCTTACAGTCCTTAAAAAGATAATGCGAGTGATTACGGGGTAACTCTACCTGGTTGACATGTTTTTATTTTCCCACTTCGTTGGTATTTTAAGGATGAAAGCAATTCTCCCTTTAAAAAAAGGAACTGGTATCCAGTGGTCTATGATTCATACAATCAACTTTTCTGTTAGAGCGGCATTATCCCTGTAGAAGTTTTGAAACTGACCCCCTGGGTAATCCCCTGTTGAGATACAAAGGAAACTGAAGCGGGAGACGTCAGGGACGAACACCTGTGCAGGATGCGGCGGACCAGCCGGGCATTTTCATTTTCCTGTTACATTATTCCAAGTGTGTCATTTACCAAATGCCCCCTTGAAATGATTTTTTTCCCCCTCTTGGAAAGGAAAGCCACTTTGTATTTTCGTTGCAAAGGGGGCCATAAGTTATTCAGGATTTCTTTGACTTGGAGAAGCCCAGTCCGCTTATGGTGGGGTCAATTTAGAAGAAAAATACAGGATATAATTGATGAACGTGGGCTTTATTATACCCTCAGCACACTTCTCAGTAGCCAAGAGGAAAGCGACTGTAATGCAAGTTTGGAAACAAAACACCGTACTGGCTAACGCACCAACAAGCTTGGAACACTGGCCCTGCCAAAGACAGATGTGGCTTAGGCGCAAGTAACTGCACGCCTTTTTAAAAAAATTTTTTAAAAGGAAACTTCTGGGGGAAGTGCATGCCATTCAATCCACTGAAATAAAAACAGAGGCTGGAGTTTTTGAGTCTGAGTGACATCCAAATGCCCTGTAGGCACAAGCAAAGCCCCAAGCTCAGCCTTCCACCAGGCTCTGGAAAACTTGGCCTTGTTGACATGAAGGCAGTGCCATGAAGCTCCTGTTTCAACCTCTCATTCAAAGGGGCAACGGGCCAGGCTGGGTCCTTTTCTCTCTCTGCCGAAAGCTCCTGGTGGTGTAGTGGTTAAAGTACTGGGCTGCTAACTGAAAGGCTGCTGGTTTGAACCTACCAGCCGCTCTGTGGGAGAAAGATGTGGCATTCTGCTTCTGTAAAGATTGCACTTGGACACTCTGTCCTATGGGGTTGCTATGAGTCAGAATCAACTGGATGGCAACAGGGTTTTTTTTTTTTTTGGGGGGGGGTGCAGACGGCTAATGCACTTGGCTGCTAACCGAAAGGTTGGAGGTCTGAATCTAGCCAGAGGCACCTTGGAAGAAAAGCCTGGTGATCTACTGAAAAATCAGCCATTTGAAAACCCTATGGGGCACAGTTCTACTCTGACACACCTGGGCTTGCCATGAGTCAGAATCAACTCGAAGACAACTGGTTTTAACGGGTTAGCGTGGGGGTTGATGACAACAGTAGCACCTCCCCTTGGGATTTGGTGATTATACAGGAGGGAACGAGATGTAGGGCTTTTTGGTTCTTGGGTTCAATATCTCTCTGTGAAAAACAGAATAGCTGGTGACTCAAAGTTGCTGCTGGCCTTCTCCATCCTCCCCTCCCTCTCAGTGCCCTCTGCCCTCAGGGTCTTTTACTACCTGGTCCGGCACTCAGCAGGTCAGAAGGTGTCTTCCTTAAGGCAGGTGGAACGTCCTCGCTTCCCTTCACCCACCTGGCTACCATGGGGTTCCGCTACTGCCTGAAAGAAAGAGGGACACATGGTGTTTGTAACTGTTTAGCGAGAGCACCTCAATGAAGCTAGCCCTGAACCATCCCTCTGAGGGCTAAGATGGTGGCATTGACCTTCCAGTCTCTGGCAATCCAGCGTGGTGCACAGAATAAAGGCTCAAGAAATATTTTAACAATTAAACTGAACCCCCAATGAGAGTCCCCACTATAGCTTTCTGAGGAGCTCAATCGTAAGGCCGGCTGGGAAGGGTGGGTTACCCCGCCCCCATTGAGGCTCCCTGTGAGCAGACCAGCAAACAGGGAGGCAGGAAGGGGAAGTGCAGAGGAAGTAAACAGTGGCAACTGGAAGGGAAGAGTTCAGAATATTTTTACTGCCTGTGGAAATCCATTAATGTTGCGTCACAGAATGTCAGAGTTCAAAGGACTGTCAAAACTATCTCAATTGACACACATCTTTCAGAAGAGAAGGTCGAGTTGGGAGTGACTTGTCCTCATCACATAGCTGGTAGGTGGCAGGAAGAAAGAGATCCAAAGTTTTTGACAGCTAGTGTTTTTGTCAGCACTCCACAAAATTCCCCCTGAAGCCTCAAAGGTGTAATGCAAGCTGCGGTAAATTCAAGAGGTTCTTTTGCATCCTCCTTTTCTGAAATACTTCTCCTTAAGTTTTTTTTTTTTTTTAACACACACACACACACATTTTTATCTCCCTCTTGCCCACACGTAATATTGGTTTCCGAGGGTGGCTGTAACTACCATGCTTTGGGTGGCCTCTAGGAACAGAAATGTATCGTCTCTTAATTCTGGCCAGGAGTCCAAATTCAGCGTGTCAGCAGGGCCATGCTCCCCTTGGAGGCTCTACAAGAGGGTCCTTTCTTGTCTTTCGTGACTTGTGGCTGGCCCAGGCATTCCTTGGCTCTAGATCACATGGCAATCTCTGTCTCTCTGGGCTTGTTCTTCTGTTTTATAGAACGCCGCTCAGATGGGATTAGGACCCACCCTACTCTGGTATGACCTGTTTTTAACTGATAACATTTTTAAAGACTCTCTTTCCAAACATGGTCATGTTCACAGGTACTGGGGTTAGGGATTCAGCTTGTCTTTTGGGAGACACAATTCAATCCGTAACAACACTCTTCACACTTCTTTCTGATCCACCAATGATCTACAGTAACTACTCTTTACTAGATAAAGTGCTCCTGCTCATCAGCCCATATGGTCACCTGGAGACTGGATTCTCCCAGTGTGCTCCTAGGATATTTGCCCAGTGACTTCCCTATCATTGCCCTACTCAGACCCATCAATCTTTTTCATGTGCTTTATTATTTGTGCTTCATTCTATGCTCTGAATTCATAGGATTTTATTCCTCAACAGCCTTCTTTCATGAAATTTATTGTTGACACACACACTTATATAATTTCACATACTGCCTTAGATTGTTTTTTTCCTTAGTGAGTCTACAACCCACCTAGCTTAACTTCTAAAATGTTAAGGAACAATAACAGTTTCCCAAAAGTTAAGGATGCGCAGAATGATAAAAGACTATTCTCTTCTAATTACACTATCCTAACACCATAAATGCAGCCTTGGTGGCACAGTGCTTAAGAACTCAGCTGCTAACCAAAAAGGTCGGCAGTTTGAATCCACCAGCCACTCCTTGGAAACCCTATGTGGGAGTTCTGTTCTGTCCTATAGGGTCACTGTGAGTAGGAATTGACTTGATGGCAGTAGGTTTGGTTTTTGGTTTAACCCCATAAATAAAAGTAGCCCTGGTAGTGCAATGGTTAAGCTCTCAGCTGCTAACTGAAAGGTCAGCAGTTTACATCCACCAGCAGCTCCGCAAAAGAGACCTGGTGATCTGCCTACGAAACCCTATGGGGGCAGTTCTAATCTGTCCTGTAGGATTGCTATGAGTTGGAATCAACTCAATGGCACACAACAACAACTCCATAAATAAAGCCATTAGTAGTTTTCTTTAGTCTCTGGAAATAGTATTTATTTCTCCAGTTTTCATTATGTTGCCCCGACTTGTTGGTTGACATTGTAATCCTTAGAACGGAGATACTGATCTGAGGTACTTGCCACTATTGAAGAGAGAGGTCAATCTGGCCCTTTCCTACTTCAAGCCAATGAAAGGTATATACCATGAAGCATAAGAGTTTATGCTACATACCAAAAAAAAAAAAAAAAACAAAAAACCCAGTGCCATAGAGTCGATTCCGAGTCATAGTGACCCTATAGGACAGAGTAGAACTGCCCCATACAGTTTCCAAGGAGCACCTGCCAGATTCAAACTGCTGACCCTTTAGCTAGCAGCCGTAGCACTTAACCGCTACGCCACCAGGGTTTCCTTTATGCTACATAGCATTTATTTTCTGGAGATAAAGGAGAGAAAACAAATCTATTTTTGAAACGTAACTGAACAAAAGGCACATTTAAGAAGTTATTTAACTATATGAAAAACTACAACTCCAGTGAAGGGAACAATGAGAATTGGGAAAATGGAAAGGGAGTTCCCACCACCATCCTTATGGAAGAAATAATTCTATCAAAGAAAAAAGCTTTTGCAAAAATGGTTGATCAAAGAAACCAACCACAGTGAACTGGGATCCACTGTTCTGTTGGAGAGAAGTCTACTCGTAAATGACCAGAAAGCTAGCGACCAGTTAGAAGAAATACATGCAAAAAGTAGGCAAGAATAGAGTCAGAAGTGGTCCAAAATGGGAATGATGCATACAGATAATAATAATAATAATGGCTGAGATAAATAACATAATGATGATGAAGATGATGATGATGACAGTAACGAAGATGACAAATAGATAAAAATGCCAGGCACTGCTCTAAGAGCTTTCCATATGTGAACTCAATTAACCTTTGTCTTAGTCGTCTAGTGCTGCCGTTAACAGAAGTACCACAAGTGAATGGCTTTAACAAAGAAAAATTTATTTCCTTGTGGTAAAGTAGGCTCAAAGTCCAAATTCAAGGCATCAGCTTCAGGGAAAGGCTTTCTCTCTCTGTTGGCTCTGGAAGAAGGACCTTGTCCTCAATCTTCCCATGGTCAAGGAGCTTCTCAGGTGCAGGGACCCCGGGTCCAAAGGACGCGCTCTGCTCCTGGTGCTGCTTTTTTAGTGGTATGAGGTCCCCAACTCTCTGTTTGCTTCCCCTTCCTTTTATCTCTTGAGAGATGAAAGGTGGTGCAGGCCAGACCCCAGGGAAAATCCCTTTACATTGGGCAGAGACGTGGCCTGAGCAAGAGTGTTACATCCCATCCGAATCCTTTTAACCATAGGCAGAGTTTATGATTTATAACACATAGGAAAACCACAAAATGGAGGACAACCACACATGGCCTAACCAAGCTGATCAACCAAGCTGATACATATTTTGGGGGGACACAATTCAATCCATCACAACCTTCATACAAACCCTGTGAGTTAAATACCATCATTATCCCAGTGATGAGAAAACTGAGGCACAGAGATGTTAAAAGACTCCCCCAACTTCTCATCAGCTGGTAAGTGGCAGGAGTGCACCTACACAGGTGCCTATGCTCTTAGCTACCACAGCCAACTGAACCAAACCCCTTGCTGTTGAGTCGATTCTGACTCATAGCAACCATATAGGACAGAATTGAACTGTACCACAGGGTTTCCAAGGAGCAGCTGGTGGATTTGAACTGCCAGTCTTTTGATTAGCAGCCAAACTTTTAACCACTGTGCAACCAGGGCTCCATCTACCGTGGCAGAGAAGTCAAGCTTGAGCTGCATCAGAATCACCTGGGAGGCTCAGAGTTTCTGATTTAGTAGGTCTGGTGTCTTAGGCTAGGTTCTCTAGAGAAGCAAAACTGGTAAAGTGTATAAATACATATAGAGAGATATTTATATCAAGGAAACAGCTCACGCTATTGTAGAGGCTAGAACGTCCCAAGTCTGTGGATTGGGATAGAGGCCTCTCTCAATTCATGCAGTTGCTGAAGATGGAGGACTACATCGGCAGGTTGGAGAGCAGAGCTTCCACTCACAGACTGTGAAGGTCAACGAATCCCAAGATCAGCAGGCAAGACCACTAGATTTCTCCCAACTCATGTAGATGCAGGTGCTGGTGAACCCGAGATCAGCAGGCTTGGGAGCAGGACTCTTGCTGGCAGGCTCTGAAGATTGACGAATCCCAAGATTGACAGGTAAGCTGCTAGGTCAAGTCCCAATAACTGGAGGTCAGAGGGCGAGAGAGGGCTGCTGGATCCAGAACAAGCCAAAAGCCTTGGTAAGGTGAGCAGGAAAGAAGTAGGGGGCAGAGAGTGGAGAGATGAAGGCTGGGGGGGTGGTACCTGCTGATACCACTCGGCAGATTCCATCATGGAAGTAATCACATACCAGTGTTCAACAGGGAAGTGATCACAACATTATACAACTGCCAAGACACTGAGAATCATGGCCTAGCCAAGTTGGCACACAATCTTAACCATCACGTCTGGGGTGAAGACCAGGAATTCACATTTCTAACAGATTACCAGAGTTACAGATACTGCTGGTCCAGGAACACAATTTGTGAAGCGCTGCACTACGATATACAGATTGAATTCAGTCAACAGCTTGTCCCTCATTGTTAAAGATCCTTATCCCCTCACTGTCTCTTAGCGTTCTAAACTAACGCCATTGCACGTAGGCAATGGATACACCTCTTTCTCAATTTTCAGGAATGTCTAACTTCTACCAAACTTGTAAATGAATACCAGCTACTCGGTGGCCCAAGGTTAAGTATCAACTTTTTCTAAAGCAGCAACATATGAAGAATCTAATAAAAGATTAAGTAAATCTAGTAAAAAAAAAAAAAAAAGCCAAAATTAAGTACAGAGAAATCTTTTATTCACACAGTAGATTCTCATCCATCACTTTTGTATGTGTGTATGTGTGATACCTCTTTTTTTCTAAGTCTCAACATGGTTTCCTCATGCTGCCTAGTGGATGCTTTGTTGGGGGAAAAATCAGTTTAAGAATGACTTTTTTCCTGCTTGGTACAAAACTGAGGCCTTCTGAAAACTTAGAACTCTACTTAAGAAGTTTTCAATTTGCCCTTTCTGGGGAAATCTTCGATCTTTGTGTGATGGTGGGCAAAGTATACGGACATGCCGAAAAAATGGTTACAGGGAGAAGGGGAAGGCAGCAGGCCCCCCCAAGCCTGAAGTTTCTCAACCAGATCCCGAGTGACTTCATCCCATGTACCTTCAAAAGGGTGGCATGGGAGAATAAAATCCAGGTCAAAGCATAACCTTGGATTTCCAGACTCAAATTAAAATTTTGAGGATTTTGATTTAAACTCTGGCAAGACATAACTTCCTATTTGTAAGAAAAATTGCTTAAAAAGTTTTCTTGGATGTCAAATATTTCTGACCAAAAAGAATTTTTAATGATTGTTTATGAATCAGAAATACCTGGAATAAATTTCCATTTAAGTATATACAGATTTAAATGTTCAAACCAAACCAAACCCATGGCTGTTGAGTCGATTCCAACTCATAGCGACCCCTATAGGACAGAGTAGAACTGTCCCCATAGGGTTTCCAAGGCTGTAAATCTTTACAGAAGCAGACTGCCACGTCTTGCTCCCATAGAGCGGCTGGTGGGTTCAGAGCATCAACATTTTGGTTAGCAGCTGAGCGCTTTATCTACTTTGCCACCAAGTCTTCTCAGTTTAAATATTAAGTAGGAGAAAACGCTTGATAAGAACGTACTTGAAATTCACTGAACTCAGAAGGTTTAAAAAATAATTGAAAATAAAACTGGTCAGGCTTAGCTACCCTTTCTTTGGGTCCTGTGACTGGCTACACCAATGCACGAGGCTTTGGCTTTGTGCCATGTTCCTCCCTCCTCTTCACAGCAGCCTAGGATTTGCCTCAATGGCTGGTATAACTGTTCTGAATCCCTTTCCTGACTTCTTCAATGCCAGTCAAGGACACAGATGACTTTGTCTAGGTGGCCTCCAAAATGGGCATGATCATCTACAAAGAACAAGGTGGCCAAAGCTGACTTTCAGCAGATTCCAAAGGCACTCTAGTCCATTTGTTTTTTGTTTGCTGGGGAAATGATTTTTCTGCCAATCCATCCGTTTTTCCTTTTAGGCCATTAAGAACTGAGAATGGCTAAAAGGAATGCCAGCTTCTTGGAGGTTGCAGAATTGGTCATTTTTCTCCATGAGCATCATAAGAATTTCAGGAGACATATAAGTTGAAATTACAGCACATTTGCAACCTAGTTTCCTCTCTTTCAAAGTCTTTGGGTGGTGCAAATGATCAATGTGCTTGGCTGCTAACCAAAGGTTGCAGGTTCAACTCTATCCAGAGGTGCTTCAGAAAAAGGCCTGGTGGTCTACTCCTGAAAAATCAGCCATTGAAAACCCTATGGAGCACGGTTCTGCTCTGATATACATGAGACCATCATGAGCCAATATGGACTCTATGAGAACTAGTAACTGGTTTCTGTCCCTCAATGACTTATGCTTTGAAGATATAAACTTGGAACTTAGTAATAGAACCAGGGTAATTGTTGGCTGTCGTGATAGGTTGTATGCTGCTTCCAGGTATTTGGCACACCTCTCTCTTGGGCCCATCCATTAGGGACCGTTCCCTGGCCTGGCCCTATACTGGGCCTCTACTCCTTGGCTTCAGATGCGACCATGTGACTAGATTTAGCCAATGGACTGTAAGCAGTGGTGACTCATTCCACACCTGAACAGTAGAAGACTCATCCATCACACCATTTTGCTACCGTTCTTGCCCTCACCTCAGATTGGGGCTGTTCCTTGTTCTGGGGCACGGAAGGAAGGAGACACTCGGTGACAAGCCACAGCTGAACCACACCTACAGCTGAACTCTTGCTACTGTAAGCCACTGAATTCTGGGAGTTGTTTGTTATCGAAGCAAAACCTAGTGTAACCCTGACAACAGAAATGTCCTTACTACGTGTGTTTGTATCTTAGGATTACACCCACTCCTCACTTACTGACATGGTTAGATTCCAAAGACTAGGTCATTATGTGAAAATCAGTGTTACTCAAAAACGCGGGATGACCACATCAGATTACAAAATGGAAGATGACTACGTCATTACATAACTGCCAAAGTACATCATTATATAAGGGCCAAATTACATCATTACTGCCAAACCACTGGGAATCATGGCCCAGCCAAGCTGACACATAACTTTAACCATTAGAGCCAGCGTTACTCTTGCCTCACACCTCGGTGTTCATTACTGCCAGATGTACATCGTTAATGTGCAAAATAATCAGGTAGCAGATTTTTTACTATTGTCATAAATGTGAAATGTTGGATAGCCAGATAGTAAGTGAGGAGTAGGAGTATATGCCTGACTTACAAGGTAGTGCACTTAAAGGAAAGACAACGTGAAATCCTGAAATATCCCAATGTAAACTCCGAATGTTGGTCTATGACTAAACACCAAATAGAGAAGGAAACTCAAACCTAACAAGAATCTAACAGAAAGAATATTTGTCTGATTCCTAAGGACAACATAGAAAAGGTGAATATTTCTTCCCATTAAATTACTTCGACCCCCATGTGTCTGTCAGTTTGTCATACTGTGGGGGCTTGTGTGTTGCTGTGATGCTGGAAGCTATGCCACCAGTATTCAGATACCAGCAGGGTCACCCATGGCAGACAGTTTTCAGATGAGCTTCCAGGCTAAGACAGACTAGGAAGAAGGGCCCGGCAGTCTACTTCTGAAAAGAATTAGCTAGTGAAAACCTTGTGAATAGCAGCAAAACATTGTCTGATATAGTGCCGGAAATTGAGCCCCCCATGAAAGAAGGCACTCAAAAGACAATTGGAGAAGAGTTGCCTCCTCAAAGTAGAGTCTACCTTAATGATGTGGATGGAGTCAAGCTTTCGGGACCTTCATTTGCTGATATGGCACGACTCAAAATGAGAAGAAACAGCTGCAAACATTCATTAACAATTGGAACCTAGTTGTCTGATGTATGAATCTAAGAAAATTGGAAATTGTCAAAAATGAAATGGAACACATAAAAATCAACATCCTAGGCATTAGTGAGCTGAAATGGACTGGTATGGGCCATTTTGAATCAGACAATCATATGGTCTACTATGTTGGGAATGACAAATTGAGGAGGAATGTTGTTGCATTTATCATCAAAAAGAATATTTCAAGATCAGTCCTGAAGTACAGCACCGTCCATATGCCTACAAGGAAGACCAGTTAATACAAGTATTATTCAGATTTACACGCCAACCACTAAGGCCAAAGATGAAGAAGATTTTTACCAGCTTCTGCAGTCTGAAATTGATCCAGCATGCAATCAGGATGCATTGATAATTACTGGCGATTGGAATGTGAAATTTGGAAACAAAGAAGAAGGATCCATAGCTAGAAAATATGGCCTTGGTGTTAGAAATGATGCCAGAGATCACATGATTGAATCCTGAAAGACCAATGACTTCTTCATTGCAAACATCTTTTTTCACCAACATAAATGGTGACTATACATGGACCTCTCCAGATGGAATACATAGATATCAAATTGACTACATCTGTGGAAAGAGACGATGGAAAGCTCAGTATCATCAGTCAGAACAAGGCCAGGGGCTGACTGTGGAACACAGCAACAATTGCTCATAAGCAAGTTCAAGCTGAAACTGAAGAAAATTAGAACAAGTCCATGAGAGTGAAAGTATACCTTGAATATATCCCACTTGAATTTAGAGACCATCTCAAGAATAGATTTAACACGTTGAACACTAAGGACCAAAGACCAGACGAGTTGTGGAATGGTATCAAGGACATCATACATGAAGAAAGCAAGAGATCATTAAAAAGACAGGAAAGAAAGAAAAGACCAAAATGGATGTCAGAAGAAACTCTGAAACTTGCTCTTGGACATCGAGCAGCTAGAGCAAAAGGAAGAAATGATGAAGTAAAAGAGCTGAACAGAAGGTTTCAAAGGGCAGCTTGAGAAGACAATGTAAAGTATTATAATGACACGTGCAAAGAGCTGGAGATAGAAAACCAAAAGGGAAGAACACGCTCGGCGTTTCTCAAGCTGAAAGAACTGAGGGAAAAATTCAAGCCTAGAGTTGCAATACTGAAGGATCTATGGGGAAAATATTAAGCGACTCAGGAAGCATCAAAAGAAGATGGAAGGAATACACAGAGTCACTACACCGAAAAGAATTGGTCAACTCTCAAGCATTGCAGGAGGTAACATACGATCAGGAGCCAATGGTACTGAAGGAAGAAGTCCAAGCTGCACTGAAGGCAGTGGTGAAAAACAAGGCTCCGGAAATTGATGGAATACCAATTGAGTTGTTTCAACAAACGGATGCAGTACTGGAAGTGCTCAGTTGTCTATGCCAAGAAATTCGGAAGACAGCTACCTGGCCAACCAACTGGAAGAGATCCATATTTATGTCTATTCCCAAGAAAGGTGATTCAATCAAATGAGGAAATTATTGGACAATATCATTAAAATAGCACACACAAACAAAATTTTGCTGAAGATCAATCAAAAGCAACTGCAGTGTTACATCAGCAGGGAACCGCCCGAAATTCAGGCCTGATTCAGGAGAGGACGGGGAACCAGGAGTATCACTGCTGATGTCAGATGGAGCCTGGCCGAAAGCAGAGAATGCCAGAAGGCTGTTTACCTGTGTTTTATTGACTATGCAAAGGCATTTGACTGTGTGGATCATAACAAATTATAGATAACATTGCAAAGAATGGGAATTCCAGAACAATTTAATTGTGCTCACGAAAAATCTGTACATAGATCAAGACACAATTTTCAGACAGAACAAGGGGAACTGCGTGGTTTAAAGTCAAAAAAAGGTATGTGTCAGGGTTGTATCCTTTCACCATACTTATTCAGTCTCTATGCTGAGCAAGTAATCCTAGAAGCTGGACTATATGAAGAAAGGAAGAAATCATTAAAAAGACAGGAAAGAAAGAAAAGAGCAAAATGGATGTCAGAAGAAACTCTGAAACTTGTTCTTGAATGTCGAGCAGCTAGAGCAAAAGGAAGAAATGATGAAGTAAGGACTGGAGGAAAACTCATTAAAAACCTGTGCTATGCAGATAACACAACCTTGCTTGCTGAAAGTGAAGAGGACTTGAAGTATTTACTAATGAAGATCAAAAACCACAGCCTTCAGTATGGATTGCACCTCAACATAAAGAAAACAACCCTCACAGCTGGACCAATGAGCAACATCATGATAAACGGAGAGAAGATTGAAGTTGTCAAGGATTTCATTTTACTTGAATCCACAATCAGCACCCATGGAAGCAGCAGTCAAGAAATCAAAAGACGCATTGCATTGGGTAAATCTGCTGCAAACCCAAAACCAAAAAACCTCTTTAAAGTGTTGAAAAGCAAAGATGTCACCTTGAAGACTAAGGTACACCTCACCCAAGCCATGGTATTTTCAATCGCATCATATGCATGTGAAAGCTGGACAATGAGTAAGGAAGACTGAAGAAGAATTGAGGCCTTTGAATTATGGTATTGGTGAAGAATACTGAGTATACCACGGACTGCCAAAAGAATGAAAATCCGTCTTGGAAGAAGTACAACCAGAATGCTCCCTAGATGCAAGGAAGGCAAGACTGCATCTTACATACTTTGGACGTGTTGTCCGGAGGGATCAGTCCCCTGGAGAAGGACATCATGCTTGGTAGAGTGCAGGATCAGCAGAAAAGAGGAAGACTCTAAATGAAATGGATTGACACGGTGGCTGCAACAATGGGCTCAAGCATAACAATGATTGTGAGTATGGCGCAGAACCAGGCAGTGTTTCGTTCTATGGTACACAGGATCACTGTGAGTTGGAACTGACTTGACAGCACCTATCAACAACAACAACAGCAACAACAATTACTTCAAAACCAATATTTAAATTATTTACCATAAAGAAGACAACTTTTCAGGGGAATTTATAAGGGCATCATATCCTAACACTCTAATCTTTTGTGGACGAATAAGCTCCTGGTTTGAGGACCTGGAGGCCTCTTGATCCATGAGGACACAGATACACTGAGCTGGCCTGGGGCCATTATCATCATAGAGTTTATAGCTTTCATTTGGGAAGGGTCAAGGAACTTTTCATATCAATTACAAACATTTTATGTAATCTTTCTTTTTACTTTGTGAAGGAAGTATTATTTTCTCCATTTTCTAAATGAAGAAACTAAGGTTAGAGAGATTAAATAACCTATATACATCCAAATGATGGTGAAGAACACTGAATATACTGTGAAATTCTAAAAGGACAAACAAATAAGTCTTAGAAGAAATACAACCGAAATGTTCCTTAGAAGCGAGGACGGTGAGGCTTCAGCTCACTTACTTTGGACACATCAGCAGGAAAGACCAATCACTAGAAAAGAGCACTACGTTTGGAAAGGTGGAGAGTCAGTGAAAATGAAAGAGTGTCTCAATGATAACGGGATAGTTGGTAAGTGAGGAGTAGTGAGGAATTGAGACAATAGCCTCAATGATGGACTCAAACACACAAACAAGTAGGAAGATAGCACAGGCAATGTTTCCTTTTATTATACATAAGGTTGCCTTGAGTTGGAGCTGACTTGATGATAACTAACAACAACAACAACAAAAAAGCACACGTTCGAAAAGCTAATAAATAAGGAGGTAGTTAGCAAACCAGATTTGTCTGCCTCCATGGCCGTGCTCCTGTCTAACTACTGTCCTACCTCTGTCCTCAAAATTAACTCAACAAGAGATGGAGCATAAAATAAGTTCCTGCTCCCTAAGTGTTAACATCTATTATAGGATTAATAGTTACAGTTGCTTATCCTGAGCCAAGCCTTATATAGGGTGATATATACTAATTGGGAGACACTGGGTGGTGCAAATTGTTAATGTGCTTGCAGCTAACTGAAAGTTTGAAGGTTCAAGTCTACCCAGAGGTTCCTGGGAAGAAAAGACTGGCCATCTAATTCTGAAAAATCAGCCACTGAAAATCCTATGTAGCACAATTCTACTCTGACACACGTAGGGTTGCCATGAGTCAGAATCAACTGGATGGCAACTGGAAATGGATATCTGACTTCTCACGTAAATTCTGAAATAGATACTGGTATTGTTCCCATAGCCCAGATGAGGAAACTGTGATGCAGAACAAGGTCTGTCTGAATCCATAGTCCATGCTTCTAATCTCAATAACAGTGGTTTTCTAATTTCAGCGAGTATCAGATTCACCTGGGGGGCTTCATAAAATGCAAATGGCTTCTGATTCAGTAGGTCTGGGGTGGGGCCCAAGAACATGCATTTCTAGTATGTTCCCAGGTGGTACAGATGATGATGGTCCAGGGACCACACTTTAAGAACCATTGTCTGACACATTTGCCACTTAATGAGTTGTATAGAAATATGTAGGAAATTAAGAAGTACATAAATTAGGTTGTATAAAGAAATCAGCCTCATTATGTTCAAACAAAGGAATGGATTCTTTGGGATGAGAAGGAAGAAAATGTCAAAGGGGTTAAACACACAAATATGGTAGCTACCAGGCAGAGTTTTCAATTAGCCGGAAAAAATTTCCTGGAGGAAAACTAATTTCTGGGAGAGATATGCAACTGATTGAAAATTGCTTGGAGGTTTCTTCCTTGGATTATGGGTGAACTGTGTGCATGTACGTGTACGTGTACATTTACACAGGTACTTCTAAATCCCAAGTGATCATGAGACTGTTAGGATGTGTCCACTATCCAATCTGATTGGGTCACATACACAAATACACTTTACAAAGTGTTAGCAACTGAAAGCAGTTATTATTTATAGGCGGTAAACAGAAAACAACAGAACAGGTTTAAGGCAAAGCTATCCCCTCCACTTTTACCAGTACCCCACTTAGCATCGTAGGAGAGGAACCTACTTATTTCTCAGAGGGGATGGGCTCACCCTTCCCAAATTACCAGTGTCCATTTCCATGTCACTGGGTGGGCACACCAGGTGTGAGCAGGTGTCTCTCTCTCCCAGCAGGTGTGTTGTCAGCTCAGGTCAGGTGCAGCATAACTGTTTTCTTTCTCTCTCTCTGTGGCTTTTCTTGGCTGGGTCTGGCCCCCTGTTCTTGCTGGTTCAGCTCTCAACCAGCAGCTTCAGGACAACCCTGGGCCAGTGCCAGGGTATGCCCAATCCTCTGTAGGCCTCCTTTCAGCCCTCTCAGATTACAGCTTTCAGCACAACCAGCCAGAGCGTCTGCTGATGCCAAAGGCAGGACAGCTCAGCCCCCACACTGCCGCTTGCTCTGCTTGGCTGCCTACCTGCACAGGCCCTGATTGTGGCTGCTTCCCCTTTAAGAGGCACTCAGCTCCACTGGCGACCTCCTGTCTGGAGGTGCCTAGCTCAACTCCATGGGCGAATTGCCTACTGCCAGTCTTGTGGGTTCAGCTACTCACGCTGCAACCATTCCTCTCTGCTGTGCTTGCCACCATTTCTCTCAGTCATTGGTGTCACCTGCCAGTGTAACAGCCCTTGACCTGTATTACAGCTCCTCTAGAAGGTTCTCAAAACAGGGCCCCATGTCCAAAGGACGGGCTTTACTCCTGGCTCTCCTCCATCAGGAAGCCCAACCTAAGCCTCAGCGTGCTAGGGTTTTTATCAGTCACTGGGCAGGCCCCCCAGCCAAGCTGTGTAAAAATGAATAGAAAACCAACCAATCTCTTATAAGCTGCTTATGCAGATAGCAAACCAACTAATCCTTCAGCAGATTGTGGCCAGACCAATTATTCTGGGAGAATGACAAACCCAGGGCCAGAAAGGTCACATAAAGAAAACTCATTGAACCACGATGGTATCACCACAGAGTAGCTTTTGGTGTTGCTTTGGCTGGAGAAATGGAGGACAGTGGCACGATCCTAGGTTCTAGGGCCCAGAGGGCTAAGTCTGGGAAGACCTTAGCAGTCCTTTCATTCAACCTTTCCCTGAGAATGTGGTGGAGACATTTCACAAGGAAAGGGATTTGTGGTCAAGGAATTTTAGAATGGAGTTCTTGGATGGTACAAGCAGTTAACATGCTCAGCTGCCAACTGAAAGGTTGGAGGTTCAAGTCCACCCAGTGGTGCCCCAGAAGAAAGGCCTGGCAAGCTACTTCCAAAAAAAAAAAAAAAGAAAAAAAAAATCAGGTGTTGAAAACCCTATGGAGCACAGTTCTATTCTGATACACATGGGTCATCGTGAGTCAGAGTCAATTCAACAGCAACTGTAATTTTGGAAAGCTTTGTTTTTGTTTTTTTTTGCCTACTGAAGCCCCAAATACTTCTGCTGACTCACCTTTTGGAGTGTCACACTGCACATTTGTCTATTACAGGCTCTGAAAAGGCCCTACGGCAAAGAAACCTGCTTCGCTAGACAGTAGAACTGTGAAAGCCAGAACCTGTGGAAGGCAGAAACCTGTCAGAGATGGAAAGCTCAAATATCTTCCACTAAAACAAGCTATAGAAAAGTGGTAAGACTGTACCTCATCAAAAGTGGAAAACTTATGAGGCCTAGAAAAACGAGGCAGTCCCGCTGAGTTCCAGCTGTCACAGGTTTCAGTGTATATCTGGCATTTGGGGACACTTTGAGGAATGTGGTAGAGGTCTGAACCCCTCACTTTACATCTGGGGAAAAAGGGAAGCAAAAATTGTCCAGAGTGACTGAGCCAGAGGCGGGGGAGGGCTGGAAGCAAGCTTTTGTGATTTTAGTCCATTTTATGGACAAACCTTTCTCTTTGTTGCCATGAATGCCTTGAGGTGAGCTATCCATCTGGCTGTCTGTTGAAGGCAGCATAGAACAGTGTGGGCCCACAACTGGCAACATCAGCGTCACTTGGAAGCTTGTTGGTATTGCTGCCATTGTCGTTAGTCGCCATAGAGTGGGCTCCTCCTTAGGGTGACCTTATGTATAAAGGAATGAAATGTTGCCCGGTCCTGCACCACCTTTATAATCATTGGTATGTTTGAGTCCATTGTTGTGGCTATTATGCCAATCCCTCTCATGGAGGGTTTCCCTTGTTTTCGCTGATCCTCTACTTTATGAAACATGATGTCCTTTCCTAGCGATTGGTCTTTCCTGATGACATATCCAAAGTAAATAAGTTGAAGTCTTGCCACCCTTGCTTCTAAAGAGCATTCCAGTTGTGTTTTTTTCTAAGACTGATTTTTTTGTTCCTTTGGTAGCCCATGGTATAGTTAATATTTTTACCAACACCTTAGTTCAAATTCATCCATCACTCTTCCTCATTGTACAACTTTTGCCTGTGTATGAGGTGATGGAAAAAGTCATGGCTTGGGTCAGGCCCACCTCGGACATCAAAGTGACATCTTTGCTTTCAGGTGGGAGCTTATTAGAAATGTACATTCTCAGGTCTCAGCCCTGAGCTACTGCATCAGAATCTCCGAGGGTGCTGCCCGAAAATCGGTGGTTAAAGAACTAGTATTAAGAACTCAATTTTCCAAAGGCTGATGGGGCTAGAGTCTGTCAGGGTTGGCTTGGAGAGGACTTCTGGTTGCCCCAACAATATGCTGAAAATCATCACGTATTCCACTGAAGGCAAGTCTCCCATTTTGGATTGCATGTGAGCATCCAATGATCCAGTGTGCCTTTTTCCTGAGTTTTCATTCCATTATTGTTTCAAATTTCAAGAGCCCTATAAAGAATTCTTTCGCGTCTCCAAATGTGGTTTGCATAGTTATACTCCTCAATTCAGATTCTTTTTTGTATATATATATTTCTTCTTTTTCTTGTTCCATAGAACATCAACCGTTCTCTACTCTACAAGGACAGGTTTAAACAGACCCTAGATTCCACAGGACACTCATTTCCCATTTTCCATAGCAAAGAATCTGAGCCCTGGAATAGTCGGAGATATCGTTTGCTGGATATTTTTTGTAAAGACTGTTTAATTTCAGGCCCTTTATTTGCAAGAGGGCTGGCTAACCCAAATAAAACATTATACATCTGTCTGTTGTTATGAGTGACCAACTTCAGCTGAACATTATTACTTAATAACAGTTAACTTTCCTATAGAGTAAGAATGTGCAGCAGTGAAGAGCAGATGGAAATTTCCTTTGGTTTACCACCCTTGGTCTCACCCTGCTCCAACATGTGGAGACCTTGGGTAATAAGCATACTCTCCCCTCTAATCACAGCAAAGCTTGCATGCATTGTTGTGAAATGACCAGTAAAACAGGAAAATTTGTGTTTGAGGGGTGGGGAGGGGGAACAGTATTGCATAGCTTCCCTAATGCAGTGCCCAAACCTTTCTCTCCAGAGAAGAGATTTCTTCAGCTAGCTTGTGGAATCTCACTCTGATTCTCATCTGGATTTTTTTCAGGTGTGATACAGGGGAGAAAATGGTGCAAAACAGTAGCATTTCGTTAAGGAGGAGGGAAAGTAGGACATTTGGGTTTACCTGTTGCCTGAAATAAATTGGGGTCACTATGAGGAGGAGAGGAAACCCTGGTGGCTAGTGGTTAAGAGCTACCTCTGCTAACCAAAAGGTCGGCAGCTCCTTGGAAACTCTATGGAGCAGTTCTACTCTGTTCTTGGGGTTGCTAGGAGTTGGAATCCACTAGACCGCAACTGGTTTGGTTTGGTTTTATGAGTCGCAACCAACTTGACAGCACCTAACAACAACAGCAACAGCCCTGGTGGCACAGTGGTTAAGAGCTTGGCTGCTAACTGAAAGGTCAGCACTTTGAATCCACCAGCCACTCCTTGAAACCCTGTGGGTAGTTCTACTCTGTACCATTGGGTTGCTATGGGTCAGAATGTATGCCACGGCATTTTTTTTTTTTAAAGATGGTTCAAAAGGAGTCCTGGTAGCGCTTGGCTGCTAATCAAAAGATTGGGCATCTGAAACCCACCAGTTGCCCCAAGGGAGAAAGATGTAGCAGTCTGCTTCCATAAAGAGTAAACTCAAATCCATTGCCATGGAGTTGATTCCAACTCATAGTGACCCTATAGGACACAGAACCGTCCCATAGGGTTTCCAAGGAGTGGCTGATGGATTTACACTGCCAACTTTGGTTAGCAGCCAAACTCTTAACCACTGTGCCACCAGGCCTCCCCCTAAAGTCTACGGTGCTGGAAATCCTATGGGGAATTCTGACCTAGGGTCACTATGAGTTGGAATTGAATGGATGTCAGCGGTTTTTTTTTTTTGGTGGTTAAAACGATTTGCGCTTGAGTACCTGGGTGGTGCAAGCACTTAAGTTCTTGACTACTAGCCAGAAGGCTGGTGGTTCGAACTCACGCAGAGGCACCTTGGACAACAGGTCTGGTGATCTGCTTCTGAAAGTCCACATAGCCTTGAAAACCCTATGGAGAATTTCTGCTCTGAAAGACCGTAAATCTTTATGAAAGCAGATTGCCACATCTTTCCCCTTGGAGCGGCTGGTGGGTTTCAAACTTCTGATCTTTTGGTTAGCAGCCCAGCGCTTAGCCACCATGCCACCAGGGCTCCTTTTCACCTGGATGAGAAGGGTAGACTTCTTTGTTGAATTCCAAGCTGATTATTTTCACGTTTGAAATTATGTTCCAGGCAAAGGAAATTATTACTCTAGGTTGATATGGAGCCAAGTTATTTAACAACAGAATGAACGTCAAAAGGTTTTGAGATTCAGGCTCACTGTCAGTTTAAACTTTGACCACATTTCCCTGATGGAGCAACTGGATCTCGCAGGATCCCAAGGGAACTCAGCTGATACCAAGAGTCTTGGACTGTGGTCAATTTGCTTTAAAGACTGGTCATATTCTGAGTTGTCTGCTTGTCCCAAAGTTTAAAACATAGATGCTTGTGATTTTTGCATGGTAATAAGAAAATTTCAAGCCTCAAAATAACTTCACATTCAAAGTCTGGAGCCCCTCCTAAGTTAACTAATCTTCATCAGTAAACGGTGTAAGAAAACACATTCTAACCAGCTGTAGTTAATTACCTGGAAGGTTCTTGTCTCACTTTGGGTGTTTTTAGGGCTGCCAGGAAAAATACAAGAAACCCAGTTCAATTCGGATTTCAGATGGACGACGAATAATTTTTTTAGTGTATGTCCCCTGCAATATTTGAGACATACTTATTTACAAAAACTATTCATTGTTTCTCTGAAATTCATGTGTGTATTGTATTTTTTTTAAGTACAGCAGAGTCCTATGTTTTTATTTGCTATATCTGACAATCCTAGGGAAGAGGAAATTTTTGCTCAAAAGTACCCAAGAAGGCCAAAGAAAGACAAGGTTTAATGTACAGGCAAAATTCTTAGAAGACCAGCAACCCAGATTTTTCTAGTACTATCCGCTGTGTTGTTGAGTCAATTCTGACTCATAGTGACCCTATAGGACAGAGTAGAGCTGCCCCATAGGGTTTCCAAGTTGCAGCTGGTGGATTTGAACTGCCAAACTTCTGGTTAGCAGCCAAGCTCTTAACCACTGAACCACCAGGGCTCCTTCTAGTACAAGAAACTCTGAAAACAAATCTAAGCATTGTGGAATGGGGTACAGTGTTTTCATGCATGTATACCAGGTCTTATTCTTAGCCATTTTTGGATTATGGTCCTTTTTGTCAGCCTGATGAGACCTATGACAGTCTCAGAATAATCTTTTAAATAGATGAAAATAAAATAAACAAGGTTACAAGAGCCACTAACAATGTGAAAATGTGCTCATCAAGATATTGAACAAAAAAATTGTGCTTCTTTCCCGGGTATGAAATAATGAGACTTAGAGCTTTGAAGCTGTGTGGCAGAAGTGTTATTTGAAGACCTTTGAAGCGCCTACAATGTGACGTTGAAATTTCTACAATTTCTCACAGTGATGAAGTCACAGTTGCTGCTAATACAACTGTGGTTTGTTGTACACACATTTGTAGTGAAAAAATATAGATTTTAGTTGGTCATTGAAAATAAGTTGTTTTTGTTTTTCCTCATCCTAGGTCATGGATCTTCCTGAATTCTACCCTTGACCTCTCAATGCTCCTTGGACCTAGACCTGGATTTACACACTGATGTAGATATTATTTCCAAAGTAATTCTGATAATGTCACAGAAATTGGGCCAACCTATCGAATCCTTCTTGATGAATTCTCCTCGCACACTCTCTCTTGAATTGTTTAACAGTTAGCCGTGTCAAACACTGCGTCTTTTATAAGAATAGCCTGGATACTTAATGGTTAGAATCATAGTTAATTCTCTTTCCAATAGGACATGATTATAGTATGCACTACTGTTACTGTGGAGACACAGTGGTGCAGTGATTAAGAGCTCAGCTGCTAACCAAAAGGTTGGCTGTTCGAATCCACCAGCCGCTCCTTGAAACCCTATGAGGCAGTTCTATGCTGTCCTATAGGATTGCTATGAGTTGGAATCGACTCAACAGAGAGCGTTTGGTTTTTTGGTGAATATTAATAGTGAGTATTAAGCTTGTGCTGATGGAATTGGACCAACGATATCAACGGGGAGACATTCCACCACCCTTCTCTACTCTGGAAGTAACAGTACACTTTCTTGCGTTGAAACGAAGGAGGAAACAATAGCAAACAGCTGAGATAGGTACATAATTCTTGGTCATGATGGCCTCATGGTAGCATTTCTCTGAATTAGGTAAACTGGAGCTTTCCAGTTAATACACTATGCAGCCACGTGAGCTGTATATTATGGTTTTCTCATAACTCTTACCAGGAAAAAAGAAAGCTTATTCAACTGCAGAGTGCTGATTCCAACAACACTCCATTTCAGGATCCTCCAGCGGCTCCCATTGCTGACAGGTGAAATCCTGAATACCTTTGCAAAGCAAAAGGAAACTCTTAAGAACCGGCTCCACCCTCCCTCCTCATGGGCTTTGTTCTCCTCAGTCTATAGGCTGGGTCTGTACTTGCCTTCTCCTGAGCAGCCAGACGCCCTCACGGCTCCAAGTCTGAGAGGTGGCAATTCCTTCCTGAACTTTCTCCATTCCCCCACTTCTTGGTTACCTCCCACCGACCCTTGAAGAGTCAGGTTGAACATTACCTCCTCTGTACTTAAAAAAAAAAAAACTTCTTCAGAGGCAGCGGAGTGTAGAAGGTCAGAGTACAGGACTCTGCTTCTGTAAGTACTAGTGGGGTGACTTAGAGCAAGTTTCTTAACCTCTCTGACATTCCATTTTCTCATCTGCAGAATGGTAGTAATAATAATTACTATTGTTGGGGAGATTCAGTGGTAGAATTCTCACGTTCCATGCAGGAGACCTGGGGTCCATTCCCAGCCAAAGCACCTCATGGACAACCACTACCTGTCTGTCAGTGGAGGCTTGTGCATTGCTATGATGCTGAGCAGATTTCATCAGAGCTTCCAGACTAAGATGGACTAGGAAGAAAGGCCTGGCAATCTACTTCCAAAAATTGGCCAATGAGAATGCTATGGGTCACAACACTCTGGTCTGCAACTGATCATGCAGATGGTGCAAGACTGGGCAGTGTGTCATTCTGTTGTGCACAGGGTCAATGAGTTGGGAACTGACTCCATGGCAGCTGACAGTAACAACAACAAGTGGATGAGACTCCCCTAGAGACAGCAGAGGGGAGACGCGATCCCAAACTGAGCCCTGGGCAGCCTTAGGGCCAGGGCTGGCCAAAGACTGAGAAGGAACCACCCATCCAAGAAGCATAAAAGCACAAGGGACTCATTTTCACTTATTAAGCTACCAAAGGTTTAAAACAAATATGTCAGCGTTCCACATGGACAAGTTTGCAGAGAGGAACAGCTTCGTACATGGCTTCTGATAGAGTAATTTGGTATAGCATTTTTTTGGCTGCAACTTGACAGTGTGTACCAAAAGTTTTAAACTATTTCTTGATACTCTTTGACCTGGTAAATTTACTTCTAAGAATTAATAGAGAAAGTGGGTCAGGATTATGTACGAGAGAGCTCTCTCCATTATTATGCTATTAAGACATTCAAAACAACCTGGATATCCAATAATCTATACATGATTTTAAATTTATAAAATATTTATAAGCTGAAATACGATGTAGTCTTTAAAAACCATGGGAAAATGCTATGATAGGTTAAATAAAAAGGGCAATCAATAAAGCTGAACATACAGTGGAATTACTCTGTTTTTCTCTCTTTAGGTAAGATTAAAGCAAAATGCCTCAAAAACGTTAACAGCAGTTATCTCTTTAAAGGAAAACAAAATTAGAATGATTTTTCAACCAGACTTTCCATTTTTATGCAGTTAATCTGAAAATTCAATTTCCCTAGCACAGACCTTTCCAGGCATTCCAGATTTTACTGTAAATGAAAAGTGCTTACCATGTTCTACTGAGAAACTTTCCACACACTCTTGTGGCCAAACCTTATGAAATAATTTACTCTTGGAGACACTTCAGTTATAAAAATCCAAGAGCCTAGTATTCAGTATGGATTGACACAGTGGCTGCAACAATGGGCTCAAACGTAGCAAGGATTGTGAGGATGGCGCAGGACAGGACAATGTTTTGTTCTGTTATACTTAGAGTCGCTATGAGTCAGAGCTGACTCAAGGCACCTAACAACAACGACAGCAGTATTCAGTAAGGAGTCCTTGGATGGTGCAAATAAATAGTTAAGCGCTCAGGTACTAACAAAGGTTGATGGTTCGAACCAACCCAAAGGTGCCTAGGAAGAAGGGTCTGACAATCTGCTTCCCAAAGGTGCAAGACTGGACAGTGTTTTTTTCCCAAAGGTCACCATCATTGAAAACCCCATGAAGTGCAATTCTACTCTGCAACACATGGAGTCGCTATGAGTCGGAATCAACTGGACTCCAACTTGTTTTTTTTTCAGTAAGTGTTTAAGATTATCATTTTATGTCAAGTTAATGTTCACTTTTAATTGATTGAATTAGAGGAAGTTAACACTTCACCAAAAGAGAGTGCCCAACACTCTTGCCCAGGTAGGTCCTTTTACCTCAAATTTCTTCTCTTCTGTGTGCCTGAAAAACTCCTATTTATCCCTCAAGGCCCAACCCAAATGTCCCCTCCTCAGGCTTCAGGTGGAGCCCATCCTGCTCCTCTCTTTTGTCTTTTGCAAGTTGTGTACATCTGATGGTAACACTCACTCCACTGCCCTAATGATCTGTTCTCAAGCTTGTCCTTCTGTTACACCAGGCTCTGTGGAGTGGGTGTTTAATCCATCTTTTTATCTCTAACGACAAGTACAATGCCTGGCACATATAGGGACTTAATGTTTGAGAGTGAAGCAGGATGGGCAGGAAGAAGGGAGAGTGGGAGGAGACGCTGTTCGAGTCAACTCTGAGTTGTCCAGATTCCATAACTAATTTACCTCATTTAAGGATACCATACATGATGTTCTAAGTCAAAGAGGAAGCCAGTCCAGAGCTAGGCACATGGGGGCCCCAAATACTCAACTGAGTTGAATGCTGGAGCTAGGCATAAAGACTTAGACGTCTGATTTGGGTTCCTAGCACAAAGAACATCATACAATACCCTACCTGGAGTGAAGATGGGTTGTGCATTTCCCAAATTTATGAAAACAATAAACACCATGGGTATCAATACATGCAATTTCTTCCAACAAATTATTTTCTGTTTGTGTTTCATGATCCAAGAGGCCCCAAGCACTCTGTACATTGCATATAAAGGGATCTAAGATTTCCTTCAGACCTCTCTTTGCTTCCATAGTCCAGGGGGTCTCCAATGTGGGGTATACCAGTAATCCACCCAGGGCAGTGAGAAGATGTTAGAAGTACTCACATTTAGTTTTTACCATATCTTTTTAAATTTTTGCCGATATTTAAAAATGTACTTAGTATATTAGTACTGGACAAAAAATTCATATATTATGGGTGTATGCCCAAAAGTGTTCTTGTATGTGCGTTTGGGGTGGGGGGGATGGGAAGTGATTGTAGAGCTTTGAGTTCATTGCTTTAGACCAGCGCTCTTAAACATTAACATGCATACAAATTCCCTGGGGAAGGTGTTCAAATACAGATTTTGATACAGAAGACCCGTTGTTGGAGCTACAGAATTTGCATTTCTAACAAGTTCCCAGGTGCTGCTGAGGCTGGGGGTTCAAGGGCCACATTTTGAGTAGTAATCACCCTGTTGTAACCATGGTTCCTCATCTGAACCACAGGACACAGGACACATCCAGAAAATGGCGGAAGTAGTCATTTCTCCCGTGGGTGATCGTAACAGGCACCATTCTAGATGCATAACAGAGCAGGTGATTCATTCCATAAAATGAATGGCGCAGGGTATAAGGGCTGGCATCTCTTTCGGAACACTGCTGAGGAAGGAGTCTCTGAGGAGCTACTGGACATACGGTTTGATGTATAGGAGAAAGGTCAAGGTCACCAGCTGACCTCTAAAAAAAAAAAGGCACTGTTTATAAAGCACCAGTATATACTGTTACATAACAGTCATGTAGTCAGCAATTCTTTTCTAGTGTTTGGTTTATACCTGGAAACATCCCTTAAAGGAAGCAAACCTGGAAACCGAGGCCCTGACCGCTCCTGGCCATCAAAGACCACATGGTACTAACATTAAGTGGAAGAGTGCTAAGTCACGAGTCTCTTCCACTCTGAATAATAACAACCACTTCTACACACCCCTCACCCCAACAGACCCCTGGTGCTGGGAGTAAGTTACCAATGCTCTCTGTTCAAAGAGGAGACAAAATCACACACACACACACACACACACACACACACACACCCCAAAAACCCATTGCCATCGAGTGGATTCTGACTCCTAGAGACACTATAGGACAGAGCAGAACTGCCCCCATAGAGTTTCCAAGGAGCACCTGGTGGGTTTGGACTGCCAACTTTTTGGTCCGTGCCTGTAGCACTTAACCACTATGCCACCAGGGTTTCCAACACAACATAGTCTTCGATAAACATTGAATTGAATGTACATACATGCATATTATTTACTGAATAAAACCATTCCCTTAATTCACCAGGAAGCCCTGGTGGCACAGTGGTTAAGTGTTTGGCCGCTAACCAGAAGGTTGGCAGTTTGAATCCACCAGCTGCTCCTCAGAAACTCTATGGGACAGTTCTACTCTGCCCTATAGGGTCGCTAATGAGTCAGAACCAACTCAGTGGCAATGGGTTTGGTTTTGGGTTATCCAGCAACCCAAGTTTGTGTGTCCTATCATAAATTTCAAAAGCCTATTTTATTCTAATTTGAAAAATATATCTTGGCTTCATTTCTGGATGACTTTGCACTATGTAGTAGTGCCTGGGCTATGTGCTATGCAGCACGTGGTTGCGAACAAGTTTTCAAATGTCTGCATCTTCTGTATTGTGTAACTGGTGCCAAGGACATGTGATGGATGGCTGAAACAGAAATGTGCTCACTCTGAAATCAGGTCCATAGTCCACAGAAACAATGCAACATGAAAGGGCTCAGTTCTCCAGCTCATCTCAACACCCAATGATATATGTGCAAGACTGGTTAAAGACAACAGAGAGGAAATTCCAAGGGGCCATTAAATTGGCCACTTAAAGTAAGCTGGCCCCTGAATTAAAACTATTTGACCAATTCCTAACGTTCTTCCTTGTTTTCCAGGCCTGTTTTCAGCCAAGAGATCCAGCATTCAGGGGGAGAAATCAGGAAGGGGAACATGGCTGAAATATGTTGGTAAACGGTATAGATTATACCTGAATGTGAAGAAAATGAAAATCCTTATAACTTAAACAACATCGTAACAAAGGAAGGAAAAAAATTGAAGTGGTCAATGATTTCATTTTACTTGGATCAACAATCACCATCTGTGGAAGCAGCAGTTAAGAAATCAAATGACATAGAACGTTGGACAAATCTGCTGCAAAAGACCTCTTTATAATTCTAAAAAGCAAATACGTACTTTGACGAGTAAGGTGACCTGACCCAAATCATGTTTTTTTTTTTTTTTTTAATTGCATTTTTGGTGAAAAGTTTACACAACTAATTAAGTTCCCATTTAACAATTTCTCTACCTACTGTTCACTGACACTGGTTATATTTTCACAGTGTGTCAGCATTCTCGTTATTGCCATTCTGGTTGTTCTGTTTCCACTAATCTAGTTTCTCTGCACCTCCCTTACTTTCTCATCTTCGCTTTATGGTAAATATTGACTGTTTGGTCTCACATAAATGAATATTTCAAGGAGCACAGTGCTAATGGGCGATATTGTTTATTTTATAAGCCAATCTGTATTTAACCGAAAGGTAACCTTCAGGAGTGGGTTCACCTTTAAGTGTAAAGGGTGATAGTCTTAGGGGGTCCTCTAGTCTCTCCTTGTCCAATTAGTCTGGCCTTTTTTAGGAGTTTGAGTTTTACCTTACATTCTTATTTGTCTCCCATTCTGTTCAGGACCATCTATTATGTCCCTGGTCAGAATGGTTGTTGTTGGTAGCCAGGCATCATCTAGTTTTTCTGGCCTCAGATTAGATGAGGTTATGGTTCGTGTGGGCTATTAGTCCCGTAACTAGTTTATTCTTTGAGTCTTTAGTTTCCTTCATTCTCTTTTGCTCTAGATGAGTACAGACCAATAGTTGTATTTTTGATGGCCACTTGCAAGCTTTTAAGACCTCAGACGCTACTCACCAAAGCAGGATGTAGAACAATATCTCTATGAAGTATGTTATGCCAGTTGACCAAGTTGTCCCCTGAGACTATGGTTCTAAGCCTTCAAATCCAGTAAACCAAACCTTTGAGGTGTTTATTTTCATCTAGGAAGTATCCGTAATTGTGCCCCCTGTGTGCTTTATTGGAGCTCTGGTGGCACAGTAGTTAAGCATTCAGTTGCTAACCAAAAGGTCAACAATTCATACCCACCAACTGCTCCTTGGAAACGCTATGGGGCAGTTCTACTCTCTCCTAAAGGGTTGCTATGAGTTGAAATCAACTCAATGGCAATGGGTTTCTTTTTGTTTACTGTATATGTATATATATATGCAGCACACACAAGCATCCAAATGCACGTGCCTACTGATACATCTATACATGCATACCCATATACTTACATGTGCCTTCCTATACATGTATATGCATATATATATCTACTTATGCAACCACACACATATTTTTCGTTGTTATTACTATTGTTGCAAAATTGTATGTTATAGCATTTACCAAAGTTGTCCCTTATTCTTGTGTACTTCTTATTGTTATCATTTACTTGGTCAAGTTGTGCAGACTTCACGCATATTGGGTATTGCCTTTCCCATCATCAAAAATAACAA
Organism: Elephas maximus indicus; assembly: GCF_024166365.1. Classification (NCBI taxonomy): domain Eukaryota; kingdom Metazoa; phylum Chordata; class Mammalia; order Proboscidea; family Elephantidae; genus Elephas; species Elephas maximus. The sequence continues at coordinate 220,389,530 of NC_064820.1, read as the reverse complement.
GTGTCTACTACAAAAAAAAAATTTTTTTTTTATTTTCACTACCCAGAATGTGATTCTTCCTCCCTCTACCACCCATCCCTGGTAATCATTGTGTGTGTACCTATTTTTGCCTTATTATAAAAGTGAAGCCATGCAATATTTGTCCTTTTGTGAAAGACTTATTTCATTCAACATAATGTCCTCCAGATACATCCATGTTCTAGTTGCCATGGTCTTTTCATTTGCCTCCTATGCATGTGAAAGCTGGACAATGAAAAAGGAAGACCGAAGAAGAATTGATGCATTCAGATAGTGGTATTGCTGAACAATACTGACTGTGAGAAGAATGAACAAACCAATCTTAGAAGAAATACAACCAGAATGCTCTTTAGAATGAAGGATGGAGAGGCTTTGGCTCACTTAACTTGGATGCATCTTCAGGAAAGACCAATTATTAGAAAAGACGGCTTGTTTGGTAAAGCAGAGGGACAGTGAAAATGAGGGAAACCCTTAATGAGATAGGTTGGCATAATAGCCACAACAATGGGCTCAAGTGTACTAACAATCGTGAAGATGGTGCAGGACTGGGCAATGTTTTGTTCTCTTATGCATAAGGCTGCCACATATAACTCCAACGTTCAGTGCATTCTCAGTGATCCCACTGAAGCTGTCCAGCTCAGTGGCTCTCATTACCTACAAACCAAAACTTCGACTCCTTAACACGACGGGGGAGACCCTTCAGGACCAGCCCTACCTGCCATCCAGGCTCAGCACCCACTCCTCAGCCTGCTACCTGTTCAAGCCATGTTGAATGACTTGCAGTTGTCCAAATGTGTTGGTCCTCCACTGATTGATCCGATGCCTTTAAAACACAGCATGCCATCTGCTGGGAAGCCCTCCCCCTTTCTTCATCTGCTTTCTTGATATTTTGGTACATAGCCCATTCTAGGATAGGTGCTTTCCCTACATGCTCCCCTGTGCCTCTGTCTCCCAGAATATATATCTCAGTGTAGTGAAATTGCTTATTTGTGTATATACAATTACAATAATGATTATCAAACTAATCACTGCCATTAATTGAGATTGTACACTGTGACCAGCACTGTCGGCAGTTCATATAATTTGATTCCAAACTTTAGAATCACTCTGACAAAATTCTGGTAAAAACAAGTAAGCAGAGGCTCAGGTAGGTTAAAGAGATTGCCTAAGATCACACAACTAGTAAAATCCAGGTCTTTATCCATCACACCCATTGCATCCTACTGGAACATAAGCTACCATATCTTTTCCTGAATGTACCAATACCTAGGTTCTAGCTCAGAAAATAGCAGGGCTTATTGTTTGTCGAATGAATTAACGGAAGCAAAGAGAGCTTGGAATCTTCCAAATCTGGAAAAGCAGACCTGCACCTTCACAGGAATGCCCCTACATACTGGTTGTACTGAAGAACTTAGTGACGGGAAGGCCATTTTATCTCAGGCCCTTACACAAACAGGCCAGTTTCCATGGAGTTGATTCTGACTCATGGTGACCCCAAGTGTGTCAGAGTAGAATTGTGCTCCCTGGGGTTCTCAATGGACAGTTTTTCAGAAGCAGATTTTTAGGGCTTTCTTTTGAAGTCCCTTTGGGAGGATGCAAACTTCCAACCTTTTGGCTAGCAGCCAAATGCGTTAACTGTTTGCACTGCCCAGGGATTCCTACACAAACACACACAACTGTTTACCAACAGAATACACAGATGATCTACTGTCTGCTGCCCACACTCAGTGCCATCTGGCAAGGCACTGGGCTGAGTCATCACAAAAGTTATGTCCCCAACCCTAAACCTCTCCTGTTCCTGTATTATTTATTTCTGTGGGTGGCCTCCACAGTTATCCAAGCCAGATACTAAGGATCTCCTTCCATCCCCTCCACCCCCACCACTCTATGACCCACAGTCATATCATCTTCACTTTTGCATCTGAATAATTCTTGCTTCTGTCTCCTGCTCAGTGTCCCTTTCATGTCTACTTGGTTCAGATCTTCATTGTCTCTCTTCCAGACAATTACAGCACTTGTGCCCTGCCCCCACCCCCTGGGTTCCTTTGTGATTCCTCTCCAATCTAGCTTCCTTTTTGAGACAACCTCTCTAAAATCCAAAATGTTGCTGTTGTTAGTTGCCCTTGACTCAACTCCAGCTCATTGCAGCCTTACATATAACAGTAAAAAACATTGCCGGGTCCTGTGCCATCCTGACAATCTCTAGTATGTTTGAGCCCATTGACACAGCCACCATGTCAGTCCATCTCATGGAGGGTTTCCCTTGTGTTTGCTCACCCTCCACTTTACCAATCATGATGACCTTTTCTAGCAAGTGATCTAAAATGCAAATATAACCTTCTATAAATGAGAATCTGTCCCTGTCACTCCCTGTATCAACCCTAAAATAGTTTCTCATTTCTTACAGGAGGGCATCCAAACTGCCTATCTGATGTCCCAGGTCGTCCAAGGTCTAGCCCCTGGCTATATCTCTGGATGCTCCCCCTCTACTGTCTATGCATCAACAATGATGAGTTGCTTTCACTTCCCCACACACCCTATGCTGCCTAACACCATTCCACCTGCTTTTGCTCCCACCGTCCCCTCTGCCTGAAAGCTCATCTTGGTGCTGGATCCTTCCCATTGTCCCCGCAGTCCTTCACCTGGCTGACTCCTCTCCACTGCAGTGTCCCTTTTCTTTACCACTGAATGTTGTTATTGTTGTTAGGTGCCCTTAAGTCAGCCCCCAACTCACAGCGACTTCATGCAATCATCCCCATGACTGGTTGTGGATTAGACCATTGTGACCCATAAGGTTTTTCTTAGCTGATTTTCAGAAGTAGACCATCAAGCCTTTCTTCCTAGTCTGTCTTTGTCTGGAAGTTTCATTGAAACCTGTTCAGCATCACAGCAACACAAGCCTCAGCTGAGGCCGGTGGTGGCTGGGCATGAGATGCATTGGCCAGGACTGGAACATGGATCTCCTGCATGGAAGGCAAGAATTCTACCACTGAACCAACACTGCTCTCTGCTCCACGTAACAGTTGGTGCATATCACTACACTTACCACAAAGCATCATGATTTTCTCTTTATGCATCTGTCCGCACATTTAGGTGGTGAGTTTTTTGAGGGCAGAGATTGAACCATGTTTATCTCTGTGCCCACAGCAGTGCAGTACCTGGCACATAGCTGGTGCTCAAAATACATTTTAATGACTCTATACATGAGTCGGAAACCTTGGTGGCATAGTGGTTAAGTGCTACGGCTGCTAACCAAGAGGTCAGCAGTTCAAATCTGCCAGGTGCTCCTTGGAAACTCTATGGGGAAGTTCTACTCTGTCCCATAGGGTCACTAGGAGTCGGAATCGACTCAATGGCAGTGGGTTTGGTTTGGTGTATGGTTATACATGAGTCGATAAATGAACCAATGTACGAGTTAACAATCAAACTATAAATTAAAGAAATAACAAATGACAAAGATATGGCGAAAAACATGAGATTTGTTTAAACACATTTATCACTACATGGGAAGTTTTCCAAATTGCTTCTTTGAAGTGATTTATATTTACACATTGTTCTACCTCTGTGGGAAATGTGTTTCCATTATGCTGAAATCCCTTGGGATAAGAAGCACTTCCTTTTATCTTTTCTGAGTCAGACGCTCTTGGAAGCTGGACCAACCCTTTCAGCTCACTCGGGAGATGACTCTTAGGCTATGACTCACTAGCATCCTCAAAGAGTACATTGTTGTTCATATATGGTTTTCTCTCTGAGAATGATTTACTTCTTAGGATGTGATTAACCACACTTGTAGCTACCTTCAAAGATTAGAGATTATTTTTTCTTTTTTTATTATTGCAAAACTATAGATAACACATTTGCCCATTTAATGTTTCTTACCTGTACAATTCAGGGACACCAATTAGATCAATCATGTTGCACAACCATCATCAATATCTGTTGCCAAAATTTCCATCACCATAAAATGCAATATTTTTACATGTTCGTAGATTCACTCTTCATTTAATCTCTACCCCTCCACACACACATATATACCAAATTATCATGGGCATTATTCTAGGGTCCCATGGTGGTTAAGAGCTCTACTGCTAACCAAAAGATTGGCATTTCGAATCCATTGGCCACTCCTCAGAAACCCTACTGGTCAGTTCTACTCCGTTCTATAGGGTTGCTATGGGTTGGAATCCACTCAACAGCAAAGAGTTTGGTTTTTGTTTTTGTCTACTGTAATTCGATGGCTATTGTAGTAGCTATCCTCAACACCTTTAAGAAGCCCAAGGATTTAACCTGGAGATTATGGCAAGGAGGAAGGAGAAAAGGCTCATAGATCTGTTGGGTGGGCTTGTGTTTCTCCTAATTCCACCCCCCCTTCCCATCAGCCCACAGTAGTGTAAGAGAAGGCCATCACATCTGACCTCTAGGATTAGTTATGAAAATCTAAGGGGCTAAGGATACTTTGGACAGGCCATTACTGCCTTCTCAGTCATGAGAAATGGCACCCAGTTTCTAATATGCTACTCCTATTACTATTTTGGGGTCTTAGGTGGTGCAAGGAAACCCTGGTTGCATAGTGGTTAAGTGCTACGGCTGCTAACCAAGAGGTCAGCAGTTCGAATCCACCAGGTGCTCCTTGGAAACTCTATCGGGCAGTTCTACTCTGTCCTATAGGGTTGTTTGGTTAGGTGGTGCAAATGGTTAACTTGCTTATAGATAACTGAAAGGATGGTGGTTCAAGTTTACCCAGAGATGCCTGAGAAGAAAGATCTGGTGATCTACTTCCAAAGGAAAAAAAAAAAAAAAAATTAGCCACTGAAAACCCTATGGAGCACCGTTCTCTGACACACATGGGGTAGCCATGAGTTGGAACTGACTCAATGGGAACTGGTTTTGTTTGGCTTAGTACCATTTTAAATAAACTATGGAATGGACCCCCCACATGTCTGTCAGTTGGTTGTACTGTGGCAGCTTGTGTGTTGTTGTGATGCTGGAAGCTTTGGCACCAGTATTCAAACACCAGCAGGGTCAACCATGATGGACAGGTTTCAGCTGAGCTTCCAGACTAAGACAGGCTAGGAAGAAGGACCCAGCGTTCTACTTCTGAAAAGAATTAGCCAATGAAAACAGAAGAGTTACAACCTGAATGCTCCTTAGAAGCAAGGTTGGAAAGACAATGTCTTACATATTTTGAACATGTTATCAGGAGGGATCAGTCCCTGGAGAAGAACATCATGCTTGATAAAGTAGAGGGTAAGTGAAAAAGAGGAAGACCCTCAATGAGATGGATTGACACAGTAGCTGCAACAATGGGCTCAAGTATAACAATGATTGTGAGGATGGCACAGGACTGGGCAGTATTTTGTTCTGTTGTACATGGGGTCACTATGAGTCAGAACCGACTTGATGGCACCTAACAACAACAACAGTGAATGGATAGTTGAGGGACATTGACATTATTTAGGACTGAAAATGATGACATGGGTCTTTAGACTCCGGTGAGATAGCCTAAGCACCAAACTATGGTCCTATTTCCTTGGAGCTGCCATTATTCCCCATTCACCTATTCATCATTCATTCATTCACTTAGGCATTTATTTAGCAAACATTTAGCACTATTATAAGCAAGATGTAGTCTTTGATATACATAAATATGAATGGTGCATGATCCCTGCCATCCAAAGCATACCACCTAAGGAAGGAGATGACATATGCATAAATAGTTATTATATTAAACAGAATAGAACCCTTCATACCCAAACAGTATCCCATGGACACGTCTATCATAAAACTATAATATTCATTTGCTCATGTGTTTCTCTCACCCCACAAGACTATAAGATACTTAAAAATAGGGATGTTGTCTTATTCCTCTCTCTGTTGTTCATGCCTAACACACGTTCTGCCTGGCCCACATGAATGAACGTGGTTATGCAGGATAATGACAATCCTTCTAACTGGAAGCATTGTAGAAGTCTTCATTCATTTCCTACATGAAGAGGAGATAGGGGAAAAAGGATGGCTGATAAGGGGAATTGCCCAGACAAAATTGTAGGTGGTAAATTTTGCTTCCTGAATACTCTCATTTGATTAGATCATAGGGTACATTAATCATTCTCAATGCTGGCTGAACATTAGGATCCTTGGGGATCTTTTAAACTGCACTAATGTCTTGGTCCCATGCCAGGTCAATTAATTCAGAATCTCTTAGGGGAGGGGGGAATGGAAGGAGAGGCCTGAGCCTTGGCACTTTCACAAAGCTCCCTGTTTGCTTCTAATGTGTACACTAGGTTTCCTAAAGAGACTTAGTGTGAGGCCAAATCAGGAAAACACTGGCAATTAATTTTAAAAGGCCACGAAAATCAAACTCAAAAGTATGATCTCCTTCCAACAGGCAAAAATAATCTGAGATCATCTAGCAAAGTAGATTGAGAGGGGGAGAGTAGCCATAGAGAGATTCTTTAGGGGGCTATTGAATTAGTCTGAGCAACACATGGACAGAAGTGGATCAGGTTAAATTCACACATTTATTACATGTCAAGTGGTGGTGGTTGAATGGAGCTGAAGAGGACTCTGAGGTTTAGTGCCTGGATGGAGAGGAAGCTTTGAATGAAAAACAGAGGGTGTTGAAGGCAACATGATGAGGTCTTCTCTGAACATGTCTGGTTTGAGGTATCCATCTCTAAACCAAACCCTTTGCCTTTGAGTTGATTCCAACTCATAGCAACCATATAGGACAGGGTAGAACTGCCTCATAGGGCTTCTGAGAAGCAGCTGGTGGATTTGAACTGCCAACCTTTTGGTTAGCAGCTGAGCTCTTAACTGCTGTGCCCTTATCTATCTCTGGCAAGTAAAGTTGGGCCTGGTGATGGAGATTTGGGGATCGCTGCAGATAGAGGTGAAAGTTGATTACATATGAGTCGATGAGATTTGCAAGCAAGAAAGAATACCAAGAGAAGGCAGCTGAGGTCAGAATCCTGGAGACTACCTGTACTGAGGAGTAGAAGGAGAGAGGGTTTTCCAGCAAAGGAGCCTGAGAAAGAGCAGCTGGATTGCTAGACAGCTATGCAAAGTCATCAGAGCAGACAAACAGAGAGGCGAGAAATGGGACATGATCTAGAGGTCAAATATTTGAGGGTGGACAAAGAGGCCCTAAGCCTCCTAGGAGGGTAACCCTTAGAAAGGAGGGAGGCATCTGTTTCCCTAAGACAGGAGAGAAAAGAGGAAAGGATCTCCTCATTCAGCAAGTATTTATTGAGCAAGGACTATTTTCCAGACTGTTCTAGGCACTGGGAATACAACAGTACAGACATGGCCCTTGGTCTCATGAAACTCTGGTTGTGGGGAAAGAGAAGAAAGTCAAGTAAAGTTACTGAAAAATTTTGAGGAGTACAGCATGAAAACTACAGATGTGTGATCTTAGTAGAGGGAATGATGGTGTGATTTTGTGTGTGTGTGTGTAAGAGCGACAGGCTGAAGAATGTGGAACAGACTTGGGCTAGCTCCTGAGTAACAGGTAGGAGACGTAACAAGAGATGAAGAAAGGATTTCAACCAGCAGTGAGGACCTTGTGAGGTTTCCAGGCATGAACTGGTATCCCTGGTTACATCTATCATGGCTCCGCCAATACTGAGTATCTTGGGAGCCCTGGTTGAGTATGGGAGAGGTGAACTGCCCAGAGTTGGAGATTCACAAGGCCTTGGTGGTACAAGGTTATCAAGGCTCAGGATTACAGATACCACATAAAATAAATAAATAAACATTTGAAAACCTCAGGATGTAAATGCTCGAGGTTACAGCATACTCATCAGCTCATGGAATCTATATAGTAATTGAGCCTTAAGAAGCCTACTAACTCTGCTATCTAGTTTTAGAAAAGCTATAATTTTGTATTGCTAGCTATCAATTAGCTTGTTTTCTTCATCTGTAAAATGAGAAGGTTGGCTAAATGATCTGAAAGTCCTCTCCCAGCATGGTCAATGGTGAATGTCAGGGAACACGTGGAATTCTGAAAGTTCGCTCACTTGTTCAACATTGACATTAAATGTTTAACTGTTGATGTTCAAAAATCCAGACTCAGAGCTACTGCAGCTCTGTTCAGTCTATGCACACAAAGCCCTTAGTTTTATGCACCATCCTGGTTTTAAAATAAATTGTCCCTGCAAAGCGTAACCTAAACTGCAGTGGGAGAAATCTTAAGTGTCATGGGTAATTGAATAGGGCAGATGATTGGACAGTGATATAACATTGAAACAGACCTGCTGGACAACTATCAGAGATGAACAGTTTTCAATAATTACAAGCTTGGAAAATTGCTTTGGGAACATTGAGAGAAAAGGAGCTTTTCAAGTATCAGGATAGTAGCTGGGGGTACTAAATAAATTTATGCAAATGTGGAGCACCGATCAGAGCTGAGATGGACTCTGGGCAATCAATGTAGAGCCTCTTTTATCCCTCTCGTTAATGATGAATAAGAGTTAACCAGACCTTGGTTAGATACTGCCTTACGCTGGCTCCTCTAGAGAAGCAAAACCAGTGAAGCACACACACACACACACACGCGTATTTTATATATGCATATATATATAGAGAGAGAGAGAGATTTATCTCAAGGAAATGGTTCTTGTGGTTGTAGAGGCTGACAAGTTCCAAGTTTACGGGTTAGGCTGAGGCTTCTGACTCACGTAGCTGCTGGGGCTGATGAACTAGAGACTGGCAGGTCAGACAGGACAGCAGGCCACCGGCTCATGGGCTGCGGAGGCTGACAAATCCAAGATAGCAGGCAATATGGCAGGCCACTGGTTTAAGTCCCAAGAAACAGAAGTCAGATGATGATGAGCCAGATGCAGGATCCAGAGCAAGCAAAAGCCAGTGAGCTTTGCCAAAACATCCATGTATATTGGATGTGGGCCACAGCCCCGAGGAAACTCCCCTTACAACTGATTGGCTGATCATATCAGATCACGTTGTTGAGGAATTACATTATATCATAAAATGGAGGAGAACTACATCATTACATAACTGCCAAATTACATCATTACGTCACTGCCAAATCATTATATAACTGAGAATTGTGGCCCAGACAAGTGAGCACACAATCATTACAGGTACTGAAATCCTATGATAAAATATTATCAACTGGACAATTAGTAAAGATCATTAGGGTACTAGTCAGCCACTTTCGTTGAATATTTTAAAAATCTTACCACTTGTTCACTGCAATATGATTTTTGCAATATACTGTAGAGTCGCTATGAGTCGGAATCTACTCAATGACAATGGGTTTGGTTTTTGGTTTATACATACTCTTGGAAGAAACAAAGCTATGCAGGCTTTTTCAAACAGCTACATTTGTTATACATCTTGTAATTGAAATTGAGATACTTAAGGCTCAGGAAAAATTCAGCATGAACTCTATAGGTTATTTATTTGGTTATTTATTTGAAAATTCCATCTGCACTAATAGCTAATAAAACCAAACCTGTTGCAGTCAAGTCAGTTCCGACTCATAGTGACACCATAGAACAGAGTAGAACTGCCTATAGGGTTTTCAAGGAGTGGCTGGTGGATTCAAATTGCAGAACTTTTGGTTAGCAGCCCAGTGCTTAACCACTGTGCCACAAGTTTTTTTTTTTTTTAATAGCTAATAGCTCTTTATAAAAGCATATTTGATGCATTATTACTGAAAGGAATCTTTTGCATAGCTAATTGCATTTTAGTATCATACCCAAAGCCTTTGTTTATGTGGATAAATTAAGGGTTCAGTCTTCACAGTATAAGGTATAAGTGTTAGTCAGTCATTTTCCTGACAAAGTCAGTATTTTATTTATTTGTAACCTCACAGTGTATTGATTAATCATATTTTTAAGTCCTGAAAGGTTCAAAAGTGTGATTTTTCTTCAAAATGGTGAGATATATAGTAGTTGGGAAACCCTGGTGGCGTAGTGGTTAAGTGATACAACTGCTAACCAAGAGGTCTGCAGTTCAAATCCACCAGGTGCGCTCCTTGGAAACTCTATGGGGCAGTTCTACTCTGTCCTATAGGGTCACTATGAGTTGGAATCGACTCGATGGCAGTGGGGTTTTTTTTTATAGTAGTTGAAATGAAGAAGAAAAAGTGGATAGCAGGAAATAATCATGCCTGAGGTCAAAATGAATCATTTTGGTGGTATCTTCCAGAAATTCCCTGGTCCTTCGAGGTCTGAGTGTTTTTTCCCCTTCCTTTTGCACCACCCTGGTTGATTGGTCAGAAGCACCCTGGGGTCCTTACCTTGAGTCCAAGCGCTGGGCCTGTGCTCAGCTGGAGATCCCAGATCTGGGGACATGACTGAGCCCTGGAAGGTGGAAGCCTTGGCTGCTGGGAGTGCCCGTGTGCAGCCCACACCTGCAGGCTATGTGCTCATGTGACACCTGACCAAGTGGGAGGGAACATGCTCTCCACCCACAAGAGGTAGACATTGGGTATTCAAGCAGGACCTTTAGTCCCCACCACCTCCTCCAAGGGCAGAGTACTTCCCAGGCCCACTTGGGCTTCCAGAAATGCACTTCATTTTTTATGGGTGAAAGACAATCTCCTTGCATCGTATTTATTTTCTCACATAGCTCTAGGCTATCTGGCAATAGCCCTCTAAGGTATCTGGCAATCCAGACTGCTAAGTAGCACTACCACAGAGGCCTGAAAGGTAGCCCAAGCATTTTTCTTATTTTTTCGGAAAATAAGTCCCTGGGTAACACGCTTGGCTGCTGACTGAAGGTTTGGAGGCTTGATTCCACCAAATGCACCTTGGAACAAAGCCCTGGCGATCTACTTCTGAAAAACCAGCCATTGAAAATCCTATGGAGCACAGCTCTACTCTGACACACATGGGGTCACCATGAGTCAGAGTTAACTTCTCAGTAGCTGGTTACTTGTTTAGGAGACACTAGAAATTCTTTCTCTCTTTTGAGTTCTCTCCAAAGTGCTCTGGACCCTTGGAAAATTATCTGGTCGAACCTCACATTTTTATTACTTCTGAGAACTGTCATGGGCCTCGCACTTTCTGTCCTGGACCTGATCGTGGTGGCAGGTCACAGATTTTGCAATTTGCTTTTAAAAGACCAAGAGTATGAGCAGCTGCTTGCTGTGGATAATTATTACAAACAAATGGGAACATGCTAGCAACTTCTTGTGCCATTGGATTGCTCTCATGCACCTTCATTTTTGATGACCGCCATATGCATTTCTGCAGACGGCTTCTTCCCTGTGCGATCTGTTCTCATATTGACCTTCTGGACACGACGTGGTGCAAATGGTTAATGCGCTCGGCTGTTAATGTAAAGGTAGGAGATTTGAATCCACCAACAAGCACCTTGGAAGAAAGGTCTGGTGATCTACTTCCAAAAAATTAGTCATTGAAAACTGTATGCAATACAGTTCTACTCTTACACACGTAGGGTCTCCGTGAGCCAGAGTCAATTTGATGGCAATTGGTGGTAATACACCTTTATAAAACTTGCTAATGTTTACCTGATGTTCTATTTCTTTCCACTCATTGCCTTCATGTCTGCCTCTAAACTCTACTGTTGTTATTGTTAGCTGCCCTCAGGTCAACTCCAACTCATGGTGACCTTATGAATAGCACAACAAAATGTCACCTGGTCCTGTACCATCTTCATGGTCCCTGGTATGTTTGAGTCCATTGTTGTGGTTATTGTGTCAATCCATCTCATTGAAGGTTTCCGTTGTTTTCATTGACCCTCTATTTTACCTTTTTTAACGATTGGTCTTTTTTGATGACGTGTTCAAAGTAAGTGAGCAGAAGTCTCGCTCCACCATCCTTGTTTCTAAGGAACATTCTGGTGGTATTTCTTCTAAGACTGATCTGTTCGTTCTTTTGGCAGTACATGGTATATTCAATATTCTTTGCCAACACTACAGTTCAAATGCTCCTAACTATTGAACAGTTTAATTATTTTGTTTCTCTTTGAGTTTCAGTTCATCTTTTCATCTTTAGGTTCCACCTGGGATAATAGGAGGTGCAGTGAAGAATGCCAGACATCGTTAGAAGAACTAGGTTCTGATGCCAGTTATTCTATGAGCTACAAAGCTTTGGGCAAGACTCATGTCCCCTCTGGGTCTCAGTTTCCTCATCTGTATTGGGCACGGGGGATGAGGCGATAAGTTCTCTGGAGCCCTTTTAAGCTTTAACTTCCAATGAAGTGAAATGTGAAGACAAAGTATAGAGAGGCTAGGACCCAAATTTAAGCTTATGTGAACACCTTTCTTGGAAGATGCCAGGCACAGTTTTGCTACTGAGAGGGTTTGGAAAGATTAAAGCTCATTCAAGTAAGACCCCTCTTGCTTTTGGTGCCTCTTGGTGCTCAGACTCACTTGGCATCAGAGGATCAGAGCATCGCTGCCAGGTGGAGACGTCTTTGGCTACATACTTTTGGTGAAAGAGGGCTATAAACACGTTTGCTGCATTTAAAATTCCTTGGTAATGCAATTTGCTTGTAGAGAATTTTTTGACCCAGAAGATAAATATAGTTATACACTACCTTAAATATTAACAGGATCATGAATCTTTTCAGCCTGTTTCTGTAAAGCAAGGAATGAAGAGTAGTTTTGTCTTGGTCCTGCCATAAATATATGGCAGAATGCTGCTCCGGACAAGCATGCAGATTTTTGTTATCTTCCCTTAATTCTGACAAAACGGGATGAACCATCATGTACTCCTTTAACATTATTCCATGCTCAAATTTGTGCCAGAGATTTTAGTGATAGGAAAGCAGTGTGATATAGTGGGAAAGGTACAGGGTTGGAGTGGCAGACAGACTTGGGTTCAAATCTCAGGTCTTCTAATCACAACCTTGGGGCCAAATTATTTGAAATCTGGAAGCTGGGGATAACAAGACCTACCTCAGAGGATGATTCTGAGAATTAAGTGAGACGCCTTGTGGAAGGTAATTGGTGTAGGGGGTGACTTTGGACAAGGGGCTTTAGCTCCTTGATTTTCAGTTTTCTGGATTTTGAAAGCACCACCAGGCTGTCAGTGTGTTGTACTGTGATGACTCATGTGTGGCTGTGATGCCGGAAGCTATGCCACCAATATCTTAAATATCAGCAAGGCCACCTGTGGTAGACAGGTTTCAGCAGAGCTTTCAGACTAAAATAGTCTAGGAAGAGAGGTCTGGTGATCTACCTCCAAAAATTAACCATGAAAACCTTATGGATCACAACAGAATATTTTCTGACTCATTTGCTTTGGACATGTCATCAATCTCTGTATCAATCTCAGCGGTATCAATTGCTGGAGGATGACATCGTGTTTGGTGAAGTAGAGGGCCAGCAAGGGTATGAGAGACTCTCAATAAGATGGAGTGGCACAGCAGCCGTAACAATGGCAATTGTAAGGATGATGCAGGACCAGGCAATGTTTTGTTCTGTTGTACATAAAGTCACTGTGAGTTGGAGTCAACGCAAAGGCAGCTATCATCATCATCAGATTTTGAAAATGGAGGTTAATAGAGCTCACCTCCCATTAGACATTACAGACAGTGAATGGAATGCACCCAGCCCAAGGTGCCAAGCAAGACTCAGCAAAGGGTGGCTGATTTTAGCTCTATTACATTGTGTTCTTGGCCTTCCTGGGACCTGTACTCTAACTGAGGATATAGGCAGTACCTACACCAACCAGGTCCTGGAATCAAAACACACTCTAGGATTAGGTTCTCAGGGGCTTTGTCCAGCTTAAGAGAAAATGAGAATCGGGAAGCACAGAAGGAGTCAGGCTCCATGGGCAAGGGAAGGCTGAGCTTCCACTGACCTTGAAGGGCCTTGAAGGATGCGTAATGAAATTCTGATAGGAGAAGAAAAAAAAAATATGGCTTTCCAGGAAAACAAACCACACAGGTAAAGGCAATGAGCTGGTAATAAATTGAGCAGCTTAATTGAACAGGGTGATTGGTAGGGGAAGGTGGGAAAGGGACTGGGATAAATTGAGCCTTAATGAGGACCTTGATCATAAGCAGGTCACCCACAGACCACTCCAGTGGTAAATGCTTTGCAATGATCAGGTTCAAAGACCCAGTTAAGATGGCTAATAATTAAAACCATATAACCAGCCCCATCTCCCAATCATATCTGGGTGAACCCCTAGTGCAAAATTCACTCTCTGCCCTGTCTTACCTGACTTCAGAGAGCATTGTGGTTTCTCTCCATGCCAGCTCGTGCACTATGTAGTCAATTTATAGTTTACAGGGATTTCTCACACAACCATGCGCATTTTCCACTGAGGTCTGTACTTTTTCCTAGACCCACCCAAATTCCAGAGTATGGTTCACCGGTATGCCAAGTTCATATTCTTTCTCTTCTGTGTCTCTCTCCTCCCTTTAGAAAACTTAGGCGACAGTTACCTTTTTAACGTTTCAGTGTATTTTTAAGAGCAAAGAAAGAACCTCAAGAAAAATATATCATTGCAATGATAATTTCTGGTTCCATTTGCCATGTTGCTTCTAGAGGCAAGTCCAGTACGCTAGCTGTCACATATAAATGCTCGCTGATCACATTTTGAGTGGAGAGAGGAGTGTATTCCTTTTCAAATGTTAAAAAAAGAAAAACTGCTTGAGGATTGTGCCTGAGGATGACCTAGACTCTGCAATTCAGGGTTTCTTTACACAGTGAGTTTTCAAAAGCAGAACTACGTGTGTGTACATATACATATATATATTTCTGCTTTAAATATTTATATTTATGTAAATCCCCCATGCATCTGTCAGTTTGTTGTGCTGTGGGGGCTTGTGTGTTGCTGTGATGCTGGAAGCTATGCCACGGATTTTCAAATAGCAGAAGGGTCACCCATGGCGGACAGGTTTCAGCTGAGTTTCCAGACCAAGACAAACTAAGAAGAAGGACCTGGCAATCTACTTCTGAAGGTAATTAACCAGTGAAAACCTTATGAATAGCAGTGGAACATTCCCTGATATAGGGCCAGATGAGGAGCCCCCCAGGATGGAAGGCAACAATGGGCTCAAGCATAACAAGGATTGTGAGTCACCAGTATTTCAAACACCAGCAGGGTCACCCATGGTGGATAGGCTTCATTGGAGGTTCCAAACTATGACAGACTAGGAAGAAAAGTGTGGCGATCTACTTCTGAAAATTGGCCAGTGAAAAACCTACAGATCACAACAGAACATTGTCTGATACTGTGCTGGAAGATGAGCCCGCTAGGTTGGAAGGCACTACACAATAGCCACAACAATGGGCTCAAGGATGCCTGTGACTGTGAAGATGGTGCAGGATTGGGCAACATCTCATTCTGTGGTATATGGGGTTGCCATGAGTCGGAGCAACTTGATGGCAGCTAACAACAACAATGTTATCTCTGCTAGTAGGAATTTCTCCCAGGTTTATAGGTGAGACACTAAGAAGTTAGATAACTTGGTGAGGATCACCTCCTCCCGCCCCCCACACACCATTCCCCTTAAGTGGGGACTCCAATCCAGGGCTTCCACTTCCAAGTCTAACCTTTTCACCAGCTGCCTAAAGCAAAAGCCTTGCATTCACCTGGGTGAGGAAGGAGGATTGGAGAGAGATGGGTTTTTTGGTTTTTGGGGGGACCTGGAGCGGAGAGAGAAGGAACCAACATCTGTTCATTGCTTCCCATATTCCGTGCCATGGGCTAAGAAACTGAGGCTCAGAACAGTAGTGTAGCTTACCAGTGTACTGTGGCTAGGAGATTCTTGTTGTTAGCTGTCATCAAGCCAGCCCCTGACATATAGTGACCCATGTACAACCGAATGAAATGCTGCCAGGATCAGACTGTGATCCACAGGTTTTCATTGGCTGATTTTCAGAAGTGATTGCCAGGTCTTTCTTCCTAGGCCATCTTAGTCTGGAAGCTGTACTGAAACCTGTTCAGTATCATAGGAACCCACAAGCCTCCAGTGACAGATAGATGGTGGCTGCACCTGAGATGCGCTGGCTGGGAATTGAATCTGGGTCTCCCGCATGGAGACTAGGTTACGAGACTGCACACGGGGAATTTGTATCCAAGTATGTGGGATTCCAAAATCCATGTTCTTTCATTTGATCAGGCTGCCTCTCTTATGAGAATGACCTTGTTTTTGGTACTTCTAGATGATCTGTGAGGGGCTTTTTCTCACTCTCCTCCCATCTTTTTTTCTGTAAGCTTCCAAGTACTTTTGTCAGACGTTTTTAGCTCCCCATATATGTTTGCTAAGAACACTCAGGCTGTGATTTTATTTTTTTAATTCTGTTTACCCTTTTTTTTCCCCTAAACTACCATACTACAGCACTTGACATTTTGCTAACTGCAGGACAGCTCTGAAAAACCAGAAGGCAGTCCTAGCAAAACAAACTTCAAGTGGCATGTAGGTTTAAATCCATCACCGAATTGTTCTGAAGGGAACCGGCGTTGCTTATTTATTTCCTCTCCATCGTTACTGCTATCTTTGCCGGATCCTGTGTGTGTTCAAAAGTTCGCCAATCTTATGAAAGAATAAACTTGAAAAGCCTTGCTTTAATCATTGCAGTAATTAGCAAATTTGGGCACAGCATTATCTTCCCCTTTTTATTGGAAACACATTCAACAACGAGCTTGTGGCTTATTCAGATTTTGTCAGAAAACTGAAGTACATAACTCAAAAAAAAGCAGTTACCTACTTTTAAAGGGGCCAGAGTTGCTGGAATTTTCATGTTGTCAGTGATTGTTACGGAATTCATCACACGATGGTTGCACATGTGATCATCCTTCCAAGCTAAGCACATGTTTTAAGAATCAGGATACGTGTTAATTTATTGAATAACTTGGTTGACTTTAAGGAGGAAGGGGAATGGGTTAGCCGCACTTTGAAGAGTAAATAGAGGACAAGAAACAATCACCATCAACAGGCTCAGAAACAGCTGTTCTCCAGCCTTTGAGAACTCTGATTTGCCAGCCAAACATTAATCTCTCAATTCCTCCACCATTTATCTGGAGCATGTGCTGGGAACCTGGCTTTCAAACTCTTTCGCCATCTTTTCTTGTTGTACCTTCAAACTCTCCACTGCTTCTTTCCTTTGACTCCCAAGCATTCTCAGGACTCCCCTCCTTCTTTCTTCTCTGTTATGTGAGCCAGCGGTGGCACTGTTAACTGTGTCTTCTTCAGAAAATTCCTACTGTCATTTGCTATTGGGCCAGAGACTCTTTGGTCTTCTATCTGCTTCTGTGATGATTCTTTCTCTTTCTGCTTTGTGGACTGTTCTTCTTCTCCAACCCCAAATTATATCTCCCAAAGTCTTACGCTCAAGCTCTTATTTTCTCTTTGCACTCTCTTGGCATTCTCTACCTTACCCTCATGACCATTCTTCATCCTATTACTTCAACTTTTGTTCATCTACAGCAAAGGCACAGTGGTGGTTCAGTGGTAGAATTCTCACTTTCCCTGCTGGCAGCCCGGAATTGATTTCTGGACAGAGCACCTCATACACAGCCACCACCCATCTGTCAGTGGGGGCTTGAGTGTTGCTATGATGCTGAATAGGTTTCAATGGACCTTCCAGACTAAGACAGACTAGGAAGAAAGGCCTGGTGATCTGCTTCTGAAAATAAGCCAGTGAATACCCTATGGATCACAACAGTCTGATCTGCAATCAATCGTGGGGATGGCAGAGGACCAGGCAGGATTTCATTCATTCTGTTGTGCACAGTGTCTCCATGAGTCAGGGGCTGATATGAAGGCAGCTAACAACAATAACACCAACAAGGTCTTCTTTGAGATCCAATCAGTATTTCCAACATCCCCTGAAACATCTTTCCTGTAAAAACTGCTCAGTTCTCAGCACTTACTTACTCAAAACTCAACTCATATTATTCTTCCTCAGTCCAGTTACTTCTCCTGACTTTCGGTTCCTAACCACAGCATCCACATTCTTTCACCTCTCTAATATCTTTAAACTCCTTCACTCCTGTATACAATCCTGTGTGAGCCCAGAGAGCCTACCTTCTTGATGCATCTGGCATGAGGGTCTCTCTTTCCACTGTCTGCAGCCACTGTTCTGAACTGGGTCTGCTTTAGTTACTCCCCAGCCTCTCAAAATACCCTTCCAACTAGTCGCTTGGCTGCAATGGTCTCCCCACACCACTGCCAGACTAATATTTCTAAAAGTGCAGCTCAGAACCCATTAGCTCACTGGTTTAAAACCCACACAAAACCTTCAGTGACTCCTTATTGTCCACCAAATTCAGCACCAACAAGTCCGCCCCAATCAGTCCTTCCCATCCAGTCCTTCCCAACCAATCCTGCCCAACCAGTCCTCCTCAACCAATCCTGCCCAACCAGTCCTATCCAACCAGTCTTCCCAACCAGTCCTTCCCAACTAGTCCTCCCCAATCAATCCTGCCCGAAGAGTCCAGCCCAACAGCCCTCCCCAGCCAGTTCTTTCTAACCAATCCTGCCCCACCAGTCCTTTCCAATCAGTCCTTCCCAAACAGCCTACCCTTGAATGTCATCTCTATGACAGAGGAACTAAGGGTGTGACCTCTAGAGATGGACAGCTTCGCTTCAGAGCTCAGTTTAACCCCTCCTGAAGCTGGCCACAATGAACAGTTCTTGGCCGCCGTGTCCTGGTTTGCTCGTCTCTAAAATAAGGCTAACAGTAAAGCCTACTTCATAGGCAGTTGTGAGGATGAGGAAGTACTAAGTACAGCGCATGGCCCTTAGTGAGCCCTTAGCAGTATCAGTTATAATCCTTGTCTTGGTTATTGTCATCACCCTCCTATTCCATCCTATGGTCACCTCAACCCCTGTCTGTGTGGGGGCTTTTCTTCACTTCTCTTCTATCGTGTCTTTCCTCATGCTGTTCTCTGGCCTCTGATAGCTCCTCCTCCTCATCCTGACTCTTGAACCCTATTATCCCTCAAGGATCATCACAGATGCCTCCAAACCTTTCCCAACTGTCCCCAAAGGATATGCTCTTTCCACCTCTTACTTTGCACAGCCCTTCGCCAGGACCCTTCATATAATTCTTACCATGGCCCAGCTTGAACCACAGCCATTCTTGTGCTTTGTGTATTTTGTCTATTTCTCCACCTCCATTCCATCCAAGCCTCCTCCCCGACAGCAGACAGGAGGTTCCTTGAATCTTCTCCATCTATATCTTCTGAAGTATGACCACTGCAGAGCAAGTGACCAACAAGCGTGTGCTGAGTGGAGATGCCGGAGGGTTAGAGCCTAACTATCCAAAACAAAACCCAGAATGAAACAAAGCAGCTGCCATTAAGATCCGACTCATGGCAACCCCAAGTGTATGGGGTAAAACTGTGCTCCTTAGGGTTTTTGGTGGCCGATTATTTGGAAGGAGATCACCAGGCCTTCTGAGGTGCCTCTGGGTAGACTTGAACCACTAACATTTTAGTTAGCAGCTGAGCATGTTAAACATTTGTACCACCCAGAGACTCCAACTATCCAAAATCCTCATTCGATATACTTTTCTGCCAACTATAGGGTTCATAATGCATAGACTATTTCTTCATATGTAGAAAGCATAGATTAGGAAACATTCCCAGGATATTGGATGAGACAAGTTAATATCCATAATTACAAAGTTCATGTTTAAATATACAGACCCTCATGCAGTCCTAGACTCTGAAACACCATATACCGCCATAGACTGCTCCGAGTCAGAATGAAATGCATTTGATTGTAATCACAGAAAAGTGGGTCTTATGGGTTTTATCCCTATGACATTTCATCTTCAAAATGGGCAAATCTTAGAAAATTCTCTTCAACTGAAAATTTAAAACACATTGAGAGCCAAATACCTTTATTGCCACAGGTATGTTAACACAGACCATATCTAAATATAGCATTTGGGAGAAACTAAAACTACCCTAATTATGTTGTCTCCTGGATTTGCTGCACCATGGATCAAATCACCCCTTTCCACCCCAGGATTGCAGTAAATTCTTCCTTTTATTTCTTTCCCTTGTTTTCTTCTCCAGCCCACACTCCCACGCTGAACCCTGCTGGCTCTGTATTTATTTTTCTGCTTTATTTCAATTTTCTTCATTTTTTTCCTTTCCAGAATGCTCTGCATGGCTCCTCTTTTTCCCCTATTGAGGTTACACAGCTACCGTATTGTAGGCAGATGGTAGGTCTGCCTGTTCTCACTCAGAAAACTTGTCCCTCTCATTAATAATGCCACTTCATAATTCTGCAAACCAATCTACCCTTTTGCAATGTCCATCGAGGAAGAAAATTTAAAAAAAAAAAAAAAAACAGTTTCCATCATAGCGTCTCACGTGTATCAGCGTAGACCTATGCTCCATATGGTTTTCAGTGGCTGATTTTTCAGAAATAGATCACCAGGCCTTTCTTCTGAGGTCCCTCTCAGTGAACTTGAACCTCGAATCTTTTGGTTAGCAGCCAAGCGCGTTAACCGTTTGTACCACCCAGAGACTCTAAGAGAGAAACCAAAAACCAAACCAAACTAAACCAGCTGCCTTTGAGTTGATTCCAACTAATGGTGACCCCATGTGTTTCAGAGCAGACCTTCTCTCCACAGGGTCTTCAATGGCTATGATCTTTCAGAAGTCAATTTCCAGGCCTTTCTTCCAAAGCACCTCTGAATGGGCTGGAATGCCAATCTTTTAGTTAGTAGCTGAGCGCTTAACCATTTGTGCCACCCAAAGTATCTCCAAGGCAGAAAAGGCACCAGGAAATAGTTTTCGGGTATATGTTATTTCCAAACACTGCAGATGAAAAGCTCTGTGTTTGCAGGTTGGAATGGGTGTAGATTCATAGCGCAACTGAAGACATAATTACAGCAAAAATTTGTGCCTTCATGCCAGTGCATGTTGATTCAACAAATACTACCTGAGGCATTACCTGTGCCCAGTACTGGGAGCACGAAGCTAGAATCACATACAGTCTCTACTGCCTGGGAGCTGGTAGGTCAGGGTGGGAGATAGGCAGCTACCCAGGTCCTTGTATAGTAGGACCGAGCAGATGACCCACGGCTAGGATGTTGTGGGGATCATGAAGCACTGCCTGGCCCAGGCTTAGTGGACCAGAGGTGGCTCCCTGATGCTGATGCCGGACTTAAGCCTAAGCCAATGGAGAAAGTTTACAACTTTAGTTACGGAAAATTAAATTATAGGCATAGTGATGTTAAAAAAAAAAAGTTTCCGAGCAACACTGTCTTTCAAAAGAAATATAAAATACGGTGCATGCAAAATCAGATTCAACAACTGCTTAAGTAATCCCCAGGTTCAAACATGAAATAAAATCTACACACAAGATTCCACTACTGTGTATCTGTGTACACTTAGTTATATTTCCCTTCAAATTTTAAAAGTTATATATGTAAATGATTTAATCAAATTATCTCTTTGAGGCTTACCCTTATTTTTGGTTTCTTATCTATTTTTAAGTCATATTACATTTGTGTACCCTCACTTACTTGTCAGTTTGTCATACTATGGTGGCTTACGTCTCACTGTGATGCTGGAAGCTATGCCCCCAGTATTTCAAATACCAGTAGAGTCACCTATGGTGGGCAGGTTTCAGAAGAACTTCCAGACTAAGACAGACTAGAGAGAAAGGCATGGTGAGTTACTTCCAAAAATTAACTAACGAAAGGCTTGTGGATCACAATAGAACATTGTCCAAATTGCTTGGTTTGGGTATGTCATCAGAAGGGATCAATCACCAGAGAAAGACATCATGTTTGGTGAAGGAGAGGGCCAGTAAGTGTGAGGGAGAGCCCTGGTGAGATGGATTAGCACAGTAGTCACAATGATGGGCTCAAACGCTGAGGTACATAAGGTTGCCAAGAGTTACAGTTGACATTATAGGAGACAATACATTCCGGTGAGGATGTGGGGATGTGTCTTCGTAAATTTACTTAAGTCCTTTTGGAGATAAGGTGGATATAAAGAAGTAAAGGGGTGGGAGTAAATAAATTATTTGGGGGTGCCTGTAAGCTGTTAGTCTGCAATCTCAAAGGCTAGCCAGGTGCCTGCTATAGGAGGGCAGCTCCCCCAAATACAAGGTATAGCCAAGTGGCAGCAGGAACAACATAATATGTTCTTTCTTGACATACGACACCGTGCTTCCCACACTGTGATCGTTAAGGTTGTGCGTCAACTTGGCTGGGCCATGATTCTCAATGGTTTGGCAGTACGATGTACTTTGGCAGCCGTATGATGATGTGATCACTTCCATGATGAGATTTGATATATTGTGATTGCCTCCATGATGGGATCTGCTATGAGTAGCCAATCAGTTGAAAGGGAGTTTCCTTGGGGGTGAGGCCTGCCTCCAATATAAGTGGACTTTCTGGCAAGACTCATGAGCTTTTGCTGGCTCTGGATCCTACAGCTGGCTCCTGCTCATCTGACCTCCAATTCTCGGGATTTGAGCTAGCAGTTTACTTCTGTCTTGCCTGCCAATCTTTGGATTCATTGGTCTTCTCAGCCTGCGAGCCAGAGCCCTGCTGTTTGACCTTCTGATCTTCGGTTCGCCAGCCCCTGTGGCTTTGTGAGTCAGCTGTAGTCTCTAGCCTGACCCAGGTTCCAGCCTCTATAACTGTATGAGCCATTTCCCTAATATAAATCTCTCTCTATATGTTTATACATTTACTGGTTGTGCTTCTTTACAGAACCCAGCCTAAAACACACACCAACCACAGCCTATGTTAACTGTCTTCAGTAAGGATGCATAAAGTTGTGAGAGGGCAGGAGGAGATGGAAACAGTTTCGTGGTCCGAAATGGTTGTACAACTCAGGGTTTAAAGTTAAAGGATGTCTTGCTACAGGACTTCTTAGTGTTTGTGATATGTTACTGATCACTGTGAAGTTCCAGGAGGGTATTATAGAACATGAAGGATTTCCCAAACCTGAGTACAGATCTTCCTATTTCTCGCAGACCTAAAGTTATACAGAATTCTCAGGAAATGCTGCTCACCAGTAGAGCTGCCCAGAATAGTAGATGCTTTGCTGTCAAACTTGATCGTGTTTTAGGACCCTCCCTCTCATCTCTGACTTGTCTCTTGCCCACGGACAGGATGTGTGATGCATATGGCCGGCACCTAAAGGGTCTGTGCCATAAGGATCCCTTCCTCATCACCAATTGTGCAGTAAGGATCAGCATGAATCCAATCCCCAAAATGTGGAGATTGAGCCATTCCAACTTCTCCATCCTCATCGCCAGCCATCCCTGCAGCATTCTGTCTCTATGACAGTAGCCTCCCGGAGCTAGGTCAGAGCTTACTAGTTAAAAGGACACCATCCTTCACATGGTCAAATAGGCAGATGCCAGCTGTAAGTTTGGGGAGTCTGTACAATATCCCAACCTTCTGCCTGCTGATCGCAAATTCAGGGCTTGTTTCCCACTATCCCTTCAGGATGCCAGCCAAAAGGTCAGGAGTCCATATGACACTCTCACTTTCTGACCTTCTGGTTCCTACTGCCCCTTTGAGTTTGATAATTTGTTGGGAAAATTCACAGAATTCATGGAGAGTATAACATACTTATGATTCAAGATTTATTATAGCTAAAAAGGATACAAATGAAGAGACACAGAGGGTGAGGTTGGGGAGGGTTTCAAATGCAAAAATTCCATTTCCCAAGAGATATGCTACCCTCCCGAGAACAGATGTTCTCATCAACCAGGAAGCTCTCTGAGCCTTATTTATGTTCAGGGCTTTTACCAGGCAGTCCTATATGAGATAGACTCATGCCTCTTGATGCTAGTTGAGTGAGTCTTTTCTGGTCCACCCAGCCCTTACTCTCCAGCACACATGCTCAGATGTGGCCTGAAAGTCTCAGACCACAGGATCCCAATTACTGCAATGGTTATTACTCTGGAGACAAGGACAAAGGCCTCTTTACTTAGCACAAAACTAGGTCATTTAACCCACAGGGTTTCTCCCCAATTCCCAGAAGACTGAGTTATAAAGGCACTGGATTGGAGCCCTCCACTCATCTCATCTTCCCAAGGTTGTCTTGGCCCCTGGGAGAAGCTAGCCCTTCTTCTGCCCTACCACTCTCATCCCTGGCTTAATTCCCTTAAGCTCCTGGTGGCCGGGTAGGTTGTGGTGTCCGGAGCTGGAGCCCTGAGTTTCTGTTAATCAGTTTATCACAGTATCTGTATTGAAAAGGAGAGAGTCATGTGATACCATCTCCAACTCCTTTGTTAACAAGTGCTGTTAAGGGTCATGATCAATGTCTGACATTTTTACACTATTTAGAAGGATTTTTTTTCTTTGGGTACTTAATCTTTAGTCTGTACCTTAAGGAGAAATTATAGTTTAAAATTTATTAAAGAAGACAAGATGTTTAAAATAGAAGACGATTGTGGTATGATCTTGTTGACATTGAAATATTGTCTCTTTATGCCTACACCAGAAAGATGTCCATCTGTGTTTTATTGACTATGCAGAGGCATCCAACTATGTGGATCATAACAAATTGCAGTTAACATTGCGAAGAATGGGAATTCCAGAACACTTAATAGTGCTCATGTGGAAACTGTACCTAGACCAAGAGGCAGTCTTTTGAACAGAACGAGGGGACACTGCATGGTTTAAAATCAGGAAAGGTGTGTGTCAGGGTTGTGTCCTTTCACTATACTTATTCAATTTGTATGCTGAGCAAATAATCCGAGAAGCTGAACTATATGAAGAAGAATGCAGCATCAGGATTAAAAGAAGACTCATTAACAACCTGAGATACGCAGATGACACAACCTCACTTGCTGAAAGTGAAGAGGACTTGAAGCACTTATTGATGAAGACTAAAGTCTACAGCCTTCAGTGTGGATTACTGCTCAACATAAAGAAAACAAAAACCTTCACACTGGACCAATAAGCAACATCATGATAAATGGAGAAAATATAGAAGTTGTCAAGGATTGCATTTTACTTGGCTTCACAATCAACACCCAAGGAAGTAGCAGAGAAGAAATCAAATGACATATTGCATTGGACAAATCTCCTGCAAAAGGCCTCTTTAAAGTGTTAAAAAGCAAGACATCACTTTGAGAACTAAGGTAAACCTGACCCAAAACCAAAAATACAAACCCATTGCCTTCGAGTTGATGCCAACTCACAGCGACTTAACTCATATGTACATGAAAGTTCAACAATAAATAAGGAAGAGCGAAGAAGAATTGATTTATGATGAATTGAATTATGATGTTGGCAAAGAATATTGAATATACCAAGGACTGCCTGAAGAACAACAACAACAACAAAAAATCTGTCTTAGAAGAAGTACAGCCAGGATGCTCCTTAGAAGTGAGGATGGTGAGACTTCATCTTACGTACTTTGGATCAGCCTCTGGAGAAGAACATCATGCCTGGCAAAGTAGAGGGTCAGTGATAAAAAGGAAGACCCTCAGTGAGATGGATTGACACAATGCCTGCAATAATGGCCTGAAACATAATAATTGTGAGGATGGCACAGTACTGGGCAGTGTTTCATTCTGTTGTACATGGGGTCGCTATCAGTAGGAGCTGACTCGACAGCACCTAACAACACCATACCTACACAAGATTGCTGGGTGGCACAAAAGATTTGCACTTGGCTGGTAACCAAAAGGTTGGCAGTTTGAACCCACCCAGCAGCACTGTGGAAGAAAACGCCTTGCAATCTGCTTCCATAAAGATTACAACCAAGAAAACCCTATGCAGCAGCTCTACTCTGTAACACATGGGGTCCTCATGAGTTGGGGGCCAACTCTCGACACAAGACAACAACAGTAACATGCCTACACAGTCAGTTTCATTATTAAGGTTGTAAATGAGGGACACACACGGAGTCTTTGTCACTTTCACATGATGTAATGTAGCTTGCTGTGTGGATATAATGGTTGTGATGCAGCTTGCTGTCTCTATACAAATCTTTTTCACGGACTATTG
The DNA here is from genome assembly GCF_024166365.1 of Elephas maximus indicus. Classification (NCBI taxonomy): domain Eukaryota; kingdom Metazoa; phylum Chordata; class Mammalia; order Proboscidea; family Elephantidae; genus Elephas; species Elephas maximus. The sequence goes on along the minus strand of NC_064820.1, from coordinate 220,363,612 downwards.
AAAATATAAAAAAAACAGCATAAAGGTCTCATTATTTAGTATTTAGAGAATGCTAGGCACTGGTGGCACAGTGGTTAAAGTGCTCAGCTGCTAAATGAAAGGTTGGCAGTTCGAACCCACCAGCCACTCCATGGGAAAGAGATGTGACAATTTGCTTCTACCTTTGAAACCCTATGGGACAGTTCTACTCTGCCCTGTAGGGTCGATATGAGTTGGAATTGACTTGACGGCAATGGGTTTTGTTTGGTTTAGGCCTCAGCTTCCAGGCACTTCAGGATTCATGTATTTTCTTTAACTCCTACCAGGTATGTGGGGATGGAGTTCATGAGAAGAGTATAGACGGTACCAGTTGTCATGATGTTTCAAAGCAAAGGATGAACTTTTCAAACTTCTTGAAAAAGTGTGGATAAACACAAAGGATAACTTAGGAAGTAGGAAAGCAAGGCTCAGGGAGCCAACCTTGTGTTCTTTGGCTGAGGACTAAGATGGAGCAAGATATCAATCTGTAAATATTCGAAAATGTAAACACCATTGAGTGAGAGCATATCTGATAGGCATAGGCTTAGCAATATTAATACCGAGAAATGACACTGTAAATTGTGACCGGCCACTGGACACAGCGCTAATGGAAACTGAGGGAGGAGGGAGCCTAGGCCAGACACAGATATTTCACAGGAGAAAACCCTCAAGTTCTTTCAATGAGAAGTACCTTCTTGATGATCAATATCATTTTGTATTCTCGGTGCAGGAATGGCATGATATTCTTCAGGTTTCATTTCAAGCTGAGAGCTTTTCAAGTGGAAAAGTGAACCATTAATTCTGTCATATGCAGTACAGACATACTCTGCCCATAGGAAAACCAGCTTCGATAGTATCTTACCCTTGGGCCTAGATAAGACCTGAAAGCTCAGCCACAATGTATGAGTTTACATTTCATCACAACAAGCCAGTGAAATGAGCAATATTCTAGATATCATCCAGATGGTTTTTCCCTAATCACTGATCATTAGATACATATAAGCATGATTATTTGGTGTATTTGCTTATCATTTACTTATGGGAAAGCCAGCAGTTAAAATTTGCATATATTAATTCAACCATTCACTGAAGAAACAAGTATTGGGTCTTTATTATGTATGACACAGAGTGAGTTTATCGTGAAGTTAATGAACTCAAGCTTCAGGGCTCCTCACTTGCATTACCCCTTTTCAAAGCATTGTCCCTAACTTGACGGTCACAATTTTGCTTTCATTTTCTTAAAGAAGGCCACTAAATTGTGTAATCTCCCGAAACAAATTGTATAATCTTCCAAAACAAACAAACAAGAACAAACCAGTTGCCATTGAGTTGCTTCTGGACTCATGGTGACCCCAAGTGTGTCAGAGTAGAACTGTGCTCCACAGGGATTTCAAGGCTGTGACTTTTCAGAAGCAGATCACCAGGCCTTTTTTCTGAGGTGCCCCCGGGTGGATTCAAACCACCAACCCTTTGGTTACTAGTCAAGCACCTAGCCATTTGCACCACCCAATGATTTCTGTATAATCTTCAGGTTCCATAAAACCCTGATTGCCTTCTGGTGCCGTAACTGGAGAAAACAGCAAAAAATTTCGTAGTCACCAGCATGACACCAGGGCAACTCCAACTAAGGCAGGATGTGGATGGAAACCCCAATCCAGGTCACTTGGGTCCTCAGAACACCCTGATTGTATCCCTCCTCTGTGTTGCCCTCTTTGTACGCAAATGGCTCAGCTATGCCTCTGAGGGTTAAGGAGATCTGTAGCCCCAGTACCTAGTCAGGCTCAGGATTCCATTGACCCTGAGGCCATCACCAAGGATATGAGTAGCCAACACAGCTGCTATGGCTGTTGACCAGTCCATGAAGGAAGGGTGCCTTACTTTGTTTAATGTGGATTCTTACATGTCTTAATTTGGGCTGCAGGGTCATACGGGAAAAAACAAAAATTTGATCATTCTGTTTCTAATTTTTTCAAATGCTTCTTCTTTGTATCTTCAGTCCTGAGGTAGCTGCCATTTAATTGCTTCTGACAGAAAACAAATTGGATAGTTGGCACATGTGTGTTTCTGTGCCTCAAATAAAACTTTCTCCTCCTTCTTGTGTATATTCTGACGTTGTAAGCATCATCATAAGCCACAATCCATCTTTCTTTAGTGATGAAAACACCTACAATGTTTTGCTATAGAATTTTCGGTCTAGAAGGATAGAAAGAATTTTAGGAATTAGGGCACTAATGTGCATTTCTAGAGTCAAATTGGATTGTTGATTTATTCACAAGTCAGACATGGTGCCCGTTGAAGAGACTACGGCTTCAGGGCTCTGTGGAACTCCAAATGGACCTCGTAAAGTTTGGACCTTTTCTTTATGAAAAAAGCACTTAGTTATTGGCTAAAAAGCCCTGGTAATGCAGTAACAGCAGTCCCTTAGTGATGCAAATGGTCACCATTCTCAGCTGCTAGCCAAAAGGTTGGAGGTTCCAGTCTACCCAAAGATGCCTCTAAAGAAAGCCTGGCAATCTACTTCCAAAAAATCGGTCACTGAAAACTCCGTGGAGCACAGTTCTATTCTGACACACATGGAGTTGACCTGATGGTGACTGTTTTTCTTTTTTATTGCTGGAGTAAGCGTGTGTTACGTGGACTCTGACTGCATTACACTGAGTGGAGACCCCCACACCACTGTCTGAGGTGATCTAGAGAGCACTTTGCAGAGGTGGCAGCAGATGTCAGGTTCAAATTTCTCACCTCGTCTTTTATCAGGAGTGTCTTTAAATTCCTTTTTTCTTTAGTCTCAATAAAAATAAAGCTTATCAAATAAAATTTTTATTTTTCGATTATAAGTGCCCTCCAGCTTGCTTTTAAAGGTGGGGAAGGAAGCTTCATTTTGCTCCTATAGGTGATGGTAAAGTTGGGGAAAGATTTGGCACTTCTGGGGCTGCTGGCCTCTAAAGCTACTACCTGGCCGTGGAAAGTCTTCCCCTGTCTATAACTGGCACCAGGAAGCTACCTGGGCAGCGGTAAAGAGCCGGGGGTGTGGGTCAGATCTGCCCCTGCCCAGGTCGCTGCATCCTTGAGGGGCACAGAGCAAGCCCACCCTTGGTCACTTTGCTGCCCTCCTCTCTGAGCGTTCTGTCCTGCCCCGCCACACCCCGGCCTCCAGCTGCACCTAAGCTCCAGCCCCCAGGCGGCTCATAGGAGATGAAGGTGAAGAGCAGAAGAGAAAAGGATGGGTAATAACCTGTGCCTGTTTTTTCTCTTGCGTCTTCACATTAATGAGCAACACTTTCTTCTTTGTAAATATCAAAGCCAACATTCACTCTTGCAATGGTTTCCTGATGACATTTGGGGTAGAGTCATTTTGACTTGAAAGAAGAATGAAAACAGCACATTTGGAGACATCCGATTTCCTCTACTGTCAAGTGTTTTGAATTTTGCAATGGAAAAGACAGCAGTTACATTACCTATACTTCAGAAGGGTGACCAGAATGATTCATGAGGTTTATATGCTTTAAATCAATGTTCCCAGAGGTTAGGCATCTGTAGCCTTACCCTGCTTTCAGCTCATTCTCTGGCCCGCTAGGTCTGTTCTAAGATACTGATGCATCCAACGTACAAATACACTTTACAGGCAGCCTTGGAGTCCAGAGCTATGTGTGCAAAGAAGTCAGTGAACTGCTCTGTGTCTAACAGATAGAGAGACGGGTTCAGCAGAAGGCTCATTCTAGTTCCTGACATTTACTGACTCAGTCCAAAAAAGTTTGACTCTGTATTTGGTGCCTAGAGCCACATAGGAGTGGTTTTCCTTGTACCACCCTTTTTATTGTGGTCAGGTATATAATCACACACACACACGCGCGCGTGCGCGTGCCTGTGTGTACCCCAAAACAAGAAAGAGCAGCTCTTTGCAGACTTCCTCAACACCAGAGCAGAATGAGAGTACGCTCACCCTGTGTGAAGGGCTGAGAGACCTGCTTTTCTTGGCTCTCCAGTACTGCTGGCATGTGAAGTGTGGGGTCTTTCTTTCTCTCTTTGCCCCCCAAAACACGAGCTGTCTGCATTGGTTATAGTGTGCGGAGAGGAAATTGGAGAAATAGCACTTTCTGTAAAATGACCACAATGGTTGGTGGGAAGAAGGAGTGGTAAGAGGGAGGGAGGTCTCTTTCAAAATGTGTTTTCCTTAAGCAACGAGAATCACAAAGCTCAACTAAATCTATTTCTATAAAACCCCCAAACTACTTCTGGGTCTATTTAACCCAGAGCAGAAACATCAGCTCCGTTATTTGATTAGCATTTCTGAGACAGGACTACTGGGCATTTGGTTAAATTCTTCTTTCCAACTTTTTCTAAGGTGCTGGGAAGGCCTGTCATCCGGCCTCTGGGTCCCTCCCAGAACGGTCACCTCTGAGATTTACAGCTCAAAAAGGAAGACGTTGCTAAAAAATGAAACTCCGAGAAAGTATGGAAGGAACGGTCCTGGTAGAAGCTGTGTGTGAGGTAAGTGCTTCACTGTTCATCTGGAAGGCTCCCTGGTACTCACTCTTCACAAGACGATGGTATTTAAAAATGCATTCTAGTTCTGTTATACTCTTTTCTTTTGATTCTTGGGACAGTTTTAAATTGGAGAGAATGCATCACCTAAGGCTATTGCCGATTGCTACATATTTAACATTGACAAGAGAGGCCAGAACCAGGCAGGAGAACTGAGATAAGCTGGTTGTGTGTGTGTGTGTGTGTGTGTGTGTGTGTGTGTGCGTGTGTGATTTTGAGGTTAAAAAAAAAAACCTAAAACTTTAAGAATCACAATATTTTCAAAATCCTTCCCGTAAGCCAAAGAAAATCTGATGAAGGTAATTTCAGATGAAAAGAAATCGATCTAAAAGTTTCTTAGTGGGAAAAAACTGGGGTCCTTAATTTTGTCAAATTGAATACTATAATGCTGCTTTTGCTGTAAAACCTGTAACCAATGACTTAAGGAAATTGTAAGGTCCATAAGCTGCTACTGAACAAAGAATTCTTATTTCCTTCAGGCAACTAAATGCAGAAGTAGAGAGAGGAGGTAAAGCTAGGTTTCACAGGAACAAAGTGGAAATTTCACCCAGTGTGATACTTACTTGCTGAGAATAGTCTAAAGTCACAGAAAATTATGCGCAAACTATTAGAAAAGCACAATCCATGGGTCGTGAACAAAGTTCATAACATTTCCAAAGTCAGAACTGTTTACATTCTTTATACCTTACCACAGAAAACTTACATAACTTTTTTTCTCATAAGGATAGGTAACAGACTTTAAAGTATTCCAGTGAGGTTTCGCCTTACGGCAACCCAAACTGATCTCTCCACCGACAAAGGAAAATAACTGACAGAAAGTCACCCGCAGAATTATATAATCGCTGAAAATCAATAACAAACTTGCTCTGACAGACACCAGGAGAAAAAAAAAAAAAAAAAAACAACACTTGCAAGGAGAAGTGGGAATAATTCTTTTCCTGCGATCTAGATCACTTTCAACCACAGCAAACAAGACAACATCTGGAAATTGTTTCTCAGGAAAGAATAAAACACTTTTTTTTTTGTCCCATCATTAAGGAAAAACCCGTTTTCCATATGCAAACAGCACTTGTAAATTCCCCCAGATAAGCTTAGAGTCTTGAAGGATTTAAGTCAGTCTTAAAAGAATCACAACTTTCTCATTACCTTTGGAAGTAAAGTGTTTCAAAAAGATCCTCTAGCTTGTCACTTGCACCAGGGTTGGAGGAAGTGTGGACCTCTTACCTGCAATGAATGTGGACTCCTGGCTGAATGTGGAATTATGACAAGGTTAAAAAAAAAATCAGTTCATGCAGGTTGCCTTGGAAAAGATAGGTGCTTAGGTTTTCTCCAGATGAAGAAAACTCCCTCTCGTTGCTCACTGTCAGTCAAAAGCAAGTTGTTACAAGTTTGAGTAGGAATTACCTGAAGGAACTGAAAAGAGAAAGAAAGAGATTGGGAGAGATTGGGCAGAGGGAGGGAGGGAGGCAAGAAAGAGAAAGAGGGAGGGGAGAGGGAGCAAAGGGAGGAAAGTAGAGAGAGAGAGAGAGAGAAGGAATCTGAGAAAGGAGCCCATGATGTCAGCAGTGCGTCTCAAGGAAATCTACAGACCAGCAAAGGTTTCTAATGGACACCCAGCTCCAGGCTCTGCAAACACCTGTATAAAAGAAACTGATGCCCTTTTTAAAAAACGCCAGTCAAGCTTTGAAGAAACTTCCGCCACTCTTCTCCAAGGCTTTTTTAAGGCCCCTTTGTCTAAGTAAACTATAAATAATAAATAACCAGATTATCTTTTCTAACAAGCTCTCCTTTACCCATACGTTTTCCCCTCCTCTCTCCCATTCCAAACGAATATTAACAAAACTCCCTGCCTCCTTGGAAAGTCAGGACAAACTGGAACAGACTATACATGCAGCAAATATGCATGCTTATAAGCAGGAAGAAACGGGAAAATGCATGTTTTCAGCTCAATCCCCTTATCGCCTTGTTGAATTTTCCTATAGCATCTGGTTTCCCTGATCAAAAACTGTAAAGACGTTGGACAGACATGGATGAAGTTGAGTTCTTCTGGGTCCAGGAAACTGGGAGTGGGGATATACATTGGAATTTGGTTTCCAACATTCTTGCAAAGACTTAGGCTCTTTTATGAGAAATGGCCAGAATTCCCTCCTTGAGGCAGAAATCTAAGGGGAGATCTTTAGGTCTCTGGAAAGGGAAGCAGCGAACTTGTTTCTGGAATGCAGTCCTGTGTCCTTCTTAGCCTAAGCTGTTCCATGTCACGGGAGGCCAGTCCAAGGCTCATGAGGTTGACGGCCTTCGGGGGGCCAGAGTGCAGTTGTTAACCACCCTTGAGTCATCCCCCAACTCATGGTGACCTCATGGATAATGAAATGAAATACTGCCCAGTCCTGCACCATCCCCATGATTGGTTGTGATCCATAGGGTTTTCACTGGCTGATTTTTGAAAGTAGATTACCAGGCCTTTCTTCCTAGTCTAAGTCTGGAAGCTCTGCTAAAACCTCTTCAGCATCACAGCAACACACAAGCCTCTAGTGACAGAAAGGTGGTGACTGTGTATGAGGTGCATCGGCTGGGAATGGAACCCTTGTCTCCCACAGGGAAGGCTAGAATTCTACCACTGAAACTTGGTAAATCCTGAGGCAGGATGGGTTTCCCATAGGTGTCTTTGCTAATGAGGTCCCCGCACACGAGTACAAAGCAGTGCCAAGGGAAGCAGAGGCTCTTTTGGTAATGAGGGAGCTGGTGACATACTCACAGAACCTCCGCACAGACACCTCAGTGGGGCCAGGATGCTGCATCTGGCTTAAATTGGAGGGTACAGGGTGAGGAACGTCTTGTTTTTGTTTGATATAAGTTATCCTCCCTTTCCCCTGAATTTGCTGCACCCCTACGCTTCACCTGTGTTTGGCCACTGCTGTTCCGAGGACGAGATCCGCCCCATTTTCACCTCTCCCCTCTCCCTGACTTGAAGCCTGCCATAAACCATTGCACTTCTGTGTTTTCCCAGTGGTAACGGCACACATTGGTCTCCTTTCCGTTGTCCCTTTCTGTTCCTTGAAGAAAGGGGATCGTCTTCAATCTGGATATGCAAGTGGTGACCTCTAAGAGAGGACCTCAGGCTTCCAAGGGCGTGGGGCTTGGGGAAATGAAGTACCTACACAATGTTTGGAGTTTGAGCTGGTGAGTGTTATTCCAGAACTCTAGGATCAGAGATGCTCCCCACCAGAGTACTGTAAAAGTCCAATATCAAAATGGGTAAATGCAGAGGTGAGGAAAAACAAAAAAGGAAAGACCCAGGGTTAAAGATCTGACAGTGTCCCACCTCATGTGATTCACACAGGCTTTTTCCTCTGCCTGGAGCCCATCGGCGGCACCAATGGTTAACGCGCTTGGCTGCTAGCCAAAAGATTGGCAGTTCAAGTCTACCCAGAGGCACCTGGGAAGAAAGTTCTGGAGACCTACTTCTGAATAACCAGTCTCTGAAAACTCTGTAAAGCACGGTTATACTCTGACACACATGGGTTGTCATGATTCAGAATCAACTCAACAGCAATTCTTTCTTTGGTTTCCTCTTTCTGGAATGTTCTCCCTCTGATCTTCATTCTTCTGCCTGACTCCTTATCACCTTTCAGATTTTAGCCCAAATGATAGCTTCTTCGAGAAGTCTTTTTTGACCTCCTCATCTAATATGATCCCTTTCCAACTCCGTACTTCAATACCCGCTTTTATGGTGTATGCGATTTACCACTCTTTGAAGTGGTCTTATCTTTTTATTATTTGCCCTGCTGGCACAGTGGTTAAGAGCATAGCCGTTAACCAAAAGGTTGGCAGTTTGAATCCCCAGCCACCCCTTGGAAACCCTATTGGGCAGTTCTACTCTGCCTTGTAGGGTCACTCACTATGACTCAGATTGACTCGACAGCAATTTTTTTTTTTATACTCCATTTTAGAGCTTGATCCAAACCAAATCCATTACCATAAAGTTAATTGTGATTCATAGCAATCCTGTAGGACAAAGTAGAACTGCCCCATAAGGTTTCCAAGGAGCAGGTGGTGGACTCAAACTGCCATCCTTTTGGTTAACAGCCTGAGCTTAATCATACCCGTCTAATTTGAGAAGTATCCCTCAAGTAATACCTGGCACATCTTTGTTGGCCCCAAGTATGTGCCAAGTGAATTAATAAAATAATATAAATGGAAGATGTGATTTGTTACACCTGAACTTCAATTCATATCTCCATACCCCCCATTTGTCTTTTACTTTATTTTTTCATTGTTGCATTTCATAACTCCATGTTTTCATGAATGTTTCCAGCCTCAGCTTTAATAAGCTAACATTTAAATGCTATTTCTCAATTTATAAAGCTCTTTCAGAAATGTTATTAATCTGGTGCTCAGACCAAAATGCAGGCATGATGAGTGGCATCTTAAGGGTGAGGAAATGGAAGCCTCTTAAGGTTAAGCGATTTGCTCAGTCACAGAGCTAGAAAGTTGTAGATCGAGACTCAAAGAGCTCTTCCTCCTCTTAGTCCATGCATTTTTCATTAAGCTCCATTTTTCTCAAATTAGTCTGTTGTGAACATACATATGTATGTCAAGATACACTGCATGAATTGCAACCATAATTTAATAGCCTGGCAAGTTTTAGTTGTTGTAAGACCATAAGCAGTAGAGCTCATATTCATTCATAACACAGTCTTAAAAATGATGAAAGACGAAAATGTGTCAAAAGTAAACCAAAAAACCAAACTTGTTGCCCTCGAGTTGATTCCGACTCATAGCGGCCCTAGAGGACAGAGTAGAACTGCTCCATAGGGTTTCCAAGGAGCACCTGGTGGATCCGAACTGCCAACCTTTTGGTTAGCAGCCAAACTCTTAACCACTATGCCACCAGAGTTTCCAAGTCAAAAGTAGTATGAATATATTATAAATTTACATGTTAAGACCATATTCCTTTTTTTTTTTTTTTTTTTTTGGTGCTATCCACCTATTTTTGTTCTTTTTCATTTGGTGGTATATCAATGATTAGGTCTTGAGGTTATAGATCTGACAGAATTCACCAAAGAAGGTTAGACATTATAGGTGTATGACTGAAGGGTTACAATGTGAGTGGGAACGTTCTAGAATAACTGTCCATGAGATTCTGTTTCAGGGGACAGATTCTGTTCTACATGATTTGATAATGGAGTGATCTGTTTAAGTATTTCTGGAAATTTCTGAGGCTAAATGAGGGAAATAAGTAGCTGAAGACTGTTTCACTCTCTGGGTCTAAGGGATAAGGACTGGAATCTACTGTATGAGACCATGAAATAACAGCTAATCATGTTGTAATTGAAGGTGGTCAGTGTTATTGGTCACTTAGCCACCTAAAAATCAAAAATAAATATGGATGATTATTTAGTAAATCATGTTTTTTTGTTTTTTTCTGTTTGTTTTTAGCTAAGAAGTTAATTAAAAGCAAGACTCTTAAATATGTTAAATTTAAATAGAATATACTCCTAAAGTCCCTAAAACCTAACTTTTTATCCAAAGTTCTGAAAAGATGTCCAAAAAACTGGGCAGAAAAGTTCGTAAGAACCAGCTGTTTTCAAGAAAGTCACTTCCCAAGAATAATTTCCAAAAAAAAAAAAAAAGAAATGCTGTAGTGCTTCCAATTCTCATCTTGGCTTGAACTGAGACATAAAAAACCTTGAAGTGTGATGAGAGGGAAAAATGTGTTTGTACCTTTGAATAGATTCTATTTAAGTTGAGTTAGATATGGAACTATTTATAGAAGGTTATGTCAGTACTTAAAACTCCATTGGAGCCTCCTATGCCCCGGTCTGCTTAAAGAGTTCCCCCCCAGATGAGGCATGGTTTGTGCAACAAATTGCCTGTAGTTCTTTTCCATTCCCACCCCCCAGGGACATTTAAAATGCCCCTGGAGATGTAGGTGAGCTGAGTATTAAATATACCCATTTCAACTCTTTCAAGACTCTTCAGGCCAGATGTGGGAGCCCATTTGCCTTTGATCTTTTTAGTGGGGAGCTTGCTTGAGGAACCCACAAAGCTGAAATCTTGTCTTAGGGTGGGTTATTTAGAAGTGGATGTTGAGACAAGGATGTGTGTGCAATTTATTAAGGAATTGCTCTTGAGAGAAACCCATAAGGGAGTAGGGGAAGCAAGTCAGGGAGGGAAGAACCCAAGCAAAGATGTGATTTCTGGCCATATACCAGCCCCTGTCCGATCTGTGTGAAGCTCTGGAGTCAACATAGCATCTTAGGTAAGGGAGCTGGTCTTCATACTCAGGCTTTGAGTTGTTGACTAAGAGTAGAGGTGGGTGGTGTGGTGCATGATCTCCCAAGCATTCTGGCTGTCTGCACCTATACCAGAAATAGCTCTCATGGCCCAAGGGCAGTCTTCCAAAGATGGTTGCAAGGACTCAGGACATTAGGAGTAATATGCACAGAAGCTTAAGAATGGGTGCTCAGAACCAAGGAATGGGATCTGAGGCAATCTGGGCAGACTACCAAGGATGTCAGCTACAATTGCTAATCCTGTGGTTTTCTGGAATGTTTTCCCTTTCATGGGTACTAGTCCTGCTCATGGTCTCCTTATTCTCTCATCATCCCCTGCCTTCCTCCTCCACACCACCAGTTTCCCATCTGTAATAAAACAAAATTAGAAATCGCAGCACTGAAATGTGGTATTCAACTTAAGATGCATATGGTTTAATTGTTCACATGGTCAGTTACTCCATGCCAGGAGGATCCCAACAGGGACTTCTATGTGTAACAGAATGCTTTGTCATCCATACCATGCCAGTTCAATTAGATTAGTAACTCTTTGCTGGGTTACAAAGACCCCATAGTCTCTGCACTTGAGTAAATAACAGTTCAGCAGAAAGAAGGGTAAATAGCTAACCAGAATACAGTATGATGAGTGGTATATGATCAAAATATTCTAGAAACCCACAGAAAGGACCATTAACTCTGCCTGGGAGTTTGAAGGCAGGCTTCCAAAGGACGAGACAACTGAGTTCAGCCTACAAGATTTTCATAGGTGGGGACAAAGAAGGGTTGTAGGCATTCCAAAAGAAAGGAACAGAACAAACAATGGTAAGGATTTTTTTTTTTTTTAAAGGGCCAAGTGATTGACCTCAGGGACGCTTTAACAACGTAGCTCCAACCTTAGTCTCACAGAGTTAAGACAGCAAGGATCACAAGAAAAATGGCTTTGGTTATAGAATAATTAGGTGTGTTTCAGTAAGTTTGAAAGACCATAGGTTAAATCTGCCTCAGTTTGACTTCATATATAGAGAAGTACTCTTCTCTCCAATAACCACAGAAGAATAAAAGCCATGTTTTATTTAACATTAACATTTTATTAATACCAACTTTTAAAAAACTAAGAAACCAGAGCTCAGAATAACTTTCTGCCATTTTCCAACTTCCATTCAGACTTTTAAATCACCAAGCAGAAATGAGCTTCTCCAGAACCTACCCCAGATAACCCACTGTAGTGAAGCAACTCACCAGTCCATGGTGCTGTCCTCATAAAAGTTACATGGCTCTTCTTGCCCATTTGCAGTCCCACCTCTCCCACCCACCAGCTTCCTTCCATTCTATGTCCCTCTCCATGACTTGGCTCTGAGGGAGAGGGAAACTTTCACTAACAGGAATGTTCTAGAAAAGAAGCAAGGAGAGAAATCACATGGACTTAGTTTGAGCTTGAAGAAACCTAGAGATCATCCAGTTGAATTTCTTAATTTTGCTGAGTAAGACACAGAAGACCAGAAGAGGAGTGACCTTCGTGATGTCCACAGAGTGTGGGATCTCTAGTTTACATCAACTCCTTATTGAAAGTCCTCGTATGCTGTGTCATGCTGTGTTAGTCACTGTATTTGTACACATTTGTGCCCATATATGTTGCTGAAGTGGCAGAAACCTACTTAAAAGCTGGCATTGATATAATAAAGGGGCCATCATCCTGTGACAACAAGCTGCTTGACTTCCTCCTATCCACAGACTTGGCCAATGGGCTTGGAGTTTCAAACCAATAAGTTTTAGGAGAATAATAAGGATAATTATTCCAGAGACACAGACATGAGAAGCTCTTCTAGTGGGTACTACACCAGATTAGGCTAGAAAAAAGGATCCCAGGCATTTAATCAAAGTGGAAGAAGATGCCAACCTCTATTATCAGAGTCACCTGTTGCTCTTGGTGACATGGCTGAATATGAAGATACTTGGGACATCGCTGAGAAACATAAGAGCTTTCTCCCAGAACATTTTCATTTTACCTTGTGAAAATGGGGGTCAGTTCTAACATTTTCTCACTCTCACTCATACCATATGGCCAAAACAAGAATCCATGTTATATCACATCATGTTAACTCCTTTCTATGTTCAGTTTCCCTCAGCTCAGAACTCAAAAACCACTTTTTTCCCCCACCTAAATAAAGGTTCAAGCAGGTAGAGAAGCAAATATATAAATGCATGGCTCTCTTTTCTTGAATATAGAATAATGACCACGAGTGCCAAGTTTTAGGGCATTATTTTGGTAAAGAATATGAAATACCTGAGAGATTTTGAAATTATCAATATAAAAAAAAAAAATCTGAGAAGGCGCTTAAGAAATCAACTAGTACAGTCTTAATGTACTAGGGGCTTGTTGTTGTTGTTGTCGGCTGCCATAGAGTCAGGCCCAGCTCATGGTGAGCCCATGTGCAATGGAACGAAATGCTGCCTGGTCCTCTGCCATCCCCAATGACCGATTGGGGATTGGATCATTATGAACCATAAGGCTTTCATTGGCTCATATACAGAAGTAGACCACCAAGTCTTTTTTCTTTCTTCCAAGTAGGACTTTGTCTGGAAGCTCTGCTGAAACTTGTTCAGCAACACAGCAACATACCAGCCTCCACTGACAGATGGGTGGTGGCTGTCCATTGGCATAGAATCGAACCTGGGTCTCCCACATGGAAGGTGAGAATTCTACCACTGAACCACCACTGACCTGTGCTAGGGTCCAGCACTGATCAAATAAGACCAAAAGGTTTTTCATAGGCCAAGTAAATGTTTTCCCAGGAACCTAATAGAAAAGCTGGCCTTATGGGTAAGTTGGCTTTTGAAACTTTTCCCAGCCCTTGTGGCAAGAGCAGTTAACTCTGTTTGACCGAAGGAAGACCCCTTGCAGAGAAACAGTGAATGACTCTCACAGAATTACAGTCTGTTCTTGGATCCGTTTTCATTTACTAGTTTTTAAACTAGGTTCCTCAGAGCCAATCAGCACATCCACCTGTCCTTTAGGCTCTTCTAGCAGACTTCCAAATGGAACTCATGGGGTTATGCCTGTCTCTCTTTGTTCCTTGAGGCTCCCAAAAGAGAAGCAAATGAGACTGACAGCAACCTGTCTTCCACCAGAGACTTGTCCATCTTGCCACTATTATCCCCAACAAGAATTCCCCCCAAGAAAACACTGAGGTTATTTTAGTGCCTGATCAGATCCTGCTTTTAGGAGATGGCACAAAAATTATTTAAATGTGCAAAAGCTATTGAGTAGAAATATTACCTCCAAGTTATCTCTCTGTAGGGTGACCAACCATCCTGGTTTCCCTGTGACTGTCTTGATTTTAGCACTCAAAGTTCTCTGTCCTGGGAAATCCCTCATTCCCTAGAAAACTGGGCTGTTTGGTCACCCTATTTCCCTGTGGGAGTCCCTGGGAAGTACATACAGTTAATGTGCTTGGCTGCTAACAGAAAGGTTGGAGGTTTAAGTCCACCCAGAAGTGCCTTGGAAAACCTGGTGATCTACTTCAGAAAAATCAGTCATTGAAAACTCTGTGGAGCACAGTTCCACTCTGACACACATGGGTCACCATGAGTCAGAATCAACTTGACAGTAACTGGTTTGGTTTTTATTCCCCTCTGTGTCCTCAGCTTTTTTGTAGTGAGCTGCTAAGTTAAGAAAAAAATAATAATTGAAAAATAAAAAATTTAATATAGACATTATATCTTAATTTGCTAGCACTGGATGTATATTTGTCTTTGTTACACTCTCTGGTGCTCTCAAGTTGGTTCTGACTCATAGCGACCCCATGTACAGCAGAACGAAACACTGCCCAGTCCTGTCCTGTGCCATCCTCACAATCAGTGTCAATGCTTGAGCCCATTGTTGTAGCCGCTGTGTCAGTCACATTGGCTAAAAAAGCATGTATAAAATCTAATTGCGTCAAATAGGAAAATGTGTACTTAAAGAATTAGATGTGGAAAATGTCTGTCACTGTGTACAGATGCTGACAACCTCCCCTTAAACCTCCATGGAATTAGTTGGTGATTCTAGGTCCCCAACCACAGCATGGCTTTGGAACTGGTGAGTTGCAAAACAACACTGACATTAACTAAATGGCAACTGGGTTTCTTGTTGCCTTATTCATACTGGGCTTTATTGGTTTAGCTTTTGTTGGTGCAAATTTTCACTGCATGTTACATACACAATTTGTGCCCAGTTCACTTCAGATTCACTTTTACAAAGCAAACTGTTCTGTGGCCATTCTCCTCAAAAAAGAGTATCCAACAATGACTGTTTTTCATTGTTGATGGCTTGGGCTGATCAATAGAAAAGCAACATCCACAGGGTGGCATTACTATCTCCAGACCACTGCAAACCGGAGGGCTTGAACCTTCCTTTGTAAGTCTACCCATATCACTCATTTGGCACATGGGTTATGTGCCGGCTTGCATTAACTCACCTCTTCTTTTGATGCTTTGTTGGTTAATTGAATCAATTGTCCAGGGAACCTCCTAGGCCAGACTGTGAGATATCTGAGGGCAAGGATCCTAGATCCACCAGGTTGCCAAACGTAGCATTTTACACAAGCTGAGAGCCATTTTCAGAATACTTGAAATAGGATATTAGAGAAAATGGTATTATCATCCAGAATAATTTCAGTGATCCTATTTTAGTGGTTGGTCCTTGCTTGGTGAAAAACCACGTATTTCAGCAGTAAAAGAAAGAAAGAAACAAACAAACAAAAAATGCCAAGTTGATGGGGTATCTCTCTGCTTGGGTTGGTAACACCAATGCAGACAAGGTGTTTTATACTTCCTGCTGGGCACAGACATTGCCTTCATCACCAAGTTCCATCAAACAGCCCAAGTACACCTACAGACCTCCCCTGTTCTGATGCTTTTTGCCTTGATATTTTGATTCCTAGCATATATATGGGGACATTGTCAGGAGACCAGGGTTCGATTCCCAGACAATACACCTCATGCACAGCCACCACCCATTGGTCAGTGGAGATTTGCGTGTTGCTATGAGGCTGAGCAGGTTTCAGCTGAACTTCCAGACTAAGATGGACTAGGAAGAAAGGTCTGGAGGTTTGCTTCTAAAAACGGCCAATGAAAACCCTATGGATCACAATGGTCCAACCTACAACCAATCATGATGATGGCACAGGACTGCGTAGCATTGCATTCTGTTGTACATGAGATTGCCATGAGTCAGGGGCTGACTCAACAGCAGCTAACAACAACAACAGTATAAGTAGGGCCTTTTCCCAACTTGCCTAAATTTAAGACCTGGCTCTGCCATAGGCCATTGTATGTTTTCTGATCCTTTATTTTATTTAGCATTTAGTGATGTTATTCTGTTGTAGCTTTCTTGTCGTGACTTCCCAAATCTCTTCCTACTAATACATATAATTTCTACCTCTGATAACCATGAATGTCATTAAAATTAAAACTCTGATTTTTCATCAGTACCCCAATTCTGCATGATATAAATGCAGAACAGCCTGTGAGAATTCTCAGGACTTGGCTTAGATATTTAGTATTCGCCGGAGAACTGGGTAAACAACTAGATTTTTACTTTGGGAGCTTTCCCGTTGCAAAAGTGTACCTTATTGCCAAATATTCTAGTTATTGTGGAAAAACTGAGCAATGCAAATTGGCTACATTATGTAAAGTGCAAGATCCCAGCCCAACTGTCATAAATTCTAAACGGACTTCGAGTTGAAAGAAGCGGTATGAGTATAGCAATTGGGTGCTGGGCACTCTTAAGATCTCACATGTAAACCCCACCTATTCCTTATCTACCTTAGCAAAGGGCAGGCGCTAACCGAGCAAACATTGCTTGGAGAAGTCGCAGCGTTACCCAAAGCCACATCAAATTTATTAAACCAAAAATGGACTCCAAGAGAAAGTTGTCCAAGGTCATTCTTGATCTGCCATCATCCTTTGGCTTATCAAGGACACTTGGAGAGAGACCATTGAGTCACAGTGGAACAAAGAAATGATAAAGAATTCTTGAAATGATAAAGAATTCTCCTTTAGTGGCTCTACCTGAAGAATAAAAGGTGGAGATTACGACCGAAGGTCAAGCTCCTAAAACCAAAGTCATGCAGCCCTAGATTTCCTTGAGGATGAAAACACCTGTACAGTCTGGAAATGGAGAGCTAATCTTTTTTTTTTTTTTTGCAGTTACTTGATTTTTTTTACTTCCCCATTAAGAAATATTCCCGGAGTTATTTCACCTTTATGCATCTATTCTCTCTCACACACTCTCTTTAATATTCATGGCTTTATTTGTTTTTTATTTACATTAAAAAAAAAACTTTTTTTTATTGTGGTGAAAATATGTCTCACAAAGCATTTCAACCATTTTTAAGTACACCGTTCAGTGATATTAACTACTTTCACCTTGTTGTGCAAAAATCACCACTATCCGTTTCCAAGTATTTTCATCACTCTAAAAGAAAACTCTGTGCCCTTAGGCAATACCTCCCCACTCTCCCTTCTACCTGCCCCAGGTAACCACTAATGAACTTTGGTCTCTATTCACTTGCATATTCTGGTTAAGTGGGCTCGAACAGTATTTGTCCTTTTGCAACTGACTTATTTGTCTCAGCATAATATTTTCAAGGTTCATCCATGTCATTTGTTGCTGTTAAGGTACCTTGTAGTTGGCTACGAAATTATGCACAACAGAATGAAACACTGCCTGGTCCTGTCCCATCCTCACCATTATTAATATGTTTGAGTCCATTGTTGCAGCCACTGTGTCAATCCATTTCATTGAGGGTCTCCCTATTTTTCACTGACCCTCTATTTTTCCAAGAGTGTTGTCCTTCTCCAGGGATTGGTCGCCCCTGATGACATGTCCAGAATAAGCCAGACAGAGTTTCACCATTCTTGCTTCTAAGTAGAATCGATGTCATAGCAGAACTTTAATTCTCTTTATGGCTGAATACACAGGAGAAAGATGTGGTAGTCTCTTTCTATAAAGATTACAGCCTTGGAAATCCTATGGGACAGTTCTACTCTGTCCCATAGGGTTGCTATGCATTGGAATAGAGTCAATGTCAATGGGTTATGGCTGAATAGCATTCCATTGTATACATGTACCACATTTTGTTTACCCATTTGTCTTAGTTATCTAGTGCTGCTATAACAGAAATAGCTCTAGTGGATGGTTTTTAACAAACGGAAGCTTATTGTCTCACAGTGTAGGAGGCTTAAAGTCCAAATTCAGGGTGCCAGCTCTAGGGGAAGGCTTTCTTTCTTTGTCACCTCTGGGGGAAGGTCCCTGTCATCAATCTTTCCCTGGTCTAGGACCTTCTCAGTGCAGGGACCTCAGGTCCAAAGGATGCACTCCCCTTTGGGAGGCAGGTCCTGGTGAGCTCCTTTGCTTGGCCAACAAAATAGTTTTCTTTTTTCAGCTTTCAATGGTCTGGTGCCTCAGTGTCTCGCTGAGGGAGACCTGGAGGTCTGGTAACAGGTGGTTTCACAGGTGTACTGTGGAACCCACACATTCGCCCAGCTGTGATAATGAGGGTAGATGCTTGTACCAAATGCAGCCAATTAACTTTTCTCCAGCTGGTGTGTGGGATTGATACCCAAACTTTGAGCTCAGGTGCTTTGGGAGCCATTTTCCACTATGGTGTGGAGAAACAGACCCAATCTACCAAGACATGACAGCATGAAGTAGAAGCTGCCTGCAACCATTTTTGGCTCTGCATTTGAGTTCTAAAAATCAATATTAAAGATGGCACAAGCAAGAAAGTTGTTTTACCAAAGAAGATAGCAAATTGAAATATGCCAAATTTCTCGCCTGACACTCCTTGTCCCAACTTCCAGCATGGAGCACAGACACTTGAGTCATACAAAAGAAAAAAATTTTACACTTGTTATGTGCCACTATCTAAGTAAACTTTGGAAGTTAAAAAAAAAAAAATTGTCATCCTGTTGTTATTGTTGTGTGCCCTCAAGTTGATTTTGACTCACAGCAACTCTATATAACAGAGTAGAATTACCCCATAGAGTTTCCTAGGCTGTAGTCTTTACAGAGATCTTGGCTGAAAGCAGAGAATGCCAGAAAGACATTTACCCGTGTTTTATTAACTGTGCAAAGACATTCGACTGTGTTGCTGTTGTTGTTAGGTGCCATCTAGTTGGTTTGGACTCATAGCTACTTATGAACAACGGAATGAAACGCTGCCTGGTCCTGCACCATCCTCACTGTGTCAATCCATCTTGTTGAGGGTATTACTTTTTTCAATGACCCTCCACTTTACCCAAACATGATGTCCTTCTCCAGGGACTGATCCCTCCTGATAACCTGTCCAAAGCACATGAGACGTAGTCTCACCATCTTTGCTTCCAAGAAGCATTCTGGTTGTACTTCTTCCAAGACTGGTTTGTTCATACTTTTGGCAGTCCATGGTATATTCAATATTCTTCACTAGCAACTCAATTCAAAGATGTCAATTCTTGTTGTTGTTGTTGTTAGGTGCCGTCGAGTTGCTTCCTACTCATAGTGACCGTATGTACTATAGAACTAAACGCTGCTAAGTCCTTCACCGTGCTCACAATCATTGTTATGCTTAAGCCCATTGTTGCAGCCACTGTGTCAATCTGTCTTGTTGAGTGTCTTCCTTTTTTTCGCTGACCATGTACTCTGCCAAGCATGACGTCCTTCTCCAGGGACTGATCCCTTCTGATAACATGTCCAAAGTATGTAAGATGCAGCCTTGCCATCCTTGTTTCTAAGGGGCATTCTGGTTGCACTTCTTCCAAGACAGATTTGTTTGTTCTTTTGGAAGTCCATGGTATATTTAATATTTTTCATCAACACCACAATTCAAAGGCGTCAATTTTTCTTAGGTCTTCCTTATTCATTGTTCAGCTTTTGCATGCATGTGAGGTAATTGAAAACACTATGGCTTGGATCAGGTGCGCCTTAGTCTTCAGGGTGACATCTTTCAACTGTGTAGATGATAACAAATTATGGATAAGATTGCAAAGAATGGGAATTCCAGAACACTTAATTGTGCTCATGAAGTACCTATACAAAGAACAAGAGGCAGTTGTTCAAATAGAACAAGGGGATACGTTGCACAGGAAAGGTGTGTGCCAGAGTTGTATCCTTTCACCATACTTATTCAATCTGTATGCTGAGCAAATAATCTGAGAAGCTGGACTATATGAAGAAGAATGTGGCATTGGGATTAGAGGAAGACATTAACAACCTGTGTTATGCAGATGACACAACCTTACTTGCTGAAAGTGAAGAGGACTTGAAGCACTTACTGATGAAGATTAAAGACTACAGCCTTCACTATGGATTATACCTCAGCATAAAGAAAACAAAAATCCTTACGACTGGACCAATAAGCACCATCATGACAAATGGAGAAAAGATTGAAGTTGTCAAGAATTTCATTTTACTTGGATCCACAATCAACACCCATGGAAGCAGCAGTCAAGAAATCAAATAATTTATTACATTGGGCATATCTGATGCAAAAGACCCCTTTAAAGTGTTAAAAAACAAGGATGTTACCTGGGAAACTAAAGTGCGCCTGACCTAAGCCATGGTATTTTCAATTGCCTCATATACATGCCAAAGCTGGGCAAGGAATAAGGAAGGTCGAAGGAGAACAGATGCATCTGAATTACAGGATTGGCAAAGAATATTGAATACACCATGGGCTGCCAGAAGCACAAACAAACCCGTCTTTGAAGAACTATAGCAATCCTTAGAAGCGTGGATGGTGAGACCTCGTCTCATGTACTTTGGACGTATTATCAGGAGGGACCAGACCCTGAAGTAGGAGACCGTGCTTGGTAAAGTAGAGGGTCAGTGAAAAAGAGGAAGACCTTTAATGAGATAGATTGATACAGTGACTGCAACAGTAGGCTCAAACACAGCAATGATTATGAGGATGACGCAGGACTGGGCCATTTTGTTCTGTTGCGCGTAACGTTCCTACGAGATGGAGCTGACTTGACAGCACCTAACAACAACTACAGTCTTTATGGGAACAGAGAGCCAGGATTTTTTTCCATGGAGCTGCTGGGTGGGTTTGAACCACCGACCTTTGTGTTAGCAGCCAAGGGCTTAACTATTGTGCTAGCAGGGGTCTGTAATAGTTGTCCTAGTAGGGGTGAAGTAGTATCTTATTGTGGTTTTGGTTTGCTTTTCCCCAATAACTAATGACGTTTAGCATTTTTTGTGTGCCTGTTGGTCATTTGTATATTTTCCATCTCTGTCCTTCACTCTATTCTACTCTCCTTGGTTTACCATTGTGGTCACCCTAACTGAGAGTGAGCGTTGACTTCGGCTTATGATTTGTTCTTCTTCAAACTCACTGTCATTGGGAAGCTTGTACTAATTACTGAAAATTTACCTTAGCTCATTTCCCTTGTGAAATCTGTATTTACTTAATAGGCAGCAGAGCTTCCAAAGGCTCAGAGTTATGGTTTATCAGTAAATAATACTTTTCACCCAGGAAAGCATGCACAACAACAAGAGTACTTGGATTATCGGTTTAGACTCATTGCAATCTCTTGGGCAAACAACACTATGTTTTATTTTTTCAAATTGCTCAATGGTATATCTTATCTTGCTAGTTAAATCTCATTTTACAGCACAGAGACCAACAGAAAAGTTGAACCTAAAATTGAACGCTTGCCTTGGGACACTGAATGGTTATTTCTTTCCGGTAAGATGGGCAGAGTGATGGAAAAAAGAATGGGTCTAAACTCAGATAGTCTTGGACTCAAATTCTAGAATGGCTGCTTAGTAGCTGTGTGACCTAGGGCAAGTTCATTGATATCTCTGAGTTGCTTTTTTGCACAATGAACTGAGGAAAACAAATTTACCTCCCAGGGTTTTGAAGCAGATTAAAAGAGCCAGGGCATGGAAAGTGCCTGGCACGGCACTGGTTTTATCAGAGGACTTTTAGGAGCTAAATTCCATGGTGAAGGTGACCAGCACCAAGATTCACTTTCTGCCCACTGTGCTTAGCCTCTGTAACAGGGTGTTCACTTTGCTTTGCTTGAAGTCCTATCCAGAGATGATCATGTGCAAAATCCCTGCTCTCATACCTGGTTTCTCATTTCTTCTTCTGTGTTTGAATTCTGGGGCAGATGAACTGCCTACTCTGGTACCTTCCAGATCTGCTATGATTTTACTGGTCCTTATGCAGAGCTGGCTTAAAAATACCTCAAATGATTTGCATTCCCTGGAAGTGCTGCTGCTCCTCCCAAGGAGAACAGCAATGTAGGCACCATGGTTTTCTCAGTCTTTGTCTATCTCATTTATGGTCAAGCAACTTGAGTCGTCAAATAGTTTGGATTACAGGCAGTCCCCGGGGTTGCGAACAAGATCTGTTCCTAACTCTGTCTTTAAGTCGAATTTGTAGGTAAGTCAGGACTGGTGCATATGGTTCTTATTTAGCCTTACTTTAGGGCAAGAATGGCTCGAAGTCTTTTCAATGATTTAAAAGCTGCATATGCAGCAAGCGAAGGTGATTTTGATGAAGAATTTTTTACTTGAGTAGGAGTTGGTTCAATCGTTTCAAAGTGAGGGCAGATTACATCATATTAAAGAGCAAGTACAAGTATCCGTAAGTCAGATGTTGTAACCCCGGGATTTACTGTACTTGGTTAAACAGAATTTAATTAGCTTGTTCCTAGGAAACTGAGTTTTATCATGCCAATTTTTCTGAAGTACCTTGCAATATGGTGATAAGCTATTAAGGTTTATGCCACTTAGTTAAGCCTTGTTTCTCGACTTTAACAAGAAGTTTGCATTCCCAGTAATCTTGTGTGAGCGTCTATCTCCTATCTTGATTATAGAACCTAAAATAACATTTGACGTTGCTCAGACACCCTTCTGTTCCTTGTTTGCTTTTGAAATGCTTACACCACCTGGCACCGAATCAAGCACTAGATATGAGTTATTTGCTGATGTGTGCAAGTGTGGAGGTTTGCAGATGAAGGGGGAGGCATGTGCACAGTGTTGGCTGCCACTTACCATGTCATGTGTCCTTACCAGCAATAAGTAGAAGGTGAAAACTTGCACTGAAGTTTGGAAATTCGCTTGTGCAGGGTCAACGTGGGCCGAATTTGGAAGCAATGGCACTTGTTCACTGAGTCGTAGCAATGGAATTTTAGTTAAGAGGGAAGCCTACGTCAGCAAGGCACTTTGTAGTATCTGATAAAACCAAAAACTCATTGCTGTAGAGGTGATTCCAACTCATAACGACCCTATAAGGTAGAGTAGAACTGCCCCATAGGGTTTCCAAAGCTGTAATCTTTACGGAAGCATACTGCTACATCTTTCTACCACAGAGCTGCTGGCGGGTTCAAACTGCCAATCTTTAACCATGAGGCCACCATGGCTCCTTAGTGTCTGATAGGAGTTGGGTTTCTTCTTCAAGTTGTGCAGAAGCAAGGGGACTGAGGAATGGAAGCTTAGTTGTACACTCTGCACCATGGATGTATTTGGGAAACATTGGGAAACATGGGACCTAGGTACAAGATGAAACAAAGGTAACAAGAGTGATTCCAGCTTTAGCCAGAGGCTAATTTTCAAAATGACCACAAAGAACAGACAAATATACAGAATAATGGGAATTTCAACTTGTGTTTTATTAAATCTGTCTATCCATCCATCCTTCATTTTCCAGTTTTATTATGTAACTTTATCATCTTTTTTTTTTTTTTTAAATTGAAGCTCAGGACGACTTCCAAATTTAAAAGTCTCCTGTTGGAAGGACTAAATTCAAGTTTGGTTCTCAAGTATACATTTGTTCTATTATAAACAGCAAATCCCAGATGTTAAATTTGTGGAGTGGGACTGGTATTACCAGCCTGATAGATTAAAAAGTAATTACATACTCCTTTAAAACACACATACACACTCAATACTTGCCAGGCTAGCAAAAATTGTGGTTGTAACATAGGATGATAAAGTTAGCTTGAATTACCTCCTAAAGATTATGTTGAAGATTGTTTGCTTTGTAATATATTTCCTATTTATTTATTGATATCAAGCATTGAAGAACATTTATTTCAGAATGTGTCCAATTCCATGAACTGCCCCTCTGGTCTGCTCCTAGCCCAAATTCCTACTTTAAGTCACTGTGTCTGTATGCTGAAGGCTGATTTTAACTAGGATTTTTAAAACATCCATGCAGGTCACTATAACTCATCTCTTGACCCCTAGCAGATAGTAGGGGATACGGACTTATCTTCACCCTCACATGAGCTGCAGAGAACCCAAAGAAAATCAAAGGCAGCCCTGGAATTATTTCTGGCTTGCATTTTGCAGAAAATCCCTCCAAAAGTTCATCCTTATCATACGCTGACAAGTTACCAATATCCCTGCATCTGGTTGAACTTCTGTTGGGAATACAAGCAAACAAATGAGCTTAATCTTCAAGACAAAACAAACCTTTCTTAGTGGGCTTGGTTATTTTTCTTGAACTGGTTGGTATCCTGTACAATGAGGAAACCAGACCCTGGCCCAGATACTCAATTCATTTTAGCCCAAATAATAATAACTACCATTTGTTGAAGGCTTACCATGGGTCCGGAACTTGATTTGAGTACTTTATGTCTACCACCTCATTTGATTATTACTATTTAATTATCAATTAATTTTAATAGCACATTTACTGTCATATTAATGAAATCAGAGTCTGTGAGATAGGTATTGTTTTTGTCCCTTTATGGTAGTACAGTGGTTAAGTACTTGGCTGCTAACTGAAAGGTCTGCAGTTCCAATCCACCAGCTGCTCCACAGGAGAAAGATGTGGCAGCCTACTTTCTTCAAGATTACAGCCTCAGAAACCCTATGGGCAGTTTTACTCTGTCCTATGGGGTCGCTCTGAGTTGGAATCTACTTGATGGCAATGGGTTTGGTTATGGATAGGTGAGATGGTGCAGAAACAGGCAATGCTTCATTCTGTTTTACGTAAGGTCACCATGAGTCAGAGCCCACTAGCTGGCAACTAACCACAACATCAACATAGATGAGAAAACCCAGTCTTAGAGTAAGTCACTTGCCCAAGGCCATAGAGCTAGTGATTCAAAGGGCAGCTACTCAAACCTTGATTTCACTTCAAAGCTCATGCAGAATCACTGCATTACACAGCCGCCCTGTGAATTCACAGTTGATGTGGGTCATCTCAGGGTTAACTGAGCTATGGTAATGAACGGTACTTTGAAGAAGGCTAAAATGGCCAAAAATGAGTCAGGCTGGAGTCCTGTTGGGTTTCCAGCTGTGTTGTTTTTGCTAGGTGCCATTGAGTCGGTTCCAAGTCATAGGGACCCTATGTACAACAGAATGAAACACTGCCTGGTCCTGTACCATCCTCACAATCATTTTTATGCTTGAGCTCCTTGTTGCAGCCACTGTGTCAATCCATCTCGTTGAGGGTCTTCTTCTTTTTCGTTGACCCTCTACCAAGCATGATGTCCTTCTCCAGGGACTGATCGCTCCTGATAACATGCCGAAGTATGTGAGACGTAGTCTTGCCATCCTTGCTCCTAAAGAACATTCTGGTTGTACTTCTTCCAAGGAAGATTTTTTTTTTGTTCTTTTGGCAGTCCATGGTATATTCAATATTCTTCACCAACACCACAATTCAAAGGCATCAATTCTTTGGTCTCCTTATTCATTGTCCAGCTTTCAGATGTGTATGAGCCAACTGAAAACACCATGGCTTGGGACAGGCGCACCTTAGTCCTCAAGGTGACATCTTTGCTTTTCAACACTTTAAAGAGGTCTTTTGCAGCAGATTTGCCTAGTGCAGTGTGTCTTTTGATTTCCTGACTGCTGCTTCAATGAGTGTTGATGGTGGATCCAAGTAAAATGAAATCCTTGAAAACTTCAATCTTTTCTCTGTTTATCATAATGGTGCTTATTGTATTGGTCCAGTTGTGAGGATTTTTGTTTTCTTTATGTCGAAGTGTAATCCATACTGAAGGTTGTGGTCTTTGATCTTCATTAGTAAGTGCTTCAAGTCCTCTTCACTTTCAGCAAGCAAGGTTGTGTCATCTGCATATCACAGGTTGTTAATACCTTTTCATCCAATCTTGATGCCACCTTCTTCACAGAGTGCAGCTTCTGGGATTATTTGCTCATTGAATAGGTATGATGAAAGGATACAAACCTGATGCACACCCTTCCTGACTTTAAACCATGCATTACCTCCTTGTTCTGTTTGAATGACTGCCTCTTGATCTACGTAAAGCTTCCTCATGAGCACAATTAAGTGTTCTGGAATTCCCTTTCTTCACAGTGTTATCCACAGTTTGTTATGATCCACACAGTCGAATGCCTTTGCGTAGTCAATAAAACACAGGTAAACGTCCTTCTGGTATTCTCTGCTTTCAGCCAGGATCCATCTGACATCAGTAATAATATTCCTAGTTCTACATCCTCTTCTGAATCTGGCTTGAATTTCTGGCAGTCCCCTGTCAATGTATTGCTGCAACCTTTTTTGAATAATCTTCAGCAAAATTTTACTTTCGTGTGATATTAATGATATTGTTCAATAATTTCTGAATTTAGTTGGATCGCCTTTCTTGGGAATGGGCATAAATACGGATCTCTTCTAGTCAGTTGGCCAGGTAGCTGCCTTGCAAATTCCTTGGCATAGACAAGTGAGCGCTTCCAGGGCTACATCCATTTGTTGAAACATTGGTATTCCATCAATTCCTGTAGCCTTGTTTTTTGCCAGTGCCTTTAGTGCAGATTGGACTTCCTCCTTCCGTACCAACTGTAGACACCTTTAATTTATCATTTTTTTTTTTTTAAGTATAAATGGAATCACTTTTAAAGTGATCTCAGTCTGGTTTCAGATACAGCCTTATGAAGAGGTTCCACGGTGCAGAGATTTGGGGTAGCTAGTGGTAACCTTCTTTATTTCTTTCAGGGTTTTTAACTGGTTTGTTCTGGTTCAGAATCCCTGCTGAGAATTTGCCATTCTAACAAGCTCCCAGGTGATGCTAATACTGCTGGTTAGGGATCAATTCTGGGAACCACTAATATAGCAGAGGTTCTCAAAATTTATTATACATAAGTATTACCAGGGGATTTGTTAAAATGTAGATTCTGATTCAGTACATCTTTGGTGGAAACATGAATTATAGCTGGGTTTGAACCACTCTGAAGCCCTGATTTCTTTCCTGTATTTATAGCAACGTGATGCTAACGAAGAAAAGCAGTGGAACCTAACTTTAGCTACACATTAGAATCACTTGGAGAGATTTACTTTTTAAGTGACCAAGAGACTCGGATTTAATTAATTGGTCGGGGGTGAGGCCTGGACATCAGTATTATTTTTAAGATCCTCAGATGAGTTGAATGAAGCCTGGATTGAGAACCAGAGAAGTAAACACACAGAGAAGATATTGGGAATAGAGCGTCCCTCCTCCTGCCCACACAAAAAAAGGAAAACCAGTCAATTCCAAGTCATGGAGATCCCATTTGTGAGAATAGAACTGTGTACCACAAGGTTTTCGATGGCTGATTTTTTGGAAATAGATTGCCAGGCCTTTCTTTGGGTTAGTAGCTGAGTGCTTAACTGTTTGTGCCATCCAGGGACTCCCTGGGAATAGAACCAGGATGAGGTAAAGCATGATTTAGAATCCTGGCCCCTAGCCCCTCATCTCTACCCACTGAGCCTTTACGCCTGACTTCCTTGGTTTTCAGACCCTGTGATGATGGTGCTTAAAGAATCTTCTGTGCTCATGGAGGTGGCTGTATCTTTCCCTGTGCTGTGGATGAGTCACCAAGCAAGGATCGTCTATGACTGATAAGGCCCTCATGGTCATTTACCTCAGGACGGGCCCAATTCCATGAAGTGCCCCTCTGGTCTGCTCCCAGCCTATAACTTTGGTTACTTCTCATTAATAAGAAATGACAGTGCTCTTAGTCCAGAGAACTTACTGGTCCTCAGTAATTCTGCCGAGCCAAAAAGCAAACCCCTTGCCTTTGAGTCAATTCTGACTCATAGCGACCCTACAGGACAGAGTAGAACTGTCCCATAGAGTTTCCAAGGAGCACCTGGTGGATTCAAACTGCCGACATTTTGATTAGCAGCCGTAGCACGTAGTAGCCACTACGCCAACAGGGTTTCCTTCTGCTGAGCAGATACCTTAAAAATTTGCTCCAAGTCTAACCACAACTGTCTCATTTGCTTCTCCTAGGGCCTGGGATGAGACAAAGTTTTCCAGTCTTGCCTGAATCAATTTAAACTTCAGGTGTGCAGGGACCAGGGTGGAACCAGAGATAAAGATCTTTCTAGAGTGGTTGGGACTCACTCAGGTCTGCCTAGATGGGGATTCTGCAAGCCAGAGCAGCTCTGGGTATCTCCTGCCACATGAGGTGTCAGTTCTCCCAGAGACAATCTACACTAATTCAGGATTAGATCAAGGCAATGTTTGGGTGGAATGGAAGGCACACCTATGTGGAAGTAGGTTTGATAACAACTAGATGGGGAAAGATCTTTCAGTTCCAGTTCTGGCTGGCTTTCTGTCCCAGAGTGAGCCTGAAATGGGGACCCATCCTGCTCCTCTGATAGTTTTAGAATCTAAAGGACCAAAGTCTACCCCTTTGTCCCACCTCAAATAAAGGGATTACTTGTGATTAAGCCTGAGGAGAAAGAAGGAGGTACAATCTGGTTTTCATTACACATTGATCCCTCCTGAAAACACATGTAATCTGTTTCTTTATTTCCCCCTGCAAGAGTTTAGTGGGTGAGAAACCAGTTTGACCACAAATAGCTTAGTGGATCTGTGCTCCAAGCTTTGCCTCAGGTCTCAGGTTTAGTTTGTATAAACAAGATGGTCATAAAGGTGGAATCTCAAAAAAAAAAGAAGAAGAGAGAGAGAAAGAAAGAAGAAAAGCCAATGCCTCTACATATCTTCAGTGGGTCCAGCTTTGTATAAACTAAAAAGGATTGAAGCTTGAGAGTCAGTTGTTCTTGTTAGGTGCTGTTGAGTTGGTTCCAAGTCGTAATGACCCTGTGTACAACAGAATGAAACAATGCCCAGCCCTGCTCCATCCTCACAATTTTTGCTATGTTTGAGCCCATTCTTTCAGCCATTGTGTCAATAAATCTTGTTGAGAGTGTTCCTCTTTTTCAAAGACCCTCTAATCTACCAAGCACAATGTCCTTCTCCAGGGACTGGAGAGTTGCTTAGCAAGTCTTTAAGCAAGTAACAAATGGCCCACAATAGAAATGTACTTAATATTATCTCACATCCCATTGCCATCCAGTTGATTACAACTCATAGTGACCCTATAGGTCAGAGTAGAACTGCTCCATAGGGTTTCTAAGGCTATAATCTTTACAGAAGCAGACGGCTGTGTCTTTCTCCCTCAGAGTGGCTGGTGGGTTCGAACCATTGACCTTTTTGGATTAGCAGCCAAGTGCTTAATCACTGCACCACCAGGGCTCCTTATTATTTTACATAGCTGTGTCTAATAACTATGTCTAATTCAGAGACACACACTAAAATCAAACAGTTCATGTTTAGGAAATGGTTTCTTTATGAACATAGCAATCTAGCACAAGAGACAGCAAACTAAGGCCTATGGGCCAAATAGAGCTTGTTTTTTGTTTTTATAAATAAACCAGTTTTTATAAAGAAAGGCTTATTGGAACACAGCCACGCCCATTTGTTTACATATTATCTATGGGTGTTTTCATGCTAAAACAGAGGAGTTAGTAGTTGTAACAGAGAAGTATGTTCCACAAAACTGAAAGTATTTACTAACTGGCCCTTTTCAGGGAAAGCTTGCTAAGCCCTGATCTAACCGATCAAGACAATACCATAAAACGGACCACTTGAACTAGCTTTCCTAGTCAATGCGAGGAGGAGGTACCCAGGAGAAAGAGGGCATTTGCAACAAGTAATTATTTAGCATCTATTAAGTAGTGTAGTGGTTAAGTGCTATAGCTGCTAACCAAAAGACTGGTGGTTTGAACCTACCAGGTACTCCTTGGAAACCCTATAAGGACAGTTCTACTCTGTCCTATAGGGTCACTATGAGTTGGAATCGACTCCACGGCAATGGGTTTGGTTTTGGTTTGGGTTTTTTTAAGTGAAATGTGGAAACCCTGGTGGCATAGTGGTTAAGAGCTACAGCTGCTGATCATAAAGGTCAGCAGTTTGAATCCCCCAGGTGATCTTTGGAAATCCTATGAGGCAGTTCTACTTTGTTCTATAGAGTCACTATGAGTCAGAATCGACTTGACGGCCATCAGTTTGGCTTGGTTTTGTTTAAGTGCAATGTTTGTCCTGGGCATTTCAGGGAATAAAAAGACACATATTTTATAATCTTGCCCTTAACAAAATTATAGTCCATTAGAAAGATTCAGAAAAGAAGATAAATAATTCTAAAATATTATAGCTCAAAAACTATTCAAAATCTAAATGTTTAGCATACATTTCAATGATTACATAAATGAGAAAATCAAGGGCAAGAGAAGTTCAATGACTGGGTTGACGTCACTCAGCCAGGTCGAGCAACAAACCCTATGATTTTTTTTCTATTTGCACACTGCACCATTTGGCTTAATGATTTTGTATACTCAAAATTCAACAAGCTTTTATTAAGCATCTACTAATGAAGATCATTCAAAACGGCTGCAGCAGTATACCACCAGGGAGCTGCCAGAAATTCAGGCCAGTTTCAGAAGAGGATGTGGAACCAGGGATATCCTTACTGATGTCAGATGTATCCTGGCTGAAAACAGAGAATACCAGAAGGACGTTTGCCTGTGTTTTATTGACCATGCTAAGGCATTTGACTGTGTGGATCATAAGAAATTATGGTTAACATTGCAAAGAATGGGAATTCCGGAACACTTAATTATGCTCATGAGGAAACTTTACATAGATCAAGAGGCAGTTGTTTGGACATAACAAGGGGATACTGATTGGTTTAAAGTCAGGAAAGGTGTGTGTCAGGGTTGTATTCTTTCACCATACCTATTTAATCTGTATGCTGAGCAAATAATATGAGAAGCTGGACTATATGAAGCAGAACGGGGCATCAGGATTGGAGGAAGACTCATTAACATCCTGCGTTATGCAGATGACACAACCTTGCTTGCTGAAAGTGAAGAGGACTTGAAGCACTTACTAATGAAGATCAAAGATCAGCCTTCAGTATGGATTGCACCTCAACATAAAGAAAACAAAAATCCTCACAACTGGACCAATGAGCAACATCAAGGTAAACGGAGAAAAGATTGAAGTTGTCAAGGATTTCATTTTACTTGGATCCACAATCAACAACCATGGAAGCAGCAGTCAAGAAATCAAAAGACGCATTGCATTGGGCAAATCTGCTGCAAAGGACCTCTTCAAAGTGTTGAAGAGCAAAGATGTCACCTTGAAGACTAAGGTGCACCTGACCCAAGCCATGGTATTTTCAGTCACATCATACGCATGTGAAAGCTAGACAATGAATAAGGAAGACCGAAGAATTGATGCCTTTGAATTGTGTTGTTGGCGAAGAATATTGAATATACCACGGACTGCCAAAAGAACAAACAAATCTGTCTTAGAAGAAGTACAGTCAGAATGCTCCTTAGATGGAAGGATGGCAAGGCTGTGTCTTACATACTTTGGACATGTTGTCAGGAGGGATCTGTCCCTGGAGAAGGACATCATGCTTGGCAAAGTACAGGGTCAGTGGAAAAGAGGAAGACCCTCATTGACTTGGGTTGACACGGTGGCTGCAACAATGAGCTCAAGCATAACAACGATGATAAGGATGGTGCAGGATCGGGCAGTGTTTTGTTCTGTTGTGCATAGGGTCGCTATGAGTCGGAACTGACTCGATGGCACCTAACAACAGCAACGTGAGCTAGGTACTCTAGTTGCTATGGAGACAACAGTAAACAACAACAACAAAAAGCCCCTACCCTGTTGAGTTTACTTTATCCTTACCTTGAGCTTACAAATAAGCACCTATATATAGAGCGTGTTAGAAAGGTTGGTAGTTTGAATCCACCCAAAGGCTCCTTAGATGAAAATCCTGATGATCTATTTCCAAGAAATTAGCCATTGTAAACCATATGGAGAACAGTTCTACTTTGACACACATTAGGTCACCTTGAGTCAGAATTGACTTGATGGCAACTGGTTAGATGGGGATGAGTGCCATAGAGAAAAATAAAGTCAATGAGAGTGACAGGAAATAATGAAGTGAACAGGTGAAACTACTTTTGAACAGAGAGCTATAGAGATGGAGAAATTACCCAAGCAGATATATACAAAAAGGGCTTTTGAGGGGAAGGCCTTCAGCAGGGAGGTTGTTGGACGTGTGCTAGGAGAAGGGCAAAAAAGCTAGCACTGTGGTACGAGGGGCCTGTGGAAAGAGATCTTGTAGGGGTTCATAAACCACCATAAGAATTTGAAATGAAGCGAAACCAAAACAAACCAGTTGCCGTCAAGTCAATTCTGACTCATAGCAATCCTATAGGACAGAGTAGAACTGCCCCACAGGGTTTCCAAAGAGCAGCTTGTGGATTCATACTGCCAACTTTTTGGTTAGCAGCTGTAGCTCTTAACCACTGTGTCACCAGGACTCCAGAAATGAAGCTAACTGGGGCAAATAAAATGGTTTAAATGTTGGATGAGGCCCTCTATCTATAAAGACAGTAGTTGTAATGGTTAATTTTATGTGTCAAGTTGGCTAGGCTATGGTGCCCAGCTGTTCGGTCAAACATTAGTCTAGATGTTGTTACAAAGTAGTAGTAGTTGTTGTTAGTTGCCATGAGTCCAATTCACAGCAGCCTTATATCTAACAGAATGAAACATCATCTGGTCTTGTGCCATCTTAATGATCACTGATATGTTTGAGTCCATAGTTTTGGCTGCTTTATATATAGGGTTTTTTATCGTCTAATTTTCAGAAGTAAGTCACCAGGCATTTCTTCCTAATCTGTCTCAGTCTGGAAGCTATGCGGAAACCTGTCTACCATGGTTGACCCTCCTGGTATTTGAAATACTGGTGGCATAGCTTCCAGCATCACAGCAACATGCAAGGCACCACAGTATGACAAACTAACAGATGGGTAGTAAAGTAGTTAAACGTTACTGAATCAGCTGGCCTGAAATAAAGATTTCTCTCCATACTGCGGCTAGACCTCATCCAATCAGTTGAAGTCCTTAGGAGCAAAAAATCTTTCCTGAGGGCATGTTCTGCCTCCAGACTATAAATAGACATCTTGCTAGAACCCCTCTGCTCTTCCTGTTTCCTGATCTACTGATTTTGGGACGCAAGACTGCGAGAACCTCCAGCCTGTTGCCTGGACTACAGATTTTGGACTTGCCAGTCCCCACAATCACATGAGCCAATTTCTTAAAATAAATTTCAATCTCTCTCTCTCGGTATATAAAAAAACTAAACCATAGCCGTTGAATCGATTCCAACTCATAGCTACCCTATGGGACAGAGTAGAACTGCCCCATTAAGTTCCTAAGAAGCAGCTGGGGGATTCAAACTGGCGACCTTTTGGTTAGTAGCTGTAGCTCTTCACCACTAAGCCACCATGGTTTCCATTTCTCTCTTGATGTATATATATGTATATTTTCACCACCTGTCAGCCAGTGAAAACCCTATGAATTACAACAGAATGTTGTCCAATACAGTGCTGGAAGATGAGCCTCCTAGGTTAGAAGTCAATCAAAATACACAGTGGTCATTACAATAGACTGAAGCATACTTATTATGATCGTGAAGATGGAGCAGGAAGGGGCAATATTTTCCTCTGTTGTACATGGGGTTGCCATGAGTTGGAGCCAACTGAAGGACAACTAACAAGAACTGCAGGGTTGCTATGAGTCACAATTGACAGCACACAACAACAACAATAACAATATCTATGCCTATGTCTAGCCCTCTACAACTCTTTCCCACATACAACCCCATGTGATATCCTAGCTACTAGGCAACCCTATATCATTGTTGCTGATGCAGGAACAAGCATCAGAAGAGCAGCAGTGGAAATGGTGTGTGGGTTTATGAGCAACTGGCTTTGGGTAGCACATAATCATCTTATTGCTGGATTCCTGATTACATTTTCTGTTTGAGTAAATAACCAGGAAAGAGCATGGAAAATGGAATGTTCGCATCTTGACTGCACAAAACAAAATGACCAGTGAATGCAGTGTGAGTCAGAGGTGACTAGAGGCCAGCAGAGTGGCCAAGGACTCCAGATACTAATTGGCCTGGTAAGGATAACCCCTGCTCTTAAGGACAAAAGAAAGCAGTTTATCACACCACAAGACTGGGTCTATGACGATAAAGGGGAATAAGAGAGCATGTCATTGTTGAAAAATCCAGGCTGAAAAATGGGAATGCTCTATCACTTCAGTAATATATTTTGCCCAAATTTATCTACGTAGTTGGTTCAACTTTTCACACTGTCACAGATTTGCTGTCTGTAGCTGACAGCCTGGATCTGGGAAAGCAAGTTCATTAGTACACATTGAAATTCCACTGAGCTGGTGCCCACAAACAGACAGGGAAGTACCCAGCAGGCCACATCACGGCTGCTGTGCGCTCACCCAGCCTGCTCACGTTTTAAACTCCAGCATCCCAAGCTTCAGTGAAATAAATGGAACAAAAGCAACATCCCACTGCATAGGAAGGTGACCTTGCTGATTTGCAGTTGGAGAAATTGCAAACCTGAACATTCTCAGCAAGAAAAACATGTCTTACCAAAGTGCAAACCAGACACTTGGCCCCCACCCTTGGTGACGCAGGGTTCCCCGACTGGCAGGAAAACCACAGTAAAGAACTGATTATGCTGTTAGAGCACATTCCATGGGCTGTTCAAGGCTATTTTTACTTAACAATAAAGTACAATGTGTTCCATGATGTTTTCTATCCTGGGCTTTTTTTTTTATTATTATTATTATTGTATTTGCATACTCATTAATCCCAGTAAGTCACAGGGGGTCTGTCAATAATTTGAACAAATTAACCTGATCTAAGTGTGTTTGTTAAATTCAACAGCAATAACCATACACATGTGTGATTTCTATCATAAACAGAACACCGATATTTGGTTATCACCTGTTGACTATGGCAACCTTTCATTGGAGATGGGCATTTCAACAAACTGAGACACAAGAAAACTGAGTTTTACAGACCAAATGCCAAAATATCATGCTTGCCAGCAATGGAAATTGCATTTTTTTTTTAAGAGAGGTCAGTTTTGAATGCAATGTTTGCTCAAGTGTTATTTCGTCAAGAAATGTACTAAACCCATGTAATAAAGCATTCCAGGAATTTTACCCGTAAGACAATAAATGCTCTTGTTTTAACATAGACTCCATAAAAGTTAAAATTGTTTTGGAAGAAGGAATGGCTTCCCTGTACCGTAATGGCTATTCAACAACTCAGATGTATTCTGAGAACAACTTTCCATGCACCTTAACCACTGTAAGATTACTCCTAAAACCAGACCTGCATTAATACTCACACTCAAGAAAAACTTCCTTGCTAATGCTTAACTTGTTATCATAACTGCTTTTGCTTTTTCAGAACTTCCTGGCTACTCTTTAACCATTTTCAATCAGGAAAACAACGAGACAGAGTGTATCAAGTCCAGCTCTTTGGCCCCTCTAAGGAAAGGTCTCGACTTAATGGACTTTGTGAATTCCCTGTTATTTTCATTTTTTTGCAGACTTTGAAAATCTAGAGGTGGGAGTCCACATTTCTTGATGGTTTTTTGAAAAAAAAAAAGGAAAAGCAGCAATCAATATCATAAAGCATGCTAGTACTTGTAGAAATAAAGGCAGGAGTGGGGGAAGAAATGACCTATACCCATAAGTAAAAAATCTAACTTCATAACAAGGAGGAAGAATCTGTGTAGTACACCACAAAACTAGAAGCAACTTTAAGGGACTGCAGTAAAAAGATATACCTAGAGCAAATTTACACCTCATAAGAAAACATAAATAAACCACGATTCTCTTCCAATTTTTTTTAACGTCAACTTTGTTGACAAGATCAGGAAACTGGAGCCAAACATCTGCATCAAATGATAAATTCATGGCAAAAATGTCCTTTTTTCACTGTAGGGCTGTCACAGCAAAGCACATACATGAGAACCATTTTCTGCTTTCACTTAAAGCAGTGAATAGAGTCCCCACTGTGGCCCCAGTGCTGGGAGCAGTAGCACTTGTATTTCCTATCAAACCCAAATTTGTATGTAAAGATAGGCTGGAGGAGCTGACCTTTCTCATAGCTTTGGTTTGCTCACTGGCTTGCAAAGATTTTGCACGTAGATGCTGTACCTCATTTCTTATTTAACTATTTTTATTTAGCTTTTATAGAGTACCAAAAATGTGTTTGAAGTTAACTACCTTTGCTGTCTTTCCAGCTCGCAATGGAAATTATTTTTGAAGCTCTTCAGAAGTAAAAGGGGAAAAGAAAAAAAGAAAGAAAGAAAGAAAACTGCTCAGGACCCCAGAAGGGGCTTTTTGAATCTCATGTGTTAAGAATCCCGCCAAGGGAGGCCTCTGGGCCACCAACGAGTACCTTGGATGCCTTAGCTGAGTGCCCCAAGTGGCTCTTGGCCTGTATGCACTTTCTGACTTGGTGGCTTTATAACCCTGGGCTGGTCAGAGAGCAACCTCGTGGAAACTGAAGGACAGCTACAAACATCAAAGTTGTAAAATAAACTTCAACTCAAAGAGATTCCTGGTTGAATTCTTAGTGTGGTCAATGTGAACATGTCTCCAGGATCATCTGGTTGACTAAGATATTAAAAAAACAGAAACAAAAAACTAGTTCCAATTCTTCTCCATCAGCTCCATGTAGATAGGTCTTCCTCCTACAGCAGTAAGCCCATAACCACAGCTTTGATGGTTCAGTAGAAAATGTCTTGTTTCTGTAAGCTGACCATCATCTAGAAACATTCTGGAGATATTCCTTGTCACATATGCACACCTACTGTCTTAGGTTGGGTTCTCTAGAGAACCAAAACCAGCAAAGCATATAAATATTTATGTTGTTGTTGTTAAGTGCCGTTGAGTCAGTTCCGACTCTTAGAAACCCTACAGGACAGAGTAGAACCGCCTCATAGGATTTCCAAGGAGCAGCTGGTGGATTTGAACTGACCTTTTGCTTAGCAGCCAAGCTCTTAACCACTGTGTCACCAGGGATTCATAAATACATACAGAGAGATTTATATCAGGGAAATGGCTCATGAGGTTGTAGAGGCTGAAACTCCTAAGTCCATGGATCAGAATAGAGGCTCCTCCTGATTCATGTAGCCTCAGGGGCTGGTGAACCCAAGATTGTCAGGTCAAAAAGCAAGGCTCTTACAGGCTATGAAGATCAATGAATCCCAAGATTGGCAGGCAAGACTGCAGGTAAGCTTCTAGCTCAAGTCCCAAGATGAACAGGAGCCAGCTTCAGGATCCAGAGCTAGGAAAAAACCCACGAGCCTTGCCAGAGTGCCCACTGATATTTGATGCAGGCCACACGCCCAAGGAAACTCCCTTTCAACTGACTGGCTACTCACAACAGATCGCATCATGGAGGTGACCACGGTGTATCAAATCTCATCATGGAAGCGATCACATCATACTGCTGCCAAACCACTGAGAATCATGGCCCAGCCAAGGTGACACACAAACTTAACCATCACACCTACTGACAGGGCTTTTACTTACAGACCTTCCCAAGTGACTTGCCGCCCAATTGCGGGATCATTTTTAACCAGGGAGCAACATGGGTGCACAAAAATGCTTTGTGAGGGAAGGAAAGGTAAAAGAGATATAGAGAATTGAAAGGGAGGAACATTTTTCCTATACTCTTGTTTTTCCACACCAAGCCCCAGACAATAGTGTGTTGGAAACACTTTATCTCATAATTCTGACTATTTCTCCCCTCTATTTCTGCCACTGGGGAAAATTTCTTCCTTTTATGAATAATTTTTCAGATGATTTCCCTGCCAGAGTTTAACACATTACATTTTCCAGCCTGGACATCAGATTAGTCTGTATTTTTTTTTTTTAAAATATGTGTGTTCATTTTGTCTTCACAGTTAAAAAAAAAAGGTGGGAAGGTGTGGTTACCACTGTGATCAAGCTTATTATGCCTATACTTGTATGCTAACATTTATAACTGAACACGTGTCTGCACCCTGCTGTGCCCCAAATGGAGAATCTTTATTGAGTAACAACTTCATGGTTTGCAAAGTGCTTCTGTATATTGTAAAACCTGTGAAAGCTGGAAACTGCGTAAGGCAGAAACCTATCAGAGAAGGAAAACTCCAATATTTTCCACTAATACAGAGTGATAGAAAAGTGGTAAGACTGCACCCTGTCAAAGGTGAAAAATTTGTGGGACCCAGAAAAACAAGGGATTCTGGTGAGTTCCATCTCTCAGAGGCTTCACTGTCTATAATCCCATTTAATTTTGTTTCCAAATGGTTGTGATCTTTCTGAAGCAGATATCAGGCCTTTCTTCCAAGGCACCTCTGGTGAATTTGAACTGCCAGCCTTTCAGTTAGTAACTGAGCACTTAAGCACTTCCACCACCCAACGACTCCTCCAAAGGGCAACTCTTGGCTCACAGCTTTGTGGCTGCTCCCCTGGGCTTTAGAAAAGGTCATATTACTGTAGTTCACCAGACCTGATCTTCTATAAAAATAAGCAAAGTGCCTGAATGCTGTTGACCCTGATGAAGAGCCAAGGTTGCCCTTGGCTCCAAAGGAAGCTGAGAGAGCAGGAGGGTTGTGACGGTTGGGAGGCAGAGCCTACCACTTGTCTAGCTCACCTTCACACTCAACTTTTTCTGCACTAACGATCCACCATATGCAGCTACAACACTACATTTCTCAGCTGCCTTTGCAGCAATGAGGTCTAAGCGGATGTTTACTGAGACAGTGTCATGAAGAGTCTGACTCCATTTTTGATGACTGAATGCTAACAGCTTTTAAACCCCACTGTTCCCCCTACCCCATTTGTCCCACATCCGGACAAACTGACCTCAAAATCTGGGTGCTCCTTCCTTTGGTACCAGTGGGAAGTACTCAACCCATAAGCCCTTATCAGCGTGCAAAAGCCCTCACTATAGCCTCACTCTCACTACCAGAAAGGCCAAGCCAGCCTCCTTTTCCTGCCCTCTCTCAAGCTATTTTTGGATCTGCTGTCCTGCTTTGCCATGCTCTCCCCATAAAGCCTCATTACATGTGCAGTAAACCTTTAGATACTCTCTTGATGGGTGCATGGGTGGTATCAAGAGTCTCAAAATCCAAACGAAATTTTGAGTGAAGGATCCATCTCACGTCTGGAAAATCTCTTTAGGAGTCTACATGCTTGGACATGTCACTTTCCCCCACCCCCAAACCTTTTCCTTTCTTCCTGCTGGTGGTGGATCAACCAGCCCTCTCATGATATGGGACAATAAGCTTGTGCTAAGGAGTAGAAAGGAGGAACTTGGGTCCCTGAAGACGTGAGTTACCTTACCACCCCCATACTGTCTGCTTCTGAACTTCTAAAGTCATGAAAAACAAACTAAATTTACCTATCCTTTTGTAGGTGAAGACAGTTCCAAACACACAGCTTATGCCTAAATTGTTTCTTGAGCTCATCAATAGAAATCAATACCTTGCTGAAATGTAAGCAGGTGAAAATCATAACGCTTGTAGCACACTTAGGACTAATCCATTCTCATGGGCAGCCCTTGTGCCTAAAAGCAGTCATTGGACATTTTCTGAGTCAAACTCATCTTGATGGAAACCAGGCTGCATAAACTCACAGAGACAGCCAGTTTTCACAGCTGAAGACATGGTCTGAAAATTCGCCGTGAATGGCATGAATAGAATCTGGAGAAAGGTTCAGAACCAAACATCTTTCTTGGGACGCTACCCATATACCCACGTGTGTCAGTTTTCTACGGCTGTCATGACAAAGTACACAAAGTGAGTGGCTTAAAAATGGTACAAATGTATTGTCTCACATTTTAGAAGATAGAAGTATGAATTCAAAGTGTCAGCAGGGCCATGCTCTCTATGAAGTCTCTAGTGGAAAATCCTTTCTTGTCTCTTCCAGCTTCTGGTAGCCCCAGGTATTCCTTGGCTTGTACCTGCAGCATAACTCCATCTCTGCCTCCATCTTCACATGGTCATCTTCCCTTTGTGTCTATTCTCCTCTTTTATAAGGACACCAGTAATATTATTTAGAACCTACCCTACTGCAGTATGACCTTACGTTAACTGCTAACATCTTCAAAAACCCTGTTTCCAAACAAAGTCATTAGGACTTCAACATATCTTTTTTGAGGGACACAATTCAATCCATAACACCATCCCATGCTGTTAATGGGCTTAAGAGAACCTAAGGGTCAGATAGAAAGGACCCATTTATTGATCACCAGTTCCAGTACTAGATATACAAAGAGAAAAGAATACATGTTTTCTCCCCCTAACCACTGGTGGAAGATGTTAGTGTAGGAACACATGAAAAACCTGTAAAGAGAATAATAGCTTTTTTTCTAACATAGTTAGAACATGATTTGATTAACATCTCATTTGTACAAAATCTTAGGCATGTCTGCATTTTTGTAAATGGATACCAGTACCTATCAGAGCAAATGGTGATGATGTAGAAAATTATGTGAGCAGGTGCAGAATACTGACCAAAGCTAGGCCCATCATCACTGTCCTCAATAGCTTAAGCAGTATATCCCATCCTGACCTGGTAGATAAGACAGAAAGGGGAGGGAGCTGAAAGCAGAGTCTCCTGAAGGTGTAGCCTTTCCTATACAAGAACTGTGATGAAACAATGATGCATTTATTTATTTATTGAATAAATAAATAGATAAAACAATGATGCATTTATTTATTTATTGAATAAATAAATGACTAAAAGTCTATGGGAAAAAATGAAATAACAATAAGCTGGGGAGTGGAAATATTAACAGTCTAAATCACCTATCTTTAGAAAAACGACATATTCATTCTAAAGAAAATTATCTCTGATTGGTGCTCACCAAAAATCCGTGTATTTTATCTTCATATTTCAGTTAGTCGTCAATAAAAGTTAACAAACAACATCCAGAGTGCTTCACAGACCAAAAGATAACAATGTCTTTAAGCAGCAATATGTAAGCAGTTTTAAGTACTCGATTTCTTAATATTTTTGATAGTCTATATTTCAAAGATGGAATGTTAAGCATTTATTTTGTTGACAGAGTAAATGTACATCAAATAAAACAATGAGGACAAATTCCCTTCACTAGGCTCCCACCGCAGTGCTCCCTGGGGTAGCAATGGCAGCATCTACAGCTTCTTTACCAGGGGTTATATATAAGCTCAACTTTCAGTTCAACTTTTTGGGCAAAACAATAGAGTTTTTTGTCAAGACCTGCAGGAATTTTTTGAAAGATTTTCTAATAATCAAGGACAAAAAGAAAAGGAAGGAGACTTCCTATGCTGCTTCAAGAAAGGTTCCAAAGAAGAAGGCAAGCTTTCTGTGTCCAAAGAACTATTAAATTTGCTGAAACTATTCATTGATGATATTGATTTTCTTGAAAGTAAAGGGCTCAGTTCAATTCCCAGCATTTCTTGATTTTGGCAGGAGACTACCTTACGTGGGTGTCTGAACATCACACTCTGTGTTTGAGCCTAGGGAAAGTGATCCTGCAATGCACATAACCTGCCTGACGGGTATTACCTCCACCTGGATGGCTTAGTCATGAGTCAGAAAATACTTCTGCTGCCAGTTTTGTGTTTGATTTCATTCTCAGACTTGTCTGACTCGGGATACTGAACAAATTTTAAATTCATAAATGTAAAACGTTATTTTAGAAATGTAAAACATTCTTAAAAGCATTCGCTCATTATTCAGCTTCCCAGACTAGCAGACGTCTTCTTGCACAAACTCATATCTATCAGAATGTTTATACTGGCAAAAAAGAACTCTCTAATATTGCTAATGACAACACTCAAGCTTGGTCTCTAGACCATAGGAATTTCAGACACTGAAGCAG
This sequence comes from Elephas maximus indicus, assembly GCF_024166365.1. Lineage (NCBI taxonomy): Eukaryota > Metazoa > Chordata > Mammalia > Proboscidea > Elephantidae > Elephas > Elephas maximus. The sequence continues at coordinate 220,321,735 of NC_064820.1, read as the reverse complement.
TTGTGATAGCTGCAGTGCATCACTGGCCTATTCAAAGGAGCGCTGTGAAGCTTTCTTTAATGATTTGGAGAGCACTGGATTGAACAAACTATAGAGGTTATTTATACTCAGCTTTGAGCAGTCCATTGAACAGACCACATTGTCATTTGTTCTTGTTGTTGTTATTAGTTGCTGTCGAGTTGACTCTGACTCATAGCAACCTTATGTATAACAGAATGAAACTCTACCTGGTCCTGTGCCATCCTCACAATTGTTGATATGTTTGAGCCCATTGTTGCAGCCACTGTATCAATCTATCTCATTGGATGTCTCTTTCTTTTTCACTGACCCTCTACTCTATCAAACAGGATGTCTTTCTCCAGCAGTTGAGACCTCCTGATGATGTGTCCATGAAGTCACTTAATTACCATTGCTATATCTTCCTAGAAAGCAGCTATTTCATTTGAGTGCTTCTCTTTGGTCTACCAAGAATCCTCAGTTGCAGTAATTAATCACCTTACCATATTGTGTAGAAACTTTATGCAAAATGTAGCCCAGGGCTTATATCACATAGAAATATAATACATATGACAATAACAGCACACAGGAGGAGGGAGGGAGCAAAGCTGTATTGGCGTAAATAGATGTCAACAATAACTTGAGTACATAAGAACAAATTAAGAGAATCGGAAAGGAGAAATAAGAAGGTAAATATAAGAAACCCTATAAATATGTACTTTCCTTTCTTCTTTCAGCTTCTTTGAAAGCCCAAGCTCCATTGCCGTTGAGTTGATTCTGACTCATAGTGACCCTATACGACACAGTAGAACTGCCCCCATGGATTTCAATGGAGAGACTGGTGGATTCGAACGGCCGAACTTTTGGTTAGCAGTCAAGCACTTTAACCACTGTGCCACCAGGGCTCCAAAAGTAATAATTATAACAATATATTATTAGGTCTGTAAGTGTATATACATAATATGAATAGCAATAATAGCACAAAAAAGGGGAAAGGAGAAAAGAGCTATGTACAGTAAGATTCAGAGTAAAGATTCCTATATCTGACTGGAATTAAGTAAGTATGAATCTGAGGTAGATCCTGACAAGCTAAGAAGTATACTGTAAGCCCTAGAGCAACCACTAAGAAAATAACTCAAAAAAATATAGTGAAAATGTAGTTAAAATAATTAAAGAGCTGCACTTAAAATACCCATTTTCTGCATAAAAAAGAAGTAAAAGAGGAGGAGAGGAACAAAAGGAGACTTGAGACATATAGAAGGCAAGAAGCGAAATGGTAGTCATAAATCCACCTACATCAATAAAAACATTAAATGTGAATACATTAAACAAACCAATCAAAAAGCAAAGATTATCAGGTAGGATAAAAAAAAACAAGTTTCAACTAGATGCTGTCTACAGAAAGCACTTCAGATTCAAACATACGAATAGTTTGAAAGTAGAAGAATGGGAAAATATATATACCATACAAAAAGCAACCATTAGAGAGGTGGTGTGGCTATACTAATGTCAAATAAAATAAACTTTAAAACAAAAAAATGTTACTAGAGGTAAAAGAAAAATGTTATACTGATAAAAGTGTTGGTATATCAAGAAGATACAATTATAAACACCTATTCACTTAACAGTGGAGCCCTAAAAAATATGAAGCAAAAATGAGAGCATTTCAGGGAGAAATATAAACGTCAACAATAACGATTGGAGACTTCAATACTCCAATTTCAAAAATGGATAGAACAACTAGACAAAAAAAGACATAAAAGATTTGAACAACACTGTAAACCAACTCAATCTAACTGACATCTAAAGAACAATCAACCCAACAACAGCAGCATACACATTCTTCTCAAGTGTACATGGAACACTTCCCAGGACAAACCACATGATAGGTCATAAAAAAAAAAAAAAAAACTGTAATTTTTAAATTTTTTTTGTACTTTAGATGAGGGTTTACAGAACAAACTAGCTTCTCATTAAACTGTTAGTACATATATTGTTTTATGACATTGATTAACAACCCCATAACATGTCAGTACTCTCCCGTCTTGACTTTGGATTCCCTATTACCAGCTTTCCTATCTCCTCCTACCTTCTAGTCCTTGCCCCAGGCTGGTGTGCCCCTTTAGTCTTGTTTTGTTCTATACGTCTGTCTAATCTTTGGCTAAAAGGCAAACCTCTGGAGTGACTTCATTACTGAGCTAACAGGGCATCCAGGGGCCATACTCTCAAGGTTTCTCCAGTCTTTGTCAGGCCGGTTAGTCTGGTCTTTTTTTGGTGAGTTAGAATTTTGTTCTACATTTTTCTCCAGCTCTGTCCAGGACCCTCTGTTGTGATCCTTGTCAGAGCAGTCAGTGGTGGTAGTTGGGTAACATCTAGTTGTACTAGACACAGTCTGGTGGAGGCCGTGGTAGGTGTGGCCTAATAGTCCTTTGACTAATCTTTCCCTTGTGTCTTTAGTTTTCATTTTCACTTGCTCCTGAAGGGGTGAGACCAGTGGACAAACTGGTATAAATTTTAAAGGTTTGAAATCATACAAAATATGTTCTTTGATCACAATAACCAAAGGAAATTTGAGAAATTTAAAAAATATGTGGAAATTAAATACACTGCTAAATAACCAATAAGTAAAAGAAAAATTAGAAAATATTTTGAGATGAATAAAAATGAAAATAGAGCATACTAAAACTAAAGCAGTGTAAAGAGGGAAAACTATAGTTGTAAATGCCTGCATTAAAAAAGAATAAAGATCTCAAAGAAATCACCTAACCTTTGACCTTAAGACACTGGGAAAAGAAGATAAAATTAAACTTACAGCAGAAGCAAGGAATTCAAGATTACAGGAGAAATTAATGCAATAGAGATTAGAAAAACAACAGAGAAAATTAATGAAACCAGATGTTGGTTCTATGAAAAGACCAGCAAAATTGAAGAAACTTTACCTAGATTGACCAAGAAAAAATAAAAGAGACCCAACTTATTTAAAATGAGAATAAAAGGGAGGACATCATTACCAACCTTACAGAAATAAAAAAGATTATAAGGGAATACTATGAACAACTGCATGCCAACAAATTAGATAACTTATGACAAATTCCTGGAAAAACACAAACTACTCAAGAAGAAATAGAAAATCTGAATAGACCTACAACAAGTAAAGAGATTGAATAATTTAAAAACTCCCCACAAAGAAAAGACTGGGCTCACTCAGATGGCTTCACTAATACATTCTATCATTAAAAGAAGAATTAATAGCAATTATTTACAAATTCTTTCAAAATATAAAAGAGGAAGGAACAATTCCCAACTCTTTCCATGAGGCCAGTATTGCCTGGATACCGAAACCAGACAAAGACATCCAAGAAAACTAAAGACCAGTGTCTCTTATGAATATGACACAAAATCCACAAAAAATACTAGCAAACATCATCCATCAACATATAAAAAGTAACAAGTGTTATTTATCACAACAATGCAAGGCAGATTTTACAAATGTTAAATAAGGGGCAAAAACATGCAATTGTCTAAACAGATGCAGAAAAAAATATTTGACAAAATCCAATGATTTAAAAAAATGCAAAAAACAAAACACTCAACAAACTAGGAATAGCAGAAAAATGTCTCCATCTGATAAAAGGCATCTACAAAAATCCCACAGTTAACATCATAGTTAATGGTGAAAAATTCCGCCCTAAGATTAGGAATAATACAAATATGTTCACTCTCATGATTTCTGTTCAATATTATAGTTGAGGTTCTAGCTAAGAACGTTAGGCAGGCAAAACAAATAAAATGCATTAAGATTGGAAATTATCTCTATTTACAGATGATACAACATTGTATAGAGAAAAACCTAAGGAATCAACTAAAAATCTATTAAGATGAAAGAGTTCAGCAAAGTTGCAGGATACAAGATTCATGTAGAAAAATCAGTTGTAATGCTAAATGCTACCAATGAAAAATCTGAAAATTAAATTTATAAAAGAGTTCATATCAAATAAAATATTTAGAAATTACTTTAAAAAAAGTGCAGACTTGTACACTGAAAGCTACAAAACACTGTTGAAAGAAACTTTAAAAAGGCCTCTCTCTACCTTCCTTTCTCTCAACCACCTGGCATCTTTTTTTTTCCCCCCTCAGTTTCTTGTCTAACTCTACCTTCCTTCCTTTCCTTTCTCCCCACCACCTGGTCACAAATGCCTTTCTCTCTCTTTTTAAATCTAGTTTTCTTTTTAGTCTCCCTCTCCCTTCCTTCCTTTCCTTTCTCCTGCCCACCTAGCAACATGTGCCATGTCTGTCCCTTGTTGATGGGCTGTGCCACACCTCCTGGCTAGGAAGCCACTGGCACATGACTTCCCCAGGTTTGCACCACTCAAACTGCAGGTACCTGCAACACTTTTTTTTATGGTTTCTGTTCCTCCTCTTTCTCTTCTTTTCCACACCCACTTAGCTCCAAACATGACATCCTCCCCTTCCCTTTTGCCTATCTGTACCATGAGCTGAGCATTGCACCTTTGCACCTGCAAGTGGCACAGGCATGGACCACCAGAATCTGCCCTGCACTGTCTCCTGGCCCCACCCTGTCAGCCCCAGTATGTGCTGCAAATGACCCATCTCAGCCCCTCCCCCTCCACTGGTCCTGCCCTGCTGCAACATAGCTGAGCAACTGGCCCTGCCCATTGGACAAGGTGTTGAGAAGTATCATGCCCACAACTGAGCAAACAACAAAGAATGCCCAGCCCACCTGCTCAGACATAACCAAATAAAACAAAAAGCAGGACAAGACAAACAAATCTACAATCAATAAATGAAGAAAATAATTACTGAGTGTCCCAAAGACAGCAGACAATATCAAAACATATACAAAAAAAAGACAGGATAATTCCAGTAGACATCCAAAATAAAGCACCAGATGACTTTCTAGCAGAAGAAAAGACACTGGAACTACCTGATAGTGAATTTCAATCTCTAATATTCAGGACTATTCAAGAGATAAAGGAAAGAGCAGACAAAAATGAGGAAAAAATAGACTAAAAATGGAAAATACAGACAAAATCATGAAAAAGACACAAAACAATGGAAGAATTCAGGAAAATAAAACAAGAACAAAATGTCAAAATAAACTTACAACTAGGAATCCTACAAAAACAGCAACTAGAACCACAAGATTTCAGAGATGGACACTGTAGTAAAGGTTTGAAGAGCAAGTTTGAAACAATGAAAGGCGGGACCAGTGAAATTGAATACAAATCCTTGGATACTACTTTGTTTGAGGAAAAATCAAAGAAAAGAACAAAGACAAATGAGGAAAACATGAGAATGATGTGGGATACAATCAAAAGCAAAAAATTAAGAGTGATTGGAGTTCCAGAACAGGGGGAGAAAATGGAAAACACAGAGAGGATCATTGAAGAATTGCCAACAGAAAACTTCCCTAATATCATGAAAGATGAAAAGCTGACCATCCAAGAAGCTCAATGAACCCCATATAGAATAGACCTCAAAAGAAAACCACCAAGGTATATCATAATCACACTCACTAAAACCAAAGACAAAGAAAGAATCCTGAGAGCAGCTCGAGAAAAATGAAAAGCTACATACAGATGGAAAAAAATATATATCAAACAAAAAGCTACCAAAAAAGAGCAGGAGTGGCAGTATTAATCTCAGATAAAACAGACTTTAAAACGAAATCCACCATAAAAGACGAAGAATGACGTTATATAATGATTAAAGTGACAACCCATCATGAAGACATACCATAATAAATATCTGCACACCCAATGACAGGGCTGCAAAATACATAAAACAAACTAACAGCACTGAAAAGAGAAATTTACCGTTCCACAGTAATAGTAGGAGACTTGAACACATCACTCTTGGTAAAGGACAGAACATCTAGAAAGAACTCAACCAAGATACAGAAGATCTAAAGGCCAAAATCAATCAACTTGATCTCATAGACATATACAGAACACTTCACCCAACAGCTGCAAAGTACATATTCTTTTCAAATGTACATGGAATGCTCTCCAGAGTAGACCATATCTTAGGCCACAAAACAACCCTCAACAAAATCTAAAACGTTGAGATAATACAAAGTATCTTCTCTGATCACAACACCATCAAGGTAGAAATTAAAAAAAACAGGGAGAGGAAGAAAAAAAATCAAATACATGGAAACTGAATAACACCCTGCTTAAAAAAACACTGAGTAATAGAAGAAATAAAAAATGGAATCAATACATTCCTAGAGTCAAACAAGAATGAAAACACACCACACCAAAACCAGGACACAGTAAAGGCAATGCTCAGAGGTCAATTTACAGCAATAGATGCACATATTGAAAAAGAGGAAAGGTGCAAAACCAAAACATTAGCTACACAACTCAAACAAAAAGAAAAAGAACAGCAAAAAAAAAAAAAAAAAAAAAGCCCACAGCCACCAGAAGAAATGAAATAATAAAGAACAGGGCAGAAATAAATGAAATAGAGAATAGAAAAACAATAGAAAAAATCAACAAAACCAAAAGTTGATTTGTTGAAAGGATCAACAAAATTGACAAACCGCTGGCCAAACTGACAAAAGAAAAACAGGAGAGGACACAAATAACCCAAAAAAGAAATGAAAAGGGGTATCACAATATACACAACTGAAATAAAAAGGATCAAAACAGGGTACTATGAAAAACTATACTCCAACAAAATTCGAAAACCTAGAGGAAACGGACAAATTTCTAGAAACACACTACCTACCCAAACTAACACAAACTGAAGTTGAAAATTTGAACAGACCCATAACAAGAAATTGAAAATATTATTTAAAAATTCCCAACAACAAAAAAAAGGCCTTGGCTGAGATGGCTTCACCAGAGAATTCTACCAAACCTTCAGAGAAGGTCTTACACCAGTACTACTCAAACTATTTCAGAACATAGAAAAGGAAGGGATACTTACAAATTCATTTTATGAAGGCTGCGTAACCCTGATGCCAGAACCAGGCAAAAAAAAAAAAAGAACCAGGCAAAGACACCACAAAATAAGAAAATTACAGACCAACATCTCTCATGAATATGGATGCAAAAATTCTCAATAAAATTCTAGCCAATGGAATTCAGCATCATATCAAAAAAATGACATACCACCACCAAGTGGGATTTGTACCAGGTATGCTAGGATGGTTCAACATTAGAAAATCCATCAATGTAATCCACCACATAAATAAAAGAATCACATGATCATCTCAATTGATGCAGAAAAGGCATTCGACAAAGTCCAACACCATTCCTGATAAAAACTTTCAATAAAACAAGTATAGAAGCAAAATTCTTCAACATAATAAATGGAATCTATAAAAAAACAACAGCCAGCATCATTCTTAATGGAGAGAGGCTGAAATTCACCTGGAGAACAGGAAGAGGCAAGGATGCCCTTTATTATCACTCCTATTTAACATTGTGCTGGAAGTTCTAGCTAGAGCAATTAGGCAAGAAAAAGAAATAAAGGTCACCCAAACTGGTAATAAAGAAGTTAAACAGTCCCTATTTGCAGATGATGTGATACTACATGTAGAAAATCCAAAAGACTGCACAAGAAAACTACTGGAACTAATAGAAAGCATCAGCAGAGTAGTAGGATATAAGATAAACACACAAAAATTGGATTCCTATACACGAATAAAGAGAAGGACGAAAAGGAAATCAGGAAAAAAAATACCATTTACAATAGCCCCTGAAGAAATAAAACACTCAGTAATAAATCTAACCAGGGATGCAAAAAACCTATACAAAGAAAACTACAAAACACTACTGCAAGAAACCAAAAGAGTGCTACATAAATGGAAAAACATACCATGCTCATGGATATGTAGACTCAACATTGTGAAAATATCAATTCTATCCAAAGCAATCTGCAAATACAACGCAATCCCTATTCAAATACCAGCAACATTTTTAAAGACATGGAAAAACTAAGTACTAACTTTACATGGAAAGGGAAGAGGCCCAGGATAAGTAATGCATTACTGAAGAAGAATAAAGTAGGAGGACTTGCACTACCTGACCTCAGAAGCTACTATACAGCTAAGGTAGTCATAACAGCCTGGTACTGGTACCATGAGAGATACATTGACCAATGGAACAGAATTGAGAACGCAGACATATCCGCCTGCTGTCACCTGATCTTCGACAAGGGCCCAAAGTCCACCAAATGTGGAAAAGACAGTCTTTTTAACAAATGGTGCTGGCAAAACTGAATGTCCATCTGCAAAAAAATGAAACAGGACCCATACCACACACTCATTCAAAATGGACCAAAGACCTAAATATTAACCAAATATTATAAAGATTATGGAAGAAAAAATAGGGTCTATGCCCTAATACACAGCATTAACAGGATACAAACCATAACTAACAATACACAAACACCAGAAGATAAGCTAGATAACGTGGATCTTCTAAAAATTAAACACTTATGCTCATCAAAAGACTTCACCAAAAGAGTAAAAAGGGAACCTACAGACTGGGAAAAATTTTTTGGCTATGAAGAACCTGACAAAGGCCTAATCTCTAAAATCTACAGGAAAATCCAACAGCTCTAGGACAAAGTGGGCACGGGATATGAACAGACACTTCACCAAAGAACACATTCAAGAGGCTAACAGACACGTGAGGAAATGCTCACGATCGACTAGGCATTAAAGAGAAATGCAAATCAAAACCACAATGAGATACCATCTCACCCTGGCATTACTGGCACAGGTCAAGAAAGCAGAAAATAACAGATTTTGGAGAGGCTGCGAAGGGTTCTGAACTCTTATGCATTGCTGGTGGGAATTCAAAATAGTACAACCATTTTGGAGAATGATATGGTGGTTCCTTAAAAAGCTAGAAATAGATATACCATATGATTCAGCAATCCCACTCCTAGGAATACATCCTAGAGAAATAAGAACTGCCACAGGAATACACATATGCACACTCATGTTCATTGCAGTATTGTTCACAATAGCAAAAACACGGGAACAACCCAGATGCCCATCAACAGATGAGTGGATAAACCAACTGTGGTACATACACACTGTGGAGTATTATGCAATGATAAAGAACAGTGATGAATCTGTGAAGCATCTCACAACATGGATGAATCTGGAGGGCATTATGCTGAGTGAAATAAATCAATCACAAAAGGACAAATATTGTATGAGACCACTACTATAAAAATTCATGAAAAGGTTTACCCATAAAAAGAAGCAATCTTTGATGGTTATGAGGGAGGGGAGGGGGTGGACGTAGACAAACACTAAATAGTCAATAGATAAGTGGAAACTTTGGTGAAGGATAAGATAATACACAATACTGGGGAAGAAAGCTCAACTTGTCCATGTGTAATGGAAGCCCCATAGACACATCCAAACTCCCTGAGGGACCAAATTGCTGGGCTGAGCGCTGTGGGGACCATGGTCTTGGGGAACATCTAGCTCAATTGACATAACATAATTGAAAATGTTCTACATTCTACTTTGGCGAGTACATCTGGGGTCTTAAAACCTTGCGAGCGGCCATGTGGGATACTCCGCTGCTCCCACTCTATTTGCAGCAAGGGAGAATGAAGAAAACCAAAGACGCGAGGGAAAGATTAGTCCAAATAACTAATGGACCACAAGTACTACAGCTTCCGCCGGACTGAGTCCAGCACAACTAGATGGTGCCCAGCTACCACCACCAAATGCTCTGACAGGGATCACAATAGAGGGTCCTGGACAGAGCTGGAGAAAAATGTAGGACAAAATTCTAACTCACACACACACACACACACACAAAACAGACTTATTGGTCTGACAGAGACTGGAGAAATCTAGAAAGTAAAGCCCCCGAATACGTTTTAGCTCAGTATGAAGTCACTTCTGGGGTTCACCCTTCAGCCAAAGACTAGACAGGCCAATAAAACAAAATGAGACTAAATGGGCACATCAGCCCAGGGACAAGTATGAGAAGGCAGGAGGGGAACGGAAAACTGGTAATAGGGAACCCAAAGTTGAGAAGGGGAGAATGTTGACATGCCATGGGGTTGGCAACCAAAGTCACAAAACAATATGTGTACTAATTTTTTTATGAGAAGCTGTTTTTTTTCTATAAACCTTCACCTAAAGTACAATAATAATTATTTTAGGTGAAAGGAAAGCAACACACAACACAAGGGAAGTCAGTACAACTGAAATAACCAAAAACTAAGAAGCTTCCCGAATACAACCCAACACTTGGAGGGACAGTGGGGGATGGGCATCTGAGGACCATGGTTTCAGGGGGCATCTAGGTCAACTGGCATAAAGAAGTGTTTTTAAGAAAATGTTCTGCATCCCACTTTGGTGAGTAGTGTCTAGGATCTTAAAAACTAGCAAGTGGCTATCTAAGATGCATCAATTGGTCTCAACCTACCTGGAGCAAAGGAGAATGAATAACACCAAAAACACAAAGAAAATATGAACCTAAGAGACAGAAAGGGCCACTTAAGCTAGAGACTCCATCGGCCTGAGACCCAAAGAACTAGATGGTGCCTGGCAACCACCAATGACTGCCCTGACAGGGAACACAACAGAGAATCCCTGATAGAGCAAGATACCAGTGGGATGCAGACCTCAAATTCTAGTAAAAAGACCAGACTTAATGGCCTGACTGAGACTGGAGAGACCCCAGAGGACATGGCTCCTGGAATCTCTGTTAGCCCAAAACTAAAACCATTCCCAAAGCCAACTCTTCAGACAAAGATTAGACTGGACTATATAAGACATAAAATGATACTGGTAAGGAGTGAGCTTCTTAGCTCAAGTAGACACATGAGACTATGTGGGCAGCTCCTGCCTGGAGGTGAGATGAGAAGGCAGAGGGGGACAGGAGCTGGTTGAATGGACACGGGGAATACAGGGTGGAGAGAAGGCGTATGCTGTCACACTGTAGGGAGAGCAACTAGGGTCATATAACAATATGCGTATAAGTTTTTGTATGAGAAACTGACTTGAATTGTAAGCGTTCACTTAAAGCACAATTAAAAAAAAAAGCATTGCTTAGAATTGTTATTCTTATATCCTGGAGCTCAAGGGGAACCCGTTTAGGACAATGGCTTATGTGCAATTTTAACTTCACGCAGATTAGAGACTGCACTATACCTATTTAACTCTAGTACTTGTTATTGTAACTTAAGAAGTGTCCAATAAAATACTGAATTTGCTTGCCATAGACTTAGCAGAGAGTTCTCCTCAACAGAAAATATTTAGAGAAGTAAAAACATAGTTGGCTCTTACCAATGTTGGATTCCCGTGATAGAATGAATATTATTAATACCTACGCAAAGCAAGAAAAAAGCAGAGTCGCATGGAAATTTAAAAGAAATGCTTCCCATGAATTATTTGTTTTTAGTAATCTAGCCACCTAACTTCTCAATTTGTATTCAAAGAGTTTGACATAAACTCCATTGCAAGGAAAATGGAAATATATCCAAATAAAGCAAGGAGGCGCATGCTTTGTTTTACCACTATTTAACACAAGGGTCAAAAAAGCAATGAACGAGAAAAATTCACCATCTTAAAACCCCAAGAGATATTTCAATCAGGACTGTGAGTCCTGGAATGAAATGAGAAAAATGTGACCCATCTTAAGAGGCTGTTGAATCAGCCACTGATAAAAGAGAAAGCATCATTTTCCCTCACAAAGAGTTGCAGCAATAGGAAAAAAAAAAAAAAAAGAAAACCACAGCCGAATGTAATGGAAAATGATCTCAGTTTTACAAAGACTGATACTCACAAATACATATTACTCATCACTGAGTATGCTCCTTTTGTGTTGTGAAAATTGAATGCCTCACATTGGCTAAATTTCTCTCCACAACAAATAATGTAGTCTTTCCATTCACTGAGCTTATGTGCTAACGAAATACCCCAGTGTCCCCAGAAGCATCTATAAAGAACAATACAATGGGGGCTTTCAAGTTTTGCCATTCTGCCTTTCCACATTCCCACAAATCAGCCCACATTACAGCCAATATTTTTTAGCTCATTTGTGTTTAATAGTGCTTTCTTACCGCATGTTTGCTTTTCTCTTGTAATGTATCCAATTCAGAGAGACTGACATTGTCAAAGCCATCGTCCTATCCTTCCCTTTTGTACTCTCATATCTGATGTGAATATATTGTATCAGCTTTCAATTTTTGTGACTAAATCGTATGCTGGACTTTTTCATCTCGAAGTTTTGCCCTATCTTGCATGCAGAGCCTCCAATTCCAAGAGCCAAGATGAGCTTGGTCATAAATGAAAGGGAACAGGGGTCCCCTACGCCACTGAGCTGTCTGGTGTGCAAAACTGTTCTCGATCCTTCTTTGCTTTAACACTTACCGCACAGATTTGGTCCGTGCTGTGCTCCCCTGGGAAATCCTGGGGCTCCTGTGACCAGGGAAGGTGAGGATGAGTGGAGCCCTCCAGGTAGGATCTGTGTGAGTTCCTGCGTGTGTATCTTTGCAGCTATGTAGAGTACCAGGTAGAATGAAGACCTTAATTCACTTATTTTAAGGCACCAGAGATGAGTTTTAAAGACTGCTCTTCTCCCCAGACTTCCTCGCCTCACAAGGAATTTCTTCCACCTCCTTGGAGTCGACAGGAATTAGACAAGCGTTTGTCTCACCACAACCCAGCACATTGGGCAACATAAGGGTGGAGCTCTCACTTCGTCAAAGTTGGGGTTGTCAGTTCAAAAGGCCTGGAGTTGAAAGACGAAAGTCCACGGTAACCCCATGCTGTGGCAAACTGGCTAAGCATGGCTTTTTTGGTTTGTTTTGTGTTTGTTCGGGGACTTCGTTTTTGGTTGATGTGGCTAAGCAAATAAAACGTTGCTTGACCATCGCAGAGAGACTCACCTTGTGAAAATGTCCATAAAAGGCAGACTTTTTTTTCCCCCCCTTAGGATATTTTACCCCCTTGGTCTTCTTGCTCCCGCTGTTGGAAGAAACATTTTTTTTATTCCATTTGAGGAAACTGAACAAAATTAAACAGAGTTGTGTTGGCAGTAAATATTTTCATGTGTCATTTGGGGCGTGTTAAGGCACATCAGCTTCCTTGAATGTCTCAAATTTCACACAACTCCAGTGCTCCAACAAAACTCTCCTTATAATGCGAAGTGGTTCTTCTTGGCCTCTTATTCTTCATCTTGGCCCTTTCACGGAGCCTGGTTCTAATTCTGCCATCTGCTGGGAGCTTGTGAAGCTGCATCTGCCGCTCTAAGCCACCATTCATTCTTCTGTGCTTGTGGCTTCCAAGAAAACAGACCTCAACACTGAAGAACAAATTGAAGAAGCACAAGTGTGTAATTCATTGTTTAGAATATCAGGTCAAGGTGTTAATTTGGTTGGTGTTAGATATGAGATGTTAATTTTATTTTTTTAGAAGATATGTTCTGTATTTTAATCCTTCCGCTCTTGTTTATGCCGTACATAAGAAAATATCCTATAAGGTCAACTTCTGTAATACCCTAGGTCAGGTTGTAAGCATTGATCTGGAAATGGCAATGCATATGGCCAGCATTATAGCAGTCTGGATAACCTGAAAAGCCTCGTGATACAAGTATTTAGCCTTTTTTTTTTTTTTTTTTAATGCATTGGTAAGCTTTTAAGTAAGTAAATAATTGGTAAACACATGGGTAAGTCTAACTAGCATTGACTGTATAAAATAACTAAACCTGATTTAGGAAACATGAAAAAGGTGCAACTACAAATAGCATAAAAAATATTCAACTAAACTCTTAGATAAATGTAGCATAGGTGATAGGAGGGAACAACTGGACTTTAAAGTGTTCGCACGTGCTTGTGAAGTTCAGGAGAATGGTTGAGATATTCATTAATGTTACAATCAAGTTAAGTATGGATGCTAAATATTTTAAGCATTACCAGTAAAAGAACAGAAATAAGTTCCAAAGGAATAGAGAGGAAATAGAGGAATAATAATTAAAAAAAAAAAACCCAAAACTTAATTTCTAAAAGTAAAGAACACAGGAAAGGAGAAGAAAAGATATACAGTAATCTGTCCGAGAAAGAAAACTAAAATATTTCCCACTAATAGAGATATGAAAGTGGTAAGACTGTACCCTGTTAAATGCAGAAAACTGGTGAGAACTGGATAACCAAGGCTGTGTCATTGAGTTCCAGCTCTCACAGGTATATGTGTATAAATAAATAAATAAATAAATATCCTGACTCCATTGCCATTGAATTGATTCTGACTGATAGCAACCCTATAGGAGAGGGCAGAACTACCCCACAGGGTTTCCAAGGCTGTAAATCTTTAGGGAAGCAGACTTCTACATCTTTCTCCCAGGAGCAGCTTGTGGGTTCAAACTGCTGACCTTTTGGTTAGCAGCTGAGTACGTAACCGCTGTGTCACCAGGGCTCCTTTAAAAAAAAAAAAAATTTTTTTTTATATGTGTATATGTATATATGTGTGTATATGCACGGCAGTAGGTATGTATATGTGTATGTATATATGTGTATATATAGGTATGTATTTTTATAGGTATGTGTGTATATATATAGTATTTAGAAAACAAAATGACATGACAGAAATAATTTATTTAATGAGTAATTACAGTGAACTGAATTCATTAACTTTACAAAACGAGGTTTTCAAATTGAATTTTAAAAAAATCCAGCTGTATTCTGTGTAACCTAAAACAAAAAAAAAGTAAGTAAAAATGTAATGAAGCCTAATCAGAAGAAAATTGATATAGCTACTACTAATATCAGACAAAATAGTCTTTAAAGTAAAAAACATTGCTGGAGAGAGAGAGGGTCACCAATTAAGAGGCATAGTTTAAGAAAAAACATGGCAATTCTAAAACTGTATGTATCTAACCATGTAGCCTAAAAATAAATGCAGCAAAAGATGAGAAAATTACCAAGTGAAATGGACAAATCTATAATAATAAATAGAAATTTTAATATATCTGCCTCAGAAATTAATAGATCAGGTACAAAAATTATGTATACAGAATTTTTACTGAGGAAATTGACAAGCTTTATCTAATTAGCATTTATGTAACCCTTATCTCATAATTAGAGGATATATATGCACTCATGGGACACTTATAAAAATTAACCTTTAAGAAAGCAACAAAGCTATTTTTAAAATATCAAAGAATTTATTGTGCTCTGGCACAATATTTAAAAGATGGAAAATAATAATTTAAAATTAATAAAAAACATGCATATGCTTAAAAACGTTTGAAAATTTTAGAACATTCTTCTAAATAAGCATGAATCATAGAAAAGGTCATAATGAAAAACTATTACAAATGAATGAATGAAAATAAAAACATTAAGTCTGAAAATGTGGCATTCGGCTAAAACAGCATTTAAAAGGAAATATATAGACTTGATTATACTCATTAGGGAAAAAAAAAAAAAGAAAGCCTTAAATTTAATGAGCTAGGCAGTAAGGTCAAAACGTTAGAAAAAGAACAGCAGACTAAACATAAAGAAAGATATACAAGGTGTCACGGATTGAATTGCATGCCCCCAAATTATCTGTAAACATGACTAGGCCACGATTTCCACTATTGTGTGATTGTTCACCATTTTGTCACCTGATATGATTTTCCTATGTGTTGTAAATCCTATCCCTATGATGTTAAGGAGATGGAATTAGTGGCAGTTATGTTAATGAGGCAAGACTCTGTTGTAAATCCTATCCCTATGATGTTAAGGAGATGGAATTAGTGGCAGTTATGTTAATGAGGCAAGACTCAATCTACAAGATTGGGTTGTGTCTTAAGCCAATCTCTTTTGAGGTATAAAAGAGAGGCAAGCAGAGAGATGTAAGGACCTCATACCACCAAGAAACAAGAGCCAGGACAATAGCGAGTCCTCTGGGCTTTTGGACCCAGGGTCCCTGCACTGAGAAATTCCTCGACCAGTGGAAGATTGATGACAAAGACCTTCCTTCAGAACCAGTACAGAAAGAAAGCCTTCCCCTGGAGCTGGCACCCTGAATTTGGACTTCTAGCCTCCTAGACTGTGAGAGAATGAATTTCTCTTTGTTAAAGCCATCCATTTGTATATCTGTTACAGCAGTACTAGATAACCAACCCCCAAGTGTCTGTCATTTTGTTGTATTGTGGGGGCTTGTGTGTTGCTGTGATGCTGGAAGCTATGCCTCTGGTATTAAACACCAGCAGAGTCATCCATGGTGGATGGGTTTCAGCTGATCTTCCAGACTAAGACAGACTAGGAAGAAGGACCCAGTAGTCTACTTCTGAAACTAATTAGCCAGGGAAAACCTTATGAATAGCAACAAAACATTGTCTGATAAGTGAGAAGGTAAGCCCCTCAGGTTGGAAGTCACTCAAAATGTGACTGAGGAAGAGCTGCCTCCTCAAAGTAAAGTCAAACCTTCTGAAGTGGTGGATGGAGTCAAGTTTTCAGGCCCTTCATTTGCTGATGTGGCATGACTCAAAATGAGAAGAAACAACTGCAAACATCCATTAATAATCAGAACCTGAAACGTATGAAGTATGAATCTAGGAAAATTGGAAATCGTCAAAAATGAAATGGAACACATACAGATCGATATCCTAGGCAGTAGTGAGCCGAAATGGACTGACATCGGTCATTTTGAATCGACAATCATGTGGTCTACTATGCTGGGAATGATAACTTGAAGAAGGACTGGCATTGCATTCATCATCAAAAAGAACATTTCAAGGTGTATCCTGAGGTACAATGCTGTCAGTAGGTAATATCCATATGCCTACAAGGAAGACCAGTTTATACAACTACTATTCAAATTTACGCACCAACCACTAAGGCCAAAGATGAAGAAACTGAAGATTTTTATTAGCTTCTGCAGTCTGAAATTGATTGAAAATACAATCAGGATGCACTGATAATTACTGGTGATTGGAATGCAAAAGTTGGAAACAAAAGGAGAACTCATAGTTGGAAAATATGGCCTTGGTGATAGAAACGATGCCAGAAATTGCATGTTAAAATTTTGCAAGACCAACAATTTCTTCGTGGCAAGTACTTTTTTCACCAACATAAACAGTGACTATACACATGGACTTCGCCAAATGGAATACACAGGAATCAAATCGACTACATCTGTGGAAAGAAACAATGGAAAACCTCAATATCATCAGTTAGAACAAGGCCAGGGGACAACTTTGGATCAGGCCATCAATTACTCCTGTGCAAGTTCAAGTTGAAACTGAAGAAAATTAGAAGAAGTTGAGGAGAGCCAAAGTATGATCTTGAGTATATCCCACCTGAATTTAGAGACCATCTCAGGAAACCCTGGTGGCGTAGTAGTTAAGTGCTATGGCTGCTAACCAAAGAGTCAGGAGTTTGAGCCCACCAGGCACTCCTTGGAAACTCTATGGGGCAGTTCTACTCTGTCCTATAGGGTCGCTATGAGTGGGAATCAAATCACTGGTTTTGGTTGATTTGGTTTTCTCAAGAATACGTTTGATGTGTTGAACACTAATGACCGAAGATCAGACGAGTTGT
Organism: Elephas maximus indicus; assembly: GCF_024166365.1. NCBI lineage: Eukaryota > Metazoa > Chordata > Mammalia > Proboscidea > Elephantidae > Elephas > Elephas maximus. The sequence goes on along the minus strand of NC_064820.1, from coordinate 220,304,200 downwards.
GGAATGACATCAATGACATAATACCTGAAGAAAGCAAAAGGTCATTAAAAAGACAGGAGAGAAAGAAAAGACCTAACTGGATGTCAGAAGAAACTCTGAAACTTACTCTTGAACATTGAGTAGCTAAAGCAAAAGGAAAAAACAATGAAGTTAAAGGGCTAAACAGAAGATTCCAAAGGGTGGCTCAAGAAGACAAAGTAAAGTATTATAATGACATGTGCAATCACCTTGAGATAGAAAACCAAAAGGGAAGAACACACTCAACATTTTTCAAGCTGAAAGACCTGAAGAAAAAATTCAAGTCTCAAGTTGCGATACTAAAGAATTCTGTAGGGAAAATATTAAACGATGCAGGAAGCATCAAAAGAAGATGGAAGGAATACACAGAGTCGCTACACCAAAAAGAATTGGTTGACGTTCAACCATTTCAGGAGGTAACATATGATCAGAAACCCATGGTACTGAAGGAAGAAGTCCAAGCTGCACTGAAGGCATTGGCAAAAAACAAGGCTCTGGGAACTGACGAGATATCAATTGAGATGTTGCAACAAATGGATGCAGCGCTAGAAGTGCTCATTTGCCTATGCCAAGAAATTTAGAAGACAGCTATCTGGCCAACTGACTAGAAGAGGTCCATATTTATGCCTATCCCCAAGAAAGGTGATCCAACCAAATGCAGAAATTATAAACAATATCATTAGTATCACATGCAAGCAAAATTTTGCTGAAGATCATTCAAAAGTGGCTGCAGAGTATATCAATAGGGAACTGCCAGAAATTCAAGCCAGATTTAGAAGAAGACATGGAACCAGGGATATCATTACTGATGTCAGATGATTTCTGGCTGAAAGCAGAGAACACCAGAAAGATGTTAACCTGTGTTTCATTGACTATGCTAAGGCATTGGACTGTGTGGATCATAACAAATTATGGATAACGTTTTGGAGAATAAGAATGCTAGAACACTTAATTGTGCCCATGAGGAATCTGTATATGGGTCAAGAGGCAGTTGTTCAAACCGAACAAGGGGATTCTACAGGTTTAAAGTCAGGAAAGGTGCATGTCAAGGTTGTATCCTTTCACCATACCTATTCAGTCTATATGCTGAGCAAATAATCTGAGAAGCCGGCTTATAGGAAGAAGAAAAGTGCATCAGGATTGGAGGAAGACTCATTAACAACCTGCTTTATGCAGATGACGCAACCTTGCTTGCTGAATGTGAAGGGGGCTTACTGATGAAGATCAAAGACCACAGCCTTCAGTATGGATTACAACTCAACATAAAGAAAACAAAAGTCTTCACAACTGGACCAATAACCAACATCATTATGAATGGAGAAAAGATTGAGAATGTCAAGGATTTTATTTTACTTAGATCCACAATCAACACCCCTGGAAGCAGCAGTCAAGAAATCAAAAAATGCATTGCGTTGGGCAAACCTGCTGCAAAAGACCTCTTTAAAGTGTTAAAAATGTCACCTTGGGGACTAAGGTGTGCCTAACCCCAGCCATGGTGTTTTCAATCACCTCATATGGATACGAAAGCTGGACAATGCGTAAGGCAAACTGAATAAGAATTGATGCCTTTGAATAGTGGTGTTGGTGAAGAATATCGAATATACCACGGACTGCCAAAAGAATGAACAAATCTGTCTTGGAAGAAGTACAACCAGAATGCTCCTTAGAAGCAAGTATGGTGAGACTTTGTCTCACATACTTTGGACATGTTATCAGGAGGGATCAATTTCTGGAGAAGGATGTCATGCTTGGTCAAGTAAAGGTCCAGCAAAAAAGAGGAAGTCTTTCAATGAGATGGACTGACACAGTGGCTGCAACAATGGGCTCCAGCATAGCAACAGTTGTGAGGATGGCACAGGACTGAACAGTGTTCTGTTCTGTTGTGCATGGGGTCACTATGACTCGGAACTGACTCAACGGCACCTAACGACAACAACAACAGTTAACCAAGACACAGGGAGACAAAATTAATAGCCCCAAATAACAAAATGGTATAATAGTCAATATCAATTAAGTTAAAAGAATATTGTTAACACATGAAAATGGAGAGGATATTATATCAGAATAATAGAGAATATTATATCATTTAAGTTGAGTGAATACATCTTTATAAATAACTCATTATTTTATTCTTGTTTTTCACATTTTCCCTCCATCCTTGTAAATTTCTTTATAGACTGCCATCAATTTTTGAGCTGTTTTTGGGAAAACGATTACATTACACCCTGCTGTCTCCTATTTTTGGTTGAGTATACTCAATATGCATCTAAAAAACGGGAGGCTTTTTAAATAAAATAAAATTTTTATAGTGTGCATATAAATGAATTAGCAGCTTTGTATGGTTTTCCCTTGAAATGCTCAAGAGTTTAAAAATTAATGGGAAAAGCTGTTTGGAAAGAACTCTGATGTGTTCAATGACCCCTCAAGTGAGGCAGGTCTGGGGTTTCGACTCTGCTCTCTTTTCTGACAACTGTTTGACAGGAGCTCCAAGCTGCATGCTAAAGAACCTATGTTATTCTGTGAGCTTTCTTTCATAGTTGCAGCAACCAACATAGCTAAATGACACCTTATCTTTATTGCCTTTCAGTTTTACAGTCAACCTTTTCTCTTGCTGTTTATTCCATATTCTCTTTGCAATATTTGAAAAAAAAAAACTTATAAAGCCTAGTATGGTAAGGAAGGCATTTACAATGCCACCTATTTTTAATGAGTAAATTAAAGGCATGCTTACAGTCATCAACTCAAGTGACACTCATGTGGATTTTCCTGGTTAGATTTTCCAGTAAAGCAAAAAAAAAAAAAAACCCTGCCATCCAGTCGATTCTGACTCATAGCAACCCTACAGGACAGAATAGAACTGCCCCCATAGAGTTTCCAAGAAGTGCCTGGCAGATTTGAACTGCCAACTTCTTGGTTAGCAGCCGTAGCACTTAGCACTATGGCACCAGGGTTTCTGATGCTACCTCTTCATTCCCAAAGGTATCTTCTAACTCCATGGGTGGGGTGAAAGAGGTGCCAGGCTGGCCTGTGTTCATATACCCATTGCTGTCGAGTTGGAATCAACTCGACAGCAACAGGTACATAAACACCCATTCCTATACTAGTTCTTAATTGATTAGTTAATGAGTTGCTCAACAAGTCAGTTTCCTCATTTGTGAAAGTAAAATAATAGGTAATGATACTTTTCCTGGAGGATTTCTGTGAGTAAAACCATGGACGCGGCATTCTTAGTCTAGTGTTCAAGCTCATTAGATGTTATACTCCTTCACCCCCCTGGGTCCTACCATTTGGTTTCCAGTAGTAGTAACGGTAGTAGAAAGACAAACAAAACACAACAAAAGCAGTAGCAACAACAACCATAATAATAATTTATGGAATATTATATATGAGAGGGAAGGTCCTGGGGGGTACAAACGGTTAAGCCCTCAGCTACTACCCGAAAGGTTGGCAGTTGGAAACCACCCAGAGGCACCTTGGAAGAAAGGCCTGGTGATCTGCTTCTGAAAAGTCACAGCCATGAAAACCCTATGGAGCACAGTTCTAGTCTGCACACATGGGATTGCCATGAGTCAGAGTCGACTTGCCTAGATGGCAACTGTTTTTTTTTTTTTTGGTTCTACAACACCCAGAGCAGTTCCCATGTGTTCCTTAATTCATTAGCTCATCCACCAAACAACAATTCTGGGTGGGTACTAGTATTATCATCCTCATTTTACAGATGAAGACACCAAGGATAAAGGAGACAGATCAGGAGTGGATAAACTACAGCTCGTAGGCCGAATTGGGCCAGGCCCATTTGTGTTATGTATTATCTATGGCTGCAACCATGCTACAACATGTGGAGTTGACTGGTTGTGATAGTGATGCACAGAATCCACAAAGCTGAAACTATTTACTATCTGGTCTACCCTTTACAGAAAATGTCTGTGGACCCCTGAGTTGCATAATTGCCCAAGTTTATACTACTAAGACTTCACTCGTTCGGACTAAACGCTATCGTGAAATTTTGGGCTCTCTGTACAGATTATATTTTCATATTTTTAAATTTTATCTGGCATCTGTTTTAGTCAGGTATTGCCAGCCTCTGTAACAAGCCTAAGGGGCTCGTGGTTTACTGAGACAGAAGTTGGTTTTACTGAAAGCCATGTCAGGGAGGGTATAGTTGGATTGGGAGAAGGTAGGGGAAGGAGTCTGCTTCTAGGAGGCATTCAGAGACTGCAGCTGACAAATACTCAAGCCACTCTGAAGGTTGACACCCAGAGCAAAGAAAGAGTGCAGGGTTGCAGAGGAGGTTTCTAGTGGCCAGGCCAGGAAACTACACACCCATATTCCCTTGACCAAAGTTCAGAAACACAGCCTATTTAACTGAAATGCTGAACAGGTTTCAGTAGAGCTTCCAGACTAAGACAGACTAGGAAGAAAGGCCTAGAGTTCTACTTCTGAAAACCAGCCAGTGAAAACCCTTCGGATTACAAAGGTCTGATCCCATTATGTACCGGGTCACCACGCGTGAGGGATGACTAGAAGGCAGCTAATAACAACAATTTAACTGCAAAGAAGGCTGGGAAATGCAGCCTGTCAGGAAACAGAAATGGGTTTAGTGTACAACTGGCCAGTCTTTGCTAAAGTACAATTGATCAACTTGTCTTTTTAACTCAATATTACTGATTTCAAATTTGATCCATATTGATATATGTAGATAGGACTCATTCATTTCACTTCTGTATAGTATTTCATTGTGTGGCTTTACCACAATTTATTCATGCATTCTGCTGTTGACAGACATCTGGATTGTTTCCAATTTAGGGCAATTGCAAAAATGCTGCAATGAACATAGTTGAACAGGTTCTTCTCAGATGTGTAAAGGTTTCTATGTTGTATATCCACCACTTCTCTTTCAGTTTGTCATACCGTGGTGTCTTGCATGTTGCTATGATGCTAAAAGTTATGCCACCAGTATTTCAAACACCAGAAGGGTCACCCATGGTGGGTGGGTTTCAGTAGAGCTTCCAAACCACGACACAGTAAAAGAGAGGCCTGGCAATCTGCTACCAAAAATTAGCCAATGAAAACCTTATGGCTCACACCAGAACACTAACTCACTTGCTTTGGTATCGTAAGGGATTAATCACTAGAGGAGGACATCATGTTTGGTGAAGCAGGGGACCAGTGAGGGTGAGGGAGACCCTCAGTGAGATGGATTGGCACAATAGCTGCAACAATGATCTAGAACATGCTAGCAGTTGTGAGGATGATGTGGGACTGGGCAACATTTCATTCTTTTGTACATAAGGCCATTCTCGAAGAAGGATAGTTGCTGTGACCTAGGCTCCATTCGAGTCGGCAGCAATAGGTTTGGTTTATTTTTTCTGGATTTTAGGGCCCATTGACCTGCAGTTTTACCAGATATTGCCAAATTGCTCTCCAATGTGTTTGTAACAATCTACATACACAACAGAAGGGTTTGGGAATAACCACCTTCACCATGCTTCCAACACATTATAAATTTTGCCTGTCCAATTATTTCAACCGTTTCACTCCATTTCCAGAAAGGTTCACTTATATCTAGAAAATATAAGGAGCTCCTCAGTATGAATTATATATCCATAAAACTATTTAAAATATTTTTCTAGAAAGGATGATAATATTTTCCTATGTTCTTCATCTTTTCTGGTTGCCTCATCTTTGATTTACTTATACCTAAGTTTTATAGTTTGTTTTTTCTTTATTCATTTGTAGTAGTTCATTATATAATTGGGTACTAATCCTTTTTCTAAGGGGCACTGGTGGTGCAGTAGTTAAAGCACTCAGTTGCCAAATGAAAGGCTGATGGTTCGAACCCACCAGCAGCTTCATGGGAGAAAGATGTAGCAGTCTGCTTCCATAAAGATTACAACCTTGGAAACCCTATGGGGCAGTTCTACTCTCTCCTACAGGGTTGTTATGAGTTAGAATTGACTCGATGGCAATGGGTTTGAAATCCTTTTTTTTACTGTGTATTACAAATATGTATGGTAGGAGCTTCTTTTATTTGTGGTCTTTAGTATATAGCAGCTTTTAAAAAATTTTTATGTGCATTCATCTTTTTCCTTATAATTTCTACTTTTTATGTCTTATTTTCTAAACTCATTCATATATATTAATGAGTATATAAATGCTTCTGCATATTCTTCTAGTTGTTTCTAATTTTGTTTTATGTATTTAAGTTCTTAATCCACTTGGAAATTATTTTTGTATATGGCATGTGTCAGAGATTACTTTTTTTAAAGTAAGTGTTTTAAACTTAGTTTTTAAAACTAAGTGTAAACTAACTAAAACTAAGTAAAAAACTAAGTGTAAAAACTTAGTTTTTAAACTAAGTGTTAACACTTAGTTTTTAAACTAAGTGTTTTAATAACATTCCTTGAATACATTACTGTTTCTACTGGTTAAAAATAGTCAGAATCGACTCAACAGCAATGAGTTTTGGTCATTTATCAACTTCCCAGATATGTATGGATTTGTTTCTGGGTTCTCTATTCTGTTTCCACTGGTTGGTTTAATTAACTCTGTGGAAATGCCAGACTTTTAAAATTACTATAATTTTACAGTGAGTCTTAACATCTGCAAGAGTAGCTATTTACTCCTCTTCCTTCCTGGTATCTTTCTTCTCCTCCTTCCCCTTCTAAATTATCTTCACTAGCTCTGAACTGTCACTCTTCCAAGCTGATACAAGGATCAGCTTGTCAATCCTCCCCACCCCCCCAGAAAAAGCCCTGGTAGGATTTTGTTTGGAATTAGATTAAACTCATAGATTTACATGGAGAGGACTACCATCTTCACAAAATTATGTCTTTTCATTCATAAATATGACATCTCACTATTTAAAACATGGAATACAGCGTGGATTGCCAGGAGAATAAACAAATCAGTCTTAGAAGAAATTCAAGCAGAATGTTACTTAGAAACAAGGATGGTGAGACTTTGGCTCATTTACTTTGGACATGTCATCATAAAGACCAATTGCTAGAAAAGGACATCATGTTTGATGGGAAGTCAGTGAAAATGAAGAAAAACCTCTGTAGTCACAATGATAGACTCAAATATACCAATGATCATGAAGATAGTACAATGACAGGGCAATGTTTTGTTCTGTTATACATAAGGTTACCGTGATTTGGAGCTGACTCAATGACAACCAAAAATAGCTGTTTATCTAGGGATTCTTACGTGTGTTTTTTGGCAAAGTTTTTTAAAAAAAATTTTAACTTATTTTCCATAAACAATGCACATCTTTTATTACATATTATTTGTTATACATAATTATATGATTAGTTATCATGTTATATATATTTCTTTTTCCTATTATGTATCCTTGAATGTATAAAATATATACTAAAACCAAAGAAAACAAACATGTTGTCATCAAGTTGATTCTGACTCATAGTGACCCTGTAGGACAGAGTAGAACTGCCCTATAGGGTTTCCAAGGAGCAGCTGGTGGATTCCAACTGCCAACCGTTTGGTTAGCAGCCGAACTCTTAACCACTATGCCACACAGGGCTCCAAGACACATATACTAAAGGATGTATAATAAGGTAAATATATAAATTATAAATATTTACAATAAACACATTTTTTGTAGTCCTATAGTTTTGAAAACGGGATCGTTTGATTAACTATTTTAAGTGAGATCTTTTAAAAATTATTCTTATAATTGTTTCCTATGTAGAGGACTACAGTAGGCTTATGCCTAGTGCTCTTCTTCCTGGAAACCTTGCTGAAATGTGTTTGTTTTCTCCAGAATCTCCAATGCAGTATTGCATAGAAGAAGGTTAGCATCCTTCCTGGTTTTATAGGGAACGTTTGTAAAGTTAATATCCTATTTGCTTAGGCTGTTGCTAGGTGCTGCCAGTTGGTTCCGACTCATAGCAACCCTATATACAACAAAACAAAACACTGCCTGATCCTGCGCCATCCTCACAAATATTGCTATTTTTGAGCCCATCCTTGCAGCCACTGTGTCAGTTCATCTCATTGTCTTCCTCTCTTTTGCTGACCCTCTACTTTACCAAGTGTGATGTTCTTCACCAGGAATTGGTCCTTCCTGAAAACGTGTCCAGAATACATAAGATCAAGTCTCACCATCCTCACTTCTAGGGAACAATCTGGCTGTATTTCTTCTAAGTCAGATTTGTTTGTTCTTTTCGCAGTCCATGGTATATTCAATATTATTTGCCAACACCATAATTCAAAGGCATCAGTTCTTCTTTAGTCTTCCTTATTCATTGTCCAGCTTTCGTGTGCATGTGAGGTGATTGAAAATATCGTGGCTTGGGTCAGGCATACTTTAGTCCTCAAAGTGACATCTTTGCTTTATAACACTTTAAAGACGTCTGCTGCAGATTTGCCTAAAGCAAAATGTCGCTTTGAATTCTTTTTTTTTTTAATAATTTTTATTGTGCTTTAAGTGGAAGTTTACAAATCAAGTCAGTCTGTCACATATAAGCTTATATACACCTTACTACATACTCCCATTTACTCTCCCCCTAATGAGTCAGCCCACTCCCTCCTTCCAGTCTCTCTTTTCGTGACCATTTTGCCAGTTTCTAACCCTCTCTACCCTCCCATCTCACCTCCAGACAGGAGATGCCAACACAGTCTCAAGTGTCCACCTGATACAAGTAGCTCACTCTTCATCAGCATCTCTCTCCAACCCATTGTCCAGTCCCTTCCATGTCTGATGAGTTATCTTCGGGAATGGTTCCTGTCCTGGGCCAACAGAAGGTTTGGGGACCACGACCGCCAGGATTCTTCTAGTCTCAGTCAGACCATTAAGTCTGGTCTTTTTATGAGAATTTGGGGTCTGCATCCCACTGATCTCCTGCTCCCTCGGGGGTTCTCTATTGTGCTCCCTGTCAGGGCAGTCATCGGTTGTGGCCGGGCACCATCTAGTTCTTCTGGTCTCAGGATGATGTAAGTCTCTAGTTCATGTGGCCTTTTCTGTCTCTTGGGCTCATAGTTATCATGTGACCTTGGTGTTCTTCATTCTCTTTTGACCCAGGTGGGTTGAGACCAATTGATGCATCTTAGATGGCCGCTTGTTAGCATTTAAGACCCCAGACGCCACATTTCAAAGTGGGATGCAGAATGTTTTCATAATAGAATTATTTTGCCAATTGACTTAGAAGTCCCCTTAAGCCATAGTCCCTAAACTCCCGCCCTTGCTCCGCTGACCTTTGAAGCATTCAGTTTATCCCAGAAACTTCTTTGCTTTTGGTCCAGTCCAGTTGAGCTGACCTTCCGTGTATTGAGTATTGTCCTTCCCTTCACCTAAAGTAGTTCTTAGCTACTAACTAATCAGTAAATAACCCTCTCCCACCCTCCCTCCCTGCCCCCCTCTTAACCACAAAAGTATGTGTTCTTCTCAGTTTATACTATTTCTCAAGATCTTATAATAGTGGTCTTATACAGTATTTGTCCTTTTGCATCTGACTAATTTCACTCAGCATACTGCCTTCCAGGTTCCTCCATGTTATGAAATGTTTCACAGATTTGTTACTGTTCTTTATTCATGCACAGTGTTTCATTGTGTGAATATACCATAATTTATTTAACCGTTCATCCGTTGATGGACACCTTGGTTGCTTCCAGCTTTTTGCTATTGTACACAGTGCTGCAACCTCTTTTAAGTGTTGAAAAGCAAAGATGTCACCTTGAAGACAAAGGTGTGCCTGACCCAAGCCATGGTGTTTTCAATAGCCTCTTATGCATGGGAAAGCTGGACAATGAACAAGGAAGACTGAAGAAGAACTGACACCTTTGAATTATGGTGTTGGCAAAGAATATTGAATACACCGTGGATTGTCAAAAGAAAAACAAATGTGTCTTGGAAGAAGTACACAACCAGAATGCTCATTAGAAGCAAGATGGCGAGACATCATCTCACATGCTTTGAACATGTTATCAGAAGGGACCAGTCCCTGGGGAAGGACATCATGATTGATAAAGTAGACGGTCAGCAAAAAAGAGGAAGACAATAAGAGATGGATTGACACAGTGGCTGCAACAACGAGCTCAAGCATAACAATGATCATGAGGATGGTGCAGAATCTGGCAGTGTTTTGTTCTGTTCATAAGGTTGTTATGAGTTAAAACCAGCTTGGTGGCACCTAACAACAACAAATGTTTCTCTCCTTTAAATGTCCTAATGTGTTGAATCACAGTATAGATTTTCAAATGTTAACCCATTAATATATTCCTGTGACAAATCCTATTTCATTGTAATGTATTTTTAAATAAGCTATATTTGGTTTGGAAACCCTGGTGGCATAGTGGTTAAGTGCTATGGCTGCTAACTGAAAGGCCAGCGGTTCAAATCTGCCAGGCGCTCCTTGGAAACTCTATGGGGCAGTTCTACTCTGTCCTATAGGGTCCCTATGAGTTGGAACCGACTTGATGGCAATGGGTTTTTTGGTTATATTTCATTTGCTGATCTTTTCTTTAGGATTTTTCATGTGTGATTGATTTTTTCCATTAGTGATAGCAACCTTATAATTTTCCTTCCACTTACTCTGTTTGTCTTTGTTTGGTATCAGTATTGTTCCTCCTAAAATAAGTTGCCAAGCATTCTCTGTCCATTATTTTTCTGGAGAAGTCATATAAAATAGGGGTAACTATTTCTCAAAAACTTACTAAAACTTTAGGTAGTACCAACTGATACATGTGCCTCTTTTTATATGGAGATAATGAGATGAGTTACTTTAATTGTTTTAATTCCACGTATGTTTTCTTTTTCTATTTTAGTCAATTTTGATAATTTATATTCTTCTAGAAAATTTTACCACTTAACTTTTCAAAATAATTAGCATAAATTTCTCATATGGCTGTTATAATTGTTTTAAAAGATGTTTTTATTTTTATTCCTGATACTGAGTTTGTACTTTCTATATCTATCTTAATAAATGCTGGCAGTAGTTTCTCAATTTTATTAATGTTTCAAAGACTGAGTTTTATTTTTGTTGATTCTATTATTCTTTATTTTGCAATTTATAAATTTGTATTATTTATTAGTTTTTCTTTTCTTTTTACCTTTTTGTGTTTATCCTGTTCAGTTGGAGACTTACCTCAATATTCCTCTAATTACTACTTACCTTCATCTCCTGCATATTTTGCCATATAATCTTTTATTTTTCATTCACCTGTAGATATTCTTGAATTTCCAATACAATTTCTTCTTTGACTCATAAATCATTTTTATATAGTCAAATGTTTGATTTTTTTTTTGGGTCATTTGTTATTGATTTTTAATTTTAACAGTGTAGTCAAAGATATTGTTTAAGTAATATCATTTCTTTAGATCTGCTTTGAGACCTTGCATATGGTCAGTTTTTATAAATGTGCCAAGAATTCTGAAATAGAAAATGTAATCCCTAATTACGGATGCAAGACTCTGTGCATGTCTGTTAGTTTAAGACTAATTATGCCATTCAAATCTTATTTGACCAGCTTTTTTTGTCTGTTTTAATTTATAACTCTTTTTCTTTCTTTTGAGGAGTTCTCATGGAAGGTAAAGTCCACTTTCCTCTGTAGAAGGAAAAAAAAGATCAGATTCTCATTTTGCCATTTTTCTTCGTAATCAGGGGACGGAGACATAACCAAGGCTCAGCCAATCAGAGCAGCACACTGGGATTTGAATATGGCGCTAGTCAGTGACACAAAGAAGCAAGGCAGAAAGCATTCTTTCCCATAGTGATGTGGTGGGAGCATCATCCAGATTCCAGGACAGCAGTGATAGCAGCACCGGTGCTGGCGTCTGCATCTATTGACCATTTCTGGCCTTTGGAGCTCTCCGATGGATGCTGTGGTGTAATCTCAGCTGGGGTTTCAGCTTTGCTGTTTCCTTGTTTCCACCTGTCTCCAAGTCTGGTTCTATGGTGTTCACTACAATTCTATGAGCTTTTCTTCTCCAATCAACCATCTTGGGCAGCCTTTTGAAACCCTTGGCCTTAGGAAGGAGCTTATTTCATATTCTCATTCTTGTTTAGACCTGATGCTCCGTTGTCTTTACCTGAATGGTCATTAAAATCCAAGATCCCAGCCCTGAATGTCTATGTGCAAGTTTAAATTCTCCATGGACTCTGCAGCTTCAGCTCTGGCTTACAACTCCTTGTCAGTGTTCTCTTAGTTCTCATACTGAAATAATTCCCTTTGTTGTTTCAGTTTCTGCTGTTTATTTTTAAAATGTTATATTATACAGTATTTATATATAAAAAAGACTGAAGAAGAACTGATGCATTTGAATTATGGTGTTGGCAAAGAATATTGAGTATACCACAGACTGACAAAAGGATGAACAAATCTGTCTTGGAAGAAGTACAGCCAGAGTGCTCCTTAGAAGTGAGGATGGTGGGATTTCGTCTCACATACTTTGGATATATTACCAGGGGGTGCCAGTCCCTGGAGAAGGACATCATACTTGGTAAAGTAGAGGGTCAGAGAAAAAGAAGAAGACACTCAATGAGATGGATTGACACAGATGCAAGAATGGGCTCAAACATAGCAATGATTGTGAGAATTACACAGGACCGGGCAATGTTTCATTCTGTTGTACACAGGGTCATTATGAGTCAGAACTGACTCAACAACGCCTAACAATGTCGTCCCTTTGGACTAGAAGTTCAAGCAGCTTATTTACCTCACACTGTTCATTGACAGACATTTAAAGTACTTTGTAGAACTAAATGTGTAAAAAAAAAATTAAAGATCCAGAAGAAAAATAGGTTGAATTGATTTTCTTATGTTATGAAGTAGAAGGACTTTCTAAGTGTAAAAGCAATGGGGAAAAAAAAATCCCAAAAGGGAGAATCGACAAGTTTAATTCCATAAATATGTAAAAATAAAATGAAGAAAGGAAAATTTTTGGGTCGGAAACATCACTGTGATAACCAGCCTACAAGAAGACCCCCAATGATCCCTGGCTCCTGGTATTCATGATCTTGTGTAGTCCTTTCCCAAATCGAATAGAGTTGTTTTGTGTACCAATAGGATAATATGAAAATAACAGTATGATTTCCGAGGTTAGGTCATAAAAGACATTATGGTTTTAATCATATTCAGTCTTAGATCACTTGTTACAGGAGAAGCCACCTGCCAGGTTATAAGGATACCCAAACAGTCTAGGAAGAGACTCATGTGGTGAAGAACTGAGGTCTCCAGCCAACAGCAATGGGAGGAGCCATCTTGGGAACAGAACCTTGAGCCCCAGTCAAGCCATTAGATGATTGCAGTCCTAGCCAACATCTTGACTACAACCTTATGAGAGACCCTGAGACAGAGCAATCCACTTAAGCTCCTCTGGAATTTCTGACCCATAGAAATTGTAATAATAAATGTTTCCTTTAGGTTGCTATGTTGCAATAGGTAACTAATTCAATTTTGAACAATATTTTTAAATGAACCATAAAAATATTTATATCATATAAGGCAAACACAATTGATAATATCATCAATAGTTTACACAAATCCCTAAGAAAAACACAAAAAATTGAACACGAGTACATGAATAAATAATTCAGATAATACAAAGTGCTAATTACCAAAATAAATACTCACTTATCTAAAACTCAATGAAATGCAAATAAGAAAAATTGTAAGTTAAAAATTTTTACCTATCAAATTAGCAAAGGTTTAAATAACGTTTTTTCTTTCTTTTTTTTGTATTTTAGTTGAAAGTTTACAGAACAAACTGGTTTCTCATTAAACAGTTAATACACATATTATTTTATGACATTGGTTAACAACCCCACAACATGTCAACATTCTCCCTCCTAGACCTTGTGTTGCCTATTACCAGTTTTCCTGTCCCCTCCTGTCTTCTAGTCCTTGCACCTGGGCTGTTGTGCCCCTTTAGTCTTGTTTTGGTTTACTGTCCTGTCTAATCTTTAACTTTATTGTGATCCCTGTCAGAGCAGTCAGTGGTGGTAGCCTGGCACCATCTAGTTGTACTGGACTCAGTCTGGTGGAGGCTGTGGTAGTTGTGGTCCATTAGTCCTTTGGACTAATCTTTCCCTAGTATCTTTAGGTTTCTTAATTCTCCCTTGCTCCCGAACGGGTAAGACCAGTGGAGTATCTCATATGGTCACTCATGGGCTTTAAAGACCCCAGATGCTAGTCACCAAAGTAGAATGTAGAACATTTTCTTTATAAATTGTATTTATAAAGTGTATTTCCATCCCCATCTCTTCCCTCCTTCATAACCATCAAAGATTGTTTCTTTTTGTGTTGAGCTTTTTCATGAGTTTTTATAGTAGTGGTCTCATATAATATTTGTTGTTTTATAATTGGCTTATTTCACTGAGCATAATGCCCTTCAGATTCATCCATGCTATGAGATGATTTGAAGATTCATCATTGTTCTTTATCATTGCGTAATACTCCATTTTGTGTATGTACCATCTAGGTTGTTTCCTTCTTTTTGCTGTTGTGAGCAATGCTACAAGGAACAAGGGTGTGCATATGTCTATTCTTGTGACAAGTCTTATTTTTCCAGGATATATCCCTAGGAGTGGGATTGTTGGATCTTATTTCTATTTCTAGCTTTCTCAGGAAAAGCCATATCGTTCTTCAAAATGGTTGTATCATTTTGCATTCTCACCAGCAGTATGCATAAGGATTCTGATCTCCCTGCAGCCTCTCCAACATTTCTTATTTCCTGTTTTTTTATTCTGCCAGTAAAGCCGGGGTGAGATCTTATCTCACTGTGGTTTTGATTTGCATTTCTCAAATGGCTAGTGATCCCAAGCATTTCCTCATGAGTCTGTTGGCTGCTTGAAAGTCTTTTTTGGTGGTCTGTTCCTTTGCCCATTTTTTAATTGGATTATTTATCTTTTTGTTGTAGAGGTGTTGGATTTTCTTGTAGACTTTAGAGATTAGAACTTTGTCTGATTTGTAATAGCCAAAATTTTCTCCTACTTTGTAGGTTCTCCTTTTACTCTTTTGGTGGAGTCTTTTGATGAGCATAAGTGTTTAAGTTTTAGAAGATCTTGGTTATCTAGCTTATCTTCTGGAGTTTGTGTGTTGTTGGTTATGGTGTTTATATTCTGCTAACGCCATGTATTAGGGCCTCTCGGATTGATCCTGTTCTTCTTCTATGAACTTTTTATTTAGGACTTTGATCCATTTTGAATTAGTTTTTGTATGTGGTGTGAGTTATAGGTCCTGTTTCACGTTTTTGCAGATTGACATACAGTTGTGCCAGCACCATTTGTTAAAAAGACTGCCTTTTCCCCATTTGATGAATTTTGGGCCCTTGTCAAGTACCTTTTCTGTGTTGATTGAGATGATCATGTGATTCTTTTCTTTACTTTTATTTATGTAGTGGATTACATTGATTGATTTGCTAATGTTGAACCATGCTTGGATAAAAAAAAAAAAAGTAAGTCAGTTTCCCAGTTCACACAGATCCTTGGTGTCAGAACCAAGACTAGAACACTGTCCTGTCTGTCTTACAAAAATCCTTGCATACCTGGTATGAATCCTACTTGGTCGTGGTGTATTACTTTTTGATATGATGCTGAATTCTATTGGCTAGAATGTTGTTGAGAATTTTCGCTTCTATATTCATGAGAGATATTGGTCTGTAATTTTCTTTTTTTGTGGTGCCTTTGCCTGGTTTTGGTATCAGGGTTATGCTGGCTTCATAGGATGATTTGGGAGGTATCCCTTTCTTTTCTATGTTCTGAAATAGTTGAGTAGTACTAGTGTAAGGTCTTCTCTGAATGTTTGGTAGAATTCTCCAGTGAAGCCATCTGGGCTGGTGCTTTTTGTTGTTGTTGTTGGAAGTTTTTTTTTTTTTTTTTTTTAATTACCTTTTCAATCTCTTGTTATGGGTCTGTTCAGATTTTCAACACCATTTTGTGTTAGTTTTGGGAGGCAGTGTATTTCTAGAAATTTGTCCATTTCCTCCGGGTTTTCACATTTGTTGGAGCATAGTTTTTCATAACACTCTGTTATGATCCTTTTTACTTCAGTTGGGTCTGTTGTAATGTCCCCCACTTCATTTCTTATTTGGGTTATTTACATTCTCTCCTGTTTTTCTTTTGTCAGTTTGGCCAGTGGTTTGTCGATTGTGTTGATCCTTTCAAAGAACTAACTTTTGGTTTTGTTGATTCTTTCTATTGTTTTTCTATTCTCTATTTAATTAATTTCTACTCTGATCTTTATTATTTCGTTTCTTCTGGTTGCTGTGTTGTTTTTTTTTTGTTGTTGTTCTCTTTCTATTCGTTCAAGTTGTATAGCTAATGTTTTGATTTTGTCCCTTTCTTCTTTTTTGATGTGTGTGCGTCTATTGCTATAAATTGACCTCAGAGGACTGCCTTTGCTGTGTCCCAAAGGTTTTGGTATGATGTGTTTTCATTTTCATTTGATTCTAGGAATTTTTTGATTCTGTCTCTGATGTCTTCTATTACCCAGTGGTTTTTTAAGCAGGGTGTTATTCAGTTTCTATGTAATTGATTTTTTTTTCCTTGCGCCTTCTGTTGTTAATTTCTACCTTGATGGCGTTGTGGTCGGAGAAGATACTTTGTATTACTTCAATGTTTTGCATTTTGTTGAGGGTTGCTCTGCGGCCTAAGATGTTGTCTGTTCTGGAGAATGTTCCGTGTGCATTGGAAAAGAATGCGTACTTTGCAGCTGTTGGTGGAGTGTTCTATATATGTTTATGAGGTCAAGTTGGCTGATTGCCCCCTTTAGCTCTTCTATATCTTTGTGAGAGTGGTGTGTTCAAGTTTCCTACTATTATTGTGGAACTGTCAATTTCTCTAGAGTTTATTTATTCTGGAGACCTGTCATTGGGTACATAGATGTTTATTATGGTTCTGCCTTCATGATGGATCATCCCTTTAATCATTATATGGTGTCCTTCTTTGTCTTTTATGGTGGATTTTGTTTTAAAGTATTTTATTTGAGATTAGTATTGCCACTCCTGCTCTTTTTTAGTAGCTGTTTGCTGGATATGTTTTTTTTTTCCATCTTTTGATTTTTTTTTTTGTTTCTAAGGTGTGTTTCTTGTAAACAGCATATAGATGGACCCTTTTTTTTTAATCCATTCTGTCATTCTTTGTCTCTTTATGGGTGCATTTAAGCCATTTATATTCAGTGTAATTATTGATAGGTGTGAGTTTATTACTGTCATTTTGTGGTGCTTTTTTCTTGTGGTACTGACATTTTCTTTGTTCCTCTTATTCTCCTGTGCTGAACTCCTTTTTTTTTTTTTGTGGATTTTTTTTCTGTATGTGTAGATTTTGTTTTTACTGAGACTTTTTGTTTTTCTTCTTTATTTTGATGAGTATGTTTGTTAACTTTCCTTGTGATTACCTTGAAATTTACCCTTATCTTCCTAGGTTTGAACCAGTCTGTTATTACTTGGTATTGTCTTCCTCTCCATTAGACAGTTCTATACCTATACCATTTATTCCGTCTTTCATTGTTCTAATGTTGTTGTCATTTACAGATTAACCTCTCTGGTTCCCTGTTGTAATTCTTTTGGTTTTGGATAGTTTCTGAGAGTTCATTTCCTAGGTTGGTATCTGGCTGCTACCATATTGTGTCCTAGATTCAGGCTGTGGTCTGATGTTGTTTGTTCTCAGACTGAAGGACATCCTTTAATAATTCTTGTAAATTTGGTTTGGTTTTTACATATTCCCTTATTTTCTGTTTATCTGGACATGTCCTAATTTCACCATCATATTTGAGTAAGAGTTTTGCAAGATATATTATTCTTGGTTGGCAATTTTTTCTTTCAAGATTTTATATATGTTGTCCCATTGCCTTCTTGCCTGCATGGTTTCTGCCGAATCATCAGAGCTTACTCTTATTGTTTCCCCTCTGTCTTTGCTTTTCATTTTTCATGAGCTGCTCTCGGGATTCTGTCTTTGTCTTTGGTTTTAGAGAGTGTGATTATGATATGCCTTTGTGATTTTCTTTTGGGGTCTATCCTATATGGGGTTCTCTGAGCTTCTTGGCAGGTCAGCTTTTCATCTTTCATGATATTAGGGAAATTTTCTGTCATCAATTCTTCAGTGATCATCTCTGTGTTTTCTGTTTTCTCCACCTTTTTTGAAACTCTGATTACTCTCAAATTTTTGCTTTTGATTGTATCCCACGTAATTCTCAGGATTTCTTCATTATTTTTTCTGATTTTTCCTCAGAGCTGTATCCAAGTGTTTGTCTTCAGTTTCACTGATCCTGTCTTCCATCATTTCAAACCTGCTCCTCAGCCCTTCTATGACGCTGTCCGTTTCTGAAATCTTGTTGTTTATCTTTTGGATTTCTAATGGTTGCTTTTGTATGATTTCTAGTTGTGAATTTATTTTGGCATTTTGTTTCTATATTATTTTCCTGAATTCTTCCATTTTTTTGTCTGTATTTTCCATGAATTTGTCTGCCTCTTCCATGAATTTATCTATTTTTTCCTAATTTTTGTCTGCTTTTTGCTTCATCTGTTGGATAAAAATAGCTCTGGATATTAGAGATTTGAATTCCCTATCAGGTAGTTCTAGTGCCTTTTCTTCTACTGGAAGGTCATCAGGTGTTTTATTTTGGTTGCCTGTTGGATCCATTCTGTCCTTTTATTTTTTTTTTATGTATCTTGTTATTGTCTGTTCTCTTTGGGACATTTAGTAGTTATTTTCTTCATTTATTGATTGTAGATTTCTTTGTTTTGTCCTTTTTTGTTTTATTTGGTTACGTCTGAGCAAGTCGGCTGTGCATTCTTTGTTGTTTGCTCATCTGTGGTCATGATACTTTTCACTACCTAGTCCAGTGGGCAGATCCAGTCACTCTGCTATTGTGCAGCAGGGCAGGGCCAGCTGAAGGGGGTGCTGGGATTGGTTGTTTGTGGCACATACTGGGGCAACAAGGAATCGGTGCAGGGCAGGTTCCAGTAAGCTGTGCCTGTGTTTCTCGGTGGTATGATGTTCAGCACACAGTGCAGGGAGGCAGGAAGGAGGGATAAGGTTGTGATGTGTGGAGCTAAGATGGGTATGGGAAAGAGGAGAGAGAGGAGAGAGAAACGGGAGCCAAAAACAAACAAACAAAAAGTGCTAAAGGAGCTTGCCATTGGAGTGGAGAGATGAGAATCCAAGGAATGGAGAAAAACAAAAAGAAAATGGGAAAAAGAAAAAAATTATATATATAAAAAAGAAAAGCCCTGAGGGATCCCACTGCTGCCACTGCAAAGACCGGGAAAGTGGCTTCCAGTCCGAGCAGTACATCCTGGTTAGAAGGGGTAGAGATGTCACACAGCTCCAGGTATTCGGGATACAGGAAAAGAAGGTAAGTATAGACAGAAAAGAAACTGAGGAATTAAGGAATTAAAAAAAAAAAAAAAATGCCCCCAGGGATTCCACCGGAGCAGCTTTGGGGACGGGGAAAATGGCTTCCAAGATGCACAGTATAGCCTGGCTAGAAGGAGCTCCCAAGCCTTGAAAAGAAAAATAAAACAACAACAAAAAACAAACAACAAAACCCCAGGGATCACAACAGCATGCTGGTGTGGGCTAGGAAAGTAGTTTCCCAGTTGAGTGGCACTTCATAGCCTTTCAAGAAGAAGCAAAGGTGGCACAAGGAGGCAGGAGTTCAACAGAAAGGAAGGGGAAGTGATGAAAGGCATGGAAGAAACCAAAAGAAGCAGGAAAAAAACATCACCAGCAACAAACAAATGGCACTCAGGGAGCTGGTTGGTGTGGGCAGGATGAGTCCAAGCTGCACGGGGATGAAGCCAGTGCCTCCTGGTGAAAAGACTGCAGCCAGTGGGAAGCAGAGGTGTCTGAGCGGGTGTGAGGGGGAAAGAAGGGTAGGGGGTGAGAAAGTGTATATTGTTGGTTACTGGATGGTCTGTCTCCTGCTGAGAGGTCTGTGAAGTTGTTTTCCCGTACTCCCTGTTTGCCAATCTCCAACGTAAGTCCAAGATCATGAATCTCTGCTGCATTTGCTGATAGGGGACCTCTGCACACATCTCTCCTAGCTCTCTGTTCTCTGTCAGTTTCTTATTCCATTCAGTGCTTGGCTGAATTCTTTATCTGTTCATTTGAAGCTTAGGGTTCCAGGATTGATATTTGTTTCTGTTTTACTTATTTTTTTGGGTCTTTGCTGTGGAGGGGCAGAGTGGTGCTTCTGTCTATAGCTGCATGTTGGCTCTGCCTCCCTAAATAACATCCTTAATGCTAAAGAAAAGATGATAAAAATTGAGCTCTCCCTCACTGTTACCTGTTATCCGTTGCTATTGAGTTGATTCAGACTCATGGTGACACCATGAGTTATAGAGTAGAACTGCCCCATAGGGCTTTCTTGGTTGTAATCTTTATGGAAGCAGATTGCCAGGCCTTTCTCCCATAGCACTGCTGCATGGGTTCAAACTGTTAATCTTTATGTTAATAGTTGAGCACAAACAGTTTCTACCACCTAGAGACTTCCCTCACTGTTAAAACCAAAACCAACTGCCTTTGAATTGATTCCAACTCCTAGCAACTCTATAAGACAGAGTAGAACTGCCCCATAGGATTTCCATGACTGTAAATCTTTATGGAAGCACACTGCCACATCTTTCTCTCAGAGCAGCTGGTGGGTTCGAACCACTGACCTTTTGGTTAGCAGCTGAGCGCTTTAACCACTGTGCCACCAGGGCACCCCCTCCCTGTTACTAAGGCTATAAATTGGCACAATATTTCTGAAAAGAATGTTACAATATAGCTCAAAAACTTAAAACTATACTTTAATAATATCACCTCCTGGAAACCCCCTTAGGAAATTACAAAACAGAGAAAATACTAAAACTACATAACCTATGGTAACAAAAAATAGGCATAGTTAAAATATAATATATACATTCAGGTGATGTAATGTGACATAGCTGTTAAAATGCTGTTTTGGCATCATACGGAAAATGGTTAAGGCACAATTTTAAAGAGGAAAAAGCAAAATATGAGATTGTGTATATATCATGGTGTTAGTTTTATAAAACATTTAGTAAATGTAAAGATAAACCATACATTGAAAGAAAATACCAGTTAACATGAATGGTGATTTTCTCACGGTATATGACTTTGGTGAACCAGAAGTTTGGCAGTTCGAATCCACCAGCTGCTCCTTAGGGTATTTCTACTCTGTCCTATAGGGTCACTATGAGTCAGAATTGACTTGATGGTAACTTTTTTTTTTTGATATGTATAGAAGTTTCTTTAAAATTTTCTTAGTTTTCTATAATACTATTTTTCATGAACAAAAAATAAACAAGCATTAATTTTATTTGAAAAGAAAAAAAAATGTCTATATAAGAGTTGGAATCGACTCGATGGCACTGGGTTCTGGGTGGGTATATAAAAGTATGAAAGCGAAGTTTTCAGGATGTCAAAAATGTGTTCAAGAGCCCACTTACACAATGTCCACCCTCTTCAGGTTTTTAAAGGTCACCTGGAAGCTCAGCAAAGAAAAGTTAAGCTCGCTTAAGAAAAAAATAATTAGGTGCTTAATACGTGCAAGTCACTTTCACAAGTGTGAGCCATCCACCTCCTCTGGTGGATATTTTATCATCCTTAGGTTTCCGGTTATGGAAAGAAGACTCAGAAAAGTCATGTGACTATACCAAGACTTGTTCGTTGCCCTTGAGTCAGCTTCTACTCGTGGCGACCCATGTACAACAGAACGGAAAGTTGACCCGTCCTGAACCATCTTCATGATGGTTGGTGTGCTCAAGTCCATTGTCGTGGCCACTGTGCATTTTTGGTGCTTCCAATTTAGGGGCTTATCTTCCAGCACTATATTGGACAATATTCTGTTGTGATTCATATAGGGTTTTCATTGGCAAGTTTTCGGAAGAAGATCACTAGGCCTTTCTTCCTCAGCCTTGAAGCTCTGATGAAACCTGTCCACCATGGGTGACTCTACTGGTATTTGAAATACCTGTGGCATAGCTTCCAGCATCATAGCAACACACGAGCCACCACAGTATGATAAACTGACAGATGGGTGGTATGTCTCATGATTACACAGTCTGAAAACGGCTGAGCTGGAGCTGACCTCAGAAGCTTGAAACCCCAAAGTTGAGCCTTTTGCAAGGTCACAGTCTCTCTGGAAAACAGCAGCAGACTCACCTGGACCCTTGATCCTGAAGAAATGGCTTCCACCTGTAACTGACAGTGGCAAAGATCTGGGTGTTTTGCTTCAGGACAAGGGGAAAGCTTGAACCAACCTGGCCTGAAGCCTATTTATGAAAACTGATGGCCCCCTCACTTTATAATCACTCCAGCCTTGCCTGACCTTCTGCTCCAGTGCCTTGGGGCTTCTGATGCTATTTTTGCATAGAGACCTCTTTCCTGACCCCAAGCTTGGTGCCTGGATTTATAGCACAGCTTTTGCCACCCCTGGTTTGGCTCAGAGCAAGCCATAGCATACTGCCAGCACACACAGTGATTCTTCGCACCCTGGGCACTGGGGCTCCCCTCCAAGTTTGGGCACAAGAGGACTAAGGGTTTACCCCTTTTCTAACTATCACCAAGGTTTTTCTTGTTTCCAATACTTGAATGGTCTGCAGGAACAATTGCTAAACATTCTTTCCAGATAAATTTGGAAGGATGTACCCAAGACTGCCTCCTCTTTTCAACATGCACACAAGTGCGTGCACACAAACACACACACACACACACACATACACAGGATAAGATGCCTCACTCTGCTTGGCAGACAGAATAAATGGGAACTAATTTCATGTCCAGCTCCATCTTACCCATTAATCTCTGAATGTTTCAAGTGGAAAAAGCTCTGCCAGAGTGGAGATCATCACATTTCAATTTATTGCTTGGAGCCCATATCTAATGCTAGGGATTTGGGGTAGTGTTTCCTAATATTTGCCCAACAGCAAGCATATAATTGCATATTAGATTCCAAAACCTAATCTCTGTTGCTTGATGTCTTGCTGCCTAAACCTGTTCCAGAGCACCCTGGACCCGTAGAGCACACCATTCTTCTCCAGAGGCCACATGGAGGTTGAGGCCAAAGGATGCCCATCATGGCCTCGGTGCAGATGTGATGCTAGGAAGAGCCAATGACTTGGTCAACTGAGAAAGACATGGGATGAAAACTAATCAGTATTCCCTCACATGATGAGTGATTGCAAGGGGAAGTATATAAGGTATCTGAGGGATGATAAGTAGGAAATTAGAAAGGCCTGGTGATCTACTTTGAAAAACTAGCCAATGGAAACCCAATGGATCACAACAGAATATTGCCTAATATAGTGCTGGAAGATGAGCCCTAGATTGGAACACAATCAAAATACATTGGACTCAAGCAAACCAACGATTGTGAAGATGGCACAGGAGTAAACAGTGTTTCCTTCTGTTGTATATAAGGTTGCCGTGAGTTGGACTCAACAGCAACTAGCAACAATACAACAACAATACTGAGGATAATAGTCATATTCCTTTCAATTTTCTTAAGTTAATTTTAAAGAATTTAAAAAAAGAAATTCCGGCATTGTGAGAATACTTGTTGTCATTATTACCATTCTGTTAGATGAAGATAGTTCTACAAGAAAAGTAGACTCTAATCATTATTTGAATTTTAACCTTTTACTGGGCAAGGCCTATAGGCAAGATCATACTATAAAACCAGGGGCATAGTCATAATTTCTTCCTAAGCTCACAGTATGCAAATTATTAACAAACATCTAATAAAAGCCACATGAAGGAGAAATCAGATGACATTTGGCTCTGAAGGGCCATATGGGCTTGCCTGTCGATTTCTCCTTGTTGTTAGTTGCCATCTAGGCCATTCCAACTCACGTCAACCCTGTGTGTACACAGTAGAACTGCTCCATAGGATTCTTACTGGCTGTGAATTTTCTTTTTTAATTGAACTTTAGGTATAGGTTTACAGAACAAACTAGTTTCTCATCAAAAATTAGTGCACACATTGTTGTATGACATTGTTTAATAACCCCAACAGTCTCCCTTCTCAACCCTGGGTTCCCTATTACCAGCTGTCCTGTTCCCTCCTACCTTCCAGTCCCTGCCCGAGGGCTGGTACACCCCTTTAGTCTTGTTTTGTTCCGTGGACATGTTCAATATTTGGCTGAAGGGGAAACCTCAGGAGTGGCCTTATTACTGAGCTGAAATTGTGTCCGGAGGCCAAACTCTCAGGGTTTCTCCAGTCTCTGTCAGGCTAGCAAGTCTGGACTTTCTTTTGAGTTAGAATTTTGTTCTACATTTTTCTCTGGCTCTCTCTAGAGCCTTCTATTATGATCCTTGTCAGAGCAGTCAGTGGTGGTAGCCAGGCACCATCTAGTTGTACTGGACTCAGTCTGGTGGAGGTTGTGGTAGATGTGGTCCATTAGTACTTTGGACTAATCTTTCCCTTGTGTCTTTAGTTTCCTTCGTTCTTCCTTGCTCCTGAAGGGGTAAGACCAGTGGAGTACCCTGGGTGGCTGCTCACAGGCTTTTAAGACCCCAGATGCTACTTACCAAAGTAGAATATAGAACATTTTCTTTATAAACTCTGTTATGCCAATTGAGCTAGATGTTCTCTGAGACCATGGTCCCCACAATGGCTGTGAATTTTCTGAAGCAGATCACCGGGCTTGTCCCCCAAGGACCCTCTGGTGGGTTAGAACTGCCAACCTTGCGGCTAGTAGTTGAGTGCTTAACCATTTATGCCAGCAGGAACTCCATTTCCTACCTTGCTGAAAATATCCAGGTTGAGTTTTAACTTCTTCATGACCCTGCTGGGTGAGCTGCCTTTTCTGGGTACCCATGAGATGCTGAGTAGGTGTCTGAACTCCCCAGGCTTTTCTGTGAAGAGCATCATGAAATACTGATGTATTTAATTCCATTTAGAAAAATCATGCCAGAGGAAAGTCTGACTTTATTATATGTGTGCCACAGAAAGGGACGACCCAGAGAACATGCAGAAAGCAAGCCGTCACATCACTCGTGAGTGTTTGTTTCTGAATGGCTCTACAACTCATCCTTAGCCACATGCTGATTCATTTTGTCACCTGCTGCTACTCACAGGCCAACCAGTAGCAACAGGTGTCCAAAGATTATATGAAATTTGAGAGACAAAAATGTAAAAGATAGAAAATTTGACCTGTTGATTTTTATTTTTTCTGTGAGTTGAGTTGATAAATTCATGTCTCACAAAGGAGCACCTTGGTCCAACTCTATGCTGCCAATGCTGGAGGTTTATTGTTCTTGAGGAAATCCACCTCCTTCCAGCTTTGAAATTATTGCAAGGAGATTTTAAAAGGATATTAGTTTTTTTAAAAAAAATTACCATTGGAATTGCCAGTGGAAAAAAAAATTGCATTTTTTCCAGTAATATAGAGTATTTTTAGGATGCTTTCTCATAAACCCTGGTGGCATAGTGGCTAAGTGCTACGGCTGCTAACCAAGAGGTCAGCAGTTCGAATCCACCAGGCACTCCTTGGAAACTCTAAGAGGCAGTTTTACCCTGTCCTGCAGGGTTGCTATGAGTTGGAATCAACTCGACGGCAGTGGGTTTCTCATATTGGGCAAAGAAAGTTTTAGGCCTGTAGTTAATTAAAAAAAAAAAACAAAAAAACGTTGCTGACGAGTCTACTTCAACTCAAGGTGACCCCATGTGCTTGATAGTAGAACTGCGGTTCACAGGCTTTCCAATGGCTATGACCTTTCAGAAGTAGATCTCCAGGCCTTTGCTCCGAGGTGCCTCTGGATAGACTCGAACCACCAACCCCTTGGTTAGTAGTCAAGAACTTAATCATTTGTGCCACCTAGGGACTCCAAGTGGTTAATGAATAGGTTTAAATGTTGTTGTTGTTAGGTGCCATTGAGTTGGTTCTGACTCAGAGAGACCCTATGTACAACACGACAAAGCACTGCACCATCCTCAAAATCATTGTTATGCTCGAGGCCATTGTTGCAGCCATTGTGTCAATCTACCTCACCAAGGGTCCTCTTTTTCTCTGACCTTCTACTTTACCAAACATGGTGTCCTTCTCCAGGGACTGATCCCTCCTGTTAACATGTCCAAAGTATATGAGATGCAATATTGTCATCCTTGTTTCTAAGAAGCATCCTGTCTGTACTTCTTCTAAGACAGATAGTTTTAAATAGCATAGTTAGTTTTAAAAACTAAAAATTTAAAGAGGGCAGGGAAATAGTTGCTTTCATTTACTTAGAGCTAGATATATTTTATTTGTATATGTTAGACATTTTATTTTGCATTTTATATTTATGTATAGTGTACTTATTTACCTATAATGTATTATACTTTATATTTAGATATAGCATATCTTATATTAAAATAAACATGGGTATGTTTTGGAGTAGTTTGCAATATTTAAATAAATTTCGTAGATTAAAAAAAACTGTAGATTTCAAAGAAATGTTTTGTTTGCAATGGGTGTCCTAGGAGTCTGCCATTCAAGTACCACAATATAAAATATGATTAAATTACGTGAAAAGGCTTGGGAGAAATATCAATAGAGCATAAGCAGAATAATACATATGCATCAGAAAATGGTTATGTCTGGCAGCAGGACTGAGTGATTTTTATTTTCTTCTACATGTCGTATTTTTATTTTCCATATTTTCTATGGACAGCGTGTATATTGCTCGTATAATCAAAAAAATATAATTACTTGCCATATTTTCCGTGCAGTTTCTGATTTATTTTGCTTAATTACATTTGCAAATCCAATCTTTATATGATGTTATAAGCTTCTGGCAAAACCATAAACAGAGCTTTTCAGGATTCAGCAACTTCTGTTGCTGAAGGAAAACCATTTCCCATTTTTAGATCTGTTATGATGTTCCTACTTGCGATCTGGCTCTCAAATTCTGTTTGCATTGTTACCAGCAAACATTCCTCTGGCTAAAAGAACAATCATGAATGCATGGCTCTTTCATCATATAGTGAGTGATGTTAATTCCAAAGAGCTTTTTGAGAGAGCCTCAGAAATATTTTTTCTAGTGTTTTGAAATAATAAAGCATTTGATCCGTTTAAGCTTTCTGCATTGCAGGACAAAGCTGCAGAGTTTAAGGGTGTGTGTCTATTGGCAAGGTTTAAGATGTGAGCTCACCCAGAGGGTAAAACATAATTAGTAAATTACCCTCAAATTCCAGTGCCTGCTTGTCATGCCAGATGCCCCCAGTCCTGATTCTCTCCACCTAGAGAAATTTCTAGAAGCAGTGGCGGCAGCCATATTTGACAGAGGTGTCATAAGGAAGACGTTACCAGGGACCAAAAAACCAAAAACCAAACGCAGTGCCGTTGAGTCGATTCCAACTCATAGCGACCCTACAGGACAGAGTAGAACTGCCCCACAGAGTTTCCAAGGAGCGCCTCGTGGATTAAAACTGCCGACCCTTTGGTTAGCAGCCGTAGCGCTTAAACACTACGCCACCAGAGTTTCCAGGGACAGCCTCCTATTTTAGGAAAGATCATTAAAAGCAACTGGAAAAACAAATTCCTTTTTACCTCCTGTTTTATTTATCTAGTGCTGCTATAACAGAAATACCACGAACGAATGGGTGGGTCTGATAGTTAAGGTTGTGCGTTACCCTGGCTGGGCAAAGATTCTCAGTGGTTTCACAGTTAGTATGTAGTTTGATAGTGATGTAATAATGTAATCACCTCCATGATGAGATCTGTTCTGAGCAGCCAATCAGTTGAAAGGGAATTTCCTTGTGGGTGTGGCCTGCATCCAATATAGGTGGATATTCTGGCAAAGCTTGTTGGTTCTAGCTCACTCTGAATCCTGCAGCTAGCTTGTGTTCATCTTACCTATGGTTTTGGGGACTTGAGCTAGCAGCTTACCTTCCAACCTTGGGATTCATCAGCCTCCATAGTCTGTGAACTAGAGCCCTGCTGTCTGACCTGACGATCTTGAGTTCACCAACCCCTGCAGCTACATGAATCAGGAGAAGCCTCCAGCCTGACCCATGGACTTGAGACTTTCCAGCCTCTACAACTGCATAAGCCATTTCCTTGATACAAATCTCTCTCTGTATATATATACAAATTTATATGCTTCGCTGGTTTCTCTGGAGAACCTAGCCTAAGACAGTGGCTTTAACAAACAAAAATTTATTTTCTCACAGTTTAGGAGGCTAGAAGTCTGATTTCAGGGTGCAGGCTCTAGGTGAAGGGTTTCTGTCTCTGTCAGCTCTGGGTAATGTCCTTGTCTCTTCAGCTTATGTATCCTAGAGATCTCATGTGTCTTGGGATCAATCTTCCCCTAGGTCTAGGAGGTTCTAGCACAGGGACCCCAGGTCCAAAAGATACATTTTGCTCCTGGCCCTTCTTTCTTGGTGGTAGCAAAGTTCCTCTCCTCTCTGCTCACTTCTCTCTCCTTTTATCACTTGTAAAAAGCTGTGACTCAAGCAAGGATACGACTCGAATAAGAGTTTAACTTAAGTAAGGGTGTGACTTGAGTCACACCCTCTTGTAAAGCTATGACTCAAGATACACCCCACACTGACCCTGCACAAAATGAAGGACATCCACACAGTACTGGGAGTCATGGCCTAGTCAAATTGACACATAGTTTTGGGAGACACAATTCAATCCATGACACCTCCTCTTGAAACTTTCATTAAAAGTGTTTATTCTTGGATGAAGGGGATTGAGGGAAAAGATATTTCAGGTGCTGGTGCATTGCTGAATGCAGACGCTGGCTCTTAGCTTGTGAGGAAATAGTTGCGCAATGCACATTTTTCTAAGAGCATTGCTTTGATAGTCTTTGCTGAACATTTTATCTCAAAATTATTTTACCAGTTGCTGTTGAGTTGATTCTGACTCGTGGTGACTCCATGGTTCAGGGTAGAGCTGCTCCATAGGGTTTTCAAGGCTGTAACCTTACAGAAGCAGATCACCAGGCCTTTCTTCTGAGGCAGTCCTGGGTGGTTCAAATGACCAAGCTTTCAGTTAGTAATTGAGCGGTTAACCATTTGCACTGCCCAAGGATTCCAGGGTTGATACTGTTGTTGTTGATAAGTGCCAACAAGTTAGTTTCTACTTATAGTGGCCCATGTGACAGAACAGAACTGCCCCATAGGGCTTTCTTTGGCTATAATCTTTATGAAAGCAAATCACCAGGTCTTTTTTTCTGCAAAGTTGCTGAGTGGGTTTGAACTGCCAACCTTTTGATTAGCAGCCATGCACTTAATGGTTTTTATCAACTATTAAAAATAAACAAACCCATTGCAGTCAAGTCTATTCTGACTCATAGCGACACTATAAGACACAGTAGAGCTGCCCCATAGTGTTTCCAAGGGGCAGCTGGTGAATTTCAACTGCCAGCCTTTTGCTGAGGAGCCTGGGCTCTTAACCACTGTGCCACACACCTATTAGAGTGTCTAAAATCTAAAACATGCACAAGACCAAATGCTAGTGAGGATGTGGAGCAGTTAAGACAATTACCCAGTCATGTTGATAGTAGGTGGCAGAAATTAAATTCAGCTTGGGGTCTTGCTCTAAAATCTTTTTTCTATATGCAATGGTATTTTGTTTTTTATAACTTGCCATACAAATAGGAATAAAATGGAACTGAGAAAAGGATAAACAGATGAGAAAGAAGCTAACTAGGCAAGATGATTAATTGGTTTTGTTTCATGCAAAGATCAAATTCTGAAGGTTTCTTTTTTGCAAGCTCAAAGATATGCACAAATCGGTCACGCCTGGGCCCAAACTATGTACCATGTATAAGCCAATTCAAGGATGAGGGCAATAAAGACATTTTCTCATCTGTAAATAAGAGTGGCAGATAACCTGCCCAGTCCATACTTCATGATTTGTGTAAAGCTCTCCTGAGACCAAGCATGGGACAGAGGTTTGTCACTTCCAAAGTACCAGAATTATTATTAATACCACCCTTGTTTTTACAAAGTCTAGCCTTTGTGTAGGTGCAACAGGAAAAGCAGCCAGAATTTCTTCTATGCAACTTTAAACAGAAGGAAATCGTTAATTTGATTTCTCTAGACAAGTAGTTCTAACTGATGAGAACAAAAAATATACAGTCTGGATTTTTCAGTTGATTAATATGCAAGTAATTAACTTTTATCTTAGAGCCAAAATCAGTGGAATGAAGATGGATAGAAAATATCAGTGGTTGTAAGTTACTCCACAAGAAATAGCACTCTGTGAGTAAGAGAGAACTTCACAGCAGGCACCTTAACTTACCGTTGTGATTATACCATAGCCTCAGCTAATTAAAAAAAAAAATTTTTTTTAATAGAGCTACTCATATCTTTTGTTTGCCAGAATTCTTTACAGAGTCTACATGTGGGATGCATAATACATATGGAGCCAGGGTTAGGCTTGGGATGAGGGCTTGCCTGTCTCTGTAGGAGGTGGAATTAAAAAAAAAAAAAAAGTTGGTCCAAGGACAGAGAAAGGTGAACCCTGAGAGATGGGTGGAGGTAACCAACTCGTGGCTTTATTTTCTATTGTTCATCTATTTTCTGCATTATTGACATCTATACTTACCTTGGAAACCCTGGTGGCATAGTGGTTAAGTGCTACGCCTGCTAACCAAGAGGTTGGCAGTTTGAATCTGTCAGGTACTCCTTGGAAACTCTATTGGGCAGTTCTACACTGTCCTACAGGGTTGCTATAGGTCTGAATTGACCCGATGACAGTGGGTTGTGTTTTGTTTTATGGTTTACTTACCTTTATTATTTCCTTCTCCTTAAATTCGGCTTAATTTCCTTGACTTTTATTAGATTCTTAATGTAAAAACTTAGATTATTAATCTAACATATGCTTTTAAAACAATAAAATTCCCTCTTTGCATTACTTAGAACTGGATCCCACATATTTAAATATGCTGTATTTTCATTACCATTCTGTTTGAAATATTTTTAATTTCTACTTTGATCTCTTCTTTAACCCACAGATTATTTAGAAGTATATTGTGTTTAATTTGAAAATATTTGGAGTTTTTCTAGATATTTTATTGTCATTGCTTTCTAATTTAGTTCTATTGTGATCAGAAAGTATACTCTGTAAGATTTCACTCTTTTGAAATTTATTGAGACCTGTTTAATGGCCCAGTGTATGATCTATCTTACTGAACATTCTGTGCCTTTGTGAAAAGAATATGCTTTCTACAATTGTTGGGTGTATTATTTTATAGCCAATTGGGTCAAGTTGGTTGGTAGTATTTTTCAGATATTCAATATCCTTAGTGATTTTTGCTATTTATTCTATAAATTACTGTACCAAAAAAAAAAAAGTTGCCATCAAGTCAATTCCGACTTATAGCGACCCTATAGGACAGAGTAGAACTGTCCCATAGAGTTTCCAAGGAAAGCCTAGTGGATTCGAACTACTGACCTTTTGGTGCATAATTTTTCATGGCATAAAGTTTTTGGTCCTTTAATTTCCAATCTATTTGTGTTTCTATGTTCTGTGCTTAAATATATCCAAGAAGCTGGACTATATGAAGAAGAACGGGGTATCAGGATTGGAGGAAGACTCATTAACAACCTGCATTATGTAGATGACATAACCTTGCTTGCTGAAAGTGAAGAGGACTTGAAGTATTTACTAATGAAGATCGAAGACCACAGCCTTCAGTATGGATTACACCTCAACATAAAGAAAACAAAAAAAAAATCCTCACAACTGGACCACTAAGCAACATCATGATAAATGGAGAAAAGATTGAAGTTGTCAAGGATTTCATTTTACTTGGATCCACAATCAGCACCCATGGGAGCCCAAACCCGAAAAAACCAAACCCAGAGTAGAGCCGCCCTATAGAGTTTCCAGGGAACACCTGGTGGGTTCGAACTACTGACCTCTTGGTTAGCAGCCATAGCACTTAACCACTATGCCACTGAGGGTCAGGGGGCAGGGAACCCATGGAAGCAGCTGTCAAGAAATCAAAAGATGCATTGCATTGGACAAATCTGCCTCAAAGGACCTCTCTGAAATTTTGAAAAGCAAAGATGTCACCTTGAAGACTAAGGTGGGCCTGAACCAAGCCATGGTATTTTCAATCACATCATATACATATACATATGAAAGTGGGACAATGAATAAGGAAGACCGAAGAAGAATTGACGCCTTTGAATTGTGGTGTTGGTGAAGAATATTGAATATACCATGGACTGCCAAAAAAAAGAACAAATCTGTCTTGGAAGAAGCACAACCAGAATGCTCCTTAGAAGTAATGATGGTGAGACTGCGTCTTACATACTTTGGACATGTTGTCAGGAGGAATCAGTCCCTGGAAAAGGACATCATGCTTGGCAAAGTACAGGGTCAGTGAAAAGAGGAAGACCCTCAATGAGGTGGATTGACACAGTGGCTGCAACAATGGGCTCAAGCTTAACAGCGATTGTAAGAATGGCGCAGGACAGGGCAGTGTTTGGTTCTGCTATGCATAGGGTCACTATGAGTTGGAACTGACTCGACAGCACCTAACAACAATAACAAATGAATTAGAGCAGTGTCTACTTCATATCGAGTACTCAGTAAATGTCAGCTTCTGCTGCCATTGTTAGTACTATTTTTATGGTCCGCCAAAGGTGATGCAATGTGTTTCCCCTTTCACTGGGTCACAGGTTACTTCTGGAGGGTACCTTCCATTGCTGGAATCATTTTGCTTTTTCTCTGCCCAGAAAAGGGAAAAATGGACCCCTTTAGTATGATGCAGAGTGGGAAGAATAAAACTTTGGAATTAGACAGACTAGAATTGAAATGTAATCTCTAACACTTACCAGCTATGTGAAAATGACTTCTCTCTAAGTTTTTATGCTGATCCTTAAAATGGGGGATAACCACATCTACCAGGTTTTTAAGAAGATGAAATAGGTCAAGTCCTGAAAGCATCTATGTACTCAGTCAAAGGGGCTATAACATGGTGTGACACCAGGGTTAGAGATTTTGCCCTGGCCTGGATGGCAGACCTTCACTCCTTCCTGATATTGAGATGACTTCTTCTTGAAGTTTGCCCCTTAAAACCCAAAACCAAACATATTGCCATTGAGTCGATTCTGACTCATAGTGACCCTACCAGACAGAGTAGAGCTGCCTCATAGAGCTGCCAAGGAGTGCCTGGTGGATTTGAACTGCCAACCCTTTGGTTAGCAGCTATAGTGCTTAACCACTACGCCACCAAGGTTTCTGTTTGCCGCTAGGAAGCACTTTATATTCTGTGGGACCCTAGCCTTGGCTAATTAGGGCCTGAAGCTTCCTCAAACCACTCTTCCAATCTCCTAGGGACACAGGGAAGTACGCTGAGACATGGTAGTTTTAACCCTTCCTCTGCCCTTTTGCCCAGAACAGTACACCTAGACTGTCATTTCAGGATTCATCATTCGTTCTCTTCTTTAACCCCTCAATTTAATTTATCATCTAGCCCTGTCATCTGCCGCTCTCCTATCAGTCCCCCCTCCACACCCTCACTTGCCAGAGTTTATACCAGGTCCAAATTGTCTTCTACTTAGACTATTGCCTTAGCTTCTTACCTAGTAACCACACCCTCAGGTTTCCCCCAATTTCTGGCCTTTTCTTACGCTGTGACCAGAGTAACTTTACGAAAGCACCAAAATAAACAAATAAATAAAAAGAAACCCTGGTGGTTAAGAACTACAGCTGCTAACCAAAGGTCGGCAGTTTAAATCCATCAGGCGCTCCTCAGAAACTCTACAGGGCAGTTCTTAGTCTGTTTATATACAGTATAATCCTGATAGCTTCTGCTACCAGATGATATGACTTGGCATCTCTGTTGTTGAGGGTTGTAAATGAGCTATCAATCTGAGAGTGAAAGCTTGGCAAATCTGCCAGGGGCTTATTTTTCCTTCCAGTTCCAAACCGAAGCTTCTCAGCACGTCTTCAGGGCTCTTCATGACCTGACCACTGCAGATGCCGCAGCTTCACCTCCTACCACTTCTTAAATGGAATTCCATGCCCTTCCCATACTAAACTACATTGCTGTTAGTTGCCATCGAGTGGCTCTGACTCATGGCAACCTTACGTATAACAGAAGGAAATGTTGCCAAATTCTGCACCAGCTTCATGATCATTGGTATGTTTGAGTCCATTGTTTTGGCGATTGTGTCAATCCATCTCACCGAAGGTTTTCCTAGTTTTGTTGATCCTCTACCAAACATAATGTCCTTTCCTAGTGATTGGTTTTTGGTGATGACATGCCCAAAACAGTCAAGTCAAAGTCTCACCATTCTTGCTTCTAAGAAATGAGAATTAAACTTAGAAAATCTTAAAAGTGAGGATTAAAGCTAGATAGGGTCTCTAAGTTCATTTTTTTCTTTTTTTTATTGTGAAAATTAGTTTCTCATTAAACAATTAATATACATGTTGTTTTGTGATATTGGTAGTCAACGCTGCGACATGTCAACACTTTCCCTTTCTCAACCTTGGGGTCCCCATTTCACCATTTGTCCAGATTTCCTGTCTCCTTCTGCTTTGTCATCCTTGCCCCTGGACAAGTGGGCCCATCTAGTCTGGTATACATGGTTGAGCTATATGTGTTATTGTTTGTTTTATATTCTTGTCTAACCTTTGGTTGTAGGGTAAACCTCAGGAGTGACTTCAGTATTGAGTTAAAAGTGTCCAGGGGCCATACTCTAGGTGTTTCTCCAGTCTCTGTCAGACCAGTAAGTCTGGTCTTTTTTTGTGAGTTTGAATTTTGTTCTATATTTTTCTCTCACTCTGTCAGGGACACTCTATTGTGATCCCTGTCAGAGCAGTCAGTGGTGGTAGCCGGGCACCATCTAGTTGTGCTGGACTTGGTCTGGTAGAGGCTGTGGTAGTTGTGGTCCATTAGTCCTTTGGACTAATCTTTCCCATGTATATTTGGTTTTCTTCTTTCTCCCTTGTTCCAGGTGGAGCAGGACCAGCAGATGTATCTTAATGGCTGCTCACGAGCTTTTAAGACCCTGATGCTACTCACCAAGGTAGGATATAGAACTTTTTTTTTTTTTTATAAACTATAAAAATATTTTTTATTTTATATGTTATGCTAGTTGAGCTAGATGTCCCCTGAGAGCAAGGTCCCCATCCCTCAGTCCACTAACTCAATCCCTCAGGAAGTTTGGATATATCTGTGAAGCTTCTATGACTTTGCTTGGTCAAGTTGTGCTGACTTCCCCAGTATTGTGTATTGTCTTGCCCTTCACCAAAGTTACCACTTATCTGCTAAATTCATTTCTTGATTTTCAACCTTCCCTCATGAGTTTCCTTTTATCTAGATTGTTCTTGCTTCCCACCTTCACCAAGATAACACGTATTCAGCTGTCTCAATTTAGGTTCTCCTACTTTCACAAGATTTCTCTTGTGAGGTCTCAGTAGGCTTAAGGGTCCCTCTCATACTTTCCCACAACTCCTGTGACCCTTCTACTCAGGGTCTTACCATATAGAATTTTAGTGGTTCCTCCAATTGTCCAAATCCCTTACCAGATGACAAATTTTCTTGGGTGTTACTAATCCCTGTAGCCTTAGACTTAGCACATCACTGTTCACTGAGTGAGATGATTTTTGTATTTGTGTGGATAGATGGGTAAGCCTCAGTTTGGGAATTGACTGGAAACAATGCAGACATGTTTGGGTGTGCCTGATGAGCATTTGTTTGGTGGGCCCACTTGAAGGCAACTGGCAGGATAAATCAAGGAATCATTTGGGAGAAAACCCAACCTGTGGGAGTGTCTCCAGCTTTGAGGGTTTTGTTTTACATTGTTGCTTGTTAAACTCAGCACCATCTACTTGCCAAAGAACTCAGACAAGAGGTCAGAGGGGTTGGGGGCTGGACTGGGAGGAAAACACTAGGTGGTTCTCAAGGTCTTCTATCCTTCTCAAGGATAAAAATTTTGCTTAAGGATCAAGCTTACCCCCCTGCACACCACCCCCCCACCCACCCCACACCTGCCTTTCCAGAACACTCTTAGCCAGGTTTCCCAACCTCTTAAACCCCATTTCCTTCACTTTGAATGACTGGCACAGAGCTGGAACATAGTAAGCACTCACTGAACAGCATTACTGATCTTATTATTATCTCACTTTGAAGAGCCAGAGACATTGATGCTCACATGATGGGATTCATTACTTGACCTGGAACAATGAAAGCAGGTGGTTAATGTGTATATGGTGTGACAGTTAAGCTCTAGGCTGTTAACTGAAAAGTTGGTGGTTCGAACTCACCTGGAGATCTGCTCCCATTAAGATTGGAGCCTAGAAAATCTTATGGGCAGTTCTGTCCTGTTACATGGGTCACTATTGGGTCAAAATCAACCTGATGGCACATAACAACAATCACAACTAATATATATATCTATACCTGGCTACTTGGTGTACCTGCAGAGAGAAACACCAAGATCACACCAAAGTCTTTGCAGGCACCTGCAGCCAATATCTAGAGGCTATTCCCTACTCCCACAGGTTGTTGCTGTGATAAAGTGTCATTTTATCTGGGCAAGTACAAAATCCAATCTCAATTGATTTCTCATGACAGCCTTTTGTGGAAGGCAGAGGTTGCTGCTACTTCTGCTATCAGTGGACATAGCTCTACATCTCTATCACAGGGGATAATAAACGGAGCTATTGATCTAAGAGTGAGAACTTGGCAAACCTCTGAGCAGTTACAATATAGCAAGCTCTGAGAACAAGAAATAGTGCAATGGATATGCCAAAAATGGCATTCTATATCTTCTTCACCACTCTTGTCTGTGTATTAGCCAATTAAAAGGTAATTCCTGGCCAAAAGCATAGTTCTTGTCATCACTTTTCAAATTTTAATCTATTTCTCAAAAAATCCTCTTTTAAAGTCCTTGAGGAAATTCATTATGAGAAATTAAAAAAAAAAAAAACAAAAACTAAGCTATTCTGTAGAGGGAGAAATACCACTATATACCCTTCAGGCAATGAAAAGAAAATCATTGCTCAGGTTTTCATTTTTGGATGGCACTTTGTTTTATTGTTTCATTGTTATTTGGCATCAACAAAAGAGTTCTTACTTAAATTTAAGGAGACTTCTATATTCGTTCAGATATACAAGGATGAATTCAAGACAACTTAGATATTGTTTTCTAATGGTTTTCTTATTTTATTTAGCCATCAAATGATCAAAGGGGTCACACTTTTTAATTAAGGGGTCAGGAAGACCTCATGTTAAAGTTTAACTTTGGTTATATTAACTTAATGTAAACGCTGACAATTATTTCCTGGTTTATTTATTAATGATGTCATTTGTTGTTGTTAGCTGCCATTGAGTTGGCTTTGACTCTTAGTGACTCCATGTACAATAGAAGGAAACATTGCCTGGTCCTGCACTGTCTTTATGATCACTAGTATGATCAAGTTCATTGATCACTGCGTATTTTGAGTGCCTTCCAACCTAGGAGCTCAACTTTCAGCACTATATTGGATAATATTCTGTTGTGATTCATAGGGTTTTTATCGGCTAATTCTTAGAAGTAGATTTCCTGGCCTTTCTACCTGGTCTATCTTAGTCTGGAAGCTCCATTGAAAGCTGTCCACCATAGGTGACACTTCTGATACTTGAAATACTGGGAGCATAGCTTCCACCATCATGGCAACACACAAGCCAACACAGAAAGACAAACTAACAGATAAGTGAAAAGTGATAACATAAATGGATGCTTTTATGAAAGAAAATATAACATTATTTGAATGAATTCCTACTAATAATCTATGAAATCTAACTAAATGAAAATGCAGAAATTTATGCCAGTTGATACCATTTGAGGGAAGTAACAATATTAGTGTTAGGTGCTGTTGAGTCACTTCCAACTCATAACAACCCCATGTACAACAGAAGGAAACACCGCCCGGTCCTGTGCCATCCTCACAATCGTTGCTATGTTTGAGCCCATTGTTGCAGCCACTGTGTCAGTCCATCTCATAGAAGGTCTTCCTTTTTTTCACTGACCCTCTACTTTACCAAGCATGATGTCCTTCTCCAGGGACTGGTCGTTCCTGATAACGTGTCCAAAGTATGTGTAAAGAAGTCTCTCCATCCTTGCTTCTAGGGAGCTTTCTGGCTGTACTTCTTCTAAGACAGATGTGTTCATTCTTCTGGCAGTCCATAGTGTATTCAATATTCTTTGCCAGCACCATAATTCAAAGGCATCAATTCTTCATCAGCCTTCCTTATTCATTGCCCAGCTTTTGCATGCTTATGAGGCATTTGAAATACCATGGCTTGGGTCAGGTGTTCCTTAATCCTCCAGGTGACATCTTTGCTTTTTAACACTTTAAAGAAGTCTTTTGCAGCAGATTTGCCCAATGCAACCCATCATTTGATTCCTTGACTGCTACTTCCGAGAGTGTTGATTGTGGATCCAAGTAAAATGAAATCCTTGACAACTTCAATCTTTTCTCCATTTATCATTATGTTGCTTATCGGACCAGTTGTGAGGATTTTTGTTTTCTTTACTTTGCGATGTAATCTGTACTGAAGCCTATAATTTTTGATCTTGTAAAAATGGCATGAGGGCACTGTCTGGCCTCCTCTAACTTCACAAAGGGGAAGGAGAATCAAGATCAGCAGCCCAAGTCTGATTCCTATGAAGCAGAGGTCAGATACACCTCCTTTCTCCCCCATCTTTACTAATTCTGAAACCAACTGTGTCTCCCAAGGCACTCTACTTCTCTGCTAGGTTTGATAATTCATTGCAATGGCCACACAGAACTCACAGACAATACTCAGGGTTATGGGGTTTATTAGGGAAGTAACATTACAATTCAGGCTCAGGAATGCTCAGGATACAGTTCTTCTATCAGGACAGTGTCTTCCCAGCCATACTCAAAGGCAAACCTCTCCCTGTCCCTCAGCTTCTGCCCAAAAGCACTCAGCTTTCAACCACCATAGGCAGGAAAGCCCACCACACCATCTCCTGCTGCTGGGTCTCTGCTACTGCTTCCCACTGCCTTCAGTTACAACTCTTTCTCTATCTCCTGGTTCCAGAAGCTTCTGAGTGCAGGGATCCCAGGCCCAAAGGACATGCTGGCTTCTGACTGTTCTTCCTTGATGGTGGTTGGAATCCTCTCCTTCCCGTCTCTGGGGTGGCTCATTTCAAGTCCATCGGGATGGCAAAACTGACCAACCCCCTTAATGGGCCACAATTATCTTATTTGCACATTCCTGCCCAATCACCTGGGTGGGAGTTACAAGACCATGGTGAGAAAGGCCACTCAAAAGCGATCCATCGTGCTGCAGATTTTTGTTAGTGAATGCTTCAAGTCATCCTCCTTTTCATCAAGCAAGGTTGTGTCATCTGCATATTGCAGGTTGTTTAAGAGTCTTCTTCCAATCCTCATGCTGTGTTCTTTACATAGTCCTGCTTCTCAGATTACTTGCTCACCATACAGATGAATAAATATGGTGAAACGTTACAACTCTGATGTACAATTTTCTGATTTTAAACGAAGTCAGTATCCCTTTGTTCCGTTCAAATGACTGCCTCTTAGTCTATGTACAGGTTCCTCGTGAGCACAATTAAGTGTTCTGGAATTCTCATTCTTCGCAGTGTTATCTGTAATTTGTTATGATCCACATAGTCGAATGCCTTTGCATAGTCAATAAAACATAGGTAAACATTTTTCTGGTATTCTCTGCTCACAGTCAAGATCCCTCTGACATCAGCAATGATATCCTTTGTTTCAAGTCCTATTCTTAATCTGGCTTGAATTTCTGGCAGTTCCTTGTTGATGCACTGCTGCAACCATTTTTTAATTATCTTCAAAATTTTACTTGCATGTGATATTAATGATGCTGCTTGATAATTTTCAAATTCTGTTGAATCACCTTTCTTTAGAATGAGCACAAATATTAGCAATATTAAAAAAAACAAACCTGTTGCCATCTAGTTGGTTCCGACTCATAGTAAGTCTATAGGACAGAGTAAAACTGCCCCATAGAGTTTCCAGGAAGCTCCTGGTGGATTTGAACTGCCGACCTTTTGGTTAGCAACCGTAGCACTTAACCACTATGCCACCAGGGTTTCCAACTGCCATGGATTGAATTATGTCCCCCCCCCAAAATGTTTGTATCAACTTGATTAGGCCGTGATTCCCCGTATTCTGTGGTTGTCCTCCACTTTGTGATTGTAATTTTATGTTAAGAGGATTAGGGTGGGATTGTAACATCACCCTTATTCACGTCACCTCCCTGATCCAATATAAAGGTAGTTTCCATGGGATGTGACCTGCACCACCTTTTATCTCTCAAGAGGTAAAAGGAAAGGGAAGCAAGCAGAAAGTTGGGGGCCTCATACCACCAAGAAAGCAGTGCTGGAAGCAGAGCTCGTCCTTTGGACCCTGGGTTCCTGTGCCTGAGAAGCTCCTCCACTATGAGAAGATTGAGGTCAAGGACCTTCCTTCAGAGCTAACAGAGAGAAAGAGCCTTCATGCTGATGCAATGAATTTGGACTTTTAGCCTATTACTGTGAGGGAATAAATTTCTCTTTGTTAAAAAAAAAAAAATTTTTTTTTAAAAACATCAACTTGTGGTATTTCTGTTATAGCAGCACTAGATGACTAAGACAACAACAATATTAATAGTTAATAATTAATGGAGATATATTCTTGCATGGTAGTGTATAAAAAAATACTTTTCATTTATTTATTTGTTTTTCATTTATTCCTCATAGCAACTCTATCAGGTGGGTACTATATGTAATCTTACCATTTTATTGATAAGAGAAATAAGGCTTAGAGAGTTTAAGAAGCTTGCCAAAAGTTACAATGCATTGAAGTGTATAGAGTACCTATGTAATGTGCTAGTCATTGTGTTAGGCATTTAAATGTCTTCCTCTCTCCCTCCCTCTCAGTCTTCCTGTTTTTCTCCCTCTCAGTCTTTTTCTCTCCCTCCCTCCTTCCCTTCCTTCCTTCTTCCTTTTTTTCCTTTCTTTTAACAAATGTTAGTTGTGTAACTTCTATGAGCCTGACAATCAGACAGATTGTTAGATGGGTGAACAATACAGACAAGTTCCTTACTTTCATGGCATTTACTCTTTTATAAAAGGAGTCAGGTGGATTTATAAATAAATTAATATGATCAAAGCGAATGGAAATAAGTGCTATAAATTCTACCACTGAACTACCAATGACTCACTAATACAAAGATAATGTTCATATAAATGATCTGAGGAACACACACACACACACACACACTTGCAAACACAACTGTGAACATATATATCTCTCCCTTTTCTATGTACACATCATACATGTGAAGCGTGTGTGTTTACGTGTACCTACAACAGTTACAAACATTTTGAGCTATTTTTGCCTGTGATGCCATTATTTGTAAAACCTTAATTTTTTTTTTTTTTTTTTTACCTCATGTGTATCTGAATTCTTGACCAGCTTCTAAAATGTATCTCTTTGAGAAAGTATCTTGCATAAGAATAAAATATCTAACGGGAATCAGAATTGACTCATCAGCAACTGGTTTGGTTTTCCTTTGGTACTAACAAAAGAGTAGGACTTGTAAAGAAATGGCAAGTTAGCAATAGCACAAAAACATTTAGCTGACTTTCTTTGAAAGAAATTCTTTTTATATTAAAAACAAAAAATAACACCAGATCATTTGCTTAAATAACATTTGTTTCCTGAGGAAAAAAATGCTTAAGTCACTAGTAAGGAAGAAAGAGTTCACTTTTTTTTAAGAAAAACAAAGAAAAAGACCTTTTGTAAGCTCCTAGAATTTTCAGGAAAGTGTAGAAGGCTTTGATGTCAAAGCCTTTGAAGCAAAGATGTCACTTTCAAGACTAAGCTGCACCTGACCTAAGCCATGGTGTTTTCAGTTGCCTCATATGCATGTGAAAGCTGGACGATGAATAAGGAAGACCAAAGAAGAACTGAAGCATTTGAATTACAGTATTGGCAAAGAATGTTGAATGTACTATGGACTGCCAGAATAATGAACAAATCTGTCTTGGAAGAAGTACAGCCAGAATGTTACTTAGAAGGGAGGATGGTGAGACTTCATCTCACATCCTTTGGACATGTTATCAGGAGGGTCAAGTTCCTCGAGAAGGACATTATGCTTGATACAGTAGAGGGTCAGTGAAAAAGAGGAAGACCCTCAATGAGATGAATTGACACAGTGGTTGCAACAATGGGCTCAAACATAGCAATGATTGTGAGGATGGTGAAGTACTTGGCGGTGTTTCGTTCTGTTGTACATAGGGTGTCTATGAGTCAGAACCAACTGGACTACACCTAACAAGAACAACAACGTGGAAGCCTTGCCTTAAAGCATAAAGCCATTGAGAGCACTCTGGATAAAATCTTTACAAAGGTATTGACAAACATTGTATGAAGCACCATCTATTTTTGCTACATGTGTGAGTTTTTCCATTAGAGGATATATGGAACTCTGCCTATTCTGTTTTGTCTGGCAAAATCTTCTCCACCCTTCTATTTTTCTTTCAGCTTATACAAAAAATCTGTAAGAAGGGAAAAAGCCAAGAAGTGCTGGTTCTCCTTTTGAAGGAATTATTTTTAATGCTCAAACACTTTTTTTTTCCAAAAAATATTCCAATGGAATCCAATCAGAATCAAGATTTCATCATCTGCATTTCACAATTACATGTTTGAATCAGGACAGAACATATAGAAAAGTAAGTATAAACAAAATGATACCTATCAGCTTAGGAACAAAATAAAATGAAAGTATATTAGCTTTCTATTGCCCCAAAGCAAAGTACCATAGACTTAGTGATTTAAAATGACATAAATTTATTACGTTACATTATCTCAGCCAGGAGTCTGGGCGCTGCATAGCTGGATCCTCTGGTCTGAGTCTCATCAGGCTAAAATCAAGGTGTCAGCTGTGACTACAATCTGAACTGAGGCTTTGGTCCTCTTCCAATCTTGCTGGTTATTGGTAGCATTCAGTTCCTCCTGGACTGAGGTTCTTGATCTTTTGCTGACTGTCAGCTGGGGTTTGCTTTCAGCTTCTAGAAGAAACCGTCAGGTCCTAGATTTTTGGCTCCCTTAATAAGCAGTTGTAGCATGGCTGCTTGCTTCCTTTTAGGTCAGTAGGAGCATATCCCTCTTACTTGTTCTGCCTCTGGACACTAAGAGAACACCTCATTAGATCAGTCCCACCCAAGCCAATTTGCCTTTTGATTAACTCAGCAGTTTGTTGTTATTGTTGTCAGGCACTGTCTAGTTGGTTTTGACCCCTAGTGATCCTATACACAACA
Source organism: Elephas maximus indicus (assembly GCF_024166365.1). Lineage (NCBI taxonomy): Eukaryota > Metazoa > Chordata > Mammalia > Proboscidea > Elephantidae > Elephas > Elephas maximus. The sequence continues at coordinate 220,260,964 of NC_064820.1, read as the reverse complement.
GAAGGAAACACTACCCAATCCTGCGCCATCCTCACTATCATTGCCATGTTTGAGCCCATTGTTGCAGCCATTGTGTCACACCATCTCACTGAGGATCTTCCTCTTTTTCGATGACCCTCTACTTTACCAAATTTGGTGTCCTTCTGTAGAGGTTGGTCCCTCCTGATAACATGTCCAAAGTATATGAGACAAAGTGTCACCATCCTCGCTTATAAGGAATATTTTGGCTGTACTTCTTCCAAGACAGGTTTGTTTAGTCTTCTGTCAGTCAATGGTATATTCAATATTCTTCGCCAACACCATAATTCAAAGACATCCATTCTTCTTTGGTCTTCTTTATTCATTGTCCAGCTTTTGCACGCATATGAGGTGAATGAAAATACCATTGCTTGAGTCAGGTGCACTTAGTCCTCAAGGTGACATCTTTGCTTTTTTTTAAAACTTTAAAGTGGTCTTTTGAGGCAGGTGTGCTCAATGCAATCCATCATTTTATTTCTTGACTGTATCTTCCATGGGCATTGATTGTGGATCCAAGTAAAAATAAATTCTTGACAACTTAAATATTTTCTCTGTTTATCATGATGTTGCTTATTGAACCAGTTGCGAGAATTTCTGTTTTCTTTATGTCAAGGTGTAATCCATGCTGACTGCTGTAGTACTGATGTTCATCAGTAAGTTCTTCAAGTCCTCTTCGCTTTGAGCAAGCAAGATTGTAACATCCGCATATCACAGGTTGTTAATCAGTCTTCCTGCAATCCTGATGCCACATTCTTCTTCATATAATCTGGCTTCTGGGATTATTTTCTCAGCATACGGATTTAATAAGTATGGCGAAAAGCTGGAACACTGACACACACCTTTCCTGACTTAAAGCCATGCAGTACCCCTTGTTCTGTTTGAATGACTAACTTTTGGTCTATGTACATGTTCTGCAACATGTACAGGTTCAACAGTTTAGGGACCTTAAATTGTTGTTGTTGTTTGTTGCCATCAAGTCAGCGCCAACTCGTGGTGTGACCCCACGCACAAATGGATCGAGCTGTTCTGATCCATAGGATTTTCATTGACTAATTTTTGGGAAGTAGATTGTCAGGCCTTTTTTTCTAGTCTGTCTTAGTCTGGAAGCTCTGCTGAAGCCTGCTTAGCATCATAACAACATGCAAGCCTCCACTGACACATGGGTGGTGACTGTGTTGGAAGTGCATTGGCCAAGAATAGAACTCTGGTCTTCCACATGGAAGGTGAGAATTTTACCACTGAGACATCATCACTGCCCTCTTAAATACATCTGCAAAAATCCCTTTTGTGATATAAGGTAACATAATCACAGAAGTGCCATCTCTCATATCCAGGGTCTTCCCCAAGCTAAAGGGGTGGGGATTATTCAAGGACATGGGTCATCAGGGTCATCTTAGAATTCTGGCTACCACAGAAAGAAATGACTTATTTGGAGACAAAATTTGAAACAAACTTTCAAGAAGGTTTTTCTCTTTTCCATTTGAAATGTTTTCTGTAATTTGAAATGGATTTGTTGTTCTATTGAGTATCAGCATCGAATGATTTTAACATAAGTGGTCTCCCAGTAGAGGTAATGGACGCTCCCTTTGAAGGACTAATTAACTCCTGTGACTCCATCCTTGGGTCTGGTCTTGTTGTTGTTGTTGTTATGTACTGTTGAGTTGATTTTCAACTCACAGCAATTCCATGTGATAGATTGGAGCTGCCCGAAGGGGTTTTCTAGGCTGTAATCTTTATGGGAGCAGATTTCCAGGTCTTTCTCATGCAGAGCCGCTGGGTGGGTTTGAACCATCAATCTTTCAGTTAGCAGCTGAAGTCTTAACCATTGTGCCACCAGGGCATAAAATAATGCAAATATCGAAGAAGGTTGGTGGATGCCCTCTGGAAAGTGTGCAATGACTTTGTGCACGTGAATATCAATACTCTGAGCAACAGCTGAAATGTTCTCCAATTCTAGGAGTTGGATGTTAAGGGTGTACCTTGTGGAGTAGGCATTAGGCAGCACATGAGACACTGAGGGTCTCTCTTTCGGGTTCCCAGCCATACATTCCCAAACTCTGTAAATTATCTGAACTCTGGGGCTCCAGTGGTAAGTCATCATGGATATTAAGGCCAACTGCTAAGAATAGTTTAAAGGTAGCAGGAGACAAAATATGGGAGAAATGGTGGTGGTGGTGGTGGTGGGATTCAGTCCATGTCTACATTTATTGTTCAGAGGATTTAAAGTTTTGCTCTTTCTCAGATTTGTTTCTAAGACTTCAGAGTCTTGCTCCGAACGGGGTGTATGCATTCAAAGTGTGGGATGCTATTTCTGGCTGTTTCTGAAATCTCATGAACCGTATTGAATGAAGTAGATAAAAGCTATGTATACTCTTGGGACATGTCAGAATGACCCTTCCCTCTGCTCTTGGGCCAGTCTGAGGAGCCATTTCATGATGAATTTTAAGTAATTTGGGGAAATTAGATCAATGCTCAGTCTAATCCAGAAGTTTTTGGTCTGGCCCGGGAGGGTTGAACTCAATTCCAAAAATATTCATTTGTTCTAGAGTTATCAGACTCAACCAGTGGTTTTCAGCCAGGGACAATTTTGTCCCCCAGGAGACACTTGGCAATGTCTGCAGATGTTTTTGCTGTCACTACTAGAGCAGTTCTACTGGCAACTAATGTGTAGAGGCCAGGCATGCTGCTAACTTCCTACAGTGCTCAGAGCAGCCCGCCATCACAGAGAATTATCAGGCTCCAAATGTCAACAGTGTCAAGGTTGAGAGAGAGACCTGGAACTAATTCAAGCCCTTGGGCCTGCCCAGTATCACTCTGTCAAAGCAAAGCTCATTTCCATAATGCCTCAGGCAAGCTGAGTGTCCTGCAGACACTGCCGCCTTTCCTTAAGTCCCTTCCCCACAACAAGGGTGCAAATGCTCCATGCTTCCTGATGTCATCTACCTGCGGGCCTGCCTGGCAGAAAACTCAAGATATTGGGTATAGAAACCCAGCCTTCCATAGGAACTACAGGTAGGGCATGGACAAGGCTGAGCTGGGTACTAGGGCACACCATTGTCAATTCCACCATTGGCCTGGAGACCCCTAGGGATAGATGAGCAGGAAGTAACAGCTCGGTTGAAGGAGCTTTAGCTACTTGTCTTCTTTTTAGGACTGTACTCATGGTGACCCGTGTGTGTCAGAATAGAACCATGCTTTGTAGGGTTTTCAGTGGCTGATTTTTCAGAAGTAGATCGCCGGGTCTTTCATCTGAGACATTGAGACAGATAGGGTTAACTGTGCTGGCAGAACAAAAGAGTTGTTAATAGATTACCATCTAGAAGTTGGGTAAACAGGAACCACACCCTGTCAACGCCAGATAAGTCTGAAACAACCTGTGAATTACTATTTCCTTCTTAGTGTTTTTCAAGTCCCTTCCCCCTTTACAGGATCCTGCATATGCAGAAGAACAAAGTGTGAAGGCTGTTTAACCTTCCTTAGCCCTTTGAAGATGGTGATGTAGTGCCAAAGATCAGTGCGCTTGCGCTATATCCCATAATAAGTGATCCCAAGGGCTGCCGAGAGGACTCCATTTTGAATATCAGTGGGCTCCGTCTTGGATTCCAGACGTGCAGCAACCTAATTAACATGCACTGGCATTCTGAGAAGCACCCACCTCTTGAAAGAAGCCCACTAAATATTCATTACTCTTGTCTCCACCGAACCCATAAAAGCCCTAGCCTTGCTTCCCTTTTCGAGTTAAGTCTTTTGGAGAGGCTTAGATCCCCACTGACTCCTTTTGCTTGACTCAAGCAAAATAAAGCTTGCTGAAGATAAAGTTTGTCTTTTCCGTGTATTCTTACTTGGGAAAAGACAAGGACTCCTTGTGTCAGATTGGCAATTGGTAACAGCATCTCTGGGTAGATTAGAACCTCGAACCTTTCAGTTAGCAGCCAGGTGCATTAACCATTTATACAACTGGTTTCAGGACTGCAAGGCTGCAGTTCCTGTCACAGGCAACTCTGGCTAAATAGCAGCCTGTGTTCCTGCTTTTACTTTCAGAAAAAAAAGGTCAAAGAGTGGTCAAATGAATTGATAAGAAGGGATTAAGTGAAAGTAAAGGAAATACACTTCTAGGTCATGATGAAAGATCTTCAACCAGAAAGCCTAAGCTTGAACCTAATTTGCCTTTTGCTCACAAACCATCTGTTTTACACATTTATGTGAATAAGTTCCAGAAAAAAGAAAAGAAGTAGAAGATATTTACTTTGGTTTGGAGGAAGGTTGTGGGTGGAAAACCCAAAAGTCCTAATGTTTCTGGTCATTGGCACGTCTAGGACAGGGCAACATTTCTTCTACCAACTTGTTCTTTTGTCTTGGGTGTGGTGTGGTGGTTAAGAGCCTGGCTTTGAGCCAGACTAAGTGGGTGTGATTCCTTATCACCTGTGTGTTCTTAGCATACAACTTCACCTTTCTGTGCTTCACTTTCTTTATCTGTCTATTTGAGATCTCTGTGTACTGCCAATGGTTAAGCACTTGACTACTAGATGAAAGGTTGGCAGTTCGAGCCCACCCAGAAGCACCTTAGAAGAGAGACCTGATGATCTGCTTCCAAAAGGTCACAGCCTTGAAAACCTATGGAGCAATTCTACTCTGCACACATGGGATCATCATGAGTTAAAATCACCTCGATGGCAACTAACAACAACATAGCAAAAGGTTTTTTTTTTTTTTAATTGTAGTTTACGGGTTTACAGAACAAATTAGCTTTTCTCTAAACGGTACACATATTGTTTTATGACATTGGTTAACAGGCCCACGACATGCCAATACTCTCCCTTCTTGACCTTGGGTTCCCTATTACCAGCTTTCGTATCCCCTCCTGCCTTCTTGTCCTTGCCCCTGGGCTGGTGTGCCTCTTTAGTCTCATTTTGTTTTATGGGCCTCTCTAATCTTTGGTTGAAGGTTGAAGCTCAGACATGACTATATTACTGAGATAAAAGCGTGCCCAGGAGCCATACTCTCCAGTCTCTGTCAGGCCAGTAAGTCTGGTCTTTTTTTGTGAGTAAGAATTTTGTTCTACATTTTTCTCCAGCTCTGTCCAGGGCCCTATATGGTGACAGTCAATGGTGGTAGCCCTGCACCATGTAGATGTATGGGACTCAGTCTGGTGGAGGCTGTGGTAGTTGTGGTCCATTAGTTCTTTGGACTAAACTTTCCCTTATGTCTTTAGTTTTCTTTATTCTCCCTTGCTCTTGAAAGGGTGAGACCAGTGGAGTATCTTAGATGGCTGCTCACAGGCTTTGAAGACCCCAGATGCTATTCACCAAAGAGGAATGTAGAACATTTTCTTTACAAACTATGTTATACCAATTGAGCTAGATGTTGCCTGAGACTATGGTCCCCACAGCCCTCAGTCCAGCAATTCGGTCCCTCAGGGAGTTTGGATGTGTCTATGGAGCTTCCATGACCTTGCCTTGTACAAGCTGTGCTGGCTTCCCCAGTACTGTGTACTGTCTTACCCTTCACCAAAGTTACCACTTATCTATTGTCTATTTAGTGTTTTTCCATCCCCACCTCTCTCTTCCCTCATAACCATCAAAGTTTGTTTCTTTTTGTGTGAAAACCTTTTCATGAGTTTTTACAGTAATGGTCTCATACAATATTTGCAAGCATAGGATTGTTTTAAGAATTAATGAATAAATATTTGTAAGGTATTTAGAACAGCATCTGGCCCCTAGTTAATGCTGCATAAGTGCTTGTTGGGAAACCCTGGTGGCGCAGTTCAAATTGGCCAGACGCTCCGTGAAAACTCTGTGGGGCAGTTCTACTCTGTCCTATAGGGTCGCTATGGGTCAGAATCGACTCGATGGCAATGGAAGTGCTTGTTGAAATTTTCTCAAGTTTTTTTCAGTTGTAACACCCCGTGAATCAATGATCCTTTTATGTTGCTATCTCCAATTTTTTATGTAACAAAAATTCCAGCCCAAAATGCTGACCCTGAGGGCAGTTCCTGATTCAGAACCAGCAGATAACAGCACCATTGTATTCACTTTGTACGCACATTTAATGGATTTTCATCAGCAAGGGGTGAGGTACAGAGTCTTTGAATTTCACCAGGAATTCAATTCACCAGACTCTGGTTAGAGTTAGAATCATTTTGCTAACTGAGGTTTTCCTTTGGGACTTTCTCTGTACCTACTAGATGGCTTTTTTTTTTTAACTTGTTTTTCTGCTTGTTCCTGCTTCTTTCTGGCCTAAATCAAGGCTCTCATCTTTTTTATTTTTATTTTTTGAGGGAGGAAACTGATGCCAGAGAAGGGACTGGAAGCGTGGTGGAACTCTGAACTCTAAGGGCACCATTTAGCTCCAAGGAAATGTGGACCTGGAGAGGGCCAGGACTAGTCCAAGGACAGGCTGGCCTGGAGTGGTACCAGCAGTCCCTTTCACTCCCAGACCTTTTGAGGCCTGGGTCTCAGAGCAATGACAAGCTGATGGTGACCAGCTGGGAGATCTTTCTCTCTTCCTGGTGAAAAAAAATTGGCTCCAGGGGCGAACAGTGTGGATGAAATGGGCAGATGGAAGAAAGCCTGGCCACTTTCCCCTTCACATAGGGTGATGGGGCAGGGGATGTTGCCAGGACTAGAAGCTACCAGTTTCCACCTCCGCAGCCACAAACCAAGGTACTACCCGGCTCCTTCAGGAATATTCAGTGCCTGACCCTTTGTTCTACTGCTAGTTTCATCACCTCCTCTTCTAGTGGGAGGAGACAGGAGTTTGTCAGATAGGTTGTTGTTGTTAGCTGCCATCCAGCTAGCCCTTTGACTCAAAGCAGCCCCATGAACAACAGAACAAAGTGCTGCCCAGTCCTGCGCCATCCCCATGATTGGTTGTGATTGGACCATTGAAATCCATAGAGTTTTCATTGGCTGATTTTTGGAAGTACATCTCCAGGTTTTTCGTCTTAGTCTGTCTTAGTCTGGAAGCTCTACGGGAAACCTGTTCAGCATCCTAGTGACATGCAAACCTCACTGACAGATATGTGGTAAAGACTAGAGACAAGCTGTCTTAAGCTGGGTTCTCTAGAGGAGCAAAAGCAGTAAAGTGTATAAATATATTTAAAGAGAGATTTAGATCAAGGAAATGGCTCACTGGGTTGTAGAGGCTGGAACATCCCAAGTCTGTAAGTCAGGACAGAGGTTTCTCCTGATTCATGTATCCTCAGGGGCTGGTGAACCCAAGATCAGCAAGGCTTTTGCTCACAGGCTGCAAAGACCGAAGAATTTAAAGATGGTCAAGCAAGACTTCAGGTAAGCTGCTAACTCAAGTCCCAGGAAAGGGAGATCAGATGAACAGGAGCCAACTGCAGAATCCAGCATGAGCAAAAAGCCTGAGCCTAGTCAGAATGTCCATTCATATTCAATGCAGGCCACAAGCCCAAAGAAACTCCCTTTCAACTGATTGGCTACTCACAGCAGATCCCATCATGGAGGTGATCACATATCAACTCTCGACAGGGAAGTGATCACAACATAATACGGCTGCCAAAACACTGAGAATCATCACCCAGCCAAGTTAACACACAATCTTAACCATTACACGAGGTAAGTAGCATGCTTCGTAGATAAGATTGCCAGCACCTTAGTTGGTTTATTGCATGGCAGCCTGTATTAGCACCATCATTGCATCATGATAACTGTGGCTGAACGTGGGCTCTAGACCTTTGAGATCTTGTGGGGATGACAGAGGTCCTATATGAGGTGCAGCACACATTGGTTGTCCCGCAGCAGTTTTCTGTCTACTCAGAGGGGAGCACTTCAGTGTACTTTTGCGGCAGATTCTTCATCCAATGGCCTTTAACTGAATATGTGGAAAGCAAATACCTCCTCCCAAATGTCCACTTACATTTATTGATTTCCATAGGGCAGATGAGGCTCCACGAAGCAAAAACTTCACACATCTTTTATTTTTTCGATCAGGAGCACATGTCTGAAGGGTGGGAGATGCTCTTAGGAGCCACACTGAAGGAGGAACAAACAAAGGGAAGAGAGGGCTCGAGATGAACTTACCAGGAGGAAGAAAGGACAGAGATAAGTTTCCCCACACCCAGCACCAAGGCCTAGGAGTGGAACCAAATGATTCTTTCTATGGCTAGATATACTTACAAAGCACCCTGCTTTTTTTTTTTTTTCCTTGCAATAATAACTGCAAATCTAAGTAATTAACAGGGAATTTTTGTTTAATGTCTACTCCCCATCTATCCCCAGCTCTGTGAGACAGGTACCGCAGCACCTGCTACCTTGTAGGTGCTGATGAGCATTGTAGAATGTCTGGAGGGGCCAAGAACTGAGCACCTCTCCACCGAGCCTCCCTGGCCAGGTGTATGGGCTCCTGTTGAGGGGTGATGGGTGAGTGGCCTTAAAGAGTGTCAGCTCCAGGGGAAGGCTTTCTCTCTCAGTCGGCCTTCTTATCAATCTTCCTCCAGACTAGGAGCTTCTCTGTGCAGGGACCCTGGGTCCAAAATGACATGTTCTGCTCATTGGTGGTCCCACTGGAGTAAGCACAGCATAGAGGTAAAGCCTTGTGCTGTGAGAGCACCTGGGGATGGAGAGTGGTGAGCGTCCCATTCAGCAGTTCTGGATGGCTGAGGGACCCCACACAGGCCAGGGTGGGAGCTACTCCTTTAGGGAACTGTTTAGACAGGCTGTAGGTGACAACCAAGACAGCAGATGACTAGGAGCATGAGAACTGTAGACTCTGAAAAGAGACAAGATCCCCTCTAGTTAAGCAAAAAGATGTGCTTATCCGTGTATTATATAATGTATTAATAACATAACATGCAACATATATTAATGTAATAGGTAATGTATATAAATGTGATGTGTTAATCATGTAATATGGGGTATGCAATTAAACTAATTGTTGCTGTTGTTAGGTGCCGTTGAGTTGGTTCTGACTCATAGCGACCCTGTGCACAAAAGAACGAAACACTGCCCGGTTCTGCACCATCCTTACAATCGTTGTTATGCTTGAGCTCACTGTTGCAGCCACTGTGTCAATCTACCTTGTTGAGGGTCTTCCTCTTTCCCACTGACCCTGTACTCTGGCAAGCATGATGATGTCCTTCTCCAGGGACTGATCCCTCCTGACAACATGTCCAAAGTATGTAAGACGCAGTCTCGCCATCCTTGCCTTTAAGGAGCATTCTGGCCGCACTTCTTCTAAGACAGATTTTGTTCGTTCTTTTGGTAGTCCATGGTATATTCAATATTCTTTGCCAACACCACAATTCAAAGGCATCGATTCTTTTTTGGTTTTCCTTATTCACTGTCCAGCTTTCACATGCATATGATGCAATTGAAAATACCACGGCTTGGGTCAGGCGCACCTTAGTCTTCAGGGTGACATCTTTGCTCTTCAACACTTTAAAGAGGTCCTTTGCAGCAGATTTACCCAATGCAATACGTCTTTTGATTTCTTGACTGCTGCTTCCATGGCTGTTGATTGCAGATCCAAGTAAAATGAAATCCTTGACAACTTTAATGTTTTCTCTGTTTATCATGATGTTGCTCATTGGTCCAGTTGTGAGGATTTTTGTTTTCTTTATGTTGAGGTGTAATCCATACTGAAGGCTGTGGTCTTTGATCTTCATTAGTAAGTGCTTCAAGTCCTCTTCACGTTCAGCAAGGAAGGTTGTGTCATTTGCATAACGCAGGTTGTTAATGAGCCTTCCTCCAATCCTGATGCC